>NW_028258143.1:20095000-21345000 GCF_053883595.1 Heterocephalus glaber | reverse complement strand
TGCACAGTTGATTCAAAGAATACTCAGGGGAAGAGAGAAAGAAGTCTTTCTCCCATCCCATCCTCTAGGTAACACCCAGGAGGGCAATCATTTTCCCCAGTTTTTAATATACTCTTTCAGAGATATACTAAACACAGCCCACAGGTGTACATGTAAAAATATCTTGTTTTTCTGTAAAACTATTTAAAAAGTGGTAGCTCATTATGTTTGACATCTTATTTTTTCTGAGGTTATGTCAAATCAATATCTGTAATTTCATTCTTTTAAATGGCTTTTCTGGATAAAATACACTATAACTTATTTAAAAGACATTTAAGTAGTGCTTTTCTCTTTGCTAACAATAACCAGAGCCTAATATTTCTGTGCAAACATAAATATATCTGTAAGGGCAACAGAAATAAACAAGAATACTGGATAATAATAATAATGATTAATATATAATTTTGCTACCGAAAGGGGTTCTTCCAATTTGTGCTTCTACCAAGAATGTACAGGAATACTTTTTTCCTCATACTTGTTAATATATAAATAATTGCTTGTGCACAATTCTGAAATTTTCAAATATCTGAACTTTAAGACTTTTACCTGACCCAGGCTCATATGACTGCAAAACTTGACCTTCACTTGACCTAAGATTATTTACATTCTTTATTAGTCCCACTTAGTTGGGATGTCTATAGTTTGTTGTGGATGGTGTAAGTATATTGATACTTGTTACAGGGCACTTGTCCCATAATCTAGAGATGTTACTTATTACAGTATATGTGTAATGAACTGAGTAACCTTTTAGAAGCCCAAAAATGCTCTCAAAGCATATGTGACCCCAAGGTTTCAGACAAAGGGTGTGGACCTGTAATATAGTACCATCAAATTTTAATCTTTCAGTTTCCTAGGTGAAAACCCAGTAATTCTTGCTATTTTGATTTACATTTTCCTTTTTTGTAAATTAAGTGTACTTTTAATTGTTTGATATTGTTTTTCAAAGTGTTATAACGCTACTATGGTTTTGCTAAAAACAACAACAACAAAAAGCCCTGATTAGAGTAACATATTAAAGCAGTCTATCCTCAGTCAAATTTTGCATCTGCAAATTTGACCACTTGCTAAGATTTATATATAACCTCAAGACAGTTGTAGGTCAATTTGGTCATTTAAAAGTATGCTCAGAGCAGTGAAAAATCTGAGCCAACAGACATGCGTATTTCCAGCTGATGACAGAGAAGGCAACTCTGTGCTTCTGGTTTCAAATGTCATCCTGTAAACAAGTGGCTTTTTGCAGGGTAGGTAGTGCCACATTTTTCACATTTTTGTGTTTTTTGTTGGTGATTTCACTGTTTACAAACACAGTGTTGAAATGCTGCCTAGTGTTACTAAGTGGAAGAAAGCTGTGATGTGCTTCATGTAGAAATGTGTTAGAGATAAGCTTCCTTTAGGTATAAGTTCAGTGTGAAAATGAATCAACAATATATATTAAATAAGGTGTCTTTAAACAGAAACAAATCTATGTATTGATCAGTTGGTGAAAATACTGTGCCTAGAGGCTTCTGGGAACCTGTATGTTATTTCAGAACTAATAATTATTATTCACTAATTCAGTATTTGCAAAGACTTCATGCATCATAACTACTTTAAATAATGAGAACTGTCTGTATTTACAAATAAAGTGATGTATTCGAGCTTAAAAAATACTTTACAGAGTAATGCTTAGATGAAATAAGATTGGCCATTTGTTGACAGCTGTTGAAGCTGGATGACAGATACATGATAGACTTTTTTTTTTGGTACGAGGGATCGAACTCTGGTCCTTGAGCTTGTGAGGCGGGTGGCAGTACCACTGAACGAAATCCCCAGCCCCTATGATAGATTCTTTATACTATACTTTTATACATTTGAAAAGTCATGAAATTTAAAATATCATTCGCATTTCCTTTTCTTTGAATTGTTTTTCAATGTCCTACGCCATTATTTTAACCAGTCTTTGTTTTGGTAAATCATTTATTGAGTTCATTGTACAATGACTAAATAAGCTTTTTAAAATATTTTTAAGAGTCTATTGTTAGATTTCAGTACTTTCTAATCATACAAAAAATTTAAAAATTTACATTGACAAATTCATCAATTGTTTCTTTTTAGTGTAGATACATACCTAAGCTTAGAAAGATCTTCTCCCTTCTGAAATATTAACCAATTTTCACAGATTTCTTCAAGTATTTTCACAATTTGTTTTTGAAATTGGGTCTTGTTATAAATTTAGAGTTCAGGCTGACTTGAACTCACTATGAAGGCCAGGCTGGCCTCAAAGTTGTGATCCTCCTGCCTTATCCTCCCAACTGCTGGGATTACAGACATGCACCACCACACTGAGCTCAAGACAATCTCATTTTTATATCTGTATTTTGATATGTTTTGAATATAATATCTAGAGCATGTGAAATATTTATAGGTAAATGATATATAGATCTGCTTCAAAACAATTTGGATTTGAGGATATAGATGAAATAAAACTGGCCAGGAGTTAAAAACTACTGAAGCTGAATGATGTGTGTGTGTACATGTGTGTGTGTGTGTGTATAAAGGTTTTATTTTTGGCTCTAAATTTTGTACACTTGAAAATTTTTACATTTCACAATTAAGAAAAAGATAGTGAGCCATTCCTCTCAACTCCCCAGTTTGGCGGGGGGGGGGGGGGGGGGGATGTGCTCTTTACAAATGATATATTGTATATACTTGACTCAACCCATTAACTACATGGCCTATTTCACCTGCAATGATTTAAAAGGGCACTTCTACTGTACACAAAGTTCTTTTTTTTTTTTTGGTACCAGGGATCAAACTCGGGTCCTTGCGCTTGCGAGGCAGGCGGTGAAACCACTGAGCTAAATCCCTGGCCCCACAAAGTTCTAATATTCAGTTCTGTCTAAGTTCTATTATTCTGGACTGGGCTATTCTGTTATACTTCTCTACCTGTGTATTATATACAAGTACCGAACAAGTTTCTTTAACATTACTTTGGTAATTTTTCAGTATCTGGAGTTTAAATTTTCTATTAAGGTTAGGCTCTCAAAAAAGGGCATTAATCTCAAAATTTATAGTGGCTCTCTATTTCAAACAACAAAACATAACAAAAATAATCACTTACATTTATATAGTTTGCATTGATGTAGTCTTCATTACCTTTTAAAATGACCCGTGTAGCATCATCTGAAAAAATTTCAAAGAAATAATGAGATTTTTTGTTTTTGGTGCTGGGGATTGATCCAGGGTCTTGTACATGCTAAACACACATTCCACCATCCCCAGCCTAGAAACAACATTTTAATACATTTTTGTTAAAAAAAAAATTAAATTTAACAGAGATGACAGATACTTACAAGGCGAAATATCTCTGTATCTATTTTTGGAAATATTCTGAGGTAATTTGGCACAAGACATTGTCATTCCAGGTTTTTTCCGATATAGTTGCTTAAAAAAGAAAGTATCAGTTGAATAAGCCATCAAAAATTTGTTTTGTTTTATAGACTTGTTTGTATACTAACAGGAAACAGTTTTTTTGTCCTTTGAATATTTCATCTACACAATGAGGTACTAATAATACACAGAGCACTGAAACAGAATTGCAAGCCTGAATTCTGCAGCTTCTCATGTGAATTATATACCATATTTTGAAAAATGATAAAACAAGTGTAAACAATTTTGCTTATACTAGAGGCACCTGCAGTTTTAAAGAACACGAACTAAGAACTTTATAGAAGAAAAATTGACATGTGCCTTGCACATTTTATAACTGCAATAACTTCTCTATAACATAAACTTCAGAGCAACAAATATGACAGCAATTTTGAAAAACACACTAAAAACCTTTCAGTTTTATTAAATAAACAAGTTCACACATTCCAAATATAGCATTTCAAAATCCATGGTATGCTCATCAAGCAAAATACCACTTACAGCATTCAAGAAGCATTCTTGTCAATCTGCCCACCCTTTCTTCCTTTTCCTTCCTTTCCAAGTACTGGGGATTGAACCCAGGGCCTCTGCACTAAGCTATATCCCCAACCCTTTTTAATTTTGAGATAGGATCTTGCTAAATCAGTAAGTTGCCCAGCCTGGGCTCAAACTTGCAATCCTCCTGCCTCAGCCTCTCAAGAGTGCTTGGATTACAGGCATGCACAATTACACTGGGCTGCATTCTATTCTTCCGATACAGTGACTGAGAATTTTCAAGAGTGCACTGACAAAAATTAGAGAAAGATTAAATCTGACAACGTGCAAACTCCAAATATGTAAGTTGTTTTCCTATAACTCAGGATTTTTAAGTCAACAGTATGCTTTCAAAAAAACAGCTACTTAATTATAGAAGAAAATTTACTTTGATGATATATATATATATGAAATTTCGTTATCGCCATAAAGACATTTATTTATGTAACTATAACTATTATAGCTATTATGGGAGCAATTTAAACAACTCTCGATTTTGGAACTCTTTCTATGTAAAACATTTCTTGGGACATCACTTTAGTTTATAAATTATAATGGATAGTAGATCACACAGTTAAGAAGCCATGAAGCGAGCCTGCACCCCGGCAACAATCCAGTGGATCCATTCCCCCCTCCCCCCCGGCCCGCGCTCCTCTCTACAGCCACCTGGTTCCACACTACAAAGATGCAGAGGACACCAGACCACCAGACCACGGTACTGAGTCCCACTGCTCCCAGCCTAGAGGTAGGGGCTTCTGAGCCATCGTCCCACTGCTCCTGGTCCAGAGGAAGGGGCTTCCCGGTCACCATGCCTCCCGCTGCTCCCAGCCCAGAGGAAAGGGCTTTTGGGCAACCTTCTGTCCCGCTGCTCCTGGCCCAGAGGAAGGGGCTTCTGGGCCACCATCCCTCCCACTGCTCCCGGGCCAGAGGTAGGGACTTCTGAGCCACAATCCCACTGCTCGTGGTCCAGAGGAAGGGGCTTCCTGGCCACCATCCCTCCCGCTGCTCCCAGCCCACAGGAAAGGGCTTTTGGGCCACCATCCCTACTGCTGCTCCCGGCCCCTGTCCCACCTCTCCCAGCTCAGAGGAGGTAATCCGTGCAGGGGCTAACAGCTCTCCACCCCAGTCCAAATGAGAAAACACGTAAATAATTCTCAAAACCAGACTTCCAGATCACCTACAGCAACCCTAAAGGGAAATGAGATGGAATCCAAGAGGAAGAGATGACAATCATAAATATCTATGCACCAAACACTAGTGCGCCCAACTACATAAAACAAATACTAATGGACATGAAAAGTCATATATGCACTAATACAATTGTAGTGGGGGACCTCAACACCCCACTGTCACAAACAGATAGATCAACTAGACTAAAAATAAGTAATGAAATACTAGAACTCAATTGAACTCTTGAACAAATGAACTTAACAGATGTTTACAGAGTCTTCCACCCCACAAAATCAGAATACACATTCTTCTCAGCTGCACATGGGTCATTCCCCAAAATAGACCACATACTCACACACAGAACATGTTCAAGTAAGTGCAAAGGAATTGAAGTTATCCCCTGTATATTATCAGACCACAGTGCGATGAAATTGGACAACACACTTCTGAATAACCAATGGGTCACAGAGGAAATTAAAGAAGAAATCAGACAGTTTCTTCAATTAAATGACAAGGACAATACAACATATCGGAATCTATGGGACACAATGAAAGCAGTCTTACGAGGGAAATTCATAGCAGTGAATATGCATATTAGGAAAACAGAACGAGCCCAATTAAACAACCTGATGCTACACCTCAAGCTTCTAGAAAAAGAAGAGCAGGACAAACCCAAATCTCATACAAGGGAGGAAATTATAAAGATCAGAGGAGAAATCAATCCAATGGAGACTAAGAGAAGGATACAAAATATCAATGAAGCCAAGAGTTGGTTCTTTGAAAGAATCAACAAAATTGACAAACCCTGGGCCAACCTTGTCAGAAAAAGGAAAGAAAAGGACCAAATCCATGCAATTAGGAATGAAAAGGGTGAAATTACAACAGACCCAGCAGAAATCCAGAGGGTCATCAATACCTACTTCCAGAACCTATACACCAATAAGATGGACAACACAGAAGAAATGGACAGATTCCTAGATACATAGGAATTACCAAAGTTGAACGAAGAAGACCTAAAAATTCTAAACAACCCAATATCAACCAACGAAATTGAAAATGTAATTAAAAACTTATCAACTAAGAAAATCCCGGGCCCTGATGGCTTCACTGCTAAATTCTATAAGACATTTAGAGAGGAACTGCTGCCACTACTGTTTAAACTCTTTTATCAAATTGAAAGGGAAGCAATACTCCCAAATTCATTCCTGGAAGCAAGCATCACTTTGATCCCCAAGGCAGAGAAAGACCCAACTGAAAAGGAGAACTATAGGCCAATCTCACTAATGAACATAGATGCAAAAATCCTTAATAAGATAATGGCAAACAGAATGCAGAAGATCATCAAGAAGATCATACACCCTGATCAAATGGGATTCATCCCAGGGATGCAGGGATGGTTCAATATATGCAAATCAGTCAATGTAATACACTATATCAATAGAGCTAAGGATAAAAACCATATCATAATCTCCATAGACACAGAAAAAGCATTTGACAAAATCCAACATGCATTTATGATAAAAACCCTACAAAAAATTGGAATAGATGGTCTCTACCTCAAACTGATAGAAGCCATCTATGAAAAACCAACAGCCAATATCATACTAAATGGTCAAAATCTGAAATCCTTCACATTAAAATCAGGAACAAGACAAGGATGTCCACTATCACCACTCTTGTTCAATATAGTTCTGGAAACATTAGCCACGGCAATTAGACAAGAGAAAGAAATAAAAGGAATAAAGATAGGAAATGAAGATGTCAAATTGTCATTATTTGCAGATGACATGATACTCTATATAGAAGACCCCAAGAACTCCACCAAAAGTCTTCTAGACTTAATAACCAAATTCAATCAAGTAGCTGGTTACAAGGTCAACACATAAAAATCAATAGCTTTCCTCTACACCAATGACAGACTCACTGAGAGAGAAATAGGGCAAATAATTCCTTTCACAATAGCATCCAAAAACTGAAATACCTAGGAATCAACCTAACTAAAGAAATCAAAGACCTCTTCTCTGAAAACTATGGCACTCTGAAAAGAGCGATTGAAGATGATATCAGAAAATGGACAGACATCCCCTGCTCCTGGGTAGGAAGGATTAATATAGTGAAAATGGCCATACTTCCAAAACTGCTATATAGATTTAATGCAATTCCAATTGAGATCCCAGCAGCATACTTCATGGACCTTGAGAAAACAATCCAAAAATTCATTTGGAACAAGAAGAGACCCAGAAAGGCAAAAGCAATTCTAGGTAACAGAGACATGGCAGGGGGTATCACAATCCCCAACCTGCAACTCTACTACAAAGCTACTGTGATCAAAACAGCATGGTACTGGCAAAGAAACAGACCTGAGGACCAGTGGAACAGATTAGAAGATGCAGAAACAATGCCAGACACACTCAGCCATCTCATCTTCGATAAAGGAGCCAAACAGCCTCACTGGAGGAAAGATAGCCTCTTTAATAAATGGTGGTGGAAAAATTGGGTTTCAACTTGCCAAAGATTAAAACTAGACCTATATCTCTTGCCATGCACTAAACTAAAATCGAAATGGATTAAAGATCTAAATATTAAAATAGAAACTCTGAACCAGTTGGAACAGAGGTTAGGTAGAACCCTTGAAGACATCGGTGTAGGAAAAGATTTTATGAACAAAACACCTCAGTTGCCCGTGAACTACCACAAACAATCAACAAGTGGGATCTGTTCTTATTAAAAGGCTTCTGCACAGTAAGAGAAACCACCAGCAGTGTGAAGAGACAACCCACAATGTGGGAAAAAATCTTCACCTGCTCTTCCTCAGACAAAGGTCTGCTATCTTGAATCTATAAAGAACTTAAAAAGATCAGACATCCCAAATTTAGAGACCCAATCCTAAAATGGGCATCTGAAATGAACAGACATTTCTCAGACAAAGAAGTAGAAATAGCAAATAAATACATGAAAAAATGTCCAACATCACTGGTCATTCGAGAGATGCAAATGAAAACAACGCTGAGATAACACTTCACTCCAGAAAGAATGGCTGCTGTCGTGAAATCAACCAATAACAAATGCTGGCGGGGCTGTGGGGAAAGAGGAACCCTGCTCCACTGCTGGTGGGAGTGTAGACTGGTGCAACCACTGTGGAAATCAGTATGGAGATACCTCAAAGAACTAGGACTGGAAGTCCCATTTGACCCTGCTATTCCACTGCTGGGGATCTTCCCCAAAGAATTAAAAGAATCATACCACAATGATATATGTGAGCCCATGTTCATAGCAGCACAGTTTGTAATAGCTAAAACTTGGAAACAGCCCAAATGCCCATCAACTGGAGACTGGATAAAGAAAATGTGTTTTTTTATAAAATGGAGTACTACTCAGCCATAAAAACTGAGAAATTAGAGACATTTATAGCTAAGTGGATGCACATTGAGGCGATACTCTTAAGTGAAATAAATAGGACACACATGTATAAATAATGAATAGTTTCTCTGGTGTGAGAAACTGAAAGTGTTAATAAGGACTAAATGTATAATAGGTAATGTGAAATAGGAAGAAAAGGGGCAAAGGGGAAGGAAGTGGGAGGGCTAGGGGAAAGGATAGAAGGGAATGGGATGAATATAAGAAAATGGAAAAATAGGAACAAAATCTTTGTAAATAGGGAGGAATGGAGGGGTTGAAGCGAGGGCTGGGCAAGCGTGAAAAATAAGAACCAAGAGAGATTATGTAAAGGTGCAAATTTCCGATGATGAATGTCATTATATTGTATACCTAAAATGTACCAATGATTAGAATGAATAATCGATAATGCAAAATAGGAAGAAAAGGTCCAAAGGGATAGGGGTAGTGGGAGGGAATGGGAAAGGAAAGCAGGGAAAGGAAAAATGATGAGAAATGGAAAAAATGGAAATAAAGTCTTCGTAAATAGGGAAGGGTGGAGGGGGTGAAGGGAGGGCTAGGAATGGGGAAAAAATAAGAACCAAGATGCATTATGTAAAGGTACAATTCCCAATGAGAAATGCAATTGTGTTGTATACCTACAATGTACCAAGAAAAGAATTTAATAAAAAAAAAAAAAGCCATGAAGCTAACTAGAATATGTTTTTCCATACAATGATATTACTTACATCAAACTGTGCCAGAACTGTTCCAGTAATAAGCCCCTCAGCTAGCTGGATCATTGATTCCCTCAAGGAATGGTCATCTTGATGGACGCTGTCTTGTGGGGCTTTCTCAGGAATGTACTGAAAGTCTGGCTCATTTTCTAGCTTTTCTTCCACTACATCATATACAGCTAAACAAAACAAAAAGACATAGAAATCTTAATGAAATTTTTAAGAACTTACCAGATATGTTCTTTAACTTTTATCAGTAAAATAATTCATTTATGAGTAATTATACCAGATATGATTTTGTTGCCACTCTATAGGGACCCAGATTATGTAAAGGTTTTGATACACCTGTGGGGGAAAAGAGCATTCTTGGCCACATGCCTGAAAATGTCTGTAACTTGAAATGACATTTAAGAAGCACCTCTGACTAGACCTACCCTTAATTTGTGGGACCAAGGGCCAAAGTACAAATAGAAATCTACATACTAAATATTAGCTACAAATAAAATAAATACAGAAATAAAAGGAATACAGTGCTAAACAAAATATGTTCTATTCTCTTTCTATAAAACCTAAGAGGCCATATTTCAGTTTCCTCTTTTTTTTTTTTTTTTCATACTGGGGATCGAACTTGGGCCCTTGCGTTTGCCAGGCAGGCAGCGGAACCACTGAGCTAAATCCCCGGCAGGAGGCCATATTTCAAATGAGAATTCTAGGCAAGAATTCATAGTCACAAGGTACATGACTCCAGGTCTGTAACCCAACCTACCTATTTTCCTCTTATCAACTCTATTCTTTAACATGGAGACCTATAAACATACATATGAACAGCCTAACCCACATATAAGCTCTGATGATTCTCCTCTTCTGGCAACTATTGCCTCTCAGCCACCTTGCTGGCCTAGAAACATATCATGTTATCTACTACTGTAAAAAATGGACCAGCAGAAAAATGTCCCTGAAGGCCTTAGAAGTAGGCTTAGAGCTATTAGAACAGAGAACCAAAGGCTGAAAAAAGTGCTTTAGAAAGAGAAGAAGTTATAGATGACAGTTTGGCATGTCTACTAGGTCCTACAAAATCTTGAGTCTATTGGAAGCACAGCTGAACAAAGGGCAGAGCAGGGCCTTCTAAAATATGGAGCCAAGGTAGAAGCCTCTTTAACCTTGGTCTGATTGCTCCTCAGTTATATATGTATTTTTGAGAAAAACTAATTACTGAAATAAAGAATAAAAGACAAAAAAGTATAAGTATATTTTGCCTAAGAAGAAATGAGAAAAGAATAAAGATCAGAAAAGCAAAAGTATATTCTTGGCAAATACAATTTTAAATTTTAATTATAAGCTGCTTTAAGTAAAAATAGATATGACAGATCCACACTGAAAACGAATAGAAGTCCTGGTCCAGATTTTAACTATGAAACAATGTTAGAAAGATCTTTTACAGAACTGGGAATACAGCTCAGTGGCAGCTCTCTTGCCTAGCATGTGGGAAGCCCTGAGTTTGATTCTCAGCACTTCAAAAAGAAAAAGTATATTTTGCAAGAAGTAGGCCTTACATGGGTTCCTCTCCTAATTCAAAGCATAAATGAAGCAATGTGAAACTGCAAAAAGACTAAGCCTTTGCCATCATATAGACTTGTTCATATTGTGGCTCCAAACCAGTCATGAATCTGAGCAAACAACTCAACACATGTGCCAAAGTGTCTTCAACTTAAATGAAGAGACTCTTTCTATCATACTGTCTGGTATGAAGATTAAATGAGAATACACAAAAGGGATGAAGTATATAGAAAGCTTTTAAATCACTGTTACCTATTGCTATTGATATTTTAAGGTCTTTAGTACCTATTATAAGAGAAAACAAATAAAATGGAGAGAATGCTTTCCTTGGTCTAGAATTTAAGAAACTTTATGTGATAGAAAAATGCCTAGTAATGAGTGAATCACCTCAGTATCAAGTTCCTTGAAAAATCAAAATAGAATGTTCTGCTGAAGTCTTTTTAATCTTCCTAGAAAGCCAATTCTACGCTATCAAGGGAGAAAAACATAAAAGTTGATAAAAATGAAAATGCCAGTTTTTAGCCAAGAAATAAAAAGAAATGTTTTTGTTGTTTTTACTGGGGATTGAAGCCCAGAGGTACTTTACCACTGAGCTACATTCCTAGTATCCCTTACATTTTAAAATTTTAAAAACATGGTATCACTAAGTTGCCCAAGCTGGCTTCAAACTTTCAATCCTCCTCCCTCCATCTCCCAAGTAGCTGGAATTACAGACATGTGCCACCATACCCAGCTTGTTTGGTTTTTAATAAAAATTAACTTTCTTGCAAAATTTTGCAGAGTTGGGTATGAGGGACAATAGGCAGAATTCTAACTACATTTTATCTTTCTGTGGTATATATTCAACAAGTGGTAACAAACATAGCATTAGCCAAATATTACTGTGGCTAAAACGATGACTGACAGTAAACTGTTTAGAAAAAACTACACAACTATGTATATTGCTGGCATATTGAACTTTTTTCTTAAAGGAGACTAATAAAAGTATTCACGGAACTTGAAAACAATGAACAATGTCTTCTGAACACTGGCTGAAGACTTCAGAGAAAGGGGGAAGCATTTCTACTAAAATTAGCTATTGTTGAAAAACTGAAGGAGGATTAAACTTATTCTGCATAGGACAAAGTGATAGAATTAGGAACAATGTGAGTGAAGGAAAACCGACTTTCAGTTCAATTCATAGTTTAAGATATCCAAAGGTAGAATGCTTTGCTTCAGGAGCCAATGAGTGGTCTACTTCAGCAGGATGCTTTTCATGTTGCTGTAGAGGAAATTCATGCAACTGGCAAAGGAGCTAGAGCTTATGGTGTTTAATGTTTCTCCAAACCTAGGGGTCCGTGATTAAAAATTTATAAGTCAGATATCTGGATAAGGAGATTACAGGGTTAGGCAGGTGGACAACATCTACTGAAAATATAAAGATTAAAAAAATATTTTAACTATAGATTTTTATAGAGTTTTCTATAAGTGAAACAAAATTCAAAATTTATTCATCCGGTAAGTATTTATTAAAAACTTAATGCTACTAAAGCAACTGGAAAAGAGGGAGGCCACTTTAGCTATGATAGAATAAACAGAGAAAGCCTTTCTAAGGATGGCATTTTAGCAGAGACCTTAATTAAGGGTATAAATTATAGAAAAATCAAGAAGTTTGTTGAGTGTTCAGTACGAAGGGAATGAGGAAGACTGAGTTGGAGATAAAGGTGTCAAGAATTTGGATTTTTCTTCAAAAACAAATGAAAGATATTGTTTTTGAGCAAGAAACTGACATGACATGCTTTAGAAAACCCATTCTGGCTGCTGCATCCATAAAACACAGTAATATATATGACAAATTCCCAGTGCTACATAAAGAACTTACCATTAGGTCGAACTAGAAGCACAAGTTCCCCAGAATGTCTCTCACAGCTAGCTTTGATAAAAAGGACAACTTGATCATGGGTATGTTCTGCAATGTCCCAACCGTTGATCAGTACAACTTGGTCCCCTTCATTCAGTCGAGGGACACAGAGGTCAGCCTGTAATGGAATGTAGATAAAGTTTAATATTTGTATGAGGTTTTCTGACAGTAAAGGACAGAAGTTTATTTTTATATACTCTATAGCAGAACTAAAACTACACACAGAAAAGCATCTGTTCATTCATTCCCCTATTTAAAAAGGTAAAAAAATCTAGTTTTCTCATGAAGATGCTATTTTTTCCTTCCTCACTCAACAACTTCCTGATGATGTATTATCTATCTAAAGATCCAAGTAACACTGATGATTTCAAGGGTATACATATAGGCAGCCTTAACTTTGTACTGTCTACATATGTACAAATTTCAGGTACCATTGCTTATGTAGCACAAATCCCAACAACACAGTTCAAATTTTAATTACCATGGCAATTAACTGTGAATCACTGCATGAAGTACAAATTTTGCTGCTATCATGTTTCCCTGAAAATAAGACCTTGCCAGAAAATAAACAGCCTTGAAAACTAGAGATCAAAAATGCCAGCCCCAATCAGCCTATCTTTGTCTTACCTTCCTTACAGAGTAGCCACTGAGCAAGAGATTAGTATAGAAAAGAAACAAAACATGATTAAGTGGAATTAGAGAAGAAATACAAGACCATGGGATTGTTGACACTACTGCTGTTTGAGAGACTCTAGATAAGCAAATTCTTGGAAGTTATTTTCACACCACAGAAAAATTCAAAGGACAACAATTTGGAAGTGTATCCAAACATAAAGAGGATTATGATAATTTGTCAAGGCAAGAAAAGATGTCCACTCTGCACAGTAAGTTTTATGAAAAGGAGGCAAGTACCATTCAAACTACTAGTGACAAGTTTTCAAAAAGAAATTAAACATATTACTTCTCAATGTTTCTGATGTTCTCAATTATGGGATACTAAATATCAGTTCTACTATTTTTCATTTCTTTATACCTTTTTATAGAGCTTTTAATGCTTGGGCAAAATTTAAAAATTTAAAAATTATGAGAATAACTATAACTTTTCCAACTGATAATCAAGATCATGTACTTCCATCTTGCATGATCATTTTTATGGTCTTGTACTACTGTGTAAAGTGAGGACTGCCTATACTTTATTGACTCAAAGCCAAGTAAAAGAAATATTAAATAGAAATATGGACAGTGTGTTTTGGGAAGTCAGCAAAGAAATACATGACAGTCAAGTATGAAGGATGACAGGCCTGATAAAGAAAGAAATGATGGGGCAGGATCTTCCAAGAAAGTGAATGCCCTATGGCAAAGGCATGAAGAAACAAAAGAAAAACTACGCAAATTTACTATAAATACCGATTCCATAAATCCAATAAGTGAAAGGCATTGTGGAAAAAAGCACTAGTTTAAAAGCCAAGCTGTTCCTCTGCTGCTTATAAAATGTGTGATCTTAGATACTCGACACTCTGAAAATGGAACAGAGATATGTGTCCTGATTATTTTATAGTTGTTGTGAATATAAAAATGAGATAATTCTATTCAAGGGTTTAAAATCTGGAATATTAAAATTTAAGGTTATGTTCATTCCCATTGTTTGCTTTATCTCTACTTCTGTAGTGAGGTAGATGACAGATATTTATAAAATTCCCTCTGTGCATGAGCAGTGTGGTACTTCTACGTACTAATTTAGTTCCAAGTTTTTATAAATGTCTTTGGGATACCTGAAGTGAGGTAGAGTGGGAGCTAATGAGTGAAATTTAATGGATTGTAGGAGAAAGAGGTATCCTCTCATTACTTTATGAATACTATAGGTGGTAGAAAAGAGGAGGATCTATGTGTCAGAGAGGGCAGCTATGAGTTTCTCTTACTGTACCCATTATCAGCAAAGGAAACTCTTTTATACTTAATCTGCCTTTTGTTAGATATGTTCTTATTTGAGCTTCATTCTTATCTGAAAAGTCTAGATTAATTATAGATGACGATGAATTTTCTTAGAGCAATAGTCATTAGCTAAAAGATTATCAGACAGAGGGCCAGGGATTTAGCTCAGTGGTTCCACTGCCTGCCTCCGAAGCGCAAGGACCTGAGTTCGATCCCTGGTACAAAAAAAAAAAAAAAAAAAAAAAAAGATTATCAGACAGAAAGAAAACATGATTTTAATTGGGAATTATTCATTTTAGGTATCTATTATAAAAAGATATTAAAATACTTGAAATCCTAGTTCTTTCAGTCACATAAAAAATGTGATTTCCAATTGGTAGACTGTGATGGTTTCTAAATTAATAAAAGACTATAAAAATGATAAACTTGCCGGGGATTTAGCTTAGTGGTTTCGCCGCCTGCTGTGCAAGCGCAAGGACCCGAGTTTGATCCCTGGTGCAAAAAAAAAAAAAAAAAGATAAACTCCTACTGTTCTGTAAGCCAATGTATGGAACATGGTTCTATGTGGCAGAAGGGAAAAATAATCAAAATTTGTATTTGTATAATAGCTTAAAAATAGAACTTGTAAGTGTATTTACAGAATGTTCCCTGAATATCTTGATCTAACTGAAAAGTATCTCTGCTTATTTGAAAACATTCACGGCTCAGAAAGACCAATATTACTTTTGTGTTATTCACTTACTGTTACCACTTCCACACAAATAAAAAAGTATTATCTTTTCTAATTATAAAAGCAACACATCTGCTGTCATGATTCAGACAACAGAGGAATATAGAAGAAAGTAAAAAATATCAATACACTAATTCCATTATCCAGGAGAAACACCACTAACACTTTTAACATATTTTCATATTTTCTTATATGTACACAATTTTAAATTAAAAAAAAACCATGCCAAACATATGTAGATTACAACTTGTACTTTTAAATAATACAATTTTATGGGCATATTTCCATAGTTGTATAGGACTACAAAATCACCCCAAAGCAAGGCATAATTTTTTCATCAACTCTGATGGTGCACATTTTGATTTTACTCAATTTCACACTATAATGAACACTTTCATACAAGTAACTATGGTTTTCTAGCTCAAATATTTCATTAGGAGGAATTCCTAAAAATGGAATTACATGATCAAAAGACAATTGATTTAAAAATTTCTATTTTAAATGTTTTTAGAAGAGTTACAAATGACAGTTTAAGAGTTGACTGTCTACGAGGTTGTTAGGAAACCATTTGTATTCCTCCATTCTATTGCCCTGTCTCTAGAGGCAACAATACTTTTTAACATTTTATCTGTATCTTTTTATATTTATCTCTACCTGTAAATAACATCATCCTTTTCTCTTTTCTATATTAAATATGAACTTTCTACATGACAGATTATTTAGCAAATGTTTACTACTTCATCCATAGTCCCAAACACATACATGTTTCCCATTCAATAAATTTTAGGTTGTCTTTTCCATTGTTGTCCTCTTCCTTCACATGCACTTTATGATCCCAGTAGTCATTTTATATGTAATATCCTTGGTCCCATCTCTAACCATTTTCTTCAAACAAGGACATCTGATCCAAGCTGTATCTATTAAGGCTTCACATCTTATAACATTACAATTTAGACCAAGAAGTTCAGCCACTCTGGTTATTAAGATGGTAACATAAATATCTGAAAGTTATCAGTAGTCATACCTGGCTACCACTGAGGACTAAGGATTAGAGGTAGGTAGCTGTACAAGTTCTTTTTAGTGGAGATTTAGGAGTGACAATCTGGTTTGAGTATGTATATGTGTGGTGGTGGTGCTACAAGGTCTTGGCTTGAAGCTGCCACTTGTATACTGATTTTATTTAGTCTATGTTTATCTGGAGTAACTCGAAAGATGAAGCTGATTCAAGGTACAAATTGGCTTTCACAGAAAGAACAGAAAAATTGCATAGAAAGAACAGATATGACAAGTAGATAGTCTTAATTATTTTTAAAGTTTCTTTTCGAGTCTGAATGCATTCCTGTTTCTGGCTTTTGTGTGATACCTCTATAGCTCTCTGATAAATTTTGTGTTTATGATTATGACGGGGTATTCCTTGAGTACCTCATTACTTGGACACAAAGTCCTTAAAAACCAGAATCAAAACCACATAATCATGATGTCCTTGATCAATCTTGATTGTGGTTTTCAAACCAACTATGAGGTTGTTTTGATAGAATCTGGTAACGCTTTGGAAGCACTGAAAGTCATAAATAGCTTCTTTAAAGATAGAATAAAAACTAACTTTCCAGAAATTTAAGAGATCTAGACAACATTTGATACTAGATGAAAAAAATGATTAAAAACTTTCCTTTATTTAAACTTTTTAAAATGACAAAATAAATACATATTCTTGAAAACTAAATTTACTTATAAAGATTGAATAACTCACAGGTGTTCCTGGTGCCACTCGGGACACAATTACAGGCATCTTCTGATCATATCCTCCCTTGATGAGAAAGTTAAATAAGTTAAATATTAACAAAATAAGACATTTTAATGTGAAAACTGAGTACAATATAAATTCCAGATTACCTTTACATTGAATCCAAATCTTCCATTTTCATCAGGTTTCATTCTGATTAGAACAAGATTATCATGTAGAATACCACCATTAGGCTTGAGAAGACAAAAATAACATAAATTTCTTCATTTTTAATCTATCCTTCAGATGTACATGAAGCATGCTATCTATATAGTTGTATTATCTATAGTATGAAAGAATCAT
The DNA here is from genome assembly GCF_053883595.1 of Heterocephalus glaber. Classification (NCBI taxonomy): domain Eukaryota; kingdom Metazoa; phylum Chordata; class Mammalia; order Rodentia; family Bathyergidae; genus Heterocephalus; species Heterocephalus glaber. The sequence goes on along the minus strand of NW_028258143.1, from coordinate 21,327,532 downwards.
AATTCTATTTGAATTATTAATTCAGGACAGTACATTTTTTGACTAATAACTTAAAGATACATATTTTCTATGCTTTCTTACCATTATTTTGGCAAGAACACTGGCAAAATGAAAGCATTTTGTCTTTATTTCCTCTCACCTCATTTAACCACTCTGATTTTCATCCTCACCACTCTACCACAACTGTTAATTAAGTACATCAAATATTTTCACATTGCTAAATGCAGTGTGCCCTTGTAGGTCCTTGTTTTCCTTGACTTATCTGTAGCCTTTGACAAAGTTAGTCACTCTGTGACTTCCTTCACAAAAGTCCTTTGTGATTTTTTTCTTTTACCTTTCTATCTGCATCTTCTCAGTCTCCTCTACTGGTTTTATTTCCCCCATCTCCTTTATGTTTACAACTTGGAAGGCTGAAGACTCTAAGTAAGACCTCTTAAACATCTACATACACTTTCTTGGTGATTTCTGTTTTCTGATTTTAAATATTAACTATATGCCACCAGCTACCTATAACTACCTCAGATCTCTCACTTCTAGTCCATCTTCATCTCCAAACGAACTCCTACTAGGAAACTCAAACTCAGCATGTATCAAATTGAAGTCCTGATACTCTAGCTGCACCTGCTCCATCTGCAGTGTTTTACATCTCAATAATTTCCAGTGTCACCCTTTTAACTGGTCAGGCTAAAAACATTGACATTACTTGATTTCTCTTTTATTTCATATTTGATTCACTGGCATATGGTGTGAATATGTCAGAAGAGTCAGATCTTATTTCTTGTATGGCCATAATTCTACTCTAAATCACCATTACTCATTTGCAGGGAATATTGCAAAACCTTACAACCAGCACATCTGCTTCTGCCTCACTTTCAGTCTATTTTCAGTTCAACAGCCAGAGAGATACTATTACCATGTAAGTAACATTATGATACTTCTCTCCTGAGATATGTCCATTTGCTTCCTATCTCACTCAGGTTAAAAAGGAAAATCCTTACAATAGAAGACTTTAGGATCTAGCTTATCTCATTTGCTCATATTCTTCTAGTCACACTGTCCACTGATGTTCCTTGATTATATCCATCATAATCCTGCACTATGGTTTCAATGTGTTCATCAAAAGTTCTCATTTGAAAATGAACCTCAAATTCATGGATTAATAGTATTTGGGAAGTGTGACCTTTGGGGAAAAATAAAATTAGACGAGGTCTTGAGTTTGGGGACCCCATGACAACATCGGTGGCTTTATAACAAAAAAAGTCCTGAGTTAGCATGTTGCTTATGCCTTGCCATATGATGCTATGTTATGATACATCAGAAAGGCCCTTATCAGAGGTGGCAACAGGTTACTGGACTTCTCAGCCTCTAGAATCATGGACTAAATAAAGCTCTATTTTTTATAAATTATCCAGTCTGTGTTATTCAGTTATAGTAATGGAAAACACTCTAAGACACTATCTTTGTACCTGTTACTCTCTTAGCTTTCTTGCTCTTCACAAGATATTTACATAGCAAATCACTAAGTTTATTCTTTGTCCATATTAAACTATCTAAAAGTCCAATATTACTGAAATTTTCTAATTCCTGCTTTATTTATACTATGTAATATTACTATATATTTAAATCGTTTAACCTATTATTTATCCTCAGAATATAAGTTCTTTGAAGGCAGAGGGTTGTTTCCTTCATATATTATTTGATAATGTCCCCAGAGCCTGTAAAAATGTGTGCATGCCACATAGCAGGTGCTCCAAAGTAATTTTTGAATATAGAGACAAATTAGATTATAAATTTTAAAACAGCAGGGACTTAAACATGTCTTACTTATCTTTGTATGTCTACTTCCATCAATCAATGTGTCTCACACTCACTAGGAGCCTAATAACTATGAATGAATGCATGAATAAATGATACACTTGAGTCAACGCACAGGATTGTGATAATCTGGGGGTTCTGATCTTTTTTTGATATGTCCATGGTAGTGAGGAAGTAACTGTAGGAGAATAGAATGGTTGCCTTTTGATTTTCAACTTCATATAATGCAAGAGGCTATGAGTGAAAAAATGAGAAGGCAATGAGTACAGTGGCTACTAAAGGCATGCCAATATCTGCTGTGGACCTGCCTCTCTTACCATCTTATTTCATTTCCTGATGGCTTTTAAAGTTGCTGAAATTACTTGTATTTATTTGTCTTTATATTTCTTCAGGAACAGTGTATCCTTACAATAAGCTGGTAATCTCACAGTAAATCCACTTCAGAAACCAATGAAAATTGATAAACCAGAGTATTCTAACAACTTACCAGTTTATTATGGTTTTAACGCATATTCTCTATGGCAAAATTACTAAAACAATTCATAAATTATTTTGTAAAACACAGAGTGAACATACACTTCAAGAACCGTATTTAATTTCAAACAACTGATGAAAAGATAAAGTCTCTGCATTAAGGAATTATATAGCAAAATTAAGGGTATTTAATAGATTACCAATATTAGCATTTGTTCTGGAAGTGTAGGTATGTTATGCAACACCAACGTAAACATAATTTGTCAATAATTCTAACTTCTAAAGCAATAGGCATTTTGTAAATGAAGAAGAAAACTCCACAACTGTGATATCTTATACTACAACTCATGACCAAAGAATGTGATAAAAAAGAGAAAGTGCTATCTGGGCACAGTGGTGCATACTTATAATCCCAGCTACTCTGGAGGCTGGGCAGGAAAAGAATAAATTTAAGGACAAAATGGGAAAATTAGCAAGCCCCTGTCTCAAAATAATATTTAAATGAAGAGCTAACTCAGTGGTAGAGTGCTTGGCTAGCATGCATGAGGTTCTGGGTTCAATCTTTAATACTGAAAGTGAGCGAGTAAAAGAGAAAGTTGTAAGTTACAACTAAAACATACTGTAATACAAAATAAATTGCATTTAGGGTTTAAAACTTGAAAAATGGGAGTATCTGAAGAAGTTGCTTACAGTAGACTTTTCAGGTGAAGACGGAACATCAAATGTTTCATTAGTATGGTTTTCCAGATCTTGCTGAGACTGGGAATAATGAATTTGGTTCCAACTGGTTTTTTTAGATTGTTTGGGTGGTAAAGCTGGAGGCTGTCCATCTTCAGGAGTCTCCTGTGATCTAGATAATAAAAAGAGGGGAAAATTAAATTTTTATAAATTATTTTTTAAAATAGTATCTATAATGTGTAGTAGAAGATAGGCTTTAAGGACCATATTTATTTGTGAGTACTCCTTCTTAATAAAAAATTTCTTGCCTTTAAAGTGACAAATCTGATTCCTACTTTACTTCAAAGGTATTCCTATAGAAATATTTATTAATTTGTTATCATACTATATATCTTTCCCCAAAGATTTTTCTAAGGTTTTCATAGTGGAGTCACAGGTAGCTTGAAAATAAGGCAGGTAAAGAGAAATCAAATTGAGAAGTAGAGTGTTCCAAATGAAACACTTGTATAGTCTATAAAGAATTTAAGTAAGTGGCCTATTCTCTTTAACATGGCTCATGTGAGTAATGAACTCATTAATGTGACAAGGACTAGAAGAATGTTGAGGTGGGTGATCAATGAAGAGACAAAACTGGAAGAAATACTGGAAGATATTTCACCAAAAATTCAACTAACATTAGATAGCATAAACTTCAGTTTGTGGTAGCAGGAATACATCCAGCTAAGAATTATAGGAGAAATTTCAAGCTAGAAATTGTAGCTTCTAAGAACACGCACAGTATAGAACATTACTTGTGTTTTCCACAAAGGCCAGAAGGGGGAACTGGTGGTTCAATTTAGGAAGCAAGCATTCTTGGAAGTTAAGTTTGAAAGAACAGCATATGGTAAAATGGTTCTTGTTAAGAGCACTGACCATCATTGGAATTATTATCTGTCTCAGATGGCAGGAAGTCCTTAGGGGAAAGATAACTGTTTCACTGAGGAAGAACAGATAAGAGAGCTGACAGTTGCTATGCCACCCCACATGGTTACTGCTGTGGTATTCAGACATACATTTCATCTAGGGTGTAATCACTTTCGTTGACTGACAACGCATGCCTAACATTCAAGCTGTAGTATCTCGAGAAAGTAGAAGTGTATTAGAGTTTTAAAATATTCTTTGCCTTCCCCTGGCTGACAAGCAGGCTTGACCATGGATTTAGCCAATGAAATGTGGATAGAAATGGTATATGCCCCCTTCTTTTTTTTTTTTTTTTTTTTTGGTACTGGGGATCGAACTCAGGTCCCTGAGCTTGCGAGGCAGGCAGCGGAACCACTGAGCTAAATCCTGGGCACTATATGCCACTTTTGACAGGACACTTTCAGTAACAGTTCAAGATTATGTTCTCCCTTCCACCCAACACCTTTGGTCACGCATCTAGTCTTGTTCCAGTAGGGAAGTGCTGTTACGCTGGGTCCCAGGATGAAGATAACGTGGAAGAGTCATAACCGACCCACGATGTATAAACAGGGCAAGGAAGAGATAACCTTTGTTGTTTGAAGTCATTATAATTAGGGTCATTTGCTATCACAGCATAATTTACCCCAAGATAACAAAGGTCACAGGAGGAGTAACTCTTGGGTACATTTTCCCTTAGTAGAGGAGGTGTGAACCTCTTTATAAAGGTTGGCTCCTAGAAACCTGGCAGATATGGGGATCAATAATGAATGGTTTGATTGTATAAATATCTAGGAACATTTCTCCCAAGGAGATCCTGAAATGCTCTAATCTGGCACAAAATATAACCACTAAACAATTAGCAAGAACACAATACTTTTCCTGCCTAGAAATTTGCAGAGAAGTATTCAGCGCATAAGTGTTCTAGATTCTGATAAGCCCATGAGGACTGAGTCAGTGTACACACCCCTCCCTTTCAGCAACAGCTTTCATTGAGATCTGGCTTAATGGCCAGGGATTGCAGGTGCCAAACATGGCAGTTTTTAATCTGCTATTTTCAACTCCAAGAACTCAAACCTTTAAGGACCAATACAGGGTGTAATTTTAAAAAATGGTGAATGATTAAAACCACTTATTAGAGTAAAAGACATGTCACTAATTGCCCTCAAAATAGTCCTGCTCATTTTGATCATATGTATCCCATCATTCTTGACAGTTTCTGAAACAGTTCAGGGAGTCCACTTTCATGGCTGTTTTCAGTTGTGCTTTCCTGGCCACCTAGATGTTCTAAATCCCTTCAAAATGTTTAATTTTCATGGTCATTTTGACTTTGTGGAGGAGTCAGAAGTTACACAGTGTCATATCTGGTAAATAAAATGAGGGCACACCATAATGTTTTTACAAGACTAACCTTCCACTGGATGGGACTCAGCAGCAGCATTCACTGTATGTTTACCTTGTAAAGATGCTCACAAAAGAGGACTTCCAGAACTGCTTCAGAAAATGGCAAGAATCAGAACTTTCCAGAATGTGCTGAGAGGTGGAGGAGCGGTGGCTGCCAGAGCTGTGCACTGCTAAGCTCTCCTTCCCGCTTCCCCCACTCTGGCCCAGCCCACTCACCAGCTGTGAAAATGGTGAAAGAAACCACTTACTAAGATGTTTTGGGGGTTAAACCCAATGCCACCCAAGAAGAATTGAAAAAGGCTTATAGGAAACTGGCTTTGAAGTACCACCCTGATAAGAATCCAAATGAAGGAGAAAAGTTTAAACAGATTTCTCAAGCTTATGAAGTTCTCTCTGAAGCCAAGAAAAGGGAATTATATGACAAAGGAGAATAGGCAATTAAGGAGGGTGGAGCAGGTGGTAGTTTTGGCTCCCCCACAGATATCTTTGATATGTTTTTTGGAGGAGGAGGAAGGACGCAGAGAGAAAGGAGAGGTAAAAATGTGGTACATCAGTTCTCGGTTGGATACCTTAAAAGATGTATATAATGGTGCAACAAGGAAACTGGCTCTGCAAAAGAACGTGATTTGTGACAAATGTGTGAGTGCTTTCTCAAATGCCGAGGTACTGGAATGCAAATAAGAATTCATCAGATAGGACCTGGAATGGTTCAGCAAATTCAGTCTGTGTGCATGGAGTGCCAGGGCCACAGAGAAAGCATCAGTCCTAAAGACAGATGTAAAAGCTGCAGCAGATGGAAGATAGTTAGAGAGGAGATTCTAGAAGTTCACATTGACAAAGGCATGAAAGATGGCCAGAAGTTAACATTCCATGGTGAAGGAGACCAAGAACCAGGACTGGAGCCAGAGATATTATCATTGTGTTAGATCAGAAACCATGCTGTTTTCACTCCATGAGGAGACGACCTTTTCATATATATGGATATACAGCTGGTTGAAGCACTGTGTGGCTTTCAAAAGCCCATATCCACTCTTGATAACCGAACCATAGTCATCACCTCTCATCTAGGTCAGATTGTCAAGCATGGAGACATCAAGTGTGTGCTAAATGAAGGCATGCCAATTTATCGTAGACCATATGAAAAGGGTCGTCTAATTATCAAATTTAAGGTAAACTTTTCTGAAAATGGCTTTCTCTCTCCGGATAAAACTCTCTTTGCTGGAAAAACTCCTACCTGAGAGGAAGGAAGTTGAAGAGACGGATGAAATCAGGTAGATCTTGGTAGAACTCGTGGACTTTGATCCAAATCAGGAATGAGGGTGCCATTATAATGGAGAAGCCTATGAGGATGACGAACATCATCCCAGGGATGGTGTTCAGTGTCAGACCTCTTAATGGGGCAGTGAATAATACTCACTGCTGGCATTTTGTGTGCAGTAGTGAACACACAAAGGACTATAATCATCATTTGCTCACTACTTGCTATTATTTTTGTTTCAATATTCAATTACAGTAGTGTTTTAAAAGTTAAATGAAGAATAAATGCAAATATAAAAGCTCCAACTTTGCCCTGTATGTATGATGACTTCAGTGTGCAAGATGAAGTTTAATGCCTGTAAAAAGTACCTAACCCTGGTGTCTGGTAGGCCACACCTTGTAACTGATTGTAGTTGTATACATGGACAAGCTTAGACTGAAATGCTAGGTATATGTGCTGACTTTAGTGTATAACCCTTTCTTGTTAAGCTACGGATTAAAACTGTACTTAACTGGCAATCAGAAAAAGGAAACAGTTTGTAGAAGTGTTGTTCTGTCTAGTTAATTTGTATTAAGTGGTACTCATTGTGATGTCTCTGCATTCTACTGCCTCAACTATTACTTGAAGGTGGCATAAAATATAATTTAGCCTGTGGTATCAGTAATAGAAATGATACTTTTCTGATGAAGGGGTTTATCAAAATAAAGCTGCTTCTTAAGGGTTTGCATTTCTAGGATTGCATTCCCTTCTGTTGTGCCATCTTTTTAAATACACACACACACACACACACACACACACACACAAAACTATGTTCACCAGTCCTGCTCATATTCTTTTTCCCTTCTTTTTGGACCATGATAAGCCTTTGAGTAGTGACTTCAGAGCTTTGAAATAAATGGGTAACTTTGAAATTAAAGTGAAGAGACTACATGGAAAGCTAATTTGCATGTGTAATATAAGAAGGTGTTCCTTAGGTATGTTACAGGCTTACTTTAACCCATTTGACTTATGCTCCAAAGTAACTGTAATTTAATGGTAATAGTACAGCAAATAATGATGAACAGCTTTACTTGTGTGTTTAAGTCATGTTCACATGCTTAAATCTGGGTATCAGAATTTAAGCAATTGCTGAAATGTATGAATGTCTCCTTAATATACTGATTACAAAGCAAAAAAAAAAAAAGGCAAGAATGATGGGTTAAGTGTTTCAAGAAAGAGGGAATATCTCGAGGGGGATTAATGGCAATGTGTCTTTTACTGTAATATAATTTTTAGATTAAAACATTTACCATACATTTTGATCATACCACATACATTCAAGTGTTTCTACTCTAGACTAGAAATTCAACCATAGCTGTATATGAAAGTAGGGCAGATAAAGAGTAAAACAGACATTCTTTGGCAGAACTTCAGATTTCCTAGTATTGGATAAAAAGTTTCTAAAACTTATCAAAACTCAGCAGTCATTAGGACCACACATAATAAACAGTAGGTATCTTCCCGTTATGTAGGCTTAAGTCTAACCACTTAAATAAGATGATTAGAAAGTTGTTTCTGGTTGTGCACACAGTTGTCGAACTCAGGAAGCACTTAGCCTCAAAACCAAAGGGTTGTGGGAGGAGGTATTAATGTTGAGATCAGATGGAAACATAGCCAGAGCAACTTGTTGTGTTCTTGATCTGGTTACAGGCCAAACATATCACCAAAATAGACAGGAGGACAAACTCAGGCCTGATCTACAGTGGAATATGTAAGTAAGCCAAACCTTGTTAGTATGGGTATTAACAATAGCAATGTTCAATTACATGAGACGAAAGGCACTGACACTACAGGATTTTGCCAAAACTGTTAAATCTGTGTTTCTGGGAGTTAGAGCTTAGGCATATATTGTCAAAAAAGCCCCAGAGATCATTTTTTACTGGGCATTTCTAGTTAGAAATTATTGTCTTAGAACAGTGGTTTTAATTTCATGGGTTGTGGGCCAATTTGGGACAACATACATTTGCCCCATTCATTGTTTTTGTAAAAACTATGTAGTTGATGACAAAAATTACACACAAATTTGAATTTTCAGAATGAAAAATCTGGAAGCATTGTAAAATAAAGGGGGGGGGGTTTGCATTACCGGCTGGAGAAAGCCAAAGCCAAAGCCACTGATACCTAAATGAAGAGGTATCATTTAGTGGGCATGGGCACTCAACTTACATAAATACTAGCCTGGGTTACCTGCCAGACTCCACTGAGTACTTGATAATAACTTCTGCTTAAACATGCTGTCTTAGTTTCTTTTCTCTCGTTGCTGAGACAAAATACCTGGCACACAAAGTTAAAGGGGGAAAGGTTTATTTAGCTTACAGTTTGTAGAGGTTTCAGTCGATAATTGGCTGGCTCCAAGGCAGAGTGGCAGAGGGGCAACAGTTCATGGTGGACAGATGGTAGCAAAGCAGCAAGGGATCTTAACAGCATCTTTCTGCCCCTTTTATCTTATTCAGACTATTTAAGGTGGGTAGCACTCATGCCCTTAATACTAGTGCACTAGGGCCTGGCCCCACCATGAATCAATCACACACACTAGATTCAGCCACCTCTGAAAATGCATGAGACTTTGGGGGGACATTTAAACACAAGCCATAACACATGCAGATAGGCAAAAAGACATGGCTAGGAATGGAGGCCAAGTATATAGACCTCGGCTTGGGATTTAAACTAAATTCTAAACAGAAGGCGAGGAAAAGGGAGTCCAGACAGAGATGGCAGTGGGAAAGGCAGTAAAACTGGGGTTCAGGACACAGGCTAACTGACCTCTGGTAATCTTATTAACTTTCTTTTTAAAATAACTTCTCACAGACTGGTATATTACTTCTCTAAGTATCCTTATTGCTCCTGATAGGTTTGTATGGGGGCCTTTTATACTCTGTGTTCTCTTAGTAATCCCGGTAACCATTTTTCCCTTTTATTTTTCCAACTTGAACAGCCAAACTCTATTCATACACACTTATGCACAGCGTATGCACATACACTAAAGTCTGTAAAGGTAATCAAGGATGTCAACACAGATTCTTCAAATTCATATACTGGTTACAAATTACATTTCTAAAGTACATTCTAAAAGTATTAGCTCAATTTTAATGAATAACTTCCTTCTTCATATCTAAAGTAGAGCTGTCTGTATATATGCAGTTGATATTATTTAAACAATTATCTAGGAAGGTGCCTTTAAAAAGTAAATCACAAGGGCCAGGGATTTAGCTCAGTGGTTTTGCCGCCTGCTGCGCAAGCGCAAGGACCTGAGTTCAATTCCCGGTACCAAACAAACAAACAAACAACAAAAAAAACCAAAAAGTAAATCACGCATTATTAGATTATTACACATTTAAAATAATGTCACAGCTGGGAATTTAGCTAAGTGGCACCCCGCCTGCCTCGCAAGCACAATGTCGAGTTTGATCCCTGGTACCAAAAAAAAAAAAGTCATGAAATAGATCAGTTCTTTAACAAAATAATAATGATGATGATGATGGTAATAATGTCATGAAATATATCAGTTCTTTAACAAGCGTTCTACTTCTATGTATATCAACACATCTGGCAAGAGTATCGGAATGAAGAGGCTGTGGAAGAAATCTTACAAACGGAGACTACCACCTGACTTTATAGCTGGCAATTGAAAAAGATCTGTTATAGAGAAAGTTAGAAATGAAATCACAAGATTATTATTTTAGCTGCTTAAAGCAAACAAAAACAAAAACAAACCTGTTTCTTGGTAGACATCAATATAAACTTCTCAGGAATAAGGACTCTTCAAACTTCTCTAAGACACATACCAAGGTATCATGTCTCATTTAACTACAACCACTACTGTCATTCAAGTCTTCATTAGGCATTTAACCTAATATTTTGCTTATAGTATGTCAGATATAGAAAACTCTGGTTTAAAACTTGAGTTTTGACCTTCTGGCTCATTTATACTGATATTGAGAGTATTTCAAAATAAACATCATTTCAGATTGATTACTAATCAATGCTTAAGACAATTTTTAAAAATGCATATTAACCCTCAGAGAAAGGATTAATATAATTGAATAAAATTGGCAATGTCAAATCATTTTATCAGTAAGAATTTATTCCAGAACAGGACTCCTAGACTTGATATTCTTAGTTTCAAACAAATTCAAAAGTCCCTGACCTTAGTTCCCAAATGCAAGTCATAGAGACTTTAGACAGAGATGGATGGTGGATAAGCATACTATAGCAACAGCAGCCCAAAGACCTATAATTAGTCTTGCTATCATGAATACAGCATCTAATATGGTGAATCCCCTGAGTCCTTATGTCTTAATATCTTCTTTTCATCTATAGTCTCTTTTATTTTTTTCATTTCTTTATCCTGGAGCAGCCTTGTATTTGCAGGGTTCACAATACATTGCTAGATTTGATCAAGATTGAACAGGGAACTGGGAAAAGCTGAGTTTACAGATGAAAGTTATCAATGCTAGTAGTTGAGAGGAAGCAAAAGAAAGGCAAAATCTGACGTCTAAGTAAAAGGACTTGATGAAGTATGAACAAAGCTGTGAGGATTCATTAGAAAAGACTGGAATGGATCAGTCCAGAAAAACATGGCTCAGGGGAATGGATTTAAAAGTAAAGGGTTAGGAGGTCTGCATAAAGTTTCTTATGATTAGAGACCTAAGAATAAAGTTAAGAATTTAAGGAATTCCTCTGTATTCAATCAGACATACTTCAAAAATGCAGACAAATAAATTATTGATAATATACCTAAAAGCTATCAGTGTAAATTAATTGAAGAAAGGTATGTAATTATTATATGCTAAGAGCAACACTGAGGTAGATACTATTAACATATTATTTTTAACAGGTGAGAAAATTGAGATGGTATAACCTTCAGAACTTGTGTTCTCATGACTATATTATATAGTTGCACCTCACAGCAAGAAAATGCAAAAGGCAGGAGAAAAGTAACTTTAAATCAGAGATTCCTAAATTTTTTGTAGCAGTGAAATATATTTTTCAAATGGAATGCTTCTCAGAAGCCAATTTATAAAATAAGATAAAAGCTTAGCAGCCCTCCTACCTACCCGAGGCCTTAACAGAACTCCAGGGACTTAGAAGAGAATATCCTGAAAATGACTATTTTAAACCATTCTGTGGCTGGGTTATAGCTCAGTGGTAGAACACAGCCCTGAGATCAAGCTGCAGCACACAAAATCAATCACCCAACCAATTGTGCTATTTGGGGTATAAATGGTACTATTTTAAATTTAAATTCTAAAACAGAAACTATGTTTTTATAAGCAGAAAGCAAGACCAGTAGAGACTAGGGCTTTGATACATCCACATTTAATTGAAATATTTCTAACTCAATGGTTTCAATATAATTAAAATTAGTAATATGCCTAAAATGATCCAAAGGATGGGGTTGGGGAGGTAATCAGGGCTCAAAACATATACTGTACAAAATTTACACACGTAAAAAATTTTGTAGCCGAGGGTTTAGCTCAGTGGTGCCACCTTGTAAGTGCAAGGTCCCGAGTTTGATCCCCAGGACCAGAAAAAAAAAGAAAGAAAATTTGTGGGCGAGGCATGATGGTGATGCCCATATTCTCAGGTATTAGGGGGGCTGAGGCAGAAATATTCCAAGTTTGAGGCCAACAATGGAAAACTTAGTGAGATCCTATCTCAAAATAAAACAGGGATGTAGATCAGCACCCCCTTGATTTAAATCTCTCTCTCTCTCTCTCTCTCTCTCTCACACACACACACACACACACACACACACACACACACACAGATTAAGATAATTTGATTAGGCCTCAAGAATTACTTTTTTTTTTAAAGTTTCAAAATCAGAAAATACATGATTACCAGAAACTGGTCAAAAATTTATAATTATAACTTTAAATAAAACATTAGATTTCCACCAATTGCATCTCTTACCAACTCATTCCTACAGATGACACTGTGCAATGTGCATTTATCCTCCTCCTTATAATATATATGTATAATCAAAATGTTTTACAGAGATATAAGTTACCAAGGCTAATCTCTACTTGTCCTGATAGCTCATTAGTCTTCTTTGGTTGACCCTACCCAAAGACCACTCTGACTCAAGTATCAGGCTGTGTTTTTCCTATTATAACTGTGTAGCAACCAACCAATCCATCTCTTTTTACCCCTTACTCTAAGACTCATCTTTTCTTCAAGCCTGATGACATTTACTCTTACACTCCTTTCTCCTTCTCAACAATTAATGGATTTTCTTACCTATCTATGAATCTCGTAGGTATTATATTTCCCCTCCAAATCTCCCACTTGCACATTAGCTGTATTAATAAATAAATGTAATAAATCAAGACATTGCATATTAGTGTGAAAATATGCAGGTTGAGCATTAAACTGATGGGACATTAGTACTGAATTTAAAAGACAAATTTACGTATCACTTGGTTACAATAAGAGGTAGGATAAACTTTAGCAATGAAATGTGTATGCTTTCTATGACTTACTCAGTGTGAGGACACCCTTGCAATGACTCTGGGGATTGAACTCAGGGTCTTCACACTAAACTACCTGTTTTTTATTGGAGACAGTCCCTCACTATTTAGTTAAATTGCCAAGTCTGGCCTTGAACTTGAGATCCACCTTTAGTCCCTCAGAGTGCCAGGATTTTAGGCATACACCATGATGCTTGCCTGTGATCTTAGTTCTCTCTTGTTACTTAATCTTCTCAACACTGTCCCCTTATCCTTGTAACGTCTTTCCTTAAAAAATTTTAAGAGGAGCTGGGGATGTAACTCAGTACTGGAGTACTTGCTTAGCATAGCATACACAAGGCCATGAGTTCCATCCCCACAACTAGAAAAAAATTAGGAAAGCTCTACTTTTCACTACCCTACTCCCTGACCACAATGCTACAAAAATATTCACAAATATTTGAATGGATGCCCCAAAAGGTAAAAGAACAGCCTGTGACTTGGGGAGAGAGGAAAAAGGCAAAAAGTATTCTGAAGGACAAATAAACTCATTTACAAATATATATTTAAAAACAGCATACTAAAATCTTGTATCAAATACCCTAATTCCCCAGATTATTTCTTTTTTTTTTTGGTACCGGGGATGGAACTTGGGTCCTTGCACTTGCAGGGCAGGTGGTGGAACCACTGAGCTAAATCCCCGGCCTTCCCCAGATTATTTCAAATAAAACAGTTTGGGGCATTTGAAAACACAGAATTAGGAAGCAAAATGAAAAAAGGTCTTACGGTGATGATTCCAGAACGATGCTATTAGCTTGTGTTGATGATGGAGATCTCTGATTCACAAAAACTTCACCTGGGGAAGTGTGAACCACATGGTCTACCAAATGACCAACGGAACATGGTCGTAACCGAGTTCCCTCTTGTGTGAATGTAGAATTTCGACTAAATGAAAAGGAAGAAAAACTAAATAAATATGTTTCAGTTCATTCAATTTAACTTTTCCAGTCTATTAATCATATGATTGTATGAGAAAGTGACTGTGTGCTATAAGACTAGCAGGGTTGACTAAGGAGTCTGTGACATGGGTCTGTGACATAAACAGTATGATATAAACAGAAAGAACACAGAATGGGATGTCAGAATCTGAGCAGAACCATAATCAACAATCTGCCACAAGGATGTTATCCATTTAATCATCTATTATCTCTAATTTAGTTTCCAGGTTTCAGTTACTACAACTTTATATGTCTTATTCAAAATTTATACTTGATTAGAATAAATGATTTAGAAATATTTTCTAGTCTGATTTCTCATTTCCTCTTTTTGTGGTACTAGGGATTAAACCAAGGGCCTTCACACTGAACTGCATTTTCAGTCCTTTTATTTTGAGACAGTCTCACAAAGTTGCTAAATTGCTCAGATTGGGATCAACCTTTGATCTTCTTGCCTCAGCCCCTCAGAGTTATGCATCACTATGACTGGCTCCTCTTTAATTCTTAAAAAGTTTTTTATTTATGAGAATTTTAAATCCTAAGAGTAGTCACTAAATACCATGTATTTCTATCTTTAAAAATGACATTTATGTAAATAATTATTCAATCACTAATTACAAGAACTACTTGAGCATTTACTATGCACCATGCATTGTTCTAAGTATTTTGCATATATCACCTCGCTTAGTCCTTAAAATAATAATGTAAGAAACACATCATTACTATAAATAAAAATTTTAGAAGAGGAAAAAGATGGAAATTAATCAACCAGGGTCCAAATGTACAGTGACTCTGGGGTCCACTTTCATACCACCCCCACTTTACTATCTCTTAGGAATTAAAAAAAAACTTTTCAGATCATATCTAAAATTATTTTATTAACCAGAACACATAATCAGAGTTCCTGCTAATTAAATTACTTCAGTCATTTGGACTAAAGTTCTTGTCTTCTTAATTTGCTTGTTATAATTTAGATATAAAATGTCCCTCAAACATCTCATGTGTTCAGAGATGGGCTTTTGGAAGGCGACTGAATCATGGGGCACTAAACTCATCAGTGGATTGATCCATTAATGCAGTCACAGCTTAATGTGTTATTAAAAGATAAGGCTTGGCTGGAGGAGGTGGGTCATTTAGGGTGTGACCTGAAAGGGTGCATTATCTCTGGATCCTTCCTCTTTTTTCTGGTTCTATCCTTCCTCTCTTTGTTTCCAGCTACCATGAGGTGGACAGGTTTCTTCTGCCATGCTCTTCTGCCAAGATGTTTCTGCCTTGGAACCAGCCAGGCATGTATTGAATCCTCTAATACCATGAGCTGAAATAAATCTTTCTTCCTTTAAATTCTGTATGTCAGGTATTTTTTCCTAGGAATGGAAAAGCTGACTAATACATCACTATAAATGTTTAATGGTGCTAGCAAAAAACAGAGAAATGCTGGCTACAAAAGGAGGCAGAAAAAGAAAGTTCTGAAATTTTTTCAAACAAGCTGATGAGCCTTTGTACAGTTCATTCAGTGTTTTATTAAGAAAAGTTATTTAACAATCTGCAACTGGCAAGATGGAAACTAAACCCAATTTTTCTAGTAGTAGGGAAGACACTTAGTAATAAACTTCTGTAAACCAAGCTGTTTATGCAATACTTTATGTCTAACATAAGTTTATTCTTCAGCTAACACCCATCAGTGACTTAGTGTTTCAAGTTTAGTGCAAATTTATTGAATATTAATGTATATAAAATATTTCTAAAGGAAAACTTCTTCAAATATTATATTCTCACCCAAATTCAAGTATTTTATAAATGAATCTCATGTATTAACAAAGTATGTTAATATGCTGACACATCTGTTTAATATTATCTTAATTATATACAGTAAACTTTTTTCTATTGCAAAATTAAGATACTGTAATCAATATCTTTGGCTAGGATAAATTTATTAACTTATTAGCTACACTAAAAGCATACACTTTTCATGAGAAATGCTAGGCTAATGCTGAATCACAGTTCTTTTTAGCATAGCTACAGCTAAACTTAGGGGACTATTACTGCAAATCCCTTTCTACACCATAGAAGTGGTACAGCCATGACTGGGAAGGAGCTTTTAAGTAAGAGAATCACAATCATTTGTAAAGCATTTTCAAACAATTTATGCTCCTTCGAAAATTCTGTTGGGAAACCACATGGCAAAGGATTATGTAAATAACAATGATATGAGATTTAAAGTTCACTAATATCTTGATTTATTTGCTGGGAATCTTTTCTGTGAAAGGCAACCGTTGAAGAAAGTGACGGTCCTTGTTCATTGCTCTACTGCCTCATTCCCCCAGACTATTCCATGCTACTTTTCCAATGAGCAAGAGAAGAGGAAATAATGCTTTAGAGCAACAAAATTCATGTTTGATCAGAAGAGTTAAACGTTTACATATTTTTATCTTTAGGCTATGGAAATATACAGCCAATTATTTAGAAATTAGCAAAATGAAGACCTGATACTATAGTTTTTACTTACTGATTAGGAGTTCCAGGTGGAGACCGTGATGGAAGGCTTTGTGTTTCTAACCTGTCATCAGATACTGAATTTCTGCTTACTACTTCCCAATCCATTAATTTCCGTGCCAATGGCTTACTTGGGGATCTGCAGAAATATTTAAATAATATTTACTTCTTTCCTTTTTATATCCCAAACTACAAATTCAAATATTTAATTGGTCATATGTTAGACCGTCAATTATATTAACAGTATAATATTCCAGAAATGAATTCATTTAGATGTTATTTACCAAATATCCTAAAAAGGGACATTTGCTTTACATGAAGAAGTAAGGACAAACAATACAGAAAGAATAGGATAGAAAATAGGAAGTGGAAAGTAAGAGAATCAGAAAAGGAAACAGGAAAAAAAAGGGAACAGTTTGTTACCAAATGTTTTCTCAAACCTTATCAATATTATAGATATTGCTTACTCCTATTGTAGAGTACTATCTGGAACTCTACTTATTACCAGATGTGTTGAACAATTCATACCATAGTATCTTCTGAATGTCTTTAAATCCTGAACCTCTTCCTCAATGACGACAGGACAAAAATGACAATTGTGCTTATCAAATATTATTTATAATTGTTTTCTTCTTTAAATATAGAAGGTCAGTGGAATATTTTTTGTTTGTTTGACAAAAACATTTTGGAAGGTTAACTATTCTGGTCTTGTGGCAGGGAGAAGAACATTTTATTCCCTATAAATATTTTATCTTTTGTCATAATGATAAATATGAGAACTAAATGATCTTTTCAAGAAAAAGATCTTTATATTAATCTAGACAGAGGGGCTGGGGATTTAGCTCAGTGGTTTCACCACCTGCTGCACAAGCACAAGGACCCGAGTTCGATGCCCGGTACCAAAAAAAAAAAAAAAATCTAGACAAATTGGTCTATAAACAGATCATAAGCCTTTAGAATTGTAGGACTGTCAACAATTAAAGTGTTTTTTATATGTAAATTAAGATACTGACTAAAATTCATTGAAAGTATATGGCATCTATTCAAATAACTACCTTTTTTCTTTGTACTGGGGATTGAACCCGGAACCTTGGGCTTGCAAGGCAGGCGGTGGAACCACTGAGCTAAATCCCTGTCCCCTCAAAGAACTAGCTTTTGACATACAGAGGCAATATGACACTAACAAAATGAATTAAACTACTTATATAAATATATAATAAATAATCTTACAAATATTATTTCTGTTATAAATTTGTTAAAGCACATAAAATTATTTTCCATTGTATTATGATTTTTAAAAATACAGATTCTGTTATCTTATTACAAAGACTAGATCATAAAAATTTAGATAAAATTTTAAAATCAGGACTATTTTTGGTTATAATTTATAGGATTCATAGGTCTTTGTTATGTTAGTTTTCATTTACTTTTAGATTTTCCAAAAATAATAAAGTATTGCTTAGTACTACACTTACTTTTTAGCATATTAACATTTATTAAAGTTGGCCATAATTTTTTCCCTCTCAACAAATACTACGCATGTATTCTTGAATAAATACATTTTTCTCAAGCAAAGAACAAAAGCAGCATTAAGTCATCCAATTACATTTAAACAATGAGATCATTATAAACTAAAATTCTAATGTTATAAAGTTTGCAATTGCACTTGTAACATAGTATTTCCTTTCCAATACATTAAACACATAAAAAGAAGAAATAAGAATAAACTGATCTAAGAAGCATAGTGCTGACCAAATAATACTCCAGAAAGTATTAATAACATTACACACTGTTCATTATAAACATTACATACATTAAGGAGCATTAAAATAACAATGAGTAGGGACCCAACTCAATCCTAATTCTGGCCTTTCATGGACAAATTGTTTAAATTATTACAAGTATACTAATACAATATGATTCTATGGCCCCTCTTCACCTCCTGAATTTCATGACTTATGAGTTTCCAAATTTTGAATGCAATGTTTTATGAATAACTTAAGTCACTTATGAATACAAACCACAAAAATGATGTCCTATCATTTCAGGGTTTCACAGCCCTGAACTTTTCTACTTTTACCTAATGATATCTCCTTAATTTAAAAACTGATGGCTACTTCTATTTTACTTACTAGAATTCTGAAACATGTTTAGCTTGTTTTAATCTAGTTTTGCTGATATTTCTTTTTAAGACAGGATCTTGCGATGTTGGCTAGGCTGGCCTTGAACTTGTAATCCTCCTATCTCAGCCCCCCAAGTAGGTGGAATTATATACAGATGCATGCCACTGCACCAGACAATTTCTAAAAGTGATGTAAGGTTACTGGCTAAGAAAAAAAAAGATATCAACTCAGATTTCATTTTCCAGAAGTATGTAAATTCAGAGCAGTTTAAGCATGAACATCACCCACTGAGTTTAAATTGTAGGATTTTTTGACTTGAAAACAATTATGGATAGCATTTAGTCCAATTCCCTCATACTGCAGTGCAAATACTGACATTAGTAACAACACAATGAAAACCTTGTATATTCAATTATTAAAATAAAATCTTAAACTTACCATTCATTTATGGTTCCTCTAGTAGTGGTAATCTTTAAGGTTTCTAAGCTATTCTTTTCTCATATATTAGACTACTAAATACATGCTGCAAGAGAGTTCACTAACTATAGTTAGGAGATCAGCTACTTTCATTTTGTAAGAGAAGAAAATATCCTTAGAAGGAAGAAAAAAAAATCCAGTATACTTAAGCTAGCATTAAGTGGTCAGAACACTTTCTTCTTGTTATTGGACTAAACATAGTTAGAAATTCTTTGAATTTAAAACTAAATTTCAAGTATTTTATTAAGAGTTTTAACCTCAGAGACCCACCCACTCAAACTTGCTGTCTATGTTTCCTGTTGAGTGTGGAAATTTCAGAGAAAAAAATACCACACTGCAGTGTGTTTGCAATGTGGTAAATTTATTTTCTGACCAAGGCACCTTATTTTTCTATTATATGAGAACACTGTTTTGCTCTCTTCTTAAATATTATTGTATAACTGAAAAGGTGTGAAAGCAATTCAGAGTTGATATATAAAAAAGAAAAAAAGAATAACTTTATTATTGTTATAAAAATCTTACCATATAAATTTAAGGAGAAATCTTTTCTAAGTATTCTATCAACTAAAATTTGAAGGAAGACAAGCATTCTAGAATTCTAATACTTTACCAAAATAACTTTAAAATAGCTAAAACCATCAGACAATTTTGACAGATAAAATTAGCATCACAATAAGTTGCTAATCTATTAGAAAAGCAATCCTAGAAAGGCTTAATCTTTCAGACAGAGATCATTAAAACAGCCCAGTACCATCAAAATCTCTTCTCAACTGATGACTCATTTTAAGGAGAATTCATACAATTTCAGAAAAACTGAAGGACTAAAGACAGTCTTATTGTACTGAAATTCTAGATTTACTATTTATCAAACAAAGCAAATTTATTTTATAAAATAAACTGATCAACTTCATATGTTAATAATAAAATGAACAATTAAAATGCAGTTATAACTGCATACTTCTAAAATTTGACTGACCAAAAGTATTAAAACAAGACTTATAAAAAAACCATTTATATGTGATATTAACCTTAACATGTAAGTACAACTATGATTTGGTAGTCCCAGACATCATACTACAGTATAACTAATCACATTACTGTTTTTAATAAATATCAAGTAAGAAGAAAGTTAAGCTTATTGTTAGGAATGAAAAAGTTGTAATATATTGTTATAGTGCAATTATAACACTAAGAAACAAAAAAAGTTTTAATTTAAAAAGTACTGAAATGTTTGTTGCAAATATGTTATGTACTAAGAACTAGAACAAGTTAGGCATCAAGAGCTCCTCTCAAAAAAGTGGGCAGGGCAGCTAGGGAAGTAACTCAATGTGAAGGCCCTGAGTTCAACTGCCAGTAAAGTTCTATTCTGAGAAGGAAAAACAAACAAACAAACAAACAAACAAAAACAAAAAACGGGAATACATTTTAAATTAGAAGAGGAAGTAAATTACTTCTCAAGAGAAATTGAAAGGAAAACAATTTCATGTTAACCTTTACTATACATTTTATCTTTCAATGGGTTTTTAGCAATTTCTAACTGGAAAAAAAAGGTATCTAACACTGTAAAAGGGAAGATTTTGAGTAACTTCAGTAGTCCTATGTACTAGGATAAGCATTTCTGTGTTGACTTTTTCCCTTCCATAATACTCAAGCCACTAATGTACCACTAAGATTTATATTTAGTAAACATAATCTTTCCTCATAAATCTAAAAACAAGATACAAGAAAATGATTTCAAAACTTTTTTGAAGAAATGCTGAAATAAATTATATCATTCGAATTCAAGTAAATTTATCAGGGCAAAATGCTACAGTCCTAACCAGCTGAATCCTTTCCATATCAAGTCATTTTGTAGACTGGTCTGTTGAGTAGCTTATTCATATACAAATCAGAACGGAGGTAACCCCGGAACAAAAGGGGAAAAGGCTAGTAAATTTCATTATTTAAACACAAAAAAATAAATTTCAATAATTTTTTGTTTCAAATGCTCTTACTTCCAAGAAGCTCACAGTATTATTTATTTTTACAAGCATTGAGGACATATAACTGAGAGCCTCAAGTAATCCTAAGAGGCAGGAACAAGGCAAAGATAAGCAGTACAAACAGGAATCTTGAAGTTAATTCTACACTTTATGATAAAATGATAAAATACTTTACCTGTGTAAAGACTTATTGCCATTGTAAATAACTAGATTTTTCAACATCAAAGAAAATGTACATGATATGGTAAGTGATAAAAGCAACATAAAGGGCCAGGGATTTAGCTCAGTGGTTACACTGCCTGCCTTGCAAGTACAAGGTCCCAAGTTCAATCCCCAGTACCAAAAACAAACAAACAAACAAACAAACAAACAAACAACAAACTTGAATTTTTTTAATGGTTGTCTTGGGATGACAATTTTTCTTCATTATTTGATACTGCTGGAGTTCTTAAATATAATGACCTATTAGTCATACTACTAGAAAAATTAGTGATTTTCACTTTGGGAGGGAATGTAAAAAAAAAAACAACTCAAAACACAAAACTCCTTTTCCTCCAGCAACACAAAATAGGAAGGACTTTTGGATAAATTCAAACATTAAAGTTTAGGATCCCCTGCCTCTTTGTTTTCTTTTTGGTAGTACTGGGGACTGAACCTAGGGCTTTGCACATGCTAAGGAAGTGCTCTACCACTGAGCTACATCCCCAGCCCCTAATAGCAAAATTAAACAAAATAAAAACAAAAGCAAAAATTCTTTAGTTCTATTCATTAAAATTTGAAACCTCTAATAATAGTAGACACAAAGCATATAACTCTGTAAGGAAACGCCGGTATCTAATCTTTTTGTTAGATACCTTCCATTGTCAGTGTTGTATTTCAGGTCTTCATGATTTTTTTACTTATTATTGCAATGAACTTCTTCTCATTGGTCTGGGTATTCAGTCTTCATTTAATAATCTATACTCTATCCTTGCTCATAAAACTAGCTAAACCTTTCGAAAATGTGTCAATTCACTTATTAAAAAGCACACTGGCTCTAACAAACCCTAAAAAAATGAAGATAATAAATTGCAAATAAATCAAAAGCAACTTATCTGTCTTGTAACAATATGATAAGTAAATCTGTAAACAGGTCAGATAGCATATGAAATATATCATTATATTTCTTAAAAATGTTTTAAGAGATCATCAATCTTCCAATAAAATGTTATATTAATAATGACACCTGATTTAGCCTAGTAAAACTACAATACTTGGTACATGAGTAATATTTATGCATTTTAAAAAACACTAAACCAGGCAAGTTTGTTTATCATTCCCTCAATATAATTTATTATGTAATCAAAGAAAAGGATTATGTGATAGTTCTGCAATAATTTATAGAAAGTTTTTAATAATTTTAATCCCTTTTTAAAATGCAGACTCTGAAACAGAATTGGCTTACCTTGCAAATACTCTGTCTTTATTTGCCTTTTCTTTGCCATACTGAACTGATTGGACTTCAGTTCTCCCACTGAAATACACAAATACGCATATTTAAAAAAGAATAACACGAGAACACACAACATGATTATGTTACATTTTTGTAAGAGATAAGACATTTCTAATAAAACAAAAGGAAGTGGTTAGGGAGAGTCGGGCATGGTGACACATGCCTATAACGCTAGAGCTCATGAGGCTGAGGCAGGATTATATGTTCAAGGCCAGGATGGACCATAGACCGAGACCCTATCTGCAGGAAGGGAAAAGAGGGAAGCAAAATAAAAAGGAAAGAATGGAGAACATTCCAGTTCTACCTAGATGGATGAAGTCTAATTATAATTCTTCCATAGACATTTCATTTTTTCATACTTCTGTGTCAACAACTACAAAAAAAATAATTCTGCATCAGAGAAATTTCTTCTGTGTTATGTCCTACAAACATATTCTTTTCTAAAGTTAAAGATAGATGCCATTTCCTCCCAAACAAGTCTTGTATTTAGCTAGTGTCTCTACTATTCTTAGTGAAGAGGTTGAAATATGAGAGATCTGGAAGAACTGTACTTCATTTGGAATGTTCCTTTTCTACTACTGATCACAGGTATGATGACTGGTTATATAAAAAGGAATTAGGGGCAAAAATATTGTGGGGGTTGGATACAGCCTTTCTAACAGCTGTGTAACAATCTCCCTCATCTAAATTTGTTTGAAATATCAAGAGTATGCTGCTTCTCTAATTGAGTCTTGACTCATAATTTTCTAGTGGGGTGAATTCAAATAAAACACTATTACTCAAAAGGTTGGAGTAGCAAGCTGAATTTCACAAAAAGGAGCAACTAAACCAATTAATGGCAAAAAGGTTTACATTTAATATTGCCCATAACCTAGTTTTCGGGGTTTAATATTGATAGAACAAAATGCAAAACCATACCAGTCTCAGGACACCAAATTCTGACAGTACTTCTCTTTTGACAATGAGAGCTTGTTTGGAGGTTCTAGGAGGGGAGAACAGCTACTCATATACCCTTGAGGGCCAGGGATTTAGTTCAGTGGAACCACATCTACCTCATCTTACTAACAAACTAAAAAGAAAACCATATGATCATCTCAACATTTTCAGGTCAAGAGCTTTAAAAAAAAAATCAGTATCCAATCCTAATGAAAACTTCCAGCAAGTAAGAAACTGAGGAAACTTGCTCAACATGCATTACATAGGGCATCTGTAGAAAGCCTACAAGCAACATCATACTTAAGAGTGAAAGACTCCCTGCCTCAATACCATTGGTAAATGCACGCAGATCCCAGGGAGAAGCAGATGTGGACAGAAGTGGCGCGGCTGCAGGCAGGTCCAACCAGGGCCCTGCCCCAACCCAAGTCCCTTGGGCTCACAAGCCCCAGCCAAAGACCCACCTGTGCACAGGGGCACACAAGCAACAGCCAGAGGCCCGCCCCGATACCACTGTTAAGTGTGAGCAGACCCTAGCCAGAAGCCTGCCCAGACACCAGAGACTAGAGTGCAAAGACCCCAGCCAAAGGCCCTCGCAGACAACAGCTTCATAGGCGGACAGGCCCTAGCCAGAGGCATGTCTAGACACCATCCCAAGTGTGCACAGGCCCCAGCTAGAACCCCGACTGGATAACAGGATGGCTCAGGGATCCAGAAGGATACCACTGAACCCAGGAATTGGTACAGCGGTGAGCAGCAGAGAAAGGCCACTCAGTGGCTTGCTGAGAATTGAACACCACTGGGTGGGCAAAAAGTTGCATCAACAAAGGCACAGCAGGCTATATCTGTTGAAATGAGAACACAGGTAAGCAAGTCTTAAAATGAGACTTTCAGATGACCTAAGGGAACCCCAAAGAGCAACGAGATAGAATAATCTGATACCCAACCACCTGGACTCCCTGAACTGGCAACGAAAGAGGATCTGGAAAAACATGAAATCAGAAATAATTTCTCAGATAGCAACAGAAATTGTGCCAACAGTGCAAGACATGATTAGTAAATCTAGAGCAAACACAGATAAAGAAAATAGAGGAGTGAGGAACATGATGGAATCCCAACATAGGAAACAAATAGAATCAATAAGACAGATGGAAACACATTTCCAGAAGATTAGAAATTCCACTCAAAGTTTACACAACAGAATGAGCCAATGTGAGGACAGAATTTCAGATACAGAAGACAGGACTGCAATTACTGGTCAGGAAAAGAAAAATTTCTTAAAAATAGTAAGGGACTATGAAAAATCAATAAAACACCTGCTAGATGAAGCAAAGAAGAATAACATAAGAATGACTGGAGTTAATGAAGAAAGCAGAGAAAGTGCAAATGACATTAAAAACTGTTCACAGAAGTAATGGCAGAAAACTTCCCAAGCAAGGGAAGAGAATTTGACATACAGATAAGTGAGGCATTTAGGACTCTTAACTAGCCACCATCAAAAAAAATCTACACATGGGCATATAATAGTTAAGATTCCAGAAAGCCATCAGAAGAACAAAATCCTACACACAGTTAAGAGAAAAGAAACAAATCACATACAAAGGAAAGCCCATCAGAATCACAGCAGACGTCTCAACACAAATTCTCAAGGCAAGAAGAGCTTGGAGTGACATATTCCAAGCCCTAAAGGAAAACAACCTCCAACCCAGACTGACGTACCATGCAGAAACATCTTTCAAAATTGATGGAGAAATAAGATACTTTTGTGACAAAGAGCACCTGCGGAACTTCATGACTACCAAACCAGCACTCCCCAAAATTTTAAACAATGTACTGGGAAAAGACAATGAGAGTCAAAATGCCATGAAGCCCAGCAAAATGAATCCATCAGGCAAGAGAAGAAATAAAATGCAAAGGGGACAATCCAACAACAGGAAAAGGTCATGACATGGATAAGTCAATACATATCAATTACAACAATCAACATAAATGGTCTCAATTCACCAATCAAAAGAAATAGACTGGCAGAATGGGTCAAGAAGCAAGATCCAACAATATGCTGCATACAAGAAACACACTTAATTCAAAAAGAAACTCATACACTGAAAATTAAAGAGTGGAAAAAAATACTCCGTGTGACAGGAACACCCTCAAAAAGCAGAAGTACCTATCCTATTTGCAGATCAAATGGATTTCAAACCAACACTGATTAAGAGGGACAAAGAAGGCCACTATATCCTTGTAAAGGGAATAATCGAAGAGGGAGAGGTGGCAATCATAAAGATATATGGACCAAATACTAGTGCGGACAAATATATAAAACAAATAGAAATACACATGAAAAATCAAAAAAGCACTAATACAATAGTAGTGGGGGACCTCAAAACTCCACTGTCACAAATAGATCAACTAGACAAAAAATAAACAATGAAGTAACAGAACTGAATCAAACTATTGAACAAATGAACTTAATGGATGTTTACAGAGTGTTCCACACCACAAAAGCAGAATACACATTCTTTTCAGCTACACACAGGTCATTCTCCAAAATAGACCACATACTCACTCATACAACATGTTTAGGTAAGTGCAAAGGAACTGAAGTTATCCCTTGTAAACTATCAGACCATAGTGCAACGAAATTGAAGATCAACAGCAAAAGAAATCAGAAAAATTTCATAAACACATGCAAACTGAACAACACACTTCTGAATAACCAATGGGTCACAGAGGAAACTAAAGAAGAAATCAGACAGTTCCTTCAACTAAATGATAATGACGATACAACATATCAGAATCCATGGGACACAAAGAAGTCTTATGAGGAAAATTCATAGCAGTGAATACTCATATTAGGAAAACAGCGTGAGCCCAATTAAACAATCTGATGCTGAACCTCAAGTTTCTAGAAAAAGAAGAGCAGGACAAACCCAAAGCTCATACAAGGGAGGAAATTATAAAGATCACAGCAAAAATCAATGCAATGGAGACTAAGAGAATGATACAAAAAAATCAATGAAGAAGGAGCTGGTTCTTAGAAAGAATGAACAAAATTGACAAACACTTAGCCAACCTTATCAAAAAAAGGAAAGAAAAGACACAAATCCATGCAATTAGGAATGAAAAGGGTAAAATTACAATGGACCCAGTAGAAATCCAGAGGATCATCAATACCTACTTCCAGAACCTATATGCCATTAAGATGGAAAACACAGAAGAAATGGACAGATTTCTAGATACATATGAATTACCACAGTTGAACGAAGAAGAACTAAAAATTCCAAAGCCAATATCAATCAAAAAATTGAAAACATAATTAAAAACTTGCCCAGGTCCTGATGGCTCCACTGCTGAATTCTACAAGCCATTTAGAGAAGAACTACTGCCACTACTGTTTAAACTCTTCAATGAAATTAGAAGGGAAGCAATAATCCCAAATTCATTCCTGAAAGCAAGCATCACCCTGATCCCCAAAGCAGAGAAAGACCCAACCAATAAAGGGAACTATAGGCCAATCTCCCTAATGAACACAGATGCAAAATCCTTAATAACATACTGGCAAACAGAATGCAGAAGATCATCAAGAAGATTGTACACCATAACCAAGTGGGATTCATCCCAGGGATGCAGGTTCAACTTATGCAAATCAATCAATGTAATACACTATATCAATGCAGCCAAGGACAAAAACCATATGATTATCTCCATAGATGCAGAAAAAGTATTTGACAAAACCCAACATGCATTTATGATAAAAACCCTACAAAAAATTGGAATAGATGGTCCCTACCTCAATCTGGTAAAAGCCATGTGTGAAAAACCAACAGCCAATATCATACTAAATGGTCAAAAACTGAAATCCTTCACACTAAAATCAGGAACAAGACAAGGATGTCCACTATCACCAATACTGTTCAATATAGTTTTGGAAACATTAGCCATAGCAACTAGACAAGAGAGACAAATAAAAGGAATATAGGAAATGAAGAAGTTAAATCGTCATTATTTGCAGATGACATGATACTCTCATATAGAAGACCCCAGGAACTCCACCAAAAGTCTTCTAGACTTAATAACCAGATTCAGTAGAGTAGCTGGATAGAAAGTCAACACACAAAAGTCAATAGCTTTCCTATACACAAACAACAAACTCATTGAAAAGGGAACTGGAGAAACAACTCCCTTCACAATAGCATCCAAAAAAACGAAATACCTAGGAATCAACCTAATGAAAGAAATCAAAGACCTCTACTCTGAAAACTATAGCATTTTAAAAAAAGAGGTCAAAAAGGATATCAGAAAATGGAAAGACATCTCTTGCTCCTGGGTAGGAAGAATCAATTTAGCGAAAATGGCCATACTTCCACGTCTGCTATATAGATTCAATGCCATCCCAATTGAAATTCCAGCAGCATACTTTATAGACCTTAAGAAAACCCAAAAATTCATTTGGAACAAGAAGGGAAGTAGAATAGCAAAAGCAATTCTAGGCAAGAAAGACAAAGTAGGGGGTATTACAACCCCCTAACTTGAAACTATACTACAAAGCTACTGTGATAAAAATAGCATGCTACTGGCAAAGAAAGAGACCTGAGGACCAGTGGAACAGATTAGAAGATGCAGAAACAACTCCAGACACACTCAGCAACCTCATGTTTGACAAATGAGTTAAAACCCTCACTGGAGGAAAGATAGCCTCTTTAATAAATGGTGGTAAAAACAATGTGGTTTCAACTTGCCAAGGATTAAAACTAGACCTATTTATCTCTCACCCTGCACTAAACTAAAATTGAAATGGATCAAACACTAGTGCGCCCAACTATATAAAACAAATACTAACGGACATGAAAAGTCATATATGCACTAATACAATTGTAGTGGGGGACCTCAACACCCCACTGTCACAAATAGATAGATCAACTAGACTAAAAATAAGTGATGAAATACTAGAACTCAATTGAACTCCTGAAAAAAATGAACTTAACAGATGTTTACAGAGTCTTCCACCCCACAAAATCAGAATACACATTCTTCTCAGCTGCACATAGGTCATTCTCCAAAATAGACCACATACTTGTGCACAGAACATGTTTAAGTAAGTGCAAAGGAATTGAAGTTATCCCCTGTATCAGACCATAGTGCGATGAAATTGGAGATCCATAGCAAAAGAAACTCAAAAAATTTCATAAACACGAGGAAACTGAACAACACACTTCTGAATAACCAATGGGTCACAGAGGAAATTAAAGAAGAAATCAGACAGTTCCTTCAATTAAATGACAAGGACAATACAACATATCGCAATCTATGGGACACAATGAAAGCAGTCTTACAAGGGAAATTCATAGCAGTGAATACGCATATTAGGAAAACAGAATGAGCCCAATTAAATAACCTGATGCTGAACCTCAAGCTTCTAGAAAAAGAACAGCAGGACAAACCCAAAGCTCATACAAGGGAGGAAATTATAAAGAGCAGAGGAGAAATCAATGCAATGGAGACTAAAAGAACGATACAAAAAAATCAATGAAGCCAAAAGTTGGTTCTTTGAAATAATCAACAAAATTGACAAACCCTTAGCCAACCTTATCAGAAAAAGGAAAGAAAGGGCTCAAATCCATGCAATTAGGAATGAAAAGGGTGAAATTACAATGGACCCAGCAGAAATCCAGAGGATCATCAATACCTACTTCCAGATCCTATACACCAATAAGATGGACAACACAGCAGAAATGGACAGATTCCTAGATACATAGGAATTACCAAAGTTGAACGAAGAAAACCTAAAAATTCTAAACAACCAAAATATCAATCAATGAAATTGAAAACATAATTAATCACTCACCAACTAAGAAAAGCCAGGTCCTGATGGCTTCACTGCTGAATTCTACAAGACATTTAGAAAGGAACTACTGCCATTACTGTTTAAACTCTTCAATCAAATTGAAAGGGAAGCAATACTCCCAAATTCATTCCTGGAAGCAAGCATCACCTTCATCCCCAAAGCAGAGAAAGACCCAACTGAAAAGAAGAACGACAGGCCAATCTCACTAATGAACAGAGATGCAAAAATCCTTAATGAGATACTGGCAAATAGAATGAAGAGAAGATCATCAAGAAGATCATACACCCTGATCAAGTAGGATTCATCCCAGGGATGCAGGGATGGTTCAATATATGCAAATCAATCAATGTAATACACTACCTCAATAGAGCCAAGGACGAAAACCATATCATAATCTCCATAGATGCAGAAAAAGCATTTGACAAAACCCAACATGCATTTATGATAAAAACCCTATAAAAAATTGGAATAGATGGTTTCTACCTCAAACTGATAAAAGTCATCTATGAAAACCCAACAGCCAGTACCATACTAAATGGTCAAAAACTGAAATCCTTCTCACTAAAATAGGAACAAGACAAGGATGTCCACTATCACCATTCTTGTTCAATATACTTTTGGAAACATTAGCCACAGCAATTAGACGAGAAAGAAATAAAAGGAATAAAGATAGGAAATGAAGAAGTCAAATTGTCATTATTTGCAGATGACATGATACTCTATATAGAAGATCCCAAGAACTCCACCAAAAGTCTTCTAGATTTAATAACCAAATTCAGTCAAGTACCTGGTTACAAGGTCAACACACAAAAATCAATAGCTTTCCTCTACACGAATGACAGACTCACTGAGAGAGAAATAGGGCAAATAATTCCTTTCACAATAGCATCCAAAAACTGAAATACCTAGGAATCAACCTAACAAAAGGAATCAAAGACCTCTTCTCTGAAAACTATAGCACTCTGGGGCCAGGAATTTAGCTCAGTGGTTTCGCTCTCTTCTGCACAAATGTAAGGACTCGAGTTCGATCTCCGGTACCAAAAAAAACAAAAACAAAAACAAAACTATAGCACTCTGAAAAGAGAGATTGAAGATGATATCAGAAAATGGACAGACATCCCCTGCTCCTGGGCAGGAAAGATTAATATAGTGAAAATGGTCATACTTCCAAAACTGCTATACAGATTCAATACAATTCCAATTGAGATGCCAGCAGCATACTTCATGAACCTTGAGAAAACAATCCAAAAATTCATTTGGAACAAGAAGAGACCCAGAAAGGCAAAAGCAATTCTAGGTAACAGAGACATGGCAGGGGGTATCACAATCCCCAACCTGCAACTCTACTACAAAGCTACTGTGATCAAAACAGCATGGTACTGGCAAAGAAACAGACCTGAGGACCAGTGGAACAGATTAGAAGATGCAGAAACAATGCCAGACACACTCAGCCATCTCATCTTCGATAAAGGAGCCAAACAGCCTCACTGGAGGAAAGATAGCCTCTTTAATAAATGGTGGTGGAAAAATTGGGTTTCAACTTGCCAAAGATTAAAACTAGACCTATATCTCTTGCCATGCACTAAACTAAAATCGAAATGGATTAAAGATCTAAATATTAAAATAGAAACTCTGAACCAGTTGGAACAGAGGTTAGGTAGAACCCTTGAAGACATCGGTGTAGGAAAAGATTTTATGAACAAAACACCTCAGTTGCCCGTGAACTACCACAAACAATCAACAAGTGGGATCTGTTCTTATTAAAAGGCTTCTGCACAGTAAGAGAAACCACCAGCAGTGCGAAGAGACAACCCACAATGTGGGAAAAAATCTTCCCGTGCTTTTCCTCAGACAAAGGTCTACTATCTTCAACCTATAAAGAACTTAAAAAGATCAGACCTCCCAAATTTAAATACCCAATCTGAAAATGGGCATCTGAAAAGAACAGACATTTCTCAGACAAAGAAGTAGAAAGAGCAGGGCCAGGGCTTTAGCCCAGTGGTTCTGCTACCTGCCTCAAAAGCACAAGGACCTGAGTTTGATCCCTGGTACCAAAAAAAAAAAAAAAAAGAAAGAGAAGTAGAAATAGCAAATAAATACATGAAAAAATGTTCAACATCACTGGTCATTCGAGAGATGCAGATGAAAACAAGGCTGAGATTCCACCTCACTCCAGAAAGAATGGCTGCTATCATGAAATCAACCAATAACAAATGCTGGCGGGGCTATGGGGAAAGAGGAACCCTGCTCCACTGCTGGTGGGAGTGTAGACTGATGCAACCACTGTGGAAATCAGTATGGAGATATCTCAAAGAACTAAGACTGGATGTCCCATTTGACCCCGCTATTCCACTGCTGGGGATCTTCCCCCAAAGAATTAAAAGAATCATACCACAATGATGTATGTGCACCCATGTTCATAGCAGCACAGTTTGTGATAGCTAAAACATGGAAACAGCCCAAATGCCCATCAACTGGAGACTGGATAAAGAAAATGGGTTTTTTTTAATAAAATGGAGTACTACCCAGCCATAAAAAATGAGAAATTAGAGACATTTATTGCTAAATGGATGCACATTGAGGTGATACTCTTAAGTGAAATAAATAGGACACACATGTATAAATACCTAATAGTTTCTCTGGTGTGAGAAACTGAAAGTATAAATAAGGACTAAAATGTATAATAGGTAATGTGAAATAGGAAGAAAAGGGGCAAAGGGGAAGGAAGTGGGAGGGATAGGGGACAGGAAAGAAGGGAATGGGATTAATATGAGAAAATGGAAAAATAGGAATAAAATCTTTGTAAATAGGGAGGACTGGAGGGGTTGAAGGGAGGGCTGGGCAAGGGTGAAAAATAAGAACCAAGAGAGATTATGTAAAGGTGCAAATTTCCAATGATGAATGTCATTATATTGTATCCCTAAAATGTACCAATGATTAGAATGAATAATCGATAATGCAAAATAGGAAGAAAAGGTCTAAAGGGGTAGGGGTAGTGGGAGGGGCAGGGGAAAGGAAAGAAGGGAAAGCAAAAATGCTGAGAAATGGAAAAAATGGAAATAAAGTCTTTGTAAATAGGGAAGGGTGGAGGGACTGAAGGGAGGGCTAGGAATGGGGAAAAAATAAGAACCAAGATGCATCATGTAATGGTTCAAGTTCCCAATGAGAAATGTAAATGTGTTGTATACCTAAAATGTACCAATAAAAGAATTTAAGATTAAAAAATAAATAAATAAAATAAAATAAAATTGAAACGGATCAAGGATCAAAATACTAAAACAGAAACACTAAACTGGCTGGAAGAGAGTTTAGGTAGAACTCTTGAAGACATTGGTGTAGGAAATGATTTTATGAAAAAAACCTCAGTTGCCCATGAACTAGCACAAACAATCAACAAGTGCGATCTTTTCTTACTGAAAAGCTTCTGCACAGCAAGAGAAACCACCAGCAGTGTGTAGAGAAAACCCACAATGTGGGAAATAATTTTTACCAGCTGTTCCTCAGACAAAGGTCTCCTATCTAAAATATAGAAAGATGCCGGGGATTTAGCTCAGTGGTTCTGCCACCTGCCCTGCAAGCACAAGGACCAGAGTTCGATTCCCGGTACTAAAAAAATAAAATATACAAAGAACTTTAAAAAATCAGACCTTCCAAATTTAAAGATCCAGTCCAAAAATGGGCATCTGAAATGAACAGACATTTCTCAAATAAGTAGAAACAAAAAATAAACATGAATAAATGTTCAACGTCACTGATCATTTGAGAGATGCAAATGAAAACATCGCTGAGATTCCACCTCACCCCAGAAAGAATGACTGCTATCATGATATCCAGTAACAAATGCTGGTGAGGCTGTGGGGAAAGCGGAACCTTACTCCACTGTTGGTGGGAGCATATGCTGGTGCAACCACTGACGAAATCAGTATGGAGATAACTCAAAAAAATTAGGACTAGAGGTCTCATTTGACACAGGTATTCCTCTGCTGGGCATCTTCCCAAAAGAATTTTAAAAAATCATACCACAGCAATATATATGCACCCATGTTTATACCGGCACAGTTTGTAATAGCTATAACTTGGAAACAGCCCAGCTGCCTATCAACTGGAGACTGGATAAAGAACATGTGGTGTTTGTTAATAAAACGGAGTACTACTCACCCACGAAGAATGAGAAATTAGAGACATTTATAGCTAAATGGATGGACATTGAGGCGATATTCTTAAGTGAAATAAATAGGACAGACGTGTAAAACTGAATAGTTTCTCTGGTGTGAGAAACTGAAAGCATAAATAAGGATCAAAGTGCATAACAGATAATGTGAAACAGGAAGAAATGGTTCAAAGGGGAATGGGAATCGGGAGAGGTAGGGGAAAGGAAAGAATGGAATGGATTAACATGAGAAAATGAAAAAATGGAAACAAAGTCTTCATAAATAGAGGGGTGGTGGGGTTGAAGGGAGGGCAGAGGAATGGGGAAAAAATAAGAATCAAGATACATTACGTAAAGGTACAAATCTCCAATGATGAATGTCATTATATTGTATACCTAAAATGCGTCAATAAAATTAATTTTTTAAAAAAAGAGTGAAAGATTGTATGCTTTCCATACTACAAGGAGCAAGAATTTCTGGTCTCGTCACTTGTGTTCAACACTAATCAACACTGCGATGGGGTTCAGCTGGATCAATACAAAAAAAAATTAAGAGCATCAGATTAGAAATGAACTATGACTATATTCTTTAGGTCAATGGTAGGGAAACTATGGCATGCATGCTGGGGTGGGCTCTTTGTATCACTGAAAGCTCTAAAAGGTTCACCATCACTACTCTAGGTAGAAAATCTGTTTTAAGGTATTAAAAAACTAAAATAAGTGAATGTAGCAAGGTTTTAGGAACCAAGACCAATATTTATCAACTGCATTTCCATCAATGACAATGAGCAATCTTAAGTTAAAATTTTAAAAATAGCATTTATAGAAAAATGAAACACTTGAGGCTAAATTTGACAAAGAAATGAAAGGCCTGTAAACCACAAACTGCAAACACTGAGAAAAAAAGACTTAAAGAAAAATACATAGGAGCTTCCTAATTGGAAGATCAGTATTTTTAAGGTATCTGCCTTTAAAAATTTTTGTATATATTCAGAACAATCACAATTAGAACCATATAGGGCTTTTTGTAGGAATTAATAAACTAATTCTAAAATTCATATGGAAATGCAGAAATCCCAGAATACTTAAAACAACTTCTAAAAAGAAGAGCAATTAGAGAACTAATACTACAGGACTTTAAGACATGAAGTTCAGAGAGAGGAACACACAAATATGAATAAGTGATATTTAACAAAGGTTCAAAGATACAATGTATATCCATTGGCCAAAAAAATAAACTTCAATCCAAATTCACACCAAATACAAGACAGACATCCAAATGGATCACCGACTTAAATATAAGATCTGAAACTATAAAACTCTTAGAAGAAAATAGGAATAAATCTGTGACCTTGAAATAGTCAAAGATTTCTTACATAGAACAACAAAAGATTCATAAAAAACCAAATAGGTATATTGAACTTGATCAAAATTCAAAAACTGTGCCTTTCAGAAGACACTGGTACATAATGAAAAGATAACAGCAAACACTGATGAGGATGTGAAGAGGTGGAACTCTTTCTGGCAGGGCTGAAAGCCTTGAGTGTGTTAGGAAAGTGCTCTATTGATGAGCTACATCCTCAGCACTGAGCTGGAACTCTGTTCATAATAGCTTTATTTGTAATAGATCCCTAAAAAATCCCTCACTTGATATTTATCAAGTGAATGGATAAATTACACACACACACAGTGTGGAATACTATTGTGCAATAAAAGAGTGAACTATCAATACACACAGCAACATAGATAGATAAATCTTGAAATAATTATGTTGAGTAAAAGTGACCAGAACTTCTTACACATCTGCAAGGAGAGAAAAAAAAGAAAGCATTTTACCTGAGGATAAGAGAAACTTATGTGTAATTACCACAGTGGACACTTAGGAATTGAATTCATTTAAGGAATACACATAGGTTTGTACTGTTCTCTCATTTCACTAGAGCTTTAGAGACTTCTGCTCTTCTTGCTGAGACTTACTACAGGTAGGTAAGGCTTTTCTTAACTTTTATCACTGATCTGACATTCTTTTCCTTAACTTTAAATTTCCAAATACTATTACCTTTTCTCAATATTGCTTTTAAAAAAGCAAGAAAGAGTTAAAACTTGGTATCAAGTCACTTAATCTACTGTGCTTTCTTGTTCAAATTTTGTAATTCTGTTTAATTGTTGCTACTGAACTTTTATGCTCCTTTTATTACTTTCTTGGGGGGGAAAGGGCAAATATTTTTAGTGATATATCCTGTACTAAGCTTCAGGCCATTATTTTTATTGAGATTACAAATTGGGTATTTATAAATGTTTGAAGTTTATGATATAAATACCTTTGAGACACACCTAATCCCTTTTGTCATGAATATATAACACGAATTGATCTAACATATAATAGTCAAGGATTTAACCTTTAGAAGATGGAAAATCTTACAATGCAAATGAAACAAAAAATAAATAATACTTGTCTTACTAGAAGATATCACTTTTTCCACATGAGTCTTAACAGGTTTCACTTTAAAGCTAGCTTTTATGGGCCTATTAAGAATTCTATAGGTAAGAGTAATCAGAGCTTCTTTAAATTTAGTTACTCCCCAAAAACTGTTGCCTTCAGTAAAAAATAGAAGTTATCAAGAATAAATAAAACAAAGGGTACAGCTGAACAGAAGGAAGACTGTCTAATGTTCTGTACAGCGAAGTATGATAACTATGATTCACAACATTTAATTGTAAATTTCAAAATAACTAGAAAGGAGGGTCTTGACTATTCTCAACACAAATAATAACGTCTAAAGTGATGGATATGTAAATTATCCTGAGGTGATCATTACACATTGTATACAACTAAAATGTCAAACTGTATCCCATTTTGTATCAGTTTCAAAATAAAAATTATTTTCTAATAAGACAATTTTAGGAAAAGGAACCAGTGGTTATTGTTCAATAACTAAATCTGATTTTACTTACTGGTTGTCTTGAATTTGTTACAATAAAGGATATGGCAACTCAAAAAATAATACAAAGTAATTATATTCATGCAGAAGAAATCTTGGTTTTTACAAATATAATAAAATAATTATATCTTGAACATAGGACAGTTTTCATATAATTAGTTAATAAAGAAGCAATAGAAATTGTAACATCTGGGGCCAGGGATTTAGCTCAGTGGTGCCGCCACCTGCCTTGCAAGCATAAGGTCCTGAGTTTGATTCCCAGTACCACACAAAAAAAGGAAGAAAGAAATGGCAACATCTGTCTGGATTGTAAATAAATGTGCTTGATTTACTTTAGAATACGATGACCTGCAATATCATCAATGAAATATGCTTATGACTGACATATGTCACAAGAATCTATAGAATTTCTCACTAGTAAGATATAGAAGCTACAATCCATGGAGATTTTGACTCTGTAGGTATAAGTGAGTAACAATGAATCTTTGACCTTTATTTTAAAGGGAGAAAGAAATCCAACAATAAAACCTTAATACAAACATAATACTTACCAGTACCGGAATTTTGAACCTAATGTAAAATAATGTGCAAAAAAATTCTTTTGAGGTGGAAGTGGTCTGTCCAAACGGAAGAATGTGTGATGTTCTACACATGCTTTCCACAAGTTTTTACATGCTCTGTAATTCACCATATTAAATCCCAACAATGTTTCTCTAGATTCATGCTGTAATAAATGACAAATGCAGAAAATACCAGGAAAATGTTAGCTCTAATGCTCCATTTAATTTACTTTTGACAAAGAAAATATTCCAGGCTTGTAAATGTTAACAATCCCTGTAGAATCTCTTTTCTTTACTCAATAAAAAGTAAAATGTATGAAGAAATTTGCAAACCATGAATCTCATTGAGTAATTTTACAACTTTCAGGAATTTTTACCCTATATCATAGTTAGAAAGAAGTTTAAAATTTTGATGCATTATCTATTTCCAAAGCTTGCTAGCTAGGATTCTGTTTCAAAATATAATTATGGCCCATAAATTAAAATTTAAGGTATATTATCAGTTTTAGAAATATCTCTAATTTTATAATTCTGCCCAGATTGTAAATAAGAATGTTCAGTACCTCTGAACAGTATTATAAAATTTAAAATTTAAAATAGCACTAGATTAGAATTTCTTTAAGTCTGGTCTAGATTACTACATAATTTCACCAAAGTAAACCATGTATAGCAAAGTACCTGTCCCATAAGTGTACAGATCTGATTTTCACACAACAAATACAACCATTTAACTTTCAACAAGATTAAGAAATGGATATACTAGCACCTCCTTTGTCTCCTCCTACCAGATTACCTTCCAGCTTTTATCACCATAAATATATGCTTGTTTTTGAATTTTATATACATGGAATTACACATTTTGTATCTTTAGGTCTAACGTTTCTGTTCATTATGTTTCTGATATACAGCACATCTACAGAGCTGTGAAGCAGTAATTCATTCATTTACATCTTCATTGTATTATATGGTAATAATCATACCACAGCCTACCCACTTTACTGTTGATAGACATTTGATGCTTACGGTTTGGGGATATTCTAATAATTCTGTTCTGTATATATATTCCTACATATGAGCACATTTCTATTATAGGATCGTAAGATATACATATGTCAGCTTCAGTTTTTCAAAATGGTTAGGTCAATGTACACTTCCACGGTGTATGTGCCACACACTTACAATCACTGGGTTTTTTTGGGGGAGGGTACCAGGGATCAAACTTGGGTCCTTGCTCTTGCATAGGAGGCGGCAAAACCACTGAGCTAAATCCCCGGCCAATCACTGTTTTTTAATTCTTTTTCATTTTACTGTCTCAATAGGTATGTACAGGTAGCATATTTTGGATATAATGCGTATCTCTTCTTGATGACTAATGAGGCTCAGCACCTTTTCAAAATAATAGCTATGTGGTTATTCTCATTTGTGAAGTGTCTCTCAAGTCACTGCCATATTTTTCTATTGGAATGCACATACAACCAAGGAATGTGTGTTTGTGTGTGATACATACATATTCTGTACTATCATTTAATGATGGCTTTTGATGAAGAGTTACCAATTGTAACACAGTCTAAATTTTTTAGGTTAAGAAAGTTTGCTTCACTGTCTTAAGAAGTATCTGTCCATCAAAAGATATTTTCCATGATTAAACCATGCTAAAATGCCCATGGTATGCATAATATACTATAATGTTAAAAGGCATGCTTAAAACATTACTTCTTGAGCTCAGATGGTAGAGTACTTGTCTAGCATGTATAAGGCCCTTGGTTGAATCCCTAATACCAAAAAAAAAAAAAAAAATCACTTCTACATCACCAGAATCTTAATTTTTAATTAAGATTAAGAGTTGTTTTGGGGCCCGGGATTTAGCTTAGTGGTTCTGGTGCCTGCCTCGCAAGTGTAAGGTCCAGAGTTCGATCCCCGGTACCAAAAAAAAAAAGAGTTGTTTTGCATGCAGAAACATACACAGTTTACATGCTGTATATTAACATGCAAAATACTAATTGTATTTGAAATGTAACAATATATTTCCTGCAATGTTTTTAAACAATGGACACAAAATGTTGTATGGAGAGATAACAACATCCTATGAAGTTTGGATATTTGACAACAGAGATGTTTTGGAGAAAAAAAGTTGCCCTTCTGTAGAATATAGCTGTACACTGTTTTTAATACTAGTTGGCTTTTGTTGCTGTTGTTACTTATAGGTAAACACATGCCTAGTTGAAACCCTAAACTCAGAGACCAAGTGTAAGGGTTAAACAAAAAGGTTAGTACATTACCAGGTATGTAGTGAGTTCTCAATAAATGTCGGATATTATAACTTTTATTATTACTGATAACACTGATACTATGATGGAAGGCAAATTAGAAAAGTTGATTTCTATAGTACTGTCTATATTTACTTAAAATTCTTGCCCTTTAATTTACAAATAACAAGATTTATTATACTATATTACTTTAATAATTTTTATTCGAACATGTACAATAGTCATAATATTCTCAACCTGGAAATGGCAAAATCATCTACAGCAGAATGAATAAATTATGGCATATTACTTCAATGGAATACTGCATATTAATGCCACAAACTAAGGCTATGTGTAACAATATGAATCAATCTCACAAACAATGTTAAAAGAAAGCAAATACAAAACAGAGTATACTCTATTTCATGTTTTAGAGTTCAAAAATATGCAAACTAACCCACAGTAGCACAAATGAGAATAAGTTTATCTATCTTCTGGTAGGATTAATGTCTGAAAGTGAGTATCAGTTCCATAGCAATGTTACTAGCTTGTGGAGTGCTGGTCACGTCTTAAATATTAATCTGGAAGGTGCTGATATTGGTATGTTCACTTTGTCAAACTGTATACTTAAAATTCGTGTACTTTCTTGTATTACATTTTATTTCAATAAAATGCTATTTTAAAAGCCTTTGTATCTTGTGAATATAAATGATAAAACAATCCCACAGTAGGTCAATATCTACCAATAAAATACACCTGACTCAAAAAATTTTTTAAGGTTTTAGGAGCATTTTACACACATAGCCATCTTGACATTTTCGCCAAGATTTCTCTAATTTATAAGAAATAATAAATCAAAGTATAAGATTAATTTAATTCAATGAAATAGATAAAATCATTTATAAGATGAAATTGTTTCTAGTATTTTATTTCCATAACGATTCAATTCATTGTAGTTAATATATTAAAAGGCTATTACCAGAATTCACCAGAAGGAGGAAATATAAGTTAATGAACTAGAAACTAAACATTCAGCTCTCCTAAAAGGAAATAAGCTTATATATGAAAGGAAGTGCTGAAGATTTACTAGGAAAAAGAAAAAGAATATATAAAGTGTTCAGTTATTGCCCTTATTTTTGGCTCCTGGATTTCACAATGAACATCACTTGTGAGAAATCAGTTTCTAAGTCCAAGAGAGCAGAAAGAATGACCAAGAATTTTAAATTAAAATCACAGATACACTAGAGAAACAAATACACCTGGTCATTAATGATCTCAGTAATCAGTTACCAATGGTATTAACTGCACTTTCATTTGTAGTGGTAGTAATGTTCTCTCATGAATGATTGGGCATTTCTTAAAAGATTTCAATTTTATGAATAATCATTATATCAGTACTCACCAATTCTTTTCTAAGTTGAATAAAAAACTGTTTGCACTTAAAAGAAATTTTTACAATCTTCAACCTGGAGAATAAATTGGAGTATTTAAAATATTGAATAATGGTATTAACAAACTAAGAAAATAATTATAGAAATGATCTTTTAGATACCTTAGTAATATATAAATGTTATTATATATACATACACACATTACGTCAATAATTAAAAAGGTTTTGGTGCTTTATGGAAAACTGATTAAAATCTATGTTCTCAACTGAGGAAAATTTTATCAGATTACCTATTACGACCTATGTATTTCCCAATTTCATATCTATAGAAAAACATACCACAAATTAAAATTTCAAGAAATATCATTAATAGTTGTTTAGTCTTTAAAATTATAAGCAATATTTATTGAAAAATGTAAAATTTCAGTTTTATATAGTGACTAAAAATTCTGACTTCTAAAACCATACTTACTTTTTATTTCACCTTCCTTTTTTTAGTTTTAATTTTAATTTTATTAGTACATGTTTGTAGTACATGGTGTTTATATTCATCTTGGGGAGTAGGTACCTGTATGAAACACAGCTTCTTTTTTAAATCCCCTTTCCCTTACTACTCACTTCCCTCCCTCCTTTTCTAAGTCCCCTTTTCATTCCTGTTATTATTATTCTTAGCTCATGTTTATGACATATAATGTTTACATTCATTGAGGTTATTAGGTCTCTGTATGTGGCATATCTTAAATCTTCCTACTTCCCCAGTCTCCCCTTGTCCTTGGTCTCCTGGATCCCTTCCCATTTGCAACACATCTATCACCCTGTTTCCTTCTACCCTTCTTTATTTTGATCTTTGTTTGTCCTTTTTGCCTTACTCCATTGAGAGATACCATATAGTATTTAAGCTTGTGTCTGATTTATTTCACTCAACATTTTATTTTCTAGGTGTATCCATTTTCCTACAGATGTCTTAAACTTAACCTTCTTTACAGCCAAGTAGTATTTTATGTAAAGATATCACATTTTCTGTATCCATTCTTTATGGGTATACAAGTTGTTTACAGGATTCAGCTGTTATGAACTGTACTGCTACAAACATCGGTATGCATGTACTGCTGCAGTATGATGTCTTTAGCTCTTTTAGGAAGATACCTAGAAGGGAATAGCTGGGTA
Organism: Heterocephalus glaber; assembly: GCF_053883595.1. NCBI lineage: Eukaryota > Metazoa > Chordata > Mammalia > Rodentia > Bathyergidae > Heterocephalus > Heterocephalus glaber. The sequence goes on along the minus strand of NW_028258143.1, from coordinate 21,285,681 downwards.
ACGTGGAATATCTAATTTTAGGTCTTTTGAGAAATCTCCATACTGACTGATTTCATCTTACTGCACTGCCTCTCTTCTTGTCTGCAACTCACATAATGTTATGAGTTCTCAAAGATTAGTATAATCAATATGAATCAAATTGATTTGTCTCCTTATAACCATATCCTAATTGATACTCAGATCTTTTTTTGATCTAAAGCTCTAATCACCGTGGGACCAAGGGATTCAATCTTACTTAACAAAACATGCTTTGGGTCCTGTCTCAATCTACTAATAAATATTTCCATGGTGATTTTAAGTTTTGATCCACATGACTCATAGCTATATCTATCCAAGAAGCTCTCAGCATTCCCAAAGAAGAAACTTCTCACACCTCAATCACTTGAGGCAAATGCATGAGTCATCTTCAAGCACGTCTGTGTAGAGTGGTGAACATGAGATATTCTTAGTTTACAGGTTTCAAAATTTTTATTTTACTTTTGCATCCACTGCGTTCACTGATTAAGGACAAAACAACATGAGGAAATTCTTCTGTCATATGACAATGGGCATTATTTCCAGAAAGTGAACAAAAGACTGGGTAAAACAGGCTATAGTTACGAAAAGAAAGCGAGCCAGGTACTTCAATTTAAAAAATCTACAGAAGCAGCTGGGTATGGTGGCGCATATCTGTAATCCCAGCAATAGGGAGGCTAAAGTAGGAGTGTTGCTGCAAGTTTGAGGCCAGCTTGGGCTACATAGTGAGTTCAAGGCCACCCTAAATTAATTACACAGTGAAACCCTGTCTCAAAAGCCAAACCAAACCAAACCAACAAATAAAAAAAATACAAACAAACCCATAAACAAACAAAACATCTACAAGAGCCACATATATTTTAGGAGCTATAAATTAATTTCCATTAAGAGCCATCATTTAAGCAATAAATAAAAATAAAAAACTATTTCTAAATGATCAAGAGAAAATCTAAACCAGTGTCAAATCGTCTTAATTTCACAAATATTAAACTGAACAAAAATCACTAAACTGGATGCTCTTTGGCATATTTTGTACAACTTCTATCATCTTCTAAATTTATTCTGTATTTTATTTAGTACATACAGCTATAATATTTTTCAGAAAAACATCAGTGAATAAAAATTTTGAAATATTTATGTTGTACAACTATAATAGTTATTTTTTTGGTTTCTATATGCCAGGTTTATTTTTTCCAGTGGATTTACTTTCAACCATCTGTCTATGCTTTAGATATGTCTCTTACAAGACATATGCAGACTGATTTTTAAAATAGTTGGAATATTTCAAAGAAGACAGATGAAAGAAAAATATGCACATGACAACATGTTCAACATCATTAGCCATTAAGGAAATGCAAATAAAAACAACAAAGATGTGTATTAATTTACATTCACCAGAACGGGTATAATAAAAAAGAGAGACAACAGTTAAGTGTTGAGGAGAATATGGTGAAATTGAACACACGTACACTGCTGGTGGGAATGTGAACTGATGCAGTTATGCTATGTAAGCTCAGCATCTCAACTCGCAAAGAAATGAAAACCTATTCTACCAAAGTGTATACCAACTAATGAACTGATGAACAAAATAGGTATGACCACAGAACAGATTACTGAGCAGCAGAAATGAAGTTGTATTCATACATGCTATAATATGGATAGACCACAAAAAACATTGTTAAAGGAAGTGAATCATAAAAAACAAGAGGATATAATTTCATCTACAGAAGAAGAAAATAGAGATTGCCTAGGGCTATAGATGAATGTGAGGCAGAGGAAGTGATGGAGAATGACTCCTAATGGTTAAAAGCTATCTTTTTTGCACAATGAAAAATTTTTATGCATAATTCAAAATTATATTATAGTGACGCCACACCCTGAAAAATACTATAAACTACTAAACTGTATATTTTAATAGGTGAATTTATACAGTATGTAAATGACATTAATAAAGTTGTTTAAAATTCATTTTGATAATCTACCTTTTTCAATATGAAAGTTCCTTTTGTTGGAAATTCTGTCTGTCTGTCTATCCATCCATCCATCCATCCATCCATCCATCCATCTGCAGTGCCAGGGATTGAATCTAGGCCCTACACATGCTACGTAAGCTCCACTGAAATACATTCTAAATACATTTATAAAATTCTTTAAATTTTGATTCAGGGTCTTGTTAAGTTGCCCAGGCTGTCCTTGAAGATTCTCCTGCCTCATCCTTCCAAGTAGCGGGGACAACAGACATGTGCTACTATACCCAGCTAGAAACTTCTTTCAACATTTCTCACAAGGCAGGTTTACTAGCAACAAATTCCTTCATTCTTGTTGGTCTGAGAGTATTTCTTTTCAATTTTAAAGATAACTACAGAGTTCTAGGTTGGAGAAATTTTCTTTCAACACTTTTAAATATTTCACTTTGTTCCTATTTTTGCTTGTATAGTTTCTGAAGAGAAGTTCAATATAACTTTATCCTTGTTTCACTGTGAAAAGAATGCTATTGATGTTTTGCTTCTTTCAAGATTTTCTTTGTTCTTGATTATAGTATATTTGGCTAAAGATCTTTTGGGATGTTTAACCTTCTTTTATTTTCTGGATTTCCTAGGTCTATGGTTTGGTGGTTGTCATTAATTTGGAAAGTTATCAACCACTATTTCTGAGGTAGGAGATCAGGGTATGGCAGAATGAGCAGGGAAGTAGATGATGGAAGTAGCTGTTAATTAAAAGATCCCAGGACACATGCAGAGAACAGTTCCTTAAGCCTCACACATGGACTTCCCAGGAGGACTGGAGCAGTTTTGGATAGAATGGTCTAGACCTGACATTGGTCTGAGGTATAGATGATACAAAAAGGAAAGTTGCTATTGAGTTCTTCGCTACTATGTTCTCTCACAGCAGCCTGCTCTTGTCCTGAACAGTGTACTTATTTTCCTTTTATTTGGCCCAAACTCTCTCTGCAGAGCATATTTCTACTAGCTTTAATAAATATAAAACTTCGTTACCTTTTGTATTTGTCTTGACAATTCTTTGCCCAGGACAGAAAGAACCTAGAAATCACCTCTAGAAGGAGACTCCAGCAACCCAAAATTCAGTAACATTTCTTCTGTTCATTTCTCTCTTTATCCTCCTGGTATTCTCATTACAGGTCTTAAGTATTCTTCTTTGTTTTTCCACTATTTTTCCCTCTTTCCTTTTCAGTTTTGAAAATTTGTTAATATATTTTCAAACTCATTGATTCCTCCTCAGATGCATACAATGTATTGACTATAAAGGAATCCTTCATCTGCAGCATTTTCAATTTCTAGCATTATCGTTCAATTGTTTCATAGGGCTCCTGTCTCCCTGGTTACATTAACCCAGCACTTCTTGAATATTGCACATATTTTCTATTAAAGATTTTTGCCTACTAGTTATAGTTACTTTAAATTCCTGCTATGATAATGAGGAAGGAGACTAAGGTATGGCAAAAGTAGGTGGGGAAGTAGGCGTGACCTGTTAATTATAAAATCCCAGGACACAGAACCGCTGAACATGGACTTCTCCAACTGGAGCAGGTTTTCAATAGAAGGGCCTAAACCTGACACCAGCCTGAAGAGTGGGTGATACAAAATAGGCAGCTGACATCATGCTGTAGCATGTACTTATTTTCTTACTTTTCTTTGGCCCAAATTCACTCTACAGAGCCTGTTTCTTTTCAAAACCTTTAATAAATGTAAAACCTTGCTACTGTTTTTGCTTCTCTTGACAAATTTTTTGCTCAGGACAGAAAGAACCTAAACCACTTCTAGAAGGAGACCTCAGCACCCCAAGACCACAACACTCTGAAGATTTGTTTTTCTCTCTCAGTCTAGCCCAGACTTATTATGCTTCAATTAAACTATCCTTTAAGTATTCCTTTTTAAAAAGTTTTAATTTCACCTTTATTTTAACAGATTTATTGAGATATAATTGACAAACCATGTAAGTCATCCATTTAAAATCTACTCTTAAGAGATCCAGGCCCTAACAGCAGTTTCTAACCTTGGTCATTTTCTGAATACATTTGTCTCTTCAGTTCTCAAAGGAGCAGTTTGCCTAGTGTTCTCAATTCTCTGAAGAAACCTAAGAGCTGCTGATTTTAAGGTTTTATTAGGTTTTTTTTTTTTCCTGTGAGGACAGTAGTGTGAAGTTTAAGCTCTTTACATTTCAGACTGGGAACCAGAATTCTCTTCTCCTTCCCATTGTTTTAATGATGTCTTTTGATTAGCATTAATGTTGATGGAGTTTAATTTATAGAATCCAAGCATTTCCAATTTCACTAATATTTTTTAAAAATATGAATACGAGCGTGATAATTTTTGGGTAACTATGCATGGAAAATGGATATAAGAGTATATATTCACTTTGTGGCACCCTCCTTTTTTCTACATGTAGGTCTAATTTTGAGAGAGCAGGGAAAAATGAAGAGACCTGAGTTTAAAGCTCTGCTTCATACTTACCAGTTATCTAACTCTGGCCTATCCAATTCCTCTGGCATTATTCCTTCTATATTTGCATTTTTTTAAAAGTGAATAATATATGAAACTTATAGGGTTCTAAGCTACAAATAAAATGCATTAAAGTCAATGAATATTTTTCCTCTCAGTTTTAAAGCTTCTACTTTTAATAAGTATACTTCATTTATGCAGAAACTTGGTAATTTCTCCATTTAATCTTTAGCATCAATACCTTATTTTAAGGTATTTATATTATTAATATAAAAGTAGCTGAAATATATATGACAAAAGATGGTCATAACCATTATCAGTGTTCCAAAGTGATTTTTATGGTTTTCTAAAGTAAACATATAGTACTTTAGTAAAATATAAAGGCAATAGCAATTTTAGGAATACTAATTTAGATATGGTGATAAGACTGATGCGGTCTCTTATTTATCTATGGTACTTACAAGAAGTACACTGCCTTTGTCAAAGTAAGTTCATGCTTTAAGAACCAAAATAAGGGGCTGGGATTTAGCTCAATGGTTCCACTGCCTGCCTCGAAAGCAGAAGGACCCGAGTTCAATCCTCGGTACCAAAAGAAAAAAGAAAAAAAAAGAACAAAAATAAAACATAAATGTGATGACTCTCAAAGACATTGGGGGCTGGGGATGTAGCTCAGCGGTGCAGTGCCTACCTGGCAAGCATGAGGCCTTTAGTTCAATTCCAGATCCCTGGCCCCCAAAAAGATATTGAATCTTAATTCATGACTTTTTGTTACCTTTTGGCAAACATTTTCCTAATGTTGTACTGTGTACTATTTTGAATGGTTAAGATCACAAGAAATCCTTACATTTCATGCTGATATATACTTAGTAGCTTTAGCAACTTTTAATCCCAACTGTTTAATTTTATTTATTCATTTATTTATTTATTTATCTATTTATTTATTTATTTATTTATGGTACCAGGGATCGAACTCAGGACCTTGCCCTTTCAAGGCAGGTGCACCTGAACCACTGAGCTAAATCCCCAGCCCCTTAATTTTATTTTTTAAAATAAAATTCAATTCAAAAAATCAATTCATAGTACACAATATTTTCCAATCAATACCTTAAATACATCTTTTGTTTTTATTTAGTTTGATTAATTTATTTATTTTTGGCTTTTTAGGGCATGCTAAACTCAGCCTGGCCTCAAACTCAGTATGTAGTTCAGGCTGGTCTCGAATTCACGATCCTCCTGCCTTGATGTCACTGGTGCTGGAATTACAGATGTATACCACCACAAAATCCTCCAAGTTTGGTATTATTTGTTTTTTAAAAAAATCTAACTTAAATGATGAAGACTTGAAAATATGAATTCTACTTCTCAACTTTAAATTAGCACAACAAATATTTATCTATAAAACAATATGTCAACTTGTTAGCATGTAAAATGTGTAAGACTGTTCACAATCTGAATTCAATTTATCTCTCAAGGAACATCTTACTAAACTCTTGTTCTCTTGCTTCTCTCCTCAAAACAGCTGAAGGAAGGAAAAAGCAAACCAAATACCCCATCATCTCATGCACTTGCCATGTTAATTCTTACTACTAGGGGTCTGGAAATGGTTAGTACTCCTACCTTTAATGCCCTACATACATTAAATGAGTTTTCTATATTCACTGAGCCCTTCTATGCTTCCTTTTTTTGAAAATTTCTATTCATCCTATAACAACTGTCTCAAATATCATGGAGCCAGTAAAATATTCCACAGAGAGATTATACCCTTGTTTCCACAAGAATTTGTCAACAACTCTTCTAGAATCTTTATTTTAGAATGATAAAACAACAAATTTATATACAACAGAGAATTTAGAAAATTTTAAACACGATATTTAACCCATATTATCTGAAAAAAATTTATTTCTGATTTTGACATTCATATAAAGTGCAAAATAAAAAAATTAATTCCTGTGTGTCATATCTGCACTTACTGGTAGGAATTACATCTTATTTTGTATTAGTCACTGAACATGCTACAATTTCATCAATTACATAGGAACATTTAAAAGATGTGAGATGAAACACTAAGTGATCTTTGGTTTTATACCTTTACAGAAATATAATTCATATATAAAATTTAATAATTTGGGGTGAACAATGAGTTCTGACAAGTGTTCAGTTATGTAACTACCCTCACGAATCATATAACAGTTCTATCACCCCAAAAAGTTTCCTTGGTGCCCTTTTGCAACTCATTTAATAGCCTCCTTCTATTTTCAGACCCTGGCAATCAAGGATATTTTGTCTCTATCATATGTGTGTTCTAGAATTACATATAAATAGAAATAAAGAGTAATGCAGTTTTTTGAGTCTGGCTTCTTATACCTAGCATAATGCTTTCAGGGTGCAGTCATCTCTATGGTTATTACACTGTGTCATCATAAAGTTCACTTCTTTTTAATCCCAAGCAGAATTCCATTATATATACATATATATACATATATAATAGCTTATTTATCATATCAATTTATAGACATTTGAATTTTCTTTCTTTCTTTTTTTCCAGTAGTAGGGATTGAACTCAGGACTACTGAGCTACATCCCTGGCCCTTGAATTTTCATTTTGTGTTATCAAAAATACTGTAGCTGTGAATATTATGTACAAATCTTTATATGAACTTAGGTTTTCCTGAGTAAATATCTAGGAAAAGAATTGCTGGGTAATATGGCTAATTTATTTTTAACTTAAAGAAACTGACAAAGTATTTTCCAAAGTTAGTATACTTGTTTGCATTTCTACCAGTAACACATAACATTTCTAGGTGCTCCACTTCCTTCTATCATTTGATACTATCAAACTTTTTTACTGCTCTTCTACATAGTCAAAGAACAGCTCACTATATTTTTAATTTGTCTTTCACTGGTAACTGAGAATCTCTCCGTGTGCTTATTTATCATGAATATATACCTTCTTTGGTAGAAGTGTCTATTCAAATATCTTGCCTATTCTTTATAATTACATTTTTTATTACTGCTGTAAAAAATTCTTTATATGTTCTACACTTAAGTCTATAAATAGATATATTTTACAGATTTTTGCCTGCCAGTATTTAATTTTTATGGATTTATTTTGTCTATTGTTGATTATATCATTCATATTTTGGGGACTTATCTAGGAAATTATTTTTTTTTTAGCATAGTTGAAGTAGTTTTTTAAAAACATTTGCTTTTGTTATCACATTTCTACTAAAGTGTTATGAAGGTAACTACTTTCAAAGACTCATTAATTAAAAATTATTTAGGAGGTATATAAAAAATTATTTAGGCGGTATATAAAAGAAAGACTAATAAAATATATTAATTTTGCTTTTTTCTTCCCCTACAGAAAATCACTGTATTTTTTTAAAAAGTCTCTGATCACACATACACACACACACAAACACAAACATATGCACACAAAATGTTAGATATACATGGGATTTGATCAAAGTGATTTTTATAGTTTTCAAAAAGTGGAAGATGCTATCCTCCCCTTTTCTCCATTCCAGAATACAGAAATGATGATGGTGACCCATCTTGGACAATGAAGACAAGAATATATGATAGAGACAAAAGAGTAATAAGATAAAAAGAAACATCAGTTGTAAACCCATGAAGCCACCACACTTTGCTTGCAATAATTTAAATCACTTTTTAATTTTGTGTCTTTGTTATAGGAGCTATGCCTATATTTTATTTAATAAACTAGCATTGCAATAAATGAATTTAAGTAAAATAGTGTACAGTGCTTAATGTGACTGAAGACACAGAGTAGGCACTTTAATATTACTATGCATTTATAGATTTTCTAAAAAATTATTCTCTAAGAAAAATTCGTAAGTAATATTTTTAATATGCCACTTTGAAACGAATTGTTTTGGCATCTTCTAGGAAGTACCAAGTAAGGAGGGTATCATATAATTGCACCATACAAGTAAAGAAATAACAATTAAATAGTTCAATGGTCATTTTCTTTAATATGAATTATTACATTTGATAACACAATTGTAAAAGCAAAAATACTGTTGATGTTCTTACCATGGAAAGGTATTCATTCGTACCCTGTTGTTATATATCAGAATTCCTCCTGACATCACTCCAATTGTAATTTCATTGTTACTTTGATCCTTTAAAATAAATAAATAAATACATGAAGAATCTAAAGCAATGGGCTTTAACTGTTGAGATATATTCTTATAACACAATTAATTTAGCATAATGTGACTTTTTCAAAGATTGTACAGAATCACATTACAATTACAAACCCAAATAATAACTGCTATCTCATAAAAATACGTAAAGGATAAACTTTAAATTCATTACTCTAAAGTAAAAATAATCTCAGGACTTCTCATAAATTAAGGTTGGGACTGATTCTTTGGTAAAGGAGAACCTGTGATAAGCCAATATTCATAATATAATGAGAAGATCTATAACTAATATAGTACATCAGAAACATCATTAGGGGTACTGAATAGAGAACAATTTTTGGAGAATTTTGAAGATACCAGAAAAGACATTTCGAAATATGGCTTGATGAATGTGAGAGTATTCGTACTATTCTAGCCCAATTTGAATTAACTAATCTGGACTGTTGAGAAAATGAGTACAATTAAAATATTTTTCACAGATGCTAATCAATCTTGGAACCGTTTTTTATTTTTCACTTTGAAAATTGTATCCTGTAATATATATAATACATAATAATATAAAAAGTATGCTTTTACCTCCTACCATTCAGTTGTTCAGAAGACAGAACTAATTAATGAATATATAAACAAGATATTATAATTGTGTCCCCAGAATAAATCTTTGAAACTATATTTTCAATAATTTTTATTCAAATAAAATCTTAAACTGTTAGGTGGTCAAATGTAAATGTACATTAATTTGGTTGCACTTTTTTGTTTGGCAATAACCAGTACTATTATCAGAGTCTTAAATTACTTTTTTAAAGGACATTAATTGGAATTTTGGAGCAAAATGGTAGACTGAGCCTAAAAGATAAAAGGCTAAATGTATGTTCTAATTAATCCTTTTGCCCCAAACAGATACATCAGAGAAGACACACAAAAAGAGAAAATACATAACAATCTCTAACACTTGAAATATTTTATCAATAGATCAGACATTTTGAACAATCCTTAAAATTATAAAGAGGATAAGATCACATTTACAGAAAAAAAACTCTAGAGACAATGGTTAAAAGAAATAAAGGGGCTCCTCAAGTTACTGTCAGGATGATCAAGTAGGGAACATCTAATGTAATTAGCTCCTGCCAATCCCACCATTTCATCCCAACTAGACTTCACTAGATGACATAGAAGTGCATGTAGCCTGTCTAAAATACTAATTGTGGACACCAGGGACAGGGAATTCAAATTAAGAGTGATTCCCAGAAGAGGAAGATGGTGTGTTAGTTACTTTGCTCATCATTGGGACAAAACACCTGACAATCACAACTGAAAGGAAGAAAAGTTTATTCTGGATCATGTTTAGTAAGTTTCAGTCCTTGTACAGTTAGCCAGCTCCAGGCAGAAGTGGCATGGTAGAAAGGCCTGGGCAGAGGGAAATTGCACACCTCATGATAGGCAGGAAATAGAAAGGAAAAGGGAAGTGGAAGGAAGGGAGATAAACACTTCCAGATCATACTCCCACTGACAAGCCTCTTCAACCAAATTCCACCTCTTAAACCAAGCCAGCTGGCCCCTTATCCGATAGCATTCATAAATCCTGCCTCTAAGTGCATGAGGGTTTGGGGGATATGCAGATATACACCACATTAGATGGGGAATCCAAAACACTGAAAAAGTCAAACTGTTATAGGTACCTTGTTCCTAGCTACATACTCCTTCCCTCCTACACTATTTACCAATGGGAAGCTGAAGTCAGAAGGAACCACATGAAGAGCCAAGTGAACTAGGAATCGCAAATATAAAAGGAACTACACAACTGAGAATCATCACACATTCGAGGAGATCTAATAGCATTAAACATAATACACAGAAACATCAATCAAGATGCTACATTACTAGAAAGAGCTGTTTTTATAAAAAATAAATGTGTTTATAATTTGTAGGAACTCAGTTTGTAAATCATCAATACCTAGACTGAAAAAGCAGTTTGTAAGGCACTGTGCCAAAGGTGGACCAAAGAAAATGTATCAAGCCCTTCACAGAAACAAATGTTATTAATTCCAATGGTTAGAAAAATGAACTTTGACCATATTAATTTAAAACTTTATTTGTGCAATAAGAAATAGAAATTATTATTACCTAATATTATACCATATATTCACTTGTTTAATGTTTTTTTTCTATTCTTTACTAGAACCTAAATAATAAAGAGTAAGCCTTTGTTTTGTCAACGGTTGGGGTCTTAGGCATAGAATCCCTTGAATTCATTCACAGAATGAATTGTTTATGAAAATATCTTAGCTGTTAAGCATGGCAACAAAGGCCTTTAAGCAACCATTCCATCCCATTTTATTTCCTCCTTCTACATAGTAAAAAATCTTCTAGTTTAGTGATGCCATATTAGTTTCACAATACATTTTGTGTCTCCATAATTCCATGTTTTGTTAATGTGGCTTTCCTACCTTCTTCACATTTCTCCACCTACACAAATCAAACTGAACCAAAGTCTAGATCACATTGCTCCTCTGTGAAAATTCCATTAGCCCACATCTATATGCTTCTCTCACATTTGTCTGTCTCTTATACCACTTATCTGGAACCCCTAATTACTATCAGCTATATGATAATTACTGGGTTTGTATTATAACTGTTTTTTCCAGATTATATTAGTAAATGAACAGTTATATGTTTTTTAAAAAAATTTGAATCTGCCAAGTATTGGCTCTTTTACGAAGCATACCGATCACATGCATTGTGTGGACTGCTATAAAAGTTTCTAAGTGCTTACACTCAATTTCTGTATTTATCTTTTAACCAGTAACAGATAGCTCAAAGATAAGCATCAGTTGGTGGATCATCATGAACAATTATATAATTTCACTTTACCTCACAGAACCTAGCTCTCAAATAAGTATTTCTGAATTGATTTCTGATAGCAATACTATGCTTACACTTAACCAGTTATACTATTAGGGAATAAGCTCAAAATAATCTCAGATGATAAAACCATGATGAGTTTTAACTTTAATTTTGGGACTAAGATTAAATGATTAAGTGAGAGCTTCATGAGGGTAACATTTGTATCTACTCTTCTCACTGCTGCATCCATGGTATCTATAAACAGGACTTGGAACACAGTAGGAGTTCAATAGTCACTGAATGAATAAGTAGTCAAAATACCTCAAGCTTTCCTTTTCTCAAAACTCTGAAGGGCAAAGTTTATTTTTCATCTATTACAGGTTATTTGCATCATTATTACAAATACCTATGGAAATAAGATATTCACCATTAAGTGTAAAACCTTGTTAGAATTGCTTTAGGGCTAACTGGAATCATCCCATACCTAACTAAACATCTAAAGACAATCCTATAGATAACATGAAAATAAAGTTTCTTAGGTAAGTAGTTAATACTATATGAACATTCTTATAAAAGACATTACATTTGAGGATCCATGGCTTAGATATTTCATAGCTCTTACATTCTTTAATTCTATTCTCTTAGTGTAATAAATGGTTAATGACTGGCTGGCTTTCTAGTAGGGATAATAGGTATTTAGTGAGCCACCAAAATATTCATTTAACAAGCAAGACACTTCAATCATGGCAGCAATTACTCACTCCTAAGATAATGCCTTTTCTTTTTAAGAGATCAGAAATTCTTTACAAAAAAATTAAATTTAGCTCTCACAATGTTCCTTGCTAATGATTTTCTTCAATCATTTTATATTTTTAGGATTAGTTTGATATCTATTATTTCTAATAACAATAACCAATTGTCACTCTTTGTAGGTGAGTATTTTGAAAGTAAAGAATGCTGGTTAAATAAAAGTTTTTACTCACAGCTTATTTAAAAATATGTTTCTTAATGTTCAAGTATTTGGAGAATATTTAAAGTTACCTTTTCATTATTGTTTTTTAATTTAACAGAACTGTGGTCAGAAATATTCTGTGTGCTTGAAAAGAATGTACATCTAAAGTTATTGGATACAGTATTCTATGTAGATTAATTAAGTCAAGCTTGCTAACTATATTGTTAAAATCTATTTCTAGCCAATTTTCTATCAGTTCTACTAGTGACTGAATGAAGAATATCAGAATCTATTACTTTTTTTGCTCCATGAAAAAAACAATGCTAAGAGAATAATAGTGCAAACTAAAGACTGGGGAGGCTGTAAATCACATATCGCACAAAAACTTACACTAAAAATATATTAAAAAGCTCTCAAAATTCAACAGTAGGAAAAGAGTGAAGAGACAACCTACAGAATGGGAACAAGTAAATAATTTAAAGAGCTAAATCAAAGCCAGATAATAGGAAACAGGGATATAGTTTTTTTTAAATTGAGACAGGTTCTTGTTATGTAGTTCAAACTGGCCTTGAACTCACTATTTACCCCACGCTGACCTAAAACTTGTGACAATCCTCTTGCCTCAGCCTCCTGATTGCTAGAAATTATGGGCATGCACCACCATGCTGGGCTGATCATTTGCAAATAGGAAGGGGACCAAGAGATAGAGGGAAGGAGGAGAGGAAGAAAAGTAGAAGATATGTTATGTAACTGTACCAACTCCCCACAATTAATGTAGTCATTATGTACTGTAAATATATACTATAAAAACTTAAAAAAGAAAACCAAATTTAAAAGTGAATAAAACACAGAAGGGATATTTCATCTAAAAAGATATTTTCACTATCATTAGTCAGTAGGGAATGCTATGATGTGATAAAATATACCTATTTGAAAAGCTTAAAAAGAAACAAAACAAAACTTAGAATAACATGTGCTCAAAAGAATATGAAACTACTGGAGCCTGATAACATTGCTAATAGGGATGTAGTTTCTTGTAAAGTTAAATATACTCTGACAAATCCCTCATGAGAGAATTACCCTAGAGAAATTAAAACTTAAATTCACACAAAAAAAGTTCTTGAATGTTTGTAGTTGCTTTATTAAAAAGCAAAAAATCCACTGAAAAAATTATAAACCAAGATGTCCTCTAATAGGTGAAATTATACACAAATCATAGTACATCCATACCATGGAACAATCCTCAGCAGTAAAAACAAATGAACTATTATTGAAACACGATAATTTGCACATATAAGATACACTGAAATATGTGAAAGAAGGCCATACCAAAAGGTTACATACTATAAGACTCATTTATAAGACATTAGGGAAAAGAAAACTATAGAGAATAGACTCATGGTTGTCAAACACAAAGACACAACATGAGTATGGACTTTTGTTTTGATATGATAAAATTCCTCTATATTCTACCTACAGAAATTCATACATGTATTAAAGTTCACAGAACTGAACATCAAAAAAATCCACCTACTATATGTGATCTTAAAAATAACATACCCCTCAGCTCTTTCCCCACGTCTTTTATTTGCTTTCTTGTAATTCTACAATTGTCATTCATTTTCATTTTTTTATAATCCTTTATTCCATATTTACATGATCTAACCATAGTAAATGTTCTAATATTTTCAAGTATGTTCTCTTTTGATGTGAGGTCTTCATTCATGCTGACAATCTACAGTAAAAATCACTCTCTTGGCAAACTCTTATTCATTTTTCTGGCTTAAGTAAATATACTACTTCTAAAAAGCCATCTTTACCTGCTGGTCCTGGGCTGCGCTAGGTGTTGCTGCCTGTGATGGTTAATCATGACTGTGCACTGGACTGTCTTGAGATTAATAGAGCACACTAGTGGGTGTGTCTAGATGAGTCATGGGGACTGTATCTGGTACCTGGCCCCTTCCTCTCTGGTGCTCTTCCCCCTGCTCTTCTTTCTTTGTCACCATGAAGTGAACATAGCCTTTTGTTATGATGTTTGCCTTGGAGTTACCCAACTACAGACTCAAACCTTAGAAATCGTGAAGCAAATGAAATCTTTCCTCCTTTAAGTTTCATGTACTAGGTATTTTGTTCCATTACATTTTGTAGATACGTGTTCAAATATGAAAGGTGAATCCTCATTCCTTCTTTCATTCATTCATTGAGGCAGGGTCTCGCTATATATCCCAGGCTGGCCTTGAACTGACTATGTATCCCAAGCTGGCCTCAAATTCATACCAATCCTCCTGCCTCATCCTCCCAAGTGCTGGGATTACAGGCATGCACCATCACGCCCAGCTAAGAATGAAGGGACATTTTAAAGAAGGCAAGAAGTTCAAGAGACTCTTACCATTTTAAACAGAATTATATGAAAGATTCGCAAATCACAAGCATAATTAGAGGAAGGCAAGTCAACCAGTTTTTAAAGGAAGGACTGACAGAAGTTTGTGAAGCTAAGAACTAAAGCTCCTGTTCCAGAACATGCTCAGGTGAGGTCTTAATGGATAAAAAAACTATTACATGGAAGACAACTTTGGAAACGTAAATATCTGTGTATCTGTATGGATCTGTGCATTGAAATATGTTCAAAATATTTACCCAAGGAAAATCTAGGCTCTTAAGTCCCTTTCAGCCCCATATCCTTACTGGGCTCAACAATCTGTGCCAAGAGAAAAAAAATCCTATTACTAATTAAACCAATAATATTCTATAATTCTACTGAGAACAGCGGTACTCCAGGTACTTCTAAAAGAGTACAAGGAGGGCTGGGGATTTAGCTCACTGGTTCCGCCACCTGCCTCGCAAGCATAAGGTCCTGAGTTCAACCCCCAGTACAATCAATCAATCAATCAATAAATAAATAAATAGAGAATACAAGGGGTGATCAAAATGTATGGTGAAAGTTTAAATTTTAAAACTTTTTGCAGTAAGACACATTGCCATTCATCTCCCCTCACTTTGAAAACATTTATTCCATCATTCTTGCCACTTTCTAAAGCAGGTCGGAAGGTCATCTTTCTTGTGTCTTTACAAGGTGTGATGAAAAATACAGTGAATGCTGCTACTGAGTGCTGTCTAAGGGAAAGGCAGGCTCATAAAGACACTGCAGTGTGTCCTCTTTCACTTTACTGTATTACCAGGTCTGGCACCATAACACTTCTGGCTCTTCCTCAAAGTCAAAATGACCATGAATGGTAGACATTTTAAATCAATTCAGGACATGGAGGAAGCCACAACAGTGCAACTAAAGATACAAAAGAAGGCTTCCAGATGTACTTCAGAAATAAGTACCCTTGAGTTATGACTGGCCTCACATATGAACAGCATGGGTTACAACCAGAATTTTGATTTTTACTTACAACCAAAGTCTTGAGTTACAACCCAAATGCTGGTCTTTCCTGTGTGGGGTTAACTGAGAAATACTGGGCCATTCTAAGGACCCTGAGATCTGTGTGGAAGAAAGTGTGGCTTAAAATTATGCTGTAGACTTTGAAGGCTGTGTAGAGGAGCCTGAGCCTTCAACTGACCCTGTGGATGATGACATTATCACTATAGCAGAGTCCATAGGCTTGCAGGTAGACAGTGGTGATGTTGAGAAACTGGTGGAGGAACACTCAAAGGAATTACCTACAGAGGAACTTCAGCAAATTCTAGCTGAGCCACAAAGAATGGCAGCTGAGGAGCTTTCTGATGAGGAGGGGGAGTATCAACAATCAGAGGAACAAGTTCTTCTAAAATAAAGGAAATCCTGAAAAAATGGACAGAGCTACAAACATTTGTACAGAAGTCCTGCCCAGACAGAGAAAAGCCAATCATTGTATTCCCTTGCTTAATGACAATGTGATGTCATACTACAGAACAGTGTTAAAAGAAAAGACAGAAACAGACAACCTTCAAACAATTTTTAGTTCTGAAAAGACTGAGAGCTAATGAGCCAGAAGCAGGTCCTAGTGAGCTACAGGGTCTCTTAAGGAGAGAAAGGACACCAAAGAGTCAGATTCCTTCTTATGGAAGGGGACTCTATTTCCATGTAATAACCACCTTCCATTTCATCCTCCTTTCAAGGCAAAGATGTCAACTTGAATGGTGAGTAAAGTATGAAATTACTGTTTCTGATGAACCAGGGACATTTTATAACATTTTGGTGAATACACTAGGAAAATTATTGGTGTTGGTCCAGGGATTTAGCTCAGTGGTTCCGCTGCCTGCCTCGCAAGCACAGGGTCCCAAGTTCGATTCCCAGTACCAAAAAAAAATTATTGGTGTTTCTGGTAAATTATGTACATTATACAACCCTTTCTTATTATGAAAAGGTTAGTGAAGGGGTGCTTTGGAGGATAGGACACATTACAGGTATTTCCATTATTTCTTATAGCAAAAAATAGTCTTCACTTACAACTAACTTGACTTACCAACCCCAGTGAACAAATTGAATTCATAAGTCAAGGGTCCACTGTATTCTAATAGTACTTCAGAAAGTGGAAGGAAAGATGTGATGTGTATTTGAAGCAAAGGAGAGTGTTTTGGGGGGGATTAGCTGTGGGATTTTATTGGAAGAAATTTTAAAAATATAAACATCATATTTTCTCATCGTACCATATATCATAACATGTATAACTTCTTGATAAAGAAGTCACAAGAAGAACACAGGCACAAATGAAGGACAGTCACTCACAAATGTAGTTAGAGCACAAGGGTCTTTCAAAGGCAAACAAGTTTGACACACACAAAAAGAAGTGTTGCACAGGAAAGGCCAATAACTATAAAAGCTTTTTTGTTGTTGGTTTTGTTTTGTTTTTAGACAGGGTCTTGCTATGTTGTTCAGGCTTTGAACTCACTATGTAGCCCAGGCTGGCATCCAACTCGTGGCAATCCTCCTGCCTCAGCCTCCCAAGAGCTGGGATTACAGAGGTGCACCACTACGCCTAGCTTATAGATTCAATTTTAATAAAGAGATGGGGGAAGATGAAAAATGTTAATATTTTCTATTTGTGCTTTATAAAAAATACGACACTACTAAATGATAAAAATTAAGAGTAGCAATACAGGCTTTAGTGACATGAGAATATCTTTTATGATCATGGTTACTTAAGTACACAAAAACAGGGCCAGGGATTTAGCTCAGTGGTTTTGCCGCCTGCCGCACAAGCACAAGGACCCAAGTTCAATCCCCGGTAACAAAAAAAAAAAAGTATACAAAAACCATTTTTCTTATTAATCTTTATTTTGAAAAATAAGTATTCTACAAGTACTGTCTTCTATGGTCTACAAAAGTTATTTTATAACATAAAACACTACCTGGAAGAAAAAGTATGAACAGTTCACTTTAACCAACCCTCTCATCAGGTATTAGAGGAATTTTCAGTTTAATATGTCAGCAGCAATCACAAGTTATTCTATTTGTTACTCTAATCCTTTTAAGACATTTCTGATACAGAGTAATGAAACCTAACTCAACAACTTCAAAGTAAGCTTTTTCTACTTACCCTTGCACAGTGGAATTCAACTCCATAGAGTTCTAAGGTACGTGCTGTATTTAGGTAATTAAATTCTGCTTCTGCAGGAGATAAGCCTCTGTAAAGACATAATTCAGTTAAAATTAGATTCACTGCAATATGGCCAAATCAGAAAAAGGGTATTTATCAGGAAAACAAGCAGTTTATTTAAATCTACAATATGCACCAAGTTAGACTACTCCTTTTAATTCAGTACAGTAACATCTAATTTAACTTATTTGGAGGTCACACTTTCAGTAACCGAAATTATCATTTTCCAGAATATTTTCTTATTTTCTACAAATGCAAGAATACAGCAAGTTTTTAAAATGTCTGACTGGTCTGATGAATGTAACAAAGCTACTTATTTTTAGATACCACTTAAAAGCATTACTTCTCAAAACTGCTTCATATACCAAAGCCGCACTTAATCACACATAGAATTTCTAAAACATGCATATCTTAAGATAATTTCCAGAGAAGTGCTTTTCATGGTGGGATGGACAGGTACTGATTCACAAGTACAGAACTGAGCCTGTCAGATATTCTGTGTGTATGTGTTAGTTACTACGGATTGAACCCAGGGTCTCAACTATGCTAGGCAAGTCCCCTACCACTGAGCTATGTCCAAGCCCTTTTTCTTTCATGTTGACACAGAAGGCTGTTAAGCTGCTCAAGCTAATCACAAATCTATGATTCTGCTGCTTCAGCTTCCTCAGTAGCTCGTATTACAGGTGTTCATTACCTTGCCTTACTAAAGAAACAGTTTTATTATAATTAAAAATTACAAAAAAGTTCCTTTCTCCTCTTGGGTTATTAACAAACAGAATAAACACCTCTCATCTAACTAAAACCCAAGAAAGAATTATCAGTTAAATTGACCTGTGTATTCTGAATATATTAATGCTCTAAAATTCCTCTTAGCTGACAATTTTACATAATAACAAATAAATTTGTTTACATGTAATTTTATGGTTGTAACAGAAAGGAAAACAAGTCATATTTTATAAAATAAGCCATGTTATCTATTTTCAGTATAGATCACCTATATTTCTTTATAATAATACTATTTTATATAATATTAACTTTTCTATACTTGTTACAATTAAAGTAAAAATAATTTAAAACATTTCTCCAAACAAGCAAAAAAACAAAACAAATTCTTACTTATGCTGCTGATGTAATTTTGCAATTTCTTTTTCAAAATCTTGAGGTTGATTAGGAATGAAAGAATAATCTGAGAGGTAGCCTGGCAAGTTTTCTGACTGATTGTAGTCTCCAAGTTCAGCTAATAATAGTAAGAAAATATTTACACTTTAATAAACAAAATTTTTCTATTATTATTATTATTAGTGGTACTGAGTATTGAACCCAGGGCTTTCCCACTGGGCTATATCCCCAGCTGTTTATGATTTTTTATTTTGAAACAGGGCTTCACTAAGTCACAAAGTTGCCCAGGCTGAGCTCAAACTTGGAATATTCCTGCCTCAGCCTCCCTTCACTCTGCCTCAGAGTGTTGAGATTATAGATGTACATCACCAGGCTTAGCAAATATTTAAATTATTATAAGCTTTCAGCAAAGTCATTAATCCATTATATTTCTGGAAGTAAAGTATTTATGTCTCTAATATAACTACTAAAGGAAGTTATAATAATTCATTTAACATTCTTCTATGACACAAACAATTTTAGAGCAAATTTTTTCAAGAATCAGAGTAACTGCTAAGTAGATATTTCATTTTCTCTGATGTTTCCATTTTCTGCATAGTAACATGTTGAAATAACTTCTGCATTAAAGGTAATATACTATCAACACAGAACACAAAATCATGGGCTATTTGACCTAAATGAGGGCTGATACTTACACTGAACAGCAAATGAAGCTAAAAGGGCAGCAGTATTATAAGGACAGGGCAATCTAAAAACAAAACAAAAAAATATATAACCCAAGGTTAAACATCAGTAATTTTAAAAGCGCTATAGTTTGTTATACTATTTACATGTAAAGTATGTGCCTTAAGAAATAAACTTATCTGATAAAAGAAACTGATACTACCTATAATCATTCTTTGATAACTTGCAATGATGATGAATTACTTCACTAATATAGAATTAAGTTTTTTTTTTAAAGTCTATTATAAAAATGTAAAATAGCCCACCTTCCAGTAAGAATGTCTTGTTTTATTTGCAAAAAATACTGGTACCTTAAAAAAAAAAGATAGTATTTACTAAATTATAATAATTTCAGTTCCAAAAAAACTGTACACTTACTTTAACAAATAAAATACAAATATTTAAATATTTGCTTTTACAATCTACATATTAACATATGTAATGTTAGCACATGTATTCATTAGCACATATTTTTAAAATAATCTTCATAAATTCATGAACACATTATCTTTAAAAGTCTTTGATACAGGAAATTTTGTACTTCAAATGTCTTACTTTTATTATAAAACTTCTCAAGATTATAAAGTTGTATCACCAAAGGAGAAGATTAAGGAGAAATATTCTGAGGATTGGTGTATACAGAAAGTGGAACTGATAAGCATCACACACACAAGAAAGCTGACATCAACACATAAAACAAAGAGAATCATCCTTTTCGCTGAGAGAAGAAACCAGTTGCAAGGACAGGCCTATGTTTAGATCATTTTATCATTAGGCTGTTGTAGAAAAGCAGCTGTCCACTCTCATTTGAGTTAAGAGGGCTCTCTCTGATCAGAAAAATAACCTAAGTTCCTTTTCCTACTATTGCTCTGGTAGTAGGAAATCATCTAATTTCAGAAAATTAGATTTCTTTTGGAATCAACTTTTGTTAAAGGATATGTAAGTATACTCTAACAAGACTTCTGAGGTTGCTAAAAGATGTCATTGTCTTTCTGTTTCTGGTACTGAGTAAGACCCATTCTTTATTAATACCTGGGCAAAGTCACTGGTTACTGTATGATGTTGGCAAAAGAAGACATTTTTTGTTGTTAAATGTATAAAAAGGGAATTTAAAGACCTTTGTTTTATTCAACTAAAAATAAAGTACATATCTCTAGAGTCAAAGCTCATTTAAAAATCCTGTCATTATCTCTGTGACAATATTCAAATTACCAAAGAATATAATTTTTTTAGAGAATCAGCTATTCATTACACACACAGGTAATCTTGGCTTGAAGTATATAAACTCCTTGTGAGGCTTAACGCATAATATTATAAATATTATCTACTTAATTCAATACTGTATATTTGTCAGGTCTACTTGGTATCATAATCAAAAGTTTAAGATGGACTAGGAAGTAGCTGAGGGTAAAGCACATGCTTAGCATGTGCAAAAGTCTGGTCTTGGGCTCGCTCTCAAACACAAGAAAGGGAAGGGAAGGGAAAACAGGTCCCTGGTGTGGAAACAATCCTATGGTTAGGATTTAAAGGTTATGTGTAACCTTGTTATGGTTTATATCTAGATGTCCCCTCAAAGCCTCAAGTGACCCTAAATGAGGCTTTTGGGAGGTGACTGGACCTTGGGAGCATGATACTCGCCAACTGACAGTTTATAACTGACTGTGATGTTGGAGAGTGAGGCCTGGAGGGAGGAGGTGGGTCACTGGGGGCATGGCCTATAAGGGTATATCTCCCTTTGCCCTTGTTCTTTCTTTTTGCTTTCTGCCACCATGCATGAGCCACTTCTTTACCACGCCACTCACACACCATGTTTGCCCTTCCTTGGAGGCAGCCCACTATGGACTAAAATCTTACAAACTGTGAGCCAAAATAAAAGTCTCCTCCTGAGTTGTAGGTATTGGGTATTGTCTCAGTGACAAGAAAAGTAACTAAAACAATCCTTGACATGACATTTTAAGTCCTACAAAATAATACCTATACTTGCTGAATTTTACTTACATATTCATTTAATCAAGCAGTATTACTGCAATAGAAATCAGAATTCAAGTCCCAGGCTATCGGTCTGTAATCTGAGGCAAATTAGTTAAAAATTGGCTGAACCTTGCTTTCCATATTTGTAAAAAGAACTAGTATCATTTCCCTAGTGTATGTATCTTAGGAACTGGAAAAATCCAATTTTAACAATGCCAGCTTTGCCATTGTTGCATAACATTTAACCTGATGGAGCTCTCTGACTCCATTCTTTTTTTCCCACTAATTCAAACTGGTGCATCAACATAAAAAGTTATCACAGATTTCTGGCTTGGGGGAGAATCTAAACTAGTCCTGAAAATTTAGCAATTGTGGCCAAGGATATCTTTGTCACTAATTATGACCTTCATATTAAAGCTACCAAAGCACTCAAGTTTTAAAGGAATATTTCTCAATCCTGGCTCCCTAAGGAGCTGATTCACATGTATGCTTAGATCATCTCTAAGACCTATTAATTCATAATGTTTAGGGTATGGCCAATTAGTATGGTTTAAAGCTCTCTTGATTCTAATTTGTAATTAGAAGCACTGATGTACATCACAGTAACTAAAAACTAGCCATGCATTTTACCAAATAGCATCAGTTATAAGACTCTGTATCAGAGGGCCTGGTGGATTTAGCTTGGTGGCACCGTGCCTGCCTCAAAAGCACAAGGTCCTGAGTTCGATCCCCAGTACCAAAAAAAGATTCTATATCAGTGTGGCTTTGTTTGTACTGTGGTACTAGGGATTGCAATTAGGGCCTCACATATGCTAGGAACGCACTCTATCACAGAGCTACTTCCCAGTCTCACTATTTTTTTTAGTAATTTTGAGACAAAGTCTCCCTAAATTATTCAGGCTGACCTTGAATCAGTGTTTCTCCTGCCTCATCGTATAGAGTTACTAAGACTGCAGGTATGTGCCACCACCCCCAGCTATAAAACATTACTCTAGTAAAAACTAAGACAACCTAGACCAGTGGTGGTGAACGTGTGGCACATGTGTTGCATCAGGCTGTTTGTTCTCATTGAAAGCTCTAAAAGGTTCACCATCACTGACTCTAACTGAAGGATTGAGTACAATTTTCAATGACTGTCAAACCTGGTTTTACTTTCTTTAACTTCAAGAAGTTATTTTGATTTATCAGTGAAACAAATTTATTCCTTGGTTATGTTTTCAGCACAGGCTATGAAGTAACTTATTCAAGTTCCATTCAGAAATTCAGTGAAGTAAATTATTCAGTGAAGTAAAGTATTTACAGAGAAGTAAATTATGAACCTGGTTGTAACTGACAATATGTTAACTACTTACATAAACAAAGTTATCATAAACATTAAACATGTTAGAAATCCAATTTTAAATTATTTTACACAAATATTTTATACACTTAAAAGTCTGATTATATAAAAATATACTATGGAACATTCTATTTGATTTAAAGTTATATGTACCTGAAAATAATAAAGTGCACTTAACACTGCTTTATAATTCAGAATTTTCATTAATTCAGAGTAATTTAATTCAGAGTATTTACCTTGGAGTTCGTGTAAAATTTGAGGAAGTTTCACTATACCAAGTATTACTTATTATAATAAAGGATCTTATTTTTAATTAACAACAATAATATGTGATTAAAGGCAAAAATGCTGGTATTTACACAATAAAACTTTGTTTCTTAAGGTAAATTAGCTTGAATTCTACTACTAGTTGCAAATGTTAGGACTGCCTTATCCCAAATCTTTAAGGCTGACTTTTTCCATTAATATCCAGCCTCCCCCAACAAACACAAAGAAAAGAACTCTCATAAATTTCAATCTAATTTTTCTTACTTGGTTTAGTATTAAGACTATACAGAAACTTGATAATTAGTATCTCAGGCTGAATATACTTAATTTAGCTTATTTTCCTCTCCACTTCAGCATGGTATTCTAAACAATAGCCAATACATTAAAATTTAATAATTTGTCTATAGGAAGCTGTAGGTGTGAATTTTTAAGTTTGACACTTCTGTTATGGAGTAATTTCAAAACTAGTTCACGCCCCTCCCCCCCAGCAGGACTACTTTACTCCCTGATTATGTTTTCAGTGTAGATCTAAATTAGCTTTCTCCTATTTTTTGGATGAGTAGGAGGGTTTTTAGGGATTAGAACCTTGGGAACCTGAGGTTCTATTCAAATTCCAAGACTAATTTAGATCCCCCAAAACCAGAATGCAGTCACTGTCTATATTCTTATATCTGACAATTTTAGAAGGTATAATATACTAATTCTTTATTCTGTCTTTTAAGTGATTACTAATTCTGCCTTTCAAATAATGCACAAGGCCATCATTTGTGTTATTTTAATGACAGTCATCACACTCTCAGTACTTCTTATTTCTAACTCTGACCATTTTACCTAAAATTCAAGATCAGTATCAAAATGCTCATTTGGATCATTTTGTGTATACATTGTCAACAAAAAGTCATAACAAAATTAATACATGAGCTCAGACCTCAAATGGGCAGTAAGATGGCCTGTAAAAGTCCTGGGTATGCTAGCATTCCTTCATAAAGTCCATTGCATTTTCTTTGGAGTCAAAAATTAAGAACATATAGTGGGAAAAGGTACCTATTGATCATTGTTTCTGCATATAATGGTTACATATTTCAGAAATTCTGTTTCCTCAATGAAAAAAAAATACAGAATATGCTTTTACATGGAGAAAAAACATTGAAAATGATCATACTATTCATTATCTCTTGGATATGATTTCAGTGTCATTTCATTACTTCATTTAATTACAGAAGCACTTCATTTAATATTTGTATAGCTTGGGAGGCTACTGTGGCTTGATGGGGTGGTCCTGAGGTTCTAATGCTAAAAGCCCTCCTACTCATCCAAAAGGGAGGAAACATCCATAAATTATTCTGTGTGCTGGCTGAGAAGCTGAGAATTACAACATGATAATCTATTTTTGTCTAGTTAATTTCCAAATTTTATATTAGAGTACTGACAGAATTTTCAAAAGATATAAGCTCCATAAACCTACCTTGTATACTCTTCTTGCAACTTGTTGGGGTCACTTACAAAAAATTTGACTCTAAAGTTCAAACTGTAAGGAGATCCTCCTAGAATTAATAAAAGTAGTACTAATTAATCACATTATATTAATCCTTTATCTTTATAACGTATACTTCTAAAACACCAAGTAAACATGTATACTCACTCTTTAGCTGCTTCCTTATTGGTTTATTTGGATCTAGCCACCTCTGAAAAATAAGTAAAGAAGACTGATTTCTTTTTTCCTTGAGGAACTAATATGTCAGTTCTTACAAATCTGTTCCACTTAAAAATTAACATTAAAAATTGCATTTCTGGTGCTTGCTTCGCCAGCACATATACTAAAAAATTGCATTTCTGAAAACATCTAGATGGGAAAATAATCATTAGATTACAGATAATATTATTCATATCAACTAACAAAATTATGGTAGAAATTATTGAATGTATTTGGATAGCTTTAAGGTTTTCATTTGAATTTCCCATAAAATTATATAATAAGCAACAATCTCTTTTTCAAAAGTAAAGATGTTTGGTAACTACAGAAACCTGAAGTGATATCTATAAATTTAACTATTTTATCTAGCAAGTTTTAAAACTTCTCTTTACCTTTCATAAAATAAAATGTTGGGTTTTACACTCACGTAAGAGAAAACAAGAACTACAGAACTTAAAAATTTACTCCATAAAATAAATTTTACAATTTTTACCCTACTCCTCATAAAAAATTTTAAATTTAAAACTCACTAATTTTATAAGAGATAATGTTTAGTTTAGGGAACAACTGCTTTTTGTGTACAATGATTTAAAGCAGTCTCAATATTTGAGTGCCAGCGAAGCTTTATTTCTGGAAAATTATACTGAATTCAGAAAATATTTCAACCGCCAACATGTTTCAGTTAAAAGAAATTAAAGAACCCAAAATGAGATACTAACAATCTGGTAGTGTTTTCAAAGACCTACATAGATATAAATTTTTTTCATAGATATAAGTTATGTATCACTGTTTATAAACCTAACTCCTACCACCCATATTGCTTCCATGAAAAGCACATAAATATTTTTATTTATTTATTTGTGGTGGTTATGGGAGTTAAACCCTCTCTCATGCTAGGTAAGCCCTCCACCACTGAGCTATACCCCCCGGCACCATTAGAATTTAGTAACAAACAATTGGAAATAGTCCATGAATTTTCCCATTATCTGTAATGTGTGACACATTAAATACAGTTGATTCTACCTTCAAACTATTCCTAGAATTTACCAGTTCTCTATCTACTTTGCCATCATCCTTGTTTCTAGTCTAGGCACTGGCTATCATCTCTTAATTGCTGTTTCTTTCTTATATCTCTCTCTTTATCCTCAACTGAGTGATAAACTTGACTATGTTGCTCCTTTGCTTAACACCTCTTGATACTCTGTCAAAGATCCAAAGTCCTTACAACAAACAGCTTAAATGGTCTCTTTTTACCTCCTCATCTCAAATTACTAGGTCCAGCCATGGTGGGCTCCTTTCTCTTTCTCAAAGATGCCATCTTTGGCCTCTTAATTTCAACCTTCCTTTTCACAGAATATCCTTCTCTAGCTTTCTCATGGCTGACACCTTCCTCTTTATTACTGTAAATCCTACCTCCTCCAAAAGGCCTTCATGGACCACTCTACCAAAGGGAGGTATGCAGCTCCCAGTTACTCAGTTATTTCCATAAGCAAGCAAGGAACACTAAACTCCTTCATAAGACTTTCTCAATTATATCATTAGTTTTTTTCCTTTTTATTGCCTGTATCTTTCACTAAATTATAAACTCCATGAGGTCAGGGTTAAAATCTGTTTCAATCAACAAAGAGAATATCACCTAGTATGAGACTTGGCATATAATATGTATAAAAATATTTATTCAAAGACTGTATAGACCTGCCAAATGACTCAACATTTGGAGGTAGTACATTGCTAATAAATAGCTGGTTTTCAGCCCCAAGACATTTGTTTACCCTATCTATCCCTCCATTTATCTATCTTCTCACCGGTCTATTAATCTAATTTTTTTTATATTTTCTAGGGAACGTTATTAATTATATTTGCTTTAATGGCTGTCAAAAATCAAAATTGAGATCAATAATCTATTCAAAACCCGACTTCCTCATTCAGTTCCCCTTCAAAATATTCTGACATAAGAAAAACAAATACATTTATACACAAACAGATGTGTTAACACAGCATAAAGTATAACAGACACCACTAACTTACACCTCATCAATGATATCAGTGAGATATGACTGATGTTATTTGCTTAAATCACAAAGACAGAGCAATGCTATAACAAGCACTATTGGACACTAAAGATGACATTTACAGTAAAAATGCATCATTAAGACGAAAGAAAACTTGGGGGAAAATTAACATACAAAGAAACTGTGCACATCAATAAGAAAAAGACCAACACTTAAAAAACAGGCAATGGATAAGGACAGTTTACAGTTAAAGGAAATATAAATGAGACATACATGGTATATAAAAAGATAATCATAATTAAAAGATAATCATAATTAGACAAAATAAATCTACATTAGGTTTTCAATTGTAACATTTATGTAAAATTCATTTCATTCTTAATTTCAAGATTGACAATATTTTTCCATCCTTACAGATTTGTTCTATTTCCTCCCATGCAAAATATTTGCTTTACTGAGTTGCATGGCTTTCTCAGTGCTGACTTTCCTCAAATACTGATGTCTGTTTTGTTGATCCCAGTCTCCTGGGGTCACAGACGGACCTCACTAATCCAAGTATTCACACTTAGTGGCAGACACTGCTAACTGCTTTCCACAGGGCCAATGGATAGGGACTTGACTGACCCAACCAGCTACTTTTGTATGAGTACAATTCCTCCCAAATATTCCCGTTAGTCTCAACAAATTCCTTCCTTGCTCACTGCTGAATATGAAATACTTCTGAAACTACTCTATTATTTAATGGCTTTGTGATCTCAGACAATTTACTTCATGTCTAAAACAAGGATAATATTCAACTCACAGTGTTAATAGGCTGAAGCTGAATAATAAAATTAAAATACATAGTACTTTGTAAGTTGTCAATGTTAGCATGTGCACAATTGCCATCTTGCTACAAAAGTATTTATGTTTGCTTTTTCAAATAGGATGCTTATTTAATTTTAAAGAAACTAAATACAGGATTTTAAGATCATTATGTAAGGTTGCTTTTGAAGCAGCCCATGAAACAATGAAAGATACAAAAATAAATAAAAATTTTTGAGTCAGGGAACCAGAAACAGAGTAGCTTCTTCAAAAAGGATGACAAGGATAATATTTCCTATTTACTGGAGAAAGGAAGCTATTTCTCCATTAAGTCCTTATTTTTTTTTTCTGGTACTTGGGATCAAACTGGGGACTTTGCACTTGCGAGGCAGGCAGCAGAACCACTGAGATAAATCCCCAGCCCAAGTCTTTTTAAAAAAAGTATTATTTTATTGGTACATTTTAGGTATACAACATAATGACATTCATCATTGGAAATTTGCACCTTTACATAATCTCTCTTGGTTCTTAATTTTTCCCCCTTCCCCTCCATCTCCATTAAGTCTTATAGGAACTTCATACTAGAGAAACATCTGTCAACTTAACGTGTCTCCTTTGATACACACATCAAAGTAAAAGTCCCTACTGGCACATGCATGATTATTTACATAGAATATTTTAAGGAATCTATGAAAAATACTAGAATTAATGTGTACTTAGCAAGGTTCCACTACAATAGGCTAATATATAAGCAATTGTAATCTTGGGGTTTATCCAAGGAATATAATATAGGTTTAGCATTTTTATATGTAATCATCTGTGTAGCAATTTTGTGTTATTTTTAAACGCTACTAGAATAAATAAGTTTATTCTATTATGAACTCACTCTACTTTAACCAAATCAACAAGTCCTACTGACTTTACCTTTTCATTCACTTCTTTTCATACCCTCCAGGCAATCATTAATTTTCCTAGTAACTTCATTATTCCAACTATTTTAAAACTACTGCCTATTAGTCATTAGCTACACTGTAACTAAAGTGAGGATATATCTAAAAAGTACAAGTGTCACGTTATTATAAAAGAAAATTCATAGGTAAGTATAATATTAACAGAATATAGGGTACTTCAAGATCTCATATACTGCTGAAAACTAAGCTTTTACTGCTTTCCTCCTACTTTAAATACCACCCAAATTAACTTTTTTCCAAATTCTTAAAATACAGCACTGTGTTGAATGCTTACAGTGATGCTGCTTTTCTCTGCAACACTTTTCTGTATATCAGCTACCACTTGTCATTTTTTTCCAAAGTGGAAGAGGATTAAAACAGAAAAAAGGAGGAGGAGGGGGAAGGGGAGGGGAGAGGGGGAAGAGGAAGAAAAAAAGGAAAAGGAGGAAGAAGCATTTGGAAGGCTACCCAGGAGGTTTATGCAATAGGTAGTAAGAGCCTGAATTAAGGTACAATATTACACTAGAAAGACATGGCACAAATATAAAAGAAAAATATAAGCAAGTATTTTGTTAATTCAATTCTCTTATTGGTACATTTTAGGTATACAACACAATTACATCTCTCACTGGGAATTGTACTTTTACATAACGCATCTTGGTGCTTATTTTTTCCCCATTCTTAGCCCTCCCTTCACCCCCTCCACCCTTCCCTATTTACAAAGACTTTATTTCCATTTTTTCCATTAGTCAGCATTTTTCCTTTCCCTTCTTTCCTTTCCCTTGACCCTCCCACCACCCCTAAACCTTTGGGCCTTTTCTTCCTATTTTGCATTATCGATTATTCATTCTAATCATTGGTACATTTTAGGTATACAATATAATGACATTCATCATTGGAAATTTGCACCTTTACATAGTCTCTCTTGGTTCTTGTTTTTCACCCTTGCCCAGCCCTCCCTTCCACCCCTCCATTCCTCCCTATTTACAAAGATTTTGTTCCTATTTTTCCATTTTCTCATATTCATCCCATTCCCTTCTATCCTTTCCCCTAGCCCTCCCACTTCCTTCTCCTTTGCCCCTTTTCTTCCTATTTCACATTACCTATTATACATTTAGTCCTTATTTACACTTTCAGTTTCTCACACCAGAGAAACTATTCAGTATTTATACGTGTGTCCTATTTATTTCACTTAAGAGTATCGCCTCAATGTGCATCCACTTAGCTATAAATGTCTCTAATTTCTCATTTGTTATGGCTGAGTAGTACTCCATTTTATTAAAAAACCACATTTTCTTGACCCAGTCTCCAGGTGATGAGCATTTGGGCTGTTTCCAAGTTTTAGCTATTACAAACTGTGCTGCTATGAACATGGGCGCACATATATCATTGCAGTAAGATTCTTTTAATTCTTTGGGGAAGATCCCTAGCAGTGGAATAGCGGGGTCAAAAGGGACTTCCAGTCCTAGTTCTTTGAGGTATCTCCATACTGATTTCCACAGTGCTTGCACCAGTCTACACTCCCACCAGCAGTGGAGCAGGGTTCCTCTTTTCCCACGGACCCGTCAGCATTTGTTATTGGTGGATTTCATGACAGCAGCCATTCTTTCTGGAGTGAAGTGGAATCTCAGCGTTGTTTTCATTTGCATCTCGAATGACCAGTGATGTTGAACATTTTTTCATGTATTTATTTGCTATTTCTACTTCTTTGTTTGAGAAATGTCTGTTCATTTCAGATGCCCATTTTCAGATTGGGTCTTTAAATTTGGGAGGTCTGATCTTTTTAAGTTCTTTATAGATTCAAGATAGTAGACCTTTGTCTGAAGAAGAGCAGGTGAAGATTTTTTCCCACACTGTGGGTTGTCTCTTCACACTGCTGGTGGTTTCTCTTGCTGTGCAGAGCCTTTTAATAAGAAAAGATCCCACTTGTTGATTGTTTGTGGTAGTTCATGGGCAACTGAGGTTTTGTTCATAAAATCTTTTCCTACACCGATGTCTTCAAGGATTCTACCTAACCTCTGTTCCAACTGGTTCAGAGTTTCTATTTTAATATTTAGATCTTTAATCCATTTTGATTTTAGTTTAGTGCATGGGGAGAGATATAGGTCTAGTTTAAATCTTTGGCAAGTTGAAGCCCAATTTTTCCAGCACCATTTATTAAAGAGGCTATCTTTCCTCCAGTGTGGCTGTTTGGCTCCTTTATCGAAGATGAGATGACTGAGTGTGTCTGGTGTTGTTTCTGCATCTTCTAATCTGTTCCACTGGTCCTCAGGTCTGTTTCTTTGCCAATACCATGCTGTTTTGATCACAGTAGCTTTGTAGTAGAGTTGCAGGTTGGGGATTGTGATACCCCCTGCCATGTCTCTGTTACCTAGAATTGCTTTTGCCTTTCTGGGTCTCTTCTTGTTCCAAATGAATTTTTGGATAGTTTTCTCAAGGTCCATGAAGTATGCTGCTGGGATCTCAATTGGAATTGCATTAAATCTATATAGCAGTTTTGGAAGTATGGCCATTTTCACTATATTAATCCTTCCTACCCAGGAGCAGGGGATGTCTGTCCATTTTCTGATATCATCTTCAATCTCTCTTTTCAGAGTGCCACAGTTTTCAGAGACGAGGCCTTTGATTTCTTTCGTTAGGTTGATTCCAAGGTATTTCAGTTTTTTGGATGCTATTGTGAAAGGAATTATTTGCCCTATTTCTCTCTCAGTGAGTCTGTCATTGGTGTAGAGGAAAGCTATTGATTTTTGTGTGTTGACCTTGTAACCAGCTACTTGACTAATTTGGTTATTAAGTCTAGAAGACTTTTGGTGGAGTTCTTGGGGTCTTCTATATAGAGTATCATGTCATCTGCAAATAATGACAATTTGACTTCATTTCCTATCTTTATTCCTTTTATTTCTTTCTCTTGTCTAATTGCCGTGGCTAATGTTTCCAGAACTATATTGAACAAGAGTGGGGATAGTGGACATCCTTGTCTTGTTCCTAATTTTAGTGTGAAGGATTTCAGTTTTTGACCATTTACTATGATACTGGCTGTTGGTTTTTCATAGATGGCTTCTATGAGTTTGAGGCAGAGACTATCTATTCCAATTTTTTGTAGGGTTTTTATCATAAATGCATGTTGGATTTTGTCAAATGCTTTTTCTGCGTCTATGGAGATAACCATATGGTTTTTGTCCTTGGCTCTATTGATATAGTGTATTACATTGATTGATTAGCATATACTGAACCATCCCTGCATCCCTGGGATGAATCCCACTTGATCAGGGTGTATGATCTTCTTGATGATCTTCTGCATTCTGTTTGCCAGTATCTTATTAAGGATTTTTGCATCTATGTTCATTAGTGAGACTGGCCTATAGTTCTCCTTTTCAGTTGGGTCTTTCTCTGCTTTGGGAATGAAGGTGATGCTTGCTTCCAGGAATGAATTTGGGAGTATTGCTTCCCTAACAATTTCATTGAAGAGTTTAAACAGTAGTGGCAGCAGTTCCTCTCTAAATGTCTTGTAGAATTCAGCAGTGAAGCCATCAGGGCCCGGGCTTTTCTTAGTTGATAAGTTTTTAATTACGTTTTCAATTTCATTGGTTGATACTGGGTTGTTCAGAAGTTTTAGGTCTTCTTCATTCAACTTTGGTGATTCATATGTATCTAGGAATCTGTCTATTTCTTCTGTGTTGTCCATCTTATTGGCGTATAGATTCTGGAAGTAGGTACTGATGATCTTCTGGATTTCTGCTGGGTCTGTTGTAATTTCACCCTTTTCATTCCTAATTGCATGGATTTGGGCCTTTTCTTTCCTTTTTCTGACAAGGTTGGCTAAGGGTTTATCAATTTTGTTGATTCTTTCGAAGAACCAACTCTTGGCTTCATTGATTTTTTTGTATCATTCCCTTAGTCTCCATTGGATTGATTTCTCCTCTGATCTTTACAATTTCCTCCCTTGTATGAGCTCTGGGGTTGTCCTATTCTTCTTTTTCTAGAAGCTTGAGGTGCAGCATCAGGTTGTTTAATTGGGCTCATTCTGTTTTCCTAATAAGCATATTCACTGCTATGAATTTACCTCATAAGACTGCTTTCATTGTGTCCCATAGATTCCAATATGTTGTACTGTCACTGTCATTTAATTGAAGGAACTGTATGATTTCTTCTTTAATTTCCTCTGTGACCCATTGGTTATTCAGAAGTGTGCTGTTCAATTTCCATGTGTTTATGAAATTTTTCGAGTTTCTTTTGCTATGGATCTCCAATTTCATCTCACTATGGTCTGATAATATACAGGGGATAACTTCAATTCCTTTGCACTTACTTGAACATGTTCTATGTGTGAGTATGTGGTCCATTTTGGAGAATGACCCATGTGCAGCTGAGAAGAATGTGTATTCTGATTTTGTGGGGTGGAGGACTCTGTAAACATCTATTAAGTTCATTTGTTCAAGAGTTCGATTGAGTTCTAGTATTTCATTACTTATTTTCTGTCTAGTTGATCTATCTATTTATGACAGTGGGGTGTTGAGGTCCCCCACTACAACTGTATTAGTGCATATATGACTTATCATGTCCATTAGTATTTGTTTTATATAGTTGGGTGCACTAGTGTTTGGTGCATAGATATTTATGATTGTCATCTCTTCCTCTTGGATTCTTCCCTTTCATCTCTCGTAATCAGTGTTGGTTTGAAATCCACTTGATCTGCAAAGAGGATAGCTACTCCTGCTTTTTTCGGGTTCCTGTCACATGGAGTATTGTTTTCCACCCTTTAACTTTCAGTCTATGAGTTTCCTTTTGAACTAAGTATGTTTCTTGTATGCAGCATATTGTTGGATTTTGCTTCTTGACCCATTCTCCCAGTCTATTTCATTTGATTGGTGAATTGAGACCATTAACATTGATGGTTATAACTGAAATGTATTGACTTGTCATTGCCATGACTTTTTCTTTTTGTTGGGTTCCCCCCTTTACATTTAATTTCTTGTCATGCCAGATGGGTTCATTCTGCTTTGCTTCCTGGGGTTGTGATTCTCAATGTCTGTTCCTAGGATATTGTGTAAAATTCTTTGGAGTGCTGGTTTGGTATTCATGAAGTTCCTAAGGTGCTCTTTGTCATGAAAGTATCTTATTTCTCCATCCATTTTGAAAGATAGTTTTGCAGGGTACATCAATCTGGGTTGGAGGCTGTTTGCTTTTAGGGCTTGGAATATGTCACTCCAAGCTCTTCTTGCCTTGATGGTTTGTGTTGATAAGTCTGCTGTGATTCTGATGGGCTTTCCTTTGTATGGGATTTGTTTCTTTTCTCTAACTGCTTGTAGAACTTTGTTCTTCTGTTGTGTTTCTGGAATCTTAACAATTATATGCCTATGTGTAGATTTTTTTTTGATCAAGGCTATTTGGAGTCCTATATGCCTCACTTATCTGTATGTCAAGCTCTTTTCCCCTGCTTGGGAAGTTTTCTGCCATTATTTCTGTGAAGAGATTTTTTATGTCATCTCCACTCTCTCCTGTTTCTTCATTGACTCTAATCAGTCTTATGTTATTCTTCTTTGCATCATCTAGCAGCTGCTGGATTTATTTCTCATGTTTCCTTATAATTTTGAAGCAATTTTTCTTTTCCTAGTCACTAATTGCAATCTTATCTTCTATATCTGAAATTCTGTCCTCACATTGGCTCATTCTGCTGTGTAGACTTTCAGTGGAGTTTTTCATGTCCTGGAAATCTATTTGCATCTGTTTTATGGATTCCACTTGTTTCCTACGTTGGGATTCCATCATGTTCCTGAGCTCCTCTCTAGATTTATTAATCATGTCTTGCACTAGGGGCACAATTTCTCCTGTTACCTGAGAAATTATTTCTGATTTCATTTTTTCCAGATCCCCTTTTGTTGCCAGTTCAGTGGGTCCAGGTGGTTGAGTATCAGAGTGTTCCATCTTATTTCCCTTTGGAGTTGCTGTAGGTGATCTGGAAGTCTGGTTTTGAGACTTATTTATGTGTTTTCTCATTTCGACTGCTGGGGTGGCTGTTGGCACCTGCACGGATTACCTCCTCTGAGCTAGGAGAGGTGGAACAGGGGTTGGGAGCAGCAGTACGATGATGGCCCAAAAGCCCTTTCCTGTGGGCTGGGAGCAGCAGGAGGGATGGTGGCCGGGAAGCCCCTTCCTCTGGTCCAGGAGCAGTGGGATGGTGGCTCAGAAGCCCCTACCTCTGGGCCGGGAGCGGTGGGAGGGATGGTGGCCCGGAAGCCCCTTCCTCTGGGCTAGGAGCGGCGGGACAGAAGGTGGCCCAAAAGCTCTTTCCTCTGGGCTGGGAGCAGCGGGAGGGATGGTGGCCGGGAAGCCCCTTCCTCTGGACCAGGAGCAGTGGGACGGTGGCTCAGAAGACACTACCTCTGGGCCAGGATCACCAGGACTCAGTACTGTGGTCTTGTAGTCCAGTGTCCTCTGCGTCTTTGTAGTGTGGAACCAGGTGGCTGTACAGAGGAGCGGGGTGCGGGGGTGGGGGTGTCGTCCAGTGGACTGTTTCTGGGGTTGGGCTGATTCCGCATGTTCTGTCGGACTTGGGTCCTTGGTAGGGTGTCCGCAGATCTGCCTGTCTGCAGTGGGCTGATTCGGCGTGTTTGGGGTGTGCACAGACCTGCCTGTCTGCAGCAGGCTGATATAAGCAAGTATTTTAGTAACTATGTTATACTAAAATCATGGATTGGTAAATACTGGTCTTCTTCTATGTGAAATTTTCTGTATGTCCTAAAATTTGGTAAAATAAAGTGACTCAAGAACTTTGCATTACGTGAAACAAAAACCTTCAAAGGATAAATCAAATTATTCCAAATAAATTAAGTCAGATTTTAGTTGTTTTGTTAGTTCACTGACTTTTATCAGTGATTTTAAAAATATGGCTCTTTGGACCAGGAACATTAGCATCACATAGGAATTTGTTTGAAAGGCAAATTCCTGAACTCCACAGTAGACCTTATGAATCAGAAATTCTAGGCACAGGGCCCAGAAATCTGTATTTTTAAGAACCCTTCCAGGTGATGCTCATAGGAATTCAAGTTGGAAAACCACAATATTAAGACATACAGAAATAAAGAATAACCAGTAAAATATTATAATTACAATATAAACTATCAAAAAAAAAGAATTTATAGAAAGATCAAGCTAACTAATCAATAATTTACCTTTTCTCCTACTGATAAGTATTTTAAAAATTTTTACAAAGTAAATGCACAGAAATAATACAGTCTCAAGGCTTTGATAAACAGAATCATGATAAAGGCCACTGTTGATAGTTAAACTTAATTGTAAACTTGACTAGCTTGGAGCTGCCTAGGAGATTAGTAAAGTATATCTTTTGGGTGTGTCTATTTCATGATGGAGGTGTGGCCTTGGATTCTATACATAGTGTCTAGCTCCTTCCTCTCTAGCACTGTTATCCCTCAGCTCTGCTTCCTGACCACCACGAATTAAGCAACTCAGCTACGCCATGGATTGAATCCTCTGAAACTGTGAGCAAAATAAAACGTTCCTCCTCATAGTTGTAGGTGTCAGGTATATTGTCCAGCAGTGGGAAAGCTAACCAATACAGAAAATTGGTAACAGAGAATTTCTGTCAATCCTGTGACTACCTGACCATGTGGCTCAGAAGTCTTTGGAATGCTTTGCAGGAGTTTGGAAAGGTTTTAAGATATCAGCTAGAGAAACCTAGAATGTTGTAAACATAACTTATTGACTATTAGATGTCTCAGTATATCATAATGCTGATAAGAGCACAGATAATAAACACCAGACTTGCAGGGAACAGAGACTCCATTGGGAATTAGACTACAGGCCATGCATGTTACTCTCTGGCAAAAAATTTCTCTACACTTTATTCATGTTAAGACTTTGTGGGAGGCTTAATTTAAGGATAATGGACTAATTGATCTGGTAGAGGAAATTTCAAGGCAACCCAAAGGCCAATAAATATATGAGAAAATGTTTAACATCTTTAGACATACAGAAATGCAAATCAAAAACACACTGACATTCTTTCTCTGCCCAGTCAGAATGACTATCATCAAGAATACAAAAATCAATAGAGGCAAAGATGCAAGGAAAAAAAGAAACCTCCTACCTGTTGGTGGGAATGTAAGCTAGTATAACCACTATAGAAATCAGTAATAGAGTCCTCAAAGAAATCAACAAACAAAATTAAACAAAAAAATAAAAATACCATTTGATCCAGCTATATCACTCCTGGGTATATTAGAAAAATAATTAAAATTAGCATATTATACTGATATATGCATACCCATGTTTAAAGCAGCAAAAGTTATAATTATTCAAATAAAAATTTAAAATTCATTAAATTAGTGAACATTATATTGTGAACAGAGAAAAACTAAAAAGAAAGGCAACAGCTTAAACTTACTGGGTTATCTGTGGAATCATCAGCCAACTGCAAACTAAAATAGTCTCGCTCAGTCAAATCAAGATGCCTAAAGACTATATCCAACAGAACTTGCCCCTGATCATGTTTCTGGAAGAAAAAAAAAAAAAAGAAATCAACTTTAATAAGCTCATATACTTTATGGTTTTAATCTGCTCAACTTTCTGTCTTCTTTTAAAATGGTATCTGTATTTATACCTATGACTTGAGAGTAAAGAGTTCACATACAACAATACTCTTTTGAGCAAACTAGTTAAAATATAATAAATATGAAAAAATAAAAAGAAATCTTTGAAAATGTCTCCTTTCAGGCTATCATCATGGTAGTTTTGTTATTTCATATTACTGCCATATTATCTTATATATTTATCCACATCACTTTTCTTCTGCATTTTATTCTTACATTTAAATTATGACTGATAAATGACATAATATAATTATGTGTAAAATAATACCAAAAAATGATAAAATTATTTGCAGCAAATTTAAGAAAGAACTATTACTGTCATTACAAAAGGACTCAGAAATCTTTAGAAAAATATCTCACTTTAATCTTACACCAATTCTATCATGAAGATATTATTAGTTATCCTTTTGTCTTAGTAAGAATTCCCCCAAGTTCCACAGCTAAATTTTGGTACAAAAGATATAATTATATTATTCCCTGAAAAATAAATAAAACTAATGCATAAAAATACAGTGAAATGATCAATGGGTTCAGTAATAAAAGAAATGAAACTGGGAAATTACAATGACATGCCGTAATAACATGCATAAATAACAATGCAAAAAATAAAACTCAATGAATAAAACAAAACATACTCATTACTGTTAATATTATAGATAGATACCTTTTGAGAAAACAAATTGGAAATATTAAACAAGAGCAATAATAATATTAACTACTTATGACATGCTAATGCTAACCCAAGTAGCAAATTCTAATTTTGCGGGAAAGTAGTTATACACACAGCAATATGTTAACTGCACAATTATTTATATAAGGCAAATATTAGAACAACATAGTAAACAGTAGTTATTTTACTACTAAGTTCTCCTCTTACTAGCTATGGTAGTTTGGAAACTTAGCTATAAGTTCAATTTCAGAACTGAAACATTAAGGTTATAGTTTTTTCAAATAATGCAAAGTGTATAGGTTCAGTAGATTTCAAAGCTAGATGATTCAGCAAATGAGAGATATAACCAAGGACCATTTTTCTTTCCACTTCTTTCAACTGCACTCTTGTGTTGGTTGTGTATGTGAGCCTTCAGTATGACTATTATAGCAATTTCAAGGTTCATACCTATACAGGACAATGTTTTAAAAAAACACATTTCCTTGTAAAGTTACCTTACAAAAAGACCTCTGTTTCTTTTCGTCCAGAACTGAGTCAAATGATTATTTGCCAAATCAATGGCAAGAAGTACATGCTTTAACAATGCATTTCAATGTTGGTGCCCACTCAGTTACCTGCAAATATTTTCTATATTGATACAACCTTTCTTCCCACCCCTTCCCATTCTGTTTAAATTGGTCTGAGGAAGAAGCTAAGAATTAGTCTTTTTTTAAAGCTACTAAGAAGAGTCTAACATACTCTTCTAGTCAAGACACAGTAGATTCCATTCAATTGGAGGTATAGCAAGTTCGGTTGATTGCCACAACTCAACATACCTAAAACAGAATTTTTAACATGTTTTTTAAACTCCAAAACATGGAAACAAGGCAACAAAGCTGCAGCAGATCATATGTGTCTTTGTACAATGAAATGTAGATGTTAAGAGACTACTGTAGCTTGCCTAATATTCATGGGGCCCTGGGTTCAACTTCCAGTACTATTAAAAAAAAACAAACCCAAAAACTAAAATTATAGAGACTACTGTAGTAACTGTCAACAAGTATAATGGAAGCCTAAACATGATTAGTATTGATACAGGGATGATATCAGACCTCTATATGATATAGGGGAAATATTATATCTCTCAACATGTTAGATGTCAGATACACCAAGTTTGTGCTCCCTAAAATTGAAGAATGAATTCTAGGAACTATGGAAGTTAAGAGTAAGAAATATTGATTGAGAGGAGAGATTTTCAGCTCCTGAGAGTCAGGAGGGGTCCCAGATGGGTGGCCGAGGACCACACTTATTAGGGGAAATTTTATAAAGCGCAACCACATGGGTACAATGTGGGTTAGAGCTATGATCAATTAATAAGGTTATAAGTATAGTTGCTTAAGTAATAGTGATCTATGGGGAAGCACGTCACGTAGCAAGTGTACTTGCAAAGAGCAAGGAAATTCTTAGGAATGTAATGGGTCTCAGGATCTTGGTCACCAAGGTGACTGATATCTATCTAGACTTTATTAGACCAGGCGTTACCATTTATTTCATCCCTTAGGGAAATATGTAGGCCTGGTTATTTTGTCTTTATCTTGAGATCTGGCCTCTTAACTCATGTGCCTCCAGCCACAGTTGTAATGTATTTTTTATCTTTTATACTGACTCTCTTGAGGGTCCAGCCCTACCTGACTGCCTATAGTATTTTTATCTAATTTAGCTGTCTATAATAGTATCAATGAGAATGAAGACAAATAGACCTATCCCAAAAAGGCAGAATTAGCAAAAAAGGAAAGATGAGGCTTGAAAGATGATGTGTCCATGGTCTGGATTAGTTAAATGGGTAGTCAGTGGTGCCATTCACTGAAAAAAGAAACAATATAAGAAATATTACAGTCTATGAGAAAAATTCAGCATTTTGTAGCTATGACTGAACCAAAAAAGGAATGGTAGGAGAAAGATGAAAAAATCCAATTGAAAAATAATCATATAAACAAATTCCTCATTATTTCATTAGTCTTTTCCTATTGCCAATAAGACAATAACTATTGTACCACAAACCGGGTAAGGTTTTTTGGTTTGTTTGTTTTTTGGTAACAGGGATCTCAGGACTTGTGCTTGCCAGGCAGGTGCTGGAACCACTAAGCTAAATCCCCGGCCCATGGTGTTGCCTTTCTTGCAGGCAGAATCCTGAGGTAGTGTGGAACATCACATAGTAAGAGACAGAAAATATGAGTGTGCATGCTTGTGTTTCTGTCTCTGTCTCTCCTTGGTCTCTTTCGTGTTCTTATAAAGTCCTTAGGATTTAATCATGCAGGGGATCTACCCTAATGACTTTAATCCTAATCACCTCCCAAGGGCCTCACCTCTAAACACCACACTCAGACTGAGTTCCTAGCCACTTAATACTTCACAATTGAAATTAAATTTCAACAGTAACTATGGGAATATATTCAGACCATATCCACACCACAGCACTTACTAAGGCCTACTAAGGAGCTAATTGGTCCAGTCCTTACCTTACTACTCATATACATCTCCCTGCATGCACATTCTTAGGTAGCAACAACATTCTTAATTTTTCCCAAGCATAATAAGCTTAATCTCTACACTTTCAACAGACTTCCTCATGGCTTTTTCTCTCACTCAGTTTAGGACTCCACACTAATTCCACCTTCTCAGTGAATCAATCTCTACCTCCCCCATCCTCCCATCTCATTCTATCTTATCCTCTTACCATGTTTTCATTTTCTTACTACTTATATTTATGTGTTTCACACTAGAAAGTTCTATCACACAGTCTTATTTATTATCAGATCATTATAATCTGGACCACTGTAAAGCATACTTTGGATCAGCAGTTCCAGAGCTACACTTCGTAGTACCAAAGGATTTTAAATGTCTGAAAGCAGTAAGACTACATGATCTCTAAGGTCCCTTGTGACTTTAAAATTCCATATTTCTTGGGCCAGGGATTTAGCTCAGTGGTTCTGGCACCTGCCTCGTAAGCGCAAGGTCCCCAGTTCAATCCCCGGTACCAAAAAAAAAAAAAATTAAAATACCTTATTTCTGCCCTTCTAAAGATGAACAGAAGGGCTATTTTCTGTGTAAGAAAAAAATATTACTATGTAATAGGTTAGGCATGTCAATAAGCCTAAGAGTTACAATCCTCTAGGAAGATGAGGCAGGAGTTACCACAAGTCTGAGCCCCACCTGGACAACTAAGTGAACCAGTGGGACTCTCAAAATTTAAAAACATTCTTTTTTTCCTTTTTTGGAAAACGCTGGGGATATAGCTCAACAAGAAGGGCCTGGGTGCAATCCACAATACTGATGCCCCCCTCCAAAAGCAAAGCATTCCCTAAATGTTTAGTCTGAAGCCATATAATAGCTCTTATGAGTGACAGAAATCCTTGAGATCATTATCAGATATAAACTCTGCTAATCTTCTGGATGAAGAATATGTTACAGGAAAATGTTTTCATGGGAGGTTATGGGGTAACAGACAACATAAACTTTAAAAGAAACATAAAGTTATTCTTTTATATGAAAAGGTTACTTGCTGATGAATAATTAAAAATTTAATAACAGCGTAAGAAAGTACCAACAGGTTTTTTTACTGGTTGAACTCATTTATAAAATACGAGGAGGAGGGTGTACACCAGAGCCCAACACCT
Organism: Heterocephalus glaber; assembly: GCF_053883595.1. NCBI lineage: Eukaryota > Metazoa > Chordata > Mammalia > Rodentia > Bathyergidae > Heterocephalus > Heterocephalus glaber. Next base: position 21,243,843 of record NW_028258143.1, on the reverse strand, counting down.
GCAGGCAGATCCCAGCCAGGGCCACACACAGACACCAGTGGCTTGGGCACACAACCCCAACCCAAAGGCTGCCCAGAAAAGAGCTGCACAAGCACACAAGCATCAGCCAGAGGTCAACTCCATACAATAAGTAAGATGGAGACCCTAGCCAAAAGCATGCTCAGACACTAGGGTTGGGGTGCACAGCTCCCAGCCAAAGGGCCTTCCAGACAACAGTTACATAGGAGGGCAGGCCCTAGCCAGAGACATGCCTAGATACCATCCCAAGTGTGCACAGGCCCTAGCCAGAAGCATGATCAGACAACAGGTCAGCTCAGGGACCCAGAAGGCAACCATTCTGAACCCAGGAACTGGTACACTCATGAGCATCAGAGAAAAGGTTGCTTGGTGGATTACTGAAAAATGAAGACCACTGGGTGAGCAAAAAGTTGTCTCAACAAAAGCACAGCAGGCTGCATCTGTTGAAATGAGAAGACACGTAAACAAGTCTCAAAATCAGATTTCCAGATCACCTAATGGTACCCCAAAGGGCAACAAGATGGAACAATTTGATAGTCAACAACCTGGACTCCCTGAACTGGCAACGAAAGAGAATCTAGAAAAAATGAAATCAGAAATAATTTCTCAGATAACAACAGAAATTGTGCCCATAGTGCAAGACATGATTAGTAAATCGAGAGCAGACGCAGAAAAAATTAGAGGAGCTGAGGAACATGATGGAATCCCAACACAGGAAACAAATGGAATCCATAAAATAGATGCAAACAGGTTTCCAGGACATTAAAAACTCCACTGAAAGTTTATGCAGCAAGATGAGCAAATGTGAGGATAGAATTTCAGATACAGAAGACAGGATTGCAATTAGTGACAAGGAAAAGAAAAATTTCCTAAAAATAGTAAGGGACCATGAGAAATCAATCCAGCAGCTGTTAGACAATGCAAAGAAAAATAACGTAAGACTGATCAGAGTCAATGAAGAAAAAGAGAGTACATATGACATTAAAAAACTGTTCACAGAAGTAATGGCAGAAAACTTCCCAAGTAGGGGAAAAGATATACAGATAAGTGAGGCATAAAGGACTCCAACTAGCCATGACAAAAAAAAAAAATTCTACACATAGGAATATTATAGTTAAGATTACAGAAACCCAACAGAAGAACAAATTTCTATAAGCAGTTAGAGAAAAGAAACAAATCACATACAAAGGAAAGCCCATCAGAATCACAGCAGACTTCTCAGTACAAATTCTCAAGGCAAGAAGAGCTTGAAGTGACATATTTCAAGCCCTAAAGGAAAACAATCTTCAACCCAGATTGATGTACCCTACAAAACTATCTTTCAAAATTGATGGAGAAATAAGATACTGTCATGACAAAGATCACCTTAGGAATTTCATAAGTACAAAACCAGCACTTCAAAGAATTTTAAACAATATCCTAGGAAAAGACAATGAGGATCACAACACCAGGAAGCCCAGCAGAATAAATCAATCGGGCAAAACAACAAATTAAACACAAAGGGAGAGAATCCAACAAAAAGAAAAGGATAAGTCAATACATATCAGCTATGACCATCAATGTTAATGGTTTCAATTCACCAATCAAAAGAAATAGGGACTGGAGATTTAGGTCAGTGTTTCTGCCGCCTGCCTCGCAAGCGTAAGGTCCTGAGTTCGACCCCCAGTTCCCACACCCCAAAAAAAGAAACAGACTGGCAGAATGGGTCAAGAAGCAAGATCTAACAATATGCTGCATACAAGAAACACACTTAGGGCCGGGGAATTAGCTCAGTGTTTTTGCCGCCTGCTGCGCGAGCGCAAGGACCCAAGTTTGATCCCTGGTACCAAAAAAAAAAAAAAAAAGAAACACACTTAATTAAAAAAGAAACTCATAGACTGAAAGTTAAAGGGTAGAAAACAATACTCCATGCAACAGGAACCCGAAAAAAGTAGGAATAGCTATCCTCTTTGCAGATCAAGTGGATTTCAAACCAACACTAATTAACAGAGACAAAGAAGGACACTACATCCTCGTAAAGGGAACAATCCAAGAAGAAATGACAATCATAAATATATATGCACCAAACAATACTGCAACCAACTATATAAAACAAGTACTAATGCACATGAAAAATCAAATAAGCACTAATACAATAGTAGTGGGGGGCATCAATACCCCACTTTCACAAATAGCTAGATCAAGTAGACAAAAGATAAACAATGAAATACTAGAACTCAATCAAACTCTTGAACAAATGAACTTAATAGATGTTTACAGAGTGTTCCACCCCACAAAATCAGAATATACATTCTTTTCAGCTGCCCATGGTTCGATTTCCAAAATAGACCATATACTCACGCACAGAAAATGTTTAAGTAAGTGCAAAGGAACGGAAGTTATCTCCTGTATATTATCAGACTACAGTGTGATGAAATTGGAGATCAATAGTAAAAGAAACCACAAGAATTTAATAAACACATGGAAATTGAACAATACAATTCTGAATAACCAATGGGTCAGAGAGGAAATTAAGGAAGAAATCAGTTTCTACAATTACACAACAATGCCAATACAACATATCAGAATTTATGAGACACAATGAAACCAGTCTTATGAGGGAAATTCATAGCAGTGAATACTCATATTAGGAAAACAGAGAGAGCTCAATTAAACAACTTGATGCTGAACCTCAAGCTTCTAGAAAAAGAAGAGCAGAATGAACCCAAAGCTCATATAAGGTAGAAAATTATAAAGATCAGAGCAGAAATCAATGTGATGGTAAGACAATGATACAAAAAAAATCAATGAAGCAAAGAGTTGGTTCTTCGAAAGAATAAACAAAACTGACAAACCCTTAGCCAACCTTATTAGAAAAAGGAAACAGAAGACCCAAATCCATGCAAATAGGAAGGAAAAGAGTGAAACTACAATGGACCCCGCAGAAATCCAGAGGATCATCAATACCTACTTCCAGAACCTATATGCTAATAAGATCGAACAAAAGAAATGGACAGATTTCTAGATACATAGAAATTGCCAAAGCTGAATGAAGACCTAAAAATTCTAAACAATCCAATATCAATCAATCAATGAAATTGAAAAAGTAATTAAAAACTTAATGAAAAAAGCCTGGGTCCTGATAGCTTCACTGCTGAATTCTACAAGACATTTAGAGAGGAACTACTGCCACTACTGTTTTAACTCTTCAATCAAATTGAAAGGGAAGCAATACTCCCAAATTCATTCCTGGAAGCAAGCATCACCTTGATCCCCAAAGCAGAGAAAGACCCAACTGAAAAAGAGAACTATAGGGCCGGGGATTTAGCTCAGTGGTTCCAGCGCCTGCCTTGCAAGCATGAGGTCCCAAGTTCGATCCCCGGTACCAAAAAAACAAAAGGATGAAGAAAAAGAGAACTATAGGCCAATCTCACTAATGAACACAGATGCAAAAATCCTTAATAAGATACTGGCAAATAGAATGTGGAAGATCATCAAGAAGATCATACACCCTGATCAAGTGGGATTCATGCCAGGGATGCAGGGATGGTTCAACATATGCAAATCTATCAATGTAATACACTATATTAATAGAGCAAAGGACAAAACCCATATGATCATCTCAACAGATGCAGAAAAAGTGTTCGACAGAATCCAACATGCATTTATGATAAAAACCCTACAAAAAATTGGAATAGATGGTCTCTACCTCAATCTCATAAAAGCCATCTATGAAAAACCAACATCCAATATCATACTAAATGGCCAAAAACTGAAATCCTTCACACTAAAATCAGGAACAAGACAAGGATGTCCACTATCACCACTTCTGTTCAATATAGTTTTGGAAACATCAGCCACAACAATTATACAAGAGAAAGAAATAAAAGGAATAAAGATAGGAAATGAAGAACTCAAATTATCATTATTTCCAGATGACATGATACTGTATACAGAAGACCCCAAGAACTCCACCAAAAGTCTTCTAGACTTAATAACCAAATTCAGTAAAGTAGCTTGACACAAGATCAACACACAAACATCAATAGCTTTCCTCTACATGAACAGACTCAATAAAAGAGAAATAGCGCAAATAATTCCTTTCACAATAGCATCCAAAAAACTGAAATACCTACAAATCAACCTAATGAAAGAAATCAAAGACCTTTTCCCTGAAAACTACAGCACTCTGAAAAGAGAGATTGAAAATGATATCAGCAAATGGAAAGACATCCCTTGCTCCTGGGTAGGAAGAATCAATATAGTGAAAATGGTCATACTTCCAAAACTGCTATATAGATTCAGTGTAATCCCAATTAACATTCCAGCAGCATACTTCATGGACCTTGAGAAAACAATCCAAAAATTCATTTGGAACAAGAAGAGACCCAGAATAGCAAAAGCAATTCTAGGTAACAGAGACATAGCAAGGTGCATCACAACTGCCTAACTTGAAACTATACTACAAAGCTACTGTGATCAAAACAGCATGGTACTGGCAAAGAAACAGACCTGAGGACCAGTGGAACAGATTACAAGATGCAGAAACAACGCCAGACACACTCAGCCATCTCATCTTCAACAAAACAGCCAAACACCATCACTGGAGGGAAGATGGCCTCTTTAATAATAAATAGTGCTGGAAAAACTGGGTTTCACCTTGCCAAAGATTAAAACTAGACCTATATCTTTCACCATGTACTAAACTAAAATCAAAATGCATTAAAGATCTAAATATTAAAACAGAAATGCTGAAGCGGCTGGAAGAGAGGTTAGGTAGAACTCTTGAAGACACTAGTGTAGGAAAAGATTTTATGAACAAAATCTCAGTTGCCCGTGAACTAGCACAAACAATCAACAAGTGGGATCTCTTCTTATTAAAAAGCTTCTGCACAGCAAGACAAACCACCAACAGTGTGAAGGGACAACCCACAATTTGGGAAAAAATTTTCAGCAGCTGTCCTTCAGACAGCTACTACCTAGAATCTATAAAGAACTTAAAAAAAAACAGACCTCCCAAATTTAAAGACCCAATCCAAAAATGGGCATCTGAAATGAACAGATATTTCTCAGACAAAGAAGTAGAAACAGCAAATAAATACATGAAAAATGTTTAACATCTCTGGTCATTAGAGAGATTCAAATGAAAGCAAGGCTGAGATTTCACCTCATCCCAGAAAGAATGGCTGTTATCATGAAATCAACCAGTAACACATGCTGGCAGGGCTGTGTGGAAAGAGGAACCCTGCTCCACTGCTAGTGGGAGTGTAGACTGGTGCAACCACTGTGGAAATCAGTATGGAGATACCTCAAAGAACTAGGAGTGAAAGTTCCATTTGACCCCGCTATTCTCGTGGTGGGTATCTTCCCCAAAGAATTAAAAGAATCATACCACAGTGACATATGTGCACCTATGTTCATAGAAGCACAGTTTGAAACAGCTAAAACTTGGAAGCAGCCCAATTACCCATCAACTGGAGCCAGGATAAAGAAAATGTTGGGTTTTTATAAAATAAAATGGAGTACTACTCAGCCATAAAAAATAAGAAATCCGAGACATTTATAGCTAAATAGATGCACATTGAGGTGATACTCTGAAGTGAAATAAATAGGACACACATGTAAGTACCGAATAATTTCTCTGGTGTGAGAAACTGAAAGTGTATATAAGGACTAAAAGTTATAATATATATAATAATATATAATAATTATATATATTATATAATTATATATAATATAATAATTATATATTATATATAATGTGAAATAGGAAGAAAAGGGGAAGGGGAAGTGGGAGGGGTAGGAGAAAGCTAAGAAGGGAATGGAATTAATAATGAGAAAATGAAATAATGCAAACAAAGTCTTTGTAAATAGGGAGGGATGGAGGCATTGAAGGGAGGGCAGGGGAAGGGGGAAAATGTAAGAACCAAGATAGAGTATGTAAAGGTACAAATTCCCAATGATGAATGTCATTATAATGTATACCTAAAATGTACCAATAAAATTAATAATATAAAAAATAAATAAAATAAAATAGGACAAACCATAAAATTTAGTATTCCAAAATTAAAGTATGAATTCTATAGCTGAAAACTAAAAAATTTTGTATATATTAATAAGTAGGAAACTTTTCTCATATAAAAGAGCCTCAAGAAGAAAGAGTTATTTCAGAAGAGCTAGTTCAAACTGAGAACTAAAAGACATAACTACTCCCTATATAGGTTATTTCAACTACTCTTCTTCCTATTTTTAGCTTTATACATTATCTTGCCTTTTCTGGCACTTGTTTGTCTAGTATTTGAGCTTTTGTGCATACTTGAATTGCTTCTTGTTGATATTTGGTATTTAGTTCTACTATCTATGATAGCCTTTCCATCTTCTACTATAAAATATGTTGATATCTCTTGTATTATTTGAAGTTCTAAAGGGGTGATTCAGCTTAGCTAACTCTTGTTATTGATAAACTGATTCCTGTTTTGTCTTATAATTTTTTGATGTAGCCATTAACTCTGGGAATCATATGTAGTCAGAATTCATAATAATAACAGCAACAACAATAACCAATACCTACCAAATACTCTCTATAACCAGACACTTGTTACATACATATATACCGAGTCATTTAATCATCAAAACAACCCTAAAAGTTAAGTATTATTAAGACTCTTTAAAGGTGAAGAAGTGAGGGGCAGGGAGATTTCATAAACTTTTAAATATGATACAGGTAATAAGAGGCAGAGCTATCCCAGGTTATGTGGCTTGAGACACTTAGAACCACTATGCAATACTTTGTTTTAAAGAACTATTTTGCCCTTGTCAACAATGGAAGGCTATTTATATTTAGTCATTCCATCTGAAAGGGAAATTATTTAAACTGACAATACACAACTGCTTTGTACAGACTATTCTAAACCAACTTCCTTTTCCAGCAATATGGCAGATTAGAGAATATAAAAAGTCATGGGCCGAGGATTTAGCTCAGTGGTTCTGGCGCCTGCCTTGCAAGCGCAAGGTCCTGAGTTTGATCCCTGGTACCAAAAACAAAACAAAACAAAACAAAAAAACAGAAAAGTCATGTGACAAAATATCTAGGCATGCTAGATAAAATGTAATAGCTACTCTTTTAATTGCACTGCTAACCTAAAGAGAACTCTCTACCATGCAAAAGGAAAAAATACACCTTGGATGTAAGCTGTCCTTAGACTGCCATGAGCAAGCAATTTGGGGGAGACACAGGTGTAACAATATGCAGGGCTTGGGACCAAATAAGGTGAGATATAGTTCTAACATTTGCCCATTAAAAGAAAGCCTATACAATCTGGCAACACTCTCAAAGAAAAGTAAACTGGGGAGCTGGAGAAGCTTCTCTGCTTCCTAGCAAGATCCAGATAAAGAAAATTCTCTCAAAAATTTTAACCAGGGGACAGGGATTTAGCTTAGTGGTTCTGCCACCTGCCTCACAAGTGCAAGGTCCCAAATTTGATTCCCGGTACCAAAAAAAAAAAAAATTCTCTATTCAAACTATCTAGTCTAAGGATAAAATATAGACTTTTCAGAAATTCAAAATATAATTTACACGCACCTTTTTATTGGAAATCTCTTGTAGAATGTGCTCTAATAAATCAAAAGTATACACTAACAATGAGAAACAGATGGGCCTGGGATGTAGCTCAGTGGCCGCACCTGCCTGCCTGGCAAGTGCAAGGTCCTGAGTTTGATTCCCAGTACAGAGAGAGAGCGAGAGAGAGAGAGAGAGAGAGAGAGAGAGAGGATGTTTGAATGTGTGTGTCCCTAAATTATTCCTAGGTTGGAACTTACACCCCAAAGTGATGGTATTAAAGATGGGGCCTTGGGTAAGTGAACAAGTCATAAGAAATTCTGGGATGAGTGCCCTTACAAAAGGACTTCAGGAAACTAGCCCCTTTTATCCATTCTGCGAGGACACAGCAACAGGCATCATCTTGAAAGCAGAGACCAAGCCCTTTCCAGACAAAGGCCCTGCTAACACCTTGATCTTGGATTTCCCAGGCTCCCTGTGAATAATACGTGAATGCTATTTATGAACTACCCAGTCTAGAGGAGCAGAAAGGGATCAAAGACAAATGGGAAACAAATTCTTATACATGAAATAAAAGGAATCACCAGGATTATGGCAATATGAAAATGTTTGGGTCCAGCTGCACACTAAATATATAAACAGTCCATAAAAATATCTCAGAAAATTCACTAAACTGGTTAATCCGACAGAATATCTGATGTGAAAAACATTTAAGAGGAGACTCAGACAAAAAAACTGGGGCATAATTAATAATAAATGTAGGAAACTAAGAAGCAAAAAAGAAAATGACCAATTATATTAAAACCAAAGTTTCACACACACAAAAATAGTGATGTGTTATGTAGCTCATCTATGAATAACATTTAGTCATAAAAATAATGTACATCAGAATACTAATGTAACCACATTATATCAATTACATTAATAGGATGGGAAGTGGAAGTATGGGGTAAAAGAGAACTAACATCTTATATTTTAAAATGGGAAAGAATAGATAATGCCTAAAACTGAAAAAGTAAGCATCTGAAAGAGAGCATGTAGTAAAAAAATACAGGTAAATTCCAAGAGAATCTATTGAAAAGAAGTGCACAGTTGTCTCTAGGAAGTATATACGGACGGAGAAGAGCAAAAGATTGCTACTTTTTTGTAATATACCTTATAACACAATTAAAATTATTAGGCACTTTAAATTAAACATATGTAATCTGAAAATACAAAAATTACATAAAAAACTAAACATGTTACATAAAACAAGGCAATGAATAATTCTAGGAAGAGCAAAACAATCATAGTATATGTTTTGGCTTAGCAATGGGTAAATAGCATGATCATAAAAAAGTAAATAATAACACTGATGAAGGTAAAACTGCTGCCTTCTCCTTAAACATTTTCTCTTATTTCTTTAAAATAAAACTCCAATCTTATTTGCAGTCACAATGCAGATATTTAAAATACCCAGCCTTGTAGGCCAAATATGAGTATGTGACTAAACTGAAGCCAATCAAATGTAAGCAGAATCTGCAGGGTAGAGTCTCTGGAGGCCTGAGCAGAAAAACTGTGTTCTTGTTGTTTCTTTCTCCACCCTACCACCTACCTCAAAAACTGACATGATTGTAAGAGCTAGAGAAGTTTTCTGGATCATAAAGCAATCTTATTAATAATCCTGTACTAAGGAAGGTTAAAGAAAAACAGGCGGCTTTAATTCCAAGAGACCATAAGTTAATAATGTCAAAAACTCTAGTGGAATGATTATATCAGGCAGGATAAGAGATTAAGCAGAAGAAGGGAAAAAAAGGAATCAGCAACATGAAAATAATGTAATGACAGGAATAAGTCAATACCTTTCAGAAACAACTCTCAAATGGTCTCAACTCTCCAGTCAAAAGACACAAATTCGCCTACTGAATCAAAAATCAAAATCCAAAGGTATGTTACATGAAAAAGACACATCCAATCAAAACAAATTTATGGACTAAAAAACCAAAGGATGGGCGGGGATTTAGCTCAGTGGTTCTGCCACCTGCCTGGCAGGAACAAGGTCCCAAGTTCAATCCCTGGTACCAAAAAAAAAACCCCAAAGGATAAAACAATAATCCATATAACATGAACCCCAAAACAAGCAGGAGTAGATATTCTGTTTTCAGACAAAATGGACTTTAGGTCAAAACTGATCAGAAGAGTCAAAGAAGGTCACTACATATTGGTTGGTTAAGGAAACAATTCAACAGGAGAAGATAACAATTACAAACATACATGCACTAAACACTGGTGTACTCAACTTCATAAAACAGTATTAGTGGACATAAAAGATCAAATAAGCATCACAATCATCATATTAGGGGACCTCAGTATCTCACTATTACAAATACAACAACTAAACAAAAAAATCAACAAATATCAGAACTGAACCAAACCTTTAAACAAATAGACTTAATAGATATCTACAGATTGTTTCACCCAACAACAGAATACACATTATTCTAAGCAGCACATGGAACCTTCTCCAAAACAGCTTAAGGAAGATCTAACACCAATACTCTGTAATGTTCATGAAATTGAAAAGGAAGGAGTACTCCCAAATTCTCTCTTTAAAGTTAGCATTACTTTGATTCCAAAACCAGAATTGGACACAACTAAAAAAAGAAAATTTTAGGCCAATCTCTTTAAAGAACATACATGCAAAAAATCCTGAATAAGATACTGGTAAACAGAATGCAACAAGTCATAACACAGATCATAAATCATATCATATACATCAAGACCAAGTAGGTTTCATCCCAGGGATCCAAAGATGATTCCACACTCTCAAATCAATAAAAGTAACACATTACATAAACAGAATCAAGGACAAAAAACCACAGAATCATCTCTTAGACTCAGAAAAAGTCTCTGACAAAACCCAACATCCATTTATGATTAAAAAAAAAACCTAAAGAAAATAGATATAGAAGGACTTTATCTCAATCTGATGAAACCATTTATGACAAACCTACGGCCATTATCATATTAAATGTGGAAAAACTAAAAGCTTTTCCTCTAAAACCAGGAACAAAACAAAGATGTCCACTATCACTAGACCTGTTCAATAACGCACTTGAAACCAGTAGCAATCAGAGAAAGAAATAAAAGTGATATGTATGGGAAAGGAGGAAGGGAAGGCAAACTAACCTGATTTTCAGATGACACAATCCTTTACATAGAGGATCCAAAAAATTCTACCAAAAGAGTCCTAGAACTAATAAATTCAGCAAGGCAGCATGATATAAAATCAACACAAATAAATGAATGGCATTCCTATATACCAATAATGAACCTACTGAGAAAGAAATTAGGAAAATAATATGATTTATAATATTCAAGAAAAATTAAATACTTAGGAATAACCTAATGAAGGAAGTGAAAGGCCTCTATAATAAAAACTATATTACTCTAAAAAAGGAGATAAACAGTGTATCAGACAATGGAAAGATATCCCCTGTTCCTGGATAGGCAGAATCATAATTATCAAAATGGTCATACTACCACCACTGATATATAGATTTAATGTAATCTCAACTAATCAACAGCATTTCTCACAGAACTAGAGAAAACAATCCTAAAATTCACATGGAACAGTAAGAGACCCAGAATAGCAAAAAACAATCTTAGGAAACAAGAGCAAAGCATGAGATATCACAAACCTGGATTTCAAGTTATATTACAAAGCTACAGTGATAAAAACAACATGCTACTGGCACAAACACAGACATGTGGATCAATGTAATATAATGGAGGATGCAGAAACATAACATAATGGAGGATGCAGAAACAACCCCAGGCCCATTCAGCTATCTGATCTTTGACAAAGGGGCCAAAAATATATGCTGGAGGAAAGATAGCCTCTTTAACAAATGGTACTGGGAAAACTGACTATGAACATCAGAGGATTGATTTTAGATTCATATCTCTCACCATGTACTAAAATAAAATCAAAATGGATCAACTATCTAGAGAGGCAGGAAGAAGGGAAGGGAATGAAAAAAATTAAGATGTGTTATATACATTTACCAACTCCCAACGATGAATGTTAATCATTATGTACTACAAACTTACACTAATAAAAAATCTGAATATTAAAACTGAAATAATTTGCTGGAAGATAAAATAGGTAAACCTCTTGAAGACATAGACATAAGCAAGGACTTTAAACAGACCTTAACTGCACAAGAAATGACATTAAGAATCAACAAATGGGATTTATCAAATTAAAACGCTTCTGCAAAACAAAGGAAACAACCAACAGAATGAAGAGACAACCTACAGAATGGGAAAAAATTTTTGCCAGCTACTTTTCGAACAAAGAACTAATATCCAGAATATACAAAGAACACAAAAAGAATTAGCTGGCTGTGGTGGTGCACACCAATAACTTCAGCACTTGGGAGGCCGAGGCAGCAGAATTGCTGTGAGGTTGAGGTCACCCTGGCTACACAGTGTGTTCAAGGTCAGCCTGGACTACAGAGTGAGATCTTGTCTCAAAAAAAAAAAAAATCCCCCACATAAGAGATCTAATCAAAAACTGGACAACTGAAATGAACAGACACTTCCTCAAAAGAGACACAAATTGGCCAATAAATACATGAAAAACTGTTCAATATCTCTGGCCATTGGGGAAATGCAAATTAAAACAACACTAAGATTCCATCTTACTCCAGAAAGAATGGCTATCATCAGGAAATAAAATCAAATAAATGCTAATAAGGCTGCAGGGAAAAAGGAACACTTCTGCATTGTTGGTGGGAATGTAAACTAGTACAACCACTGTGGAAATCAGTATGGAGATCCTCCTCAAAAAATTAAAAATACAAATTTCATTTGACTTATTTATTCCCCTTCTAGGTATCTTCTTGAAATAGTTCAAGACATCATATTATAGAGATACATGCATATCAATGTTTATAGCAGCACAATTCATGATAGCTACATCTTGGAAGTGGCCATATGTCCATCAACAGATGTGTAGGTAAAGGAAATGTGGTATTTACACACAATGGAGTACTACTACTCTGCCATAATGAAGGATATATTTGAGTCATTTGTAGGATACACCTTGAGACTACAATGCATGGTGAAATAAGTCAGTCACAAAAAGTTCATCTTATATGAGAAACAGAAAGTATGAATAAATTAAAGAGCAAAATAAAAGATAACAGGAAACAGGAAGATCTTTTGCAAATGGGAAAAGAACAAAGAGATGGAGGCAAGAGGGAGAGAGAAGAGGATGAAAACAGAGTTAAGATATGTTATATACATGTACCATTTCCCCATAATGAATATAATTATTATGTACTACAAGGTTGTACTAATACAAATTTTAAAAGAAGGATTTGAGGAGAAGAATGAATGGATGAATTGCATTAAGAATATTAAACCTCATTGTGAACACTAGGAAGTCAATAGCTAATGTCTAAAACAGAAAAATAAATCAGCATAAAAGGGCTGAGAGTACATCTGAGGGCTAAGAGTATGGGTTAGTGGCAGAGTGCTTGTCTAGCATGTGCAAAGTCTTGGGTTTCATCCCCAGGGGGAAGGGAAGGGAAGGGAAGGGAGAGGGGGAGAGGGGGAGGGAGAAATGTCAAAAGTACATCTCCAAACGTATCTGTAGGATAGAACTAAAACTGAGATTATTTCATCATAAGTTTTGCCCTCATTGGTTTTTTAAATCATGTTATTACTTAGACAAAAATTAAAAGCTAAAATATTAAGTACTAAATAATTTAATTATCTACTATAAAAATATAGCCAAAAAAAGATGTGGGCTTTTCTTCTAGTTACTGGAAAGTGATTTCTAGGCTCTTGGAATACTCTACCACATGACAGTGTTTTTGGCCACTAGACAGTCTAAACTATGATTTATGACGGTGACTCTGGCCAAGTCGTATCGATTTCTCCCTCTAGAAGAATCAGCAACTGAAAGTATTAGTCTGACCTGTAGGAAGGGATGGAGATTAAAGGTCATTCATGGGGAATGTGATCAAGCTCCCATAAAAAGTTCAGACACCAAAGACTTGGAAGGACTTCCCTGTTTGGCAATATGCTGTGTAATGTCAGACACTGTGGCAAGGAAGAGCTAATATTACCTATGAGTCCATGGGAAAAAGAGAACCAAATATTGTGTGTTTAAATCACTCCAGGGCTCTGCCCTATGTAGCTCTGGCCTTGGCTGTATCTTTTCACTGTAATAATGATAACCCAAGTATAACTGCTTTCATTCAGTTCTATGAAATATAACAGCTTTCACTCAATTCTATGAAGTTTTTCTAGCACATTATCAAACCCATGGTGACTTTAGGAGACTATTAAATTTGCAGTTATTGCTAGAAGTTAAATATGGTCTGGTGAACATTATTCTCTAATCTTTGTATTTTGGTTAACTCTGGAAAATTAAAGAAGGAGGAGAGGAAAGAAGAAAAAGGAAAAGGGTAAAAAGGGAAGTTCCATTTCTAGAGTACCTAATAGAATCTCTATTGGGTACTTGATACACATTCATTTAATCCTGATAACCCTAATATAGCAGATGATATTATTTCTACAAGGAAATTGAGGCCAAAAGGTCAAGTAAGTGAAATAATGTCACAGATCAACTATGCAGCAGATCAGGATGCAAATCTAATCTTTCAGATGCCAAGGCCCATGTTATTTTATTTTCCTATGCTGTCTCCCTATACCACAAAGCTTCCTGTATTTATTGTTCATAGAGTGATTAAAACCTTAATTTTGACATTATTATATGGCTAAATTGTCTTTCTACAATATCTAGTTATCTTACAATTTAGGACCAGATATAAGTAGGTGTACTAGAATTTATCTGTAATACCTACAACCTAGGGCCAGACAGACTTAGCTCCTTGTAGAAGTTAGTAGACTTGCTACATGAGGTACTGTTGATAAAAAGAAAAGCAAGTAATTTCATAGTGATTCAAAGTAAGTGATGTCAAAAAAGACATACCGTGGTGGGCTGGGAGTGTAATTCGGTGGTAAACTGTTGTCTAGCATGTAAAAGACCCTGGGGTTTGAGTCTCTGTATTGCAAAAAGAGAAATTTGTAGTGAATCCAAGTTATAAATTAGCTCACTGTTAAAATCAAGTACCTATTCAATGTAGTAAGTGCCTATCTACCTCCAGATCTCATTTACATGGAAAAAAAATTTAACTGTAAAAGAAGCAGCCAAAATTATAAGCTCTGAAGTTTATCATAAAGAAATCAAAGGAAGCACCAAAAGAAAATGTGTACACATTCAGAAAAATCTTTGTCACAACTGTATCACTAATTCCTCATTTATAACAGCTGTTGCTTTCCTTTATGCAAACTAAACAAACTGATATGTTAAAAATTTTGTGTAGCATTCAAAAGGCTAATGGAAAAAGTCATAAAACATTACTAAGAAAAATATTTAAGAGGAAGGTACTACTATGTTGTATTCTCATAGAGGAGTAAAATAAAAGTTTTAGGATGAAGATTTTGGTATACATGTACATGCAATGCACATACATATGCAAGTCCAGCTTTGTTTTAAATATTTGTGAGCATAATTCTTTTGTCTAATTAATAAAAACAACATGAAATAATAAGAGCAAAGACCTAGTTAAAGCTAATTGGGTGCTGCCCTCAACTGAAAGCCAAATTTCTAATATATAAATATTGAACTATTTGAGTGAGGAACAAACATTCTGAACAGGTACAAAGATGAGAAGCAACTTCCTCTTTATAGTACTGTTATCAGCAGAGAGCACCCACCAACACCAACTTCTGGGAAAGGGGCCTGACTGGGTACCATGGTTTCCTCAGAATCCACAGGACACTCAGGACAGAAAATAATCTCAGGCAATTACGGCAAATCTTTTAGAACTTTCAATGATAACAGCCAGCTGTGGCACAAATGCCATGTGTTTGCTGCCACTTACCTACCGGAAGAGGATAGGCAGTGGGGCAGTAGTGAGAGTCATGTAGCTTCCTTATGTGGTAATGACTATGTAAATCTCTTTCTATGGTCACCAAAACCTTTCCAATGAAAACTGACAGTTTGTTTGCAAGTTCTAGTAAAGAGCTTTGTCATGTGTCCTTTCTCAAGGAAGAGATCACACTTACCTGAGAAAGGCAAGGAACACATGGAGTAAAAAACAAAGCAGGACCCAAGCCATTCATCTGTTTCTATCAATCTAGGCAACCAGAGGCCTAAATAGACAGTTGCATTCACTATAATACATAAAAAGCATTATGATGGCAAAAATATTTAAATGTTTACCCCCTCACATAATATGGAATAAGTTACAAGGTAGTGTCTTTAATAGCCAAATATTCTGGACATATTGTGAACATGGAAGAGAAACAGTGGGCTAAAATATTTGTGAAATATTTTTAAGATGCTGCATATGTAAAAATAAACACAAAAATGTTAAGTAGTAATAATTGATCAGCCAAGGAAAGACATTTCTCTGACATAGCTAAGACCAGCTCAACCAGGGTTAAAGGTATATGTCAACGTTTCAGTTGAAATCTTCTAAAATAACAAACCCATTATCTCAGCTGGTTAGCGTTCCATCTTTGATTTTAATTTTTTTTTTTCAGTACCAGGGATCGAACTCCGGACCTTGCACTTGCCAGGTAGGCACAGTACCACTGAGCTACATTCCCGGCCCTAGGGTTCCATTTTTGAAAAGCAAATGCCAATGTATCCCCCTCACCAAATCTATATACCTCACACTACTTTGATTTTGTAAGATATACGATTTATTACTGAGCTATTTGGCTCAACTATCTTGCTCAAGTGCATAATGGATCAGAGAACATGTCAGAAGTAATATATTAAATGTTTCAAGAAAAAAAATCCACTACTATACAATGAGATATACTTTTTTTTGGTACTGGAGACTGAACTCAGGATCTTGCGCTTGCGAGGCAGGCAGCAGCAATGAGATACACTTTTTTGCATTTTTAAAAAATCAGGATTTTCAGTTTGGGTCAGATGGGATAGTCTGTATCAATCACTCTTGTTCAGATGAGAAAATTAAAAATTAATGTTTGGGGCTACTAAGGCAGCTGGGTTATGGAGCACAGGTTACTGGAAAGGAGTCAAAGAGAAAAACCTAGAAAAATCTAGATAAAAATTCCTCTATGGTCCCCAACTGCCTCTGAGGATGTGCATGCAGAAGGCTAGAATCCCAGAGTTCTACGAGAGAATAAATGCTAGCTAAACAAAGATTTGCACAATTCTGAAAAGATGGAAGTGCAGGCTCAAATAAAGAAGAGAGACCTTGAACACCCTAAGCACTGAATTGAAAACCTAGACACTTTGTATCCTAGGAGTAAGAACGACATCAAAATAGAAATGCCTTAACAAAGGCTAAAACTAAGCATCCATAAAATCAAAATAATCCACTGGCAATTTAACTTGAGTACCATAATAAAATTCAATACTATTTATTGAAGATGAAAATCCAGAGGTTCTACAGTAGGAGTCAGCAAACCTTTCCTGCTAAGGGTCAAAGAGTTTATGTTTTGTGTTTTGAGATAAGGTCTTGCTATGTAGCTCAGGCTGGCCTTGAACACAGGCTAGCCTCTAACTTGCAGCAATCCCCCTGGCTCAGCCTCCAGAGTGCTTGGGATAAGTATTTTTTAGGTTCTGAGGGAAACCAATAGTCTCTATTGTACATTCTCTTTAAAAGCAAAAAACACAACAATAATAGTCATTTTAGCTATTGGTCATACAATAGTCTAAATTTGGCCCATGGGTGATAGTTTGCTGTCCATTACTCTATACTTAATTCACAATGTCCAGAATCTACAATGAAAAATTAGTAGACATATTGTTATGGCTTGTGTCTAGATGTCCTCCGAAAGCCTCATGCAGACTTTTTCAGAGGTGGCTAAATCTGGAATTTGTGATGCTGGGATTAAGAGCATGTGATTACTAAACCGAAACACCTGAGTGATTGGTTTAGCAGTGCCCTAATCCTGGTAGTATGGATGGGATAAAAGGGGCAGAAAGATGCTGTTAAGGTCTCTTGCTGTTTTTGCTGTCTTCTGCCACCATGAACTGTCACTCCTCTGCCACCTTGCTGTGGAGCCAGCTGAATATGGACTGAAACCTCTGTGAACTGTAAGCCAAAAAAACTTGTCCTCCTTTGAGTGTTGGGTATTTTGTCTCAGCAATGAGAAAAAAGTAACTAACACAGAATTTGGTATCAAGAGTGGAGCTGTTGCTGTGGCATTACCTGGCCATGTGGCTCAAGAGCCTTTGGAACTGGCTTGTGGGAAGGGGAAGAGTTAGGAAAGGTTTGGAGATACTGGCTGAAGAAGCAGAGCTGGAACATCTTAGACTATTCCATATGGGAGATTCTGGTCAGAGCTCAGAAGACCAGAAAGCCAGTAAAGACCAGGCACAGGAAGTTTCTGCTGGGAAGAAGGAATGCATCAGCTGCTGGACTCCAGACAATGTGTGTTATGCTTTAGCAGAAAGTTTATCTGCATTTTGCTTATGTCTAGAGACTGCCTGAGACTGAGATTAAGGACAGCGGACTAATTAATCTCACAGAAGAAATTTCAAGGCAGTCTAATGTTGAGGCCACGGCATGGTTGCTGTTGGGGGCTTTTAGCCAGATCTATGTTGAGAATTCAGAGCTAAGAGGCCAGCAGAATGATTTAAAACATTTTGAGTTTGGCCAGAAAGGAAATTTCAGTAAAGTTGTGGCCTGCAAAGATAGAGCAGAGGAGATCCTGATTGCTGAGAAGGAGCAGGAGAATAGAAAAGATGGCCTGAAGACATCACAAGAAGCAGCAGGATTCCACCCTTTGTCTCAAAATTGCAAAAGTGACAGACTTTGCTCTGAGAAGAGAGCCCTAGAGCACCATGTTCCAGAATGGTGGTGGCCTAAGGAAGTTGTTCCTCAGGATTTTGTTCATAGGCACCCTACAGTCAAGAGAAAGAATCCTGGTTACTACTCCAGCAGCAGTTTATTTGAAAGCCAAATAAACTTATTTCCCCTCTAACTTTGGGTGTTGGGTATTTTGTCTCAGCAATGAGAGAAAAGTAACTAACACACAAGTGAAGCAGCAAAAAGTGATGAGTAATCAAAAGGCAAAGCAGTAAAAAAAAAACTTAGAGGTATTCTGTATTGGTGTTAGTAGGCAAAGGCTTCAAAACGCACAGATTAACATTTAAAACAATAGTGGAAGAGATAAAATTTTAATAAAGAAAGAAAACATAAAAATACAAAAAATTAAAACTATAAAATATATAACAATGTTATCATATATAACAATGATTGTACAGACATCCTACAACTGCAAATACAATATATGAAATACGGTACTCATGATAAGTTTAACAGTTGATGAGGCACAATGAGAGAAAGAATTGTTGAATTTAAAGGCAGGTAAAGTTATTCACACTGAAACAATGAAATAATGAACAACAATACTAGAGCTTATGTTAGAAAAGATGCAAATGTAACATATATGGAAATCAGAAGAAGAGAATACAGTAGGACAAAATTATTTGAATAAAGGATGAGACGTTTTTCAGATTTTACAGCAACCACTTACAGATTCAAGCCTAGTAAACATCAAGCAGAATAAGAACACACAAAGACAAAGCCACATCTGCGTGTATTAACAGATAAACTACTAAAAATCATATAGAAAGAGAAAATCTTGGAAACAGGGAAAAAATGTCATAACTCTCCGTCAGGAGAATAAGAATGAAAGATGACTTCTCAAGAGACTATGAAAGCCAACAAAATGGCAACTTTAAATTAGTGAAAGAAAGCAAAAACAAAAACTATTAACACAGAATTCTATACAAAGCAAAAATATTCCCCCAAACATAAGGACTAACTAAAGACATTTTCAGACAAACTACAAAAACACAAAACAAGACATGACAAGAATGATGGAATAAGTATATTCAAAGGAAAAGGCACTATTTTCAGGGGGGTTAGCAGCAATATGTCTTTTACTATAATAAATTTGACCAGCCCTTGTTTACTGTGTGCTCTGTAATTATTATTACTAAATAATGTGTATGAATAATTTAACTACTCTACTGCTAGGATAAAAAATACCTAATTCTCAAAAACAATAATACTTAGCAATTTCTTCCTCTTTACTATTAAATAATAAATTGGCATTTTTATAATTTCTGTATATATGTATTTTTAACCAGTACTTCTAGAAAACTGGATTTTACAAATAGTACCTGTACAACAATACATAAAAATATTACATACGTGTATAAAATAATCGGCATATTATTATTTTGTGGTATTTCAAAATTAACAAGCTTCCAAGAAAACATTTCTGGAAATAGAGAACAGATCAACTGGATCATGAGACATAGAAGAAACTAAACTTTTCTAAATGCATAACATGAGTCAGAGACACAAGTATTCACCAATATTCTCATCTAATACTAAGCATCCTACGTAGGGCAGGAATTATTCCCTTAACAAAGAATCTCAAACACAAAGGTAAATTCACAGAGCTGACATTCAAAATAAAGATGAATAAAAATCACTAGATAATTGCCTAGTAATCTTTCAACAGAAACAAATGCCATCTTCAGTAACAAACTTATGCATGGCAAATGTAAGGCCCAAGAAAGATATATGTCTGATAAAAACACAAAAGGCATGAATAGAATGAAAGAATAAGCCAAGGTATATGGTCGCCCTTATTGTGTACAACTATAAATCTGATTGATAAAGGGAAGTTTGTTCATACTCAGTATGATTATAGCTTAGAGGAAAAAGCATTTCAAATTAGATAAAGAAAATTTTAAAGATCTATCTATCACATGCTACAAAGTTGGTAGAATTCCAGGAAAATGGCAGAGTAGTAAGCGGCAACAAATCAGCCTCTCCAAGATTCAGAATACAGACACTGTAAAATAATAACTTGGGGAAGGAAAGCAGGAGAGTTGGATCCCTAGGACCCAGGAAGGACCTGGAGGGAATACTGGAGCCTACAGAGAAAATGAAGAGTCAGATCACAACATGAAAAAAGGAAGGGACAACCTGCACTTTCTCCCTGGCTCCTGGCTTATCATATGAGACAGGAAGATCGAATCTACAGAGACACAGTGAAAGTGGGTGACTCCAGAGGACTCCAGGGAGAAACGCACCACTGGAGTGGAGCAGTGAATGATGTGCACTATAGCAGCTGGTGACTGACTCCAGTCCAAGTGGCTGTGGTGTACCCTGGAAAGTGTGCTTGGTCAGACATCACTTTAGGGAGGTGCCAACTGAGCCTGGGACTCAGAGCAGCCAAAGGTCGGCTTCATCTTAGGACTTTCAGTCTTAAGCTAGTATAGTGACTGGGTGAGGGACAATCACAGAAGATGTCCATGATCAGAGAGCCATCAGAAGGCCAACAAGAGACATACACAGTGTTAATAGCTAAATGATTCAGGCCCAATCCCAAGACCAGACATCAAGGTTCAGTCTGAACTTCCGTGGATTTTCAAGTTCCAGAAGCAACACCATTCCCTCTCCAGCATGAATATGGGCTCTGATCACCTCCGTTCTCTACCAGAGAGAACAAAGTCATGCCTTGAATTGGACACAGCCACAAAACTATAGGCCCCAGAAGACAACTGCTAGTTTGAAATCACAGAAAAACTTTTTTTTTTTATGTTTTTGTTCACTCGAGTTTTTCTTCTCTGATTGTTTTTGTTTCTTTGTGAGGGTTAGCATTGTTTGTATTTTTTTGTTTGGTTTTTTCTTTTGTTCATTTTTGGGGTTTTTTTTTCATTCTTTCCTTCTCTCCTGTCTTCACCAGTTTCCTGAAGCTTGGGGTAATCTTCCTCTGTCCTTCAGCCTTGTTTCTAATCTTTTTCCTTGTCCCTTTTAATTTTCTCTTCTTAGGGTAAATTCACTCTATTGAGTGAATATTTACTGTATAACTTTCTGATTTGTCTTAGATTTTGTTAAATATCTATAAATCTTTTACATATGGTTAAATGTTGCAAATTATTAGTTAAAAGTTTGTCATTTTCCAGTCTGTGTTTGATGCTGTTGTTTTTGCTGATTGTACTACTTTAGCCAACATGACATAGTTACTGTGATCAATTGATCTTTCTTGCAACCCAATACCTAGATTGTCTGGGGCCATAAACAGCACTACAGTCCAGTACCAAAGAACTGGGTCCTAGGCCAAACAGGTGGGAACCTCTCATCCCTAATAAACAGAACAGGCAGGATGCTGGGATAGACTCAAAGGCCAAGAACCAGTTATGCCTAGAAGACATCTATGAAAAGTAGTCATTTCTGACAGAGGTCTTGCTATTAGTACTAAACCTACCTACCATAAGCAATTTATAAACATCAATGCAGAAAACAACAACAACAACAAAATAAAAAATGAGAAAACAGAGGAGCAAGATGTAACCCCAAACCTCCAGTTTGTCCAAGGCAAATCTAGAGGACATTAAAATGGAAGAAATCAAGTCACCCACTTGAACTTTCTGAAATGATAACAGCAGAAGTAACAAAGCAGATGGATGCATCTCTAGAAAAAACAAAACATATAATTACACAGATAATTAAAGAGATGATGACCATAATGAAGGACATAGTGAATCTAGAGTAGATCCAGATTTTAAAAAATAGAGGAGCTCAAGAAAGTGATAGAAACTATAAATGTTCAACACAAGAAAGAACTGGACTCCATAAAAAAGATTCAAACAGATATCCAGGAGATTAAAAATTCTATTGAAAGTATATGCAGCAGAATCAACCAATGTGAACACAGAATATGAGATCTAGAAGACAGGGTTGCAGTTAGTGATCATCAAATGAAAGACTTCTTAAATATAGCAAGGGACTATGAAAAATCAATCCAACAGCTGCTAGACAATGCAAAGAAGAGTAACACAAGATTGACTGGAATCAATGAAAACTCAGAAGACAGCAAAAAGGACATAAAAAACTTGTTTGCAGAAGTAATAGCAGAAAACTTCCCAAGCATGGAAAAAGATTTTGACATACAGATAAGTAAGGTATATACTTCCATGATAAAGAACATCTGAAGAAATTCATGACCACCAAACCAGCACTCTAAAAAGTTCTGAAGGATATTGTAAAAAAGACAACAATTCTACAAATCCCAATAGAAGAAATTCACCATGCAAGGCAACCAATTAAATAGAATGGAAAAAAAGGGAACCAACAAAAGGAAAATAATAAATTGACAAGGACCAGTCGATACCTATCAGTTATAACCATCAATGTGAATGGTCTCAATTCAGCAATCAAAAGAAATATATTGGCAGAATGGATCAAGAAACAAGATTCAATAATATGCTACATACAAGAAACACATTGAACTCAAAAGGAAACTCACAGACTGAAAGTCAAAGGATGGAAAACAATACTTCATGCAACAGGAACCTAGAAAAAAAGCAGGGGTAGCTATTCTATTTCCAGATGGATTTCAAGCCAAGACTGATCAGATGAGACAAAGGTCCCTACACATTTGTTAAGAGAACAATCTAAGAAAAAGAGACAGCAATCATAAATATATATGCACCAAAACCAGTACGCTCAACTACATAAAACAAACACTAATGAATATAAATATCAAATAAGCACTAACACAACTGTAATGGGGGAATCTCAATACTCCACTGTCACAAATAGATCAACTAGACAAAAACAAATCAACAAAGAAATATTTGGACTGAACCAAATCTTTGAACAAATGGACCTATTAGATATCTGCAGAATGTTCCACTCAACAACAGAACACACATTCTTCTTAGCAGCACATGGAACTTTCTCCAAAATATAAGACATAGCAACTCATAGAACATACTTAAGTAAATGCAAAGAAACTGAAATTATCCCATGCATATTTATCAGATCATAACGCAATGAAATTAGAAATAAATGGCAAAAGAAAAAACAAAAACTACATGACACATGAAAATTAAATAATACCCTCTGGAACATCCAGTGGGTCACAGATGAAATTAAAGAAGAAATTAGACAATTTCTACAATTAACCAATAATGCCAATACAACATACCAGAACTTTATATGATGCAAAGCAGTTGGTAGAGGGAAATTTATACAGGTGAATTCCCATATTAGAAAAAGTGAGCTCAAATAACCCAATGTTGAACCTCAAGCTTCTAGAAAAAGGGCAAATTAAACCCAAAGCATATATGAGAAAGAAGTTATAAAGATCAGAACAGAAATTAATGCAATTGAGACTAAGAAAACTTTATAAAGAATCAAGGAATTAAAGAGTTGGTTCTTTGAAAGATTAAACAAAATAGATAAACCCGGAGCCAACCTTATCAAAAGAAAGAAAAGATCCAAATCCATGCAATTAAGAATAAAAAAGGTGAAAACACAACAGAGCCTGCAGAAATCCAGAAGAGCATTAATACCTACTTTGAGAACCTGTACTCTAATAAGACAGAAAATTCAGAAAAAATGGACAGATTCCTAGACACATACGAATTACCAAACCTGAATGAGGAAGATATAAAAATTCTAAATAGTCCAATGTTAATGAAATTGAAGAATAATAAAATAAAAAAACTACCAACAAAGAAAACCCCAGTCCTGACAGATTCACTGCTGAATTTTATAAGAACTTTAGAGAAGATCTAATGCCACTACTCCTCAAACTCTTTAATGAAATTAAAAGGGAAGAAATACTCCCAAAGTCTTTCCTGGAAGCAAGCATTACCTTGATACCAAAGCCAAAGAAAGATACAAGCAAAAAAGAGAACTATAGGCCAATCTCCTTAATAAACATAGATGCAAAAATTCTCAGTAAGGTAATAGCAAACAGAATGTAGCAAATCATCAAGAAAATTATACCATGACTATCATACCATGACCAAGTAGCATTCATCCCAGGGATGCAGGGATGGCTCAACATATGCAAATCAATAAATGTAATACACTACATTAACAGAACCAAGGACATAAACTACATGATCATTTCAATAGACACAGAAAAATCATTTGACAAAGTTCAACACACATTTATGATAAAAACCATACAGAAAATTGGAATAGAAGGTTTTGAATCTCACTCTATTTAAAAAAAAATAGTTGACGTTTACTGTACCATTTACTAACAATGAAGTATTGGTATCATAAAAAATATATGAGTTATCCTTTATTGAGTACAGAAAGATACAGAACAAAGAAAATACTTTAAAAAACAGCCTTAGTATTTTAAATAATTTTTTTTCTAAAAAGTAAACTGAAGAAAAATGCAATGCAGACAAAACTAAAAAATCCTCAATCCATACTGTTAAATACTCATTTAAATACTTCCATGTATGAAATTTCTCTGAATTGTGCACTGAATAATGTATGTTGAATTCTTTATCATGAATTTTGAATATTCTTTCAGTTTTTGCAGCTAGAATTTCTCATGTATATACATGTCATTACTTATATATACATACACATATAAAATAAATCAAATTTTAAAGTATGTGTGCATATATATACATATTTTTACAAGTATAACACACGCAGATAAACAATCCAAACAACACATAGAGCAAACAGAAGTGAAAAACAGCTCTAGGAGGAAAACACTATTTATAATGGAGGTAGAACACAGACAGATGCAATTATGTGGCAAGGTCAGGACAAAATGGATGCTTCCATCAGTGGGCCATATTGGCAGGCTGCATTTTCCCAGTAAGTCCATAGCAGTATTTCTGATCCTACACAGTCTTCCACATTTTAGTAAGAGACAGGCTATTTACCTTAATTCTGAGTGTGATTCTGTGATACCCTTAACAAACAATATGGTAAAAGTAACATTACATGACTTCCAAGTTCAGCTCAGAAAAGGCAATGTAGCTACAGCCTGTCTCCCCACCCAAAAATGCTCACCCCGGAAACCAGCCACTGCACTGTGAAGAAGTGTAAGGTATAGAGAAGTCTTACATTAAACAGTCCCTTCAGGCCCAGCTGAGGTTTCAGGTATTAGACATACCAATGAATAAGCCTTCAGATGATGACGCCTGACATATAATGAATGAGATAAAAGCCATCTAGTGTGAATCCCTGAGGATATTAAATGGTTGTTTTATGAGCTTAAGTTTTACAGCAATTTCCTATGTAGTAATAGTAGTAGCTCAAACAGGGGAGGGTTCTCTTCAGCCCTTCCTTGTCACACAGGTTACTGTTAAACAATTATACCAAAAGTAAGAGTAAAGCCAAAAATTAGAAGAAAAATATTCATAGGTTAAAGAAATCAATCTATACAGTATGGGTACTATACATTTTAAAGTATTTAAAGAAAACATGTTCACCTGTGCTGCAAAATTCTTTTGGAAAGCAATGACTTCTATGACTGATGTTATAAATCACTGCTTGGTCATTTTCAAAGAAAACTGAGTGAAAAGAGAGATGCTAGTAAACCTAGCAGCTGCACACAATGAAGATTTCTGAGACTTACTAGTACTAAATGAACATGAGCAAACCAAAATCAGAGCTCTCAAATCCCCAATGAATTTGCTGGCTGCCACTACCACTCAAAGTTGTAAGGTGCATAACTGGGGACCTTTTCACATAGATTAAAACATGCACAGATTATACAAAAGTACAACAAAGCATCTCTCATTTTGAATGATATAGATCCAAATAACCAGAGAAATAAATGTCTTACATGTCCCACAGGAAACTTCTCACAAATATTTTTCTTCTTACATAAGTTTTTTGATGACCTGAGATAATAGCAGAGAACATTTCTAGCACCACGGTACTTATTCTAGTAATATAATCATCTCTACTGGAACTGACAGTTAAGTAAAAAATATGACAGATGGGGAAAAAAGCAAATCCTTTCACAATATTTTCAAATAACTGTAAGTTAAAATAAAAACTAAATTAAATAATATTAACTTAAAACAAGAATAACTTCATGCTCCCCAAAAGAATTCTAATGATTCTAAAGAGGAAAAAGGGCTCATTTTTATATCAATTATCCAATAAATGAGTTTCTATTAACCAGAAATATTTTTGAAGCACAATTTCCTTCATTTCATATTATTTCTGCTTGACAACCTATATTCCAACTATCTATTAATATATAAGACAATGCGGGCCGGGGATTTAGCTCAGTGGTTTTGCTGCCTCCTGCTCAAGCGCAAGGACCCAAGTTCGATCCCCGGTGCCAAAAAATATATATATATAAGACAATGTAAAAAAAGTTAAAAGTTGAACATTTTCAAAAAGCACAATTGTTGCATATGTTAAATAATCTCCTCAAGGGTATTTTACTAATGTAACTTTCACTACTCTGAAGCTCCTTTTCCAATGTAAAATGGCTTGGAATTTGAGATAAAAAAGATAAATTAGTGATCCTGCTATATCACAATACACTGAAAAAGTTAAATTTAAGAAACGGTAAATAAACTGGGCACAATAGCACATGCCTGTAATCCTAACACTCTGGGACAATGAAGCATGAGGAATGCAAATTCAAGCTCACTGAGCAATATAGCCTCAAAATTAAAAATTTTTAAAAAAGGGTTATGGATGTAAATCAGTGTGAAGGCCCTGGATTCAATCCCTAGTATGGGGTGGGGGTGGGGGGAAGCAACTGATAAATAAAAGATTAGCATTTTAAATTACTTAGAGATTCCAGTATAAAAACACTCCAGTAATACAGTACAAAACAGATGAGTCAGATACTGTTCTTTTCATAATGTTACATTTGGGGGTGTGATAATGTTACTGTACTAATTTAGGGGTTACTGATGCTAAAGTACTCTAGGTTAAGTCTACTATGTTCAGAAAGTTCATGAAAAAAACTATATAGAAAGTAAGATAAAACAAATGTAAAAAAGATAATACCAGCCTAATATGAGTAAACGACATGTGGATATTCATTACATTATTCCTTTACTCTATGTTTCAAATGTTAAAAATAAAAAGGGAGAGGGATATATCCTTGTGAATGTTCACAGCAACACTATTTTTAAGAGCCCAAAGTCAAAACAACCCAGACATATACCAGTAGCAGCTGAACAAGTAAACAGAAATTAAGTTAATGTATAAATTGTGCTATATTCATACAAAAGAGTACCATATGCAAAGAAAATGAACTACTCATGGGTAAAACTCACAAAGAACAATGAGTAAATGAAGCCAGACACAAATAGGATGTATAATATCTGTTGAATAAACATTTCAGACAATACATAGATAAGATCAGGGTGTCATTTATCCTTGTTTAGCAAAAGTTTTACAGACAGAAGTAAGATTAAAATGGAAATGTATAAATTATTTAGAGAGCAAATTCCTTTCAGGCACTTTCAAGCAGCATTTACAAAAGCCATCCACATAACTATTTACCTGCTCTACTAATCATAATGCATTGCTGGTTTGTCAACAGTGTCCAAGTGGGCAACACTTTAAAAAGATCTACTTTGAATAAAAATATGTAACAGTTTTGACACAGCCAGAGACTACCACAGGGCCCTTACTCATCAAAACCATGATTTGTGTTTTCTTCTGCGGCAGTAAGAGACTTAAAAAGAAGTTTTTGCTAAAAACCGTAACTCTTCACTTGGGCCTACAGATAGGTTAAAACAAGTAACAAAGCAGAAGAAAACTTGACGTTCATTTTGTAAAACTGAGTCAAATCCTTCTCAGCTCTGCACATATGCATGTTAGTCATTTGGGGAGTATCTGTCTAAAAGTTGGCAAAACAAATTTATTACACCTAAATTCATTACTTTTCAAGACTGAAGACACCAGGATAGAGAGATTTACAGGGACATTCATTATGACTTTGGATTCAGGAAAAACCTTGTATGACTGCCCCTCAAGTCATGAGGATTCTTCCCATGGAAACTGAATTGTCCCTCTAGTCACAAGAATTCAATCTGAGATAGCAGACCAAAACTGAGATGATTGACCAGACCTTGGGCCACCTCAGCTAAGCCTTAAATTCAATTCCCAGTCTGATCCTCTCACTTTTTTTTTTGTACTGAGGATCAAACTCAGGACTGCACTTGCGAGGCAGGCTCGGCACCACTGAGTTAAATCCCCAGCCCTCAGTCTGATTCTCTTCATCAGTGTATGCCCTCTCCAGCTACTACTCAAGCTGGGGTCCTTCCCCTATCTTTTCTTTTTCCAATTAAAGATTTTTCCTGTACATTCATACTGTCATTTTAGTTTCCATTATCAGTAAAGTAAGGACCCACCCTAACCAGTGACATATGTATCTAATACAAACCTACATCAAAGACTTTTAATTGAATAAGACATTTCCAACTGACCATAATTTAATGGTTCTAGATTTAAAATATAAATTCAAAATATAACCAGAGTAAATGATGATGGGGGTGATGATGATGATGATGACGACAATGAAGATAAGATGTGGAGGAGAAGGAGATAAAATACTTACATTAATATTGAAAGCTTGGACAGTGTTATCCAGAAGAAAGATGTTGCAAACCACCTCTGTATGCTGTCTGTCTCTGGCCAACTCTGATGCTCGTACATTGTAGGTTCTGCCAGCAGGCAATCGGAAACGTGAGGTCATTACTGTCCACACAAAATCTAAGTTTAAAAAAAAAAAGTTTTTTCACTAAATAAATGGATAGTGGAAGATACAATGTAGTTTGAAAATTATTATATGTTTTTAATTAAACTTATTATTTAGGCAGAAAACAGTTTGGAATTTTGAAACATCAGGATAAGAATTGTAGGTATGAAAGAGATATGTAGCTCATCATCTAAAATTACAAACTGCCTTGAAAAAGGGGCTTTATTTTGAATTGTTCCATTGAGAAGACTTAATACAGTCTATGGCCATACTACCCGGAATGCACCAGATCTTGTCTGAGAAGACGTAATACACAATTTTTTCAGGAAGTCAAATTCTAATTTAAAATATATAAACTTAAATGTAGCCAAAATAGAGAGAGATCTGCCATCTCAGGAAGTTGGATGTTACTCCTGATGCAGGTATTTAAAAACACTGCTGAATTAAACAGGAGAGATTAACTTTGGCAGGACATTCCTTTTTTCCACACAAGATTTTGGGAAACCATAGGAGGCTTCTTTTTTAAAAAAATAGAACAGCCTTCATTTTAACTATCGTTAAACTCAACGTAATCCTAACAGTATTATTATTCTTAATAAAATAAAAAAATAGAAAACTTAAGGATAACAACCCTTGCTTCTGAAATTTTAACCTGAGATGAGGAAAACTATAAAACTCAGACTGACATCACTACCAGATGCTGAATGACAATAAAGCTGTAACTTCAAAGATCTGACAGAAAATATATGAAACACAGACTTTTACACTCAGAAAATTAACATTCACGTTGGAGAAAAATAGCCAAAAATATTTTAGGCATTCTATGATTCCAGGTTTAAAATCTATAAAACTCTGCCTTATAGACAATATATAAAAGAAATAAAACTAGGAAGAAACACAAGTATTTGGGGTTTTTGAATATAAGTAATAAGTAGACAATATGAAAATGGAGTAAACAAAATAGTAATAAAAAATAGCATTTCAAATAGATGCTATTCATAGTTGGAGTTGACTCTCATGACTTCATGTCGATAAACACTGAAATTAAACAAAAGTATAAAAGCAATTCCTCACCCGGCATGATGGCACATGCCTGTAACCTGACCACTCGGGGGAAACTGAGGCAGAAGGATCACTGTGAGTTGGAAGTCAGCCTGGGCTACTGAGCGAGTTCAAGGCTAGCCTGAACTACATAGCAAGACTCTGTCTCAAAAAACAATCAAACAAACAAAGCAATTCCTCAAATATAATACAGCCAAGTAGAAAGCAGAAGGACAGAAAAAGTTGTATCACGGAAACAACAGAAAGAGGAGTAACTATACTAATATCGATAAAGAAGACTTCATATCAAAGAAAATTAGCAGGAATAGGGAGGGACATTACATAATGATGAAACAGTCAATCTACAAACATGACAGAAATAAGTGTGAGTACACTAATCAACAAAGCTGTTAAAATATATGCAGCAAAAACTGTAGAGCTGAAATAAAAAACAGGCAAATCCTAGTACAAGTCTCCTCAATAAATGATACATCTAAAAAAAAATTAGCAAGAATACAACAGAATGTAATAATAACATCAATCAATAAGATCCAATAAATATTTATAGAAGACTCTACCAATGACAGCAGAACACATTATTTTCAAATGCCTAGTAAACATTTACCAAGAGAGACTATATCCTGGGCCACAAAACAAATCCAAACAAATTTAAGGAACTGAAATTGTGCAAAGTATTTTCTCTGAGGACAACAGAAATCAACAACAGAAAAGTAACAGGAAAATCTCCAAACATGCAAAAACTAAACAACATGCTTCTAAGTAACCCAGAGAAAGAGAAACCAAAAGATACACTGAATTAAATAAAAAGTAAATATAACATATCAAAATCTGTGGGACACAGCTAAAACAGTACTGGGAGGGAGATTTATAGCACTATATAAACACAGCAGCAAATAGAAAATGTTTCAAGCCAATAATCTAACCCCCTCCAATCAATAACCCAGACAAAGAGCCAAATAAAGCCACAGCAAACAGAAGCAAGAAAATTACAAAGAAAAATCCCACTTCAAAACAGAACAAAGTAGGAGTCCCATTCCCAGATCTTATGATTTACTCTATAACTACAGTAATCAAGATTATATAATACCAGAAGAGACACACAAAGAAGTAAAATAAATTAGAATTCTCACACAGTCAACTGATTTTTAACGAAAGTGCAAAAGCAATTCAATAAAGACGGTAATTTTAACAAATACAAAAAAATAAACCTCAACCTACACCTCATACTTTATATAAAAAATTACTAATTGGATCAGATTTAAATGTAAAAACTAAAACTGCAAAACTTTTAAAAGAAAACATAAAAAAAATCTTTAGGACCTAGGTTTGGGGAAGTGTTCTTAGATGTGATTCCAAAAGCAAATTCATAAAAGAAAAAAATTTGACAAAATGAATATTTCACTAAAATTTAAAACTTCTGATGTGCAAGACACTAAGAATACAAAAACATAAGCTACAGATTGAAAAAATGTTTACAAACCATTCATCTGACAAAGGACTAGTATCTAAAATATATAATGAACTCTTAAAACTCAACAGTAAAATAATAATAATAATAAATCTAATTAGAAAATGACCTAAAAACATGGACATTTCACAAATAAGATAATTATCATAATTCAACATATAAAAAGATGCTGAATATCATTAGCTATTAGAAAAATGCAAATTAAGACCAGAACGGGATATCATTCTATACCTATTTGAAGAGCTAAACTAAAAAAGCAGTAAGTTTGAAAGATACAGAGAAACTGGATCTCTGATAAAAATCTGAAATAAACACAGCCCTCAATATGTGCAGGTTCTACATCCATAGATTTGAGGGACCAAGAGTCAACAATATTCAGAAAAACAACTGTAATGAACATGTAGTATATTCCCCCCAAATTACAGTACTTTTTTCTTGTTACTCCCCAAAATTACAGTACTACAATTATTTTCAAAACATTTATACTATAGTAGGTGTAAGTAACCTAAAGATGATTTACAGTAAAAAAATCATACACAAGGGGACATGTGCAGGTATAACGAAACACTATGTCCCTTTATATAAGGAACTTGGGTATCCACAAATCTCAGTGTTCTCTAGGATCCTGGGAAAAAAAAAATCCTATGGATACCAATCTTCCATGTATACATAATTAAAATACTCTAGAAAAATATGGGGGAAATGTTAAGAAAAGTGATTATATCCTCTAAAATTAAAACATAAAAGAAAAAAAGGCTTTTTGAAATAGAGGAATGAAGCAATTACACGTTTCCTGTAATAAGGAATCGTCTGTCTCTCCCCCAAGAGAATACTAACTGACTCCTAATTTCTCTTTTTTGTTTTTTGGGGGTTTTTTGAGACAGGATCTCCTTATGTAGTCCAGGCTGATCTTGAACTTACAGCGATTCTCCTGCCTCAACCTCCCAAGTGCTGGGATTACAGGTGTGCAACACCAAGCCCAGTCTAATTTTCCTTTTTCTAATATATCTTCTATATGTAACTTAAGAAAACTGTATCAAAGTACTTTCATAATGGCTGAAGAACACATTTTTATTTTGAAAACTAGGATATTAGGGCATGGTCTAAAAAGTTTTCTGGATGGTATTTCTCTTGACCAGCAAATATTAATTACATTAAAAGCAGGATCATCATCACCCTATCTTCTGATTCCTGTGTTTCTTGGGCCAATGTTTCAGATTACAAATCCCAATGTATTTTTTCAGTTCCATAGGAAGGGGGATTCTAAAATGACAGAAGTGCCTGTATGAGGCAAATTATCTAGAAAGGTGAAAATCTGAGTTTGATTATTCAAATTTGCCAAATGCAAAGGTAATTCCCTCTCCCTATTCAAGCATAACTTCCAAATTACCATGTTTAGTACATCCCTTTTAAATGGCCATCTTTAAAACTAAAGTATTTGTCATTACTCAGACATTTATTTCTAAGGAGTCTTAACTGGATTTATCAATAATTTAAAGAAGTTATAGGTACTTTGACAACAGGATTTATTTGATAATTTGTCAATAAAATATTTCCAAATACCAAAGAAGAAAATGCTATTGAAATAATTATCTTCCCATTTTATTACTCTTCTGTGTTTCACTTCAAAAAGTTTTTTTAGGGGCCGGGGATTTAGCTCAGTGGTTTCGCCGCCTGCTGCGCAAGCACAAGGACCTGAGTTCAATCCCCAGTACCAAAAAAAAAAAGTTTTTTTAAAAAGACAAGACAAGGGCCTGGGTTTTAGCTCAGAGGTTCTGGCACCTGCCTAACAAGCGCAAGGTCCCGAGTTTGATCCCCGATACAAAAAAAAAAAAAAAAAAATGCTGAGACAAAATTAGAATCGGTAGTTTGAGCTCTGCTACTATAATCAATATAGACTAATAAAGGAATATAAAGTGATTCTAACTTTCAATTTGTGAAGCTCAAAAATAACATTCAAATGCTCCTAACAACCTTAGCAGTAACTACTATGGAAGAAGATTGCAAAAAAGCTATACTTTTAATATCTCTTCGGTTTTACAGGGTTTATTACTGATCAGAGAAAAGCCTAGGGGGATCAATATAACAACACATTCAGTAAAACATAATCACCAACAGTATATTTTCCATGCTTCTGGTCTTTACAACCAGTAAGTACTCCCCTTTCAACCCACTGTTCCTCTCCATTTCCATAATCATGAATCAAGATCTTCTATTACTGTCACCATAATTTATGTTTGCAGCAACAGATTATCACTGAAAATAAAGTATGTTTGCTTACATAAACCAACAAAAGGAAATGAGTAAAAACTGGAAACAAGCATCCTGGTTGTTAAAGCTCTAGTTTCTACAAGAGACTAACATTTTTTCATTTAATATTATATGTTACTTACATCAATCCTAGTTACATAATTTATTAATTACATAAAATGTTCTTCCAATTAAGAAATCACTGAGGGCCAGGGATTTTGCTTAGTGGTTTCACCTGCTGTGCAAGCGCAAGGACCCGAGTTCAATCCTTGGTACCAAAAAAAGAAGGAAAGAAAAAAAAAGAAATTATTGAATTGGGTTCATATTCACATTAAGTCTAAACCACAGCAGAGAAAAAAATCCTTGGGTATCAGTCATTTGAAAGTACAGTACATTTACCTTTGGTTGAGTTCCAATCTTTTATTCCATCAATTTCCAATTTTTAAATTTAAAAAATGTTTTAAATGATCTTTTAAAGGCAAATTTTGGTGCATTATACTTTAAGAAGAGGAGGAGGAAGAGGAAGAAGGAGGTGAAGGGGAAGAGGAAGAAGGGGAAGAGGAGGAGGAGGATGATAAGGACATCTAAAAACCCAGCTCTCCATAAAAGTAAAAAAGAACACAGGCACATCAACATTGTCAAAATCAGCATTTTCAAAATTCTAGAAATTAACAGAAGGGCCCCAACACTCTGAAGAGCTCTAATTCAAGATAAACAGCTGAACCTCAGTAGCAACAAAGAGCTTTGTAGCATTTTAATGTGACCTATATCCATCCCCTTCTCCCCAAAAATGTGGCTGGTGGTATTTGAAAATAAAAAAACTAACAGTCACGATAGCTATAGCAACAGGTAGTCTCCCCCCCCCATTAACTTTATTGGTACATTTTAGGTATACAACACAGTTATATTCATCACTGGGATCTTGTACCATTACATGAGTCTCTTGGTTCTTTTTTTTTTTTTTCCCCCTTCCCTTGCCCTCCCTTCAACCCCTCCAGCCTTCCCTATTTGCAAAGACCTTGTTTCCATTTTTTTCCTCTTCTCATATTTTTTCCTTTCCCTTTTTGCCCTTCCCCTACCCCTCCCAATTCCCCTGCTCTTTTAGACCTTTTCTTCCTGTTACACAATATCAGTTACACATTTTTTTAATTACAGTATTAAGATCTAGGAGACATTACCACAGATTTTACAGAATTTAAAAGGATATAGAAAGCATATTACAAAAATCATTTTTGAAATAAATTTGACAACTTCTAAGAAGTAAATTAGAAGACAAATTAATGAAACTAACTCTGGAGGAATATAAAATCTGAATAGCACCTATTAAAGAGAGTATATTCCTAGCTTGAAAACCTACCTACATGACAACAGCAGGCTCATAAACATTTTAAGCGATAAATTATATCAAACATTTAAAGCAGAAAAAAGAAGGAACACTTCTCCCCTCATTTTAGGAAATCAACATTGTGCTACTCCTAAAATTGGATAAAGATGTAGAAAGTGGTTTTGTTATAGGGATGGCAGTGTTGGTTCAGTACTGGAAGATCCACCCCCCAAAAGTCATCATTTTAACAGAGGAAAGGAAAAAGCCATATGATCCTGTCACTAGTCGGAGAAAAAATATTGGACCAAATTCTACAGCTGTTCATGGTAAAAGCTATCAGGAGACTAGAAGTAGAACAGAAACTTCTCAACAAATTAAAGACATGTACTCCATACTTCCAGTGAGAACACCTTGTATGAATGGAGAAGATACAATGCTTTCTCCTTAAGGTGGGGAACAAGGGCAGATATGCTTACTCTTTATCTGTCCATTAAACTTTGAAACATAGTCCCCACCAAAATAGTCTGGCAATAAAATGACACAACTAGGATAGGACTGGCATAGCAGAAGCAAAATCTTTATATGTAGATGAAATGATCATCTACAGAGAAAATACTAAGAAATCTCTAGGAGCCCCTAGAACTTGTACTTGAATTTAGCAGGATTAGAAAACACAAGGTAGATATAAAAATTCAGGTCTCTGTATACTTGCTATAAATGAAGAATTGGATATTGAAACTGAAAAGTTATGTAGGAGTACAAAGGACTCAGAAAAGCCAAAAACAAAAACAAAAACAAAAACAGTGTTGGAAGACGTTTAGCACCCAATTTTAAGACTTCTTCTAAAGCTACAGTAATCAAGGCAGTGTTGGTGTAAGGAAAGACATATAGAGCATTTGAATAAAATAGAGAATCTAGAAATAGAACCACACATATATGGTCTACTGAGTTTTGAAAGATTATTTAACATTAACATTTTTTAGAATATAAATTTGATTCAAGAGCCGAGGAAGAGATAGTGTCTTCAGCAAACGGCACTAGAACACCTGGTATCCATATATAAAAAATTAACCTCAACCCTTTATTTCCATACATGAAAATAACTTGAAGGGATCTATGAACCTAAACAAGAAAGCCTAAAAGTATTAAACTTTAAGAAGAAATTATAAGGGAAAATATTTATGAATTCAGGGTAGGCAAGAACTACCTAGGATACAAAAAACATGATGTATAAAAGAAAAAAATTGATAAATGAGATTCCATCAAAATTTAGAACTTTAAATGACATCATTAAACTGAAAAGTAGTCCTTAAACAGACCATATTTACAATGCATATAACCTATGAGCAGAATATAGAAAGAATTTTTAGAGCTCATTAATAGACAACCCAATTAAAATGTAGACATAAGATAATAGCCAGTATAGCACAAGGAATGGTGTGCAATTCTAGAATCAGAAAAATACTAATCAGTACAATAATAAGATTGAATTATACACTCATTAGGGAGATGAAGTCAAAAGTTTTAAAAGCCTTGTCATGACTTTTCTTTTTGTTGGATTCTCCCCCTTTCCGTTTTAATTTGTCACGCCCAGTGGATTCATTCTGCTGGTTTTCCTGGGGTTGTGATCCTCGTTGTCTTTTCCTAGGGTATTGTCTAAAATTTTTTGGAGTGCTGGTTTGGTATTCATGAAGTTCCTGAGGTGCTCTTTATCATGAAAGTATCTTATTTCTCCATCAATTTTGAAAGATAGTTTTGTAGGGTACATCAATCTGGGTTGGAGGCTGTTTTCCTTTAGGGCTTGAAATACATCACTCCAAGCTCTTCTTGCCTTGAGGGTTTGCATTGAGAAGTCTGCTGTGATTCTGATGGGCTTTCCTTTGTATGTGATTTGTTTCTTTCCTCTCACTGCTTGTAGAATTTTATTCTTCTGTTGAATTTTTGGAATCCTAACTATTATATGCCTATGTGTAGATTTTTTTGATTAAGGCTAGCTGGAGTCCTATATGCCTCACTTATCTGTATGTCAAGTTCTTTTCCCCTCCTTGGGAAGTTTTCTGCCATCACTTCTGTGAAGAGGTTTTTTATGTCATCTGCACTCTCTCCTCTTTCTTCATTGACTCCAATCAGTCTTATGTTATTCTTCTTTGCATCGTCTAGCAGCTGCTGGATTGATTTCTCATGTTCCCTTACAATTTTAAAGCAATTTTTCTTTTCCTCCTCCCTAATTGCAATCTTATCTTCTATATGTGAAATTCTATCCTCACATTGGTTCATTCTGCTGCACAGACTTTCAATGGAGTTTTTATCTGTTTATATCTGTTTTATGGATTCCATTTGTTTCCTATGTTGGGATTCCATCATATTCCTCAGATCCTCTATTTTTTTATCTGTGTCCTCTCTAGATTTATTAATCATGTCTTGCACCATGAGCAAAATCTTTGCTGTTATCTGAGTAATTATTTCTGATTTTATTTTTCCCAGATCCTCTTTTGTTGCCAGTTCAGAGAGTCCAGCTGGTACAGTGTCAGAGTGTTCCATCTCATTTCCCTTTGGGGTTGCTGAAGGTGATCCAGAAGTCTGTTTTTGAGGCTTGTTTATGTGTCTTCTCATTTCCATGGTGGGGGGGGTGCTTCTGGCACCCACGAGGCTCACCTTCTCTGCCCTAGGAGCTTGGGATGGCAGCAGGAGAGCTTCCTTCTGGGTGCTGGGACCGGCTCAGCTTCTCTGCCCTAGGAGATTGGGATGGCAGTGGGGGAGCTTCCTTCCAGGTGCTGGGACCAGCTCAGCTTCTCTGCCCCAGGAGCCTGGGATGGAGGCGGGGAGCTTCCTTCTGGGTGCTGGGACTGGCTGGGCTTCACTGCCCTAGGAGCCTGGGATGGAGGTGGGGAGCTTCCTTCCAGGTGCTGGGACCACCTGAGCTTCACTGACCTAGGAGCCTGGGATTGCGGTGGGGGAGCTTCCTTCTGGGTGCTGGGACCAACCAGCTCACCCTCTCTGCCCTAGGAGCCTGGGATGGAGGCGGGGAGCTTCCTTCTGGGTGCTGGGACCGGCTGAGCTTCACTCAGTAACAGGTAGTCTTGTATCCACTGGATGGGAAAGAAGGGGCATGAAGCTCCCCAAAAAGCACCATTTCTGGAGAACTGTCATTATTTGGACATTTTACCAACTACATGCAAACTTCTACTTTCACAGCATGCCTTCTTATCAGACTCACAACATGCTTACTGTAAATAGCATTTTATCCAGGATGCTTCTGGAAAAGTTATCCATAGCAACTGTTTAATATCCTAGCTGACCAGATAACAGGTGGTAGCTGGGGGGGGGGGGTGGTACGTGCCTGAAATACAAGGCAGGAGGATCACAAGTTCAAGGCCAATCTAGGATTCAAAAGAGGGGAGAGGAAGGGAAGGGAAAACTTAGTAACAGTTGGAATGAAAAAGAAGATGACCAAAAACAAAAAAGGGAAAAGTTGGAAAATGCAATGTCCATAAAGAATTATGAAGAGCTTCAACATATTCCAGGGAACCAACAATCCATCGCCAGGTGCACAATTGTGTGCATGTCCACAAAAGAGCTGAGAAGATCTCTTATCCCTTACTGACTTTGAGGTTCTGCAAAACCAAAAGTAAAAGGAAGGCTTTGAAATGAGCCCTGGAAAATCTCTCAGCAAAGACTGAAATACTGGTTCAGGTGTTTAAGGAAATCTCTGCAATCATTAGCTGACATCTAATTTAACTAGACAAACATAATGGCATATATGGCAAACAACATATAAACCCTCTAAAATTAGTTCAAGAATAAAGAGCATCTGTAAGGGTAGTTAGACGGTTAAATAGACAAACAGAAACAAGAGTATAAATGTGTTTATAACTTTTTCTTCTGCCTCATTTAAAAGATAACTGCATAAAACAATGCTTATAAAACTGTGTTGATGGGCTTAGAATATTTAACAATGTAATTTGTATGACCATAATACAAATGAAGACGAGAGGGTGAGTCACCTAGCAGCAAAATTTCTATATACTATAAAAAATGCCAGGGCAATAACTAAGAAATAGACTGAAAAATACAGTAAAATTCAAAATGAACTTAAAATAACAGACTAAAAATTACATAAAATAAATGGCAGTTAATGGAGGAATACAGAAACAAAAAAGATAAGCGATATACAGAAAACAACTTGCAAAATGGTATTACCTTGTCCATAGTTACATTGAATTATGGACTAAACACTCAAAAGGCAAAGCCTGACATAATGGATTTTTGGGGGGGGAGTACTGGGGACCGAACTCGAAACCTTGCACTTGTGAGGTAGGTGGCAAAACCAATGAGCTAAATCCCCGTCCTGACATAATGGATTTTTAAAAGTCTGCTCCAAATATGTGCTCTTGACAAATGACACATTTCAGATTTAATAACAAACTAAATGTAAAAGGATATGTGTACTACAAAAAAATAGTAATAGAGAACTAAATAACTACACTAATGCCAAAATAGATTTTTATGTAAAAAGTTATTTAAAAAGAGGACAATATTTTCTAACAACAAAAGGGTCAAAATATTTGGAAACTACAAAAGACATCCCAAAATACATCAAGAAAAAACAACAGAATTGGAGAAAATAGAGAATTTAACAATAGTTGGACTTCAATGTTTCAATACTGAATAGACTGAAAAAAATCAACTTCATATATAAGTGAACTCTTACAAAAAATTAACAAGACAATTAGATATCTATATGCAAAAGAGTTAGACTCTGAATGCATGCACATAAAAAAATTAACTATGGTTCAACATATAAAAATTGATCAACATGGGCCAGGAATTTAGCTCAGTGGTTCCAGCGCCTGCCATGCAAGTGCATGGTCCGGAGTTCAATCCCCAGTACCAAAAAAACAAAACAAAACAAAAATTGATCAACATAATATACCACATTAACAGATGAAATAACAAAACCACATTTATCTCAACTGATGCAGAGAAAGCATGGGACAAAATTCAACACTCTTTCATGATGAAAACACTCAGCAAGTCAGAAATGGAAGAAGCTACCTCAACACAGTAAAGGACATGTATTGTATAAAAGACTTGCCATTAACATCATACTTAATGCAGTTTTATATAGTACTGATCGCTTCTCCACCCTTTGGCTAAGATCAAGTGTAGTTTTACATAGTAGTGAAAGTCCTAGTCTGCATAGTTTGGCAAGGAAAAGCAATGAAAGTCTTCCAAATTAGAAAGGAAGGAGTAAAATTATTTCTGTTTGCAGATGACATAAACTTGTTATGTAGACAGCTCTAAAGAGTCCATAAGAATCTGTTAGAATAAATTCAACAAAGTTGCAGGATACAAAACCAACTCAATAAAATCAGCTTCATTCCTAGATACAAACAATGAATGATCCCAAAAGGAAATTAAGGAACCAAATGAGATCTGGGTATAATTCCAGCACTCTGCAGGGCCGAGGCAGGACAATTACCAAGTTCCAGTCCAGCCTAAGCAACTTAATGATTTAACAAGCACCCATCTTCAAAATAAATAAATAGACAGAGGGATGGATGGATGGATGGATGGGCTAGGGATATAACTCAGTACGAGGGCCCTGGGTTCAATCTCCAGTACCCTCCAAGAAGGGGAAGGGAGATAAACAGAGGAAGGAGGAAGGGAAGGAAGGAGGGAGAGAGGGAGAAAAAAAAAGAAAACAAAATTTAGATCTGGGGATGTAGCTCAGTGGTGG
This sequence comes from Heterocephalus glaber, assembly GCF_053883595.1. NCBI lineage: Eukaryota > Metazoa > Chordata > Mammalia > Rodentia > Bathyergidae > Heterocephalus > Heterocephalus glaber. The sequence goes on along the minus strand of NW_028258143.1, from coordinate 21,202,868 downwards.
AGTGCTTGCCTAGCATGTGTGAGGCCCTGAGTTCATAATCCTAAAACTGGAAAAAAAGTACAACAGTATGAAAAAAAAGAGTATTTAGAAATAAACTTAACTAAGGAAGCAAAACTACAAAACAGTATTCTAAAGCTAAAAAAATACTATGATAAAGAAATTAAAGACACAAACAGATTAGAGGACAATATTATAAAAGATGTCAAAACTATCCATGGGAGAGAAAGATGGAAACAAATCTTTTGTAAATGGGGAGGGGAAGAAAGGTTGAAGGAAGAAGAGAATGGGAAAAAAAGAAGATATATTATGTACACATACTAATAAAAGAAATAAAACAAGAAGAAAAAAAATCCAAAACAATGTTGACCATGTTAAGGTATGGAAAGGAGGGGGGAAAAAAACTATCCACGGGAGATAAAAATGTAGCTTAGTGGTAGAGGGCCTGCTTATTGTGTGCAAGGTCCTGCATTCAATTCCCAGCACAACCCAAAACCATAAAGACTGACAGAATAGAGTTCAGAAATAAACCCTAGTATATATGTTCAAATTATACTCTTCAAAGGTTGTGCCTTAGTCCATCTCGTGTTGCTATAATTAAACACTTGAGCCTGGGTACATTATCAAGAGGTTTATTTTGGCTCACAGTTTTGGATCCAAGGAAGTTGAAGAGCATGATTCCAAGATCCGTTCATCTTCTAAGGATGGATCTGTGCTGTGTCATCACATATGGAGAAGTAGAAGGAGGAACAGGCTTACACAAAGAAAACTCTTGGATAAGAAAGAAACAGAACAAGAGATGGAGAGAGAGAGGAGGAAAGAGAGGAGAAGGAGATGTAAAAAGAATTAAGATGTATTATGTACGTGTACCAACTCCCCACAATGAATGTAGTCATTATGTACTGCAAACATGTATTAATAAAAATTAAAATTTTTTAAAGAGACAGAAGTGGCTAAGCTGCTTTTAACAACCAACTCTTGTGATAATTAATCCAGTTCTACAGAATCTAACTCACTCCTGGGAGACCTAATCCAATACTGAGAGAATTAATCCATAAAGACATTAATCTAGTCATACGGATGGTACCTTCTGACCTAATCACCTCCAAGACCTCACCTCTTAATAGTCCCACTGCTCTCAACACCATTATATTGGATACCAACCTTCTAGCAAATGACCTGTAGGCAACAAGGTGCCAAGCCTAGCTAAGACTCAACAGAGAAAAAAACATCTTTTTGCCAGGTGGGCATGGTAGCACATGTCTGTTATCCTAGCACTCAGGAGGCTTAAGCAGGAGGATTGCCGTGAGTTCGAGGCCAGCCCGGGCTACATGGTGAGTTCAGGGCCAGCCTGAACTACAAAACAAGACCCTGTCTCAAAAAACAAAAACAAACAAACAAAGAGATGGGCCAGAACATCTTTTCAACAAATGATTTTGGAAAAACTGGATATCCACATGTAAAAGAAGGAAGTTGTACCATTACTTTAAACTATATACAAAAAGTAACTCAAAATAGACCTAACTTGAAAAACCAGAACTCTCTGAAGATGGGGAAAGCTTCATGACCTTGGGTTGGGCATTTTAGATATGACACTGAAAGCACAGGCAACAAAAAAAGTAACAGACAAAAGAACATCAAAATTAAAATCTTTTGTGCAAAGGACAATATCAAGAAAATGATTAGAATAACCACACTATAGGAAAAAAATATGTGCAAATCATATATCTAATAGGTCTAATGTCCAGAATATATAGAGAACTGCTACACCCAACAAAAAGAACAAGGGCTGGGGTGTGGCTCAGTGGTAGAGCATATGTTTTGCATGGATGAGACCCTGGAGGGGACAGGGGAAACACGGAAAAGAAAAGGAGCCCAATTTAAAATGACCATAGAACTGGAACAGACATTTCTCCAAAGTTACCTATGAAAGGATGCTCAACATCACTAATAATTATGGAAATGCATATTAAAATCACAATGAGACACCCCTCACAACCACTTGAATGGCTACTATTTAAAGCACAACAACAAATCCAGTGGAAACTAACAGGTGTTGGCAAATAAAAGGAGTTGGAAGCGCACCATTGGCAGGAGTGTAAACAATGCAGCCATTATGGAAAGCAGAATGGCAGTTTCTCAAAAAATTCAAAATAGCATTATTAGAGGATCAGGTCATTTCTCTTCGGGATATATACCCAATTGAAAATTGGAAGCAGGGTCTCAAAGAAATGTTTATACACCCACATTTACAACAGCACCCTTCACAATAGTCAAAAGGTAGAAATAAGGGTCTATTAAATAAACAAAACTGGTATATTCATACAATGGAATGTTACTGGCCTCAAAAAGGAAAGAAACTCTGACATACGTGACAACTAAAAATAACCCTGAGATGCTATGCTGAGTGAAATACACAGTCACAAAATTATAAATACTGTAGGTTAGCACTTATATGAGGTTATTCAGTATAGTCAAAAACAGAATAAAACAGAAAGGGGAATGGAGAATTGTCAATGGTACAGAATTTCAGTCTTTAGAGATGAAAAGAGTTCTGGAGATGGATGGTGGTGATGATTATACAACAATGTAAATGTACCTAATACCACTAAACCAGACATTTTAAAAAGATTAAGATGGAAAATTTTATGTATATTTTTTTAAAAATAATTTTTAAAGGACACCATATGAAAAGGTGATCTAAGTTTCTGTAGTCACAAATGTTCTTTTAGAGGTATGTCAGGTAGTTAATTAGTGAAAATATTGCATTTTTTAATTTAATGGAATTTGTAGTGCCAGCTTCTCATCATTTGTGAGCTCATCTTTTACTCTAAAGTCCACTCAACAGGAGTTTTTCTATGACCTTTTAAAGAACATGTATCACTTTCTATAAAGTCCTAGCAAAATTTAAGAGAACAGTAATATAAGGTCAGCAAGTTAATTTAAGAGAAAAAGGAAAACCTAAATTTTGTACGAACTTATATCAGTAAAAGGGAGGGGTGAAAATTAAAACAAGACCAAATAAACTTAAATACTGTTAAACATGCCACATTCATTCTAAATACAAGTTTATGTTCCATGAGGAAGGATAAAAATTCCAATAATTTAATACCATGCTGCCCCAAGAGGGCAGCATACTACTTTTAAAACTTCAGTATCTAAAATGTCTAATAAAGTAATTATCTTCAACACCAATAATTTCTTCTACTTATATACACTGGGCTTTAAAATGAGAAGTGGAAAACACATAGTGTCTTAGGAGTATATATGCATTGCTCTCAATAGCCTCAGCTGAGCCCATCCTTCTGTCATTCATTACACATATGAAGAGGCAATCTTGGGAGTAGATCCTCTAGCCCCAAGTGTTCCAACCTATAGCAATATCCAGCTGAGTAAGCAGATATTGTGGAGCAAAAAGACCCATCACTCCTCAGTTATCTTAATTCCTCACTCACAAAATCTATGATGATTGGTGTATGTTACTAAGTGTTGGTTTGTTAGGCAGCAATAATAACTGGAAAGTCTCATATTCTATCACTTAATTCTTAAAATAATGACAGTTGGCTTTCCATATGCCAAATATTAAATCTAGACCCGTATCTCTCATCATGCCCTAAACTAAAATCGAAATGCATCAAAGACCTAAATATTAAAACAGAAACAATCTGTTGAATGATAGAATAGGTCAAACTTTTGAAGACAGGTGTAGACAAAAATTTTATGAACAAAATAAATCCCAATTGCACAGGAAATATTACAGAGAATCCACATTTGGGATCTCATCATATTAAAAACCTTTTGCATAGCAAAAGAAACCACCAATATAGTGAAGAGGCAATCCACAGAATGGGAAAAAAATTTTTACTTGCTACTCCTCAGACAAAGGACTAATATCTAGAATATGTAAAGAACTCCAAAAAAATCAGGCTCCCCAAATTTAAAGATTCAATTCAAAAATGGGCATCTAAAATGAATAGATATTTCTCAGATGAAGAAGTACAAACAGCATATGAAAAAATGTTCAACATAACTAGTCATTCAAGAAATGCAAATTAAAACAACACCAAGATCCCATCTCACTCCAGAAAGAATGGCTATCATGAAAAAATCAACCAATAACAAATGCTGGCAAGGCTGTGTGGAAAAAGGAACACTTCTCTACTGTTGGTGGGAGTATAAATTGGTGCAACCAATATAGAAATCAGTATAGAGATTCCTCAAAAAACTGAAACTAGAGGTTCCATTTGACTCAGCTATTCCCCTTTTAAGCATCTTCCTGAAAGTTAAAAGCATCATACCACAGCAATCTATGCACACCCATGTTTACAGCAGCAGAATGTTAATAGCTAAATCTTGGAAACACCTCACATGCCCAACACTGCGTGAATGGATAAAGAAAATGTGGTTTTTATATACAATGGAGTACTACTCTGCCATAACAAAGGATAAACTTGAAGCCATTTTTAGATAAATGGATGCACCTTGAGACCATATTTTTAAGTGAAATAAATCAGATACATGTTTAAATATTTCAGTTACAATAAAATTTGTATCAATAAAATTAAATTTGTTAAAAAATTGACAGTTCACTATTCTAATCTCAATAAGGATTAAGTGGCTTACCTAAATTTACAACAGGCAAAAAAAAAAAAAAGAGTAGCCCTTAAAACCAGAACTATTTAGTTGCAAGGAAGATACTACCACATAATGATTTCTACTTCCTCATGCAAAATTTATTCTTACTGTTCTTTTCTAAGTCACCCAAGAAAGAATCTAAATTAACTGACAGTATCACTGAAACAATACTCTTCAATCTGATCCACTGCACTATCCATACTGTCCCCTCCCACCCCCGAATGGCTTTTTATTAAGTTTTATTAGTATATGTTTGCAGTATGTAATGATTACATTCACTCCTAATACATTTCAATTTTCTTCTTTTTCCCCCTTTCTCCATTCCCTTTTATGTTTTCCCAGCATCAGATTCATTCATTTATAAGTCTTAAAAAGTAAATTATCATATATACAGATTGAAAACCAGACTAATAGGCCAAGAAACACATAAAACATGTCAAACAATGTATTAAGTCAAGGTACACTTTTAGATTGTCCACATTGGATTACAACACTTCTTCTTTTTTCTCCTTTTTTCTATTACCTATCTTTTATTTTGTACTATATATTATGTATTTATATTGAGTTTTTCATATAGAAGAAACCATGTGATATTTAAGCTTGTGTGGCTGAGTTACTGTTTTCCTCAATTTCCTCCTCAACACTACCCTCAAAAATTTTAAAGGGAGGGCTGGGGATTTAGCTCTGTTCCAATGCCTGCCTCGCAAGCACAAGGTCCTGAGTTCAATCCCTGACACCAAAAAAAAAAAAAATATTAAGGTAAAAGAAGTAAAACCAAATATACTGAAATGTCTGTTTAAGGAAGAGTAGAGATTAACTCACTGTTCATATATGTTAGTGATATTAACAGAAAAAGGGTTACAGGGAGACTGAAAATCAGTACCAGAGTTTTTAGAGTTTTGTTTCATTTGATTTATCACAGCCTATTTTTTCCTAACCTGTTCCAATAGCTTCCTAAGTCAATGTCCAAAGGGAAAAATGTCCTTACTGGGAAAATGAATAAATGCAAATGAATGGGCAAAACAATAAAAATAGAACATCTATTCAGTTAATTAAGCTCTCAAAATAAAACATTTCTATGTTACTGTGCTGCACTCATTCAGAATTTAGCAAAGAAAGAGTTTTCAAAGCTAAAGGCAGAGGTCATTCTTTTCTGCTAACAATTGCTGTTACATTTTTAATACTCTGTAAGTCACGGATGCACTGTAAATAACACTCTAATTCTGTTACTCTCTAGCTTTGACTACTTAGGCTCACTCCATTTTTCTGAGCCCGTTTCTTCATCTGTAAAATAACAAAACTTTTTAATATTCTTTAATCTATACATGCCCTATATGGTAGCCATGCCATATATGACTGACTGAGCATTTGCAACATGGATCATGACTTTTAAGAATTTTTTTTTCAGGCACAGGACTGAACCCAGAGTGTGACCTATGCTAGGCAAGTACTCTTTATCACTGAGCTATACCCCCAGCCCAGGAATTTTTTTAAACTAAGTTAAATTTAAATGGCTTCATTTGGTTAGAGGCTATCATACTGGACAGTGCAGGACTATATGATCTCTTAAGTATCCTTCTAGGTCCAAAACTCAATCATTTTTACTTTCAATCATTTTAATTTTAATTTTAAAATGTCCTTTCTCCCTAAAATTGAGTAATCAAATGAACCTATATATCAGCCTGATAACATAACTAACCACATGGGGGAAAAATCATCCTAGTAATTGTAAAGCACAATATTCTTGACCAGAGTTGACAAACTTTTTAAGAGCCAAATAAAAAATATTTCAGGGTTTACAGGTCATATGATCTCTGTTGGAACTACCTGACTCTACCTTTGTAGCATGAAATCAGCCATAAACAACATATAAACAAATGAGTGCGGCTATGTTCCAAGAAAGCTTTAATGGTATTGAAGTCTGAATTTCACATAATTTTCACAGGTCATGAAATACTATGTCTTTTGAATTTTTCAATCATTTAAAATATAAAAAGTATTCTGAGTAAACCGGCCATACAGAAAGACGTGATCAAATTTGCCCCATCTGCCAGTTTGTTGGCCTCTGCTCTTGATTACATATCCACAGTAGAATATATTCTGAGGAAAAATCAAAAGAAATGTAAAAAACCTTGAAATTTACTTTTTGTTGTTAATTGTATTTTAGAGTTTTCTTTTTTGGATGGCTTATTTGTTTTGATAAGAGATGGCGATCTCACCATGTTGCCCAGGCTGGCCTTGAACTACCTGAACAAATAAAAAATATGTTAATATTGTTGGGAACCCTAAGTCTGACAATAGGAGGTAGGAGGTTAGATTTGGCACAGGAAATGTAGTAGCACTGGATCAGAATTAGAGGTACTGGCACAATTTCATTTTTAAAAAGTATATTAGCGGGCCAGGGATTTAGCTCAGTGGTTCCGCTGCCTGCCCTGCAAGCGCAAGGACCCGAGTTCAATCCCCAGTACCAAAAAAAAAAAAAAGGTATATTAGCTACCTCTGTGTACTAGCTGAACCTAGAAGCAAAAATACTCCAATAACACTGAACATATCTAATCTGGTGTATTCTAATGCCCACTAAAGAATTAGGATTCTTTGGGAGAAGGGGCTGATTCCATAACTGAATCAGGCAAGACTCAAGAAATGCTAAAATCACTGGGTCAAAGTTTGTTAGGAAACAAGATACACAACTTGAAAGTATCACCCCACAGATTGCTTATTAATTATAAAGGGGAAGAGATATCTTTACAATAGAGAAATGTCAGATCACACCATAACCAAATGATCAAATTTAATATAACTCTGATATTATACACAATACCTACGTAGCATTCTTGCCAAAAATGTTTAATGCAAATCCAGTGATAGAAAAATAAGTAAATAAAAGATACTGGACTAACTTAGTTTGTTGATATTCAAATCCAGACTGGGGCACATTCTACAAAACAATTTGCCTGGATTCTTAAAAACTGGGCATGGTGGCACACACACCTGGAATCCCAGCACTAAAGAAGCTGAGGCCAGCCTGGGTTACATAGTGAGCTCAAGTCCAGCCTGAACTACATAGTGAGACCCTGTCGCAAAACAAAATAAAAGTGTTAAGGAGAAGATGCAGACGCCTAAGGATGTATTATAGACTAAAAGACATACAACAACCAAAGCAATGTATAGTCCTTAATCTAATGATGGACGTAGGAGGGCAAACTACAAAGGAGTTGTTTGGACAGTTGGAGAAATTAGGACATGAAGTGTATTTCAGATAATAGTACTGTATCAATCCTCAACTTCTTGAGTGTGACCACATGGATATAAAAGGAGAATATGTTTGTTCCAAGAAGCTGTACGTTTATATACTGAAACATTTGGGTAAAGTATTATGATAATGATGATGTCTTCAATTCCCAAATAGCTGGAAATTTTTGAAGTATATGCAGAAAGAAATAAAGCAAAGTAGCAAATGTAAATCTATATGAAGGTATACGGATGTTTAATGTATGACTTGCTCTTTCCAGAGGTGTACAATTCTTCAAAATAAAAAGATGTACAGAGAGAGTATAACAAACATTCTCTTTAAATTATGTTTTTTAACGTAACAAAAGCATACACAATGAAACCACTGCTATACAAATCATCAGGCAATTAGTCACTAAAATTTTTCCGAATAGCTGATATACAGTACTTTGCATTTGACCACTTTATATGGAATGTTCTCAAAGAAACCATCTGCTTTGCTACAATTTTAATTTATCATACAAAGCTTTGGATGTACCTATAGTATAAAAGACAATACTAACTTGGCTTGCAGCTACAACACTGCATTCAATGAGGGTTCTCTCACATCTTCTGAACTGAATTTGGTAATATAAAACAAAATGGACCAGATTCTGTCAGGACAGTACTACCAAACTATGAAATATAAAAGACACCCAGGTGGAAGGAAAAAAGAAATCAAATGTAGCAAAAATTTCTCTCTCTACTTACATATATACCAAAGTAATAATTATACAATAACCCAAATAAGATGGGTCTTATTTAAGAAATGTTGCACTACAACAAAAAAAGTATCCCAGGTAATCATACACAAAATCAATCACCCAAGACATGAATACATAACACAGGACCTTGCAATAATGACTAATGTACAAACAGCATTTTTCCAAATGTCCTTTGTCCTCTAAACTGTTACTGACCTGCAAAGAACCTCAAATGACAATATCAAAATAGATTTGATATTCATTAACTAGATGTTAAATACAGGAATCTAATTTGTATCATTTCTTGCATCAAATTCAATTACTTGAGGCTTTTTTGCTCATTTTACAACTTATTATATCCTATTTTACAACTTATTATATCCTATTTATACATTATAGCACTTAAAGTACTCTGTATGTACATGTGTAAACAAGTGAGAAAAAGAGAGACAGACAGATCCAGATCCACTAAGGCCCAGCCAGTGTACTCTAATCATGTGCCTTCAGCACACCCGTTTATTCATGTAAATACATGAACAGCTCCTAGTTGCTAGATACAGTACTACAGGACAGATAATAATTCTGCATACATCTATATCTCAATCCTCAGGAAGCTTACAGTCTAAAAGAAACTAAATAATACAATGAATTGATATATGATAAGATATTAAATTGTTTTAGTGAATCAAAGAACTATACCTTCTTATAGCTTATTACCTAAGCTCTAGAAATAACATTCAGTAGCCAACTAGTTTTCTTTCCTTCTCTCCATGTTTTCTCAATTGCTGTTTTGTTTCCTCCATATAAGACTCCAGCAATAAAGCCAATCTTACATTAGTACCACCAATCAATGAGAATATTCTTTATTACTGTTTAAAAAGAACCAGCCTTAAAAAAATGGAAACAAAGCTTTTGTACATAAGGGAGGGGAGGAATGGGGGTGGAGGGGGGAGAAGCAACAAGATATATCACGTACTGGTAGAAATTACCTATGATGAATGTTATCATTATGTACATCTAAAATGTACTGATAAATGTTTTGCAAAAGAAAAGAAGAAAAAGAACCAGTCTTATATGCAGTATCACCTTTTGGGCTTTGTTGTTCCTTTCTTCTTCAGGAGAAATTATTTTCTTACTAGTTAGAGATTTTGAAGTAGAGATGTATGATCAAATGCTATTAAAGAATTCTGAGCAAAAGGGCAAGGTCATCTCCTTTACATTACATGTAAATGCATTTTCTTTTTTTTTTTTCAATTTTTATTAATACAGTGGCACCTCCATTCACAAACTTAATTCTTTCCATGATTCTGGCTGCAAACAAAATTGCATGAGAACCAAATCAAATTTCCCCATAAGGTCAACTTTGAACCTAATCACTGAATTTGATTTGTACTTGTATATGTCTGCAGTACATAATGATAATATTCCTCCTGGGGAGTTGGTACATGTATGTAACACATCTTAATTCTTTTTTCATCTCCTTCCACTCCCCTCACTTGCCTCTCCTTCCATCTCTTGGTCCCCTTCACATTTGCAAAATATCTATCTCTCTATTTCCTTTTATCTATTTTTATTTATATTTTAGGTTTCTTATATAAGAGAAATCAGTCAATTTTAAGCTTGTGTGATTTATTTCACTTAAAATTATATTGTCAAGGTGCATTGATTTTCCTACAAATAACTCGTTTATCCTTCTTTATGGCAAAGTAGTACTCCATTGTGCACAAATTTTCTTTAACCATTCATCTGTTGATGGACATACAGGCTGTTCCATTTTTCACTGATATGCAAGATATTAAAAACTCTATGTCCGAAGTATGCTACTGTGCTAAGAGAAAACAAGTTAAACATCTATATTATAAACTCATAAGAAAAATTAAGACCCTAACAGATAAATGAAAAAAGAATTGAGGAATGTATGCAAGAAGAAACAAAATTAGTGAATAAACATGAAAAAAAGTTCAACCACACTATCACTAAAATCATACCTCATATTAAGTAATATTCTTGGTTAGTTCTAAGTAACACTCTACATTTAACCATATTGCTACTTAAAATTTCATTAGAGAATGTCAAGAAAGTATACTTAAGTAAAATAGATAAAAACTAAATAGCCTCACGTCAGTTTAGGTCAAGTCTGGCCACCAAATAAGCTATTAAAAAATACTTTGGTTAGGACCAGGTATTTAGCTCAGTGGCACTGTGCCTGCCTTGCAAGTACAAGGTCCTGAGTTCGACCCACAGTACCAAAACAAAACAAAACTTTGGTTAGATATTTGGGGATTTCAAAATTGCATATAAAGAACTATCAAACTACACAATTCCTTTTGTAAACAATTATGCTAACACAGTTTAAAAACCATTAAAATGGCCAGATGCAAAGTGGATCACAATTTCAGAATCACCTGGGATAATTTTTCCAAATCACAAAACCCTTCCCAATGAAGATATCCCATTTCCCTAGCAGCTTTGGTAGCCAGCCAGTGTAACTGACTGTAATGTATATTGGGCAGGAATAGGCAAGATAAGTTGGAAATGTAAAAAAAACAAGTATAGAGATTTTATTACAATGCAAATGAAACAATTTGGAAATCCCTAAAGTCTATAATGACTTCTACACAATATACCTTTAAAAAGAAACAAACAGAACATCTACATTACTTTTTTTTGTTTGTTTTTTGGTACTGGGGATCAAACTCAGGATCTTGCACTTGCGAGGCAGGTGTCAACATTACTTTAAAAACAGATATTTCTTAAATAACTGTAATTTCCTTGGAAAATTCCTTCCTTTTATTTTTCAGGCAGATGGAGAAACAATACAAACTTTGATCAAATATGCATGCCAGATCACTGGCTACAGTGTAGTGGAAGCTGAAAAGCACTAAACTAATGTCAGTATGCATTTTAAGGACACTACTATAAAACTCTAGGCAAAACATGATGAACTTTTAATAATTAACATCAAGAAAAATTTAAGTCATCTCCAATAATTTCAGAAGTTTTACCAAAGCTTAACATTAGCAACCTGAAGAGCAAGTGATAATAGGCCTGTGACAGAGAAAATAAGATAAGAGTAGAGAGGAAAACTCAGGAGTAATAATGAATGGCAATCTAGACAACTAGAAATGGTATCCAGAGCTTACAGTAGCAGATAATAGGCAGAGAACCAGGCAACCAGGGTCTTGGCATCATAGAGGTCAGAGAAGCACTGAGATCCCAGCAATTAGGAAAAATATAATAGGGAAACAAAGCAGCAAGAAACATGTCTAATTTTGTGGCTCCTGATACAGTTTATAGCACATAGCTGATAGGTCCAGCTGTAAAACTCAAGTCCTGGAATTCAAAAATAGCATTTATAACACAGAAAAGGCAGGACAGGTACAAATTTTGAACACAGCTTTTAAAACCTCAACCTTCCATTTTCCAGCTGTGAAAGTCTGGACAACTCTGCTTTTGAGCTTCAACCTACTCATCTGTAAAAAAAGAATAATACTACATACTTCACAGGCTTGCTGATGAGAGAATTAAATGAGATCTGTACTTTAAACATCTAGTGTAGCTCAACAAATATTAGTTTCATTCAATTGTCCTTCCACTTTTCATCTAGGCTGCTGAAATGACAAGGGTGGAGTGTTTGACTTGGCCACACAGTTTGAAAGGCTGGTCCAACTAGGCATTAGAAGACTTCAAGTACAGAAAGTCAGACAGGTCATTAATTCAAAATGCCTCATGTAAGTACTAGTTCATACAGAAAAGAAGTGAAAGTACATGACTTATATAAGTAAAAGGGCCTGAAAATAGAATTATGGTTAAGAGCGTAAATAATTAGAATGTTAGCTTAATTAAACATAATCACACATTATAATGTATCACTATACTGAAGGAAAGGAGGGAGGGGTCATATACTAAAGTCAAATGATCTCCAAAGTATATTTTATTTTTTAAATTTATTTATTTTGGGTGGTACCAGGGATCGAACTCAGGTCCTTGCACTTGCAAGGCAGGTTGCAGAACCACTGAGCTAAACCCCGAGCCCCAAAGTATATTTTAAAAGAAAAAAAATAGCACAAAACTTTAGTAAGTTACTTTCTATGTAGAAAGGTAGAGGTAAAAAGTAATCTACATTTCCATTTGCTTCTATTTGCTTAAGTACTATAGAATATACAAAAATAAAATTGATAACAATTGGAACAAGGAAAGAAAATGATATTGGGACTTCTCAATATGTATCTTTCTAAATTATTCTGAAATCTGAACCAAGTTGCCGGATTACCAATAAAAAAGTAAACAAGTTTTCAAAGTAATTGAGATGTCTGAGAGTTCTGATAATATACATTGCTACTTAATAACTATGATATTTCTGTACATATTTTAGCTGTATACTAACAATGACTGACCATTTCAGCAGTATATAGATTTTGAGTTCCTCTAAAAAAAAGGACAATAACCTCATTGAAGACAAATATGATGTCTCTTTCAATTCTGTCTCCACACAGCCAAGCATACCATCCTTGATACTTTGTCAGTGTTCAAAGAGTATATTAAACTGACTCTGGATTGAATAAATGTTTCCATCTGAAGTCATCTCCAATTCTACTGCTGATGAACTGTCTATATACAAGTTAGATGTATTTCAAATTCATGTTTTACAGAAACAAGAAACTCCTAACAACTGTACAATGAAAAGGCAACATATATAGTTAATAATAAAATAAGGTTAATAATAACCCTTGAGTTACTCCAAAGACTCACCATAAAATGGCAATCACTTGAAATGGAGGCAGGGAGTTATTCCAGCTATCTACTAAAGTTCATTAATTAGAGCATTTTTAAAACAGTAAGTATTGCTATATGGTTTTGCTTATCCATCTTTCAAATAACTAGTTTCTCTTCCTTAATCCCAACAAATTATTGGGAGCCATTCTGAGGTCTCAATGGTCCCATGATGTTATAATGCTCAAAGGCAAGATTAGATCAGCGTAAGAGAGAGACTTCAACAAAGAGGAGAGAAATAGCAAGCAGCGCTCTCTCCAAGAGCCTAGACTCACAGCGTGGGAAGAGCAGATCAAACCTGCAGGCACAGTGACTACTGGTGACCCCAGAGGCCTCCAGAGAAAAATACACCAGAGGAACAGAGCAGTGGACACAGCGGACTGCAGTGGCTGGTGAGTAATCTGGGTTCAGACCTCACCCAGGAGAGGTGACTGGCTGATAGCCATCTTGGAGAGGTGCCAACTGAGCTCAGAACTCAGAACAACTATGAGCCGACTCCATCTAGTGGTTCCCAGTGTCTCAGTGCAGATGCCAAGTTCAAGTCTGCAGGAGATCAGGGAATGCAGTTCAAATCAGCAGGAGGCACAAGGACTATTGTAGGCTCAAAGAATCCTGTTCCAGCCTCATAGCCAGAAACCAGTCTGAACTTCAGTGGAACTAAAGGGGCAGGCTGCCTGGGATTATCCACTACCCCACCGTGAAGCTGTGGCTGGCTTGCTGGGACTAATCAATTCGGCTCTGGACTCGGTCTGACCACATTGTCTACCAGTGACAGAAGAGACACACCTTGAATTGGACATTTTCTTTTTCTTTTTTTTTTCCTTTTTTTTGGTGCTTGTTTTCTTTTTTCTTGATTGTTCAAACACAATTTCTAGGGTTTTTGTTGTTGTTCTGTTGTATTGTTTTTATTTCTTCCTTTTCTCTTTCCCTCTTGTCCTCTTTACCAGTTTCCTAAAGTTTCTATGAGCTTCCTTTGTCCTCCAGCCTTGCTTCTGATTTCTTCCTCTTCTTCTATTTCGCAGATTCCACCCCAACCCTCTTAAATTTTCTCCCCAAAGGGTAAAATCGCCATATTAAGGGCTTATATATTACATACAAGTTTTGGATTCATTTTAGACTTTGTTACATAACTACAAATCAAGTTCATATGGTTAAAGGTAGCAAATTAATAGTTACCAGTTTGTCATTGTCTAGGCTGTATTTGATGCTATTATTATTATTGGTTGTACTACTTTAGCCAAGGTGATACAATTGTGCTAATTGGTTGTTCTTCCTGGTATACCAAGACTGAGATAGCCTAAGGGTCTTAAAAGAGAAAAAAAAAAACAAAAAAACCCCTATACATCACTGCCAAAAAACAGGCAGCTGGGTCAAGTAGGCAGAAACTTCTCATCCCCAATAAACTGAAGAGGTAGGATCTTGCAACAGACTCAAAACTCAAAAGCCAGCTACACCTGGTAGACACTTCTGAAAAGTAGTCATTTCCTAAGGGTTCTGAATACTGTCAAGAAAGCTACTTGCCATAGCACTTTACAAGCATCAACCCAGGAATTAAACTTAGAAAAAAAAAAAAGAAAAGAAGAAGACACATAAACAAGATGCAACCCCACCCCCACCCCCGCAGACTTTCAGCTCACCAAAGACAAACCCAGGGGGCAATGAGGTATAACAATCTGAAAGCCACCCACTTGGACTCTCTGAAATGGTAACAGTGGAAATAACAAAGCAAATGAATGAGGTCTAGAAAAAAAATCAAAACAAATAATTTCTCAGATAACTACAGAGACAGTGATCAGAATGAAAAACATGCTTAGTAACTATAAAGCAGATACAGATTTTTTTAAAACCAACAAAAAACAGAGGAGTTCAGGAAAATGATGGAAACTATGCACGCCCAGCATAGGAAACAAATGAAATCCATGAAACAGATTCAAACAGATACCCAGGAGATT
The DNA here is from genome assembly GCF_053883595.1 of Heterocephalus glaber. NCBI lineage: Eukaryota > Metazoa > Chordata > Mammalia > Rodentia > Bathyergidae > Heterocephalus > Heterocephalus glaber. Next base: position 21,187,537 of record NW_028258143.1, on the reverse strand, counting down.
AAAAACTCCATTGAAGGTATACACAGCAGAATGAGCCAATGTGAGGACAAAATATAAGATACAGAAGTCAGGATTGCTATTAATGATCATGAAAACATTTCTTAAAAATAGCAAAGGCCCACGAGAAATCAATCCAGCAGCTGCTAGATGATGCAAATAAGAACAATGCAAGATTGATCAGAGTCAAAGAAAAAGCAGGAGACAGTGCAAATGACAACCTGTTCACAGAAGTAGTGGCAGAAAATTTCCCATACAGGGAAAAAGAATTTGACATACAGATAACTGAGGTATACAGAACTCCAATTAGACATGATCAAAAAAAAAAAAATTCTTCCCCAAGGCATATAATAGTCAAGATTCCAGAAATTTAACACAAGAACATAATATTAAAAGCTGTTAGAGAAAAGAAACAAATCACCTAGAAAGGAAAGCCCAGCAGACTTCTCAACACAAACCCTCAAGTCAAGGACAGCTTGTTGTGAAGTATTTCAAGCCATAAAGGAAAACAACCTCCAACCCAGGTTGATGTATCCTGCAAAACTATCATTCAAAATTGATGGAGAAATAAGGTATGTCCATGACAAAGAACTCCTGAAGAAATTCATGACCACCAAAGCAGCACTCCAATGTGTTCTGAAGGATGTTCTAGAAAGAGATAACAAGGATTACAACTCCATGAACCCCAACAGAATGAATCCACCAGGCATGGCAAGAAATTAAACAGAAGAGGAAAGAAGGATGGCAAAACAAGAAAATAACATGACAGAAATAAGACAATACATTTCAGTTATAACCATCAATGTGAACAGTCTTATTCACCAATCAAAAGAAACAGACTGGCAGAATGGATCAAGAAGAAAGATCCAACAATATGCTGCATATGAGAAACACAGTTAACTGAAAAAGAAATGCATAGACTGAGAGTCAAAGAATGGAAAACAATATTCCATGCAACATGAACCTGGAAAAAAGCAGGGGTATTTGCAGATGAAGTAGATTTCAAGTCAAGACAGATTAAGAGAGACAAAGAAGGTCACTACATCTTTGTAAAGGAAACAATTCAAGAGGAAGAGATAACAATCATAAATATACATGCCCTAAATAGCAATGTACCCAACTATATAAAACAAATATTAATGGACATGAAAAATCATATAAGCACTAACACAGTTGTAATGGGGGACCTCAATACCCCACTGTTACAAATAGATCAACTAGACAAAAAAAAAATCAACAATGCAATATTAGAATTGAACCAAACTTTTGAACAAATGGACTTAACAGATGTCTACAGAGTGTTCTACCCCACAATATCAGAACGCACATTCTTCTCAGCTGCACACAGGATATTCTCCAAAACAGATCACATACTAGCTCACAGAACATGTTTAAGTAAATGCAAAGGAATGGAATTACTGGGCTGGAGATTTAGCTCAGTGGTTTTGCCACCTGCTGCGCAAGCGCAAGGACCTGAGTTCAATCACCAGTACCACAAAAAAAAAAAAAGGAACTGAATTATCTCATGCACATTTTCTGACAATAGTGCGATGAAATTGGAAATCAAAGGCAAAAGCAACCACAAGAACTTCATAAACACATGGAAATTATATAACACTGGCTGGAATACCCAATGGATGACAGGTGAACTTAAAGAAAAAATCTGACAGTTTTTACACTTAAACAATAATAACAATGCAACATTATGAGATGCAATGAAAGAAGTCCTATGAAGGAAATTTATAGCAATGAATACCCATATCAGGAAAACAGAGCAGGCTCAAATAAACAACCTAATATTGAACCTCAAGCTTCTAGAAAAAGAAGAGCATGTCAAGCCCAAAGCTCATATGAGGAGGAAATTATAAAAATCAGAGCAGAAATTAATGCAGTGCAGACTTTAAAAAAATACAAAGAATCAATGAATTGAAGAGTTGGTTCTTTAAAAGAACAAATAAAATTGAAAAAACCTTAGCCAATCTTATAAAAAAAAACAAAAAGGAAAGACTCAAATCTATGCAAAGAATGAAAAGGGTGAAATCACAACAGATCCTTCGAAATCCAGATCATCAATATCTACTTTGAGTATCTATATTCTAATAAGATGGAAAATACAGAAGAGACAGATTCCCAGATACATATGAATTACCAAAACTGAATCAAGAATATAGAAAAATTTTAAATAAACCAATATCAGGAAATGGAACTGAAGATGTAATTTAAAAAACCTATCAACAAAGAAAAGCCCAGGCCCTGATAGATTCACCGCTGAATTCTACAAGACATTTAGAGATGACCTAATGCCACTACTTCTCAAGCTCTTTAATGAAATTGAAAGGGAAGCAATACGCCCAAATTTATTCCTGGAAGCAAGCATTACCCTGATAACAAAACCAGAGAAGGATCGAACCAACAAAGAGAACTACAGGCCAATCTTCCTAATGAATATAGATGCAAAAATCCTCAATAAGATACTGGCAAACAGAATACAGCAAATCATCAAGAAGGTTATACACCATGACCAAGTTGGATTCACCCCAAGGATGCAGGAATGTTTCAACATACACAACTCAATAAACGTAATACACTATATTAACAAAGCCAAGGACAAAAACCATATGATCCTCTCAACAGATGCAGAAAAAGTGTTGGACAAGGTCCAACACCTATTCATGATAAAAATTCCACAGAAAATTGATAGAGACAGTCTTTACCTCAATCTGATAAAAGCCATCTATGACAAACCAACAGCCAACATCATACTAAATGGACAGAAACTGAAAGCTTTCACTCTAAAATCAGGAACAAGACAAAGATGTCCATTGTCACCACTCTTGTTCAATATATAGTTGTGGAAACATTAGCCAGAGCAATTAGACAAGAGAAAGAAATAAAAGGAGTAAAAATAAGAAAGGAAGAAGTTAAATTATCATTATTTGCAGATGACATGATGCTCTACATAGAAGATCCCAAAAACTTCACCAAAAGACTTCTAGATTTGATAACCAAATTCAGTAGCATAGCTGCATACAAAATCACCACTCAAAAATCAATAGCCTTCCTGTACACAAATAACAAACTCACAGAGAGAGAAATTAGGCAAACAAGATCTTTTATAATAGCATCCAAGAAAAAGAAATACCTAGGAATCAATCTAACAAAGGAAGTAAAAGACCTCTACACTGAGAACTACAGTACTCTGAAAAAGGAGATCGAAGGGGATATCAAAAAATGGAAAGATAGCCTTTGTTCTTATTGGATAAGAAGAACCAATATAGTGAAAATGGCCATACTTTCAAAATTGTTATACTGAGGGCTGGGGATTTAGCTCAGTGGTTCCGCCGCCTGCCTCACAAGTGCAAGGACCCGAGTTCAATACCCAGTACCAAGAAAGGAAGAAAGAAAGAAAGAAAGAAAGAAAGGAAAGGAAAGAAAGGAAGAAAGGAAGAAAGAAAGAAAGAAAGAAAGATTGTTATACTGATTTAATGCAACCCCAATCAAAATTCCAATAGCATGTCTCACAGAATTACAAAAAATTAGAATTAGAAAAAATGAATTTGAAACCAGAAAACTAATTTGAAAAAATTAATTTGAAATTAATTTCGAACAGACTAGAAGATGCAGAAACAACTCCAGACATACTCAGCCACCTTATGTTTGACAAAGGAGCCAAATACCTTCACTGCAAAAAAGCCTCTTTAATAAATAGTGCTAGAAAAACTGGCTTTCCACATGCCAAAGACTGAAACTAGACCCGTATCTTTCACCATACATTAATTTAAAATCAAAATGGATGGTTTTGCCACCTGCTGTGCAAGCGCAAGGACCGGAGTTCAATCCCCGGTACCAAAAAAAAAAAATCAAAATGGATCAGAGACTTTAAAACAGAAACACTAAATGTGATGGAAGAGAGAAGAGGTAGAATGCTTGAGGACATAAGAGTAGCCAAAAACTTTATGAACAAAACCCAGACTGCACGGGAAATACTACAAAGAATCAACAATGGGGACCTCAACTTATTAAAAAGCTTTTGCACAGCAAGAAAAACCACCAACAGAATGAAGACAAAACACAGACTGGGAAAAAATATTTGCCAGCTATTCCTCAGACAAAGAACTACTATTTAGAATATATAAAGAACTCAAAAAAAAAATCAGACCCCCCAAATTTAAAGACAAAAATGGGCATCATTTTTAATGAAAAAATGGGCATCTGAAATGAACAGACATTTCTCAGATGAAGAAGTAGAAATGGCAAATAAATATATGAAAAAATGTTCAACATCACTGGTCATTTGAGAGATGCAAATTAAAACAATACTGAGATTCCATCTCACTCCAGAAAGAATGGCTGCTAACAAGAAAGCAACCTAGGGTCAGGGATTTAGCTCAGTGGTGCCACTGCCTACCTTGCAAGCACAAGGTCCTGGGTTCGATCCCTGGTATGAAAAAAAAAAAAGAAATCAACCAATAACAAATGCTGGAGAGGCTGTGGGAAAAAAGGAACCCTTCTCCACTGTTGGTGCAAGTGTAGACTGGTGCAACCACTGTGAAAACCAGTGTGGAGATGCTTCAAAAAACTAAAACTAGAGGTTCCACTTGACCCAGCCATTCCCCTTCTTGGTATCTTCCTGAAAGAATTAAAAGCATCATACCACAGCAATATATGCGCACTCATGTTTACAGGGGCACAGTTTGTAATAGCTAAATCTTGGGAACAGCCCAAATGCCTATCAACTGACTAATGGATAAAGAAGATGTGACTTTTTACACAACGGAGTAATGCTCTGCCATAAAGGATAAGCTTGAGGCATTTATAGCTAAATGTATGCACCTTGAAACCATACTCTTAAGTGAAATAAATTGGACACATATTGTTTCTCTGGTGTGAGAAACCAAAAGTGGAAATAAGGACTAAAATGTGTAACAGATATTGGGAAATGGGAAGAAAATGTTCAAATGGGATGGGGAACAAAAGAGAAGAGAGGGAGAAATGAAGGAAGAGACAAGAAAAAAAAGAAATTAGAAGGAAAAAATGGAAACAAACTTTTGTGCACAGGGAGGAGAGGGGGGCTTGAGGGGAGGGGGAGAATGGGGAACAAAGAGGTGGGAAGTATCGTGTACAGGCGCAAATTCCCTATGATGAGTGTTATTATGCATGTCCAAAATGTACCAATAAATGTTTTGTTATTAAAAAAAAAAAAGAAATCAGGGTTCATTGGAGAAATTGGTATTTCCAGATATAGGACAGAAAAGTACATCTTGCTTGAAATATCACCTTAGAAAAGGAGCCAACTTGAATGAGCCCAATAGCAAAATCTGGGACTATGTGAATATCAAAACGACATAAAAATTACAGTACTAATAAAAGCCACCAAACTGGAACAAAACTCCCTGAGTATATACTGAAATACGTGAGTGAATAAATAAAGATTTGGGAAAAAAGGGAAAAAAATCTTTCAGTAGAATAGTAACTTATTAGTAGATGTAGATGGCAACACTCAGAGTGCTAGTTGACTCAGACAGGAGTCATCAGTGGGCCAAAATGATGGTATTTAAAGGTTTTATAAGAAATACTGACAAGCTTGGTCTTTGTATCTTCCTACCTAGCGTTACCAATTACAAAAAGGAAAATGGACAATGGGGATGTAGCTCAGTAGGCCTGGCATGTGCAGAGCCCTGGGTAAGATCCCCAGCACCACAAAAAGTAGGGGGGAGGGGAGGGGAGGGGGAGGGAGAGGGAGGGGGAGGGGGAGGGAGGGGGAGGGGGAGGGGAGGGGGAGGGAGAGAGATGATTTCACAGTAGAGAAACCCAGTGAATATGAACTTACAAAGTATTCAATGTTAAACACTACCAAAGGTTGCCACCTGCCTTGCAAGCGCAAGGACCCGATTTCGATTCCTGTACCCCCCCAAAAAAATTACCAAAGGAGGGCCAGGGATTTAGCTCAATGGTTCCACCGCCTGCCTCAAAAGCGCAAGGTCCTGAGTTCGATCCCCAGTACCAAAAAAAAAAAAAAAATTACCAAAGGAAGGACAATACTGTATATATCTCCTAGTGAGGCACTAATAATAGCACATCAACCATTAGACACAGAGGGTCATGTTACAGAAAAAAAGGAACTGCACTGTGCAAAACTGTTACAGTTATAAAAGACGGGAATACTGAGAAACTATTTCAAACTAAAGATGACTAAAAATAAAAAAATCTAAATGCAACATATGATCATTAACTGGATGTAGGACCAAAAAAGAAAGACAGAGCCCCAGTACCCCCCACCCCAAAAAAGACAGAGACTGTAGGGATAGCTGGAAAATTCTGAATGGCATCTGGACCTGAAGTTAATGTTATATCAATGTTGGTTTCTGATTTGGTACTTATGTTCATGTTTTAGTAAATACACCTGAGAATAAAGGTGATGGCCATCATGTCTACATATTGCTCTCAAATGATTCAGAAAAAGTCTGACATTACAAATAATACATTCTTTTGAAATGAGATAGGGCTGAAAAATGGAGTACCAGAAATAAGAGATGATTAGGTAGTTTCAGTGAAACTTGATAATCCAATTAAATATAGCAGAAAGAGGGAAAGAGTCAAAGACATTGCTAAGGTATCTCTGGACATCCAAAAAGGAAGACCCTACTAAGCCCACTACACAGTTTGATCAAAATACAAATATGGTGAATGCTTCAATTTTAAAAAGTTATTATAGTAAAAGACACACTGCCATTAATCCCTCTCAAAATACACCCCCTCACCTCAAACACATCCCACTGTTCTTGCCACTTGCTTAAGTATTTCCGGAAATCCTCTTTCATGAGTGACTTGCTGAGATGTGATCAAAAATAAGAGTGAATGCAGGTCTGGGGATTTAGCTCAGTAGTTCCGTTGCCTGCCTCACAAGCACAAGGTCCTGAGTTTGACCCCCAGTACCAAAAAAAAAAAAAAAGAGTGAATGCTCCTGCTGAGTGTCATCCGTCTTCCCAATGTCAAAATGATCATGAAAGTTAAAGCTATTCAGTACACAATTCAAAGGTATCACAAGTAAAGACACAAAAGAAGACTTCTAAAACTGCTTTAGAAAGTACAAAGACTGATGAGATAGGTGTGTTTGAAGCAAGGAAGGAGTACCTGGCGGGGGGTTAATAGTAATATGTCTTTTACTATACAGTAATAAATTTTTAAAAATTTCAATATTCACCCTATTTTTCCATCATGAGATATAGTAAATCAGGCACAAGATGTCTCAGGTTCATCACATGTACACACACAGTATATAAGTAGTTATTTTTCATTAAGTTTGAAATAATTTCAAAATGTTAATGTAAAAAACATTCAATGAGAACTCATGTCAACCTTCATGCCTAGCAAAATACCTAGCTCATTGCTCAATAAAAAATATCTGGCCTTCCCTTCCTAAAGAAAGGAATTTGCCAAAGAACAAATCTCAACATCATCTTCAACTTTTTCCTCCTTCCCACATATCCAAACAGAGTCTCAGTTCTAATAAAATGACCTAGCCAGTTTTCAGTTCTAATCTCACATATTTATTTCCCTATTTCTAGCTCTTTATTACTCCTGACCTGGGTCACTCCAACAGCATCCTTACTTGATCTTCTAATCCATTTCTAAACTCATTCTTGTACCTGCTTAAATCCTAGAATCATAACTCTGCGTCAGGAGTTACCTTTCAAAACCTACATTTGATCTTATTTCCTTATTCAAATACCTCTAATTGTTCCCTAATGTTAATGGTAATTTCCCAGGCCGGAACACCAAAAAGATACTTTATACACATACACATTCACATTCAAACACACAAAAAACAGTGAGTTGTAAGTACTGGGAAGAGGGGAATTTTGAGCTGACTTTCTTCATGCCTACTTTAGAGTTTAGCATTCGTTGTATTTTTCATTACATAGTGGGGATGCCAAGGGTGAATGGGTAAACTTCCCAACAGTTGGAGACTCTAAAACTGTGCTTTTCCTAATCTTTTCCCCAAGTCAGTACCAAACAAAACAAGATAATTTTTACCACACTGGTATAAACCAAGGAAACTAATGACAAAGAAGATACCCTAAAGGCTGATATGCCCAACTGGAAGCTCCATCCCAAAGGTCTTAAAATGATCCCATCCACTGCACAAACGCAAGAAGCCTAAGATTCATCTACCACAGTCAGCACACATGCACACATATACACAAACATTCACACAGGAGCAGACACTGACACATATCCGGACAGAAAGACAACTTACATTTCTCTAAACACATTATGCACCCTTTCACACTTGTGACTTCTGTACATGCTGTCCTCTCTACCCTGATGAATTCCAATTCATCCTCCAAGATCATACTCAAATGCCACTTCTCATTTCTCCCAGATCTTATTACCCTGTCACTGTGAACTGTTTGTTGACATGTGTTACCACTCTAATATTTGAGCTCAAAGATAAAGAATTGTACCTATTTACCTTTATACTATTGCTCTAACTACAACAGACATTAAAAGGAATGTTGCCATTATTCTGCAATAAATCAAAACAATTAAAATAGGCAAAGTAAAAGAAAAATTTATCAAAAGGTAAAAAAATCAGTTCTCAGTATATCAACCAAACATTTAAGTAATCACTTAAAATTATATTAAGGAACACTATAATGAGAAAATGAAAAAAATAGTGACATCAGCTCTCACCTACTGATCATATCTTCTTTTTAAAGGACAATGCTAGGTGTTTTATATATCTTTATTCTCACAATTCAAGGCCAACTGGCTCAGAGGTCATATAATACGTCCAATGCTTTTGTGAGCAAATTCCCAAACAGACTTGTCTGACTTCACAATCTGTGGGTCTTTCTTCATATTACAGGCCTCCACTATGTAATGTTTCCAATATATTAGACTCAAATTGTATGCTGACCATGCATCTTTACAAAAAGAAAAAAAGGCAATTGACTAGAAGGAAACAAAATGTCTATCAGAATAGTGATTAAAGGCAAACGTTACAGTATGATCTTTTTTTAAAACTCAGCAACTTTTAAAAACAAAATTGCAGGGCCGGGGATTTAGCTCAGTGGTTTTGCCACCTGCTGCGCAAGCGCAAGGACCTGAGTTCGATCCCTTGTACCAAAAAAAAAAAAACAAAATTGCTGAACAAAAGACTAAGAGGCAATACAAAGGAAATAAACTTTGTTTTTTTTCTTATATTTAGTAGGTAACACAAAAATGTAAGGAAAAAATATAAGAAGGATATACTAAACTATACCTAAACAAGCACACATTAACCCCTGGGTACTCGTTACCAGAACTCAGACCTGATTATTATGACTGGATTAAGAAGATTCTTTCAGAAAAATGTGAATTTTGAGGTAGGCTTGAAGAGAAGGAACACTGATTACAGAGAGTTAGCAATGTTTAAGCCAAGAAAACAGGGATGGAGAGGAAAACAAGAATGCTTTCTCTTTTTTCTTTCTGAGAAAGAGAAAAGGCAAGAATGAGAAAGAAGTGTAATGAAATGAAATTGGGGGAAAGTCTTCAAGGCCTAGAAGATAAGTTTGGGATTAATTTGATAAGCACCAGGGAACTGCTCTATATTTTAAGTAGGAAAGTGGCATGCTGAAATAAAGTCTTTAAAGATAAACTTTGTTATATTGCAGCTCAAGAACTAAATAACTTGTCTAATGTCATATACAACCTGAAGAAGACTACATAATAGTAGAACTCTGATTTTGTAGGAAACAAGATCTAAACCCATACTACCCAGCATTGTATCATCTACCAGCCCCAGCAGGGTATAAATTTTAAGTTATTAAAAACAATACAGTTTCTCATATACACACTAGTGATATTTCAAGTGTTTCATACCCACACACGGTTAATGGCAACCATATCTAACAGTGGAACATAAAGAATATTTCTATAACTCAATAAAGCTACAGGAGGGGAGAATTACTTCTATTACTGCAGGAAGTTTAACTGCACAGCACTTATCTAAAGAATAATCTTAGAGAATGAGATGTGATCTGATTTCTACTCACTAGAAGTATAACTCTGGACAAGTTAATTTTCCTTAGCTTCTATTTCTGAGGTGTGTGGGAGGAACAAGGGATTAATAATACCTATCTCACAAAGTATGTATCTCTTGAGGATTAAGAGATAACATGAAAAATACTTTGTATACACTGTATGGCACTTAACAAGATAATAAATACTAATACTCTTCCCTTCTGGATCCTCTTTTCTTTCTACCACTCTATGTAACCTTTGTTAAAAAGATACAAACACTGTAACTCATCCAAATTAACATCTTCCCCTCAAGAAAGTCCACAGTATGTAATGCTCATTCTGTTCTTACTGATATCTTCAAATACTTGCACCTCTCTTCCAGTGTTTCTACTTGGAGTAATGAAATGAAGAATGAATGTGAGGGAAAATGGCTCTAATAGAGAGTATATAATAAATCTCTCCACTTCTTTTCCCCATCTCATTATATATTTGACTTCTCATGGATAGGAAATGTCCATGAAATCTCAGAGGATATGAAACAAACTATGTATCCCTAGATAAATGTATTTCTCCACACCATTAAAGAAAATTCTACAGAACTTCTACTTTATATTTCTTCTCACCATCTGTACTAATTGCATATTAAAAAAAGAAACAATAACACCTTCCTCCTACAGTGCTTTCTTGGCAAAGAATAAAAAGATTTCCAGAATGCTAAACCAATGTTCAATTCCTCACAATTTATTCTAGTGAATTGGTAAATCTGCTTTTGTTTCATTTTGTTTTGTTTTGCTTTTTGAGACAGGCTCTTGCTATGTATGTAGTTCACACTGGCCTTGAACTCACTACATAGCCCGGGCTGGCTTCAAACTTGCCCCAATCCTCCAGCCTGAGCCTCCCAAGGGCTGGAATTACAGGCAGGTACCACCATGCCCAGCTTGTGGGCTGGTCAATGTAATGTATCTGGACTGTAGCATGTAAACAACTTCAAAATATCCAATAACCCATATAAACAACAGTATTCAACTCAATCTGTACCCAGGACATTTCTACCCATAACCAAATTTTATTTAGAGCAACAATTTATATTTACTCACATAAGTCACACAGACTTATATTCTTATGAGTTCACTGAGTTTGCATTCCTAATAACTAACATAAACAATTCAAGGGCTGAGGATGTAGCTCAGTGGCGCCGCACCTGCCTGGCAAGTGCAAGGTTCTGAGTTCGATCCCCGGTACTACAAGAAAAAACAAAGAATTCAATCAGAACTTTTAACCACTTGCCTTTAAACATCTATCATACAAGTTAAGATTCCCACCTATTTTTAAAGTGTTCTTGTTCTTTAAAAGCAATATTAACTCTCAGAGGAGGAAAAAATAAAAACTCTCAATAACAGTAAAATTACTTAGTGGCTTAATTTATTCCTTAAAGATAAATTACTCAAAAACGTGACCACTGACCCCCATTTTTGAGTTTAGAAGTGGTCATAAATAAATATAAACCAGTAACATTGAACTGACACTTAACAACTCTAATTATGTTTAATGGACAAAACTACAGTATTTGAACAAATATACAAACTATAGAGTTTAGCAAGAGTTGACAGGGGCCATATAAGTTCAAAACCAAACCAAAGCAAAACAACAGAAAAACCTGAAAAGTTTTTATTACTATTCCACATAAATTATCCTACTTTATACATTCAAAAATACAAAAGTTAGGATCTATGCCTGAACTAATGAAATATAACTTGTGAGATAGTGTAATTTTTTTTTAAATCCTTCAATAATAATGAAGTATACAATGGTCACAGAATAGTTCAAATTAATTTTCCTGAGGCTACATTCTAAGTACATCAGACCCAGAAAGTATTTTTAGCAAGTGTGTCCAATCAATGCTGGTTTTATGCCTAGCCTAAATTAGAAATTAGGTGTCATACATTTAAAGTAACAATGTTATTAGGGACATTTTAAAGATATTCAATCAGGTCATAAGAAAAAACACAAATTTGACAATTCGCCCATATAACTAGAAGCTTTTAGAAAACAGGCAATAAGAAAGTCACATCCTCATCTAATGCTACTTCTGAGGAATGTGATTTTCTAACTTAATAAACTATAACCTACTCAATTAATATTAAGAAACGCTATAATAATGTTTCCTTGGGTTTATAAAACTCTCCCTACATATTTAAAACAGATTAGCTCAATCACAAATATTACAGTGTAACAAGATAAGCCCATATTGCTCTTATAAATCACTCAAATCAAGATTCTATGGGACTATGCACATGTGTCAAGACAAAATGTACAAAGATATGTATGCCATAAAAAAATTCACAGAGATACAAAAATAGCTTTTGTGGTAATTGGAGCAGAAACTTATTCTGACAAAAAATGGTGCTGTCCGAATCATTGAACTCCTTTATAATAACTTAGTAAAGTAGTTCTGTACACTACAGATTTGCTTTCCAAAAGGTTTCTGTTTAAAATTCAGTTGTACTTATATTCATCAAATTCAAGATTTAACTAGTATATTCAGCTCTCTCCTACTAAGTACACTTTGAGTTCTCAATAATTATTTATTTTAAGGTCATCCCCTCCCCCCTTGAAAACTGAAAAACAACTTTTCCCCCGTGGCATATTAAGGTTCAGAAAAATGCCCTGGTTTTTACTGTTCCAGTCTTCTTTATACTCAAATTGTCTTTTACAGGTAGGACACGTCCACTTTTTGGGTCTCCATGGACTTGACCAATGAGCTATATTGTTTCAACTGGGCCCAAGATCTGGTCACAAAACTTAATATTAAAGTTCTCATTCGAAAAGTAGCTGGTATCTTGCAGATATCACAGGTCCTCCCAGAACAAGCAAATCGTTTTAGTGCATACTGATGTCACTCTGATGCAAGGCCAAGTCTCCCATCCCAAGCTTCGCAGAAACATTCATATATACATATATATGTACAACCATAAACTGTACCATTTAAGGAAAGCTCAGAAAATGCATCATTACACCTATTTATCATAATACTGAACTTTTTTTTTATTTTTTACAGATTCCTACACACAAGTATATACCGGTACAATCATGAGGGGCTTAAAACTTCAATGGTAAAGATAGTGTTCATGCGACATGCAAAAAGCACTCACATAAGCCAAGTGTGTGCGTGTGTGTGTAGGGGGTGTCTACCAGCAGTGGAAAACTCCGAAGGTTCTAAAGCCTATGTAGAGTTCAGGTGCTTAGGAATATTCCATCTCCACATCTATTCCATCCCTTGCCCCTTCGCTCACTCCTAACAGATTTCAACCATAACCCCTGGAAGCTGGAAGAGCAGAGGTCTCAGGAAGGTGGGGAAGGGGCGTCTTCTCCCCTTCTTACAAGCACCCTTGTGCTTCTGGCTTGCCCCACCTGGATCACTCGCACGAAACGCACATGCCCCAGGTAATACCTCGCGCAAAACGTGCGGGCCGAGAGGCCGGTGGGGACCCGAGAGCCTCTTACCTTCGTATCACAGCCGCGTCCTCTCGGCTGGAGAATAAGCTTGGAGGCCTGGGAGCGCCGGGAAGAAGCGCGTCCGCTGCGCCACTCTGGGGGGCTCCCTCAGCGCCCCCCGAGCAGCCGCCGCCGCAGCGGCCGCGCCACTGCCCCGAACCGCCAGCACCACCTCATACTGCGGGGCTGCCGCGGGCCAGCGCGCCGGGAGGGGGCAGGAGGCGGGCAGCCGGCGCCCGCTCCCACCTCCCGGACAGGATGAGATAATCCACACCCCCAAAGTGCCGTGGGGGAGGGGAGCTCGGGGCGGGGGGCCTGGCTCCAAACCTCTGACCCTTCGGCCAAAGCCAAATCACTCCCTGCCCCAACTCAGGCCCAATTCCTGAGGACCCGGGAGTCCTGAGAGAACAATGTAGGGGGGCCGCGAGGAGCAGAAAGGCGCGCAGCGCGGCGTTAGCGGGTTGGCAAGCCTGGGTAGCGTTTGTGTGTGAGAGTGCAAGTGGCGCTCAGTCAACCCCCTCCTCCTTCTCCCCCTCCTCCTCCTCCTCCTCCTCCTCCTCTCCTTCCTCCTCCTCCACCTCCTCCTCCGTCTCCTCCTCCTCCCTCAAGCACACCCCGTCTCCTAGGCCGCAGCATAGCAACCAAACATGGCGGCTGCGCAGGCGCCGCCAGTCAGCGACCAGGAGCGGTGGTGGCAACGACAGGAGGCGGTCTCGCGAGAGGCGAGGCCACGCCCCTTCCCCGCTGGAGGTGGAGAAGTTACACCCGCCCGGACGCGGAGGGACACGCAGGTGCGAGAAACCCGGTTTGGGAAGGTTGGGAAGACTGGCTGGAAGAGGGGTGGAGCGACATGGCCCCGCCCCGTAGCTGCGCCACGATTGGTTGCTTGGATTGTAACCCGCCCCCCGCCCCCCCCCCCCGCTGGACCTAAAGACCTCAGGGACGTGCTGGCCGGGGGTGGGCAAGAAATCTAAATGTTAAAGGGGGAAATAAGGTCTCTTGACAACAGGTCTTCCAACTTCAATGCTAATAGAGGACGTAGGCTTTTCGATGCAGTTTTGAGTCATTTCCTGTCCTAAATCTATGCTCCACAACAAACCTAAACAACGTTCAATTATAAAAAAAACGTTCAGGTGCCTTCTCTGCCAGGAACAAGGTGCTTTTTAAAATTAAATCATTCTAATAGCAAATATGAATTTGGCATTATCATACGAAAGGTTTTACCTGGGTGCGTCCTAATATTTTACTGGTGAAACCAGCTCATTGATGACAAGACAGATGCCTGTGGACTGGGTGATCTCCGCTGAAATTAGGGAAGGAGGGATTGGGGACCACCGCGATTCCCTTTTGTCTCCGCTTTGTCAGTGTCCTTTCCTCTCACTAGCCGCCCTCTTGCTCCTCCTTGCTTTTAGCCTCAGCACCTTACCAGAGCCAGCCTTTTTAAAAACGTGCCTTCAGAAATCCCTCCAATCAGGGAAATCTATAGATCTGTGAAAGATGCCAATATGTATTCACTGTCTTCTCTCTCACACCCAGCCCCTAGTTTTGCCATTTGAAGACCACAAGTTGTCCACTGATCCATTTACAATATTTTCCTGGTTTACTTATCTGTTTTCTTTTCAGATCTCTGCTCTGCCCACTCTTCCTTCCCAAAATATGCATTCTTGCTTTTAGCTCTTCATTTCGTATGTTCTCCTTGTTCTAGTGCCACTATTAAAATGTTCTCCTAACTTTCACCTATAATCTGTTAATAGCCATTCATTCTTTAAAAACTCAGATGGGAATTCCACAAGAAGTAATTTATTCCTTCTTTGATGCTGATAGCACTAGGTCTATACCTCCCTTTGGTTCTTATCACAGGGTGCATTTTATAAGCCCTGGTTGGGTCTTGCCACTACTCCAAGTTCTGATCACTACTGCTACTGGAGGAAAAGGAGCTCTCCTTTTCATCCCCTATAATGTCTGATGACACTGCCTGATCAAAAAAATAATAATAAGTTGAAAGAATACAAGAAAAAGAATGAAATCCTTGAATCTCTCTAGTGGGTAGGAATTCAGGAAGATACTTGAAACAGAGCAGGATCTTCCTCAGCTTCCAAATCTCATAGTTTTCTGTGTCTCTGGGTGATTGATATTAGTCAAGTCTAGATTGTCCTAGTTAATCCCTGGGGAGCCCTGTGATGAATCTCCCAAGTAATCATCCTATCTTCAAACCTTCTGCCTCCAGCCCATTCCTCTTACCCACATCTATAAACCACAGTGACTTTTATAAAATATAAATCTGACTCCTAATCTAAATACATCTAGAGTCTCACATTGATGAGGGCTGTAAGAGAACATTGTTTTGGGAAACTCCTCAGGATGAGCCCTTTAGATAAACAAATGTAACCCTCATATCCATTTTCTCTTCTTAGCAAAAAACTGCAAAGCAACTTTTTAAAAAACAAATATCTGGGTGTGGTGTTGCTTGCCTGTAGTCCTGGCTACTTGGGAGGCTGAGGCAGGAGGATCAGTTGAGCTCCTGAGTTTGAGTCCAGCCTGGGCAACACGGGGAGATATAGTTCACATACAGAAAAGTTCACTCCTTAAAGCATACAGTTTGGTGCTTTTTAATATATTCACAAAGTTGTGCAACCATTACCACTATCAAATTTCATCTCAAAAACTCTTACTTTCTAATTATTACTACTATCTATTCTACCCCGCAAAGAAATCCCTTACCTGTTAGCTCTAACAACCACTAATCTGTTTTGTCTCTATGCCTACACTGAATATTTCATGTAAGTAAAACCATGTAATATGCAGTCATTTGTGGCTGGTGTGAAGCTATACACAAAGTTTCTGAATAGAATATCCTTTGTGGAAGTCACCAGGAAGGGTCCGTGGGAGTCACCAATACTCTCCATTATTCCTATCAAAATCTGAGTTCACTTTAAACGTACCCACGGGCAACTCTGCAAAGAAAGGAATGAATAACTGTCTTAAAAAGAAGAAAAGGGAACACTAAACTGCGCCCCATTCCCATAGGGACTCATTAAAGACTGAATTGGGAAATAAGTGCTACCACCTGAGCATTTTGTTAAAATATAGGTTCTAAAAAAAAAAAAAAAAAACATACATATATATATATATATATATATATATATATATATATATATATATGTATGTATGTCAGGAGCAATGCTACATAATTTTAGGGAAAAATCATTTGGTTAGCTTAGTTCTCCTGCCTATAGCCCAGCTATGGAATTCCAAGACATAATTCCATTTTGGCCTCCAGTCACAACTGAGACCTCAATGATTCGGTGATGCTGTGATTCTCCAGGACAAGAAACATACTGGGAGCTGAAAACATCCTGGGAGAACAAACATCTACTCAGTTCCTCATTGTTCGTGGACTGTTACATCTTATTTACCCAGAATGTACTGAACTCTCTGCAAGTCATTTGTTACATTTGTTTCTCCCGATGTACTGAATAAAAGGTCCAGTAAGCTGGGGGCTTTGTCTTTGCTTCCCAGAGCAGCACTGATCGGACCCAAAGCTTAGCTTCTTCTCAGTTTCATTTTCCTACCTTTCCTGTAATTCGCCTTATGCTGCCGTGGCTCGGAGGAGACTAGGACTTACTGCAGAGGTTCTAGTAATGTCCCCTTTCCCTGTTCCCTACATATATATATGTTCTAGGGGCCAGAGATTTAGCTCAGTGGTTACACCGCCTGACTTGCAAGTGCAAGGACCCGAGTTCAATCCCCGGTACCAAAAAAAAAAAAAAAAAATCTCGGCTCTAATCCATTAAATTTGGGATGGGATGGGATCTGAAACTACATTTCTTTTTTTTCTTTTTTTGCTATGGGGGATCAAACTCAGGACCTTGCACTTGGGAGGCAGGCGCGGTGTCACTGAGCTAAATCCTTGGCCCTGAGACCACACTTCTAGTAGGTCTCTTTAGGTATAGACGACTATTCCTTAATCTGAAATTTAAAAAATATATATTGACAAATTCTCTTCAAAATACGTAAACTTTTGGTCTTAGTTAAATTATGCTCTTTAAAAAATTAATGTTTAAATGCCTATCCTGAATCATCTGATGACCACCTTGTAACCTAACACTGTGCTTGCTTTCATATTTGGCACAAGTTGTAACCATAACAGTGAGTTCAATATTCTCATCACAAGAGACAATTTAATTTCAGCAAAATAACATCATCCACTACAATGCATTCATAAAATAAATGAATTTTAAATTTTGTGAATTCAATTTGTAAAATTAAGATAATTTAATAGTTGGGAATTCACAAGACTTTTTTAATTTTAAAAGTGGCCTTGAACATTATTGAGTATTGGCAGACCCTATGATTGACTATGATCTTGTTTCTGTGTCTGCCCTTGGCTGTGTTTTAGACAGTAAGAGCAGGGCTGTATCCACACCTCGAGGTCGTTGGCAGGAGAGAAGTCTGGCTTTTTGCACTATGTAGTTGATGGTGGGACCTCTGCTAACCCTAGGTAGCTGGGGAGAGGAGGAAATAGGCATTTGTTCTAGCCTGTGCCGCCAAACTTGGCCACCTGGGCCTTGGCCATGATCCCAGGCAGCAGCAGTGGGAGAGGAACTTTGACTGGGCACTGTGGCTGACTCACCGGCCACTCCACTGTCAATAACTTGGGAGGACTCATTTGGAAGAAATGAGTAACCCTAGGGTCATTGGGGATCTCTAGGCAGGAGAAGCACAAGGAAAAGTAGGATTTCACTTGCTAGGCAGAGCTCAGAGGGATAGAAATTTTAACTTAAAAAAAAATACATGACTTAAGTGACTTGATTTTGTTGACTAAGCTGTTAAGGTGGAACATACAAGGTATGGGCTTTCAAACAAATGAGTCCTAACTTAGCCTCTAACAAAAAGACCTCAGTTGGATATTTGTCAGCCTTAGCTTGACAAGTAAGAGGGAATTTCATCTATTTACCTGTCTGGAATCTTCATGCCTAACTTATGCAAAGCAAAACAAAACAAACAAATTTTAAAAATTTAAACCTTTTTAAAAAGTGGCATATATTTTCCAATGCTCTCAGAATTTTGTGACTACAGCCTCCTTTAATCACAGAATTGCTTTAAACATACTTTTTTTAAAAACCTATCAAAATCAGATAGCATACATCTCTGAGGCAATTGCTCCAGACATGTCAGTCTGTCCATGTGGTCCTTTCTTCTTCAATTGCCAGCAATTATTTTTCTTTCTTTTTTGCTGAAAAGTAGCAGAAGACCCAATTTAGTGATCCTGAGATCAAGAACTATACAAAATCTAAAATCTAGAACTTTTTCCTATACTTGGGTAACTACTCAAAGGCAGCCACCAATTACAGTGTGTACACATCCAGAATTTTCTTTGCAAATATAAGTTAAATAGAATATATCTTTCCCCGTCACATAAAAAATCATACCATACATATAATATTTCACTAACAAATGCATATGGAAATGATTCCTTAACAAAACAAGCAGGTACATACATGTCTTTCTTTTAAAGATCATACCATAATGTATTTAGTCTTCTGTAATTAATGGGCATTTAAACCAGGCATGGTGGTACACACCTATAATCCCAGCACTCTGGGAAGGTAAGGTATGAGGTTAGAAGTTAGAAGCCAGCCTGAGTTAGTGACTTTGCAAGACCATTTATCAAAGGAAAGAAAGAAAAAGGAAGGAAGGAAGGAAGGAAGGAAAGGAAGGATAGAAAGGAAGGCAGGCTAGGGCAGTAGTGGCAAACTTATGGTATGCATGCCACCTGTACCATTGTTATCATTGAAAGCTCTAAAAGGTTTCTTGCTGAGCTAGGGGATGTAGCTCAGTGTGAAAGCCCTGAGTATTGGTACTCAGAACCAAAAAAAAAAAAAAAAAAAGTTTCTGGTTCTTTGCTATTATAAGCAATACTCTAAAAAAGAATATAAGGAATATTTCTTCAGTATAAATTCCTGGAGATGCAACTGCTGAATTGAAGTATATGGGCATGTTTATTTTTGATAAATGCTGCCAAATTGACTCCCAATTGCACCCAACAACTGGGTACGATATGAAAATTACCATCAGCCACCTCTTTTTTCTGCTTCATTTTTTTTTTACCCCATCATATCAAGGTTTTGTATTTTCTTCAATTCAAAAAAAGAAAAATCACTCACATTTTCTTGTAGTACTCCTAGAGTTTTTTGGTTTTTTGTTATCTAAATCTATAATCCAGGCTGGGGATTTAGCTCAGTGGTTACGCTGCCTGTCTCGAAAGCACAAGGACTCAAGTTCAATCCCCAGTACCAAAAAATAAATAAATAAATAAATCTATAATCCATCTGGAAATAATTCTGGTATAAGGGAATACTGATCCATCTTTGTGCTTTTTTAAAATGGATATCCAGTCATCTCAGTACCACCTATTGAATAATTCATTACACATACACAATCTGCTGCATTGCTTTTATCAGATACTAAATCTTCACTTTTTTTTTTTTGGTTCTGGAGATTGATCCCAGGGCCTCATTCATACTACAGACACATTCTACCACTGAGCTATACACTCTCAGTCTTTCAAAGTATGTTTTGATTTTGGATTTTTTTGTTTTGTTTTTTGAAACAGGGTCTCACTGTGTAGTTTAGGCTGGCTTTGAACTCATTATGTACCCCAAATAGACCTTGACCATGCAGTAATCTTCCTGCCTCAGCCTCTGAAGTGCTGAGATTATAGGCATTTGCCACTATACCTAGCCAATTTTGAATTTTTTTTTACATTATTCCTTTACACTATCTACTTCATCTCTGTGTTAGTTTCCTATTGCTTCTATAAAAGGTCACTTTAACTTTTGTGGCTTAAAACAATACAAATGCATTATCTTCCACTTCTAGACACAGAAGTCTAGAAATCGCTGGACAGGCTGTATGCCTTGAGGAGGCACAAGGGAAGAATATCTTTCCTGGCCTTTTCTAGAGCTCCTAGAGGCCTCCTGCATGCCATAATTTGTGTCCTTTCCTCCATCTTCAAAACCAGCAGTATAACATCTTCAGATCCCTTTCACATTAACTTCTCTGCCTGCTCTGACACTCTTTCCTTCATAAGAATCCTCATGATTGCACTGGGTCCACACAAGTGACCCAAGACAATACCCCATCTAAAAATCTTCAATTTAATCACATCTGCAAAGTCTCTTTTGCTATATAAGGCCACATATTCACAGTGTCTGTGAATTAGGGCATCTTTGGAGGCCATTACTCTGTGTGCCATGGTCTCTAACACCAACCATTTTTAGCTATTAGAGTTTATAATAAGTTTAAATATGTATATAAGTTTAAAGAGTAAGTGACTTTTTTCTAATATGAACACATTTTTAAATATATGAATTTAAAATATAGGAACCCCAGATTGTGACTGAAATAGTAAATTACATCTGCATCATATACTATATACTGTGCCTACTGTAGTATATATATAAAATCTAAAAAAGATGTATATGAATATCATTCACATATTTTATATATATATATATATATATATATATATATATTCTTAGGACACTGATTTGCATAATATAAGCAACCTAATCTATATCCAAGTCTCATTGTTTGCTAGGCACTGGGAATACAGGTAAGAAGTAGTATTGGGCTTAAAGGCAAATAGTTTTCTTCTTATGATTACAACTTATTAGTGGATAATGGAATAAGTTTGATGGATCATGACCAGCATTTAAAAAAAAAGAAACTAGAATAGACTAGAAAATATCAGAATTCATCACACAACATGAGGATAAGAACATATTACAAAACTTTAACTGTGATTATGTGTCTGTGTACATGTGGGTTGGCTGTAAAATGTCTTTCTTATTTTGAGTGTGGTTGCCAACAGAGTTTGAAAACTTCAGGTCTGATAAATAAATAACACAAATTAGAGTAAGTGCTTTTGGAGGAGGAACAGTAAACCTTGTGAGAACAGAACCATGGTGTTTCACTTGCCATAATTTCATCACAGCCTAAACTAATGACTAATAAGGTCAACCCTCAGTTATTTATTTTTTTTTCTGGTACCAGGGATCAAACTCAGGACCTTGTGCTTCCCAGGCAGGCACAGTGCCAGTGAGTACATCCCTGGGCCTATTATTCTTGACTAAATAGAGGAATGGGTAAGCCTAGGGACAGCGATAGGAGACCAAATGATTAGCAGATTCTGTACCCTCTTTTTTGTTTGTTGTTGTTGTTGGCTTGTTGTTTCATTTTTGTTTTGCTGGGGATGGAACCCAGGGTTTCACACTTGCTAGGCAGGTACCCTACCACTGAGCTGCATTCCTAGCCCAGTCTCTCTGTTATACATAGGTTCCATCAGGTGTAGTGGACCACAGGAACAAGGTCTGGAGAGGAAAATGTAGAATTGAATGTACAATGTAGAATTGTAGAATTGAAGGCTGGGCAAAGCCAGGGGAGAGGGAACCCTGAGGGACCTTGAGTGACATCTAGTATATTCCTTGACCAACTGGGAGACCCAAACCTGACAAGTCTGCTTTCTACTAAGTGAGATAGTATTGATAGTCTGTCTTCTTTCAAAAGAAGAGGATCAAGTGTGATAGTCCTCACCTGTAATTCCTAGTACTTGAGAGGCTGAGGCAGGAGAATGTGAAGATCAAGGTCAGCCTGGCTAACTTATCAAGACCCAGTCTCAAAATAAAAAGGGCTATAGCTATGTCTTAGTTACTTTTTTCATTGCTGAGACAAAAGTGAAACTTCACCCAAAGTGAAAGAGGAAAGATTTATTTAACTCAGAGGTTTCAGTTAATAGTTGGCTGGCTCCAAGGCAGGGTGACATGGCAGAGAAAAAACAGCTCATGGTGAGCAGAAGACAAGAAGGAACAAAGCAGCGAAGTACTGAGAAAGCAAGCAGCAAGTGATGACCCTCTTTCTGTCCCTTATATTCTATCCAGGTTACCTGCCAGCAAGTAGCACTCACACCCAGGGTGAGGCACCCTTAATCCTACCCAGAACTTTGCCAAACCAATCAGTGGACTAATTTAGTAATCACATACCTTGATCCTAGCATCATACACCTAATTTCAGCATCACACACTCTAGATCCAGCCACTTCTGAAAAGCCCCACCTATGACCACATAAGGCTTTAGGGGAACATCTAGACACAAGCCGTAACAAGCTAGCTCAGTGGTAGAATGCTTGCCTAGTGTGAGCAAGCCTCTGAGTTCAATTCCTAGTACTGAAAAAAAAAAGGAAGGAGAGAGGGGAACTTTACAGCTGCTACTTTATTTTAGGTGAAAACTATAGGTTTATTAAACTGTGCTCTTTATATGTTGGCTTTGTCCATAGGAACTTTATCATCAGATTGGAACATTTTAATTAATTTTCATGACTTTGAAGCATGTTATTTCACATTGACAAGTGAGTAATAAACACCTGCTATTGGCTGGCTAACCTGTTTTAGTCATTCATTCACCTGGTGATCACTGATTGGATACCATCCATAGTAAGACTTCTCATCACTGTCTACACTATAGAAACACCAAGGGAGGTTTTAGTAAATACAGATGTGATAGTTAACTGATTGTGTCAGCTTGACAAAGAAACACCCAACTGATTGGCTTAGCATAGTTATGGGCGTGACTGAATGGATTTGCTCACATCCTGGGTGTAAGTGGCACCAACCAATATGCTTGTAGCCTGAATGGAATAAAAAGAGGAAGGAAGAAGGAAAGCTCACTTTTGTTCTTGGGAGGAGCTCTCATCTTCACCTTCATCTTGAACGTCTAATCATCTCCTGGCTTCCAGTGAAGACTCTTTAGCCTTGTAGCACAAACCCTTTGGTTTCCCAGCTTCCTGATAGACCCTCAGGGGACTCTATAGTGAGCTGCAGGCCTTTGACTTTGGCCTGGATCCTTCAGATCTCCAGTGCACAGACAGCCCTTTTGCACTCTTCCACACTTGACTCTGCAGACAGCCATGTAAGCCTACCTTGTAAATCATATATACAGAGTCTGCCAAAAAAGGTATACACACTTCAGGAAAAGAAAAATAGCAAGATGTTTTTTCAACAGATGGTGTTACCCTCGTATGGGAGACTACAGGATGTCATGTATTTCAGAAAACCTACTACATTGCCAGCCCTTAGAAAAGAAACTGAAAATGCCTGTGCAAGCAAGAGAAACCACCAACAGAGTGAAGAGACAACCCATAGAGTGGGAAAAAAATTTTACCAGATATTCACATAAAGGACTATTATCTACAATATATAAAGAACTCAAAAAATCAGACCCCCCCCCAAATTTAAAGACCCAATGCAAAAATGGGCATCTGAAATGAACAGACACTTCTCAAATGAAGAATTAGAAACAGCAAATAAACATATTAAAAACTGTTCAACATCATTGGTCATTCATGAAATGCCAATTAAAACAATGCTGAAATTCCATCTCACTCCAGAAAGAATGGCTATGATCAAGAAATCGACCAATAATAAATGCTGGAGGGGCTGTGGGGAAAAAGGAACACTTCTTCAATGTTGGCGGGAGTGTAACCTGTTGCAACCATTGTGGAAGTCAGTGTAGAAATTTCTTAAAAAACTAAAATTAGATGTTCCATTTGACCCACCAAGAAATCTTCTTGGAATCTTCTCAAAAGAATTAAAAGCATCATACCACAGCAATATATGCATGCTCATGTTTATAGTGGCACAGTTTGTAAAAGCTAGATCTTGGAAACAGCCCAAATGCCCATTAATTAATGACTGGATAACAAAGATGTGGTTCTTTAATACAATGGAGTACTACTCTGCCATAAAGAAGGATGAGCTTAAGGCATTTATAGCTATATGCATGGACCTTGAGGCCATACTCTTAAGTGAAATAAATCGGACACTCATGTTTGAATACTACATTGTTTCTCTGGTGTGAGAAACCAAAAGTGGAAATAAGGACTGAAATGTATAATGAATGTTGGAAAGTGGGAAAAAAGTGTTCAAATGTGAAGGGGAACAAGGGAGGAGGGAGGGAAAAAGGAAGGAAGGGACAAGAAAAAAGTGAAAATAGAAGGAAAAAATAGAAACAAAACTTTTGTACATAGGGTGGGGAGGGGGCTTGAGGGGGAGAATGGGATAAAATAAAATAAAATTTAATAAAAAAATGAAAATGCATGTGCAGCAGTCTCAACGGACCATTACTCAACCACAGTTCACAATACTAATAAATGTCTGAAAGCTAATGGCCACCACTTTGAGCACCTCTTGTAATTATAGAGTCCAAAGGCCAAAGGTAACCTGTATTAATCTCATGATGTCTCAATAAATTTAGTATTAAAATATTTTAGTCAAAATTTTTTTTCCTGAAATGTGTATAAAATTTTTGGCAGAATATATATAGTATATATCTTGTATCAAATCTGTTTCTCAAGTGAGCACTGACTGATACTGATACAACAGGTGAGCTCATCCTATCATAATCATACCCCCATTCTCATTTAATTGATCAAAGTGGAGCAGAGGCTTCTGTCTTGATATAGAAGTATGGTTTCTTCCAACTCCCAACAAGATTCTTTTGTGCAGCAGGGTTGGGGGCCATAGTTCCTACTTGGGCACCAAATGTCATACAGCATCAGTGTAAAAGAATTCCCTACCCTCTAGATTGGTACTTCTTAGACTATTTGGAGTGAATGACCAATTTATCATGCACCAACATTTTTATAAGATATAAATAAAAATAAATGACTATAAAATGAAATGAAAAAGTAATCAAATATAAGCCCTAATTTTCATTAGCTTCAACAAATCTGACAAATTTCTCTAACATTCTCACTGCTTATACTCAATTCTGTATTTGTTTCATGGTAGACTTGGTACAAGCCATTTACAGTGTGGGCATTCATTCATTTACTTTAAGTCACATTACTCTAGCTTATATTCTAGAATATATCTGCACCCAGCAGACTGTAGGCTACTTGTCCCCTTTTTAAAATATGTTAAATGAAAGAAATTTTATTTTATATATATATATGAATTATATATTTTATATGCAGCCCAAGATAATTCCTCAGTCAGAGTGGACCAAGCTAGTCAAAAAGTTGGACATACCTAGGTAGAAGTGAGGCAAGGAGAACATGAAGGGATGCAAAACATATAAGCAAGGCACCTAGCAGGACATACAGGTGGTTCTTCCTGCATTTAACCCCTTAGTCAGTGGTGCTGTTCACATACTGAATTTTTGTTGAGAAACTGATGATAAAGCAAAGATTTTTATTTTAAAGGAAGATGTCTTTCCAGAGATCAGATTGTTACAATAGCCTCTTTTCAGTGTGAAAGTCCCCAGGCATGAGAATATAATTAAGGGAACAGAGAATGGAAATATTCTCTGCCCTACAATAGAGCACTCATCTCTACTGATGACGGGCCTCATGTTCACCCATTGCATATGTCTCTCCCTTGGACAGTGCTTAATAAACACAGATCCTGACAGCCTGTCACATTTCTAGGACAGTCCATCTATCTATCACTAACTCAAGCTGGCATATTCATATTTGTTTGAGTTACTACTTTCTGTAGTTCTAAACCAAGGATATCTCAAATCACCTGTGTCCTAGTCAGTTTCTCATCACTGAGACAAACCCAACACCCACAACTTAAAGGAGGAAAGGTTTATTTTGGCTCACACTTTGTGGAAGTTTCAGTGCACCGCTGGCTGTCTCTAAGGCTGAACAGAAGGTGGAAAGGCCTGGCCTGAGGAAAGCACTCACCTCAATGTATCCATGAAGCAAAGCACATCCAGGGAAGAGCTGGGAAAGGAGATATACCCTTCTGGGTCATTCTTCCAGTGACCTGCCTCTTCTGACCAGACTCCACATCCTAACATCACACTTAGCTATATAGTTGTATCTCAGTTTATGAACTTAATTTGTTTTATTATTTTGGGGATGATGGCTGCACCTGTGTTTGGGTGGGGAAGATAGCCATGTTCATGTTTGTCTGTTCCACTGCAGAGTTTGCAAATGGAAGCAAAATTTGCTGAATGCTTTTATTTGGGAACAGAATTGTTTGCAAACAGAAATGTTCATGAACTGAGATATTGTAATGTCCCCATAATCCAAACACTTTCCAAAAGGCCCACCTATGTGCACATGAGGCTTTAGGGGGATTGGATATAAACCATAACATTCTTCCTCTGACCCCCAGAAGACTTATGCATAGCCCTTTATGCAAAATGCATTTAGTCTATCTCTAAGTATTGCAAAAGTCCAAACAGTTTCAGCATTGCTGAAAAGTCTTAAGTCCAAAATCTCCTCTGAGACTTAAGGCAAACTCTTAGCTGTGAGCCTCTGTTAAAATCAGAAAGTTAAACATTCCTGACATGCAATAGTCCCATTCAAAAAGAGAAGAAGATGGGGGTAGAAAGGACCAAAGCAAGATGGAAACTCAGCAGGGAAAACATTAAATCCTGTAGTTCCATGTCCAGCACCTAGGGAAAGCTGCAGTGAAATGTAAATTTCAGAGGCCTTGGGTGCCTCTGCCCCTATATCAATGTCATGGTTATAGCCCTCATGGTTCTCTCCTGGACTGGCTTTGTTCACTCTTTGTGGCTTTCCTCAACATTCCACTTTCCTAGATTCTCCAGCTTTCTAGAGTATCCATTGCACTTTTGGCTTCACTCTCACAAACTACCCTCTCAGGGGCACACTGCCTGGCCTCATAGGCCTTCTTCTGAAATCTAGGTTGAAGCCTTCCTGACCCCACAACTCTTGTATTCTGCATGCGAGTAAAACCAGCACCACATGGAGGATGCCAAGGTCTGATGCCAGGTTCAGCCTGGATGGCTGAGCACTGTGAAGAATACTTGGATGGCTGAGAACTATGAAACAAATCCTGGGAAAGAAATTGACTAGGCTTCTCTGGGAGCAAAGTGCCCTATGGCTCCCTTCTCAAAGCAAAGTCTTATGCTTTTGCAATTTTGAGCCTGTGAAGGGTGCGACTTTCATGATTCCTGACATGCCTTTAAGCCATTTTTCCTATTGTCCTAATCCAAGGTACTTGGCTTCTTTTTAATGCCAATGTTTTCAGCAACCAAGCTCTTCTCTGCTCCAAATTTGCCAGCTCTTGCTTCCTGGAGAAATTGAAAACTTTTTTTTTTTTTTGGTACCAGAGATCGAACTCGGGACCCTGTGCTTGCAAGGCAGGCAGCGGCACCACTAAGCTAAATCCCCAGCCCTGAAACTTTTCAAATAGAGTTTTTGCTTCTGATTTTCAGCATAAACCTGACTAAAAGCAGCAAGCATTATCCGTACTACAACCTGAATGTTAGGCTGCCTTAAAATTTCCTCTGCTAGATTAACTAGTTGGCCACCCTTAATCTCTGTCTCCTGCAAAGTTTCAGGTCATGAGCAAAATATAGACAGATTTTCTGCCAAAGCATAACACACATGACCTGACCTCCAACAACCAATGGAATTCTTGTTCCCATTTTAAATGTCCTGAACCTGATTTTTTCCATCTGAGGTAAAAGATTGGGGCTGGGGCAAAGCCAGTTAAACAAGTGGATGTAATCTGTCAAAGTCATAAGACCCTAGGTACATGCACAGAACACAGAATCTGGAATAACTCTATAGTTCCTGAACACTGTATGTGGGACCAAGCAGAAAAGTGCCATCTTCAATTCTTCATTTACATCTGGCATGAAATCAAGCAAGCCTTCAATAGGACAGCTTAAATCTGACACCAGGCCAAGTGAGTTTCTAATAGGACAACCATCCTAAATGCCTTATTTGCATGAGGGAAAAATAATCTAGGAATTCCAGATACAAAACATCCCTGGCATTATACTTGTGGCCTCTGTGAGCATTTTCACTGACTTGCTCTCACTGTATATGCATTCTTCTCTTCTATTTTTAATAAATGTAAATCCTCACTACCTTTCCCACATGTCTTATCCAATTCTTTGTTCAGGACACTAAGAACCTGGAAAAATTTTCTTTGGGACCCAAAAGCTAGTGACACATCTGTATTTCTATCAGCCTTCTGGTCTTCTGAGCTCTGACCAGAATATCCTATCAAGCTTGGCTCACAGCATTCTAGGGCTTCTCCAGCCAGCATCTCCAAACCTCTCCAAACTCCTCCTGTAAATCAGTTCCAAAGGCTGCTGAATCACATGGTCAGGTAGCATCACAACAACCTCATGTCTCTGGCACTGTAATGGCGGGAACAGCACACAAAAGAACCAAGCAGCACTCAGAGGGGTGGAGGGTAACCAAAGTTTATTACACCACTGGGCCCAGAGGAGTTTGTAACTTCCAAATCTGAGCTCCAAGCAGAGTTTATACAATTCCTTTTATATTGAAGTTACAGAAGCAGAACAAGGCAATTATTCAAGCAGTGACAGTTTGTAACTTAGAACATCTGAGTGTCCTTGGTCCGGTGAAGGAAAAAAAAAACAGGCTTCCATAAAAGTAGGATGTAGCAAAACCATTATCTATAGGAATAGAGTTTTCAGGGCAAAGAACAGCAGCCACAGGGAGGGGAAGATTAAAGGGAAGGTGATAGACAGTATTAGTTAGGGCCATTAGGGTTTTGTCTAACACTTAAGACTTAGGATTTTTTTTTTTAAGTTTTGCCTTCCTCATCAGTACCAATATCTATCTTAGTCACTTTCCTTGTCACTGGGACAAAAAATATCCAGTAACTGTAATTTAAGGGAGGAAAGGTTTATTTTGACTCACGGTTTGTAGAGGTTTCAGTCCATCAACCAACCAGCTTCAGGGCAGAATAGCAGGGTAAAAGGGTCTGGGCTAAGGAAAGCTCCTCACCTCATGGGATCCAGGAAGCAGCATCAAGGGAGGAGCTGGAAAGTGAAATATACTCTTCCTAGTCATGCCTCTTCTGACCAGACTCCATGTCCTAACATCACATTTAGCTATAATGGCCCCATAATCAATCACCTTCCAAAAGTTCTACCTATGAGTACATGAGGCTTTGCGGGGACATTTAGATATAAACCATAATACCTTGATTGGACTTGAATGATCCCCAGGTTTTTATTGGCAACATTTGTCAACTATCTCTAGCACAGACTTGGTCTACAGATGACTCATCCATCATAAACTGATCACTCCTCACCATTTTATATGTAGTCTTAGTACAGTTAGAAACAATGGAGCCGAGGAAGTCACTCCCTTGCACCCATTTAATTTTAAACAGCAACCTAAGTCCATTCCTCCTTCCATTGTCCTAAGAGAGGTAGAGAATTACATTTTTTTTTTTTTTTAGTACCGGGGATTGAACTCAGGTCTTTGCGCTTGTGCAGCGACAGCGAAACCACTGAGCTAAATCCCTGGCCCTAGAGAATTACATTTTAGAAACTCCACTAAATCTCTAATGCTATAGGCAACAGACAGCTCATGCTTTGATCCTGTCCTGACTTTCACTTACCTTTACTCCACCCTTATTAAGGATTCATAAATAGGCACTACATATCATCCATGTAATTAAGATCAGAGTGAATTGTGGGACAAGAATGCATGTTGAGATGACACAGTACCCTATCAGTCATTCCTGTCAATCATACCTAGAGATTCAGGGGACGCACCTGGGCTGAGGTGCGTACCCTTTAAACCCCAAAAGCCTGATTTATCTGGGGGCTGCTGTGTGCCATGACCCTGCACAGTGCTTTTGCTTTCTTGTCACCCTGGTACCACTTCTGTTTGTGACATATCTTTTGTTGGCACAGACTTGCCTTGAGCATAGCTTGCTGTGATCTTCAATAAATGCAGCTGCTTTCCACTTGCCATTAAGTGTACACTTGCAATTTATTGCTCATTGTGCACACGAGCCTGAGTTATACCTGTTAAATTCATCATTCAATAACAGTAGTGTCTATAATGCCCTGCCTTATTTTTGCAAAGATTTCAGCTTTACATTATCTTCTTTCAGAAGCCTGCATAATCTCCCATGCCCTAGTGCTCAATTCTGTCCAGAAAAACAGCCTGTTGCTGCAATGGACCAGTCCCTAGGTCCCCCAAGGTAACTTTTAAGCTTCTTATAATAGTGACCCTTCCTTTCATTTATTCTTGGGTCCACAGATGCCACATATAATAGAACCAAAAAAAAGTTTGGTGTGATAAACTGATTTTCTAGATCCACTTTTTTTGAAATAGAAAAAGGCCTCTATTATTTTGTTAAATACTTAACAGTTACCTATAGTGATAAGATTTGGGCAGTAACTAACCAGATATGCATTTTCACAGTATATTCAAATTTCTTATAAAATTTGGGAATCTGTACAATTTGTAATTACCAATGAAAATCTAGAATTTCCATCTGGGAAAGAATATCCAGTAATAAATAATCCTTCATTGTGAGAATACAGTCAGAATATCTTAGAGCTGCCAGCTTCCCAGGGTTCTCTTTCTAGATCCATTCTTAAAGGATGATATTATGGCAAGGAGTGATGGGAGGTATGACTAACTTCTAATCTCATGAAGCTTGGTGGTGGTTGTGGTCAGGGTTTGCAAGGGAATAGATTTAAGTCAGGACACATAGTTTATAGGATTGTTTTATAATATTCACCCCAAAAGTCAAATGCAGAGGAGTGCAATAGATTTGTCCACATACCAGAGATCCAAAGAATCCAGCCAAAGGCCTGGATCCCATGGCAGTGTTCCACACAAGTCCAGCTTAAGGCCTAGAGCCCAAGGTAATGTCCTCCACAAGTCCAGCCAAAGGCCTAGATCCCACAGCAATGTCTCCTGCAAGTCCATATCAAGGATCTGCCCTGAGAAGGCCCAAACGCCAGTGCTGGAAGCTAGAAAGCCTGCACTAAGCAGGGTGAAGGATTTGTTCCACCAGGCTGAGGGTCTACACTGGAGCCAGGAACAATGCTCAAGGTGAAGATCAGAGCTACCCTAATAACAGCAGCCATTCTCAGCGACAGCAAGGACCTGAGCTCCGACCACAGCATGAAAAGCCAAGCCCACATCAGGAAAATCAGCCACATCAAGCTTCTCCAAGAAAATCAACAGCAAATGAAGCCCCCCCCGCCCGTTCTTTTTTTATGCTCTTGGGAACAATCCTCAGGTGGATCTTCCACACCCAGAACCATGCTGATTCAGTTCACCTGGGAGTTACAAGTTGACCATTAGTTAATTCACCACAGTGGTGATGGGATATAACCATTTGTTATAATCATTAGAAGTTTTTGATTGATTACTTCTTGAAAGTCAAGCTGTGTACTGTGAGCATTATCTTGTAAGTGATGAATGTATGTAAGCAGAGTATGATGATGCAGTCAGTGATTTTAAAAAATTAATTTTATGGTAATGAGGAAGGAGAGATTAAATATGGATTGAGACTGAACCTGGTAGGCCAGTTAAAACACACAATATCCCTCATGAAAGTCATTTTAGAGTCCCCTGAGATACCACATCAATCCTGGCTCTCACATTCCCTTCCCCTATCCAATTTTGATATGTCATCCATACCCTTCCCAGGTATCTCCCTGGATAATGATCATTGCCATGGGAACATTGATGCTGAGAAGTCTGGCCTATGCCTGAGGTACCGGGAAAGGAAATTTATTTTATTTTTTTAAGTTTATTGGTACATTTGAGGTATAAAATACATTTACATACATCATTGGGACCTTGTACCATTACATGAGTATCTTGGTTCTTATTTTTTTCCCCCTTCCCTTGCCCTCCTTTCACCTCCTCCATCCTTCCATATTTGCAAAGACTTTGTTTCCATTTTTTTCCTTTTCTCATATTTTTTCTTTTCCCTTCTTTCCTTTCCTCTACCCCTCCCACTTCCCTTGCTCCTTTAGACCTTTACATCCTATTACACAATATCAATTATACATTTTAAAAATTATAATATCAAGATCTAGGAGACATTACCATAGATTTTACAGAATTTAAAAGGATATAGAAAGCATATTTCAAAAATCTGTTTTGAAATAAATTTGACAACTTCTAAGAAGTACCTTGGAAGACAAATTAATGAAACTAACTCTGGAGGAAATATAAAATTTGAATAGCACCTATTAAAGAAAGTATATTCCTAGCTTGAAAACCTACCTATATGACAACAGCAGGCTCATATACATTTTTAACTGATAAATTATATCAAACAATTAAAGCAGAAAAAAGAAAGGAACACTTCTCCCCTCCTTTTAGGAAATCAACATTGTGCTAATCCTAAAACTGGATAAAGATAATAGAAGAAAAAAGTATGAACATAGAAATTTGTTGAACAAAACAAACTATTAGAAGTCAGATCTGGCAGTATGTAGAAAGTGGTTTTATTATAGGGATGGCACTGTTGGTTCACCATTGGAAGATCCACCCCCCAAAAGTCATCATTTTAACAGAGGAAAGGAAAATGCCATATGATCCTGTCACTAGTTGGAGAAAAAGTATTGGACTAGATTCTACAGCTGTTCATGGTAAAAGCTATCAGGAGACTAGACCTAGAACAGAACCTTCTCAACAGATTAAAGACATGTACTCCATACTTCCAGTGAGAACACCGTATATGAATGGAAAAGATACAATGCTTTCTCCTTAAGGTGGGGAACAAGGGCAGATATGCTTACTCTTTATCTGTCCATTAAACTTTGAAACCTAGGCCCCACCAAAATAGTCTGGCAATAAAATGACACAATTAGGATAGGATTGACAAGGTAGAAGCAAAATCTTTATATGTAGATGAAATGATCATCTACAGAGAAAATACTAAGAAATCTCTAGGAGCCCCTAGAACTTGTATTTGAATTTAGCAGAATTAGAAAACACAAGGTATATATAAAAATTCAGATCTATATATACTTGCTATAAATGAAGAATTGGATATTGAAACTTAGAAGTTATGTAGGAATACAAAGGACCTAGAAAAGTGAAAAAAGCCCCACAAAACAGTGTTAGAAGACATTTAGTACCTAATTTTAAGACTTCCTCTAAAGCTACAGTAATCAAGGCAGTGTTGGTATAAGGAAAGACATAGATCATTGGAATAAAACAGAGAGTCTAGAAATAGAACCACACATATATGGTCCACTGAGTTTTGAAAGATTATTTAACATTAACATTTTATAGAATATAAACTCAATTCAAGAGCTGAAGAAAACATAGTGTTTTCAGCAAACGGCACTAGAACATCTGGTATCCATATATAAAAAATCAACTTCAACCCTTTATTTCCATACATAAAAATAACTTTAAAGGATCTATGAACCTAAATAAGAAAGCCTAAAAGTATAAAACTTTAAGAAGAAATTATAAGGGAAAATGTTTATGAATTTAGGGTAGGCAAGAACTTCCTAGGATACAAACAACATGATGTATAAACGAAAAAAATTGATAAATGAGATGCCATCAAAATTTAGAACTTTAAATGACATCGTTAAAATGAAAAGTAGTCCTTAAACAGATCATATTTACAATGCATATAAACTATGACCTGAATATATAAAGAACTCTTACAGCACATTAATAGACAACCCAATTAAAAAGTAGACACAAGATGATAAATAGCCAGTACAGCACAAGGAAAGGTGAGCAACACTAGAATCAGAAAAATACTAATCATGAACAATAACAAGATTGAATTATACACTCATTAGGGAGATGAAGTTAAAAGTTTTAAAAGCTTTGTCATGACTTTTTCTTTTTGTTGGATTCTCCCGCTTTGCATTTAATTTGTCACACCCAACGGATTCATTCTGCTGGGCTTCCTGGGGTTCTGATCCTCATTGTCTTTTCTTAGGATATTGTCTAAAATTTTTTGGAGTGCTGGTTTGGTATTCATGAAGTTCCTGAGGTTCTCTTTATCATGAAAGTATCTTATTTCTCCATCCATTTTGAAAGATAGTTTTGCAGGGTCCATCAACCTGGGTTGGAGGCTGTTTTCCTTTAGGGCTTGAAATACATCACTCCCAGCTCTTCTTGCCTTGAGGGTTTGCATTGAGAAGTCTGCTGTGATTCTGATGGGCTTTCCTTTGTATGTGATTTGTTTCTTTTCTCTGACTGCTTGTAGAATTTTGTTCTTCTGTTGGGTTTCTGGAATCCTAACTATTATATGCCTATATGTAGTTTTCTTTTGATCAAGGCTAGTTGGAGTCCTATATGCCTCACTTATCTGTATGTCAAGCTCTTTTCCCCTGCTTGGGAAGTTTTCTGCCATCACTTCTGTAAAGAGTTTTTTTTATGTCATCTGCACTCTCTCCTGTTTCTTCATTGACTCCAGTCAGTCTTACGTTATTCTTTGCATTGTCTAGCAGCTGCTGGATTGATTTCTCACGGTCCCATACAATTTTAAAGCAATTTTTCTTTTCCTGGTCACTAATTGCAATCTTATCTTCTATATCTGAAATTCTGTCCTCACATTAGTTCATTCTGCTGCATAGGCTTTCGATGGAGCTTTTAATCTCCTGGAAATCTGTTTGTATCTGTTTTATGGATTCCATTTGTTTCCTATGTTGGGATTCCATCATGTTCCTCAGATCCTCTATTTTTTTTTATCTGTGTCCTCTCTAGATTTATTAATCATGTCTTGCACTATGGGCACAGTCTCTGCTGTTATGTGAGAAATTATTTCTAATTTCATTTTCCCCAGATCCTCTTTTGTTGCCAGTTCAGGGAGTCCAGGTGACTGAGTATCAGATTGTTCCATCTCGTTTCCCTTTGGGGTTGCTCTAGGTGATCTGCAAGTCTGTTTTTGAGGCTTGTTTATATGTCTTCTCATTTCCACGGTGGGGGGTGCTTCTGGCACCCACGTGGCTCACCTTCTCTGCCCTAGGAGCGTGGAATGTCAGCGGGGGAGCCTCTTCCTGGGAGTTGGGATTGGCTCACTTTAGGGAAAGGATATTTAGAAGTCTGTTGTAATCATCTAGATTTGAGATACTGGAAACCTAATGTCTTATTGTTATATACTTAACCAGTTTAAATAATCATTCTAATTTTATATCTTAACTTTTGTTGGAGATAAAGCAAAATTCTA
Organism: Heterocephalus glaber; assembly: GCF_053883595.1. Taxonomy (NCBI): domain Eukaryota; kingdom Metazoa; phylum Chordata; class Mammalia; order Rodentia; family Bathyergidae; genus Heterocephalus; species Heterocephalus glaber. The sequence goes on along the minus strand of NW_028258143.1, from coordinate 21,152,048 downwards.
ACATTTTATAATAAATGATTATCTCAAAAGCTTATTCCTAGTCAACTGGCCTAAAGTTTAATAATAGGGGGCTCCCCTTTAATTATGTTATAGTGATCTTTTACTTATAAATGTTTGATAATTTAACATTGTATTCTCTTTTGGTCTAATAATATACATTAGAAAACTATCAGTGCTATCTACACTACCATGTAGGCAATCAGTAAGTTATACAAACATTTTTTTCTTCAATCTGAACACTCAGGAATAAGTTAAAACAAAAATTAAGAATGTGTTTCATTCTCTTTAGGTTGAACTTACTCAGAATTTTAAAAACCTGTCCCTAAGGAGTGAAACAAATGTTTCTTTGACCAAAATCAGTAACAGCCTTGTAAATTGCCAGTTCCATTTCAAGTTCCTAATTCCTTTAGACTCTTTTAATACCAACACTTGCTCTGAGGATTAACAAAATCACACAACTTAGAATATTCTACTTCCTATTTGGGCATCAGGTTTCAGAGAGAGACAGAGACAGAGAAACAGAGACAGAGAAATAGAGACAGAGACACAGAGACACACACACACAGAGACAGAGACAGACAAAGAGAGAAGAGAGACAGAGAGACAGAGGAGGACAAGGCAAGACTTAAACTGAGGTTTATAGTTTTTACATTATCTTTTCTTATTAGTGGCAGTGTGACTAATGGGCTAGCCCAAACAGGTCTGTGTACCTTCCTGACATACAGACCAAAGTGTCCCTGGCACACAAAAAAGATACTGTAGGTCCGGGGATGTAGCTCTGTGGCACACGCCTATCTGGCAAGTGCAAGGTACTGAGTTCAATCCCCAGTACCAAAAAAAAAGATACTGTAGTAAGTAGAAAATCACATGTAAAGGGAATTTTCAATTAGAGGAAATTGAAAGTGCGGATGAGTCATAAAGATTTAATTCAGTAGGAATTTATAGAGTTTTAAAATCAAACTTGGAATTCAGTGAAGGAATTTGGAAACAGGCAAAAGAAATACAGAATATTTGACAAGCCAGTATCACTTTTCCTTATTGAGCCTATGTTTATGCTGTTTGTTCTCAGATACTTGTTAATTCTGGGAAGGCATCAGGGGCATATACCTGTGTCTGATGTGGGAATTAGGATGTAAAGAAGAGTTTTTCATCATTTTAGCTTTTAGTGTATTCCCAATGATCCATTTCTTGAGAACTGCGGAAAACTTATTCTAAAAGCCACCTGTACAGGTAGATAGAACAAGCACACCCACAGGCTAGAAATAACTTTTAGAGACAATCATTTCTAAGTTTCTAACAGAGCCAGGTTAAAGGTGTTAAAATCATAGTATTTGTACATATTTGCTAAAGCCCACACACATTCTTGGACAGATGCACACTTAAATTAAGGGTGCTGAGTTGAATTATCAAGAGTCCTCTACCCCAAAACTTACAAAGAGATTCTACCAGAACTATTTCAATGCCCCCAAACAAGGAATAGGCTAATTTAGTTAGGGCTTATCATGCACACATAGAATATCATTCAAGCATTGAAAATTGTGTTTATAAATAAATTTTACTGACATGAAAAATCTTTATTATGTAATGTTAGTTGGATAAAAATAGGATGCAAAATTAGTATGTGTGACATGAGCCCTGTTAAAAATGATGGGCAGAGGGCTGGGGATTTAGCTCAGTGGTTCTGCCACTTGCCTCGCAAGTGCAAGGAGCTGAGTTTGATCCCCAGTACCAAAAAAAAAAAAAAAAATGATGGTCAGTGGGAGGAGGGACAAGTGGGGCACAGGAGATTTTTAGATCAGTGAACTATATGCTATGATACTATAATGGTGGCTACATGCCATATACAATTGTCAAGACCCATAGAGTGGAGCTTTGAGATTTTGAATGAGTGAATATTCATGATGTGTAGAAAACCATGGCACACAACTGCACAGTCTCAGTCACACAAAATGACATGTTGTGTATGTACATGTGGGACCTAGAAAGACACATCCAACTAAGTTATTTATGGCTGCAAATGACTTTTTTCTTTGCTTCTTATGTTTTTTGTTTCTTGTAATATACATATTAGCTTTTAAAAAATGAAGATTTTTAAAACTCAAAAGAAGACCCACAGAATGTACAACACCAAAAACAAGACCTACTGTAAGCTTGACTTAATAACATGTTAATACTGCCTCATCAAAGATAACAAATATACTGCACTAATGCTCTGTGTTACTTAATAGGGAAACCATGGTGAAAGGGGTGAGGAAAGAGGATATATGGGGATTCTTTGTACTTTCTGCTCAATTTTTTCTAACCCTAAAACTTCTCTAGGAAATGAAGTCTACCAGGCTGGGAATGTAGCTTAGTGGTAAAGCAGTTGCCTACTCTGTGCAAGGTCTTGGGTTCAATCCTCAGCACTGAAAGTCTGATAAACTTTAAAAACTGTATAGAAAAAAAGACTGGTGAGAAATACAAAAAGTATCAGCCAGATGTGTCATTCTATGAGATAATGATGGGGTTAGATTTCCGGGATAAAAACCTATCTCTTCTGCTTATTGTTTAGCGGGTCACTTGAACTCTGTGCTTTGGTTTCTGTATTCATTTAAGATGGGGATCACAATAGTGCTTACCTCATAAAGTTTGCTGTGAACTTTACACTACTTACCACGTATATTGTGCTTATAACAATGCCTATAGCATAATATTATCATCTCTGGAAGGGTGGAATTGTGGAGACTTTAATCTATTTCTGTATTTATTAGTATTTCTTCAGTAAATACATGTTAACTTTGATGCTTATGAGGAACTATATATATAGTATAATTTATACATATAGAAAATATGGAAAAATTTTATACATATGGAAAAATATATATCATTTATGTTAATTACATGTTGCTGCTTAATAAATTACATAAAAATTACAAATGACATTAAAACAACAATAAATGATTATATCACAGTTTCTGTTAGGGATCTCAGAGCTGGGTGGTTCAGCTTCAAGGAGTCTCATTAAGTTGCAGTCAAGATGGAATTGGGGCTTGGTCACCAGCACTGAAGGCTGCAATGAGGCTAGAGGATGCATTTCCAAGATGGATAACTCCATGGCTGGCTGTTGGCACCACATGAGATTCCCCGCTGTGATGCATGAATGACCTCACGACATGAAGTCTGGCTTGCCCTACAGGGAGTGATCCTATAGAGAGCAAGGTGAGATCCCCATGATTTTTTATAGTCTAATTTGGAAGCCACTCACCATTATTCCCACACTGTCCTATTCATTACAGAGTCAATTTTATTCATTGTAGAAAGGAAAAACACAAGAATGTAAATACCAGGAGGCAAGGATTGGGGAATCTTCCTTGATGCCTGCTGTGATATATATGCCTATATATAAGCTCTTCTGACTTTCCCTCTCTTCTTTCTCCTTTCCTTTCTACAAGGGATACTTACTGCATAACCTCTGCCTACCCTCTGACCTAGCATACTCTCTTCTCTACCCTCCTTTTGTGTCCCTAACACCAGACCCTCCCTGTATACCTGGGTAGCTCAGTCTTCACATGGATGTCTAAAGAATCAATCTCCAGGCTGCCTAGTCTCAGGCGCACCCCCTCACTCCCACTCCAGCTCTGGTCTCAATCACATCCTCCTCCCAATTGCCGCAAGCCACCCCATCTGTGCTAGGAAAGCCTAGCTGCAGCGTCCTTGTCATGTTAATGCCATCAGTTCTCCTGTCCCAGTTAACAGGCAGCTGAGAATGAGTGTGGTGCTCAGCAAAATAGCTGAGAAATCACAGGAAAACCAGAGCTGCTCACGAGTGACCAATTAGCTTCCTGAAAATCCAGTATGGACCAAACAGCCTAATATTTTCTTTGGAGGTTTTTCATTTTCTTGTAACTATGAACCTTCAAAGTTTAATAAAATTCAGCTTGGACAGCTTATCACAATCATTAAGAACAGACTAGGGCCGGGGATTTAGCTCAGTGGTTCCACCGCTTGCCTTGCAAGCACAAGGACCTGAGTTCGATCTCCAGTACCAAAAAAAAAAAAACAAAAAAAAAAAACAGACCACTAATCAATAATGGGACTTGTGAATTCCTTAGAGGCACACAAAGAAGAACTTCTGAGATACAGAGGTCAGTTTTAGCCTCCTTCTCAGCTGGGGGCAGGGAGTGGTCAGGGAACACTCCCAAAAGACCTAATGCATAGGCAGAGAAGAAGCAAAAATGAATACAACAATCCAAAAGAGACTGAGGTGGTTCTTTTTGCATTTGGCAGAAAACCTAAAAAAAAAAAGAGAGAGAGATCCAGAGGCTTATACAAGAGAGGCTCCGTTCCTCTTCTGTGAAAAACTGAGGGAGGCAATCAGTCCTGGGCAGTCAGTCCTCAGGGGCTCAGGCTCTTTCTAGCTCCCTACTTGGCCATCACCTAGAGGGTATGGTTTTTGTCTTCATGGTCCAGATTAGTAAGAGAGTTCTAACACATCCAGATTCCAGGAAGCCCTTCCAGGAAGAGATAAAAATAAAATGGCAAAGACAGGTACCTGTGGCATGAAGGGTATCTCCTAAAGCTGATGTATATCACTTCATTGCCTGGGGCTCCGATCAGTGCAAGTCTGGATTCAAGGGAGCCTGGGAAGTGCTATCATTATTCCAGAGCTGCCATGTTTCCTGCCGAATTGTGGATCTTCTCAACTTCTAATACTGAGGGTCCAGGGTCAACTGGCAGCTGGGAGATGCATAGTCACATTTGCCACAGTGGAAAATGACTGATATCCTATAATCTTGGCCTCAGGGACCTGCATCCTCATCATACCTGTGCCACACTCTTAGTATTCCATTGTGTGTTACAGTTGACCAAAAAACCTATTATATACATGATCTATTTTAACACATTGCATTTTATTTATGTTAATATATTTAAATATATTACATATACAACAAATAATCTCCATTAATGACTACTCAAGCTTGGATCTTCCCCATTGGCCAAGAATTGACTACAGTTATCAGTTTTGTGTGCATTCTAATAAGTGTCTTTCTATAAGGTATTCTTTGAAAAGTTTGATGATTTGTTGCTGGAATTGAGAAGCTACTTGAAATTGCCCCTCTACAGTCTGTGTCTGGTAGCCTGGTGTTCAAAGACAGTTTTGTAAACTGCCAGATGACATCCTCCATACCTGCTTCTTGCTGCCTTCTACCAACCTCCTGGTTTCCATTAATTTTTTTTCCTTTCCTCTCTCTTTCTTCTCTCTCTCTTTCTTTCTTTCTTTCCTTCTTTCCTTCTTTCTTGGTGCTGGGCACTGAACCCAGGGCCTTGCATATGCTAAGTAGGTGCTGTACTATTTAGCTGTGCTCCCAGCCCTCTCCATAAAATCTTAACATAGCCCTACCAGGTCAGAGTTCTGGTCTAGTGGCTCTGGATCAAGCATGTTCTGACCTTGAGTTTTACTTCTCCTTCTTGGATTATGTCTTTTAGCAGGCAACTATTAGGGTAATACATGCTTCTTCCTGAAAAATCTTAATCTATATTTGGAACTTCCTTTTCCATTTCCACCTGGACAAAATGGGCTATCATTCTCAGCATGGGCAGTGTCTTAATCTATTTTCTGTTGCTATCACAGAATAGCAGGGTCTGGGTAATTTATAAAATAAAGAGGTTCATTTTGGCTCACAGTTCAGGATGCAAGGGGACTTCTAGTGAGAGCTCTGTGCTGCTTCAATATGACAGAAAGTATAAGAGCAAGCAGGCATGTGCAGAAGAGCCAAAACACAAGAAGCTGCCTTGTTTTAGAACAACCCACTCTTGCAGTAGATATTCCAATCCTGTAAGAATAAGAACTTCCTCAAGAAAGGTAATGATCCAATCACCTTTTAAAAGACCATCTCCCAACACTATCACAATGGCAAATCCTAATCTGAATTGTGGAGAGGACCAATCATATTCCATCCATTGTAGGCAGTGTCTGCATAAAAACAAGAGGTATTGAATGTGTCTTCATCACTTTCTGGAACAAAATATCTTGAAGGACTCTGACTGCCACCATCCTGAGAGACCCCTCTAAACAGCCCCCCTTCCCAGCACAGCTGCTATCCCAGTGACTCATACCATTATCCAGCCCTGCTAATGACATCAACTCTTATCATTATTCAGTCTTGCTACCTGCATATTCCCAAGCCTTGTCCTTGGGCAAGCATCCTTGGCAGGTAGCCACAACCCCCTGTAACTGAACCACCCGCCACACCTCATGACCCTGTAAAAGACCCATGACCCACATGAGAGTTACTGGTCTGTTCTCCAGTGCCAGAGCAGTCCCTCTCAGGTTTGTTCTGAAATAAACCTGTCCTGTTATATATATTTCTGTTTCTTTTTCTCCTTTTTTCCTAACATACCTGATACCCACAAATTAGAAAAAATGATGTTTATGTTGGCTCATGTTTCAGTACATAGTCAGCTGGTTCCAAGGCAGAATGACAAGGCAGCAAGCATGGTAGCGAGCATGGCAGAGAAGAGATGCTCACAGCATGGTAGCATGGTGGACAGGAAGTAGAGAGTGAAGTGAGAAGCTGAGGTGGGAGATAACCCCTTCCAGACTATGCCCACAGTGATCCATCTTTCTGACCAGATGCCAACTTCTAATAGCAGTTCAGCTATAATTCCCCATAATCCAATCACCTTTCAAAAGCCCCAGCTATGGGCACATGAGGCTTTGGGGGGACATCTAGATACAAACTATAACAGAGTGCTTGCCACATGCCAGGCACTGCTCACTCTGTGTTGAAAGTTTTAATCCTTTTGGTCCTCTCACCCACACAGCTAGCAAGCACATCTTTGCTACCAATGCCAGGGTTTGGTCCTCTGTTGTAATGTGTGGTTCTGTGGAAGCAAGTTAGGTTTTGGAGTAGGCAAACTTATTGGTTGTACATACTTTGACAAATTATTCAACCTCTAAAACAGGTCACTGATACCTGCAAAGTAAATGAAATAATAAATACAAGTACTTAGCTTAATATCTGGCACCCAGTGTTACCAGTTAAGGATAATACTTCTTTACACAAATAAAAAAAGTAATTCAGTCGTGTCTGATTGGGGGAATAGATTATTTTAAGGTCCTGCCATGTGCTCAACCCTTCTTCCCAAGTAATCTTCCTTCAAATGCCAGTTTTATTACTTGTTATTACAATTGGGTCTTGGCTCTAAGCTCCTCCTTTTCTTTTAATGCTTTAAGATATTCCTGATTTTAAAATGTCATGGTAGTAAAGTGAAAATTTTTACAGTTTTTCTGTTTTGAGTTTGCAATGTTTGGAATTATCATTCATATCAGAATCTTTCTATATATGAATTTTTTTATGTACTTAGATAATAAGGAAGGGAAGGAAAGAGTTTATAGGGTAGGAGAAACATCAACCAAAAGAGGAGAGGATCGAAATATTTTCACTTGGTTTATAGGAAAGAGGGAACATGTGTCACTATAAAGCATGATAACTGTAAGGCATGTCTTTTGTTGTTGTTACAAGCAGACCAGAATCTACACATTCAAATTAGTACAGTCATCTCACTTAGTCATTTTGGGAATTTATATGTTTCCAATAACTTAACTATTTCTTAAAAACTGTCAACTTCCATCTTCTCCACTCAGGTTCCTTTATGGGAAGGTACTGATATCTATCCCTTGTATGTAGTCTGCCATCCCAACCCCTTTCTGAACCAATTCTGGGTGAAGCAGGAAGTAAACTAGGACCTTTAACTGCCATCCCCCCGCACCCTTGTATTTGGCTTAATCAAATGTCTTCTCTATGACAGGGACTATACCAGGATCTGGGTTTGCAGAGATTAATATAACACAATCCCTGTCCTAAAGGAGTTTGTAGACCACAGGAGGGGGTGATCTAAAAAGCTTTATACAAGCCTCTTTACACAAGCGGTGAAATTTCCAAGTGTTCATGGAGTTGAAACCAAGTAGTGAAAGACCTGTTTGTATTGACATAAAGCACACAATCAGTTCCTATCATACAACTTTAAAGTCATCCTTGAGCACCTCAGATTGTTGACAGATTGGCTGAAATCCAACCCAGGGAGAACTAAGTAAATGTTCTGAGAGTGGAGTGCTTTGCTCCAGCTAAAATTCAAGTTTACTCACATGGGCAGCCACAGTGCTCCTGTTTGAAGTTCCTACAAAATGAAGACAATGTGATATGGCAGTTTTGAAAAAAGCAAAAGTGTCAGTCTCTTTGAAGCAATTTCTAAACTTTTTAACTTATAGAATGATAGATTTAACTTTGGTCTGAATCATTTTGGTACTAATAGTGTTATCAAAACAATGGGTTCCTGGATCAATTCAGTGAAGAAATAGCACTTCAAAGAATAAAAAAATGTTTTTTGTGGTAAAGGACATCCTATTGGTTATATGCTAGTATTCTAGAAATTAGCCCTTAGATTCTGTGTCTTCTTGCCAAATAATCTGTGGCACATTTATTAGGAACTGCAAATGTACTTTCTGGTGCACACAACTAAAATAAGTCCATTGATTTAAATAACTACCAGGCATGAAGAAGCAGGGTTCTATAGTGGTTAGAAATATGGTTTCAATGTTACCCTGCCAGGATTCAAATCCTCTTTTGCCATTCGCTAGTTGTGCGATATTTATTTTCTTCTTTTTTTGTTTTCTCTCTCTCTCTCTTTCTCTCTCATTCTTTCTTTCCAATATTTGAGATCAAATCTAGGACCTCACACATGCTAGGCACACACTACCACTGAGCTACATCCCCAGTCTAATCTGTGTGGTCTCAGACAAGCTATTCAATCTTCTGCCTGTTTCTCTATTTACAAAATGGGAATGATATAACCTGCCTAATGGGGTTGTGATGAAGATCAAGGAAACAACATAAAACACTTAGAGCCATCCTGCACAGAGTAAGATGTGCTCAATAAGTAGCAGCTGTTATTGGTTTGACCCTTACTGTGTGCCATGCTTGTTACGTACATCACTGAATTTATACCTACCAAGTCCCCTCTGAGTAAGGATTAGTATCCTCATTTTGCACATAAAAAACTTGGATTTAAACATTACAATAAGGTAGACACACAGTGATTAAGACCGAAGTTTAGCCTATTGTTTCATGTCATTAACATCAACCTCTCAATGGAGCTTTAAAAATCACAGTGCTACGCAATGCAAACAACTCAAGTTATTGAAGGTAAGACAATGTTATGTCCAGTCATACATGAGAGAATGAGCAAGCATGTTCATGTGACTTTTATTACAATATGTTGGTATAATTCTATTTTATGATTAGTTATTATTGTTAATCTCTTACTGTCCATAATTTATAAATTAGATTTTATCACAGGTATGGATTATGGAAAAATAGTATATCTGGTATTCAGTATTGTCTGTGATTTCAGCCACTCACTGAAAATTATGGAACATGTCTCTTGTGGATGAGGGGGAAACCACTGTAAAGGAAAAAATCTAGAAAATAAACCCCAACATATGAGACTATGTTTCTATAGTAGAGCAGTTGGAGACTACAGCCAAAAAGCTTAGAAGTAAGCAAGAGGCTAGCAAGATCCTGGGCCCCAAGGGAGAGGAACTTTGCAAGAATGTTGAGGAATTGACCACACCATGTGCCATGGGACTGAGTAAACTGTGGGTAGAAAAGTGTGCAAGGGGTTGAGGAACTTGATGTCCATTCATGACCTTTGACAGACAGTTTCAAGGGAGAAAGTGGTATGTTAATTGTTTAAGACTGAACTATAGAACAACTATACTTCAGGGTTTCCACTATCACCTCATAACAGTGCCTGGGTGGGAAATGGCTACAAGAGACAGTTACAGAGAGGGAATGGGCTAGACATCGATTACCCTGAAAAGTTTAAACTCAGGTCAGGAAGGATATAGGATCCTCTAATATAGCAAGACCCTGTCTCAGAGAACCAAAACCAACCAACCAAAAAAACCCAAGAAACAAACAAACAAAAGAACAGACTGATAAAGTGCTCAGCAAGCTCAAAGATGATATAACTAAACAGATAATGGACTTAATAAACAAAACAGTCAGTGAGTTTATGGAAGACACTAATAAAAAGTTAGCCGAGCTAAACAAAATGATAGAAAACATGAATGATAAGTTAGCAAAGAATTAGAATTCATAAAAAGTTATCAAACAAGGGCTGGGGATTTAGCTCAGTGGTTCTACTGCCTGCCTCATAAGTGGAAGGTCCCAAGTTCGATCCTCAGTACAAAAACCAAAACAAAACAAAAATCTAGGAGATTAAAAATTCCACTTAATATGTGGGCAGCAGAAGTGACCAGTGTGAGGAAAATGTCAGAACTAGAAGATATGGCTGATGCAGGTGAACAGTCACTCAGAGATAACCTAAAAACAACAAAAGAACATTAAAAAATGGGTCCAACAGCTGCTAGATGACACAAAAAAGACTAAGATTAATTGCAATTTAAGAACCAAAAGACAACACAAATTGCATAAAAAACCTGTTTACAGAAATAGTAGCAGAAAACTTCAAATATTGGGAAATAATTTAACATACAAATAAGTGAGGTATCTAGAACCCCAAATATCCACTGTAAGAAAAGAACTTCCCCGCCACACATTACATTCAAAATCCTAGAAGTCCAACACAAGAACAGAATATTAAAAGCTGTTAGAGAAAAGCAACAAACCCATTAGAATTATAGCAGGCCTCTCAACACAAACCTTAAAGGCCAGGAGAGCTTGGAGTAAAGTATTTCAAGCCCCAAAAGAAAACAACTTCCAATCCAGATTGATGTTCCTACAATATTATCTTTCAAAATTAATGGAGAAATAAGGTCTTTCCATGACAAAGGGCACCATAAAAATTCATGACACCAAGTCAGCACTCCAAAAAATTCTCAAGGACATACTAAAGAGAGACAATGCAGCCAAAAATGACAAAAGCTTAGAATGAATTCACAGGCAGGGTGAGCAGTTAAGCAGAAGGGAAATAAAGGAATCACTAATAGGAAAATAATGCAATGAAAAGAATAAATCAAATCCTTTGAGCAATAAGTTTCAATGTGAATGGTCTCAATTCCCCAATCAAAAGACACAAATTGGCAGAATGGATCAAAAAACAAAATCCAAAAGTATGCTGTATACAAGAAACATGCTTAATCCAAAAAGAAATTCATAGACTAAAAATCAAAGGATGGGAAACAATATTCCATGCAACAGGAACCTCAAAAACAAGCAGGAGTAGCTATCCTATTTTCAGAAAAAGTTGACTTCAAGCCAAAACTTATCAAAAGAGGCAAAGAAGGTCACTCACTGCATACTGTTTAAAGGAACAATTCAACAGGAAGAGATAACAATTATAAATATATATGCACTGAATACCAGCACGTCGAACTTCATAAAACAAATGATATTGGACATAACAGATCAGATAAACATCAACAAAATTATATGGGGAGATCTCAATATCTTACTAACACAAATAGATGAACTGTACAAAAAGTTAACAAAGAAATATCAGAGTTGAACCACACCTTTGCACAAATGGACTTAATAAATATCTACAGAATGATCTACCCAATAACAACAGAATATACATTCTTTTAAGCAGTGCATAAAGTTTCTCTAAAATAGATCAAATAATAGCCCATAGAGCATGCTTAAGTAAATACTTAAGTAAATGCTTAAGTGAAAGAATCAAAATTTCTCCCATACATAGTATCAGATCATAGTGCAATGAAACTAAAAATCAATGGCAAAAGAAACCACAGAAATTAGGCAAACACATGGAAATTAAACAATATACTCTTGAATTATCAGTGGGTCACAGAAAAAAATCAAGGGAAAAACTAAATTGTATCTACAATCAAATGATAATGCCAGTACAATATACCAGAATCTATGGGACACAATGAAAGCAGTTCTAAAAGGGAGATTTATGGCTGTGAAGTCCACATCACAAAAACAGAGTGAGCCCAAATAAATAACCTAATGATGAACTTCAGTATGTTACAGAAACAACAGCAATCGAAATCCATGTTAGTACAAAGAAGGAAGTTATAAAGATCAGAGCTGAAGTTCAGAGTAAAAAAATACAAAAGATCAATGAATCTAGGAACTTGTTCTTCAGAAAATGAACAAAAGAGTCAGACCTTTAGCCAATTTACCCAAAAAGAAAAGAAAAGAGCCTAATCAGTGCAATTAGAAATAAAAATGGTGAAATCACAACGGCTACCACTGAAATCAACAACTTTGAAAACTTGTACTCCAAGAAATTGAAGAATTGAGAAGAAATAGATTCCTAGGTACATATGACTCATCAAAACTGAGCTAAGAAGATATGAATAATCAAAAAACAGGCAATGAAATTGAATCAATAGTAAAAATCCTACCAACTAAGTATATTCCAGGACCCAGTACATATAAAAACATTTTCCCAGTCTGTACATTGTCTCTTCATTCCATTGGTTGTTATCTTCGCTGTGCAGAACTCTTTTAATTTGATATAATCTCACTTGTTGACTTTTGATGTTATTTCTTATGAAACTGGGATTCTGTTCAGAAAGTCTTTGCCTATATCTTTGTCTTCAAGAGTTTTACGTATTTTACCTTCCACCAGATTAAGTATTTCTGTGTTAATATTTTGATAGTTGATCCATTTTAGTGTGGTGAGAGACTTGAGTCTAGATTCAATCTTCAGCTTTAGAAGAATGAATGAACTCAGTGAGTTCATTATTGGTGTACAGGAATGCTATTGTTTTTTGTGTGTTGATTTTGTATCCAGCTATGTTACTGAATTTAGTTATTAATTTTACGAATATTTGGTGCAATTTTTTTGGATCTTCTATATAAAGGACCATATCATCTACAAATAATGATAATTTGACTTCATCCTTTCATATATATATCTATAAAATTTTTTTCCCCATCAAGTTTATTGCTACATTTTAGGTATAAAATACAGTTACATTCATCATTGGGATCTTGTACCATTACATGAGTATCATGGTTCTTATTTTTTTCCCCTTTCCTTGCCCTCCCTTCACCCCCTCCACCCTTCCTTGTTTGCAAAGACTTTGTTTCCATTTTTTTTCTTTTCTCATATTTTTTCTTTTCCTTTTTTTTCCTTTCCCATACCCCTCCCACTTCCCCTGCTCCTTTAGACCTTTTCTTCCAATTACATAATATCAATTACACGTTTTTAAAATTACAATACCAAGATCTAGGAGACATTACCACAGATTTTACAGAATTTAAAAGGATATAGAAAGCATATTACAAAAATCTTTTTTGAAATAAATTTGACAACTTCTAAGAAGTACCTTGAAGACAAATTACTGAAACTAACTCTGGAGGAAATATAAAATTTGAATAGCACCTATTAAAGAAAGTATATTTCTAGCTTGAAAAACTACCTATATGACAACAGCAGGCTCATATACATTTTAACTGATAAATTATATCAAACAATTAAAGCAGAAAAAAGGAGGAACACTTCTCCCCTCCTTTTAGGAAATCAACATTGTGCTAATCCTAAAACTGGATAAAGATAATAGAAGAAAAAAGTATGAACATAGATAGAAATTTGTTGAACAAAACAAACTATTAGAAGTCAGATCTGGCAGTATGTAGAAAGTGGTTTTATTATAGGGATGGCAGTGTTGGTTCAGCATGGGAAGATCCACCCCCAAAAGTCATCATTTTAACAGAGGAAAGGAGAAAGCCATATGATCCTGTCACTAGTTGGAGAAAAAGTTTTGGACTAAATTCTACAGCTGTTCATGGTAAAAGCTATCAGGAGACTAGACCTAGAACAGAACCTTCTCAACAGATTAAAGACATGTACTCCATACTTCCAGTGAGAACACCTTATATGAATGGAAAAGATACAATGCTTTCTCCTTAAGGTGGGGAACAAGGGCAGATATGCTTACTCTTTATCTGTTCATTAAAATTTGAAACCTAGGCCCAACCAAAATAGTCTGGCAGTAAAATGACACAATTAGGATAGGATTGACAAGGCAGAAGCAAAATCTTTATATGTAGATAAAATGACCATCTACAGAGAAAATACTAAGAAATCTCTAGAAGCCCCTAGAACTTGTATTTGAATTTAGCAGAATTAGAAAACACAAGGTATATATAAAAATTTAGATCTATATATACTTGCTATAAATGAAGAATTAGATATTGAAATTTAAAAGTTGTGTAGGAGTACAAAGGACCTAGAAAAGTTAAAAAAAAATTGTTGGAAGACATTTAGTACCTAATTTTAAGACTTCTTCTAAAGCTACAGTAATCAAGGCAGTGTTGGTGTAAGGAAACACATGTAGATCATTGGAATAAAACAGAGAATCTAGAAAAAGAACCACACATATATGGTCCACTGAGTTTTGAAAGATTATTTAACATTAGCATTTTTTAGAATATAAACTCAATTCAAGAGCCGAGGAAGAGATAGTGTTTTCAGCAAACGGCACTAGAACATCTGGTATCTGTATATAAAAAATTAACCCCAACCCTTTATTTCCATACATGAAAATAACTTGAAGGGATCTGTGAACCTAAATAAGAAAACCAAAAAGTATAAAACTTTAAGAAGAAATTATAAGGGAAAATGTTTATGAATTCCGGGTAGGCAAGAACTACCTAGGATACAAAAAACATGATGTATAAAAGAAAAAAATTGATAAATGAAATTCCATCAAAATTTAGAACATTAAATGACATCATTAAAATGAAAAGTAGTCCTTAAACAGACCATATTTACAATGCATGTGACCTATGACCAGAATATATACAGAACTCTTACAGCTCATTAATAGACAACCCAATTAATAAGTAGAAATAAGAAGATGATAAATAGCCAGTGTAGCACAAAGAAAGGTGTGCAACTCTAGAATCAGAAAAATACTAATCAGTACAATAACAAGATTGAATTATGCACTCATTAGGGAGATGAAGTTAAAAGTTTTAAAAGCTTTGTCATGACTTTTTCTTTTTGTTGAATTCTCCCCTTTTGCATTTAATTTGTCACGCCCAATGGATTCATTCTCCTGGGTTTCCTGGGGTTGTGATCCTCATTGTCTTTTCCTAGGGTATTGTCTAAAATTTTTTGGAGTGCCAGTTTGGTATTCATGAAGTTCCCGAGGTGCTTTTTATCATGAAAGTATCTTATTTCTCCATCAATTTTGAAAGATAGTTTTGTAGAGTACATCAATCTGGGTTGGAGGTTGTTTTCCTTTAGGGCTTGAAATACATCACTCCAAGCTCTTCTTGCCTTGAGGGTTTGCATTGAGAAGTCTGCTGTGATTCTGATGGGCTTTCCTTTGTATGTGTTTTGTTTCTTTTCTCTCACTGCTTGTAGAATTTTATTCTTCTGTTGGATTTCTGGAATCCTAACTATTATATGCCTATGTGTAGATTTTTTTTTGATTAAGGCTAGCTGGAGTCCTATATGCCTCACTTATCTGTATGTCAAGTTCTTTTCCCTTCCTTGGGAAGTTTTCTGCCATCACTTCTGTGAAGAGGTTTTTTATGTCATCTGCACTCTCTCCTCTTTCTTCATTGACTCCAATCAGTCTTATGTTATTCTTCTTTGCATCGTCTAGCAGCTGCTGGATTGATTTCTCATGTTCCCTTACAATTTTAAAGCAATTTTTCTTTTCCTCCTCCCTAATTGCAATCTTATCTTCTATATGTGAAATTCTATCCTCACATTGGTTCATTCTGCTGCACAGACTTTCAATGGAGTTTTTATCTGTTTATATCTGTTTTATGGATTCCATTTGTTTCCTATGTTGGGATTCCATCATATTCCTCAGATCCTCTATTTTTTTTTATCTGTGTCCTCTCTAGATTTATTAATCATGTCTTGCACCATGAGCACAATCTTTGCTGTTATCTGAGTAATTATTTCTGATTTCATTTTTCCCAGATCCTCTTTTGTTGCCAGTTCAGAGAGTCCAGGTGGTTGAGTATCAGATTGTTCCATCTCATTTCCCTTTGGGGTTGCTGTAGGTGATCCAGAAGTCTGTTTTTGAGGCTTGTTTACATGTCTTCTCATTTCCACGGGGTGGGGGGGGGTGCTTCTGGCACCCATGTGGCGCACCTTCTCTGCCCTAGGATCCTGGGATGGCGGCGGGGGAGCTTCCTTCTGGGTGCTTGGACCAGCTCACCTTCTCTGCCCTAGGAGCATGGGATGGCAGTGGAGGAGCTTTCTTCCAGGTGCTGGGGCTGCCTCAGCTTCTCTTGTTATAAAATATTACTTTTCAGTAGCAAAGTCTCTATCTCCTTAGCAGATCCAGTCTTGCCACCCCTAAGCTTCATTGACAAGAGGAGATGGGGTTCTCTGTGGTATGGCCTCTGACGTGCCCATCAAGCACCAGCACTCAAATCCTCTTCCCACCTGGCCACAGGGCCTGAGTGCACCTCAGTATCGTGTCGGGCCTGTGCATGTGCCTCATATATATATATTAACCAGCTACACCTTGGACAGAGGACTATTATCTAAAATATATAAAGAACTTAAAAAATGAGACCCCCCCAAAAATAAAAGACCCAGTTAAAAAAGACCCAACTGAAATAAATAACCAATTCTCAAAAGTACAAATAGCCAATATATACATGAAAAAAGACTCAACATTTCTAGCCATTAGAAATATGCAAATTAAGATATCATTGAAATTCCATCTTACTCCAGAAAGAATGGTTAGCATCAAGAATTCAAATAATAACACATGCTGGCAAGGCTGTGGAAATAAAGCGACATTTTTACACTGTTGGTGGAAATGTAAACTACTACAGCCACTATGGAAATCAGTATAGGGATTCTCAAAAACTAAAACTAGGAATTTCATTTGACCTAGGTATTCCTCTTCTAGATATTTTCCTCAAAGAGTTAAAGACATTATATTATAATGATACATCCATACCCATATTTGTAGCAGAATAATTCACTATAGCTGAACCTTGGAAGTGGCCTATATGTCAATCAACAATGAATGGATAAAGAATAAGTGGCATTTACACACAATGGAGTGCTACTCTGCCATAAAAAAAAGATAAACGAGTCATTTGTAGAAAATGGGTGTAATTTGAGACCACAATACTTAGTGAAATAAATCAGTAACAAAAGTGTAAATATTGTACTATTTCTCTTATATGAGAAACCCAAAGTATAAATAAATTAAAGAGCAAAATAAAAGATAGGTAATAAGAAACAGTGAGATAGATCTTTTGCAAATGAGAAGAGAACCAAGAGATAGAAGGATGTGGGAGAGTGCAGAAGAGAAGTGGATGAAAAAAGAGTTAAGATGTGTTATGTACATGTACCATTTCCCCATAATGAATATAATCATTATACATGCAAACATGTACTAATAAAAATTAAATAAAAAACATTTTAACTGTAAAGACTATGATGGTCCCTACTGTCATTTGATTGCTTATTTCTTTACATTATGATATGTATTCCAATCCTCTCTGTTACTCTATTTGGGATGTTTCATTACTGTCTCCTTTTTAAAGAGGAGAGGAATGGGAAGGCAGAATTAAGAAAATTTCCCAAAGTCACAGCAAATAGGCATAAAAGCTAGATTTGCTTGAGTCTGGAGCCTGGCCTCCCTTTGACTTAATTTCCTCATCTGCAAAGTGTGGAGAACATGAATGACTTCACAGAACTGTGCAAGAGGAAGGGATTTCACTTGTATGAGGCCCCTGCCAGATCTCAACAATTGTTAGTTCCTCCTACTGGCCTCCTTTCTAAAGGAGTCAGCAAATACCACCAGGACAGCAGCGCTCAGTGGAGATCTGTCCCTAGGGCAGACATTTCCTGCAATAACATGGTTTTCAGTGGACACAGTGGATGATCCACTTGAGAGCCTTTCTCAGCTCTTTGGGGAAGGCTCCTGTATCTGCCAGTCCTTTTGCAGCTCAGTACTTGAACTTTCACATCCCACCTCTGTTGCTGAGAACAGCTATCAGAAACACAGTTGGAGACAAGCATTATTAGTGGGGCAACATGCAGACTGTATAACCAGGTCTATGGGGAAGAGAGGAAAGAATTTTCGATCTAATCTAATCTTCTTTGAAACAAGATCTCACTATATTTCCCAGGCTGTCCTGGGCTCAAGCAATCCTCTTATCTCATCCTCCCAAGTACATGGAGCTACAGGCACTCCATACCGCACCTGGCTGGGAAAGAGGGGATTTAAATATCCATCTTGTGTGACATTCCTTAGAGTTGACTCCAGTGTATAATTTAGAACCACACATAAAAATTACTTTTTTGAGAAAACCTCAAAATTACTGAGATGAAACTTCTTTCTTTCCAAAATCTGAGAGAAAAGTGCTTCCAGACTCACTCACACTTTGGTTTTTTCCACCCTCTTTTAAAATTATTTACAAGTTTGTCTACCCCCTCACCCCTTCCCTTCATTCATGTCTTGCCTGGTATCATTGAGAATAGCGTCATTGGACTGGAAGTTTTTTCTTCCTCTTTTGGTTCTGTGTAAGTGGTCTGTGGGTTTACTTCATACCAGATGTTTCTACCCAACCTGCCTTTCAAAAGAAAACTAGGATTATTTTTAAACATAATTTGGAGACTTCCAAATAAAACAAATATTCTAATTGCCTGTGGTTATAAGTCCTTGCTTGGTGGTGGGGAGACCAGAGGACACCGAGCGAAGAGGGCCAGCTCCAAGGACGTGCATGGGCCTCCAAGACTGGCCGCGTGGTCTGGGCTGCATGCCCTTCTTTCTTCTCACATTTCCTTTGTTGTTGTTTTGCAGTGCTGGGGATGAAACCAGGGCCTCACGCATGCTAGATGTGTATTCTACCACTGAATTACATCTTTATCCTCCTTTTTTCCCCTTCTTGAACACCAACCCCAATGCCATATGGTGGTCATACTGAGGTAACTGAGGTACCCACTTCTGTCCCATGAAATACACTGCTCAGGTGTTCTGCTGAATTTTGTCAGTATCCTTTTGTCCTCAAAAGCCAATCTGTTAGAATGATTCATATTAAGATAACTCTATAACACATCTTCCTTCCCAGTTAATTTGTTATTGGAGACCTATAGACAGTTCAA
The DNA here is from genome assembly GCF_053883595.1 of Heterocephalus glaber. NCBI lineage: Eukaryota > Metazoa > Chordata > Mammalia > Rodentia > Bathyergidae > Heterocephalus > Heterocephalus glaber. The sequence continues at coordinate 21,132,971 of NW_028258143.1, read as the reverse complement.
ACCATTTGTTCTCAACTGCAGGTACACGTGAAAACCATCTGAAAATTTGCTAAATTACAGATGTCCAAACCCCACCAACCCCAGATCTAGGGGGTGGGTGGGGGTAATTCTGGGGAAACTAGATTTTTAAAAAAATTAACTTGTCTTTTTAATTAACAAAGGTAACATGTATTCATAGTTTTTTAAATTATTGCTAATGTAAACATTACAGACATGATTTAAATGAAAAGAAAAAAAAAGAGAGAAAAGAATCCCCTTCCCTTCCCTTCTGGATACCCCCATAGTCCCATAGCCCCATCACAGCTCTTAGGAGCAAACACTGTTAACATTTTCAAGTGTCTCTTTTTAGAAGTTTTCTGTATATTTTACTAACTTACAGTATTTATTTTTTCTACACATGTAATCAAATTATCACACTTGATTTTTGCATCCCCAATAAATTTGGGGGAACTTTCTGTATCACTATGAACCAGCTGATCTTGTTCTTCCTGAGATTTGCACCTCACTGAACTGTGGATGGGCCTCAACTCTCTGGTTTACTACAAAGCTCAGGCTAGAGAAGACCTACCTGCTGGATGGACAGATCGCCCAAGGGGGAAGATGGTCAGTGCTCTCTAATTTCCAAAGCCTCTTAAGAAAATGAGATTTTGGAGAAGAGAGAAGTTTGTAGGCTTCAAATATACAGAAATGATATGTTTAAGGGGAGAGAAACACTAATTGCCTAGGTTTCATCATTACACATTGCATATATGTATTATCACACTATACCCCACAAATATATAGAATTATTATATGTCAATTGAAAATAAATTTTTAAAGAACATGTGTTTTGGGGAAAAGTGGTTTTCCCCTAAATTGTAGTTGGAATGGTTGCCTGCTTCTGTGAAATGCTTTAGTAGAGATCTTAGACCTTCTGTTGAATCTTTTTTTCAGCATCTTTTTCTTTAGGAACAAATAGGGATGATTGTCTCTAAGATAATACCACTCACTTCTCACAGGGAGTACACCTAAGAAAGCCCCTGTAAATCGCAGGAAAGCATATACTGTGGAGAAGTATTTCAGGTACTCTCAGGAAAATTGTGGCAACCCTGGAGGTGAGCTTTACCTGGAGGTTCCTCAGTAGGAACCCAGGAAAAAATGGAAAAGAGTGAACCCATCTCAGACAGTGACATGAGAGAGAAGATTGTGTGTGGGTTCTCCTGAGCCATTCCTAGGACCTCCAAGCATTATCTATCTTCCTTGAACCTTATATGAGAAAGGGGTGCTGTAGGCCCTGTGTCAGCAGGCGGGAGGCATGAGATGGTGACATCTGTTTTTGCAGATTCATTTGTCCTCTGGCCGCTGGGCCTGTGAGATGTGGAATGCATGCATCCTCTCATCAGATCCTCATTCCATCCTTTAACTTCTGCAAGCAAGAACCAGTTGGCTCATTTTATTTTCCACACAGGAAGAAACTGAGGCCAAAGAACTAAAAGAAACTTGCAGGTCACTTAGCTCATCTGTGGGGCTCATATGACCCTGAGCCCTGCATCCTTCCCACCACCTAAAGCTTCTTCCTTTCTTGGTACCTTCATTATTAGAACCCTTGGATATTCTTAGCTAACAATGGATGACATAAATAAACACATAATCATTTCCCCATATTTCCGCATAAGTCCACTGCAGATGGCTGAGCCCCACAGCATGAAAAGGCATTTTGCAGAATGAAAAGAGCTTCAGCATTAATCATCATGGAACAGTGCAAGCTGGCTTTGTGTGTGTGTGAGGGGGAGGACTTCAGGGAAGATGGGCATCCTCTAGCTGCTGTCGGGAGACCCCTACTGATGGACAGTTAGACTGCCTGTCAGGGCCTGAGTGGGAGCTTCTGCTATGCTGAGGAGCAGGTATTTGGCACTGGTCACCCAAGGTGAGCACCGTCTGCTGCCTACTCCTGCAGAGACAGAACTGAAGCTCCAAGTATGTTATTAGTGGGCCGGGATCCTGCCCTGGTCCTGAAGCCAAGGGCAAGGTGGGGACAGGGAGAGGTGCTGCCTGTCAGGTGGTGTGAAATTGTCTATGTATTTACTGAGCCAGGGAGGAAGAACCAAAATAGACCCTGTGCTAGAGTTTGGATATGGAATATCCTCCAAAGGTCCATGTCTGAAAGGTTTTGTCCCCAGCCCATGGTGCTACTGAATGTGGTGGAACTCGTAATAGCTGGGGTAAACAGAAGTTAAGTCATTGGGAGTGTGATATTGAGACCCTGGTGTTCGCTCTCTCTCTCTCTCTCTCTCTCTCTCCTCTTTCTCCTTCCCAGCTGCTATGGAGTGAACTGCCCTCCTCTGCCTCACACTCTTGCCATGGTCTATTGCCTTGCCACAGGCTTAAAACAACAGTGGTAAGTTGTCATGAACTGAAATCTCTGAAGCCATGAGCCAAAATAAACCTTTCTTCCTTATAAGTTGATTATCTCAGGTATTTTGCCATGGTGACAGAAAGCTGACTAATATATTCTGAAAGAAAGAAGAGATCAGAGGTAGTTCTTGTGTCAAGCTGAATGATCGTAGTAGGTTGGACCCCTATGTCTTGAAGAGGGGAGGTGATCAGTGGCTACTTGTTGAAGTAATTAATAGTTTAGCAACTGAAGTTAGCCTTTTGGAGGGAAAAGTGTCTCTTTAGACAGGATGGGTTAGGAAGCCCCTTTGGGGCCCCTCAAACTGCATTGTAAGGCTTCTCTGCTCCTGGGCCCAAGCAGCTACCACAGTTTTGACTCTGGCATTAGGGGAATCAGGTCCCCCATGAATTACATAAATATCCACAAGTGAGTAAGACTTCATTTGTCAACCAGAAAGGGAAAAAGTAGGCATTTGTTTAAAGCTCTGATATTTTAACTCACAAACAGACTAGACTAACTGTTTTAAATGGAGAGAGTGAAGATAGAGAAAGACTGAAAGTTTAATTTGCTCAATTGCTCAGAAAATTAACATGTTGACCTTCATGGATCTGTGTAGATAAACTGCTTACATAGAAAAACTGTGTACATTTAATGACATTGAGAAAATGCCCATGACTTATGGGAGGTGGTGGATGTGATGGCACAATGATGTGTTCAGTTTGAAGTTCAGGAAGCTGTTTATCCGGTGTGTGACTTGGTCAGCTGGTCCCAGGGACCTTCCATCCCTTGTTGGGTGGGTGCACAGAAGTGACCACAATGTCAGTTCCAGCTCCTTTTCCCACTCTTGGCTGCTTGACTCCTTGCATATCTAACTTCTGACCTCTGTGGGCTCCTGGTTCTGATGGCTGCTAGCCCTCAGGAAAGCCCTCCTGGGTGACTGGGCCCAGTTTCCTGTGTTTCCTCATTTCAGTGTCATGCCATCCTTTGGGATTCCTCCTAGCCAGGCCCACCACTGGAAGAGAGTTGACTTCAGTTCCCTTATTTTTTCCCCTCCTTTCCCCTTCTTTCCCTTCCTCCCTTCCTCCCTTCCTTCTTCCTTCCTTCCCTTTTTCCTTCCTTTCCTCCTTTCAAGTAAAATAAAACTGTTGGACTGGATGGACTTCACAATCCCTGCCTGCTCTAACTATCCTAACAGGTCTGATGAAAGTGGCCACAGGGACATCTAGGCAGGCCCCTCCCAGAAACCACTGAGGGTGTCATGTAGTTGTTTTACATGTGATGTCCATACAGCTTTTGTGCTATGAAAATTGTTAGGATAGCTTCCTGGACAGAGTCAGAAAGGTAAATGAACCACTGAGGAAGCCATCAGCAGGATAGAATGCAGGTATTCCAAGACCAACCTGAATATGCAGCTTGTCCATCAGATGCAGAGCTATTTGCTAAGTGGCTTTTCATCCTATTTGCAGGCTTGCAAGCAGCTCACTGTTCTCAGAAAATGGCAACTGCTTTTGGGGAGCACTCAGCATCTGGTCAATAACTTGGAAATGCTGGTTTTCAGCTGAATGCTGAGGCCTCCCTTTGACAAGAATGGGGGAAGTTATTCCAGGCAGGGTATCATTTTCTATTGCTGCCACAACAAATCGCTATAAATTTAGCAGCTCCAAACAGCATAATTTATTTCCACACAGTTTTTTAGGCCAGACAAAAGTCTCACATGGTCACAGGCTGTGTTTCTTTCTGGAGACTTAAGGGGAGGATCCACCTCTTTGTCAGTTGGCAGAATTCAGTTCCACAAGGTTGGGGGACTGATGTCTCTATTTCCTTGCTGGCAGTCAACTGGGAGCTCCTTATCTCCTACCTAGAGGCTTCTCTCTAGTCCTTGTACACCCAGAACCAGCAACAGGGCCCCTTCTCTTGCTGTCATCTCTGTGACCTTCCTTCTGGAACCATTATGTGCCCCTCTGGCCACATCTGGGAATGGTTCCCTACTTTTAAGGACTCATGTGATTAGATTGAGCCCACCAGATAATGCAGAATAATTTTCCTGTCTCCAAGTTCTTAACCATATATGCAAAGTCTCTTTTGCTAGGTAAGGACATATATTCAAAGGTCCCGTGCATTAGAAAGTGGACATTCTTAGTGAGCCTGCTATTCCCAGTCCTGTTAGGCTATGAGTTTTGCTGAGCCTTGCTGGATGTTGCACTGAAGCAGTAAATCTTCCCCAGGAGACTCAGCACCTGTGCTGGTGGGGGAACACAGAGCCCTGTGAACTGCAGCAAGCCAGTGCTGTGTGGCACTGTGAAAGGCAAGACTTGAATGCATCCATCACAGACATTTGGTGGTCAAACCATCAGATACACTGAGTAATCCAAGTTCACATAGCTTTGTGAAATGCAGTTATGTAGGCTAGCTCATAAAATGTTTTTACAAGATCTGACACAAATGGAACCAACTCAGCTTGCTTTTCCTGTTTGAAGTTTTCCAGGCCTAGCCAGGTCCCTTCTGGAACTTCATGTGCTGCCAGCTCCCCGGTACCCCTTCCAGCAGTGTCGCTTAGTCCTTCTTAGCCTCTGACCTACAGATAGAACCTACCAAGGCAGTTGCTATGATCTGAACTCCTCCTCTGCATTCATATTTGCCCTTCCCTCAACCTGCAGTCCCCAACTCCTTCCCCTTCCTTGAAAGCCTAGCAACTCATCCTATGCAGTCTTCTAATCCCTCTGTGCTCACAGTGCATCTGAGGACATCATTTGGGAGCTATGGGAAATGCAGAATCTCAGGCCCCACTCTGGACCTACTGAAGCCAAGTCTGCTTTTTAACACAATCCTAGGGATTCATAAGCACTTTAAAGTTTGAGCAGCCCTTGGCAGGGGCCTGCTGGGGCGGCTCCTCTCCAGTAATGATACCTTTCCTAACTGTCCCCAGCCCCAGGTAAATATTCTTTTTCTTGCTCCCCTTGTTCCCTGCTTGGACTTCTTTCCTATGAATGGATTACAACTGGATACTGTGTTCATCAGCTTTCCATTGCTATGACAAAAATAGCTGGCATAATCCACCTAAAAAGAAGAAGGTTTATTTTAGCTCATGGTTTTGGAGATTTCAGTCCATAGTGACCCCCTTTGATTTTGGGATTGTGGTAAGGCAGCACATCATGGCAGGACATGTTGTGGAGCAGGAAACCAGGAGAGGAAAAAGAAAGAGGCTGGGCCCCAATATTCCCTTCAAGGGCACATCTCTAATGACCTAACATTTTCCCACTAGGCTTCACTTCTTAAAGGTTCCACTACCTCCTAGTAGAGCCATGGATTTGGGACAGAGACTTTAACATATGGGGGACATTTAAGATTCAAATTATAGGGCCAGAGATTTAGCTCAGTGGTTCCACCACCTGCCTCACAAGCACAAGGTCCAGAGTTTGATCCCTGGTACCAAAAAAAAAAAGATTCAAATTATAGCAGATGTTAAAAGGACTTTTCCTGTTATCTAGAAATTTCAACAGAAGCTTCAAAGGCATAGAACAAAATAATAGGTGCCAAGAAGACCACATCCATAAGAAGTGCTGTGCCCTGTGCAGGACAAGCTCAGAAGATATTCAAGGTCCCTGCCAGCCCTTCACCTACTCCCAGCCTGGAAGTGTACAGGGTATTAGGGTAGGTTTCTTTGAAGACAGTGACTGAGGGCTTTCATGGCAGACAGAACAAGTGCTTTGTCCTCACCTTGCAGATGTGACAAAGGCTTCAGGTGGCTTCCCTTGTATCTTTAAGTGCTTGGGGAAGCATGAAGAATGGGCTGAGTAGGGGGCCTGCACTGGACTACAACACTGCGCTTCAGAGGCCTATGAGGCAAAGGTGCATGGCTTCCGGGAGGCAGGTGTGTGTCATGAGGTGAGAAGACTCTCAGAGCCTTTTCAGAAGGAACCCCAACCAAGGGGGCTGCCCCAAGGAGCAAAGGGACCCAGCAAAGAGTTGGACCACTGGAAAACCAGGGGCCTAGGGCTACTGCAACATCTCCTCACAACTACACACAGCCTGACCTCATGATGAGAATCATAGTTGGAACACAGTTGCCAGATTTCACAAGCAAAAAATACAAAACATGCATGCATTTAAATTTGATTTTAGATAAATAAAGAATATATTTTTAGTATATCACATGCAGTATTTGAAACACACTTATACTAAAAATTATTTATTGTTTACCTGAACTTCAAATTTAGTTGTTCATTTTGCACTTTATCTGGCAACCCTAAGTTGAGAGCATCACAGCAGAGATCCTAGTGGCTTCCTCAAAAGCCCACTGAAATCCCCCAAAGTGAAGGCAGCTACTGAACCCCGGTGTTAGGTCACTACTGAAGCAGTCATACAAGAACCTTTTTGCTCTTATGTCCTTATCCCTTATCCTGTCCCCCTCATCAGACACCAAGACTGGCAGGTGGGAGGTAGAGGAAAAGAGGGCTTGGGAGGAGGTGACCATATCTACCACTTGAGGCTGCCAAGCCAGAGCAGGGATACACTTTAAATGAAATTGAACAATTGAGTATTACCTAGACCAGACATTCGATTTCCTTTCTTGTGATTTAAAGGGACCTACTAAGTCAGCCGCAGACATCATGTCCACAAGGAGATGAGACGTAGACCCTGGAGCTAGGCTGAAAAGACAGTGGGTGAAAGAATAGAACTGCTTTAGGGCTGTGCCCTGCTGCATGACACTGATGCCAAATGGACTCTTTGTTGTCATATCTGCCACTCTCACTAGTGTCTTACCTTTCATCTGGGTCACCAGTTCCTGGTGTATGTAGTAGATGCTCAGCAAACATTTGAGTGCTGGATGTTGAAATTTTCAGTGAATTGACCCATTTCTTTCACCTAGGGGACCTATGAGGGGAAAGTCTTCCTGCCAGTGTACAATCCTTCTCAAAGACACATGAGCTGCAATAAACCTTCTTGTTACAAAATATGCTAGGTTTGAGGCTGGGGGTAGCTAGATTGAAACTGGAATCTTCTCTAAGGATATTTGCAGGCACTTGGTGTTTTGGAGAACCTGAAACCTGTACACACTGGGGCCTGCTTTAAGGAAAAGAATATCAAATTATTTCAAAAGAGATAGAGAGGATTTAGAATGTTTTCACCACCAAGGAATTATAAATGTTTGAGGAGATAAATATGCTTAGTCTGATTTTAATATTACATCATATATACATGTACCAAAACATTACTTGGTAGCCCAAATAACATAAAAGAATAACATAAGTCAAAATTAGACATAAATATTAATATTAGTTTAGAAGAGATTATGGCAAATTAAAAATTTAGAAAAAACTTACAAATATTGCATACATCATAAAATCCAGAAAAATAACATAACATTTGTTTTGACTAACTTGGACACACCACTACAATACATTTTTTCCTGCATTTTAAAAATCTTTCCTTCATTTTTTGGACAATTTTTTTGTCACTTTTCTCATTGCTGAGACAAAATACCTGACACCCAAAGTTAAAGAAGAAAGCTTTAGTTGGCTCACAGTTTGTAGACATTTGTAGATGACTGGCTCCAAGGCAGGGTAGCATGGCAGAGGGGCACACAGAGGAGAAACAGTTCGTGGTGGGCAGAAGGCAGGAAGGCAGCAAAATAGTGAGGAAGTAATCAGCAAGCAGCAAGCAGCAGGTGACAACAGCAGCTTTCTTTTGGTCCCTAATATTATATCCAGGCTAGCACTCACACCCAGGGTAGGGCAGCCTTAATCCTAGCATTGCACTATGAATTAATCCCAGCATCACATCACTTATCCCAGCAGCACATAGCCATGATCCAGCCCCCTCCCAAAAGTCCCATCTATAACTGCATGAGGCTTTAGTGGGACATCTATATACATGCCATAACAGGCAACATCCTTCTAAGTGGACTATTATGAGTTTATATTATTATTATTATTTATGTCTGTATTTGTGGTCAAATCACTAAGATTGTAACTGTTTTTTCAATATATTAATGTTTTTCTCTTCTTCATTAAATTGGATTATTTAAAAGATTTATTTATGCTTTAAATTTTTTTATTTAGTTTTATTTTTTATTAGTACACGTCTGTGATACATAATGAATGATTCATGGTGGGAAGTTGGTACATGTGCATATCTCATATTAATCCTCTTTACTTTCTCTTTCCCATCCCTCCCTCCCCCTTCCCTCCATTTCTATATTGTCTTTGCATTTACAAAATGTCTAAATCCCTGTTTCCTATTATCTATCTGTTCTTTATACTTTGAATTTCTCATATAAGAAAAATCATGCCATATTTAAGCTTGTGTGTCTGATTTATTTTACTTGATATTATAGTCTCAAGGCGTATCCATTTTCTACAAATGACTCAAATTTATCCTTCTTTATAGCAGAGTGGTACTCTATTGTGTATAAACACCATGTTTTTTTTATTCATTCACTTGTTGTTGGATATATAGGCCACTTCCAAGAGTTAACTGTTGTATTACAAATCGTACTGCTATAAACATGTGTAGGCATGTATCACTGTAATAGGATGTCTAACTCTTTCAGGGAGATACCTAGAAGGGGGTACCTGGGTCGAGTGGAATTTCTACTTTTAGTTTTTTGAGGAAACACTATACTGATTTTCATAGTGGTTGTACTAGTTTGCACTCCCACCAACAAAGTAGAAGGGTTCATTTTTGCCCCCACTGCCTTACCAGCATTTGTAGTTTTTTTGATTTCTTGATGATAGCCATTCTTTCTGGAGTAAAATGGAATCTTAGAGTTATTTTAATTTGCATTTCTCTAATGGCCATAGATGTAGAGCATCTTTTCATGTATTTATTGGCCATTTGTAGTTCTTCTGAGAAGTGTCTATTTATTTCAGTTGCTCGTTTTTTGCTTGGGTCTTTCATTTCAGCAGGGTGTAAGATTTTTATTTTTTATACATTTATATATTTTTATGTATTCTGCCTGAAGATTTATTGATGCTTTAAGGGTATCTCTTCCTATTAATGAAGTGCTGCTTTGGGCATCATCTGATTCCTGCAGTCTTTCTTGTCATTTTCACTATTTATATTTTCTTAGCTGTCACTATTCTTTTCCTTAATCTCATTTTTTTGTTCATCAGATTTTGTCAGCTTCTGTTATAATAGAAGACAGTTTGTGACATTCTGAAACGTAGTCTTTTATCTTTGTTTTTGTCTGAGGCTCCCACTAGGACTGCTTCTTGCTTAGCACATTTGAATTTTGTATAATAAATAATTTTGAAATAAAGGCATTCTCAAGAGCAGTTCAAATGCATCCAAAAATTGCTATAATGTGTTGGGTTACAAATTGCACAATCAAGCTACTCTTTTGCCACACAGACTGATCTGTTAGTCAGTGTGTGTAGGGGTTTCATTACCCTGGGAAACTTTTTTCCAATTTTTCTTTCCATTCTGAGTCTGTGGTAATTTGATGCACAATTTCTCCAAGAACCACAGATTTCCTCAGAATGGATGGATCAGATACTTTAACAGAACAATAAACCTGTGGAAAACATCACATGAGCAGTCTCCTCTTTGCAGAGTAAAGTAGACAAGCTATGTTAGTGGACAAGCATCTGATTTCCAAATCAAATCTTAGAATTGATGTAACTTTTTGTATTGCAGTCCTTAATCCCTCTAAAATATACACACATTCTTATTATACAGTGATATAGTTATTTGACTTTGGGTTATTAATCTAAGGAGATATTCCTGAAGATTAAAAAATGTGTTATATACAAAGATGTTAACACTGCATTCCTTAAATTCCTCTTCTTTTTCTTCTCTCTTCCTTCTTTCCCCTCTCCCTCATTAGTTTCTTCTTTCTTTTCTTTTCCTTTTCCTTTTCTTTCTTTCTCTCTCTCTCTCTCTGGAATAAACTACTTAACAATAAATGACTATCTAAACCAGAGGTAATATCAACTTGATGAGTATTATTACCATCAGGATGTTTATAAAAGGTTTGTTATAAGGTATAAAATAGTTCTTAAATAATGTTAAGCAAAACAAAAGCAAGATACGAAATTACATATACATTTCAATCTTAGACTATAGTAATTCCTATGTTCAGAAAAATCCTGGAATATACATTATTTTTAAATGTACATTGTAGGGCTGAGTACGTAGCTCAGTGGTAGAGCCCTGGCCTCAAGGCCCCAGGTTTGATTCTCTACACCACACACACACACACACACACACACACACACACAAAGTGTATGTTCTGTACATATTACACTAATTATCACGAACATCCTCAGTAAGTCTATTAGTAACTCTATCACAAACATCCTTAATAAATCTATTACATTATTTAATAGTTGCATGGCATTTTGTTGTTATACATGAACCAACATTTAACTGAATTTCTATTATAAGATATTCAAATAGCTTCGTCTTTTCCCGTTTTAAGTGCACTGCAATGAATGATCTTGCACATTAGTGTTCTACAAGTATTTCCTCAGGATAAATTCCTAGAAGGGAAATTGCTGGGTCAAAGCATTTTAAGAGATTTTGCAATTTATTTCTAAATGACTTCCCAAAACACTGTAAGTTTACATTGCCCCCAGCAGTGTGTGAGTGTATGACCTTTCTTTGGTGACTTTGCCAATACCAGTTTATTAATTTGTTTTAAAATTAAGAAAATAACTTATGAAAGTATGCCTGCAGCAGATCTGAAACTTAATAAAGTTACTAGCTTGCTATAACAATGTTGATACCAGCTAACATTCATTGGGTGGTTACCCATGTCCCAGATAGTGTTACATAAATTAACTCTTATAATCATATATATAATGCTATAAGGCAGGTACCATTATCAAGCCATTTCACGGGTGAGAAAACTGAGGCACAGAAATGCTAATTAAGATGTTCAGTGTAACAACAGCCAAGACCATGAGGGGATTAGCTAAAATGTCAACCCAGGCCACCCCTACATCAAGCTGTGCAGTTAGTTGCTCTCTTGAGGGTCCCTGGTGACATGTTCTGAAACATCTAGTAGCACCTTTCTGTTCAGGATTCATCATAGCATTAGAAACACCTCTAGTCTACTTGAGAATGAGTCTATTTAGGCATAGGATCTAGAGATAACCATTTAGAACTTGCCAAGAATCTACATAAAGGTAGAACGTCCATGCAGGACCTGCTAAGGCAGGATAAGCCTGGCCTATCAGGTCTAGCCTGGGTCACCCTAGGCTGAAGACCCAGGAGAAAAGGGCTGCATGGGAGAGAGGAATAGTGTGATGTGCCCAACCCGCTCTGGTCAGGTGACAGATGCCTCCTGGTTTGCCTGGGACTGTCAGCTTTAGCATTAGAAGCCTGGCATCCTGGGAGACTCCTCAGTTTTGGGCAAACTGGGACAGCTGGGTTCCATATTCTTGGGAGAAGCCTCTCACCCCAGGACAAGTACAAGAGGCTCTGGGTGTCCACTTTTCGGCCATATGCCCCAGATTGCACTAACTCCTGTGCACCTGACACTGGGGGACTTCATGCCAGGCCATGCTTCTGTGTCCTCCTCCCACCACGTCTAGGCCTGACCTCAGATGTTCCAAAACCTAGCTAGTGAGTATGAGCCTGGAAGTGGAACCAGGAGAGAGAAGACCAGCGACATAGACCTGGTCCCTCCCTGTGTGACTTCTAGCCTGAAGCAGGCCTCAGCTTGTGAGAGGAGAGGGCTGATGCTCAAAATGCAACTTTTAAAATTTGATTATACACTAGGTTAGATATTTTAGTCACTGAAATGAGACTTAAAAGAGCCCAGAAGCACTGGGGGAGCTGCCAGGGATGTCACTAGGGAATGGAGAAGAATGATTGCAGAGAGGACGGGGAAGACTAAGGCTGTCTTATGATTGCACACTGCTGGATGCAGCCCTTTCTATAATGGGGTTGCACAGAATAGCCACTGTGTGTCCACCCTCACCCAGGGTCTTGCCACCTCCTCTAAGCCATGGGTGGGATCGCTGCTGCTGCTTCTTCTACTGCTGTGGGCAAGTGTGGGATTTGAGAACCCAGAGTCCCATGACTGCTCCTTGCCCAGAAGGCTGAGGCAGGACCCTTGCCCCATCTCAGATTCCACCTCCTCATAGGGAATGTCCCAGCTTTCCAAACTGCCAGAGCCTAGCCTTCTCATCTGCAATGCAGCTCCTACAATAAAAGAGAGCTTGTTGATATAGGTAAGATCCTATAATAGGCCCTATAGATACAGCTTCTCCATTGGTCCTTGTAACTTAGCTGGGAGGTAAGGAATTTTCCCTGCTATTCAGTAGCAAATATGACTGGAAAGCAGCTCCATTTCTGTCCAAAGCTCACAGCAGCTCCCTGTTCTATACGGCGTCTGCCTTTTAAATATTAAAAAAAAATGTTTGATGCCAGGGAGGGGAGTAGGGGGCCCTCTGGCCTTGCACATGTTAAGCATGCCCTCGGTTGTGCATCTACAACTCCAGCCCTGGCTTCCTAGCTTTTTCCTGGGCTAAACTCCCAGCTCCCCCAGGCCATTGGGGTGGAGGGTGACTTCCCACTGGGATCTGGGCAGGCTGGCTGCTTCCACTATTCCCACCCCAAACTTGGAATGTGTTTTTCAGAGACAATATGGTGAAGGCTCGCCTTGACTCCACTGTGGTTACTTATTGGTTAAATTGGCCTCTATGACCTGGCCTGGGGTTCTGCCCACACTTGACCATGTGACTTCCCAGGAAGAACACACATCCTGTATTCTAAATAGCAAATTCCAAACACACTGTTAGGACACAGCTTATTTGTGTGTTGAGGAATGACTGCTTATAAACTATTTTATTCTGTATAACAAGAAAAATAAACTGGGCCCTTTCATTATGTTATTTGGATTGTTGGTTTACAAATAATGAGAGGTGAGACAGAGCTGCATTTTGTCATTCTGCATCATCTATTTGAATCAATAAATCTCTTGTAAGAGTTTGTGAATAAGCATGTAGTGCTAAAAAGTACATGGTTTGGTGTGTGGATTAGGACTTGAGTGATGTGGGTCTAGCAAGAAGGAAAAGTACATTGTTCAAAGAGTGGATTAGGAGACAGGTGCTCCGGGTCTAGTCGCGCTCAGACTAGTCCTACCCTTGCCCTTAATGAGTTTTATGACCTTGAATGAGTCACTTTTTCCCTCTGGGCATCTGCTTCTCAATCTGTAAAATAAAGAAGTGACTCAAGGGAATCCCCAGGGTCCCTTCCAGTTCTCAGATTCTGTGAAACACAAACAGCCTCAGGTGCAGAATTAAAAATGAGAGGTCTGCTCAGAAATCCTGTTCTCTTCTTTTACTTTCCTTTGTAATTCTCCCATTAAACTCTCAGTAGTGGTGTTCTCCTTGAGCTAAAGAAGAAGAAAAAAGGAAAAGTCAGGTTCTTTTGGGTTAAATGGAGCATTTAATGATGGATAAGCAGAAAGAGGCGTGATGGGCCGTTTTCTCTCGTTGGATGTTTGGCTAATCTATCAGCAGATCCTGGCATCCAACTGACAACCTGCATTGAAAAGGGCGGAACTTGGCTCTCCTGCCCTTCCAGCTGTAGGGCTTGGAAGGGAAGCTATGGGGGGAATGTCTTTCATTTCCCCTGAAAGCCTGGAGAATGTTCGCCTTAGCATTGCCAACTGTGTAATGTGGACTCGCCTCTAAAAGAAACCTTTTTCCTTGGTTGTCTTTAAGGCTGCAGTATTCCCCCTGGTGCCCCCACCCCCTTGGAACAAAGCCTGAAGGAAAGTCTCAGTGCTACTCAGACCAGCCTGGGAACAAATTCATTTACTAATGGTGGAAAGGCTTCAATATTTCTTTAGCAGCTTTTTTTTTTTTTTTTAAAGCTAGGGTTTGATTTGTCTACTTGTCTAGTTTTCCCCCATCTTTTAACAAAGATGGTTTACATCAAGGACACCTACAACACAAAGGTGCTGGGAAAACAAAAACAAGAAGAGGTAGAAAAGCAGGCCCAAGAAAAATAGGAATAAAAATCAAGATTAGATCAAAGAGAGCCCCAGATGTATAGACAATGAAAGACAAATTGTTAGAGTTGAAATTCAAATTTAGTTAGCTACCTAAAATTTTCCTGGTGTCAAAGAAAGAATGGACTAGTTACTTGCGTAATTCTTAGTATTAGGCAGATGAAAAAAGTTCCATTCACTCAAGGCAATGATCTCTTGTCCATTCATTTAGTAAGTATCTATTAAATGCTCACCATGTGCCAGGCACCATGCAGATTAATTAAAGATTAAAAGGCTGCACTTAGCACCTTGGAACTCTGCATCTAAGGAAGGTTGAGTGAGGAACTATATTTACACACTTACTGCATGTCGGACACTATGCATTTAATTGTGGACCTACTGTATGTCAGATGCTATACATTTCATTACGTTCCTAGTATAGTCAATGTTATGGTTTAAATGTTGAGTGTTCCCCAAACGCTCACACATTGATCCCCACTGCAGCAATGTTCAGAGGTGGGGCCTAAAGAGATTACAGGATCATGATTGTGGTCACCTTGTCAATGGTTTTCTCTGTTGATGGGTTCATAGCTAATGGTCTATTAGGAGATTGGGCTTAGTTAGAGAAAGCAAGTCACTGGGGATGTGCTTTTGAAGAGAGTATCTTTTCCCTGGAGCCTTCCTCTCTCCTCTCTCTCTGCCTCCTGTTCACCATGAGGTGAGCTGCTTTGCTGTACTACCATTCTGCCAGACCATGGTCCAGATACAACAGAGCCAAGTGACCACCAGTTGGTGCACTGAAATACACTTCCCCGAACACAAATACAAGTACGAATTCACCTGGAATTGGTGTAGACTCTACACAGTAGAGGACACAGAGCCCTCCAAACTGTTCTTCTTTACCTAAGCTACTAGTGGGCTCCCAAGCCTCTTGCATTTCTGACCAACTGGCCACAAATCTGATGATTCCCATGACCCCTCAGTTTCGACAGTTTATTGAAATGACTTACAGACCTCAGTAAATCCTATACTTATGATAACAGTTTTATCATGAAGGACTTAAATCAAGAACATAGGGCAAAGTCTAGGAGAGTACCAGGTGCAGAGCTTCTGGGCTCCCTCCCTGTGGAACTGGGGTGTATCCCTCTCTCAACACATCAGTGTGCTCCTCAGATAAGAAACTCCAGTCTGCTTCAATGCCCAGTGTTTATTAGGATTTCGTGACATAGGCATGATTTGTTGACTATTGGCCACATGATTAAACTCAATCTCCTGCCCCTCTCCCTTCCCTGGAAATTAGGCTGGCTCAAAATCCAGCCCTCTAATCACAACGTTGGTCTTCCTGGTGATCAGCTCCTGTCCTGAGCCCTCTCATTTGCATAAATTCAGTACAATCCACTGGGCTCTTTGTGTTAGTCAGCTTTCCATTGCTATGACAAAATATGTCATTTAGCTCAGTGGTGCTGCCACCTGCCTCGAAAGCACAAGGTCCTGAGTAAATCCTCAGTATCAAAAACAAAACAAAACAAAACAAAACAAACAAAATATGTGAGCTAATCAACTTATAAAGAAGAAAGCTTTATTTTGGCTCACAGTCTTGGAAGTTTTAGTCCATGGTTTGGGCCTGTGGTAAGACAGCACAGCATGACAGACAGCGTATGGTAGAGCAGAGCTTCTCACTTCCTGGCAGCTGGTAAGTGAAAAAGAGAGGAAGAGATCAGGGTCCCACAGTTCCCTTTGAGGAACACATTCAGTGACTTAACTTCCTCTTACTAGGCCCACCTTTTGAAGGTTCTACCACTTCCTACTAGTGCCAGAGATGGGGGGGAGCTCTATACATGGGCCTATTAAGGACATTTAAGAACCAACTTGCCAGACACAGTAGTGCACACTTGTAATCCCAGCATTGAAGAGGCTGAGGCAGGAATATCACTGTGAGTTTGAGGCAGCCAGGGCTACATAGTAAGTTCCAGGCCATCCTGAACTACACAGAGAGACCCTGTCTCAAAAAAAAAAAAAAAAAAAAAAAAAAAAAATCCAAACTATAGCACTCATGAATAACAAAGACATTCTCATCACTTGGGAAATTCCAAAGTTTTTAGAAGTTCTATGCTTAGGAGCCTCGGACAAAACCAGATAAATTTTTTAGTGCACAACACTGACCTTCAGCCAAACATGGTGGAAAATATTGGTAGAATGAGAGAAGGAAAACCAGGGCCCTGATTGACCTGTACCTCCTTTGTACTCTGAAATGTGAGATGGTACCTTAGTTCATTATTTCAGATTTGAGCTTATATTTGTTATTATACTTTGAGATATAAGAAATAAACCCCACCTAAAAGTAATTTAAATGACAAAATCTTTTATTATCTACATAATGTGAAAAGTCTGGAGGTAAAACACTTCTAGAGTTTTCACTTTTCCACGCAGGGTGGGCGCAAGGTGATATAAGTGAGTCACTTTGACTTGCACATAAGATTTAAGGGGGTCAGTAAATTTGATCAATATAAATAATATTTAATACAATATTTAAAAAACAAAAACATAAAAAGATAATAGTGAACAAAATATCAAAATTTTAAACAAAGACAGGAGCAGTATTACTTTTCTTTATGATTCAGGCACATGCTAGACAAGCTCTCAACCATGGAGCCATGTCCCCAACCCTTTTTTACTTTCATGTTGAGGTAGGGTCTCAGTAAGTTTCTGACCTTTAATTTGTAATCCTCTTGTCGCAGTCTGTTGAGTAGCTAAGGTTATAGTTATGCACCATCACACCCAGCTCGTTGTGGATTTTTATATAAATTTTTATTTTAAAAATTTATCTTGAGTATTGAGATGTTTTTACTTACTTAAATCCTGTGCCCTAAGCGAGTGTCTTTTCCCCTTTCCCTTGTTCCATTCATTCCTTTATGCCGTTTTCCTCTTCCACCCTCAGGACACTGATGTTATAACTCAGCCATTTTCCTCCGTGCTTCTTAGTTGATGGCCACAATTTCAGGAATGACAATATCAAATAGAATAGGAATTTTTCTTTGGTGAATCTATTTTGACAACAAGGGCAACTTTCCTAGAGGCCCCCAGCAGACTTTCCTCATTGGCCAGACTTATACCACTTTCCCTGATATAGACCAGTTACTGACAAAGGCAATGGGAAGCCCACACTTGGCTCAGAGCAATCAGAGTCTGTCACCTTCCCTGAACACGTGGCCTCATAGAAGGTGGATATGTGATTAATCTTGACTTTAACACAAAGAATACATTTTATGTAGAGTTCAAAAATAAGTCACACTGATCTGTGGTGATAGAACTCTGGGGTGTTGTCTCCTTTGGGGAAATCGGATGGGAGTAGAAATGGAAGGGGACACAGGGACAGCTTCTGGGATACAAGCAGTGTTCCCTTCCTCATTTCCCTTCGTTTCCCTTCCCTTCTCTCCCCTTCCCCTTCCCTCCCCTTCCTCTTCCCTCTCCTTCCCCGTCCCCTTCCCCTTTCCTTCTTGATGCTAGTGATGGATCCCAGGGCCATGTACATGCTAAGCATATACTATATCACTGAGCTACAGCCCCAGCCCTGTTTATTTTCTTAATCTGGGTTGTGGCTATATGAGTGTATTCACCATCCAACTGTATGCATGTGATTTGTACCCTTTTTTATACCCTTGCTACTCAAAGAGTGGTCCACATCCAGCAGCATCAGTTTCTCCTGGGAGATGGGGAGATGTACAGGATCTCATGCCCTACCATCTGCTGAATTGGAAATTGCATTTTAGCAATATTGCCAGGTGATACACAATATCACACAATATTGCCAGGTGTTTGGGAAACATAATATTATACTTCAATTTTTAAAACTGGTTTTATAAAAAATATCAGAACTTTGCCAGCAGTAAAGAAGGTGGGGGAAGAGTGGGTTTGAGTAGAAAAGGAATAGGGCCATCTCTCAAGCTAAACCATAAGCTCTCTGTGGCTATGGGCTACATCTGGATCCTTCCCTATTCCTGTTTCCAAAGTGGGTGCTTACTGATCCCTATTCAGTGGCAATCTTTTATACTTCTTTCTCCCTCTTTTCGCCTGTTTTTCACTTTCCTTCTGTTCCTCTCCATAGTCTCTTTCTGTGTGCCCCTCCAGGGCCTCAGGCAGTGCTGGTGGGTGTGGGGGTGGGGTGAGGGTGGGGGAAATCAGGCATTTGATGCCAGGCAGGTCATGTGGCATGGACAGCATGGGGACAGTAAGAGTGAGATGGCACTTTCCTCTGAAATGCAACCCTCATTCCCTTGAAAGCAGCAAAGAATTAGACTTTGGGGAAATGATAAGAACATCTTACCCCCGCTGAGAAAAGAGTGAATGACAGAGGCCCCACGTAACCCATCACATTGCCTGTAGCCTGGGGTCAGGAGTGTCAGGAAGGCTGGCTGTGTGGCATCAAATATGGCTGAATCTTCACCCACAGGAATGGAGGGAAAACAACTTAAAACACACATCATTCTCATGGTGATTGCATCCTAAGACTGCCTAATAAGGATTATTCATTCTGCAAGGATGCATGTTTTGCCAGAAGGAACATAAATTGGGATTCTAAACCCTAGAAACATAGGCATTTTAGGAACAGCATGTCCATTTCTTTTGTTCTGTTGTAAGACAAAAATTCTGCTTCTGATTTCTGCCTACAATTCGAGCTCTCTCAGACCTTCCTATGGGCCCCCCCGTTGGTGCTGAAGAGTCCACAGCAACACTGGAAGGGCCAGCTCTGTGGGATGGACAGGCAGAGTGTGGGAAGAGGCTCCTGCTGGTCCACCTCGAGATACCGTGGTTCAGCTCCAGACTACTGCAATAACACAAGTACTGCAATGAAGAAAGCCACGTGATTCTTTTGGTTTTCCAGTACCTATAAAAGTTATGTTTATACCCCAGTGTTACCTAATAAATATGCAATATCATTATAACCAAGAAAACAATATACATACCTCAATTAAAAAATACTTTATTGCTAAAAAATGCGAACAGACATCTGAGCTGTTGGGAAAATGATGCCAATAGACTTGCTTGATGTGGGGTTGCCAAAAACTTTCAGTTTGTAAAAAAATTGCACAGTATCTGAGGAGTGCAATAAAGTGAAGCACAATAAAATGAGGTATGCTTGTGTTCATATGGATCAGGCTTATACTCCTTAGGAAGTCTTAGGTCAGGGGCAGAGCTCAACCATGAGGGAAACGGGCTCAAGGAGCTGAGGGCTTCAAAAGACAGAAGGCTTAGCCATCACCTAGGGGGCCAGATAAAAGCTCCTGAACAGCCCACTCCTACATCAGGCAGACACCAGTGACCGTGAGCAGGGCCAGCCCTGGGCAAGCACACAGGGCCTCATGCTCCAAAGAACCTGTTGTTGTCTCAAAATATTTTAATAATTTTACACAAATGACCTGCATTTTCATTTTACAATTACGTGGTGGTCCTGAGCATGAGAATGGCCAGCCAGGAGAGGTATCTTTTGTCCTCCTCATCCCAAGACCCATGGCGCCACCTCACTACTTCATGCCTTCTCTGCCTTCTTGTCAACCTTTCCTTCTCTCTGTGCATCCATTTTTGGTTGCTATTGTAATAATTACAATACAATCACAACGTGGAAGTTTCCACGATCCAAATGTATTATCTTTCATTTCTGTAGGAGACCCAAATGAGTCTTGCTGGGCTAAAATCAAAATACCTTCTAGATTAGAGGCTTGGAGGGGACAAACACTTTCCTTGTCATGTTTCACTTTTAGAGGCCACCTACATTTTCTGGCCCTTGGCCCCTTCCTCCCTCTTCAAAGCCAGCAAAGATAGGGAGGCACTTTCTCACATAGCATCATCTTGACATTGCCTTCTGCCCCCTCTTTCACTGCTAGGACCCCATGATTATACCAACCTTCCTGAGTAATCTCTACCTTTGGGCCAGTTGATGAGCACTCTTCAACCTTAATTTCCCCATCTTCAACCTTAATTTCCCTTCTTCAAAGAAAGTTAACATACAGGTTCTGGGTACTAGGATGAGGCCATCTTTGGGACAATGTGACTTTTTTTTGCCTACTTCATGGTATCTTTTCCTTTCCTTTTCCAATTTGGGGTCCCAGCTTATCTTGCCCCCTGCCATGTTAGTGTTGTTTTTAGCTTTTATATTAACCATAAAGAGAAACTGATGGAAAAAAGAAGGAAAAAAAGGGAGGAGAGAAGGGAAGGGAAGGAAGAGGTAAACAAGTGCATAAACTCTCAAAACTCCTTTCATTCCCTCCACCTCTGTTTAGCACTACTATGCATTATATACTTGAAGATCAACAGAGATTTAATATTTGAATAAAACATTACTTATGAGAAAGTGGTAGAAATTCTACCCATTGAGCAGGTACAACATTGAGGCTCTAGGAAAAGGCCTTTAGAAGGAGACTCGAAGAGAGATCCTGGAATACTATAGTTGCATTTCCCTCTTCCACTTCAGAATGTGGAACCTACACTCTGGACCAGACCCATCACCCAAAGACCCTGGAAAATCTTCATTATATTCCTCTCTCCAAGGTCAGGACCTTCTTTTCTCTGGGAGCATGTGGAGCTCTGAGGTAAGGGCCAATTTGCCCCTATGCATTCCTTATCACCATTTCTTCTCCAGCTGGGATTCAAGCATTGCAAATGAGAACTCTTGGGCAGATTGCTAGGAGAGTATCCTGGCATGGAAAGTGCTGCCAGCTGGTCTCGTACCCACATCTTTTCAGTAAATTTCTCTCAAGCATATGTACACACACAAATACGCCTTCTGTTGAAGGCAATGAAATAATCTTTCACTGCAGAGGCTGGAGAAAATGTGCAGAGCTATGAAGGTGAAGCAACGTTTTCAGGTCTGGGTACAATTTTTCATGGAGTAGAGACCCAATTTTCACCCTTGCTGAGCAACTTGGGACTTGAATAGTAAGCAAGTTGAAGGGGTCCCTGGGAGTGACAGCTCCAGTGTGGGCTCCTGGGAGAAGACAGCTCACCCTACATTTCTCTTACTTTCTTCACAGCACAGAACCCTCTCTGAGATTGCCTCATTCGCACTTTTCTTTTTATGTGTATATGGTGCTGGGGAACTATACCTCCTTATTGGTTTTTGTGCGTGTTGTCTATCTCCCCTTGGGAATATTAGAATGGTAGCTCTAAGATCTTTTGTATACTGTTGTATCACCGGCACCTGTGACTCAGATGTTCAGTCCTCCCTGTTACATGCCATGCACACCACATGTGGGCATAGTGTGTCTTTGTTTTGGAAATCTTGATCAGTGATACCTGCAGGTTGGACCACCTGCCTCTTAGCCACAAGGGTGGCTGCCTGACCTGAACTACTGGCCTGTGTGCTTCTCACTCCTGAAAGGCTGACCTAGACCCAGGGAAAGGCTCTTTTAGTGAGAGATTGTCTTGCAGGAGACCTGGTGAGCTAAGTACCAGGGAACACCAGCTATGAGGTGGTTATTGCCCAGGCTGGGGAGGCTGTTGGGGGAAGCTAGGATTCCAGTAAGAGACAGCAAGCAAGGAGCCACAATATCCAGTGAGATTGTTACAGGGACTTAGAGGCTGGGGCTGCAGACAGATACCCAATGGGTAACTAAAAGCAAGTTGAAGCTTGGTATCTCTGCCTTCATTTTTATATCTGTCTTCTTTATTTCTTTAAAGCTTTGGGTCAGATTCCTGCTCAGCTCTGCATATAGGGATGTTAGTTGCTTAAGGAGTGTCTGTCTAAAAACTAGTAATACAAGGTTTATAAGCCCTAAATTTACCTAGTCTTCCTGCCTTGAAACTGAAGACATTAAGATAAAAGTACTTTTCAGGATTTGTAGGGACATCCAGTTGTCAGTTTTCACAATGTACAGTTCTAAAACCCCTGGAGAGATGCCTAGAAGTCTCCAGGATTGTCCTAAATCTATTGTCACCTCAGATTCCAGGAGAAGCCACGCACACCATAATGAGGCCACTCCCATAAACATAAGCAGTTCGCCCATGATGAGAATGAGGCTGTCACCCAAAGCTGGAACTGTCATTTCATGATGGGGACTGAACTGCCCCCTCAGGCAATGTTGGCCCTCCTAGGGCCTCACACAAACAGTCCTGAGATACTGATCAACCACACCATGGCTGGACCATGATTACCTACACTGCTGGCTATGCAAATACTCCCAATCTTGCAAACCCTCAACTCTTGCCTTTGTTTCCCTTTTCTAGAAAACCCCAAAGCTTTTGTCAGCCCTTCAAAGACAGATCTTAGCCTTCTACCAGTGCTTCCAGGCATGGCCATACCAGTTAAAGCTCCTTTCCTGCCACACCACTGGTTGGCATCATGGGATAAATAGCTGAGCCTGGTCTATTGGAACCTCGTGGGCCAAGGCTAAAACTCCAGCAACAGCTTAAATGTTTTGAGAGTCAGTGCTAGGCTGCTGTAGACATAAAACTGCTCTTTCCTTCCAGGGGTAGTATGGGAAGGCTTTCAGAGGTGGGTACTTTGAGCTGAACTTAAAGGGTGAGCAGAACTTTTCCAGGGACTGGGGCATTAATACCTAGCAAGCTGGGTTCCAATCCCAGTGTGGATGCTCTCTGAGATGCCTCCTCAAGATAGCCTCGGTTTCTTTCTGTGGCAGAGTGGCCCCAGCCTTGACACTGGAGGTGTGCAGGATTCACAAAAGTGGGCACTTAGCACTGGATTCTGGCTCACTTTCCAGCATTATTTCCTGTCTGCCAGCTCCCCTCTTTTCCCTCCCTGTCACCTTATCTGGGTTCAAGTCTTCTCCCAGCTGTGGTTTACACTGCATCTCTGCCTGTGCCAATTTGAAGGTTAAGTCCCATGTACCTCAGCTGGCTCTCCTGCTTTGTGACCCCTGACCAGCAGCTCAGACTGCTCCCTGCCTGTTTTCTTGCCCTTATCGTTTAGACCTTAGCCGGCTAGGGAGGCTTGTGTTGACCCAGCACAGCCACCAGAGTGGCCTGCCAGCTCTGCCCTCCCTGTGGATGCCCCAGCCTTTTTCACGCCACACCAGGCAGGGTATGAGGAGCAGGGTGGAGGAGCAGAGCGAAGAGAGAACTTTTGCGAGGCACCCATGCTAACATCCTCGGCGGACACCGGTGCTTTGTACCTCCCCTCCCCCTTCATTCTTCCTTCTATTTCTCTCAGGGCTCAGGAAGGAGGATACATGAGCTCATGTCTCAGAAATGCTTTGAAGATGAGAATCACTGAGCATTTTCCCAACAGCCTTCAATTTACTTTTTCAGCATTCTCTCTGGGTTGTCAAGCCTTTGTAGTTATTTTTGTAAATAGCAACCGCTGGCTGCTTCCATTTTTACCCAGGAAAACTCCACCTCCAGCTGGAATGGGCTATCATCCTACAGCAGACTGCCACAGGGCTGGATTTGCCCCTGTTTCTCCTGAGCAACTGCTTCTTTTCACATCTCCCTGGTACTGCAGAGCCTCACTGGCACTTCTGATGTCACCCCATTTCCTGTTGTCAAGCCTCTGATCAGTCCTGATTGCTCTGGTCTTCACAAAAAGCCCAATATGGCACACAAGGCCCTTCACAACCCAGCCACCATGCACCTGCTCAGCCACATCCCGTGCCTTGTTAGCTACCAGACTTGGACTCAGTCATCCTGAACATCCTGTTGTTCCTTAACGTTCCAGGTCGGGTCGTGTCTCCAGGCCAGGAGGGGATGAAGTTCATAGGAAACAGAGTGAGTCTCATAGTGGGCCTGTTCCAGTGTGGGTGAGACAGTAGACTCCTTGGCTGATTGATGTGCATTTTTTAA
Organism: Heterocephalus glaber; assembly: GCF_053883595.1. NCBI lineage: Eukaryota > Metazoa > Chordata > Mammalia > Rodentia > Bathyergidae > Heterocephalus > Heterocephalus glaber. Next base: position 21,108,858 of record NW_028258143.1, on the reverse strand, counting down.
TAAAACATGTAAATTATACAAAAACTAGAGGGAATAATATATGAACCACCTGGCTTAAGAAATGAAATGTTAACTTAGTATCTATGGACTTCATTTTTCTTCTCTACTTCTCCCCATCAGAGAAGAATACATCTCAAATTTCTAGGAAAGTCTTTGTGTTTTGGTTAATGTGTATTGTTTGTAATGTTTTTAGACTATATACATATGTACTGACTTACTATATATATCTTTGTGAGATTTGCCTACTGGTATTTAATCACTTTTTAAAGTGGTATTTTTTACTTTTTAAACATTTTATTAGTACATGTTTGTAGTACATGCAGTTTGCAATCATCTTGGGAAGTGGGTACATGTACAGTTTATTTCTTTTTTAAAATCTTTTTTTAAATCCCCTTCCCCTTCCTTCCATTCTCCCTCCTTCTTCCTCTAATTCCTCTATTCCAATTTTCATGCATGTTGATATTATTAGTCTTAGTTCATGTTGGCATATAATGTTTACCTTCACTGAGGCTATTAGGTTCCTGTACATGGCATATCATTCTTCTACTTATTTCCCTTCTTCTCCTCCTCACACCTTGCCCTTGTTCACTTGGATCCCTTCCCTATTGCAAGAGATCCATTCCTTTGTCCCTTTCTATCCATCCTTTATTATTCTATGTGCACTTTGCCTTACTCAGATGAGAGATATCATACGGCATTTAAGCTTGTGTGTCTGGTTTATTTCACTCAACATTATATTTTCGAGGTTCTTGTTGGTGGCAGTAATAATGTTTGTTTGTTTGAGGTAGGGTCTTGCTATGTTGCCCCAGCTGGCTTGAAATTCCTGGGCTTGAGTGATTTTTCTACTCCAGTCTCCCAAGTAGCTGGGACTATAGGTTGTTGCACCATACCTGGCTAATTCCCACTTTTTTTGTTTTTCAGTGCTGGGGAACAATTTCAAGGTCTCAAGCACTCTGCCACTAAGCTGCAACCCAAGTCCTTATTAGTCTTGGAAGGAGAATCCAGGAAGTATTTTCTCACTGACATTGTTCAGAATAGCTGGGAGATGCTGGTAATGAAGAGTAGACTGATTAACGGTGGCTCAGTCAGCTTGGGCTGCTGTAACAAAACACCATAGGCTGGGTGGCTTAGACAAAGGGATATTTATTCTCACAGTTCTGGAGATAAGGAGGTCCAAGACAAAGGTGCCGGCAGATTTGGTTCCTAGTGAGGGCTCCCTTCCTGGCTTGCTGTGTCCTCTCATAGCAGAGAGAAGTCATCTCACTCCTATCTTTTCTTATAAGGGGACTAATCATATTGCATCAGGCTCTTACACTTATGACATCACTCAATTTTAATTACTCCCATAAATGCCCTATCTCTAATTATTTTGAGGTTGGGGCTTCAACTTGTGTTTTTTGGAGAGGTATAGTTCAGTCCATATCAAATAGTTTTATTATTATTATTGGTATCAGTAATTGAACTCAGGACCTTGTGCTTGCCAGGCTGGTATGGTGCCACTGAGCTACATCCCTGGCACAGTTTTATTATTGTTGTTGTTATTTTTAACTTCTCCACAAACAGCACACCTCTTATTATCTGCAGAAAGGCAGATCACTGCCAATACCCACATTACTTGGCACACCATGGCTAGAAACACATTTCCCTTTTGAAGAATTGTAAAAAAGAAACACTTGCAGTCTCATTACCATAATCATCACCACAATGAATATTTATGTGGCCACTACTCAAAGAATGCCCCTGGTTTTCTCCCCAGTTTGACTGAGTGAGGCTTGCATCTCTTTACTAAAAATAATATCAATGTCCCAGAGGAAGAGAAAAGCTGAGACTTTGTGCAGGCATCTCAGCCTCCCCAGAATACATGTGCTTCTGCCTGGAAGAGTGTCTTGCTTTCTGAAAGCTATTACTCTGCTCTACGTTTTAATGACCACTTATTTATCAGATACTTCATGAATGTTATTTTATTGAACATTCCTAACCACCCAGCAAAAAGAAATGGCGTTCCTCATTTTATAGATAAGAAAACAAAGACTGCTCCCAGGGCAGAGGAGGTGAGCCAAGGGCGCCAGCAGCACCCACCCCACCCCCCACAGAAATGAGAAGACATATAAACAAGCCTCAAAAACAGACTTGCAGATCACCTAGAGCAACCCCAAAGGGAAACGAGATGGAACAATTTGATACTCAATCACCTGGACTCCCTGAACTGGCAACAAAAGAGGATCTGGGAAAAATGAAATTAGAAATAATTTCTCACATAACAGCAGAGACTGTGCCCATAGTGCAAGACATGATTAATAAATCTAGAGAGGACACAGATTAAAAAAAATAGAGGATCTGAGGAACATGATGGAATCCCAACATAGGAAACAAATGGAATCCATAAAACAGATACAGATTTCCAGGAGATTAAAAGCTCCATCGAAAGCCTATGCAGCAGAATGAACTAATGTGAGGACAGAATTTCAGATATAGAAGATAAGATTGCAATTAGTGACCAGGAAAAGAAAAATTGCTTTAAAATTGTATGGGACCGTGAGAAATCAATCCAGCAGCTGCTAGACAATGCAAAGAATAACGTAAGACTGACTGGAGTCAATGAAGAAACAGGAGAGAGTGCAGATGACATAAAAAAAACTCTTTACAGAAGTGATGGCAGAAAACTTCCCAAGCAGGGGAAAAGAGCTTGACATACAGATAAGTGAGGCATATAGGACTCCAACTAGCCTTGATCAAAAGAAAACTACATATAGGCATATAATAGTTAGGATTCCAGAAACCCAACAGAAGAACAAAATTCTACAAGCAGTCAGAGAAAAGAAACAAATCACATACAAAGGAAAGCCCATCAGAATCACAGCAGACTTCTCAATGCAAACCCTCAAGGCAAGAAGAGCTGGGAGTGATGTATTTCAAGCCCTAAAGGAAAACAGCCTCCAACCCAGGTTGATGGACCCTGCAAAACTATCTTTCAAAATGGATGGAGAAATAAGATACTTTCATGATAAAGAGAACCTCAGGAACTTCATGAATACCAAACCAGCACTCCAAAAAATTTTAGACAATATCCTAGGAAAAGACAATGAGGATCACAATCCCAGGAAGCCCAGCAGAATGAATCCATTGGGTGTGACAAATTAAATGCAAAGGGGGAGAATCTAACAAAAAGAAAAAGTCATGACAAGGCTTTTAAAACTTTTAACTTCATCTCCCTAATGAGTGTCTTGTTATTGTATTGATTAGTATTTTTCTGATTCTAGAGTTGCACACCTTTCCTTGTGCTGTACTGGCTGTTTAAAATCTTCTTGTGTCTACTTTTTAATTGGATTGTCTATTAATGAGCTGTAAGAGTTCTTTATATATTCCGGTCATAGGTTATATGCATTTTAAATATGGTCTGTTTAAGGACTACTTTTCATTTTAATGATGTCATTTAAAGTTCTAAAGTTCTTTTATCAATTTTTTTTCTTTTATATATCATGTTTTTTGTATCCTAGGAAGTTCTTGCCTACCCTAAATTCATAAACATTCTCCCTTATAATTTCTTCTTAAAGTTTTATACCTTTAGTCTTTCATATTTAGGTTCATAGATCCTTTCAAGTTATTTTTATGTATGGAAATAAAGAGTTGAGGTTAATTTTTTATATACAGATACCAGGTGTTCTAGTGCTGTTTGCTGAAAACACTATGTTTTCCTCTGCTCTTGGATAGAGTTTATATTCTATAAAATGTTAATGTTAAATAAGCTTTCAAAACTTAGTGGACCATATATGTGTGGTTCTATTTCTAGGTTCTCTGTTTTATTCCAATGATCTACACATCTTTCCTTACACCAAAACTGCCTTGATTACTGTAGCTTTAGGAGAAGTCTTAAAATTAGGTACTAAACGTCTTCTAACACTGTTTTTGTTTTTCTTTTTCTTTTTACTTTTCTGGGTCCTTTGTACTCCTACATAACTTTTAAATTTCAATATCCAATTCTTCCTTTGTAGCAGGTATACATAGATCCGAAGTTTTTTATATGCCTTGTGTTTTCTAATCCTGCTAAATTCAAGTACAAGTTCTAGGGGCTCCTAGAGATTTCTTAGTATTTTCTCTGTAGATGATCATTTCATCTACATATAAAGATTTTACTTCTACCTTGCCAATGCTATCCTAATTGGGTCATTTTATTGCCATTTGGATTAGGCCTATGTTTCCAAGTTTAATGGACAAATGAAGAGTAGGCATGTCTACCCTTGTTCCCCACTTTAGGGAGAAAGCATTGTATCTTCTCCATTCATATAAGGTGTTTTTGCTGGAAGTATGGAGTACATGTCTTTGATCTGTTGAGAAGTTTCTGTTCTAGGTCTAGTCTCCTGATAGCTTTTACCATGAACAGCTGTAGAATTTAGCCCAATACTTTTTCTGCAACTACTGACAGGATCATATGGTTTTTTTCTTTTCCTCTGTTAAAATGATGACTTTTGGGGTGGATCTTCCAATGGTGAACCAACACTGCCATCCCTATAATAAAACCACTTTCTACATACTGCCAGATCTGACTTTGAATAGTTTGTTTTGTTAAACAAATTTTTATCTATGTTCATACTTTTTTCTTCTATTATCTTTATCCAGTTTTAGGATTAGCACAATGTTGATTTCCTAAAAGGAGGAGAGAAGTGTTCCTTCTTTTCTCTGCTTTAAATGTTTGATATAATTTATAAGTTAAAAATGTATATGAGCCTGTGGTTGTCATATAGGTAGTTTTCAAGCTAGGAATATACTTTCTTTAATAGGTGCTATTCAAATTTTATATTTCCTCCAGAGTTGGTTTCATTAATTTGTCTTCCAAGGTACTTCTTAGAAGTTGTCAAATTTATTTCAAAAAATATTTTTGTAATATGCTTTCTATATCCTTTTAAATTCTGTAAAATCTGTGGTAATGTCTCCTAGATCTTGATACTATAATTTTAAAAATGTATAATTGATATTGTGTAATAGGAAGAAAAGGTCTAAAGGAGTAGGGGAAGTGGGAGGGGTAGGGGAAGGGGAAGGGAAAGAAGGGAAAAGAAAAATATGAGAAAAGGAAAAACATGGAAACAAAGTCTTTGCAAATAGGGAAGGGTGGAGGGGGTGAAGGGAGGACAGGGGAAGGGGAAAACAATAAGAACCAAGATACTCATGTAATTGTACAAGATTCCAATGATGAATGTAACTGTATATTATATCTAAAATGTACCAATAAATTTAATGGGAAAAAAAAGAAAAGAAAACAGAGACTCAGATTAAGCAGTTTAGGGCTAGAGTCATAGCTCAGTGGTAGGGCACTTGATTAGCATGTGTGAAGCCCTGGGTTCTATCTCTAGCATTGCAAATGATACTAAAAATTATTTTTAAAACAAAGTTGTAGATTAATTTACTTAATAGTTTGAACTCCATGGGGTACAAACATGAAATGATTCTATTTTTGTCCCCATATGTTTTGGAGATTAATACCAAATCTCCTTTTTACAACTCTTAGTTAAAAAACAAAACAAAACAAAACAAAACCTGTCCAGAGCAGTCTAGGGCTTACACTGAATGGATGTAATGTTCCCTGGACCAGTCTGCCTCCAGCTAGAAGTCTGGGTTGAAGCAGAGTGTGGCTGTTCTTCCTGTCACTCTGTTTGGCCCCTTTCTCTTCCCATGCTTGAGAACTTGGAGAAGAGGAAGGAGTGGATGAGAATTTTTGTGCTTTTCTGAGCATTTCATTGCAAGTCTCTTTGCAATGACTTGTAGGTTCTTAATGGCTGTTTTCAGGATGGCAGGTGTCAAAATGCCATCTCCCAAGGAGTCATTTAGGCCCTGCTCTCTGCCTCTCTTCAGTTTCTCTTGATAGCCAGAGTCCCTTTGTTTGGAATCTTCTCTTCTCAGTGTGTGGTGGGAGGGGTGACAGGGGACGGCCTAGGAAATACACTGCCTTGCAAAACTTGGGATATTTGGGGAGCATGTGAACAGCTACCTTGAAAACTCTGTTTTACCCACCCTTTATTTCTAGCCCAGGAACATGCTTGCTTCTACAGGCACCCAGCATCTGGAAGGGAAACTCTCCTACCCTTGACTGAAGAGTGGAACTCCCAAATACTTCCTACTATAGTATGCCCTCCAACGCTGGTGAATTCTCCTCTGGAATCTTTTCTTTTCTTTACATAGTTTAAGCTGCTGTCAAGGCTAGGGTGTAGTTGGGTCTAACAGAGCTGAGTTGGGACATTTATACTGGTTAAGTATAGCATTTATTTTATTGCTGTAAAATCCACATAACATGAAATTAACCATTCAGAAGTGACATTTAGTATATTTACAATGTTGTGGAACTACCACTTCTAATTTTAAGATATATTTATCATCCCCACTTCATCACTGTACCTGTTGATCAGTGACTCCTCATTCCCTCTCCCCTTCCCCCAGCCACCACCAATCTGCTTTCTGTCTCAATGGGTTACAAGTGCATTGCATTTTGATGGTCTGTGTCTGCTTTTCCTAAGTTATGGTTTGTATCTAGATGTTCCCCTAAAGACTCATGATCATAGGCTGGAAGGTGATTGGATTATAAGGGCATTATAGCTGACTTGTTGTCAGGATGTGTGGCCTCGTTGGAAGAGGTGGGTCACTATGGGCATGACCTAGAAGGTTATATTTCTCTTCCTGGTTTCTCCCTTGACCTCTCTGCTTTCTTTCCATCTTGCTGTGAGCAGCTTTCCTCTGCAATGCTGTCCTGTCAGCCAACTATGAAATGAAACTTGATCCAATATAAATCATTCCTCCTTTAAGTTGTGGGTGTTTCAGTGGTGAGAAAGTGACTAAGCCAGATTTTTGTTCCAGGAGTGGGGTTGCTGCTGTGACACTACCTTAGCATGTAGTTTAGAAGCTTTTGGAACTGGTTTGTGACAGCAGTTTGGATGCTGGCTGAAAAAGCAGTGCTAGAATGCTACAGGCTGAGCTTGACAGGAAATTCTGGTCAGAGCTCAGGAGACCAGAATGCTGATTTTAAAAAAAAAGAGATGAAAAGACTAGGCTCAGGAGGTTTTAGCAGGGAATCAGGATTGCAGTAGCAGTTGGACTCCAGGCCATGTGTGTTATGCTCTTGCAGAAAATTTGCCTACATTTTGCTCATGTCCTAAGATTGAGATTAAGGGTGAAAGACAAATTTGGCTGAGGAAATTTCAAGGCAGCCTAGCATTCAGGCTGTGGCATGGGTATTGTTAGGGGCTTTTAGCTCTACATTGAGAATCAAGAACAAATGGCACAGCTAAATGATTTTAAAAGATTTGAGAGCTTGTTTGGAGGTTCTAGCAGGGGAGCGCAGCTACTCGTATACCCTTGACCTAGGAACGGTCCTCCTCTATCAGGGGTGGTCGCCCTCTTCGACCGAGCGTGCAGCTTGGGGAGGGACACACGTGGAGTGGTGAGGGAGGAAGGGGACACCCGCCTAGCCAGGCACATCAGCCGAATCAACCCTGGCGATCAAGGGGGTGACAGATGTCACAGCCAGATCGCCCTCACATCCAAATTTAAAAAGATTTGAGTTTGGCCAGAAAGGAAGCTGCAGTAAAGTTGGGAGCCTGCAGAGATGGAGAAGAGGAGAACTTGTTTGCTGAAAATATTAGCATTAGAAAGAAGCCAAGTGCTTTTGATCAGGACAATAGGAGAAATGACTTGAGGGAATGTGAAAAACCTGCAAGGCCATATTCTTCCAAGGATCAAACTTGAAAAAGTGAAAGACTGTGCCTTGAGAAGAGAGCCCTAAGGTACCATGCTCCATAACTGAGGCCACCTAGGGAATTCATTCTTCAGGATTTGGTTCACAGTATTCAGCCTTCCAAGAACTTGGAGTCCACTGTAGCCATGATTCAAGGGAGCCCAGGTATTGCCCAAGCTGGTGACAGACCTTGGTGTCATCGATGTGGTACTGGTTTTATAGGCATGCAGAATGCAAGAGTTGAGGGGTAAAGGAAGCTTCCACCCAGATTTCAGAAGAAAGGCTAGGAGACCAAGCAGTGTGCCCTGAGGGGATAGTGCATGAAACTGTGAGAGTGAGGCCAAAAGTACAGTGGAGACCCCAGAAAGCTGGAGAAGCCAGGAATGTGGAATGTCTGAGGAAAACTTCAAGGTGTGAGCAGAGCCAGCCCAAGAGAGAAGCCATGAGGACTGCAACCACTGCTAATTCTGTATGGGTGGGGCCAACCAAGCCCTTTGGAGTTCACATCTCCTCACCATAATTTGCCCCAGGTGCTGGATAAGGATTTAATGTTTACTCTGCTGGGTTTTGGTCTTATGTTGCTCCTATTCTTTTCTATATTCTTCTTCCTCCCTTTGGAAATGGAAATATTTATCTTGTGCCATTCATTATATCTTGGAAGTATATAATTTTCTTTCTGATTTTAATAGGGGTTTATAGCTAAGAGTTTGCCTCAAGTCTCAGAGGAGACTTTGAACTTGGACTTTTCAGCAATGCTGGAACTGTTAAAACTTTGGTGACTCTCAGACATGGATTAAATGCATTTTGCATAAAGAGATGCTCATGAGTTTTTGGGAGGGAGGGGTGGGATGTTATGGTTTATATTTAGATGTACCCTAGAGCCTCATCCAAGCATAGTTGGGATCTTTGGAAGATGGTTGGGTTAAAGTGGCATTATAGCTGATTTACTGTTAGGAAGTTAGGTCTTATTGGATGAAGTGGGTCACTGTGGGTGTGACCCAGAAGGTTATATCTCCCTTCCCAGCTCTTCCTTTGACCTCCCTGGTTCCCTGCTGCTATGCCATGAACAGCTCTTCTTTGCCATGCCCCTCTGCCATGTTGTCCTGTCTTGGAGCAAGCTGACAGTGGTCTGAAAAATGAGCCAAAAGAAACCTTTCATTCTTTAAATTGTGGGTGTTTGGTATTATGACAAGAAAGTGACTAAGACATTAAGAATAATGGATGACTCTATTAGACATCATGAAGGGCTTCTGGCACCCTCACTGGGCCAAATGCTCCCTAAAAATTCAAAGTGATTGGAATATGGGGTGGAGATTTTAGCCAGAAAGTACCAATTATTAACTTTCAATCACTGTCTCTAAATGGCCACAATTGCACAGAGCAGTTAAATATAAATATCTGTCAGGCAGGCACTGGTGAACATTTTCTACCTTTCCTAACACAGTGCTGGGTGTTGCAGGAAGTGGAAAGATAGAGGTGCATAGTGTAGTGGGAAATCCACCAACTGTGGTGCCTGTTCTGCTGCCAGCTCCTGTGTGCCTTTGGGCACATCGTTTGGATTCCCTGGTTCTTCGTTTTTTCATCTGTAAGGTGATGTACTATTTATGCAAATTCTAACACCACACAAAAAAATGAAGGCTTAGATTAGATGATCCTTAAGATCCCTTTGAGACTGAGAGTCATTAAATGCCTTCATTCTTGCCTTCATGTGGCTTCACATGTGATCATTGGGAAAACCAAAAAAAGTAGAAAAAAAAGAGTCTGCCTCAAGCTGTGGTGGAGTGGCTTGGAGCCTCTAGGGTCTGGAGAAGTGGGGGAGGGCATGTGCCCTGTGAGGGAGGGCTGCTGTTTAAGGGCTCTGTGAGAAGGGAACATGAGTAGGGTGAGTCAGGGCTCTGCATGCAGTGTGCACGGTACCTCTCTGTGGATGTGTGAGTGTACATGTTAGTGGTGTATATGTGTGTGTGGTGGTAATGTGGTATGTGTGGGGTGTGTGTGGATTGTTGGTGGTGATGGTGGTACGTGTGTGAAGTATATGGTGTTGGTTTGGGCAGAGTGTGTGTGATGGTGGTAGTGTCTGTGTGTGTGTTATACATGGTTATGATGTGTGTGGTGATAGTGTGTGTGATATATGTGTGGTGATGATGGTTTGTGTATGTGGTTTATGTGGTGTGGGGGTGATGGTGGTGGTATCTGTGTGTGGTGTGTGTGTGTGACATTCTCTGGTGGGAGGACTATTTAAGGTCAAGTCTACCAAATGCAGTTTGTGTGGACTTTGTTCAAATGATGATTTGAACAAACCAACTGTAAAATAAACCTCTCTGGAACAGGGGAGAATTTGAATATGGTTTGGGCATTAGATAACTACATTTGCTGGTTTTGTTGGGTGTGTTAATATGTGAACATAGGTGTGAATAACTTAACATGCTTGTCATGTAAGGAAATGTCTTTAGTTTTTAGAGATACGTGCTGAAATCATTTAACAACATCATGATGCCTGGGATTTTTTTTCCACAAACATAAAAATAGATGGAGCAAGTGTGGCAGAATGGTAATCATTGTTAGAGCTAAGTGATGGCTGTCTGTCTGAGTGCTTATTGTGCCATCTGTGTGAGTCAGGATCTAAGCAGGAGACAAAAACCACTGACGTCTATTTAAAGCAGAAGGACTCTGAGGCTAAGTGCTGGTTACATGGCACATGGCAGGCTGAGGAGCCAAAGAAAGAACCCAAGGATTCAGGTCAGACCTGCTGACCCTGGGGTGGAGGGTGAGGCAGGAAGGTGCTGGCCCTGGTGGGGCTGTCTCGCCAAGTCACAGCCACCCAGGCTGTGGACAGGTGCCAGAGCAGGGGAAGTCACACTGCGGTGGGGACACTACCTAAGGTGGAAAAGGCATGGGAGACTGGCTTCTCCCTTCCTCCCACCCCAGTCTCCTGTCTCTGCCAGTGCTTCCCTGCCAAGCCTAACTGCAACCGAAAGAGCCCAGGGGGTCAGCGCCCCATCACAGGAGCAGAGAGGAGGGGGCAGGTGGAAGGAGCCTGCCTGGGCTCTGGGCACTGCTCTCTCTGTTCTCATGGGCTTGTGAACCTCTTCCCTAGGGCAGAGTTCACACATTTCTGTTTCATCACATGGAAGCTCCCCACAGAGGCCCATTGCTGCCCACCAGAAGCCCTGCTCAGTCAGGCTCCTGAGCAGAGGTGCCATCGGTGCCATTGGATGGCAGCTAATGCTTTCAGATGACACCTTTCCAGCAAGTATAGCAAGAATGTTTCTGTGTCAGCACAGCCTCCCACTGCAGCCTAGAGAGAATCAAGTGCTATCACTGCAGAACCATCAGCTTTGAGAAACTGGGGAGATTTGGCCTCATTTCCCACAGTGGTCCTGCTGTTGGCCTGCCTCGAATCCATTTCCCTGTGTCCCTACTAACAGAACTTTGATTTCTGTTCAATCCAGCAGTGTGTCCAACTTAAAAAAACAAACAAACAAAAAACCCCCAAAAACCCGAAACTGCTTCTCCAGTACTCTTGAAGTTGCCAGTGACCTTGTGATCCTTGGGGGAGGGTAAAACTTCCAGAATAAAAAGGCAAGTTTTTGCTCTTCCTGCTTCTTACTGTGTGAAATATGGGTGCAATGCTTAGAGAGGCAGCAGCAGTTTTGTGATCATGAGGACTAAAGTTAGATGATGGAGCAAGGAACCTGGAACATCTTTGAGTAGCTTCACCAGCCCAGGGCTACCTACATCAGACCTCTTATCAGGTAATTAAAATAAATCCCTCATGCTTTTAACCCACTGTTTGCTGGTATTTGTGTTCTTTGCAGTTGAATACATACTTTGGCTCAAAGCAAAAAATGTCTTTACTCAAGAAAAAGGAAAAAAGAAGTGAATATGTTGGCTACCAAGGATGAAACTGGCAGCACCGCCTCTGTGTCCCAGTGCTAAGCATTGAGCAGGGGAAATCTAAGTCAGGGACTGAGTGATGCATGTGGACAGAGTGACCTTCTGCACAGTGAATGTGAAGGCTGTGAGGACAACCCCGCCCTGGAAACCAGCAACCGACATTTACCAGGAGACCTGATGTCTTAAGAAATTATTTCCTGATGTAATGGTAAAAACGAAAATAGCCTCCACAGAAGGAGAATCCGTGAGTTTGTTCATCCCCCAACAGATAATAGGACTCTGAGGGACAGGTGTGGCAGACACACCGAGGTGACCCCCACCATGGGTCACAGCTGGTGAGGCTCCCACCCTCTCCTACTCTGCAGGAGGGGAAACTGGGACTAGTTCCTAGCCACTAGAGTATGGCAAAGGTGATGGATGTCACCCCTGGGTTAGGTCATGATGTGTGGCAAACATGTCGTCACACACACACACACACATGCACACACACACGCACATGTACACGGCTCTGAGAAGACTAGAATGAGAGAGAGGTTCCTCAGCTTTAAAGAAAGAAGCTGCCTCTGAGGAGAGGACCAGGTGGCAAGGAACGACAGCCAGCTTCTAAAAGCTGGAAAGGGCTCCTGCCAAAAGCCAGCCAGGAGACAGTGACCTCAGTCCCACAACCAAAAGGTGATGACATGTGGCAACTGAGTGATGCTATGAGACCTGGGGACCTTGAGGGAACCTCTGAGGCCAACCCTGCCCAGCCACCAGCTACGACTGCAGCCTTGTGGGCCCTGACAAGCAGAGGGCCAGCAAGGCCATGCCCAGGGACGTGAGATAAAGAACATGTGCTGTGTTCAGCCACTGAGGCCACAGGGATTTCATACCTGGTGAAAAAAACAAATCCAAAGGATAGAGAATACAGATGCTTTGGTGACGGGGAGGCTGTGGAGAGCTTGTCTAGGCCTGAACACGTTTGCTTGTTCTCTTATTCACTCACCAGCCACTTAGGAGGGCCCGAGGCTCCAGGTCATAGCATGAAGTTTTGGTCACACACCCTCTCTTTCTCCTTTCCCATGGAGCCAGAGCAGTGACATTCCCACTCAGATGGGATGAAGGGGACAGGAAGGGAGGTTCACAGGTACTGAGTCCCCACAAGGACCTGGGCACAGGGCCTGCCACTTCCTACACACTGACTGGATCAGATCCCAAGGACCGGCAAGGGTGCTTTAACATCACCATTGCATAGATGCAAGGACCAAGGGCTCAGGGAAGCAGGGTTTCTAAGAAATTAATCGGTGCCACCTGAGCTGGGTAAGAATTTGGCTTAGGGAAAAACCAGGTCATCTGAGCTCATGTGGCCTACTTTATCAAGCTGCCTTCCTCCCCTTCCGTCCCTCCTTCTTTCCCCTCCACCTCTTCTGCTTCTTACAAAAGCATATCTTTAACAGAGTTAAAATGTTACGAATTTTTAAAAATACAGTGAGGTAGTACCGGATGGTACATTTTAAATGAAATAAGTGTCTAGTGCGCCTTCTTCCCTTGTCCTTTGCCGGCATATGCACCACTTCCATGGTGACATTATTAGACTGTTCCTTCAATGCTTTCTAAATTTGAACCTGGTGTCATCACTCCTTTGGGCCACATTCCTCTGCATTGCCATGAGGGTTCAGGGAGATAATGCAGATAAAGCATCAGGATTTGTTTTTCTATCCACAGTTCTGTGTTTTCTTTTCACTGAACCCATGAGGCAATCTGAGACCTGGCAGGAACAGCATTCCCCTGGATGGTTTGGATGAAGAGCCATTTAGTGACGCATTAGGTACCGACAGATGGACAGGTTTTTGGGCCAGCAGAGGTTGCACCCAGGATCTGGCAATAGCAAGAAGCTGTTCCATCCTCAGGACAAAGGGCTGGGGCAGAACTTCTGGTAACAGAGTCCAGAGGGAGCTGTGGTCCTGAAGCCAGGACACAGGGGAAGGGCAGAGAAGCATCTCCCAGCCTGGCTCCTACCCTCCCTCTCATCTCCTGCTGGGACTCTTGCTGCTCAACCCAACTTGCCTCCAGAGAGCAAAGGAATCAGCATGGTGTATACCCCTTTGGTCAATGTCTGGGGGTACAGGACAGGGCCAAGCTTGATTCTGGCAGGAGAAGAATCACCACATTATATCAAAGGATGGTCCCATGTCATTAACTATCCCTTAGAGACAAGTCCCTTAATGGATAAATAACATTTCATCACATGGTGGGTCTGGCGTTTATTATTATTGGTGGTAACAGTAATATTTATCTAAGGATGATATAAGTACTTTTTTTTGGTACCAGGGATCGAGGCAGGCAGCAGAACCACTAAGGTAAACCCCCAGCCCGATATAAGTACTTCTAAATGATATAAAAGAAATATTATAACTCCCAACTTGTTAGATGTCTGATATGCTGAGTTCTCTAAAACTGAAGAATAAATTTTAGGAACAACAGAGGTTAAGAGCAGGAAATATCTGTTGAAGGAAAGATAGCTTCTGTCTAGGAGACAGAAGGGGGCTTGAAAAGTGGGTTTCCAGGGACTCCACTTACAGGGGAGGCTTTGTAGAGCAAAATCACAAGGTGAGTATGAAATTACGTGGGTACAAGGTGGGACAAAACTATGATCAACCAATAAGGTTATAAGTATAGTCATTTAGGTAATAGTGATCTAAGGAAAAATCACAAGGTGGTACAGGATGGGACAAAACTATGGTCAACTAATAAGATTATACGTATAGTCGCTTCGGTAATATTGATCCAGTGGGAAAGCAGGTCATGTAAAAAACAAAGACCAGGGGCCGGAGATTTAGCTCAGTGGTTCCACCACCTGTCTCAAAGGTACAAGGATCCGAGTTCGATCCCTGGTACCAAAAACAAACAACCAAACAAACAAACAAAGACCTTTCTTACAATGGATGGGTCAGGGACCTTTTTTGAAAGGGATGGGTCAAGGTCTTAATCTCCCACCCAGGTGATTGATGCCTATGTAGAATATCAATCATTATTGCTTATCCCTGGGAAAGTTGGTGTAGTCATCTCATCTTTGTCTTGAGGTCTGGCCTTTAACAAATGCGCTCCACCCACTACATGTGTTCTCATCTTCTGTACTGGCTTCTTTGAGGGCCCAGCCCTGTCTGATTGCCTACAATATTTTTAACTAACTTAGCCGTCTATAATAACATCAGATGACATTTGGATCAGTCTCTGTTCAGGTGTCTTTGTTTGTTTTTTCGGTACGGGGATCAAACTCAGGACCTTGTGCTTGAGAAGCAGGCGCAGCACCATTGAGTTAAGTCCCCAGTCCTCTGGTCAGGTGTCTTTGCCCGACATTACCTTTCCATAAATGCCACTGTCTGTGACTCAGCGGATGGGTGTTCCTCTCATAGCTTCAGCTTCCCAAGAGGCCCCTGGAAGCCAACACAGGGCCATCAACTCCAGCCTTTGCCCAGATACAAATCAGGACAAGGCTTTGGTGGGTCTAGAAGAAATGCAGACCCAGGGCCTAGAGAAGGAGGATGGATGTGCAGGGGTGGATCTCAAAGGTGGAGGTGCAGGGGTGGATCTCTCACTCCCTAGAAGGCGGTTGAGCGCCAGGAAGCTCTCAGTCCTTTGGGCTCGGCCCTCGATGCCTGGGGCACGGCAAGCTTGCTCCCTCTGCTGGCCACCCAGGCACCTGCAGGGAGCTGTGCCTGCGGACTCTGGCTGATCACAGGGATTTACCACACCGAGGACAGTCAGCGGTGAGTGCCAGGTCTAGATCCCTGAGAAATGTTTGGATTCATCTCCCTGGGATACAGGCCTGTCTTGATTAGAGCAGGATCTGACACTTAGTGGAAATTTAAATCGGCAAACTTAAGAACTTTACAATTTTGATTTGGTCTCACCTCCTCCAAGAAGCCTTCTACACTCACATCTCCCAAGCCCTCAGTATAATCTCTATGCTCCCCTTCCCTGCGTGTACGGCATCTTTCTTGTCTCTGACTCAGGTGAACAAGAAAAAGTAACTTTACTGTATCCTAATTTTTCCCTTTCTGTTTGGAACTTCAGTTCCAAAAGACATGGCAGCAACTTGATTTCCATCATTTCAGAATCCTCCCCGACCTATCCCCTGGGATGGTGGCCTAGAGGGAGGTGCGTGGTGGGGGAACTCTTCCGCGGTGCTGAGACAGAAGAACCACCAGTCCTTTCTCGTCTCTCACAGGCACCTACCCAGATACTCCTGGGTGGTAGCCAGGGAGTACCCCCGAGAGGCCCCCTGTTCTTGATAGTGGGACCCTTGCACTGGTCACATCTGGACTCATGGGGATCCCTTTGAGGACTTATCCCTACACAGGGGCCCTGGGATTTCTGAAAGACAGCCAAGGTGAGCTCCGCTCAGCCCTTCCCCCTCTCCCCTCAATCTAGTGCCCCCCAGGGACACAGGAGCGGGCTCCCTCTGCTCTCAAATCCCATCAATCCCCAGGGTCTTACCACTTCCCAGGGGCTCAGTCAGGAGCAGAGCCCAGAGCCCACCTCCTGGCTCTTCCCTCCCACTCTTCCCCTCCACCCAACCAAGGGGTCTCAGCTGGATTTCACAAAGAAACTTCACTGTTACTCTTCTGCTCTTCCCTCCCAGGTCTTCTGTCCAAGCCCCGGTGAACTTCTGTGACCCAGAAATTTCTTCTAGAAAAGCTTTTGGAAAATGAAAGATGGGAAGCAACTGCTTTTAAAATATATATTATTTTCATTGCTCCATAATAATTGTACATACTTATGGGATGTGGTGTGATATTTTAATCCACATATACAATGTGCAATGGTCAGATTAGGGTGATTGGCATATCCATCACCTCGAATATTTATCATTTGTGTTGGGAGCATTTTCACGGTCCTCTCTTCAGCAATTTTGAAATATCCAATAAGTTTTTGTTAACATATTACCCTACTAGCCTACAGAACAATGGAAGTTATTCCTCTCTCCAAACTGCACCCTTCTACCCATTGTCCGGCCTCTCCTCAGTCCACTCCAACCCCCTCCCCAGCCTCTGGTAACCAGTATTGGACTCCCCTCCCTACTTCTACAATATCTGCCCTTTAGCTTCAATCAGCATTGGAGAAGGTGGCCGTTTCCTGCTTCCAGGAACTCAGCAGCTTAAACAGGGAGAAGAGGAAAGGAAGAAAGAGAAAAGGCAGGTAAATCACCACTGTTTCTGAACATGACGCCCAACACCCCACTCCTCAGGTCTCCACTTCGTTGCAGGCCCCTCCCACCCCTGGGAGTGAGTCAGGATGGTGGCTGCTCTCAGACTCTGAGGAGGGGGCTGTGAGCCCCTTGCTGTGAGCCCAGTGGTAGGTGTGACTGTACATAAGTACTTGATCTTTCTGTCTCATTTTTCTCACCTCTAAAGTGAAGATAAGAATCTCTCCATTTTAGTGCTGGAGATGTAGCTCAGTAGAGCAGGTGCTTAGCATGTATGAGGTTCTAGATTCCATCCCCAGCACCAATAAAACCAAACCAAACCAAATACAGACCCTCCTATTACAGTATTTATTGTGAGGATGAAGTGAGAATAGAGGTAAATGGACCTGCCCGGTATGTGGAGATATGGTGCGCTCCCCGTGTGGATGAGAAAGTCAACTGTGGTTCAGCCAAGGACAGTGTCTTACTTACTTGTTGCTGAGACATAATACCCAACCCTTCAAAGGTTTATTTTGGTTCACAGTTAGTAGAAGTTTCTATCCATAGTCCATTGGCTTCAAGGAAGGACGGCATTGCAGAGGGGCGTGGCAGAGAATTGCTCATGGTTTGGTGGAGAGTTGTTCTCAGTATAGTGTCCAGGAAACAGAGAGAGAGAGAGAGAGAAGGAGCTTGGGAGGAAGACATACCCTTTCAGGCCGGTCCCCAGTGACCTCTTCTGACCAAACCCCACGTCCTAACAAGAAGTCAGCTGTAAATCACTATAACCCACTCCAGGACTTTCAAAAGCTCTGCCTCTGAACACATGAGGCTCCTGGAGTGCCTCTAGACATAAACCCTAACAGACAGCGTGGCAGGAACTCTCAGGCGCCCAACCAAAGTGGACCATAATGCTCTTGGTCTCACGTTACAAGCCACTGGCCTGTGGACTCCGGTAACGTCCAGCTTTCTGTCTGCTCGCTCCCTGAGCGCACCTGCCCCTGACTCCATCTTCTGCCTCATTTCCATCCCTGGGTCCTCTCCACCCTCAAGTTTGGTCTCTAGAACCAGTGAGCAGCAGCCTGTTTCCTTTCCTCCCATTGTTCAACCAGGATGTCTTGAAATTTTCTTATACAGCAGCAATGATGTCAACGGCTCAAATGGAAAGGAACAGAATAAACATGACCTCTGCCCTCAGGGAAGTCACTGTCTGTTAGGGATTACATCTAAAAGGCTCACATGGTGGGAGCTTGGTTCCCAGTGTGGCAGTGTTCAGAGCTGATGGCTTTGGGGAAGTGGTTGGGTCATGAGGGCTGTAACTTCCAAGTGGATTAATCCATTGAGGAGTTCATAGCTGAATGGGCTTATTAAGAAATGAGGGCTAATTGGATGGAGTGGATCACTGGAAGTGTGGCTTTGAAGGGTATATTTTATTCCTGGCTCCTTTCCTCTCTGGTGTTGTTCTCTCTCTCTCCCTCTCTCTCACCCTCACTCCCTCTCTCTCTCTCTCTCTCTCCCTCCTGTCTGCCATGAGGTCAGCTGCTTTGCTCCTGCCACTGTGATGATATACCTTGACGTGGCCCTAAAAGCAATGGAGCCAGATAACCATGGACTGAAACCTCTGAAACTGTGAGCCAAAAATAAACCTGTCCTCCTTTCAATTTACTTTTCCAGGTATTGTCACAGGGACAAAAGGCTGACTAATACAGCATCCTCAAGGAGGGAGACAGAAATAGGGACTTGTCAGGGAGAGTGACAGAATGAATGATGAGGAAGCAGGGGAGCAGCAGAGCACAGACCTGGTGGATAGGATAGGATGAGGAGACAGGTTCTTTGTAAAACAGCTCTGGTGCTTCAGGCAGAGGGAACACAGGTGCAGATATAAGGAGGTGAAAAAGAATGGCCTGTAAGAGAAAGAATGGATCCCTAAAGTGAGACGTCAGGAGACTTGAGGCAGACTCTGCCCCTCAGTGGTGTTAAGTGGCTTGGTTATTGTGCCATTTAAAGACAAGCAGAGTGTGACCTGGGATCTGTGTCTGTGGTATCTTTGGGTCTCCTGAGCTGTTCGCACTGGCCTGATGATGGCAGTCAGGCCTGCTCTGGCCATGGGCATCTGTTAGACATCCTTTTCCAGGTGGGCTGCTTCCTCTGGAAACAAGCACTTCTACAGAGTAGAGGGAAAAACAAGCTTCCAGCTGAAGGTGGGGAAAACCCTGGTTCTTCCTTCACAAGACCGGATATATTGTGGCTCCTTTCCCTACCCCTCTAGTTCCCCCTACTTCTCTTTCCCCTTGCCATTCTAACCTCAAATATGCCAGACACACTCCCACTCCAGGACCTTTGCACTTTTCCTCTACCCAGACTGCTAAGTCCCCAAATTTCTACCAGGCTTACTCCTTCTTTGCTCCTGTCCTCCTGGACCTACGGTACTTTCTGTAAGGACCTCAGCAGCTGTCCACCCTGGCACACCTTTCCCTTTGTTAGGTCTAATCCCTGCAGGCTGTTGAACAGCTGGGCTTGTGGGACGCTGCCACTCTTCACTATGCACCATGGGTGTCCTGGCCAGACCCTAGAGCACTGGTGTCGAACCTTGGCACATATGCCACAGAGGGCTGGTTGTATCATTGAAAGCTCTAAAAGGTTTCCCATCACTGTCCTAGAGGATGCTCTGCAGATATAGAAATGGGCCGTCATGGCCTTTGGTCCAGCTTCCTCCAGCTGTTGGACATCTGGGGTTCAGTAGATGTAGCAATGCTAGGCTGTAGGCTAGGGTAGGGTGCTGCGAGCAGTGAGTGGGTGCATAACTGGCCCTTCCTTTATATGCCAGGATGCTGAGGCTTCCCAAGGCACACAGCTGGCTGAGGCAGGACCACAACAAGATGCATGGCCCAGGCCCACTTCCCTTTTTGGTGTCCCTCCCTGTAAGCCCACTCGTAAACACTATCATGCATGCACAGTTATCTCCCCAGGATGGTGTGAAGTTGGTGTCTGTAGACTGAAAAGTGCAAATTGCAATCTAGACATCTCTCCAGAGCCTCTCACTGTGACTGGTATACAGTGAGTGCTCAAGAAATGCTTTTGGCTTGGGTCTCTCTCGAGACCACAGGTCTCACCCCACAGTGCGTCTCTCCTGGCTCTCGGCTCCCTTTCGTCTTCTCACATGTCCATCTGCCCCTTCACTAGTCACTGCACCTACAGTGGGCCGGGTGCCCAGCCAGGTGCCTGGGATACTGCCCGCCAGCCATTCACAGCCCAGCTGGGAAAGCCAGACAAGGAGCCAGACAGCACACGGTGTGAAGAGTGCATGGCACAGCGTGCCAGGCTGCCATGGGAACAGAGGGGAGGGCCTGCAACCACACGAAAGACAACAGCGCCTTACATCTGTGATCCTTTCAGCTTTTCAAAGAGAAGGGTGTGAAAGGTGGGGGGAGGCTAAAGAGCAAGAAGGGGAATGTTCCTGGCCCCCCAGGTCTGCATTCCAGGGCTGTCACTTTCCGTGAGCTTGTGCTCCTTCCGTGGGGGCCACAAGACACACTTGCACACCCATAGACAAGGCACTTTTACAGGTTGGTGTGGCACAACTTTTCTTTCTGTTTGTTTTTCAGAAAGGCTCTACATTGAGAGGCTGGCACTGTGTGTGAAGGCCCAAGTGTCAGGGTCGCAGGATGCCTGGAAGAGCCAAATCCTCACTGCCTACTAGGGAGCCACTCCACAGCCCACTGCTGTTTCGTGCTGTGTCTAAGCACTGTGAATTACTTTGTGGGTTACTTTGCAGTTCTGGCTCTCCAGTGTGAGATGGCAATAGGGTGAGGAAGGAAGAGGTGGTGACGAAGGACCCTAGCTCTGTGTTGTGAAACCACAAAGGTTTATTATTGGCGCCTACTGGGTGTCCATCAGGTAGTGGGGTCTGCTCCATGCCATTGTCAGGTGGGGACCCAGTTTCTGGAGCCCTTTCAGGGGGATGGAAGATGGAGAATAATTCTGGGTTGCTTCATGTGGAAATGACCCATTCATTTATCACATATAAGAGCCACTGTGGGTCACAAGGCCATGCCCACTTTGAAAGTGGAAGGAAGGGCAATACCAGCTGAACACTTGGCCAGATCTTTCTGCACCTCTGCTTTAAGGGGTGAGAATCTGCTGGGCCAAGCGTATCATCGGCACCCTGATATAGTGCATGTACCTGTGTATATGTGGTGTGTACAGAACGTGAGTGATGTGTCTGTGTGGACTGTATGGGTGTATGGTATGTGTGCATGTGTGTGTATGGGCTGTGTGTGTCTATATGGGGTACTATGGGTGTCTCTCTGTGTGGTATGTATGTATATGTATGTGTGTTGTATGTGTATGGCATGTTTGTATGAGTTGTGAGGTGTGTGTGGTACATATGGTTGTATGGATGTGGTGTGTGGTGGCACGTGTCGGTATATGTGGGATGTGTAGAGTATGTCTATATGTTGTCTATGTGGCTGTGTATGTGTTGTGTGTGGTATATGTGCAGTGTGTGTAGCTGGTGTGGTTATGTACGTGTGTGTCCCCTGTGGCTCCAGCTGGTGGACAGAGGCCATGTGGGCGGCCACATGTGCCTGCAGAGACCTCCGCCTCAGGCCTGGCTGAGGCCCTTTCCTCAGATGGGGCCGTGAGGGTTGAGAGGCTCTCAAGTATTTAAGAACATTAGCCTCAGGTTGGGCTTGTCCAAACCGGTGAGCTCACATTTCAGGACACAGAGAATCACCTCAGGATGAAGCCAGTGGAAGCAGAAGCTTCCTGGGTCTCACAGAGCAGTTCTCAGGCAGGCCTGGGATTCTGCATTCTACGGGGACCTGGGTGGTTCAGAGCTTTCTTTCCTAAAGTGAATCTCATTTCACACTCTATCTTCCTCTCCTTGGAGGAAGTTCTAGAAGCCAGACCTTAGGCCAGTGTCATACAGGGACAAAGTTGTGACTGAAATACCTACTTGGGGTCCCTCTGTGCCAACATGGGCTATTGCTTCACATCCACTCCCTAAGAGCAGCCTGTGTGGGGCTCCTCATGGCCTCCAGCAGGCTTTGCCACTGTGGCCCTGTTCTCCATCTTAATGGGGAAATAGCACAGGATGCACATGTCCCCATTCTGTGTCGTGGATCCCCACCTAGACCCCACCCTAACAGATTGTGACCATGGATGAATTCCAAGCTGCTGCTTCTCGGCTGGGACCCAGGGACTAATCCCTGCCTTTCTTTGGGGAGTTCTGTGAAAGTTAAATGAGATAACATAAGGATGTCGCCTGCCCTCCTACTTGGGAGCTGTGCTGTTGTCCTATGGAAGCAGCTCCAATGTGGGGCTGGGCAGAACCAGGGAGGGGAGGATTCACCTCAGTGGGGCACCAAAAACCAGCTCCAGCTCTGCCATCTCTGCTGAGGGCCACCCTCAGCAGGTTGTTGGGAGGATAGGGGTCTGGTGTTCTTCTGAGGCTGAGGCTGGAGCTTGCTGGGCCTCAGTGGTCCCCAAGCCCCCTTCTCCTGCCCTCCTCCTGGGCTGTCAGTTCTGCCTCCCTCAGGTTAATGTAACCTCTGAATAATTTAGCAATTGTCCCTTTGCTCAACTGAAGATCTTGTCATGAAGCAAAACAAAGTCTATTCATATGTATGCAAGCATGTTCCCAACAGCTGCCACTAGCTTGGCAGCAGATGGCTCCTGACATTCGTTTGGCAGGGAGAGACCTGAGGGCCGCATTCGAATGGGTTGAATAGGAGTTGGGAGACAGGAAACTGTAGGTTTCCAGGGTGAGGACCCTGTGGGCACTGGGTCTGAGCCCAGGCGCAGTTTGAGCCCCGTGCTCCCTGTAGCTGGGGCATCTGTGCATGCTTCCTCACCAGAGGCTGCATCCAGATCCGGGGCTGGAACCATCCCTATGGCACACGCCTAGCAGGAGGCCTGGCCTGGAGGGCGATGGCTGAGAGCGGCCTCTAGCGGCAGCTAACAGCAGTGTTGGAAGGTGCTGGGACCCCTTTTGTGGTGAAAGGAGGGTTGAGTTGACCGTTACATCTTCAGTAATATCTTCAGCAAACAATTCCTTAACAGCGACTCTGTTAGGGATCAGGAACAGTAGCGGTGTCACCCCTTGCTGCCTTCATAGAGTCCCAGCCCAGGGTGGAGTCAGTCAGGCCTCTGCTGCAGTTTGAGAGGACATTACGGGGTACTGCTGCCAAACTTGACTCACCTTCTAGTCACCTGAGTCACTTCTAAACATTCCCCACTGAGCTGGCTCAGATGCAGTCACTTCCTGACAACTGTGCCTTAGGTAAGGAGTGACTGCTGAATAAAGATTATGTTCTACTTCCTCAAGCGTTGGCTCTAGGCCAGATGCTATTCCAGGTGCTTTATAAGTATTAACGCATTGAGGGTGGTTATTGTTACTATTCCACTAGACTTGGAGAAAACAAGGCACAGTATCAAGTTGCAGAGGCAGAATCTAACCCAGGTTGTCTGGCTCTGAGGCCAAGGCTGCCTGGAGAGGCACCTGCAGGTTCTCCCCAGTCAAGGGCCCTCTAGGTGACCCCATTTACCCAGGACTCTGGCTCCAGTTTTTTCCAGTCTTAGCAGTTTGGCAGAGACGTGCAGGGTCAGGCCTGCTGGGCTGCTCACAAGTAATGGAACCAGTGGGGGCCTCACGATCTGCGGGTTTAACTCTGACATGGACCAGCTCAGGGAGTTTCAGCTTAGGGACCTGGGAAGTAGGGACTCACTGTCAATGGGGAAAAGGACAAGGATCTTGGCCGTTTTACCATGCTGGTAAAGTTAGAGAAAATTTAACACTGACAGTGATTTGGAAATCCAAGCCAGCGAGCAGATGAATAGTACCCACTGGCTGGGCTGGGTAAAGTGAAGGCAGGCACAATTATAGCCATGCTGAGAACGGTCCGTGCCTAACTAGCCAGCTAGTGTCCTGCTGTGGGGGCTGCCCTGCAGCTTTGCCCAGTGAGCTCTGGTGAAGCCTCACCCATGGACAGCTTCCCCAGCATCCTTTCACGTGGCTTTGTATCAGGTTCTGAGCATTGCCTGTGGATACTTCTCTGCTATCCCACAGAGAGCATTTCCAGCACATTCTGCAGAGTCACACCTCAGCAACTTAGGGAGGTCTGCATCTCACTCTGCTGGGAGGGGCTGTGCCTTACAGCTGCTGTGCATGTACTTCTTACAAACAGTCCCCAGTCATGTTTTCGAGAGTAACAGTTCTTTCTTATGAACATTCCCTGTCCAAATTACTCTGTGGTTGCAGGCTCCTAATTAGATCCAAACTGACACAAAAACCATACACACTGTCTCACTTCTGGCTTTTGTGCAGGCTCTTCCCCTGGCACATTTCACCTGGTACCATGGTATATGGGTTAAGGGTATGGATGCTGTAGCCAGACTGCAGGTCAGAAGTCACATCTTTCGCTGGCTGGTGGGAGGCCTCTGCACCTCTCCATGCTTGATCTCCTTGTGTGTAAAAGGGGGATATCTTAGTCTATCTCAGCTACTATAACAAAACACCCTAGGCTGAATAATTTATAAATAATAGAAATTGATGTTTCATCACTCTGGAAGCTGGGCCATCTGAGATTAAGGTGCCAGCAGTTGGGTGTCTAGTGAGTAACTGCTTCTTTTAGATGGTGCCTTTTATGTATCTGCACATGATGAAGGGGCAAATGAGCTCCCTCGAGTCTCTTTTATGAGGGCCCTAATTATTTATGACAGAGTCCTCATACCTTAATCATCTCCCCAATAGCTCTACTTGTTAATATTACCGCATTGGGGATTAAATTTTCATGTATGAATGTTGGGGGGATATAAACATTCAGACCTCAACAGAAAATAACAGAATTATTATGTGGATCTCATGAGTTAATATATGTAAAGCATTTGGCACATATTAAGTGTTATATAAATATTGATGTTATTATCTCAACTTCTTTCAACTTGCCCTTTGGGGTTTTGGCAACAGGCTCACCTCCCCTGGGAAATCCTTTCCTCCAGACCGAGTTAATGACCCTCTCTGTGCCCCTTACACTGTTTAATTGGACTGATCTCGAGCATTGTTGCTACAGGCAGACTTGTCAGATAGTCTCTTCCCTGCACCTGTCTGTGTGAGGGATTAACTGTGTTCATTCAAGTCCTTTGAGAATCAGGCACCAAGACAGGAGTTCACGAGTAAGAGTGCAATGGGGGAAAGACCTAGGCAGGACAAGGGAGAGGGGACAGGTAGCGGCGGCACAGGTAACCTTCAGACCAGGGTACAGGCTGACACCTGGAGGGGAGTGGATGAGGGAGGGTCTCAGAGTTTGGACAGTTGTAAAAGAACTTCAATGACTGGGGAGTCCTTGAACCACTGTCACACTGGGGTAGTCACATGGTTCACCTGGTGTGAGAGTGCCACTGTGCTCTGTCACTGGCTGAAAAAGCAGCCCATGTGGCACAGACCAACATGGTGATGGAAGAGGGGCTAGAGAAACAACAGCTGGCACTGTCAGTCAAGATTGCTCCTGAGGCAGGTCACATGGCTGTGCAGTTACTGACAAACAGAATGTTGGCCATGCCCCAACAATGCAGGGCCAGGAACAGGGCTACCAGGATTGTCACCTTGATGCAAAAAGAGGGTGTAGGCCCAGGCCCCTCTGAGTAGGCTGTCATGCGTACACATACATGGCAGTCAGCCCTTGCTGCTTGAATGCATAAAATCATTCAAAATCTTACCATAACAATTACTTTCAATTTTGTGAATTTTCTCCCAGGTTTACCATGTTTACATTATTGCAGTCCTCAAGCAGGTAATATTTCTTATGTTTTTTTTGTTTGTTTTGTTTTGTTTGTTTTTTGGTACTGGAGATCGAACTCGGGACCTTACACTTGCGAGGCAGGCAGCAGAACCACTGAGCCAAATCCCTAGCCCAGTATTTCATATGTTTTTGAGACAGGGTCTCACTGTGCAGCTCAGGCTAGCCTCAAATTCATGGTCCTCCTGCTTCAGCCTCCCGAGTGTTGGAATTACAGGTATATACCACCACTTCCAGCTTTTTCAAAGATTTGATATTTATAACTAGTTTTTCCTCAATGTTTCTATCATACTTTTCAATAATTACATTTTTTAGTGGCTGAACAATATTCTCAATTTCCCAAGTTGTTTAACATTTCCATTATTTATTTATTTATTTTTTTGGTACTGGGGATCGAACTCAGGTTCTTGCACTTGTGAGGCAGGCGGCGGAACCACTGAACTAAATCCCCGGCAATTATTTCTATTTTTAAAAGTACTTATACCTAGTACTTTTATTTATTTTTGCAGTTATGGGGATTGAACCAGGGCCTCAGGTATGCCAGGTGTCTTACTTTTCCTGTTGCTGGGACAAAATACTTGATACCCGTAAGTTAAAGGAGCAAAAGTTTATTTTGGCTCATAGTTTGCAGCAGTTTCAGTCCATATTGGCAGGCTCCAAGGCAGGGTGCTATGGCAGAGGGGCATCACAGAGAAGCAGTCCATGGCAGAACAGGCAGGAGGTAGCAAGTAGTGAAGCACCAGCAGCAAGCCTCCCTTTCCCTTTTATCCCATCTGGGTAAAAACCTTTGGTTGGTGCTACCCACACCTAGGGTGGGTCTTCCCATTATCTACACCCAGAACTAAGTTAAACCAATCATTGGTCTAATTTAATTATCATACCCTTAATCCATATTCACACACCCTTTATCCACATTCATACATCCTAGATCCAGTCACCTCTGAAAGGCCCCATCTGTGAGCTCACGAGGCTTTGGAGGGACATCTAGATAGATACAAGCCATAACACTAGGCAAGCACTCTGACATTGAGCTACATCATCCAACCCTTTTAAAATACATTTGTGGACATATACTATTTAACTTGCTGAGTTAGAGCCCTAGAATAAATTAGTTTCTGTGGGTCAAGGGTCCACGAACAGCTTACCTCTGTTCTCTGCTTCAGGGGTTCTCACCAGCTTCAGTGAAGGTGGTGGCTAAGGCTGAGGTCTCAGTGGAAAGCTACATCAGGGAAGATTCTCTTCCAAGCTTGCATGATTGCTGGTAGGATTCATTTCCTTGTGGGCTGTTGGATTGAGGTTCTCAGCTGGCTACTGGGTAGAGGCCATCCTGCCATGGTTCCCTGCCATACAGGCCTCTCCAACATGGCAGCTTGCTTCATCAACACATCCAAGCCAAGATGACAATAACCTGCTAGCAAGACTAAAGTCACAATCTTTTGTTGCTTTATCATAGCCATGACATCACCTTTGTGTTAGCTTTCCATCAATATAAAACAAACACCTGAGATAATAAATTTATAAAGAGAAAAAGTATATTTGGATTCACGATTTTGGAGCTTTGTAGTTCATGATTGGTTGCCCTTTTTGTTTGGGGCCTGTGGTGTGGCTGCACATCAAGGCAGAAGCACGTGGTAGAGAAAAACTGCTCATTTCATGGCCAGGGAGCAAGAGAGAAAGAGGAAGGGGCTGGGATCCCACTATCCCCTTCCAGGGCATGCCCTTAACACCTAAGACCTCTCACTGGGCCCCACCTCTTACATGGTTCATGTCTTAGTTACTTGTCTTATCGCTGAGATGAAATACCCAACACTTAAAAGTTAAAGGAGGAAAGGTTTATTTGGCTCCTAGTTTGTAGAGGTTTCAGTTCATAGTTGGCTGGCTCCAACTCAGGGTGGCATAGAAGAGGGGCATTGCAGAGGGCAGAAGTCAACAGCAAGAAGGCAGGCAAGAGCACATTAGCCCTTTCTGTCCCTTATATTTTATGCAGGTTACCCACTCTAGGGTAGATGTAGCACTCACATCCTTAGTCCTAACCAGAACTGGGCCATACCAATCAGTGAGGATTTAGTAATCACACACCCTTGATCCCAGCACCATACACTCTAGGTCCAGCCACCTCTGAAAAGCGCCCCCTATGACCGTATGAGGCATCTACACACAAGCCATAATAACACTCCACCACCTCCCTGTGGTGCCATGCTGGGGACCAAGCCTTTGATACATGGTCCTTTTGGGGCCATCCCAGATCCAAAGCACCCTCAACACTGTCCTGTTGTATTGTTTAGAATCAAGGGGAGATTACACTAGGATGAGAACAGCAGGACCCAGAACCCCTGGAGCCATATGAAAGGCTATGTAAATATCACCAAGAGCAGATGCTGTGTCAACTTTAGCTGACTTTACTAATAGTGAATATTTTAGTGTTTAAATCCGAGCAGTACAGCAGCTCTAAAAGACTGTCACCCATTTTAATTCCCTCTTCCCCAGCCTGCAGTTTCCCCACTGGGGCCACCTGGGTCCTTTGATCCTGTTGCTGCCAAATTTCCTAAAGATGTCAACTGAATTGCTGACTGGGGCTTTGAGAAGCTGTAAGAAGAGCCATGTTAGGCAGCAGTGAGTTCCAGGGGAAGCTCCATTTCCAAAGAGTTGCTAATATTTGGGCAGCAGCTCTAAAACCTAGGCACCATGGTACCTACACCACTTAAAAGCACAACATAAGAAAACAAAATTTTATAGTCCTCTATGTACTTTCCCCAGGCTCCATATGCTGCAGTAGCTTCCATGTGTGTACCCAGCTCTAAGCACACTGGATGGGCCATGCATTGATGACACTGGTGGAGACAAAGGCAGTGGGGCCAGCTAAGGTTGGGAATGGGCAGAGTTAATGCCTGTGCCATGATTCTGGGTCTCTGTTTCCTGTATGCTGGCTGTGGCTAGATGCACGTGTGTGTGTGACTGTAGGGAAAAGAGGCAACACACACACAAACACAGGTGAAGACTCTAGGAGTCAAGGTTTTGGGGGCAGAGGGTATGTAAGCTATGTTTGGGGACTAGGAAGAGCCCATAATGGAGACAAAGACTGTGACTCAGAGAAGAGGGAGACAAGTAAGAAGCTATTTCACAGGCTTGCTCTCCCACATACTGGGGTTACCTTTTTGTATTAATCTATTTTCCATTGCTATCACAAAATATCTAAGACTGAGTAATTTGTAAAGTAGTAATTTTATTTAGCTCATAATTCTGGAGGTCTGAGCACATGACATCAGCTTCTGTTCACCTCTGGAGAGGACCTCATGTGGATGACATCACAATCATGAGTGCATACAGGAAAGAGAGATTGCATGATGGGACAGGAAGCCAGTGAGACCAATCTTGCTCTTTTCAAAGAACCTGCTCTCTCCAGAGCTCACTTTGAGACCAGTATTAATCTTTTCCCATGGCAATAATCTAATTACCTTCCATTGGGCACCACCTCTTAATGGTTCCACTACCTCTTAACCCTGCTACATTGGGGACCAAGTTTTCAAGACAAGAACCTTTGTGGGACAAAGCACATTCAAACCAGAGTACTTAACATTTTGGGCAGCTCAGTAGGAATGCCTGATGCACCATCTCGGCTTCTGCCAAGACTGAGCAGATGGGTGGGAGTGGAGAGTGGTGAGGTGGAGCCCATCATGTCCAGACTCCAACCTGCACTTTTCATGCCAAGAGTTAGGTGGCCTACATGGCCTTATTGTTCATAATATACGGGAGCAGCTGAGTGACATTCCAGGGAGCGTTGTGAAGCAATATTTGCCAGGGTAGAAACTCAGTTCACCAGGCACAACCTCATCCATTCATCTCTGAGCTTATCAACCCCGTACCCTATGGTGTCCTAAGTACTAGAGATCTGTGTGTCCAGACTTCAGGAACTGAGCCTGCCCAGGTTTTTGGTGGAGGGATCTGCAAGCTGGTACAGTGCACTGGGCTCCAGCAGTGAGAAAGATCCAGCAGATGTGCCATGCCCAGCCCATCCTTCAGCCTCACCTAACCAACTCACCTCTCATCAACTCCCGCTGGGAACTATCTGCCACCACTGAATGCCCTTCCCTGGGTGGAGCCTAATCCTTGTACCAAGTTACACTGGCGCCAGGCCTCATTTCTTCAACTCTTCCAGGGAAAACATAATTTGCAATGAAAACATGACATGAATGGCAAGCTAGGCCTGGCGGTCACAGCTGTCCTCACTTTATAACCTGCTGGGGTCTCCTGTAGCCTGGGGCATTTGTTTTGCTCACCAGCAGGGGGATCAATGAAAGCAAGTAGGACAAAGAAACAGCTCTCCCTGGGTTCTGAGTGACACCAGGCCAGGTCTACTGCCACCACCTCCCTCTGCTCTCTGCAGTGTCTTCTCTGAGCAGTTTCCCCCACCTAATTCCTCCCTTCTCCAAGTCCTGATTGTGCTTTGCGCTTAGGAGAGAATGCTGGGGGACATCTCAGCAGAGCCTATTCAGCAATGGCCTGTTTCTTTCTTTGCTTTCAGGCCCAGCTCTTGCTAGGTCTGGGGAATGCTTTCTCTCCTTGTGCCCTATTACCTGCTTGTTCTTCCTCTCTGGATATCGCATCTGCACCATAGGACCCTACTGGTCACAGTCCTTAGGCAGCCTATGGCCTCACTAACTTCATGTTTTGGTCTCTTTAAACTTCTACCACAAAGAAGAAAAGTGGAATTTGACCATCAGGCACATGGGGGTGATGGTTCTCTGTTGTAGGGAAGGGCTGAGGTACCACACACACCTCTGGTGGTGATGCCTGGCCTGACTCCCACAGCCTGCTGGAATTCAAAGACCAAGATGCAGTGACTCCTGTTTATTTACAGTGCTTTCTACCAGGCCCTCATGTTCATGACTTCACATAACCCTACTATCTTGTGAGGTAGTTTGCATCCTCCTCATTTCACAATTGAGGAAAGCAAAGCCCAGATTCATAAAGGGACTTGCGAAGGTCACTGAGGTCATAAGTGGCGGGTGAAGGCAGAATCTAGGCTACTGAATCCCAAAGCCTGTGATCATTCTGACTTTGGGTTGTGGATGCAGGACTAAGGGATTATCCCAATGTCGGTGGTGGGATAATGCCTGCATGAGCTGGGACTGTCATGATGATGAGGCCCTCAGGAGCGACCTGGGTTGAGAGTCATGCTCCACACTTGCAGTACAGAGTCACGGCGGGTTGTGTAGGGTAAATGTTTGATGCGGAACCAGTGTCTGGGGACAACATTCCCACTGGGTGTATACAGCTTCTCTCCACGGCTGCCCAAGAGGCTGCGCAGGGCCATGTTGCCTGTCAGAACTTTCTCGTAGAACTCCACTCCACCCCGCCCATAGGCTGCAGAGAGTGAGGCCGTGCGGCGGTCGAGCCAGCCTTCCAAGGCATGAGTGAGAGAGTCTGTGGAGAATGCATAGGCCACGAAGCCTGCCACTGCTGCCGCCAAGTTAAAGGCAGCTCGTAAGTTCATGGGGCCTCCATAGAGCCCCAGTGCATGCTTGGCACTCACAGTCAGTGCCCAGGTTCCTGCCAGGCAAGCTGGGGCTGGCAGGGCCTGCAGGGCAGAGGCGCTGCTCTCTAGGTACATCACCTCTCTGGCCAAGGCGAACTTCTGGGCATCAGGGGTCAGTGTCAGGGCCTCTTTTAGCCGAGTGCCTGCTGGGCTCTGCCAGTTGATACTCTGCCCATGTATGATCACAGGATGGTTAGTGTTGGTCGTTGGGCCACCCAGGAAGTTGGCAGGGATGCCCACTACAGCACCAGAAGGGAGTCTTGGGAAGCCAGCACTCACAGGATGGAAGGTGAAGGCGGTGAAAGGTTTGTAGCAGTGGCCTGAGGGGATGCCCATGTCCTGTAGCACATCTTGGAAGAGGCTCTGCAGCTGTGGGGCAAGTGGGGCTGGCTGGCCCTGAGGCCAGTACTGGTAAAGCCACTGGGCAACAGGATCCGCGAAGAGGTGGTAGGAGATTTGAGCTCCAAACAGGCTTGTGCAGGAGCCCACTAAGAGGGCTGTCCTGTGTCTCTGGACAAAGGCTGTGGCCCACCACAGGGGACCAGCCATGAGTGCTGCTTACTGCTGACAACCTGGCCAAGAAAGAGAGAAGTCAGCTGATGGTTCCCAGGACTGCCTGCAGACTAAACATCCAAGGGCCATATCCTTCTTAACTGAAGCAATACTGCACTGTGGTTAAGAGCATGGGCATCAGAGCCAGATCTCCTGAGTTTAAAGCACTGTTTCTCCACATGCCAAGCAAGCATGTAACAATGGATCAACAAGAGAGGCTGCCATGAGTACATGAATGTACATAAAACAGTCAGTGTTTGGAACAGTAGAGACATCCCTTATGGCAATGGCTATAATTACTATTTTTATTCCCACGGCGAGGCACAGCACTAAGTACCCAACTGCCTCACCACACCTCCCCATCCATCCTGTACTGAAGCCCTGTGATACTAATTTATAAATGAATCACATGTTCAATTTACGCAGTACTTACTATATGCTAGACACAGTTCTGAGAGCTTTGCATATACAGTTGTCTAACAGTATTTGTGAGGGTTTGGTTCGAGGGCCCCCCACAGATATCAAAATCCAAGGATGCTCAGGGGTTTTCTATAAAATGGTGTAGTGTTTGCATATAATCTGTGCATATTCTCTCATATACTTTAAATCATCTCTAGATCATTTTTAATATCTAATACAAAGTGAATGTTATAAATAGTTGTGTGACTATTTGTTTAGGAAGTAAAGACAAGGGGGAAAAAAAGCCTGGGTGTTCAGTACAGACACAATTTTTCTTTCTAATATTTTCAATCCTTGGTTGACTCCATAGATGAGAATCCACAAATATGGAGGGCCAACTATATTAGGGCAAAAAAAGTGCCTGCAACACTAAAAAACATAGAAATATTTATGTGAATATGTGAGTATATGCACACACACAACACATACATAAATCATCTCATATCTACAGGGGATTGGTCCCTGGACCTCTGCTGATACCAAAAACTGTGGTGCTGAAGTCTCTTACATAAAATGGCTTAGTATTTGTACACAACATATGTTCATCTGCCCACATATTTTTAATGATCTCTAGATTACTTACAGTACCTCATACAATGTAAAATCTAATTATATAGTTTTGATGTGGCCTTGATTAGGGAATAATGACAAGGAAAAGCTGGTACATGTCCAGTAGAGATGAAAAAAGTTTTTTCCAAGTATTTTTAATCTGCACTTTGTTGAATCTCCAGCTGTGGAACCCAGGCATACAGATGGCTGACTATACTATCTAACAATAAAGTCTTCACAACCCCCAAGACCTCTACTATGATTGTCCCTATTTTAAGGCTGTGAAAATTAGTGCAAGGACAGGTTAAGTAAACTGACCAAAATCCCAAGCTAGAAAAGAAACCAAACCTGCCTACCCACCCTGGTCTTGGACCTCTAGCCTCCAGTACCTTGAGAAAATACAACTTCTGCCAGTTAGGCCACCCGGCCTGTGGCACTGGTCATGGCAGCCCTAGCCAACAGGCAGAGTAGATGAATACAGGCTGTCAGGCATGTACAGCAAACGTTCCATTTCAGAAAACTTATGCTAAATTACAAACATACAAAAGTAAACTAAATAGTACATTAGCTCCAATCATGAACTCATAGCCAATACTGTTTCATTTCAGTCACTCCTCTGACTGGTTTATTTTGAAACACCACGGGAACCCTATCAAATATGTCACTATTAATCACAATTATTCAACTTTGGCTAAAGCTTACTGTATTCCTGCAGTGTCTAATTATCAGTGAGTCGCTGCATACCGCTGGCCTATTTTAATCAAGATCTTGGGCTAGGGGTGTAATACGGTGTTGGGCCTTTGCCTAGCATGCCGAGGCCCTGGGTTTGATCCCCAGCACCGCAAAACAACAGACATTTACAAAGATCATCACTTGGGGAGCCTTTCTTCCAAAAGACGAAACAGGCTAGGAAATTAGGGGCTTGGCCAAAATCGTCGTGTCCCGTCCGGTAGTGCTGTGTTGTCCCCAGCCTCCACGCCTCCCGTCTCCCACCTCCAGCGCGCGCGCTCACTAGGGTCGCTTTCGGAGGCTTTGCCCTACAGTTCCCAGCGGCTGGACGAGAAGGCTGCAGGGCCCTGTCAGAAGGGGCCCACTACGCTTCCACCCTGGGTCCCCAAGGCCACTCTCCGAAGGCTGCACACGCTATAGCGGGGTAACGAGGTAGGAGGGGAAGTTACAGGGTGGGCACGACTTCCCCCTAGGCGAGCTCACCTCCTCTGGGACTACCGGGGACGCGGCGACACGTGCACGGGGCGGGACTCCTGCAAAGGCTGCCGGCCCAGGCTCGAGGGCGGGGACTCCAGGGGGCGGGGAACTCGGAGAGCCGGGATAGGAGCGGAGGCCGGGAGCGCGCGCGACTCGGCGGACGCGACGCTGCGCAGGCAGCATCACGCCGGCTGCCCAGGCCTGCGCCGGAGGCTCCACCCCAAGGGAGCACCTTGGCGCGCTCTGCTGGCCTCGGAAACCGCTGCCTGAAATTTAGGTCATCCGGTTTAACCCTGGAAGGAACGGCAGTCCCGCGTGTCACGAGTCCCACTGGGGCCATTTCCCATCTGACTGCCAAGTCTGTGGTGGCTTTTCCTGTCTGGAAGCGTTCACGGGCCGACATTTATTATTATTGCGTCTGCTGCCCATCAGCTGCTCCCAAATGCTTTACTCTGTGCAGTCTACGGAGCAGCGTCACATAGCCATTTCGTCCCAGCAGCAGTGTGAGGTAGATCAGGGACCAGCTTGCCTGTGAGCCAAACAGTTTGCCACCCGATTTTGTAAACAAAGTTTTATTGGAACACAGTCATCCTCATCCCTTTACATGTCGATGGCGGCTTTCCTCCTAGAAGGCCAGACTGGCTAGGACAGCCTGGCTCACAGCGTAATATTATTTGGCCCAGTGAAGAATCTGTGGATCCCTGAAGTCAATTATCCCCACCTAGTATGCTTTGGGGCAACCCCCCCCCCCATCCCTATGTACTGTATTTCCCATTATTGCC
Source organism: Heterocephalus glaber (assembly GCF_053883595.1). Lineage (NCBI taxonomy): Eukaryota > Metazoa > Chordata > Mammalia > Rodentia > Bathyergidae > Heterocephalus > Heterocephalus glaber. The sequence continues at coordinate 21,074,195 of NW_028258143.1, read as the reverse complement.
TCTGCCTCCATACAGATTCTGTCTTATCCGTGTAGCTAATTCTCCCAACTGGGTCTGGCGTCTGTGTCAGGCTTTCTCTTCCATTCCAGCTTCTGGGGAACAAGGCTCACCTCCTGGGCAGAAAGGTGAGGATGTTAAGAGACCTGGAGGCATATGGGTCTTGGAGACAGGCTTAGGTCAAGGTTAGCAGCTTATGGACTTAGCTGACAATCATGCCTAGGCATGCTGCAGCCAGCCTAAGCAAGGAGACCTTAAATGTAAACGATGTCATTTCTTGGTCTTTGGTTTCCTTCTCTCTAAAGTGAAGAAAATATCTGCCTCAAAGGGGCCAATTATACTCCTCATCCTAGGAAAATAGCTACATGGACTGGTCCTTTGTTTTGTAGAACCCGGGGGAGAGGCACTTCAAGTCATGTGTCCCTGAAAAGGAAAATCTGATTTGGGATCATGCCTTCAAACTTGGCCTTGAAAAGCACCCTGTTTACCACAAAGGGCTTCAGGAATAGATGTAAATCTGGCAAAGACAAAAAGCTTCAGATGTTGGAGCCAAATTGCCTTGGTTAAATCTGACTCTGTCCATCCTTTTCTGGCTATGTGATTTTGGGCAAGTGAACCTCTCTGAGCCTAATGTTCTCATCTATAAAACAGGGATGAGAGTACCACCTACCTCCTATTGTTGCTGGGGATAAAGTGAATTCATATATGTATAAGGTCCAGCACAGTTTGTGCAATCTAGTTAATAGTGATTATTATTAATCAGTTCATTTCTGAGATCCCACCTTTGCCCGCTCAGTTATTTGTTTGTAAATGGTGCTGTGACCATAGCAAAAAATCTATGATATTATAGAGTTACTGCTTATTTTGTCAGGTAGGATAGCAGTTTGGGGTTTATATAAGCCAAAAAAATCCTTATTACAGATGCATATTGAAGTACTTATAGGTGAAACAACATAATGTCATAATGTTTTGTCTGATTCAGGTAAAATGAAACAGAGGCATAGATGAAATAACAATGACAAAATGTTAGTTATTGTTGAAAGGGCATAAAAGGTTTAATTCTTCATTTTACCATGCTCTACTTTTGTGTGTTTCACAATTTCCATAACAAATTGCTGTTTAAAAATGTGCTTTTAGAAGTAGGCTGGTCAACTATAGTACATAAAAACTTTTGTATTCCTCACAAGTGCAAGGTCCTGAGTTCGATCTCTCGTACCAAAAACAAAAACAAAAACAAAAACAAAACACTTTTGTGTATCAAAGAACACTGTCATGAAAAGTGGAAAGAAAATCCACATAACAGGAGAAAATATTGCACATTATACATATGATAAGGATATTGTACCCAGAATATGTAGAATATGGATACATAGAATATGTGTAGAACTCATAACAACTCAACAAATAATTAAATTAAAAATAGGAATATGACTCAAGTAGAACTTTCTCCAAAGAAGATATACAATAGGCAAAAAACATATAAAAATATGCTCACCAATATTAGTCACTAGGGAAATTCAAATGAAAATCACAATAGGATACTACTTTATAACCACTAAGATATTTATAAAACAGAAAATAACACTGTTTAGGAGGCTGAGGCAGGAGGATCAGTTGAGCCCTGGAGTTTGAAGTCATCCTGGGCAACATAAGGAGACCCTGTCTTAAAAACAGAAAGAAGAAAGGGAAGGGAAGGGAGGGGAGGGGAGAGAAGGGGAGGGGAGGGGAAAGGGGAAGGCAGGCTGGCCAGAATGTGGCCAATATCTAGCTCTGTCAGCACAGGCTGCTGGAAGAATGGGGGGTGGCACTTTGCTGCTGCTGTCTGATGGAACCTGAGAACAGCAGGTAATGAGTCTCTTCTCTCCTGGGAGTCTTCTTTTTGGCAATGTCTTTCTGGGGGTCTGGGAGAGGCTGGCGTGGCCCAGGGTGGGTCACCGTAGTCCAGGACAAGGGCCTGCTCCTACCTTCAAGCCCCTGTCCTCTCCCTGCCCCCTGGCCCTGACTTGGGACTGCTCCCTGGGTCTGCCTTCTCCCCGCTTCTTTCTTCGCACTACTTGTGGTTGGGTGAAACTTTGGTTTGCTTATTCAGTCCAACACATTTATTTAGCACCTACAATCATAAGAAAATAAGATAATCTGCAGCAGGGATAAGGCTGATAAGGAACTAAAGCTGGATGATAGGGTTATAAAAAGTAGGCTAGGGGGGTTCTTTAGCTAAGGTGGTCAAGGAAGGCCTCTCTGATGAGGGATGTTTGAGATGAGACCTGCATGATGGGGAGAACAAGATGGAGATGGGGTGGAAAGCATCCCCAGCAGAGAAGGCGGCTAGTTCCCAGGCCATAGGGCAGGAACGGGATAGTGTGTTTGCTAGAATAGAGTGAGGCATGGGGGAAGGTGGTGGTGAGCTGGGGGAGGTGGACAAGGGCTATGTTGCCAAAGTCGTGAGAGAGGTCATTGCATTTCACTGCAATTGTAACCTAGACAAGAGCTGGTTAGTGGAGAGAGGAGCAGGAATGTCTGACTCCTGGAAGAGAGAACAGGAGGTGAGGAATACAGACAGCTCTTATCTGTGAAGGGAGTGGAGTGGGGTGGTAGCTCAAGGTGCACCTGGGGTCTAAGAAAAGTTTTGCTTCATTTTGTAAGGTGCATTTATATGATAATTAGCTGAGAGAGAAATTAAGGATGCCAGAAAGAGGGACCACTTCAAGAAGCAAAGGAACAGTTCATCTCTGTAACAAGAGGGAAGCTGTGGTCCATGGGCTCCAGCTGGTGACTCTTGCTGGGATGATGAAGTCAGTTTTACTAGTTTGCTTTTTCTTTTTTTCCCTCAGTGACATATGGAGCAAGTTTGTCTGTGGAGAATATAGTTGGAGGGGGTGGAGAAGGTTTGAAAAAAGATGTAAAAATTTCACTTGAGGAAAGAGAAAGGATCCATGGGGAAAATGTAATGTGTGTTGTGCAGATTGAGCACATTGAGATCTGGGTCAAAAATGTAGTGTGGCTGATTTTCTTTATGTGCAGGTACAGGGATCAGTAGATGGTTAGTTGAGTTTAATCAGAGCAAGGATTTGGCAGTCAAGTACAAAATGAAGAGAAGGAAGCAAGGTTGTTGAGAGTTTGCAAAGAAGTGATCATGTAGACCATAAACTCTAAGCTAAGGAGGCAAGTAGTGAGGGTCTGGGGTGTGGTGATTAAATATTGCACAGTGTCTTACTACTTTGCAGAAGGAAGAAGTGGCAAGATCATTGGCTCACTGGAACATAAGGATTGTTGGGATGGGGTCAACAGAGTAAGCCACGTAGAAATATAGGAAGAGGTGGTTAGAGGATGGGATTTTCAGGGGAAGGGGTGGGGGGTGTTGAGGATTGAATCCAGGGACTCAAACATGCTACACATGCATTTTGCCACTAAGCTACCCTGGGGATGGGATTCTTGAACATTTCAGAGGCAGTGTTAACCCTGGTGATGACAAGGTCAAGGGTATGACTGTGGGAGCAGATGGCTGAAGGAGCAGGAAGAGAAGATTAATGAGTTGAGGAGGCATGTTAATCATTTCTCCCGATATTTAATGATGTTTAACATCTGAAGGGCTTTGCCAATCCTAGAGAGACTTCCCCTCCCAGGGCTACGTGATTCCTAGTGATAGCAATGGCATCAACATCTCTGTGCTGTCTTTCCATTAATTAAATTCCAGGTACAATCAAAACAGGATTGTATTAAGAGACTTATAGGTAGGTGATTGGATCATGGGGACTGTTTGAGTAGATAGTATTGATGCTTATAGCTGAATGTGTTAGGAAGTGGGACCCAGCCAGAGGTGAGTCACTGGGTATGACTTTGGATGGAACATCTCTTACTGGAACCCTTTTCCAGAGCTGTGCTTCCTGGTCATCAAGAACTAAGCAGCTCTGCCCCACAATGCCCCTTTGCCATAATGGCTCTGCCTTGAAACCAGCTTGACCATGAACTGATGTGAGACCAAAAGTGACTCCATTTTGCTAATGTGAGACCAGAATGACTCCATTTTGTCCAAAATGGAGCAGTCTCCTTTGTTCTTTCAAATTAATGATTAAATGTGCTTAATCTGGGACAAAAGACATGATCTGTAACTCAAGATTCCTAAGCTCATTACTCAGCCATCTGTTTGCCCTAGAAACAAGTGTCCCGGGCCCACTATCTATAGGGCAATCTGTTAACGTGCTGACTATCCACACAAGGTGGTCATGACCATGAGTCAAGATGTCTGCTGACCATCAGTACGTGACAGTAGACCACTAACCTTTGTCCCCATTTTTCTTGTAAAAACCTATACGTAATCCCCTTCAACCCCCAATGAGCCTAGCCAATCAAAATTCTACACTTCATACTTGCTAAATGTTAACCAATCATATGGCTGCTAATGACCGAAGCTTGCTGTAATCTCAATAAAAACCCTGCTAATTTGGAACTCGGGGCTCTCAATCTCGATCCGCTGTGTCGGTGACAATTGAGAGTCCCTGCTTAAGCTTGCGTAAACGACCCTCGTGTGCTTACATCGGAAACGGCCTCCTGGTGGTCTTTGGGACTTCGTAATCTGGGCACAACACTGAACCCTCTGAAACTGTAAGTCAAATTAAACTTCACCTCCTTTAAGTGGTGGGTGTAGGGTACTGTGTCCCAGCAATGGGAGAGCTGACTAACGTAGGAGGTAAAGAACAGATTCTCTTGAGCTTTGTCCAGAAAAAGAAGGGATGATTTGTAAGGCCAACCCTACTCCTTGGACTGGCTGGGCATGGGGCTTCTCAAGGATGGCCATGTTTGTATTTTCCCCTGGGCTGCCTCTTGGTGCATCTGCCTTTTCCCTGTGTTTTCCAAACACCCTAAATCCACTTCCTTATTGCCTTCTAATTTGATTGCTCATAGCCTATTGTGGCTGTCCCACTCATCTTTTCTACTTCATCACCATTCAGCTTCTGTTCCTGCTGTTAGCTTGCTGTCTCTCTCTCTTCCCTACTCCAGATTCCTGAGAGAGGGGATCAGAACAGCACAGCTTATCTTTTATACTAGACTCTCAGACCCTGCCTATCATTTGCTCAGCACCCTCTGGGTACCGTGCTTGTTCTGCTCTGATTGGATTCCCTGTTCTGAGAAGCGGGAGGGCTGCATGGGCTCTGTACTTAGGGGTAAGTGGCTGCTCCTTTCCTTAGTGCTCCTGGAGAGGGAGCCTCCTGCAAGATGTCTTCCAGAGAGATGGATCTCTTTGCATTCATGATGAAAGCCCTCTCTTTGATGCTGTCTAAAGAAAGCAGGGAAAGTGCCCTGTGGTTGAACCACAAGGGGAAGGGTGTGAGTTCTGCATAAAGAGTACTGAGACTGCATGACTTTGGAAAAGACCTGAGAGAGAACTGAGCCAATCAGCCCATTTCCCTGCCTCCAGGGGATTCATACTCCAACCATCCCCACTCTGAGCACTGGCCTGACACCATGCCTGAAGGCTTAGACAGAGAGCTCTAGTGCTCTTCAGAGTAAGATTTCACTTCTCACCCCACCCCATCATCTGATGCTCAGACTGCAGCTTAGCTACTGGAGAATGGGAGATGAGTGGGTGGAGGTGGCAAGGTGACTAAAGAGATGGGGTGGTAAGGAATCAGCTCCCCTCCCTCAACATATAAACTCTGCAATCCCAGCAGTAGTTAATAGTTATTGTGTAGTTACTGTGCATCATGCTACCATCATTATTAGCTCATTTAATCTCGCAACAATCCCAGGAAATCAATGCTATTATTTCCACTTGTTTAATGAAAGGCAGGAAAACTATGCAGAGGTATTAAATTGATAGAGACCGTACCCTTATTTACCAGAATGGGGTACATTCCACATCAAAGCTCTGGATTCTAAATTCACCTGTTAGGTTCAAGTCCTATTTTTCCTATAGCAAACATAATGTACATAATGTAAATGGATATTAGTAAAATATGGCTGCAGCCCTGATGGGGCAAACCTGCCAACTGATTTCCTTTTTTTGTTTGTTTGTTTGTTTATTTGGGTTTTTGTTGTTGTTGTTGTTATTAGTTTGTTTATTGGTGGTAGTGAGGATTGAACCCAGGGCCTTCACACTTGCCTACATCCTGGACCTTATTTATTTATTTATTTATTTATTTATTTATTTTTGAGATAGGGTCTTTCTAAATCACTCAGGATGGGCTTAAAAACTTACAATCTTCCGGCTTCCTGCTCCCAGAGTGCTGGGATTACCCTTTGTGCCGCCACACCGGGTTGCCATCTGATTTCTTCAGGTCAGGCTGATTACTTTTAGAGGAAAGACATTTGCTAATTTATAGTTTTTCCATATTACATATTTTAAAGAACAAGTAATGAAATAAAATGTAAACATTATAATATAATATTTTTATGCCTAGAAATTCCAAATCTAAGAGTTTAAATAAAAAGTAAATCTAAAACTGTAACACTTCATTGATTGATTATCATGTTGTAAAGAAAAGAGTGGACTGGGAATGAGGAATTCTGAGTTCTGCCTAAACCTGGCTCTTCTGTTAATTTTGTTAATAAACTTATATGGGCATCAGTTTCCCCATGCCTGTCACAATAATAACATTTATAATTAATAAATGAGCATACTTAATCTGAAAATCTGAAATCTGAAATGTTCCAAATCCACTATGGACAAGGTGCTACAAATGGAAAATTTCACACCTATTCTTATGTGATGGGTCAGAGTCAAACACAGGCACAAAAAGTACTGTATAAAATTACCTTCAGACTATGCAGGTAAGATGTACATGAAATGTAAATGGATTTTGTGTTTAAACTTGGTCCCATGTCTAAGTTATCTTATTATCTATATGAAAATACTCCCAAATCAGGACAAATGTGGAATCTGAAACACTTCTGGTCCCAAGCATTTTGGATAAGGAATATTCAGCCTCTAGTTACTCTGTGTCTCAGAATGTTGTGGGGAACTGTGATGGTTAATTTTGATTGTCAACTTGACTGGTTTAAGAGATGCCAGGAGATTAGTAAAGCATACTTCCAGGCGTGTCTGGGTGGGACATGGGACTTTCTGCTCTCTTATTCTCAGATGTCACGAGTTGAGCACTTTTTCTCTGCCATGCCCTTCTGGCATGATGTTTCTGCATTGGAGTCAGCCATCCATGGACTGAAACTTCTGAAACCATAAGACAAATAAACCTTTTCTCCTTTAAGTTGGAGGTGTAAGGTACTTTTCCCCCCAATAATGGAAAGCTGACCAAGACATGATTATTGAGAAAATAGTTCACAAAATAAAAGTCCTTGAAAAAGAAAGCAATTGTAATTATTTCTAAAATGAAGGAATGGCAGCAAATTATCCTGAGAATCTTTGGTTATGTTTTTCTTGGACCTCAGAAAATGATGTAATAATCAAAGTGAATGCAAGAGAAAGAGAGTTGACCCCAAGATTCTTATTCACTCAGCCAGGCCTTGATCATATACATAATCCCTGGAGAACCTGGATAATTCTATAGAGAACCCCTAAACTTCAGATGGCCAAGAGTTTCACTACATGAACTTTTCTTATGGGATCCATTGCAGAAGAAAATACAGGTAAGTTTTCCTTGCTTTTTTCCACCTTAGGTGATCTAAGAAAAGAAAGGAAGAAAGGAACTCATGACAACTCATATTTGTGAGTTATTTTAGTTCATGGCTGGAATGGAGCTAAAGTTACAACTTGTCAGAAAAGGCCTCTACTGAGGCATCCACATCCAGCAGGTGGCAGATTCCCAACACTGTCAGTACAACCTTTGCAAGGGGCCACTGCCTCAGGATAGCCCTTGAAGGCAGGAAGAAAAATAAAAGAAATCTTGCTCTTGTTTATAGATACAGAAGCTGAGATAGCTTTATAAGTTTCTGTCAAAAAATATGGTGAAAAATTTGCTACAGGGAAAGACACATTGCCATTAACCCTCCTCAAAATATGTACTCCCCTTTGCTTCAAACACACCCATCAATCTTGCCCTTTTCTGAAGTAGTTCTGAAAGTCTTCTTTCATGAGTGTCTTCAGTTGTGCTGCTGTGGCTGCCTCAATGGCTTGAATAGAGTCAAAATGTTTACCTTTCATGGTCATTTTGCCTTCAGGGATGAGCCAGAGAATACACTATGTGTTTTTACAAGCCTGCCTTTCTGCTGGAAGGCACACAGCTGTGGTATTTACCATATTTTTGATCACCTAGTAAAGATAGTCATGAAGGAGGACTCCAAGAACTGCTTCAGAAAGTGGCAAGAATGATGAGATAAATGTGTTCAAAGCCAGGGGGAATATTTTGAGGGGGATTAATGGCAATGTGTTTGTTACTGTAATAAAAATTTTTACTTTAAACATTTACATATATTTTTATCATACCTCATATGTATATATACTTATGCATGGACAAATGAGTGGAGTGAATACACTCAAATATATTTGGATAATTATGGGTTATTACAACATCATTAGTCTTACTAATCTGTGCTATATGACTGGAATAATGTTAACAAACACAATCAAAGGGCCTGTTTTGACCAAAACACATCCATCAAGATTCCCGCCTCTTCACAATAACCTCCTGCCAGGGGCTGTGAGAGTGCAGCCTTTAAGTTTTCCAGTGGTTCCCAAACCAGTCTGTAAGCTCTGATCATCTCTGTGTCTCCTCCAGGTCCAGTCCCTCTTTGCCAGTGTCCACCGCTGGCACAGCGACTTGGGGAGCCAGTGTCTACACCAGTAGTGCTCATCCTGGGAGTGGCCAAAGCCAAGGTGAGTGGTACTGGTTCTGTGCAGAGGTGGGAGAGCAGTGCCCTCCCCAATCCATCTATTTCTGGCCCCCAGCAGCACCGCACCTCCCAAGACTCTCAGAAATAGTTGTCAGTGCTTAGCTCTTTGTCTCTTATCACAGTGGCTTACATCTTGCTCAGAAAGGCTTTGTTCCAGCACTAAATCTTGTACCAAGAAGCTTCAACCATTGCCATCATACTAATACCATTTTAGTTTTAGAAAGAAAAATTGTAATTTTAAATATTTTTATATCCACATTTAAATTTTTTTCTCTAGAAACTTTAATTCCAAAAATGGTTGGAATGTAAAACACAAAGGACCCCAGTGACCTGCAGGAAGTAAATGAGGAACTGACCTCTGGGTGATTTTTATTCTATGATCAGGTATGTGTTGAGAGCTTTGCTCTGCAGAGTCTTCATCTCCTCAAGCACTTTTTCTCCTGCTTTCTCTGGTAGTTGTGTTTGGTCTTTCATTTCTCTGCATTAAAAAACAAAAAACAAAAAAACAAAAACACAACAAAAGGATGCACTCCATAAAATATGAAACACCCAGCATTGCCAGTGAAGGCTGGAGTTTTTTTCTATATAAGGAAAGTTTTAATTATATTTAGCAAGAGTTTACTAACTGGTGACAATTCTCAGCTTGCAGGGGATTCAGACCTGCCCTCCAGTCTTGGCTGCATCAGCTTCCTAGCATAAAATCCTTAATGTCCAATCCCCACCTGTGGCTCATGCTAATTTCTATCTTGGGAATAGTTGTGATGATGAAATGAGAATTTATTCACAGAGATCCTGGTATGATGTTTTCTAAATGCTCAGTCAGCATTAGCTAGGTTTTCACCTTTATGAGTAAGGTAGATACACATGATTTTTGACTCTGATGATGCTACAGATTGTGGGCTGTGCACCTGATCTTGCAATGGCTGATGTGGGGCAAAGACTGACTGCGCATGACCAGAGATTTCTGGGTAGCACTTCAGCTGGATGTGGCATAAAACAAGGGTGGCAATTAAGGGGTATGATTGGGGGTTAAGATAAGGGCTTAGAGATTCGAAGTACCTGGGCTTCTTAGGGGTCAACTTGCCTCCTGGTGGGCTGGGGCCAAAGGTGAAGGTACAGATAGAGCTGCATTTGAGAGACTGTTGTGGTGTTTATACCATTCATATACTGGGGAGGAAATGATGGGTGTATTGATTGAAAGGACAGATGTTTAGTGCAAAGATTGTAAAATCAGTTATATGATCTGCCTGGAAAATGGGAGAATCCAATGTGAAATTAAATGATTCTGAGACATTTTCTTCCCTCTCTCCTTCTTTCCTCCTTCCCTCTCTTGTTTCTTTTCTTTCCTTTCCTTCCCTTTCCTTTCCCTTTCTCTTTCCTTCCTTCTTTCTTTTCGGTACTGGGGGTAGAACCCATGGCTAGGCAAGGCTCTACCACTGAGCTGCATCCCCAGCCCCAGATGGCAGTTTTAATGGGGGAAATTAAATACCATTTATATGTTATTTTTGTTCTGCTCCATTTGACCAACTTCTTGTTGCCTGTGGTATCTGACAGAGCTGTTGGTTTCTGATTGAGGCTGAAGTAAGACAGATGAGAAGCACCTGACTCATTTTTTCTGTGCAGGCTGGAAGAGGAAGATGGTTTGGCTAGTGGCCAGCATGTCCCTCCTGCTAGCCTCCTTCTGCTCCCTTTCACCCCTCCAGTGGACTGGGACAACTTGCGTCAGTATCCTCCCTGGCTATCAAATCGCCATTCTCTACTCCAACACGAGTGCAGCCAGACAGGCAGTGTGGTATCCACCACGCCCCACTCCCACCACATCAGCCATACTGTTGGCATTTGCTTATTTATTTTTATTAGCACATGTTTGCAGTACATAATGTTTACATTCCTTGTGTGGAGTTTGTACATGTACATGTTTTATCCCCTTTTCCTCCTGACCCTTCCCTTCTCCATCTTTTGATCCCCTTCCCATTTAAGAAAGATCTATCTCCTTTCTTTGTATTATCTACACTTTGTTTTGATCTTTATTTATAACTTGGGTTTCCCATATAAGAGAAACCATGCAATATTTAAAATTGCATGTCTGATTTATTTCACTTAACATTATGATCTCAAGATGCATCCATTTTCCTACAAATGACTCAAGTTCACATTTTTTATGGCAAGGTAGTCCTCCTTTATGTATAAATACTACATTTTCTTTATCCATTCATTTGTTGATGGACATACAGGCTGCTTCTTCTAAGGTTAGCTATGAATTGTGATGCTATAAACAATGGGTCAAATGAAATTTCTAGGTTTAATTTTCTGAGGCATCTCCACATTGATTTCCATAGTGATTGTGCCAGTTTACATTCCCACCGATAATGTAGAAGTGTTCCCTTTCCCCTGCAGCCTCTCCAGCATCTGCTATTATTTGATTTTGTGAAGATAGCTATTCTATCTCAAGTAAGATGGAATCTCAGTGTTTTTCATTTGTTTGTTTGTTTGTTTCCCCCCTCAGTACCAGGGATTGAACCCAGGACCTTGTGCTTGTGAGGAAGGCGTGGTGTCACTGTGCTAATCCCCCGGCCCTTCTCAGTGTCGTTTTAATTTGTATTTCTCCAGTGGCCAGCAATGTTGAGAATTTCTTCCTATATTTATTGCCCATTTGTACTTCTTCTGAGAAGTATCTATTCATTTCACTTGCCCATTTGTTGATTGGGTCTTTTATTTTGGGGCTCTAATTTTTTTGAGTTCTTTATTCTAGATACTGTATCGATCTCCTGTCCATGGAATAGCTGGCAAAATTTTTTCCCATTCTGTAGATTTTATTTTTACTCTGTTCATTGTTTCTTTTGCTGTATGAAAGCTTTTGAATTTGATATGACCGCATTTGCTGATTCTTGGTACTATTTCCTGTGCAACTGGGGTTCTGTTCAGAAAGTCTGCCTATGCCTGTGACTTCAAGAGTTTTACCTATTTTGTCTTCCAGAAGATTAAGTTCTTCTGTTTTAACATTTTTCTCTCTGATCCATTTTTTCTAATTTTATTTTTTATCAGTACACATTGTAGGATACAATGATTACATTCCTCCTGGGGACACGTATACATTCATAACACATCTTAAACTCTTTTTCATCCACTTCCCTTCCTTCCCTCTCCCTGCGCCCTCCATCCCTTGACCCCCTTCCCATTTGAGAAAGATCTATTTTCCTACTTCCTATTATCTTTTAATTTGTACTTTGTGTATATATTGTGTTTTTCATATAGGAGAAACGATGCAATATTGAAGCTGGAGTGTCTGATTTACTTCACTTAACATTATGGTCTCAAAATGCATCCGTTTTCCTACAAATAACTTGAGTTTATGTTTCTTTGTGGCAGGATAGTATTCTCTTGTGTATAAGTGGGGCAAAGGATCCTAATGGGTTGTATAAGGATGTTTACAGAATTAGATAAAAGTAAAAGAGAAAACTGAGGAGAAACAAGATAAAAAAAGAGAAAAAAGAAATTATATGGAGAATAAAAATAGAGAAAAAATTGAAGGGTGAAAAATTAAAAGGGAGAAGAAAAAAAACAAGGAATAAAGAAAGAATTAAGATTTAGAAAAAAAGAAGCAAGGAAAAAAAAGATAAAAGCAATTTCTCCAAGCACCAATAAACTAGTGAAGGAGAGTAGAAAATACGCACACACAGGGCCGGGGATTTAGCTCAGTGGTTCCGGCACCTGTCTTGTAAGCGCAAGGTCCCTAGTTCAATCCCTGGTACCAAAAAAAATTACACACACGTACACATACACATACCTACACACATGCTCAAAAATCAAACAAAAAATGAAAGAAAAAGAAATTTCTGCTTGATTTTGAATGCCTGTTTTTTTTTTCCAGGATCTGCAATTTTGGGGCAGTGTCCAAGTCAAAACATATCCGTGTTTGCACTGGTAGACAAAGAAGATAGTTAAACCCCAGATCTGCACTGGATGTAGGTACCAGCAGGCAGCAGGAGGAGTAAGGTGAGGGTGCCAATGCTGTGACTTTCAAATCCAGAGAATCGCAGCCTGGGCCTGGACTCTGGCTGTAGGAGCGAGGCCTGCATCCTTAAGCTCAAACTCCTGAGGAGGTTTCTTTTCCCTGCTTCCTGACTGTGGATATCTCCTAAGGCTGTCTCTTATCCAGTCAGTGTGGGAATATAACACCGGGAGCCCTGAAATGAAGCCGTGTGGCTGCTCTGAGTCCTAGGTTCAAACAATCAACTCTTCCCTGGAATGGCATCCTACCAACTACTCTGCAGGGATATGGCAGGCTCTTATAGTAGAGTCACTCATCAGCTGTTGCCTATCAAAGGACTCCAGTGTGGGAGCTGTCTCAGTAGACCACAGCAACCACTGGTCCATTCTGTTGCCCACTTTTTTTTCCCCTAGGGTCTCTTGGGATCCCTAGCTTCACTTTGTCTTTGGGTGTGGTTTCTCTTTCCCAGGAGCTGCAAGCCTGGAGCCTGGGAGAAAGTGCAGCCTATCTCTTCCCTTCTCTGCATTGTGTTCTGTCTGTTCAGTTTCTCACAGCTTATAATTTCCCTGTCAGATTTTCTTGGTTCACAGGATCTATTTTTTTCTTTTTTTCTTCTTGAAGTTGTTATTTTTCAGTATCTGCTTTCCAAATTTTGGAGAGGCTGAGTTGTTGTCACTTACCACTCCATTCTTTTCCCTCTGATCCATTTTGATTTTAATTTAGCACATGGTGATGATTATCCACACTCTTCTGCATGAGAATAGCTAGTTTTCCCAACACCATTTATTAAGGAGGCTATCTTTCATCCAGTGTATGTTTTTGTCCTCTTTGTCAATGATCAAATGGTGAAATGTGCTTAGGGTTATTTCTGTATCTCTATCTTGTTCTGTTGATCCTCATGTCTGTTTTGATGGCAGTACTATGCTGTTTTTATCACTGTAGCTTTGTAATATAACTTCAAATCTGAGATTATGATGCTTTCTGCTTTGCTCTTCTTACCTGGAATTACTTTTGCTATTCTGGGTGTTTTCTGATTTCACATGAATTTTAGAATTATTTTCTCCAGTTTTGTGAAGAATGCTATTGGTATTTTGGATAGGATTCTGTTAAATCAGTATATCAATTCTGGAAGTATGGCCATTTTGACTATATTAGTTCTGCCTACCCAGGAACAGAGGATAAATTTCCATTTTTTGATGCCCTCTTCAATTTACTTTTTTAAAGTACTGTGGATTTTAATAGAGAGGTCTTTCAATTTCTTGGCTAGGTTAATTCCAAAGTATTTAACCCATTTATGCCAAAGATTATAATTTTTTGAATTTTTAAATGAAATTAATATACGTTACCTAGAAATATTTCAGGAACAAGAATTTGAAGAGAAAACATTTTATTATGTTCCATTGTTAGGGGCATTCCAAAAATGGAACACTAGTCATTGAATGGCTAATTTTTTTGTGGTGCTTTTGTAAATGGTTATTTTTTTTTTCCAGAAAAGAACCTCTCTGTAACCCAAAATAGTCAAATCCCAAAAGTCCAACACAAGAACAAATGTTTAAAGCAATTAGAGAAATGCAACAAATTACTCAAAAATTTAAACCCATTAGAATTACAGGAGACTTTTCAATATAAACCTCAAAAGCATAGGAGAGCTTGGAGTGTCAAGCCCTAAAAGAAAACAATTTCTAATCCTGGCCAAAATATCCTGCAAAACTATCTTTAAAAGTACACATAATGAAATTCATGACCACCAAACCAGAACTCCAAAAACTTCTCAAGGATATCCTAGAAAGAGGAAATAAAGTTAGCTCTGAAAAAAAGTCTAATAGAATGAATATACCAGGTAGAGTGAGCAGTTAAGCACAAGAAAAAGATAGGGAATTAGCAACAGGAAAATAAGTCAAAACCTATCCATAAAAATGATCAATATGAATAGTCTTAGTTCCCAAATAAAAAGGCAGAGGTTGCCAGAATGAATTAAGAAACAAAATCCAACATTTTGCTGTATGTAAGAAACATATTTAATCCCAAAAGGAACTCATAGACTAAAAATCAAAGGATGGAAAACAATATTCCAGGCAATGTAAACCTGAAAAAAAAAAAAGCAGGTAGTATCTACCTATATTCAGACAAAATAGACTTCAAGCTAAAAATGATCAAAAGAGGCAAGAAGGTTACTACATATTGGTTAAGAGAATGATTCAACAGGAAGAAATAACAATTATTAATATATATACATTGAACAAAGGTGCACCCGACTTTATAAAACAGGAACTACTGGACATAAAAAACCAGATAAACACAAACACAATTATTGTGGAGGACCTAATACTCCATTATCACAGACAGTGATAGACATGATCAAAGGTCTAATAGACAGACCAACTAGACAAAAAATCAACAAAGAAATATCAGAGTTGAATAAAACTTTTGAACAAATGAACTTAATAGATATCCACACAACAACGGAATACACATTGTTCTTAGCAGCACGTGGAAATTTCTCCAAAACAAACCACATACTAGCCATTAAAGCAAGCTTAAGTAAATGTAAAATAACTGAAATTATACCATGCCTATTGTCAGATCATGGTACAATGAGGTCAGAAATCAATGACAAAATGCAGAAATTATGTAAATGCATGGAAACCAAACAGTATACTCTTAAATAAACAATGGATTACGGAATAAATCAAGGAAGAAATAAGACAGTTTCTAGAACTAAATGGTAATGCCAGTATGACATACCAGAACTTATGGGACACAATGAAAGCAATTCTATGAGAGACATTTATAGCTGTGAATGTCCAGATCACAAAAACAGACTGAACCCAAATAAGCAACCTAACAATGCACCTCAACGTTCTCGAGAAACAAGAACAGTCCTAACCCAAAGGTAATATGAAGAAGGAAATTATAAAGGTCAGAGCAGAAATTAATAAAATTGAGACAAAAAACCCAAAGCATCAATAAATAAAAGAATTGGTTCACTGAAAGAAGAAACAAAATAGGCAAATCCTTAGCCAATCTAATCAAAAAAAGAGAGAAAAGACCCAAATCATGCAATTAGAAATGAAAAATGTGAAATCTCAACAGACAAAATAAAAAAGATTATTAACAACTACTTTGCAAACCTGTATGCCAATAAATTGGAGAGTTCAGAAGAAATGGATGGGATTCCTAGATACATACGAATTGCCAAAACTGAACCAAAAAGATTTAAAAACCATGAATAATCAAATAATAGGCAATGAAATTGAAGCAGTACCAATAAAGCTACCAATGAAAGAAAAGCCAAGCTCTGAATGGATTCATGGCTGAGTTCTACAGGAACTTCAGGGAGGATCTAACATCAATACTCCTTAAGGCCTTTGATGAAATTGAAAGGGAAGGAGTGCTCCCAGTCATTTCTGGAATCTAGCATTATTCTGATTCCAAAATTAGACAAGGATCTAGCTAAAAAAGAGAGCTGTAGACCAATCTCTTTATGAAATAGACGCAAAAATCTTCAACAAGATACTGGCAAACACAATGCAACAAATCATTAAAACAACAACACATCATGACCAAGTAGGCTTCATCGCAGGGATACAAGGATGGTTTAACATACACAAATCAATAAATGTAATACATCACAAAAAGAGAAGGAAGGACAAAAATCATATGATCATTTCAGTAGATGTAGAAAAAGCCTCTGGCAAAATCCAACATCGATTCATGATAAAAACAGTAAAAAAATAGGCATGGAAGGATCTTATCTCAATCTGGTAAAATGCATTTATGACAAACCTACTGCCAACATCATATTAAATGAGGAAAAACTGAAAGCTTTTCCTTCTAACTTAGGAACAAGACCAGAGTGTCCACTATCACCACTCCTGTTCAACATAGTACTTAAAATGTTGGGAAGAGCAATTGGGCAAGAAAAGAAATAAAAGGGATATATATATGAAAAAAAAAAGTCAAATTATCATTATTTGCAGGTGACATGATCTTGTACATAGACCCAAAATAGCCACTAAAAGACACTTAGAAGTAATAACCAAATTCAGTAATGTATCAGGATATAAAATTAACACACCTTTCAGCCCTGCCCTTCACTGAAACGTGCCTGCAGCTGCTATATAAATAGCACTCCCCAGTCATTCCTTGGGTTTTAGTCTAGAAGGGCTGCCCCCTGTGTACTGACCCCCCTGTGCACTGACCCCCCTGTGCTGCAGCACAGTCTCTGTTAAAATAAAGACTCACTTTTGTGGTCCTATAAACCTGCCCATGATTTATTTCTTGGATATTTTCTTGGGATTTCCAAAAGTCCTGTAGATTTATTTGGGATTCTTATCCAGAGTAGTGTGGACAGAGCTCTCATCTCAAAAGAAAGAGCAATAAACAGTCAGAGCTGTTAACACTGAAGAGCTCCAGTGACCAGCAGCCAACAAAGACCAGTGGCAGAGACTGGCACCTGGTAGAGTCAACCTACAGTGTACGACACAAGCCAGCCTCAGCAGGTGGTGGCCAGCAGCAGCAGAGACCAGCACTCAGTAGAGTTGATCTATGGTACGCAGCACAAGCCAGCACTGGACAGTGACAGCTGGTGGCAGCAGCGACCAGCAGCTGGCTGTGTCAGCTGTTGGCATTCAGTATTACCTGGTATCATCTGGTAACATCAGAACTGCTCATAGCACTGTACTTTGCTGATTCACAATTTCCATCTGAAGAACCCAGCAGAAGAACCCTAGGATGATTGGCAACAGAAGGGTGTAGGGAAGACAAAGCAGGAAGGACCGAGAAGAAAAAACTGGGCATAGGACAATGCTTGGTATGAGCTGAAGAGAATTTCAGAACCAAAAAAAATCTTTCAAAATAGTCTCTGGGATATCATCTTATTAGGATACTATATAGCCAGTAAGATGATAATCATGTTGATAAGTTTGACATATGAAACATGTACATAAAATATTTTTAACTGCAAAAGAGGAGTTCAAGATACTATAGAAACCTTTATTGCAAATGTGTAAATTATATATATGTATATATGGTATAAAAACGAAGCTTATTGGATATGCAAAACATGTTCAGAGTTCATTGTTAGTTTATTTTTTGGCAAGTATGTGAAATATATATAAAAGAAAACAAGAGTAATACTTTGGGTGTATATATAAATAATAACTTCTACTTCAGTTAATAATAATTTTATAATCAAATATCATTTAACATTAGCTCTGTAGTATAAAGGGTGAAAAACCACATTAAGTACAAACACAAAGATATTTGGCTGTTACCTAGCCATTTTAGATCTGTGGGCAATTTTTGAAATAGAAGAAAACAGTTCTTATTTAAAATCCTTTGTCAACTATTTGAAACTCGAAACAAAATACAGTGCCCTTTTGTCTAGGTACTAGAGGTTTTATGTGCTGAGCAGTGTATTATGATATTTTATTGAGTTAACTCATCAAAACAGATGCTGAAATTCTATTTAAAATGTTTATTTCCTAAATTTTCTTTTACCAGAAGCTGCCAATCTATTTTCCAAGAAATGGCAGTTGTTGCAGGCCCCTGAAACGATCACAAACAAACCAGAGAAACCCAGTACTGCTCTGAGACAGGCGAGCATGCTTTTGGAACTCCAGACCCTTAAAAACTCCTCTAAACAAAACAGAGAACAAACTAAGGAAACACATCTATGGCTTATAAAGCAAAGGTATTAACCTGAATGGGGACTCTGACATAAGAAACACAGGCAAAGTAAACTTCTCATAAATAAAGAAAAACTAATTGATAGGCAAAAGAGAAATTTTAAAGCAAAGAAATTAAATCAACAGATGGTCTTTTAAAAATTTCAAAGATTAAAAAGTATTCCATGTTGTTGAGGGCATTTGAGTACAGGCAGTTCTGACTTCTGCTGGGGGGGATTTTTTTTTTTTGGTACCAGGGATCGAACTCGGGACCTTGCTCTTTCGAGGCAGGTGGCAGCACCACTGAGCTAAATCCCTGGTCCTGAGAGGGATATTTTGATGTAGTTTGTGGATAGTAATTAAGCACCTTAAAATGCACATTAAGCTAGCATTTATGTTTCCAAGAATTTATCATAAGGAAATGTTCTAATAAGTTTTCTTTTCTTTTTCTTTTTTTGTTTTTGTACTGGGGATCAAACTCAGGTCCTTGCGCTTGTGCAGCAGGCAGTGGAACCATTGAGCTAAATCCCCAGCCTGATAAGTTTTCAAGGAATTACAGTACAAAGATATTTGTTGCAACACTATTGATACAGCAAAACAGAAAATTGCTGAAATGCTCATCTTTAAGGAGTTGGTTAAATAAATTATGGTACATGTACTCAATAAAATATAATGATGCACATCTATCTTTATAAGTATATGTTCATGATATATTGTTAAAGTGAAAAGATCAAAACAGTATGTATAATGTGAAATAATTTTAAGTTACTCTAGATGGTAAGATTACTGTTCTTAAATATTTTCTCATTTTTTTGAAAAAAGCAATTTTAAACATAAAAGAATAAAAAAAGATACATGGAATTTTAAACTTATAAACTATATGAACTATAGATTGTTGTTTATATCACAGAAATATTCTCCCAAACTAATTTTTGAAAGGATGATGTTATCTTGGCTAATTAGCCACATGACAGAGTGGAGAAGGAAAAAATACTTTCCACATTTGGCAGCTCATTCAATCCTCACAAATTCTCTGTGAAAGAAATTTTATTTTCTGTGTGGTACAGATTAAGAAACTGAGGCCCAGAGAAGTTATCTAACTTGGCTAAAGATATCAGATGTGATAAATGGGAGAGTTAGGATTCAGCCTCACGTATGATCGTTGGTCTAGAGTCTGGATTCATTACATTGCACGAAGCTTAGTCAGCTATTAATAAGAAATAAAACTCTCTGTGAAATAAAAGCCTGGATCTGGATTTTAAATATTTACCTGCCAACATCAGAAGGAGCTAATTGTTCATAAAATAGAATATACATATAAGTATATGAAGCATTGGAAATGTGGCTCTTTCAAAACTTGAGATATTTAGATTCAGATAAAATGATAGTTTTGAACTTCATGTAGGACACATTTATCCAATGCTGCCTCTTAATAAGGCATAAGAGCATCTACTTACTTCTTGGTGTCCTTGTGGTCCAACATAAAGAATTCCGCTTGGATCATTTCTGGAGTCAGTGTAACTTCTGTACTGTGTTCAGGGAGCTCACTGAAAAGTAATAAGATGTTTAGTAGGAACTGTTTTTCCTTTCCAACATAAAAACAGAATGAAATATTGTGATCATTTAGGAGTTAATGTGTTCCTTGTGGCTTTCAACATTGGTTCCATCTACTTTTGTTGGGACTGTGTTCAGAGAAACAAAAGGTTGATAAATTGCTTTCTACCAGCAAACAATGATAGGAATAGTTATTTATAACCACAGAATGAAAAGCAGCCTTTAAAAATGGGGTCACAGATTTCATATTCTTTTCAAGTGCCTGTGAAGCACTCACCAAAATGGACTGTCTTGGGCTACAAAAATGCCCAAATGATTGAAATCATTCACGTTATGTTCTCTGGCTACAATGCAATGCTATAGAAACCAATAGCAAAGAATAACTAGAAAGTCCACAGTTGCTTTAGAATTAAACAATATACTTCTAAATAGTCTATGGGGAAAGAAATTCAAGGGATCTAGGTCATCTTTCATCTTTTGGTAGTTTTCCCTGGAGCAGAGGTTAGCAAACTTTTTCTATGAAGACTTTTTGGGTCATACAGTCTCTGTTATAGCTACTCAACTCTTTTATTATAGCATGGAAGACTTCATAGAAAATACATAAATGAATGGGTGTGGTGCAATAAAACTTTATTTATAGGCACAGATGGCATGCCAGATTTGGCCATGGGCCATAGTTTGTGGCCTACAGCTTTGTTGTTTAATAGTTAAAGCTGAGTCACTGCCTGTTTGGGCTTCAGCTGGAAAAAGTGGGGAGAAAGAATAAGAGGAGAGACAGACCTCAGCAGTAGACTATCTCATCTGCTTACATCCCATCGGCAAAGGCCTATGGAGAACTTAACTGCAAGGGAGGCTGGGAATTAAGTTTCTAGTTGCAGTGACTCTATGACTTTAGAAAAGGGCAATGAATTTTTAGACAATAGTCATCTCCACCCTACTCAGGTAAAGTGAAATGCTTCCAAGAGGAACAAAGACAACAAAGGTGTTAAAATTTGGAATTGCAATTAGGAACTCTATCCATACAGAAGCAGAGGAGGACGTGGCAGTTTTCTGTTAGGAAAATGCCTTTGAAAATAGCAAAACATTCTTCCAGTCCCATAAGTTGAAAACTGACATTTACTGAGCAGCTGCTATATGTGAATCACTACGCTAGCACTTTGCAACCTCTTTCCATTAGTAGTTTCCTCATCTCTAAACTGGGCATAACAATAAGACCTCATTGTGGGGATTACATGGGACTGCTTGCCAAGCGCTGATACGCATTTAGTGCTTGATAAAAGTTAATTACTGTAATTACCATTCTCATCAGCATCATATTATCCCCTTTAATTCCAACAACATTCTATGAAGGACCATTATTCCCATTTCAAAGATGAGGAAACTGAGTTACAATAATGTGAACTGAATGGAGGAGGCTTGGCTTTGTTTTGGTCTGGCAACTGTCTCTCCAGTGGTCTGAGCCAGGGAAGACTCATTTTTCTGAAGCTGAAGCAAGCGTTGCCATCCTATAGGGCAGCAGCACTCTTAAATAAGGCCCTGATGCAGTGGCTTGAGTGGGAGGCCTTTCAGCCTTCCTTTTCAGATCTGGATTCCAAACTTAGATGCCCAAGGACTGCCAAGTCTCTGTGCATGTGGGCAGGTCTTAGGAGAACTGGATATATGCCTCAGATATTCAGGATTTCACTAACTGACTATTTACATGTAAAAATGTTCTGAAAGCACCAATATGGTATGTGTTTATAAAAGAAAGAAACAGAATGCCATAAATACTTATTTTTGAATATATACTGTGGGAAAGACACTGTAGTCTGGCAAGTAATAAATCATTTCCTTTGATCACAGAGATCTTAATCTAGCCATGAATAGTTCCCAGTGCTTGAGCTACCAGGACTTCTTTGCTCCATCATAATCGATGGTATAATTTAGAATATGAAAATACAGATTTATTAAGGAGGAAAATGAATAAAAAGGCTAAAGAGTACAGATCAGCAAGGATGCTACAGAAGGACAGGTCTCAGATGGACTCAGCTAACCCACCTCCTCCCTCTCTTGCTTGCAGGGATTGGGCCATAATCCCAAAATATCAAAGTCCCTGAAAGCCTAAAATCCTTAAAATCAAAATTCTGAAAATAAAATTCTTGAAAAAAATTTTAAAACTCATTAAAAGACATTTATTTATATTTTAAAAGGGGATTTATTTCTGAGATATACAAAAACATGACAGAACACTTCATAGGCCATTTTGATGGACTATAATAACAGTAATGAACAGCAGCACTGTTGTCTCAGTTGCCTTCATATCCTACCATGCACATAATTATTTTTGAATCACTTAGTAACTTTAATGGCTTCTTCAGGCTGTTGTGACTTTAACTCTTTAAAAGCCCTGAGAGACCAAAAACATATGCTGGAAGAAAGATCACTTCTTTGACAAATGGTGCTGGGAAAATTAGCTAATCACACGCAGAAGATTGAATCTAGATCCATTTCTCTCACCAGGCAGTAAACTAAAATCAAAATGGATAAAAAATCTAAATGTTAAAACAGAAATAACCTGCTGGAAGATTTAAAATAGATAAAACTCTTGAAGACATAAGCATACCCAGACTTCATGAACAGAATCTCAGTTGCACAAGAAATAACGTCCAGAATCAACAAATGGGATCATATCAAATTAAAAAGCTCACAGCAAAAGAAGCAACCAACTAAGTGAAGAGACAACCTACAGAATGGGAAAAATTTTTTGCAAGGTATTCCTCAGAAAGAGAACTAATATCTAGAATAGATAAAGAACTCAAGAAAAAGTAGACTGCTCAAAATAAAAGACCCAATAAAAATGGGCAACTGAAATGAACAGACGCTTCTCAGAAGAAGTACAAATGACTAATAAATACATAAAAATGTTTAACATCACTGACCATTAGAGAAATATAAATTAAAAAAAAAACACTGGGGCTGGGGATTTAGCTCAGTGTTTCTGCTGCCTTCCCTGCAAGCACAAGAACCCGAGTTCAATCCCTGGTACCACAAAACAAAACAAAACACACTGAGATTTTATCTTAATCCAGAAAGAATGCCTATCATCAAGAAATCAAATGAAAACAAATGTTTACAAGGCTGTGGTGAAAGGAAACCCGTCTACATGTTCATGGGGCTGTAAACTACTACCACTATTATGGAAATCAGTATGGAGATTCCTCAAAAAACTAAAACTAGAAATTCCATTTGACCCAGCTATTCTCTTCTAGGTATTAACCAGAAAGACAGACATCATATTACAGTGGCACTTGCATACTCATGTTGGTAGCAGCACAATGCATAGTATCTAAATCTTACAAGTGGCTGTATATGTCCATCAACAAATGAATGGATAAAGAAAGTGTGGTATTTATATATAATGGAGTACTATTCTGCCATAAAAAGGATAAACTTGAATCATTTGTAGGAAAATAGATGCACTTTGGGACCATAATGTTAAGTGAAATAAATCAGACACACAAATTTAAATATTACACAGTTTCTCTTTATGAGAAACTCAAAATATAAATAAAGAGCAAAATCAAAGATATACAATAGGAAACAGGGAGATAAAACTTCTGCAAAAGGGAAGAGGACTAAGAGATGGAAGAAGAAGGGAGGTGGCCGAACCAGCCCGCTGCAGACAGGCAGGTCTGCACACGCCCTACCGACGTCTGGAGTCCCGCAGAACACGCCAAATCAGCCCCCCCCCCCCGGCAACAATCTACTAGACCCCCCCCACTCCTCTGTACAGCCACCTGGTTCCACACTACAAAGACACAGAGGACACTGGACCACCAGACCATGGTACTGAGTCCCGCTGCTCTCGGCCCAGAGGTAGTGGCTTCTGAGCCGCCGTCCCACTGCTCCTGATCCAGAGGAAGGGGCTCTCCAGCCACCACCCCTCCTGCTGCTCCCAGCCCAGAGGAAAGGGCTTTTGGGCAACCTTCTGTCCCGCCGCTCCTGGCCCAGAGGAAGGGGCTTCTGGGCCACCATGCCTCCCACTGCTCCCGGCCCAGAGGTAGGGGCTTCTGAGCCACCATCCCACTGCTCCTGGACCAGAGGAAGGGGCTTCCTGGCCACCATCCCTTCCGCTGCTCCCAGCCCACAGGAAAGGGCTTTTGGGCCAGCATTCCTACTGTTGCTCCCGGCCCCTGTCCCACCTCTCCCAGCTCAGAGGAGGTAATCTGTTCAGGTGCCAACAGCCCCCACCCCAGCTGAAATGAGAAAACACATAAATAAGTCTCAAAACCAGACTTCCAGATCACCTACAGGAACCTCAAAGGGAAATGAGATGGAACACTCTGATACTCAACCACCTGGACCCACTGAACTGGCAACAAAAGGGGATCTGGAAAAAATGAAATCAGAAATAATTTCTCAGGTAACAGGAGAAATTGTGCACCTAGTGCAAGACATGATTAATAAATCTAGAGAGGAGCTCAGGAACATGATGGAATCCCAACATAGGAAACAAATGGAATCCATAAAACAGATGCAAATAGATTTCCAGGACATGAAAAACTCCATTGAAAGTCTACACAGCAGAATGAGCCAATGTGAGGACAGAATTTCAGATATAGAAGATAAGATTGCAATTAGTGACCAGGAAAAGAAAAAATGCTTCAAAATTATAAGGGAACATGAGAAATCAATCCAGCAGCTGCTAGGTGATGCAAAGAAGAATAACATAAGACTGATTGGAGTCAATGAAGAAACAAGAGATAGTGCAGATGACATAAAAAAAATCTCTTCACAGAAATAATGGCAGAAAACTTCCCAAGCAGGGGAAAAGAACTTGACATACAGATAAGTGAGGCATATAGGACTCCAAATAGCCTTGATAAAAAAAAAATACACATAGGCATTTAATTGTTAAGATTCCAGAAACTCAACAGAAGAACAAAGTTCTACAAGCAGTTAGAGAAAAGAAACAAATCCCATAAAAAGGAAAGCTCATCAGAATCACAGCAAACTTGTCAACACAAACCATCAAGGCAAGAAGAGCTTGGAGTGACATATTCCAAGCCCTAAACGAAAACAGCCTCCAACCCAGATTGATGTACCCTGCAAAACTATCTTTCACAATTGATGGAGAAATAAGATACTGTCATGACAAAGAGCACCTTAGGAACTTCGTGAATACCAAACCAGCACTCCAAAGAATTTTACACAATATCCTAGGAACAGACATTGAGAATCACAACCCCAGGAAGCAAAGCAGAATGAACGCATCTGGCATGACAAGAAATTAAATGTAAAGGGGGAGAACTCAACAAAAAGAAAAAGTCATGGCAATTGCAAGTCAATATGTTTCAGTTATAACCATCAATGTTAATGGTCTCAATTCACCAATCAAAAGAAATAGACTGGGAGAATGGGTCAAGAAGCAAAATCCAACAATATGTTGCATGCAAGAAACACACTTAATTCAAAAGGAAACTCATAGACTGAAAGTTAAAGGGTGGAAAATAATACTCCATGTGACAGGAACCTGAAAAAAAGCAGGAGTAGCTATCCTCTTGGCAGATCAAGTAGATTTCAAACCAACACTGATTAAGAGAGATGAAGAAGGACACTACATTCTTATAAAGGGAAGAATCCAAGAGGAAGAGATGACAATCATAAATATCTATGCACCAAACACTAGTGCACCCAACTATATAAAACAAATACTAATGGACATGAAAAGTCATATATGCACTAATACAATTGTAGTGGGGAACCTCAACATCCCACTGTCACAAATAGATAGGTCAACTAGACTAAAAATAAGTAATGAAATAGTAGAACTCAATTGAACTCTTGAACAAATGAACTTAATAGATGTTTATAGAGTCTTCCACCCCACAAAATCAGAATACACATTCTTCTCAGCTGCACATGGGTCATTCTCCAAAATAGACCACATACTCACACACAGAACATGTTTAAGTAAGTGCAAAGGAATTGAAGTTATCCCCTGTATATTATCAGACCATAGTGAGATGAAATTGGAGAGCCATAGCAAAAGAAACTCAAAAAATTTCATACACACGTGGAAACTGAACAATACACTTCTGAATAACCAATAGGTCACAGAGGAAATTAAAGAAGAAATCAGACAGTTCCTTCAATTAAATGACAATGACAATACAACATATTGGAATCTATGGGACACAATGAAACCAGTCTTATCAGGGAAATTCATAGCAGTGAATATGCTTATTAGGAAAACAGAATGAGCCCAATTAAACAACCTGATGCTGCACCTCAAGCTTCTAGAAAAAGAAGAATAGGACAACCCCAGAGCTCATACAAGGGAGGAAATTGTAAAGATCAGAGGAGAAATCAATGCAATGGAGACTAAGAGAATGATACAAAAAATCAGTGAAGCCAAGAGCTGGTTTTTCGAAAGAATCAACAAAATTGACAAACCCTTAGCCAACCTTGTCAGTAAAAGGAAAGAAAAGGCCCAAATCCATGCAATTAGGAATGAAAAGGGTGAAATTACAACAGACCCAGCAGAAATCCAGAGGATCATCAATACCTACTTCCAGAACCTATACGCCAATAAGATGGACAACACAGAAGAAATGGACAGATTCCTAGATACATATGAATCACCAAAGTTGAATGAAGAAGACCTAAAAATTCGGAATAACCCAATATCAACCAATGAAATTGAAAATGTAATTAAAAACTTATCAACTAAGAAAAGCCCGGGCCCTGATGGCTTCACTGCTAAATTCTATAAGACATTTAGAGAGGAACTGCTGCCACTACTGTTTAAAATCTTAAATGAAATTGAAAGGGAAGCAATACTCCCAAATTCATTCCTGGAAGCAAGCATCACCTTGATCCCTAAAGCAGAGAAAGACCCAACTGAAAAGGAGAACTATAGGCCAATCTCACTAATGAACATAGATGCAAAAATCCTTAATAAGATACTGGCAAATACAATGCAGAAGATCATCAAGAAGATCATACACCCTGATCAAGTGGGATTCATCCCAGGGATGCAGGGATGGTTCAATATACGAAAATCAATCAATGTAATGCACTATATCAATACAGCCAAGGACAAAAACATTATGATTATCTCCACAGATGCAGAAAAAGCATTTGACAAAATCCAACATGCATTTATGATAAAAACCCTACAAAAAATTGGAATAGATGGTTTCTACCTCAAACTGATAGAAGCCATCTATGAAAAACCAACAGCCAATATCATACTAAATGGTCAAAAACTGAAATCCTTCACACTAAAATCAGGAACAAGACAAGGATGTTCATTATCACCACTCTTGTTCAATATAGTTCTGGAAACATTAGCCATGGCAGTTAGACAAGAGAAAGAAATAAAAGGAATAAAGATAGGAAATGAAGATGTCAAATTGTCATTATTTGCAGATGACATGATACTCTATATCAAAGACCCCAAGAACTCCACCAAAAGTCTTCTAGACTTAATAACCAAATTCAGTCAAGTAGCTGGATACAAGGTCAACACACAAAAATCAATAGCTTTTCTCTACGCAAATGACAGACTCACTGAGACAGAAATAGGGCAAATAATTCCTTTCACAATAGCATCCAAAAAACTGAAATACCTAGGAATCAACCTAACGAAAGAAATCAAAGGCCTCGTCTCTGAAAACTATGGCACTCTGAAAAGAGAGATTGAAGATGATATCAGAAAATGGACAGACATCCCCTGCTCCTGGGTAGGAAGGATTAATAGAGTGAAAATGGCCATACTTCCAAAACTGCTATATAGATTTAATGCAATTCCAGTTGAGATCCCAGCAGCTTACTTCATGGACCTTGAGAAAACAACCCAAAAATTCATTTGGAACAAGAAGAGACCCAGAATAGCAAAAGCAGTTCTAGGTAACAGACACATGGCAGGGGGTATCACAATCCCCAACCTGCAACTCTACTACAAAGCTACTGTGATAAAAACAGCATGGTACTGGCAAAGAAACAGACCTGAGGACCAGTGGAACAGATTACAAGATGCAGAAACAACGCCAGACAACTCAGCCATCTCATTTTCGATAAAGGAGCCAAACACCCTCACTGGAGGAAAGATAGCCTCTTTAATAAATGGTGCTGGAAAAATTGGGCTTCAACTTGCTAAAGATTAAAACTAGACCTATATCTCTTGCCATGCACTAAACTAAAATCAAAATGGACTAAAGATCTAAATATTAAAATAGAAACTCTGAACCAGTTGGAACAGAGGTTAGGTAGAACTCTTGAAGACATTGGTGTAGGAAAAGATTTTATGAACAAAACCTCAGTTGCCCATGAACTAGCACAAACAATCAACAAATGGGATCTCTTCTTATTAAAAGGCTTCTGCACAGCCAGAGAAACCACCAGCAGTGTGAAGAGACAACCCACAATGTGCGAAAAGATCTTCACCTGCTCTTCCTCAAACAAAGGTCTACTATCTCGAATCCATAAAGAACTCAAAAAGATCAGACCTCCCAAATTTAAAGACCTAATCTGAAAATGGGCATCTGAAATGAACAGACATTTCTCAGACAAAGTAGAAATAGCAAATAAATACAAGAAAAAATGTTCAACATCACTGGTCATTTGAGAGATGTAAATGAAAACAATGCTGAGATTCCACCTGACTCCAGAAAGAATGGCTGCTATCATGAAATCAACCAATAACAAATGCTGGTGGGGCTGTGGGGAAAGAGGAACCCTGCTCCACTGCTGGTGGGAGTGTAGACTGGTGCAACCACTGTGGAAATCAGTATGGAGATACCTCAAAGAACTAGGACTGGAAGTCCCATTTGACCCTGCTATTCCCCTGCTGGGGAGCTTCCCCAAAGAATTAGAAGAGTCATACCACGGTGACATATGTGCACCCATGTTCATAGCAGCACAGCTTGTGATAGCTAAAACTTGGAAACAGCCCAAATGCCCATCAACTGGAAACTGGATAAAGAAAATGTGGTTTTTTAATAAAATGGAGTACTACTCAGCCATAAAAACTGAGAAATTAGAGACATTTATAGCTAAGTGGATGCACATTGAGGCAATACTCTCAAGTGAAATAAATAGGACACACATGTATAAATACCTAATAGTTTCTCTGGTGTGAGAAACTGAAAGTGTAAATAAGGACTAAAATGTATGATAGGTAATGTGAAATAGGAAGAAAAGGGGCAAAGGGAAAGGAAGTGGGAGGGCTAGGGGAAAGGATAGAAGGGAATGGGATTAATATGAGAAAATGGAAAAATAGGAACAAAAGCTTTGTAAATAGGGAGGAATGGAGGGGTGGAAGGGAGGGCTGGGCAAAGGTGAAAAATAAGAACCAAGAGAGATTATGTAAAGGTGCAAATTTCCAATGATGAATGTCATTATATTGTATACCTAAAATGTACCAATGATTAGAATGAATAATTGATGATGCAAAATAGGAAGAAAAGGTCCAAAGGGGTAGGGGTAGTGGGAGGGGCAGGGGAAAGGAAAGAAGGGAAAGGAAAAATGATGAGAAATGGAAAAAATGGAAATAAAGTCTTTGTAAATAGGGAAGGGTGGAGGGCATGAAGGGAGGGCTAGGAATGGGGAACAAATAAGAACCAAGATGCATCATGTAAAGGTACAATTCCCAATGAGAAATGTAATTGTGTTGTATACCTACAATGTACCAATAAAAGAATTTAACAAAAAAAAAAGAAAAAAAAGGGGAGGAAAAAGAGGGGAAAAAGTTGAAAAAGGAATTAAGATGTGTTATGCACATGTACCAACTCTCCACAAGGAGTGAAATCATTATGAAGTATAAAGAGGTACTAATAAAGAAAAACAAATTGAAAAAAGCTCTTGAAATTTCATTCAGCAAAGACCTGCCAATGCAGACTAATGTGCATTTTTAAACTGAAGATTCTGTCGTTGTATTGCCTGATCAGCTGCTCCATATACTTGGTTTTCTAGCCTTCTTCTGTAGTCTTTTTTCATGGGAATTGTGGCTTTCAGGACTTCAGCTTTCTGTATGTCAATATTTGGGGTTTTATTCTTTCAAAACTAATTTTCAGGATTTTAGGCTTTAGGAATTTTGATATTTTGAGACTTCAACATTTGGGATTATGGCATCTGAGATTGTCTTTCTGGATTACAATCCACATAATTGTTTGCAATTTCTGGGCAAATGATTCTGAGAATGAAACATCCTGAAATAAAGAGGAATGTTCCAGAACAACTGGGCGGAGTCCTTGATCCTGTCAGACCAATGTGTCCTGCAATACCTGAGATCAGGCATCCATGTCACTCTGAGGTATAAAGCCAGAATGAAATGCTTGTAGGTCCCTCAGCTGCAATGTGTGTGTGGCATGCACAGATGTGACCACATCCATCCTGGGCAGCTTTCCAGCTGAAGGTGCAGCTCATCCTGAATCCTAAGCTTCTGCTTATCCTCAATTCCTGTCAGTAATAAATCTGCTTTGCCTGACTTGTATAAGTGTTCTGTCACTGGTCTAGACTTAATGAACATTTGCAGATGCCTAAGAAGCAGCAGAATAGGTTGATAAATGAGTTTCCATAATATTCTGAAAAGTGAGAGGAGTTAAATAATGAGAGTTTCATTTATGAAATGAGCATTCATATAAAGACCAGGAAGAATGTATTCAATAGCCTCATCTCAAGTAAAAATGAAGATACATATTTGCCAAATAAATAGAATTTAAACTTATTACTTCAACATAAAGGATGCAGGTTAGTCAGTTTTCTGTCATTGTGACAAAACACCTGAGATATCAATTTAAAAGGAGAAAAAGTTATTTTGGCTTCTGGTTTCAGTCCATGGTTGCTTGTCCTGAATGCTTTGGGTCTATGAGGCATGGTATATCAAGGCAGGAGCACTGACTTTGATTCCTGCTATGAGACTGAATTTGGTTATTAATCTAGTTTTTTTGGTGGAATTTTTGTGCTTTCTATGTAGACATGTCATCTGCAAATAATGATAGTTTAACTTCTTCCTTTCCTATCTTTATTCCTTTTCTTTCTTTCTCTTGTCTAATTGCTCTGGCTAATATTTCCAGAACTTTATTGAATAGGAGTGGTGATAGTGGACATCCTTGTCTTGTTCCTGATTTTAGTGTAAAAGCTTTCAAGTTATGACCATTTAGTAAGATGTTGGCTATTGGTTTGTCATAGATGGTTTTTATCAGATTGAGATAAAGACCATTTATTTCAATTTTCTGTAGTTTTTTAAAAATCATGAATAAGTATTGGACTTTGTCAAATGGTTTTTCTGCATCTATTGAGATGATTTTGTGATTTTGTCCTTAGCTCTTTTGATATGGTGCATTACATTTATTGATTTGCATGTGTTGAATCATTCCTGCATCCCTGGGATGAATGATACTTGGTCATGGTGTATAATCTTCTTGATGATTTGCTGCATTCTGTTTGCCAATATCTTATTGAGAATTTTTGTATGTATGTTTATTAGGGAGATTGGCTTGTAGTTCTCTTTTTTGGTTGGATCCTTCTCTGGTTTTGGTATCAAGGTAATGCTTCTAGGAATGACTTTGGGAGTACTGCTTCTCTTGGAGGAGAAGTGGCATGAGATATTCTCTAAATTTCTTGTAGAATTCACTGTGAAGCCTTCAGGACCTGGGCTTTTCTTTGTTGGCAGGTTTTTGTTTGTTTGTTTGTTTGTTTTTTGGTACTGGGGATCAAACTCGGGACCTTCTGCTTGCGAGGCAGGCAGTGGAACCCCTGAGCTAAATCCCCGGCCCTGTTGGTAGGTTTTTAATTACATCTTCAATTTCATTGACTGATACTGGGTTATTTAGAATTTTTATATCTTCTTGATTCAGCTATGGTAATTCATATGCATCTAGGAAACTGTACATTTCTCCTGTATTTTCCATCTTAGTAGAATAAAGATTCTTGAAGTAGGTATTGTGATCTTCTGGATTTCGGCAGAATCCATTGTGATTTCACCTTTTTCATTCCTAATTGCATGGATTTGAGTCTTTTCTTTCCTTTTTTTGATAAGATTGGCTAAGGGTTTATCAATTTTATTTAATCTTTCAAAGAACCAACTCTTTGATTCATTGATTCTTTGTATTGTTTCCTTAGTCTCAATTGCATTAATTTATGCTCTGATCTTTATAGTTTCCTCACTCCTATGAGCTTTGGGTTTGATTTGTTCTTCTTTTTCTAAAAGTTTGAGGTTCAGCATTAGGTTGTTTATTTGAGCAACTCTGTTTTCCTGATGTGAGTTCACTGCTATAAGTTTCCCTTATAGGACTGCTTTTACTGCCCCCCATTACTTCCAGTATGTAGTTTTGGCATTATCATTTAATTGTAGAAACTGTCCAATTTCTTCTTTAATTTCATCTGGGACCCATTGGTTGTTCAGGAGAGTGTTACTTAATTTCCATATGTTTATGTAGTTTTTGTGGTTTCTTTTGCCATTGATTCCCAGTTTCTTTTCACTATGGTCTGATAATATGCATGGGATAATTTCAATTCCTTTGTATTCACTTAAGCATGTTCTATGAGCTAGTATGTGGAGAATGTCCTATTTTGGAGAATGTCCCATTCTCAACTGAGAAGAATGTGTATTCTGATGTTGTAGGGTGGAACACTCTGTAGACATCTACTAAGTCCAATTGTTCATAAGTTTGGTTCAATTCTGATATCTCTTCGTTGATTTTTTTGTGTAGTTCATCTATTTGTGACAGTGGCGTATAGAGATCCCCCATTATAATTGTGTTAGTGTTTATTTGATTTTTCATGTCTGTTAATATTTGTTTTATAAAGGTGGGTGTGCTGGTAATTTGGTGCATATATATTTATGATTGTTATCTCTTCTTCTTGGAGTTTCCTCTGAACAAGTATGTAGTGGCCTTCTTTGTTTCTTTTGATCAGTCTTGGCTTGAAGATAATTTTGTCTGCAAATAGAATAACTACCCCTGCTTTTTTACATGTTCCTGTCACATGAAATATTGTTTTCTATCCTTTGACTTTCAGTCTATGAATTTTTTTGAGTTAAATGTGTTTCTTGTATGCAACAAATTGTTGAATCTACACTAAAAAATCAATAGCATTCCTGTGCACAAATAACAAGCCCTTTTGAGAGAGAAATTAGGGAAACCATGCCTTTCACAATAGCCTTGAAAAAAATGAAATACTTAAGAATCAATCTAACAAAGGAAGTAAAAGATCTTTACATTGAAAACTACAGTACTCTGAAAAAGAAGATCAAAGAGCCTATCAGAAAATGGAAAGATATCCCTTGCTTGTGGTTAGGAAGAACTAACATAGTAAAAATGGCAATAGTCCCAAAATTCTCACACAGATTTAATGCAATCCCAATCAAAATTTCAATAGCATATCTCACAGAACTATAGAAAACATTCCTAAAATTCATTGGGAACCAGAGGAAACCTAGAATAGTAAAAACAATTCTGGGCAACAAAGGTAAGGCAGAGGGCATTAAAATCCCTAACTTGTATACTACAGAACTACTGTGATAAAAACAATGTAGTACTGGCAAGAAAAAAAAAAACCCACACATGAGGATCAATAGAACAGATTAGAAGATGCAGAAACAACTCCAAATACATTTAGCCACCTTATCTTTGACAAAGGGGCCAAACACCTTCACTGGAAGAAAGATAGCCTCTTTTTTTTTTTAATTAAATTCTTTTATTGGTACATTGTAGGTATACAACACAATTACATTTCTCATTGGGAATTGTACCTTTATATAATGCATCTTGGTTCTTATTTTATCCCCATTCCTAGCCCTCCCTTCATGCCCTCCACCCTTCCCTATTTACAAAGACTTTATTTCCATTTTCTCCATTTCTCATCATTTTTTCCTTTCCCTTCTTTCCTTTCCCCTGCCCCTCCCACTACCCCTACCCCTTTGGACCTTTTATTCGTATTTTACATTATCGATTATTCATTCTAATAATTGGTACATTTTTAGCTCAGTGGTTCCAGTGCCTGCCTCACAAGTGCAAGGTCCTGAGTTCAATCCTCGATACCAAAAAAAAAAAAAAAGAAGTAGCCTCTTTAATAAATGATGCTGAAAAAATTGACTATCTACATGTCAAAGACTAAAACTAGACCCATGTTTCTCACCATGCACTAAACTAAAATCAAAATGGATCAAAGATCTAAATATTGAAACAGAAACACTAAATCTGGTGGAAGATAGAATAGGCAGAACTCTTGAAGACATAAGTGTAGGCAAAGACTTTATGAACAAAACCCTAATCATCCAGGAAATATCACAAAGAATCAACAACTGAGATCTCATCTTATTAAAAAGCTTTTAGCAAAAGAAATGACCAACAGAGTGAAGAGACAACCAACAGAGTGGGAAAACTTTTTGCCAGCTGTTCCTCAGACAAAAGACTAATATCTAGAATATATAAAGAACTGAAAAAAAATCAAATTCCCCAAATGTAAAGGCCCAATCAAAAAATGGGCATCTGAGATGAATACACACTTCTCAGATGAAGTACAAATAGCAAATAAATATATGAAAAAGTGTTCAACATCACTGATCATTGGAGAGATGCAAATTAATACAGCACTGAGATTCCATTTTATGCCAGAAAGAATGGCTATTATTAAGAAATTAACCAAAAAAAGAAATTAACCAGTAACAAATGCTGGTGGGGCTGTGGTGAAAAAGGAATCCTTCTCCACTTGGTGGGAGTGTAGACTGGTGCAACCACTGTAGAAATCAGTGTGGAGATTCCTCAGAAAACTAGGACTAGTGGCTTCATTTGACCCAGCTGTCTCCCTTTTTGGTATCTTTTCAAAAGAATTAAAAGCATCATACCGCAGTGCTATATGCTCACCCATGTTTATAGCAGCTAGATCTTGGAAACAGCCCAAATGCCCATCAACCAATGAATGAATAAAAAGATGTGGTTTTTTAAAATACAATGGAGTACTACTCAGCCATAAAGCAGGATAAAATTGAGACATTTATAGGTAAATGGATGCACCTTGAGATCATATTCTTAAGTGAAATAAATCAGACACACCTGTGTAAATATTGCATTGTTTCTCTGGTGTGGGAAACAAAATGTAAATAAGGACCAAAATGTATAATAGACATTGTGCAATGGGAAAAAAATGTTCAAATGGGAAGGGGCACTAGGGAGGCGGGAGAGAGAAAGGAAGGAAGGGAAAAGAAAAACAATGAGAAAAGAAAGATGAAATGGAAACAAAGCTCTTGTAAATAAGGAGGGGTAGAGAGGTTGAAGGGAGAGGAGGGGAATGGAAAAAAAAAGCATCAAGATATACCATGTACAGGTACAAATTCCATATGATGAAAGTGATCATTATATGTAAATTGTATCAATAAATGTAAATAATAAGAAAAAGAAAAAATTCAACCTGGTAGAAATCATCAAGGTGGGAGCATGTGGTGGAGGAAGGTTATTCATCTTATGGCCAGCTGGGCGTGAGAGAGAGAGACAGGAAAGGGCTGGGTCCCCCAAATCCCTTACAAGTGCAAGCACCCAGTGACTGGACTTCTTTCTACCGGACCGCACCTCTTATAGGTTCCACCCCCTCCCAGTAGTGTCAAGCTTAGGATCAAGCAGTTGACACCTGGGCCTCTAGGGACACTGGAGATCCAAATCACAGCAACATGGAGCTGTCACTGGCACAGGGCCAGAACCAAACCCAGCAGCAATCAGCGAGGCACAGGCCTGGGCATTTGGCCTGAACAGTGATCAGAGAGCAGACTCCTCATGTCAAAATTCTGCTTCAGTCAAACAAGCACACAGAAGCCTCTGGGTCATGGTCAGTGGTTAAGCTGGCCATGTTTGTCTTCAGCTTCTCACCCCTACCTTCTTTTAAATTTCCTGGCTTCGTCACTATACTAGGAGTCCTCTCATTTCCACCATCTTTCCTGCCCCTCTCTCTCCCAAGCCTAAATTCCCCCAAATTTTGAGAGAATTATACTGGGTTATAGGTGAGACTCAAAGTATCCCTGCCCCAGACATATCTTTGCTTTAATGGGAACAAAGCTAAAAAATGGATCTTCAGTAACAGAAGATGAGGAAAAATAGCATAAAGGAGGAACTTTAGGGCCAAGGGTCCTCCTCCTGTGCCTGTCATCTGGTCAGGTAAGGCTGGCAGTCTCCTTTGTGCTGTACCCAAAGCTGCCATCACAGATAAACCAATATATTCAAGTGTTCCTTTACACTCCTGAGATTAAAAATTTAAAAAATTGAAAATATCAGAAATCTTTCTTCATCTTCTATTTTGGCATAACACTAGATGGAAGGAAACCTCTTGGAATGTGACTATCTCTTAATTTGGTATTCTGGAAATTTAACCATGTATTTTCTGTATTTCTTATTGTCTTATACTATTAGCACTGAATGAAAGGACATTTGTTTAAATGCTCATCTATTGAGCCTCAGGTCCTAGGCTGGGAGGTTGGGATATCAAGGTCATTAATGGTAATAGCCCAAATTATCAGGACCTTGCTATGTGTAAGGGACTTTACTAGACACTTTACACATATTGCTCTTCATAGTAACCAGTTAGTAGTTCCTGGGTCACCCCCTTTTAAAGATGAGGACATGGAGGGACTGAGAAATGAAGTCACTTGCCCAAGGTGTACTGAGAGTGAGTGGCAAGGCAGGGGTTTGACCTACAGCCTATACCTGTAATCACTGTGCTGCACAACATTGCAGATGCTCCAAAGTCATTCTGATGGAATCTAATTTTAATGAAAGATGGTGCTACGGTTTGGATGTGGTTTGACTACACCAAAGGGCTCTTGCGTTGGGAGGCCTGGTCATCAATGTGGTGGATGAGAGGTGCTGGTTCAATGGAAGGTCATTAGATACTGAAGGTGCTGTCCTTGGAAGAGATTAAGTTAGCTTTCTGGGGACCCTGAGTTAGTTCTAATAAACACAAGTTGTTGGTGAGCCTTGTATCTCTCTTTGGCTTCCTGTCTGGCATGTGTTTCCATCACTGTGAGGCCATTCTCCCAAGAGACCTCACCAGGGCTGACCTGATGGTGGTGCCACACCCTTGAACCTCTAGAACTGGTCTGAATAATCCTTTTTCTTTCATAAAGTTAGCCTGCTCCAGGTATTTTGTTATAGTACAAAAAACAAACCAATATGGGAAGGTATATCTAAAACTTTATGTTATTTTGGTTAATTAAACTAGAAAACTTAAATGGATTTTAATTTTGCTTGGTATAAAGTGCCTGGTAAAACATATGGAACTTCTAAGGTTCTAAGGTTCTCTTCTAAGGTTCTAAGTGATATAATGAAGAGTTAAGCATATTTTTAAAGGGAGAAAGTAGTGACTGTGATCCAGAGGCATTTGCAAACAGGGCAATGGTAGGTGTCTAGCGGGGCACATGTGTGCTCACGATGGAGAAGCTGCTCCTGGACAGGCACGCATGTGCTGTTTGCCTCAGGTTTCCTATTTCAGTGGTGTAGCTGGAGAGTGGGGGTCCATCCTGGGTGGCACATTTTTTGGGTGGTATTTAAGCAGGTTAACATATTCAGATATGTTGGTGGGCAGCAAATTGAAGGACTGCTCCAAGTGTCACAAACTCCAGCTGTGCCACTGCACTGCTGGGCCTCTAGTCACCAGGTTTAAATGGCCACAGGGACAGAAGATTCAAAGGACATGTGCTCCCTGGCTATTGAACACTGATCAGTAAAATCAAACCCAAGCCCCCTGCTTTCGGGCTTACACTTCTTTATGCCTATCCAAACCCCACCCATCTTTCACATAACAACCCAGGTCCACATGAGCATGAGATCCTCCCAAGCCCATGACCACCTCTGCTCCCCCTCCCAAGAGCCCTATGAGCACTGATGGTCAGCATACCGGGGATGATCTGTTTTCCATCGCCTGATATGGGTGACGAGATAGCTGGGCTCAGCCTTGTCTGCTCATTTGGGTCAAAAGCTCAGGTGCTGAGTGCTCTTCAGAAATCCCTCAGAGCACCTTGCATATTTTTAGAAAACAGACCACATCAGAGAGTAAGGGCAAAAACAAAAACAAAAGTACCATTCAATAGTTTCCAGTCTGTCTTCTTCCGGTAAGGCGTCCAGAGGGGCAGGGATGTCTACAGGAAGCATGACTGGGTTATAGGAGTCACAGCTGTGGAAGAATCACACAGTAGCCAAAGACAGTCACAAGAGCAGTCTTTTCCAAAGCATTTCACTTTACCACGGGTGAGATTTCTACCTTTCTTCCCTCCCTCATTCCTGAATATCACCTGTGTTTCTGAAAAAGCCAAAGGCTGCGATGTGAGAGGCCCTATGTAAACCCCAGAGGATGCTGTGGAATGTAAAAGCAAAATCAGAGAAGGGCAGGGGATGTGGCTGCATGGCAGAGCACTTGCCCAACACTTGTCCATCCCTTGCACTGAAAAAAAAAAAAGGAGTGTCCAAATATCTAAAATTATGTTATTTCCTGGAGTGGGAGAAAGGCTAGTCAGATAATTTACTTTTTGTCTTTAGTATTTTTCCCACCTTTATACTCTTTCTTAATTATTATATCTATTTTCAAAAATTTCACATAGTTTTATTGGTACATTTTAGGTACACAATATAATGACATTCATCATTGAACATTTGCACCTTTACATACTCCATCTTGTTTCTTATTTTTCCCCATTCCCCCACCCTCCCTTCAGCCCCTATGCCCCCCCATTTATAAAGACTTTGCTTCCATTTTTTTCATTTTCTCATATTAATTCCATTATTCTATCCAATTTTAAACCTTCTTTCTCACCCCCTTAGAAATTGTTTGGTTTTAGGGCTTTATATAAAGGTTCCTGAGTATTAATTAATGGCATTAAAATTATTGAGATAGGGAGAAGAAAAATGTGTCATTATTTTCTTTTTCCCCCATTAACTTCATTGGTACATTTTAGGTATACAATACAGTTACATTCATCATTGGGATCTTGTACCATTACATGAGTCTCTTGGTTCTTATTTATTTTCCCCTTCCCTTGCCCTCCCTTCACCCCCTCCACCCTTCCCTATTTGCAAAGACCTTGTTTCCATTTTTTTCCTCTTCTCATATTTTTTCCTTTCCCTTTTTTCCCTTCCCCTACCCCTCCCAATTCCCTTGCTCTTTTAGACCTTTTCTTCCTGTTACACAGTATCAGTTATGCATTTTTTAAATTACAGTATTAAGATCTAGGAGACATTTCCACAGATTTTACAGAATTTAAAAGGATATAGAAAGCATATTACAAAAATCTTTTTTGAAATAAATTTGACAACTTCTAAGAAGTGACTTAGAAGACAAATTAATGAAACTAACTCTGGAGGAATATAAAATTTGAATAGCACCTATTAAAGAAAGTATATTCCTAGCTTGAAAACCTACCTATATGACAATAGCAGGCTCATAAACATTTCAACTGATAAATTATATCAAACAATTAAAGCAGAAAAAAGAAGGAACACTTCTCCCCTCATTTTAGGAAATCAACATTGTGCTAATCCTAAAACTGGCTAAAGATAATAGAAGAAAAAAGTATGAACATAGATAGAAATTTGTTTAACAAAACAAACTATTAGAAGTCAAATCTGGCAGTATGTAGAAAGTGGTTTTGATATAGGGATGGCAGTGTTGATTCAGCACTGGAAGATCCACCCCCAAAAGTTATCATTTTAACAGAGGAAAGGAGAAAGCCATATGATCCTGTCACTAGTTGGAGAAAAAGTACTGGACTAAATTCTACAGCTGTTCATGGTAAAAGCTATCAGGAGACTAGAAGTAGAACAGAACTTTCTCAACAGATTAAAGACATATACTCCATACTTCCAGTGAGAATGCCTTATATGAATGGAGAAGATACAATGCTTTCTCCTTAAGGTGGGGAACAAGGGCAGATATGCTTACTCTTTATCTGTCCATTAAACTTTGAAACCTAGTCCCCACCAAAATAGTTTGGCAATAAAATGACACAACTTGGATAGGATTGGCACGGCAGAAGCAAAATCTTTATATGTAGATGAAACGATCATCTACAGAGAAAATACTAAGAAATCTCTAGGAGCCCCTGGAACTTGTACTTGAATTTAGCAGGATTAGAAAACACAAGGTATATATAAAAATTCAGGTCTGTGAATACTTGCTATAAATGAAGAACCGGATATTGAAATTTAAAAGTTATGTAGGAGTAGAAAGGACCCAGAAAAGCCAAAAAACAAAAACAAAAACAGTGTTGGAAGACGTTTAGCACCCAATTTTAAGACTTCTTCTAAAGCCACAGTAATCAAGGCAGTGTTGGTGTAAGGAAAGACATATAGATCATTTGAATAAAACAGAAAATCTGGAAACAGAACCACACATATATGGTCCACTGAGTTTTGAAAGATTATTTAACATTAGCATTTTATAGAATATAAACTTGATTCAAGGGCTGAGGAAGAGATAGTGTCTTCAGCAAATGGCACTAGAACACCTGGTATCCGTATATAAAAAATTAACCTCAACCCTTTTTTTCCATACATGAAAATAACTTGAAGGGATCTATGAACCTAAATAAGAAAGCCTAAAAGTATAAAACTTTAAGAAGAAATTATAAGGGAAAATATTGATGAATTCAGGGTAGGCAAGAACTACCTAGGATACAAAAAACATGATGTATAAAAGAAAAAAATTGATAAATGAGATTTCATCAAAATTTAGAACTTTAAAAGACATCATTAAAATGAAAAGTAGTCCTTAAACAGACCATATTTACAATGCATATAACCTATGAGCAGAATATATAAAGAATTCTTAGAGCTCATTAATAGACAACCCAATTAAAATGTAGACATAAGAAGATGATAAATAGCCAGTATAGCACAAGGAATGGTATGCGACTCTAGAATCAGAAAAATACTAATCAGTACAATAATAAGATTGAATTATACACTCATTAGGGAGATGAAGTCAAAAGTTTTAAAAGCCTAGTCATGACTTTTTCTTTTTGTTGGATTTTGCCCCTTTGCGTTTAATTTGTCACATCCAATGGATTCATTCTGCTGGGTTTCCTGGGGTTCTGATCCTCATTGTCTTTTTCTAGGGTATTGTCTAAAATTTTTTGGAGTGCCGGTTTGGTATTCATGAAGTTCCTGAGGTGCTGTTTATCATGAAAGTATCTTATTTCTCCATCAATTTTGAAAGATAGTTTTGCAGGGTACATCAATCTGGGTTGGAGGCTGTTTTCCTTTAGGGCTTGAAATACATCACTCCAAGCTCTTCTTGCCTTGAGGGTTTGCATTGAGAAGTCTGCTGTGATTCTGATGGGCTTTCCTTTGTATGTGATTTGTTTCTTTTCTCTCACTGCTTGTAGAATTTTATTCTTCTGTTGGATTCCTGGAATCCTAACTATTATATGCCTATGTGTAGATTTTTTTTGATTAAGGCTAGCTGGAGTCCTATATGCCTCACTTATCTGTATGTCAAGTTCTTTTCCCTTCCTTGGGAAGTTTTCTGCCATCACTTCTGTGAAGAGTTTTTTTTATGTCATCTGCACTCTCTCCTCTTTCTTCATTGACTCTGATCAGTCTTATGTTATTCTCCTTTGCATCGTCGAGCAACTGCTGGATTGATTTCTCATGTTCTCTTACAATTTTAAAGCAATGTTTCTTTTCCTGGTCACTAATTGCAATCTTATCTTCTATATGTGAAATTCTATCCTCACATTGGTTCATTCTGCTGCACAGACTTTCGATGGAGTTTTTAATCTCTTGGAAATCTGTTTGTATCTGTTTTATGGATTCCATTTGTTTCCTATGTTGGGATTCCATCATGTTCCCCAGATCCTCTATTTTTTTTATCTGTGTCCTCTCTAGATTTATTAACCATGTCTTGCACCATCAGCACAATCTTTGCTGTTATCTGAGTAAT
Organism: Heterocephalus glaber; assembly: GCF_053883595.1. Classification (NCBI taxonomy): domain Eukaryota; kingdom Metazoa; phylum Chordata; class Mammalia; order Rodentia; family Bathyergidae; genus Heterocephalus; species Heterocephalus glaber. The sequence continues at coordinate 21,032,294 of NW_028258143.1, read as the reverse complement.
TATTTCTGATTTCATTTTTCCCAGATCCTCTTTTGTTGCCAGTTCAGAGTCCAGGTGGTTGAGTATCAGTGTTCCATCTTGTTTCCCTTTGGGGTTGCTGTAGGTGATCTGGAAAAGTCTGTTTTTGAGGCTTGTTTATATGTCTTCTCATTTCCACGGTGGGGGAGGGGGTGCTTCTGGCACCCACGCGGCTCACCTTCTGTGCCCTAGGAGCTTGGGATGGCAGCGGGGGAGCTTCCTTCCGGGTGCTGGGACCGGCTCAATGTGTCATTATTTTAAAAGCTGGAAGCACTTTTATTTCAAAATGTTAGAAACAGGAAATAGAGAAATTCCTGAAGAGGAAGCTGACTCTCCAGAAGGTGGAGGAGTGCTCGGTTCTAATAGCTGGACCACAGCTGATCAAGACAAGAGGGCGCATGAACTATCAGCTTCTTGGGGGCCCAAGATAACCTCTCTAGAAACTACAGAGTGCCCACCTCTAACTAAACCTTGCCTGGGGGTGCATGTGCTATAGAATACCTTAAACAACTGAAAGTGACCCCATCTCAATTATAATTAATTATAACCCCATTTACATTGTCGTTTTGGCTTCCTCCTTCCGCATGGGCTTTGGGTACCATGACAGTTCTTCAAAGGTCCATACAAGGACTACCCGCCCCCAAAACAGAAAGGAGGAGACTTTTCCTTGCATGAATAGCCACCAGTTCAATGGGTTATTTCCTCGTAAAAATCACATATAGGCTCTGACACCTGGCTTCTTCTGGGACATGAGCTCTTCTCACTGGCTTGGTCCCACCCTTATGATTGTATCTTTGCTAATAAATACATGCTTTCATTTCTACTGTGTGTCTTCTCAATTCTTTGCTTGGGATACCAATAGTCTATGGTAGTCACAACAGTTGAAAACAATAGAATGAGAGCTTGCTGTTTCTGGTTTCAATTGCTTCTTTATAAAGCTTTTTATAATATTAAGGGCATAAAAATTGTCATATAACAGCAAAGGGAACAGGAGAAAGGATACAGTGGATAAAAGTTTTCAATAATTTTGTGGAAGAAATTTCTAGAAGCTTGAAAGAGTTTTGTCTCATAAAGAAGAGCAGAGAGTTACCCATAGAAGGGAAGTGACCTCTACTGAGCTGTGGGCTGAAGAGAAGGCAAAAGCAGGAATGCAAAGAGGTTGATGAAGGCTTCTTTGTGTGTGCACATAGGACTTTGAGATAAGACTTATCCTCGTTTTGTTCTTCTGCAAAAGTGTATTTGGTCCCCAAATGTGGAGACTGGCTGAACTATAAACTATAAACTATAGCACCATGGTTTTTACACAGGGAAAAGAGAATGAATGGGGAAGGTATCTGCAAACCGAACTGATATATAGAAATATCCAGGAGATATTACTAAGTGAAAAAAGGAAATTCAGAAGAGCATATATAGAGTGCCAGTGTTTGTATAAGAAACAAGAAAAAAAAATCACTACATTCTGCTTAGCATTACAGAGAGGAACATGGGAAGGGTAAGTAAGAAGGCCAAGGTGGTTCCCTTCTCTGAGAGGAATGCGGCCGAAGTGCAATGGGAGGGAGGGACATTTCCCTGAATACAGCTTTTTGTGTAGCTCTGAATTTGGAAATAATGTTTATGTTCTACTTTTTTTTGAGGCAGCATCTCACTATGTAGTCCAGGCTGAACTTATGATCCTCTTGTCTCAGCCTCCCAAGTGCTGAGATTACAGGCTTGTGACACAATGCTCAGCCAGATGTTCTACATATTAAAAAAATAAATCAATAAGAGAAATTTAAGAAAACTGAAACAATTACACAATCATAACAGACAGAAAGAAAAAGAAAAGAAGAGGGAGGTGGGGCCGGGGGGGAATAGGGGAGACAGAGAAAGGAAGGGAGGAAAAATGGGAAAGAAATAACCCAAATAACTTAAGTATTTAACTATACCTACATAGCCATGGTCTTGGGTGGAATAAAGATAGGGAGATAATGGCAAATAAATCTGAACTCTGCTTAATGAGGCTTGTTTGTTAAAGTGTCTACATATGAGACAATTCTTAAACTGTTTTAGATGTGTTATAAAATTGAGTAATTAAATGTGTTAGGAACCAGAGTTCTCACAGTGGGAAGGGAGATACAAATATGGAATGGAATGGGGAAAAGCAAGCACTAACTGTGCTTGTGGACTGAAATTCTAGGGTTTGGTATAAATTCATGACTTCATATGTATATGCACATGTGCTTACATGCAGATATAGGTATATATTACATGTGTGTCTTTGTGTATGTGATAAGTGTGTGTATATGTACCCCTCTGCTTTGTCTGCTCAGGAGGGCAAGATACAAAAACATCCCAGTAGCAATGCACACATCCAGCACCCAGATTTTAGTCTGTAATCCCATCCACTGCTAAGAGGACCAGGGCACCCCCCATGCAGAGGTTAGCTCTGTTTACAGAGTTCATAACAAAGAATCAGGTTCTAATTGAACATTCTCCCAAACACATGTAGAACACATGTAGTCAGAGGGGATTTCTGTTGAGAAGAGGGACCAAGAAGGGGGAAGCTGGACCGATCTCAGAGATTCACTGGTCTGGGATGACAGGGTGACAAAAACATAGAGATTTTCATAAAACAAAATGAGTTCAATTTTAAACTCTGAGATCACATTCCTATCATCACCATCATTATTATTGTTAGTGTTAATGTAGTCTTTTAAAATGGAAATGGTGATTGGGTAGATGATAGTTGGATGTTTTTGTTTTGATTTACCTTAATATCCTTACTTGACAAAACAAAACTCTGATAACCTTAAATCGGTTCCCAAAATTCTTCTGAGTATTTTACTCATCTATAGATTCTGAAATCTAGGAACTACTGGATTAGATAATATCTTTGGTTGCTGCTCACTCTTGATTTTATGGAAGTCCAGAGATTCAAGAAATTCTCTTGAAATTCCCTAAAGAGTAAAGAACCCAAAGAGCAGGTCGGATTCTTATGAATACAAACATGACTTGGAATAAATCAATGCTAAATATCCATACTGCATGGTTTGACAAGATGCAGCTATATCTCAGGGTCAAAAGATATAAGAAAAACCTCAGAAGTTACAGGAGTGATTTATTCAAGCAAAATGGTTACAAAGTCGAAAAGTAATGAATGGATTTATGGGAACCTGTTACAGACTGAATGTCTGTGTCCAATATAAACCCCAATGTGACTGTATTTGAAGTGGAGCCTTTGGTAGGTGATCAGGGCCTGAGGGTGGAGCCCTCATGAATGGGATTAGTGCCCTTAGAAGAGAAGCCCTACAGGGCTGCCTTGCTTCTTCCTCATTGTGAGGACTCTGCAAAAAGGCATCACCTATGAATAAGCCCTCACTAGACACCAAATCTGCCAGTGCCTTGATCTTGAACTTCCCAGTCTTTCTTCCCAGAACTGTGAGAAATACATTTCTGTTGTTTATAACCTACCCATGCTATAGTATTTTGTTGTAGCAGCCTGAACGATTAAGACAAATTTAAGAGCTAGGTGTGGTGACACAGGCCTATAATCCCAGTTCTCTGGGAGGCTGAGATAGGAGAATTTCAAATTGAGCCCAGTCCAGGGAATTTAGTGACTTAGTGAGACTCAGTGGTGCATGCTTGTAATCCCAGCACTCAGGAGGCTGAGGCAGGAGGATTGCTGTGAGTTCAAGGCCAGCCTGGGGTACATAGTGAATTCAAGACTATCCTGAACAATGTAGTGAGACCCTGTCTCAAAAAGGGGGGAGGCTGGGGAGGTAGCTCAGTGCTAAGGTCCTGGGTTCAATTCCCAATACTGGGGGTGGAGGTAGGGCAGAATTTTAAAAAGGAATCACCATTATTATTTTGTAACTATTTTTAGAAGTAACAGCTGACCTAGAATCCTACATTCAGTGGAAATCCATGATAAGAAAATGTAGAAGACACTGTTGATTTTTGAGCTGTTATGTAACTGCAGTTTATTTAAAACAAACTAGCCCAAGAGAGAATTTGGACACAGAAACAGAGAGTAAACCATTGGGGGAGAATTTTCTTTAATTCACAAAGAATTCATCATATTTAATTCATGGTTATGTCAAGCCCAAGGTGAATGCATCTGAGGGCTTGTTGAAAGAACTGCCTTGGGAGATTTTTTTTCCCCAAGGACACTGCTTTGGAAACAAAAATAGAATTTTTTTTTTTCTAATTCTTAGGACCTGTGTAAGCTCACAGAGGGTAGACATGGGCAGTCTCCACTTTCCATCACTTCCCATTGTGCTTATTCAGTCTCCTGACAGCACTCCAGACCCAGCTACTGGTTACATGGGTTGCTCCTAAATGGTCCTCTCAGCCCCAGCAAAATGAAAGCCCACGGAGGTGGTGATGGTGCCATCTGGTGGCAATAGAGTGACAGCAAGGTTTGGCAGCAGGCTAAAGGCAGAAGTCATCAAAGTGGGCAGGAGCCAACAAGCGGGGTGCTTCACATGATCATTTAATTTTGGTCCTTGTTACAGCCCAGTGAGGACTCCATCATTACCCCTGTTTCACAGAGAAATTACTGTTCAAAGGGCATCAGTAAGAAGCGATTCACCCCACCACAGAGGCTGGTGACCTGGCCCACCAGGAACAGAGGCAGGTCTCTAATGCAAAGGCCCACCTTTCTTCTACAATGTCATTGTTTCCTCCGACTCTGGAGGTATTAGATTTTAAAAGTAGGCTAAAGTAAAGAAGTTGCTGAGTTTATTTTGAGATGGCAACAGGTGAATAAAGTACATGCAGAAAGACACAAGCCTGTCTGAACTCCTGTCATGTACTAAATCCCAGCTGGGTGTTTTCTGTTTATCTCATGTCATCTCCAGGCAAAGGTGAGCAGCAGAGAAGAAGAATACCCTGGAAAGGACAGCATGTGGATGAGCTTTGGGAAGTACAGCTGCATCTGACTCAATTTAGGAGGAGCTTTTCCAGCTGGCAATGAGAGAAGCAGGCAAAGGAAGTATCCTAGGGTCACAAACTGATCTCCTCAAATTCCTGTGGTGCAGCAGACACATGGGTAGTGGACATGGGGTGACTGAACACTGAGTGCCTTAGTCTACTTTCTGTTGCTAAAAACACCAGACTGGGAAATTGTCAGAAGAAGGGTTTATTTTGGCTCACGGACTTACCTGTGGGTGATCTCTATCTTAGAAGGGTCGGGCAGGGCTGAGAGCTCCAGGGACTGGAACCTCTTCCAGTGCATGATTCCAGGAATAATGTCCTGTAGTGAAAAGTGGCACAGGGTTATGATGTGGACCAGTTCCTAAAGACTAGGAAGGACTTTATTTCATTCAGATGGCTGTTTTTAAGCCACAAAGGTGAGTTCCAAAATTTATCATTTCATTAAGATTAATTAAATTTTCTGAAGTAAAAAGACAATTACTCCAGCAAGGGCACTAAACAATGTAACACAGAATGAGAGACAAAGAGAGATCCCCTAAATTAGCACCACAAGCAACAAGCAGCAGTGATGGAGGGTGGATGAGGCCCTCAGATCTGTTTTGATGACTGTGAATGAAGTATTAGCATTGTGTCTGAAGAGGATAGGGAGCTCCTCAAGTGGCACAGCCATATAGGGAACAGAGTGAGCACATGCATTGGTGACCCGATGGAGTCTGCTCTCAGGAGACCCTGAGCTCAGCTGAGTGCAGGGCGTGTGATGGGGATGGAAGAGGCAGGCAGGTCACCGAAGGCCTCATGGGTGAAGCTGATGAGCTTGGAGCCCCTCCTGCTGGCAGCAGGGCTCCACTGAGGGCATCTAAGCAGGAACCAGAATGATAAGACTTGGGTCAAAGGAAGATTTCCATGGAGGCCTGATCAGAGCAGTGTGAGCCATGGAGGAGACCAAAGGGAGACTGGCAGGCTGTGTAAAAGGCAGGCTGGTTAGATATGGGGGATGAACTAGAGGGATGGAGGGTCACACGAGTCCTGTGCACAATGCCAAATTCTATGTAGTGTCACCCACAGAATAAAAAGGCAAGTGGGTGACAGGAAAAGGAAGCATTTTGGGGCACGACTGGTGGAAGTTGGACAGAGATAATGATCTGGGATGGGCATTGATTGAATTTGAGGGGCCTGAGGGGGAACTTCAAGAGGGGCTCCTGGATATTCAGGTCAGGTTGGTCACCTGGGGAGAGAAGGAATTCTCTGGAACCAGTTCTTTACTACTCAGTGTCACATCACCCTTTTGTCCATTCTGATGTTTCTACACTTACTGGGACCAAAGTAAAAGGAGGTCAGGCCATGGGCTCTGCTTACCATGTGAATTTTGCATGATGGAAATATGAATGAATGAGCATTAGGTGTTGCCTGTAAGGAGGAAACAGAGAGGATGCTGGAACAAGGGCAGCGTTGGTTTTGAGAGGACAGGCGTGGGCCTGAGTGAGTCTCCACCAGGATCCCACAGGGCTGCTGGCAGGAGGGCTGCTGTTTGTAGCTGTGGCCACAAGCCTCTTTTTTCAATCCCAGCTATGGCCCTCTCTCCTTGTCCCTTGCCTCTCCCTGCAGTGCAAGGCTAGCTCTGCCAGGGAGCTGGGTGGTGGCATTACCGTGTGATGGAGAAACTGCTTCTGGGTGAGAGGAATGCTGGACCCATGGTGCAACTCATGGGTGAACTTGTACTTGGGGTGAGTGCACAGATGATAATCTATCAACGTTTCTGTGTAGGTCAGAGGGTGTTTCACAGCAAATAAGCCTGGGCTGGGATTCTGCAGAAGAGAGGAGAAAAAGAATTTTCTGTTTAACCAGTTTCCAAGCCAGGCTCAAGGACAGGCGTCAGCTAATGTCCTCTGTGGCTCCCATTAGCACTAACACTCATCTAGAAAAGAGAGCAGAGGTGCCCAGAAGTTGGCCGCATTTTACATCATCACAGTGCTTTAAGGGGTTCATCTTATACCGTGTGAATTTACTATCCTCACATGGAAGTATAACTGAAAAACACATCTTAAAGTATTTGTTTGTAATTATGATGGATTAGGGGAAATTATTAAATAAGCAAACTGGTTTTCAAAAGCAAATGAGCTTCTGGTTCTGAGAAGAAAAATAGCTTCTTAGAAACTGCTTTAAAGAGAAGACAGAGAAGAGAGTGACATTTGATATACCGGGAAATGCCAACCTTTAACATTGTTTAGGTAATGTTTTTAATTCAGGAAGGCTCCATTGGGAGGTAGTATCTGATTTTAAGTGAGATTTTCTTTGTGTTTTTTTTAAAACTAATTCTCCAGCGGAACTAATGGAGTCATAGAACAATTTCATCACAATACTAAAATCTAGAGCCTTTTAATATTCTTTCCAGAGCTTACACAGCAGATACCCTACTCTTGTCCCAAACAGCATAGCTTTCCCCCGACAGTTGTTTAATCTCATCTGTTTAAGAACTATTAGGCTGAGATTTTGTTCATTTTCTTTCTATGATTTTTCTGACAATGAAAAAAACCCCCACATAATTCTACATGATTTATGGAGACCTGATCTCCCTGCCAAGAAATAAAGGCCCCTCCCATGACTTCCATTTAAAGGACATATAGATTGGGAGGCATTCCAGCCCCTAGATGCACATCTGTGAGGGTCCAGATGTCTTGCGCTGTTGAGTCAAGAATGCTGGAAAGACTGGGCTGTGGGTGCAGAGGATGAGCTGCAGGATGATGGTCTTGGGGGAAGATGCAGAGGGGCTCTCTGCTGAAGGCACAGAAATAAAGTAGGGATGGGTCCACTGAAGGTGTCTGCAAAGACCACAGTGACACAAACAAACCCACACTTCAGTGAGTCCCTGCAGTTGAAGCAAGAATTGGGTGTATATAAGAGGAGGTGGTGTGACAGGAATAGGGCTGGCCACCCTCTATTGGGGAAGGATGGGGGAGAGGTGCATAATACCAGGGAAGAAGAAATTGCCTGTGTGCCCTCAGGAGTGTCTCCTGCTCTGGCTGACTGGACAGAAGGTGCTATGTGGCCAGCTCTCTTGATCTTCCTTGGGCCATGTGTAATGAAGCAGTGTTTTTGCTAATGCCAATTACACTGTCTCCAACAGTTGTCATACTTCAGATCACCCTCAGTGGCCATCACTTCCAGAGTAAGGTAGTCTGGGCAGTCATTCCAGGATGACTTCAGTTTTCATTTCCCTTGAAGTAATGCATGCATATGGTGGTGTCTTGCCAGGCTGCAAAGATTTGCCATGAACAGTCATGGGCTCCCGTGGGCACTGCCTGTCCCCAGGCCCACATCCCAGAAGCTGTTTCTTTCATTTGTTTCTAGATTTTGTAACTCTGATGGTCACTACACTAATTCTAAACATTTTGCTTATTCTTCCACTTCTTGATTACCAATCTCACACAGTAGCTACTGAATCATTACTATGTAAGTAAGGGTTTGTCTCAAGTACATTTAGGAATGAACTTCTGCCTTCTAATATTAAAAATTACAGTCTACTTTATAGTAACTTACCTTTTTACTTGAAATGATCCCCATTTATTGTCTCATTATTATTTTGAGACAGAGTCTCCTTACATTGCTCAGGCTAGTCTTGAATTTCTTGGGTCTAGCAATCCTTTTGTCTGAGCTCCCAAGTAGCTGAGAAGACAGGTATGTGCCATCATACTTGGCTTATCATTTTAAATTGAGCATTTCAACTTCTCTTTGGTGAAATGAAAACATTATCATTCCTGTGCTTTCTTGTACCTTTTCTTCTCTCTTCCATAATTTTACTTTTATATTATAAACATTCACATTCTGAAAGCATAACCAAACCATCATGCTTTGTTCGCAGGTTGTCCCTAAAAATTGAAAACTAATGAATAGCATTTGTTTTATTGTGAATGTGTAAATGTTTCTCTGCAAGGCCAAGTAGAGGCCTGAATTATATTTTTTGTGTATGAAGGTTCAAGATCATCATGGGAGTATAGCTTGGAGTTAAAGTACTTGCCTAGCCTGGCATGCATAAGGCCATAGGTTTCTTCTCCAGCATATCCTGAACCAAACCAAACCAAACCAAACCTAAACTCAATACTATGGCTGTTGGATAAGAGTTCTAGTTTCAAGGCTAAATGGATTCTATTTTTAAATTTTCCATGAACTCTTGAAAGCATATCAAATTTTAGTTTTTAATTTTGTTTCCTATTTGAAACACCTGTGGACATTTACTGATTATTTTTTCCTCCTAGAGTTTATAGTTCCCTTTCCTCCCCTCCCCTCTCCTCTTATCCTATCTTATCCCTTTCTCTCCCTCTCTCTTTCCCTGTCTTTCCTTTCCTTTCCTTTCCCCCTCTATCTTTTCTTTCTGTCTTTCTTTTTTTGGTACTGGGGATCAAACTTGGGTCCTTGCGCTTGCAGGGCAGGTGGCAGAACCACTGAGCCAAATCCCTGGCCCCTTTCTTTCTCTTCTTTCCTTCCTTCATTTCCTTCTTTTCTTTCTTTCCTTTCTTCTTTTTCCTTCCTTCCTTCCCTCCTTCCTTCCTTCTTCCTTCCTTCCTTCCTTCTCTTTCTTTTCTTTCACTAGGGATTGAGCTTAGGGCTTAGTACATGCTAGGCAAGTGCTCTACCATTGGGCTACACCTTTAGGTTTTTAAAAAATGTTTTTAAATTTTGAGACAGTGTCTTGCTAAGTTGCCTAGGCTGGCCTTGAGCTTGCTATCCTGCCACCTCTCAGCCTCTGGAGTAGCTAAGATCACAGGTGTGCACCACCACACCTGGCTATAATTGCCCTTTCTTTTACTTACAGAATCCTTGAGTGTATCCATTCTGTCAACTGCACTATTGGTGTATGGAGTCCTACTCTCCTAGACACCTCCAGGGCAATCCTCCAGGGCCCTTTACCTTCCCTCTTTTAGGCTTCATGCACTGATGTCACTAAGGGCTTCACTTTAATGCTTTATTGGTTGTCACCAGTATTTCTTTCATTTTCTTTTTGTCTCTTTTCTTAGGGTATACTGATAGTTTCTTTCACTGCTGTACTAATGTAGAATTGCTTGTACAACAAACTGCAAATATCCGAAGTATTTTGACATAAGTTACACCTGCAAAGCCATCACTGCCATAAAAATACTATAATAAACATTTCCATTACCCCCTAACGTTATCTCAGGCCCTTTGTCATCCTTCCATTCCCACTTCCTATCCCTGTGCTCCTGTCCACTGAACCCAGCCTCAGGTAGACTGTGACTTGCTCTCTGTCTGTATAGGTTACTTTGGATGATTTAGACTTTTATATAAATGGAACAATACAATATGCGCTCTTTTTTCTGATTTCTCTTACTCAGCACAAATTATTTTGAGAATCATTCAAGTTGTTACATTATCCAGAGTTCCTGGGCTGGGGATTTAGCTCAGTGGTTCTGCTGCCTGCCTTGCAAGCACAAGGTCCCGAGTTTGATCCCTGGTACCAAAAAAAAGAGAGTTCCTTCTTTTTATTACAGAGGAACATTTTGTTGTATATTTATACTACAATTTGTAAACTTATCAATTAAGAAATGTCCTCAACCCAATGGATTCACCACTGAATTGTACAAGAACTTCAGGGAAGATTTAACACCAATACTCCTTAAGCTCTTTAATGAAATTGAAAGAGGAGTACTTCTAAATTCATTCCTTGAGGTTAGCATTACCCTGATTCTAAAATGAGACATGGACACAACTAAAAAAAAAACTTTAGGCCAATCTCTTTAATTAACATAGATATAAAAATCCTCAACAAAATAACAACATGACCAAGTAGGCTTTATCTCAGCAGTGCATGGATGTTTCAACATATGCAAATCAATAAATGTAATATATCAAATAAACATAAGCAAGAACAAAAATCACATGATCATCTCCATAGATACAGAAAGAGCGTTTGACAAAAATCCAGTACCCATTCATGATAAAAACCCTGAAAAAATAGATGTAGAAGGACCTTATTTCAATCTGCTAAAAGTCTTTTATGACAAACCTACTGTGAACATTATATTAAATGGGGAAAAGTTGAAAGTTTCACCTCTAAAACCAAGAACAAGACAAGGATGTCCACTATCACCCCTCCTATTCAATACATTACTTGAAACAATAGCCAGAGCCATCAGGTAAGAGAAAGAAATAACAGGGTTGTGTATAGGAAAGGAAAAAGTCAAACTATTATTATTCACAGATGACATGATCCTTTACATAGAAGATCCAAAAAGTCCCACCAAAAAACTCATAAAACTAATAGCCAATTTCAACAATATAACAGGATGCAAAATCAACACATAAAAATAAATAGCATTCCTGTACACCAGAGATGGCGAATCTTTCAGAGGTTTCAATGATAACAAATAGCGCCCTGTGACACGTGTGCCATAGATTCACACCACTGCATACACCAATAATGAACCCACTGAGAAAGAAATTAGGAAAACAATACCATTCATGATAGCATTTAAAAATTAAATGCTTAGGAATTAACCCAACAAAGGAAGTAAAAGACCTCTATAATGAAAAAGTACAGTATTCTGAAAAAGGAGATAAAAGAGGTCATCAAAAAATGGAAAGATATCCTGTTTCTAGATAGGCAGAACTAATATTGTCAAAATGGCCATACTATCAAAAATGGTAATAGATTTAATGCAACCCCAATCAAAATACCAATAACATTCCTCAGAGAACTAGAAAACAATCCTAAAATTTATAGGAAACCAGAAGAAACCCAGAATAACAAAAGCAATTCTGGCCAACAAGAGTAAAACAGGAGTCATCACAATCCAGGATTTCAAGTTACATTCCGAAGGTACAGTGATAGTAACAGCATGGTAAGGCACAAACACAGACACGTGGATCAGTGGAGCAGAAAAGAGGATGCAGAAAAAGAACTCAAGCACAATCAGTCATGTGATCTTTTTTTTTTCTTAAATTCTTTTATTGGTATATTTTAGGTATACAACAAATTTACATTTCTCATTGGGAACTTGTAACTGTACATGATGCATCTTGGTTCTTACTTTTTCCCCATTCCTAGCCCTCCCTTCACCCCCTCCACCCTTCCCTATTTACAAAGACTTTATTTCCATTTTTTCCATTTCTCAGCATTTTTTGCTTTCCCTTCTTTCCTTTCCCCTGCCCCTCCCACTACCCCTACCTCTTTGGACCTTTTCTTCCTATTTTGCATTATTGATTATTCATTCTAATCATTGGTACATTTTAGGTATACAATATAATGACATTCATCATTGGAAATTTGCACCTTTACATAATCTCTCTTGGTTCTTATTTTTCACCCTTGCCCAGCTCTCCCTTCCACCCCTCCATTCCTCCCTATTTACAAAGATTTTGTTCCTATTTTTCCATTTTCTCATATTAATCCCATTCCCTTCTATCCTTTCCCCTAGCCCTCCCACTTCCTTCCCCTTTGCCCCTTTTCTTCCTATTTCACATTACCTATTATACATTTTAGTCCTTATTTACACTTTCAGTTTCTCACACCAGAGAAACTATTTGGTATTTAAACATGTGTGTCCTATTTATTTCACTTGAGAGTATTGCCTCAATGTGCATCCACTTAGCTATAAATGTCTCTAATTTCTCATTTTTTATGGCTGAGTAGTACTCCATTTTATTAAAAAACCACAGTTTCTTTATCCAGCCAAACAGGCATTTGGGCTGTTTCCAAGTTTTAGTTATCACAAACTGTGCTGCTATGAACATGGGTGCACATATATCACTGTGGTATGATTCTTTTAATTCTTTGGGGGAAGATCCCCAGCAGTGGAATAGCAGGGTCAAATGGGACTTCCAGTCCTAGTTCTTTGAGGTATCTCCATACTGATTTCCACAGTGCTTGCACCAGTCTGCACTCCTACCAGCAGTGGAGCAGGGTTCCTCTTTCCCCACAGACCCGCCAGCATTTGTTATTGGTTGATTTCATGATAGCAGCCATTCTTTCTGGAGTGAGGTGGAATCTTAGTGTTGTTTTCATTTGCATCTCTCGAATGACCAGTGATGTTGAACATTTTTTCAGATGTTTATTTGCTATTTCTACTTTGTCTGAGAAATGTCTGTTCATTTCAGATGACCATTTTCGGATTAGGTCTTTAAATTTGGGAGGTCTGATCTCTTTAAGTTCTTTATAGATTCGAGATAGTAGATCTTTGTCTGAGGAAAAGCAGGTGAAGATTTTTTCCCACATTGTGGGTTGTCTCTTCACACTGCTGGTGGTTTCTCTGGCTGTGCAGAAGCCTTTTAATAAGAAGAGATCCCACTTGTTGATGGTTTGTGCTAGTTCATGGGCAACTGAGGTTTTGTTCATAAAATCTTTCAAGAGTTCTACCTAAACTCTGTTCCAGCTGGTTCAGCATTTCTATTTTAATATTTAGATCTTTAATCCATTTCGATATTAGTTTAGTGCATGGCGAGAGATATAGGTCTACTTCTAATCTTTGGCAAGTTGAAACCCAATTTTTCCAGAACCATTTATTAAAGAGGCTATCTTTCCTCCAGTGTGGGTGTTTGGCTCCTTTATCAAAGATGAGATCTTTGATAAAGGAGCCAAAAATATATGTTGAAGGAAAGATAGCCTCTTTAACAAATGGTGCTGGGAAACTGGTTACACACATACAGAAGATTCAATCTACATCCATATCTATCACCTTGTAATAAAATTAAATCAAAATGGATCAAAGATTTGTATATTAAAACAGAAACACTTAATCTGTTGGAAGATAAAATAGGTAAAACTCTTGAAGACATAGGCATAGGTAAAGACCTTCTGAACAGAACCTTAATTGCAACAGAAATAACATCAGTCAACATATGGGACTTTATTAAATTATAAGTCATCTTCACAGCAAAGAAAACAACCAAAAGAGTGAAAAGACAAATGATGGAATGGGAAAAAAATTTTGCCAGCTACTCTTCGAATACAGTATTATTATTTAAAATATATAAACAACTCAAAAAATTAGACTCCTCCAAATAAAAGACCCAATAAAAATGGGAAATTGAAATGAACTTCTTAGAAGAAGCAATATGGCCAATAAGTACATGAAAAAAATGTTGAATAACACCAGCCATGACAGAAGTGCAAGGTAAAACAACACTGAGATTATATCCAGCTACTCTACTGAATCTGTCAATTAAGTCTAGAAGTCTTTTGGCAGAGTATTTTGGGTCTTCTATGTAAAGTATCATATCATCAGCAAATAATGACAGTTTTAACGTCTTCCTTTCCTATTTTTATTTCTTTCTCTTTTCTAATTGCTGTGGCTAATGTTTTGAGAACAGTATTGAATAGGAGTGGTGATAGTGGGCATCCTTGTCTTGTTCCTGATTTTAGTGTGAAAGTTTTCAGTTTTTGGCCATTTAGTATGATATTGGCTGTTGGTTTTTCATAGATAGCCTTAATCAAGTTGAGATAAAGACCTTCTATTCCAATTTTCTATAGGGTATTTTTAAAATCATGAATGGGAGCTAGATTTTGTTGAATGCCTTTTCTGCATCTATTGAGATGATCATATGGTTTTTGTCCTTGACTCTGTTAATACAGTGTATTTCGTTTATTGATTTACAAATGTTGAACCATCCTTACATCCCTGGGATAAATCTGACTTGGTCAGGGTGTATGATCTTCTTGATGACACTCTGTATTCTGTTTGCCAGTGTCTTGTTGAGGATTTTTGCATCAATATTCATTAGGGAGATTGGCCTGTAGTTTTCTTTTTGGGTTGTGTCTTTCCCTAGTTTTGGAATCAAAATAATACTTACTTCCAGGAATGAATTTGGAAGCTTTGCTTTCCTTTCAATTTCCTTGATGAGTTTAAAGAGTAATGGCAATAGTTCTTCTTTAAATGTCTTGTAGAATTCAGCAGTGAAGCCATCAGGACCTGGGCTTTGCTTTGTTGGTAAATTTTTTTATTACATTTTCAATTTCACTCATTGTAATTGGGGTGTTTAAAATTTCTGTATCTTCTTCATTTAACTTTGGTAATTCATATGTATCCAGGAATCTGTCCATTTTTTCTGTGTTTTCCATTTTATTAGAGTACAGGTTCTCAAAGTAGGTACCGATGATGCTTTAGTTTTCTGCTGGACCTGTTGTGACTTCACCTTTTTCATCCTTGATTGCATGGATTTGAGCCTTTTCTTTCCTTTTTTTGATAAGGTTGGCTAAGGGTTTATTGATTTTATTTATTCTTTCAAAAAACCAGCTCTTTGATTCATTAATTTTTTGGTATCGTTCTCTTAGTCTCCATTGCATTGCTTTCTGCTTGGATCTTTATAATTTCCCCTCTTGTACAAGCTTTGGGTTTGTTATGCTCTTCTTCTAGGAGCTTGAGGTTCTGCATTAGGTTATTTGTTTGAGCTCTCTCTGTTTTCCTAATATGGGCATTGACTGCTATGAATTTCCTGTGTAGAACTGCTTTCATTGTGTCCCACAGATTCCTGTATGTTCTACTGGCATTATCACTTACTAGTAGAAACTGTCTAATTTCTTCTTTAATTTCCTCTGTGACCCATTGGTTGTTCAGGAGGGTGTTATTTAATTTCCATGTGTTTGTGGGAGTTTTGCCGTTCCTTATGTCATTGATCTCCAATTTTATTGCACTATGGTCTGATAATATACAGGGGTAACTTCAATTCTTTTACATTTACTTAGGCATGTCCTATGAGCTAGCATGTGGTCTATTTTGGAGAATGATCCATGTGCAGCCAAAAAGAATGTGTATTCTAAAGTGTAAATAAGGACTAAAATGTATAATAGGTAATGTGAAGTAGGAAGAAAAAAGGACAAAGGGGAAGGAAGTGGGAGGGGTAGGGGAAAGGAAAGAAGGGAATGGGATTAATATAAGAAAATGGAAAAATAGGAACAAAATCTTTGTAAATAGGGAGGAATGGAGAGGTGGAAGGGAGGGCTGGGCAAGGGTGAAAAATAAGAACCAAGAGAGATTATGTAAAGGTGCAAATTTCCAATGATGAATGTCATTATATTGTATACCTAAAATGTACCAATGATTAGAATGAATAATCAATAATGCAAAATAGGAAGAAAAGGTCCAAAGGGGTAGGGGTAGTGGGAGGGGCAGGTGAAAGGAAAGAAGGGAAAGGAAAAATGCTGAGAAATGGAAAAAATGGAAATAAAGTCTTTGTAAATAGGGAAGGGTGGAGAGGGTGAAGGGAGGGCTAGGAATGGGGAAAAAATAAGAACCAAGATGCATCATGTAAAAGTACAAGTTCCCAATGAGAAATGTAAATGTGTTGTATACCTAAAATGTACCAATAAAAGAATTTATAAAAAAGAATGTGTATTCTGATTTTGTGGGGTGGAACACTCTGTAAATATCTATTAAGTCCATTTGTTCAATAGCTTGTTTCAGTTCTAGAATTTCATTGTTAATTTTTTGTCTAGATGATCTGTCTAATTGTGATAATGGGGTATTGAGATGCCCCACTACAATTGTAATAGAGCTTATTTGGTTTTTCATGTCCATTAATATTTGTTTCGTATAGTTGGGGGCATTCGTATTTGGTGCATATATATTTATGCTTGCCATCTCTTCCTCTTGGACTGTTTCCTTCACAAGGATGTAGTGACCATCTTTGTCTCTCTTAATTAGTTTTGGTTTGAAATCTACTTTGTCTCCAAATAAAATTCCTGCTCCTGCTTTTTTCTGGGTTCCTGTGGCATGGAGAACTGTTTTCCATCCTTTTACTTTCAGTCTATGTATTTCTTTTTGAGTTAGGTGTGTTTCTTGTTGGATATTGTTGGATTTTGCTTCTTATACATTATGTCAGACTATTTCTTTTGATTGGTGAATTGAGACCATTAATATTGATAGTTATAATTGATAGATATTGACTCATCCTTGTCATGACGTTTTATTATTGTTGGCTCTTTTATTTCTTATCCCCCGCCCCTTCCCTTTAGTTTCTTACCTTGCCTGGTGGTTTCCCTCTGTTGGACCTCACGGAGTTGTGATCTTGTCTTTTTCTAGGATATTCTAGGATATAAGGTCAACACTCAAAAAACAGTAGCCTTTTTATATACAAATGATAGACTCGCTGAGAGAGAAATTAGGGAAACAATTCCTTTTACAATAGCATCCAAAAAAATGAAATATCTAGGAGTCAATCTAACAAAGGAAGCAAAAGACCTCTACACTGAAAACTATAGTACTCTGAAAAAGGAGATTGAGCAGGATATAAGAAAATGGAAAGACATCCCTTGTTCCTGGGTAGGAAGAACCAACATAGTGAAAATGGCCATACTTCCAAAGCTATTATATAGTTTGAAATTCCAACAATATATTTCACAGAACTAGAGAAAACAATTCAAAAATTCATTTGGAACCAGAAGAGACCTAGAATAGCAAAAGAAATTTTAGGCAAAAGAGATATGGCTGGGGGTATTACAATCCCCAACTTGAAACTATACTACAAGGCTACTGTGGTAAAAACAGCATGGTACTGGCAAAGAAACAGACCTGAGGATCAGTGGAACAGATTAGAAGATGCAGAAACAACTACGGACATGCTCAGCCACCTCATCTTTGACAAAGAAGCCAACCATCCTCATTGGAGGAAAGATAGCCTATTTAATAAATGGTGTTGGAAAAACTGGATTTCAACCTGCCAAAGATTAAAACTCGACCCATACCTATCACCATGCACTAAACTAAAATCGAACTGGATTAAAGATTTAAATATCAAGACAGAAACACTAAATTTGCTGGAAGATAAGTTAGGTAGTACTCTTGAAGACACTGGTATAGGAAAAGACTTTATGAACCAAACCTCAGTGGCATGGTAACTTGCACAAAGAATCAACAACTGGGATCTCATCTTATTAAAAAGCTTCTGCACTGCAAGAAAAACCACCAACAGAGATAAGGACAACCTACAATGTGGGAAAAAATTTTCAGCAACTGTACCTTAGACAAAGGACTGCTATCTAGAATATATAAAGAGCTGAAAAAAATCAGACCCCTCAAATTCAAAGACCCAATTCAAAAATGGGCATCTGAAATGAACAGACATTTCTCAGACAAAGAAGTAAAAGCAGCAAATAAATATATGAAAGAATGTTCAACATCACTCGTCATTCGAGAGATGCAGATGAAAATAACACTGAGATTCTACCTTACCCCAGAAAGAATGGCTGTTATAAAGAAATCAACCAATAACAAATGCTGGCGGGGGTGTGGGGAGAAAGGAACCCTTCTCCATTGTTGGTGGGAGTGTAGACTGGTGCAACCACTATAGAAATCAGTATGGAGATACCTCAGAGAACTAGGCTTAGAGGTCCCATTTGACCCAGCTATTCCCCTGCTGGGTATATTCCCAAAAGAATTAAAAGAATCATACCACAGTGATATATGTGCACCCATGTTCATAGCGGCACAGTTTGTAATAGCTAAAGCTTGGAAACAACCCAAGTACCCATCAACTGGAGACTGGATAAAGAAGATGTGTTTTTTTTTTTTTGTAAAATGGAATACTACTCAGCCATAAAGAACCAGAAGCTAGAGACATTTATAGCTAAATGGATGCATATTGAGGCCATCCTCTTAAGTGAAATAAATAGGACATATATGTGTAAATACTGAATAGTTTCTCTAGTGTGAGAAACTGAAAGTGTAATTAAGGATATACATGGATGAAATGGCCTAATAACATATTTCTCAAATTGTGTTTCCATTGCGTGTTATATGGCTGTATTGAAATTTAAATTAGGGAGAAGTTTGGCGTTATGTAGAGTACGCTAGCTAACTGGAGTTTTTTTTCCAGACCACTCTTTGTTCAGTGTTGGTTTTGGGGATCTTTCTGAAACAAATCACATCCTCTGGAGTCTTCTTGGTGCTTGAGATTTTTATTAAAGTTTTATGGAAAAATGTTTAAGTGCTTTTCAGTTTTGTTTTGGTTGAGTTCTATTGTATTTGAATATTATTGTAGTTTTTTTCCCTTGCATTGTTCTTCTTTGAAAGGTTTTAATTTCTTTCTTTTTCTTTAAGTTCTTCTATTGGTACATTTTAGGTATACAATTCATTTACCTTTATCATTGGGTGCTTGTACCTGTACATGATATATCTTGGTTCTTATTTTTTTCCCCATTACCTGTGCACCCTTCACCCCCTCTGCCCTTCCCTATTTACATAGATTTCATTTCCATTTTTTTTTCTTTTCTCATAGTTTTTCCTTTCCCTCTTTTCCTTTCCCCTTCCCCTCCCTTCACGCCTTCGTCTTTGGACCTTTTTTGCTATTTCAAATTGTCAATTATTCATTTTAATCATTTTAACCCTTGTTTACACTATCAGTTTCTCACACTAGAGAAACTATTCGGTATTTACACATGTGTGTCCTATTTGTTTCACTTAAGAGTATGGCCTCAATGTGCATCCATTTAGCTATAAATGACTCTAGTTTTTCGTTCTTTATGGCTGAGTAGTACTCCATTTTATAAAAAAACCACATTTTCTTTATCCAATTTCCAGTTGATGGGTACCTGGGCTGCTTCCAAGCTTTAGCTATTACAAACTGTGCTGCTATGAACATGGGTGCACATATATCACTGTGGTATGATTCTTTTAATTCTTTTGGGAATATACCCAGCAGGGGAATAGCTGGGTCATATGGGACCTCTAGACCTAGTTCTTTGAGGTATCTCCATACTGACTTCCACAGTGGTTGCACCAGTCTGCACTCCCACCAACAATGGAGAAGGGTTCCTTTCTCCCCACAACCCTGCCAGCATTTGCTATTGGTTGATTTCTTGATAGCAGCCATTCTTTCTGGGGTGAGGTGGAATCTCAGTGTTGTTTTCATCTGCATCTCTCGAATGATGAGTGATGTTGAACATTTTTTCATATATTTGTTTGCTGCTTTTACTTCTTTGTCTGAGAAATGTCTGTTCATTTCAGATGCCCATTTTTGAATTGGGTCTTTGAATTTGGAGGGTCTGATTTTTTTCAGTTCTTTATATATTCTAGATAGTAGTCCTTTGTCTGAGGTACAGCTGCTAAAATTTTTTTCCCATATTGTAGGTTGTCTGTTAGCTCTGTTGGTGGTTTCTTTTGCAGTGTAGAAGCTTTTTAATTAGATGAGATCCCAGTTGTTGATTCTTTCTGGTTTTTCCTGTGCTGCTGAGGTTTTGTTCATAGAGTCTTTTCCTATACCAGTGTCTTCAAGAGTACCACCTAACTTATCTTCCAGCAAATTTAGTGTTTCTGTCTTGATATTTAAATCTTTAATCCAGTTCGATTTTAGTTTAGTGCATGGTGATAGGTATGGGTCTAGTTTCAATCTCTGGCAGATTGAAATCCAGTTTTTCCAACACCATTTATTAAATAGGCTATCTTTCCTCCAATCATGGTGGTTGGCTCCTTTGTCAAAGATGAGGTGGCTGAGGATGTCTGGAGTTGTTTCTGGATCTTTTAATCTATTCCACTGACCCTCAGGTCTGTTCCTTTGCCAGTACCATGCTGATTTTATCACAATAGCTTTGTAGTATAGTTTCAAGTTGGGGATTGTGATACCCCCAGCCATGTCTCTGTTGCTTAGAATTGCTTTAGCTATTCTAGGTCTCTTCTGGTTCCAAATGAATTTTTGGATTGTTTTGTCTAGTTCTGTGAAGTATATTGTTGGAATTTCAATTGGCATTGCATTGAATCTATGTAGTAGTTTTGGAAGTATGGCCATTTTCACTATATTGGTTCTTCCTACCCAGAAGCAAGGGATGTCTTTCCATTTTCTTGTATCCTCTTCAATCTCTTTTTTCAGACTGCTGTAGTTTTCAGTGGAGAGGTCTTTTGCTTCCTTTGTTAGATTGATTCCTAGATATTTCATTTTTTTAGGTGCTACTGCAAAAGGAATTGTTTCCCTAATTTCTCTCTCAGTGAGTCTGTTATTTGTGTACAAGAAGGCTATTGTTTTTTGAGTGTTGACCTTGTATCCTGCTACTCTACTGAATCTGTCAATTAAGTCTAGAGGTCTTTTGGCGGAGTTTCTTGGGTCTTCTATGTAAAGTATCATATCGTCAGCAAATAATGACAGTTTAACTTCTTCTTTTCCTATCTTTATTTGTTTTATTTCTTTCTCTTTTCTAATTGCTGTAGCTAATGTTTCCAGAACTATATTGAACAAGAGTGGTGATAGTGGGCATCCTTGTCTTGTTCCTGATTTTAGCATGAAAGTTTTCAGTTTTTGACCATTTAGTATGATGTTGGCTGTTGATTTTTCATAGATAGCCTTAACCAGTTTAAGATAAAGACCTTCTATTCCAATTTTCTGTAGGGTTTTTATCATGAATGGGCGCTGGATTTTGTCGAATGTTTTTTCTGCATCTATTGAGATGATTATATGGTTTTTGTCCTTGACTCTGTTAATATGGTGTATTACATTTATTGATTTACAAATGTTGAACCATCCTTGCATCCCTGGGATAAATCCGACTTGGTCAGGGTGTATGATCTTCTTGATGACCCTCTGTATTCTGTTTGCCAGTATCTTGTTGAAGATTTTTGCATCTATGTTCATTAGGGAGATTGGCCTGTGGTACTCTTTTTTGGGTTGGGTCTTTCCCTGGTTTTGGAATCAAAGTTACACTTGCTTCCAGGAATGAATTTGGAAGTATTGCTTCCCTTTCAATTTCCTTGATGAGTTTAAAGAGTAATGGCATTAGTTCTTCTTTGAATGTCTTGTAAAATTCAGCAGTGAAGCCATCTGGACCTGAGGTTTTCTTTGTTGGTAAATATTTTATTACGTTTTCATTTTCACTCATTGTAATTGGGGTGTTTAGAATTTCTATGTCTTCTTCATTTAACTTTGGCAATTCGTATGTATCTAGGAACCTGCCCATTTCTTCTGTGTTTTCCATTTTATTGGAGTAGAGGTTCTCGAAGTAGGTTGATGATCCTCTGGATTTGTTGGATCTGTTGTGACTTCACCTTTTTCATTCTTAATTGCATGTATTTGTGCCTTTTCTTTCCTTTTTTTGATAAGGTTGGCTAAAGGTTTATCAATTTTATTTATTCTTTCAAAAAACCAATTCTTTGATTCATTGATTTTTTGTATTGTTCTCTTAGTCTCCATTGCATTGATTTCTGCCCTAATCTTTATAATTTCCTCTCTTGTACAAGCTTTGGATTCATTATGCTCTTCTTTTTCTAGGAGCTTGAGGTTCTGCATTAGGTTATTTATCTGAGTTTTCTCTGTTTTCCTAATATGAGCATTCACTGCTATGAATTTCCCGCATAGAACTGCTTTCATTGTGTCCCATAGATTCCTGTATGTTGTACTGGGATTTTCATTTACTTGTAGAAACTGTTTAATTTCTTCTTTAATTACTTCTGTGACCCATTGGTTGTTCAAGAGTGTGTTATTCAGTTTCCATGTGTTTCTTGGGGTTTTGTGGTTTCTTATGTTATTGATCTCCAATTTTATTGCACTATGGTCTGATAATATACAGGGA
Organism: Heterocephalus glaber; assembly: GCF_053883595.1. Lineage (NCBI taxonomy): Eukaryota > Metazoa > Chordata > Mammalia > Rodentia > Bathyergidae > Heterocephalus > Heterocephalus glaber. The sequence goes on along the minus strand of NW_028258143.1, from coordinate 21,009,862 downwards.
ATAACTTCGATTCTTTTACATTTACTTAGATATGTCCTATGAGCTAGCATGTGGTCTATTTTGGAGAATGACCCATGTGCAGCCGAGAAGAATGTGTATTCCGATTTTGTGGGGTGGAACACTCTGTAAACATCTGTTAAGTCCATTTGTTCAATAGCTTGATTCAGTTCTAGAATTTCCTTGTTAACTTTTTGTCTAGATGATCTGTTTATTTGTGATAGTAGAGTATTGAGGTCCCCACTACAATTGTGTTAGTGTTTATTTGGTTTTTCATGTCTATTAATATTTGTTTTGTATAGTTGGGGGCATTTGTATTTGGTGCATATATATCTAGGATTGTCATCTCTTCCTCTTGGATTGTTCCCTTCACAAGGATGTAGTGACCATCTTTGTCTCTCTTAATTAGTTTTGGTTTGAAATCTACTTTGTCTGCAAATAAGATTGCTACCTCTGCTTTCTTCTGGGTTCCTGTCGTGTGGAGAACTGTTTTCCATCCTTTTACTTTCAGTCTATGAGTTTCTTTTTGAGTTAGGTGTGTTTCTTGTATACAGCATATTGTTGCATTTTCCTTTTTAATCCATTCTGCCAGTCTATTTCTTTTGATTGGTGAATTGAGGCCATTAACATTGATGGTTATAATTGATAGATATTGATTTATCCTTGTCATGATGTTTTACTTTTGTTGGCTCTTTTATTTCTTATTTTTCCCCCTTTCCCTTTAGTGTCTTACCTTGCCTGGTGGCTTCCCTCTGTTGGGCCTCATAGAGTTGTGACCTTCATTGCTTTTTTCTAGGATATTGTTTAGAATTGCTTGTAGTGCTGGTTTGGTGTTCATGAAATTTCTCAGGTGTTCTTTGTCGTGGAAGTATCTAATTTCCCCATCGATTTTGAAAGATAATTTTGCAGGATACAACAGTCTAGGTTGGAAGTTATTTTCTTTTAGGGCTTGCAATACTTCACTCCAGGCTCTCCTTGATTTGAGGGTTTGTGTTGAGAAGTCTGCTGTGATTCTGATGGGCTTTCCTTTGTAGGTGATTTGTTTCTTTTCTCCAACTGCTTGTAGGATTTTTTTTTCTGTTGGGTTTCTGGGATCTTGACTTTTATATGTCTAGATGTAGATTTTTTTTGATCATGGCTAGTTGGAGTTCTATATGCCTCACTTATCTGTATGTCCAGTTCTCTACCTCTGTCTGGGAAGTTTTCCACTATTACTTCTGTGAACAGTTTTTTATGTCAATTGTGCTTTCTCCTGTTTTTTCATGGACTCCTATCAGTCTTATGTTATTCTTCTTTGCATCGTCTAGCAGTTGTTGGATTGATTTCTCGTGGTCCCTTACTATTTTTAAGAGATCTCTATTTTCATGGTCTCTAACTGCGATCCTGTCTTCTATATCTGATATTCTATCTTCAGATTCCCTTAATCTGCTGTGGATACTTTCAATGGAGTTTTTGATCTCCTGAATATCTGTTTGAATCTGTTTCATGGATTCCATTTCTTTCTTATGTTGGGCAATCACGGTTTCTATTTCTTTCTTATGCTAGGTATTCATGGCTTCCAGAATGTTTCTGAGCTCATCTATTTTTTTTATCTGTTTCTGTTCTAGATCCTCTAATCATGACTTTCACTCTGCTCACCATCTCTGTGGATATCTGGGAGATTATTTCTGCTTTGAATTTTTCTAGAGCCTCATTCATCTGTTTTGTTACTTCCTGTACTATCAGTTCAGCATATCCAGGTGGTTGGTTATGGGACTTTTCCACGTCATTTCCCCCAGGATTTACCCTTGGTGGGGTGGAAGTCTGAGTTTGTGCCTTGCTTAAATGTCTTCTCATTCCTGTTTTTCATACTGTCCTTGGTTTAACTCCTGGGTTGATAGTTTGAAATTGCTTATTGTAGGTATCTTTGTTGCTTGTAATTAGAACCCTTATGGAATGATTGCTTCTCAGAGGTGTCTTCCAGATATAGCTGGTCTTTAAGTTTTGAGTCTCTAATGACTCTAAGGCTATCTCATTTTCCTTATACTAGGAAGGTTCATTGACTAGATCAATACCAACACCTTAGCCCAAGTGATACAATCAGCAACACCATTGCATCAAGTACATCTTTGAAAATGACATTTTGTGATAGCTATTAATCTATCACCTTTAGCCATGTGAATTAAATCAAGATCAAGGACCAACCCAACATATAGTGAATAAACTCTTCAATATAACAACTTTACCCTTTGGGATGGGGAGTTAGAAGGGGTTGGAGAGGGAGGGATAGATGGGAAGAAGGATAGGGGAAGGTTAGCAGTGTGGTCAGCTACACAGGTGAGAAGGAAAAAGACAGTAATAGGAAAATAAAGAAGAACTCTGACTGAGGACCAAAACAGGGACAAAAAGGGAAGATGAACAATGTGGGAGAGCAAGAGAGTGAGTGTAAGAGAGAGAGAGAAAGGAAAGAGAAAAGAAAGAAGAAAAGAAAAGGAAAAAAGGAGAGAAAAACAAATATTTGCAAAGAGTAGGGAAAAAAATTAAAGATAAGAGGAGCAAAAGAAAAGAAAAGAAAAGAGAAAAAAACCAAAATAATAAAACTAAATTTGGGAATAAAAAATAACCATGAAGATGAAGGGCCTCTTTCAGGGTATGTCTCTGCTGTCACAATAGACAACGTCAGTTGCAGTGTGCAGATATAAGTCAATGAGTCTCAGCAAGCTAGTCACAGACCCATGAGATTCAGGCAGATTTCTGGCTGCAAGTCCCAAGTTGAGCTCCCTGTCCTCCTGTAGGGTTGAACTCTGCAGAGTTGTATTGCAGGTTCCAGCTGCCCTTCCCCTAAAGATAGTCCCCGTCCTGATGGGAGGGAAGATGACTCCAACTTACCCAGTACAGTGGTCTGGTGGTCCAGTGTCCTCTGCGTCTTTGTAGTGTGGAACCAGGTGGCTGTACGTGTGTGTGTGTGTGTGTGTGTGTGTGTGTGTGTGTGTGTGTGTGTGTCCAGTGTATTGCTGCCGGGGCACGAGCTGATTTGGCGAGTTTCACGTGAGTCGCGATGTTGCTATGGGGTTGGCAGACCTGTCTGTCTGCAGTGGGCTGATTCGGCGCATTCCGTTCGACTCGTGATGTTGCCATGGCGTCTGCAGACCTGCCTGTCTATGCTTTTCTTTTCTTTTCTTTTCTTTTCTTTTTTTCTTTTTTTTTGCTGCAAAGGGCTTTATTTTCTTTTGGTTCAAGACTTGGGAGGGGGCTCCAGAGAGTTGAAAAAGCTGCCTAGTGGCTGGAGGGAGAGGGTTAGGCCAAAGCCCTGATGCCAAGTGAGCAGGAGCCCCCTCAAAGGCTGCCGGGCTCCGGGGCCTCCTAGTCATGTTTGAGAGTGAGCCTTTCGAAGAGGTACTCGTCCAGCCCAGCCTGGGGGCCGGCCAGACTGCGGACATTAGTGAGGTGGTTGCCTGTCTTCTTGATGAGCTTCACCTCCTCATCCAGGAAGTGGTTCTCCAGGAAATCACAGAGATGGGGGTCTGTCTTGGCAGAGCCCAAGGCATGAAGATCCAAAAGAGCTTGGTTCAGGTTCTTCTCCAGGGCCAGGGCAGCTTTCATGGCATCCAGGGTTTTACCCCACTCATCTTCAGAAGGTTTCTGCACGTCTTGGAAGAGCACTTGGCCTCCATGCTGGTTTTGCATTTTCAGGAGATGCTTGGCACCCTCGCGTTTCTCCTTGGCAAGCTTGTGGAAGAAATGGCCTATGCCTGCCAGAGACACATCGTCATGGTTGAAGTAGTAGCCCAGAGAGAGGTAGGTGTAGGAGGCTGGCAGGTGCAGATTCACCAGGCGGTTGATGGCAGCCTCCACCTCGGTGGAATAATTCTGACGAATCTGAGAAGTCATGGCTAGTCAGCAATAAGGAGCTACCCACCAAAGAACGGTGTTGGCTGGTCCTGGAAGCAGGAGATGGGTGAGATGATGGTCCCCAAATCTGTAACTGGAAGGTGGATGGAGGATGAAAAAGAGGGAGTCCCCAGGTCTGTTCCGTCCAAACTGTTGAAGCAAGAGACAGAGCCGTGGGACCTCCAGACGCGCCGCTGTTTTCTTTGACTGGTTTATTTTCCTTAGCATAATGCCCTCAAGGTTCATATTACATATTTCAGAATTTCCTTTTTTTTGCAAGGAGGATTGCTTTCACTGTATGTTTTGTACCTCATTTTTCGTACCCATTCATTCATCTGTTGATAGACATTTAGGTTGTTTCAATACTTTGGTTGTTGTAAATGAACAGTGACACAGGAGTGTTGATAACTCTTTGATACCATGATTTGGATTCTTTTTTTTTTTTTTTGGTACCTAGGGGATCAAACTCAGGACCTTGAGCTTGCAAAGCAGGTGGTGGAACAACTGAGCTAAATCCCCAGCCCTGTATTCTTTTGAATAAATATCCAGATATGGGTTGCTGGATCACGTGGCAGCTTTATATTTGTTTGAGAAGCCTCCATCCAGCTTTCCATAATGTCTGCACCAATTCTGCCTTTCTGCCAACAGTGTGTAAATATTCCAATTCCACTTCTCCAAGACTTCTTGTCTTTTGTTTTTTTTCTTCGATGATGGTCTTCCTGACAAGTGTAACATATTTGTGGTTTTATTTTCCTGTGGATTAGTGACTTGGAGCATTTTTTCATATATCTGTTGGCCATCTGTAAGTCTTCTTATCAGTTATTGTGTTTTTAAAAGTTATTGAGTAGCAAAAGTTCCTTATATATTTTGGAAATTAACTATTTATCAGATATTTAGTTTGCTATGTTTTATCCCATTCCATAGGTCATCTTTTCATTCAACTAATTATTTCCTTTAGAGTTTTGAAAGTTTATATACAAGTTATTTATGATATGTGATTTCCAAATATTTTCTTAAAGTTTTTGATTTTTTTTTTAGACAAGGTCTCTCTGTGTAGCCCATACTGGCCTCAAACTTGTGGTGATCCTCCTGCCTCAGCCTCCTCAGTGCTGGAATTACAGGCATGCACCACCATGCCCAGCTCTATTTTCATTTTCTTAACAGTGTTTTTAAGGAAGCAGAAATTGTTCATTTTGGCAAGGTTCAATTAGTTCATTTTTTTAAATTTATAGACTGTGATTCTGGTGCTTAATCCAAGGTCACAAAGATTTTCTTCTATGTATTTTCTAGAAGTTTTATAAATTTAGGGTCTACATTCAGGTCTATGAATTTTTGTGTTAATTTTTATAAATGATGTGAGGTACAGATTGACATTCTTTTTATTTATGGTAACTAGCTAATCAGATGTTTTACTCCTGTTTGTTGAAAAGATTTTTTTTTCAATGAATTGTCTCTCACCTCTGTCAAAAATCCTCTTCTAATATTTTTTCTTTCCCTTTTATCCCTTCCCCTACCCCTCCCAATTCCCCTGCTCTTTTTGACCTTTTCTTCCTGTTACACAATATCAGTTATACATTTTTAAAATTACAATATTAAGATCTAGGAGACATTACCACAGATTTACAGAATTTAAAAGGATATAGAAAGTATATTACAAAAATCTTTTTTGAAATAAATTTGACAACTTCTAAGAAGTAACTTAGAAGACAAATTAATGAAACTAACTCTGGAGGAAATATAAAAATTTGAATAGCACCTATTAAAGAAAGTATATTCCTAGCTTGAAAACCTACCTATATGACAATAGCAGGCTCATAAACATTTTAACTGATAAATTATATCAAACAATTAAAGCAGAAAAAAGAAGGAACACTTCTCCCCTCATTTTAGGAAATCAACATTGTGCTAATCCTAAAACTGGCTAAAGATAATAGAAGAAAAAAGTATGAACATAGATAGAAATTTGTTTAACAAAACAAACTCTTAGAAGTCAGATCTGGCAGTATGTAGAAAGTGGTTTTGTTATAGGGATGGCAGTTGGTTCAGCATGGGAAGATCCACCCCCAAAAGTCATCATTTGAACAGAGGAAAGGAAAAAGCCATATGATCTTGTCACTAGTTGGAGAAAAAGTATTGGACTAAATTCTACAGCTGTTCGTGGTAAAAGCTCTCAGGAGACTAGAAGTAGAACAGAACCTTCTCAACAGATTAAAGACATATACTCCATACTTCCAGCGAGAATGCCTTATATGAATGGAGAAGATACAATGCTTTCTCCTTAAGGTGGGGAACAAGGGCAGATATGCTTACTCTTTATCTGTCCATTAAACTTTGAAACATAGGTCTAAACCAAAATAGTCTGGCAATAAAATGACACAACTAGGATAGGATTGGCATGGCAGAAGCAAAATCTTTGTATGTAGATGAAATGATCATCTACAGAGAAAGTACTAAGAAATCCCTAGGAGCCCCTAGAACTTGTACTTGAATTTAGCAGGATTAGAAAACACAAGGTAGATATAAAAATTCAGGTCTGTGTATACTTGCTATAAATGAGGAATTGGATATTGAAATTTAAAAATTATGTAGGAGTACAAAGGACCTAGAAAAGTTAAAAACAAAAACAAAAACAGTGTTGGAAGACGTTTAGCACCCAATTTTAAGACTTCTTCTAAAGCTACAGTAATCAAGGCAGTGTTGGTGTAAGGAAAGACATATAGATCATTGGAATAAAACAGAGAATCTAGAAAAAGAACCACACATATATGGTCCACTGAGTTTTGAAAGATTATTTAACATTAGCATTTTATAGAATATAAACTCAATTCCAGAGCCGTGGAAGAGATAGTGTTTGCAGCAAATGGCACTAGAACACCTGGTATCTGTCTATAAAAAATTAATCTCAACCCTTTATTTCCATACACGAAAATAACTTGAAGGGATCTATGAACCTAAATAAGAAAGTCTAAAAGTATAAAACTTTAAGAAGAAATTATAAGGGAAAATATTTATGAATTCCGGGTAGGCAAGAACTACCTAGGATACAAAAACCATGATGTGTAAAAGAAAAAAATTGATAAATGAGATTCCATCAAAATTTAGAACTTTAAATGACATCATTAAACTGAAAAGTAGTCCTTAAACAGACCATATTTACAATGCATATAACCTATGAGCAGAATATATAAAGACTTCTTAGAGCTCATTAATAGACAACCCAATTAAAATGTAGACATAAGAAGATGATAAATAGCCAGTATAGCACAAGGAATGGTGTGCAATTCTAGAATCAGAAAACCACTAATCAATACAATAATAAGATTGAATTATACACTCATTAGGGAAATGAAGTCAAAAGTTTTAAGAGCCTTGTCATGACTTTTTCTTTTTGTTGGATTCTCCCCGTTTGCATTTAATTTGTCAAGCCCAATGGATTCATTCTGCTGGGTTTCCTGGGGTTGTGATCCTCATTTTCTTTTCCTAGGGTACTGTCTAAAATTTTTTGGAGTGCTGGTTTGGTATTCATGAAGTTCCTGAGGTGCTGTTTATCATGAAAGTATCTTATTTCTCCATCAATTTTGAAAGATAGTTTTGTAGGGTACATCAATCTGGGTTGGAGGCTGTTTTCCTTTAGGGCTTGAAATACATCACTCCAAGCTCTTCTTGCCTTGAGGGTTTGCATTGAGAAGTCTGCTGTGATTCTGATGGGCTTTCCTTTGTATGTGATTTGTTTCTTTTCTCTCACTGCTTGTAGAATTTTATTCTTCTGTTGGATTTCTGGAATCCTAATGATTATATGCCTGCCTATGTGTAGATTTTTTTTGATTAAGGTTAGCTGGAGTCCTATATGCCTCACTTATCTGTATGTCAAGTTCTTTTCCCTTCCTTGGGAAGTTTTCTGCCATCACTTCTGTGAAGAGTTTTTTTATGTCATCTGCACTCTCTCCTGCTTCTTCATTGACTCTGATCAGTCTTATGTTATTCTCCTTTGCATCGTCTAGCAGCTGCTGGATTGATTTCTCATGTTCCCTTACAATTTTAAAGCAATTTTTCTTTTCCTCCTCACTAATTGCAATCTTATCTTCTATATGTGAAATTCTATCCTCACATTGGTTCATTCTGATGTGCAGACTTTCAATGGAGTTTTTAATCTCTTGGAAATCTGTTTGTATCTGTTTTATGGATTCCATTTGTTTCCTATGTTGGGATTCCATCATGTTCCTCAGATTCTCTATTTTTTTATCTGTGTCCTCTCTAGATTTATTAATCATGTCTTGCACCATGAGCAAAATCTTTGCTGTTATATGAGTAATTATTTCTGATTTCATTTTTCCCAGATCCTCTTTTGTTGCCAGTTCAGAGAGTCCAGGTGGTTGAGTATCAGATTGTCCCATCCCATTTCCCTTTGGGGTTGCTGTAGGTGATCTGGAAGTCTGTTTTTGAGGCTTGTTTATGTGTCTTCTCATTTCCATGGGGGGAGGGTGCTTCTGGCACCTACACAGCTCATCTTCTCTCCCCTAGGAGTTTGGGATGGCAGCGGGGGAGCTTCCTTCTGGGTTCTGGGACCAGCTCAGCTTCTCTTCCCCAGGAGCTTGGGATGGTGGTGGGCAGCTTTCTTCCGGATGCTGGGACCAGCTGAGCTTCTCTGCCCTAGGAGCCTGGGATGGAGTCGGCGAGCTTCCTTCTGGGTGCTGGGATCGGCTCACCTTCTCTGCCCTAGGAGCCTGGGATGGTGGCAGGAGAGCTTCCTTCCGGGTGCTGGGACTGGCTCACCTTCTCTGCCCTAGGAGCCTGGGATGGAGTCAGCGAGCTTCCTTCTGGGTGCTGGGATCGGCTCACCTTCTCTGCCCTAGGAGCCTGGGATGGAGGTGGGGAGCTTCCTTCTGGGTGCTGGGACCGGCTCACCTTCTCTGCCCTAGGAGCCTAGGATGATGGCAGGGGAGCTTCCTTCCAGGTGCTGGGACTGGCTCACCTTCTCTGCCCTAGGAGCCTGGGATGGAGGTGGGGAGATTACTTCCAGGTGCTGGGACCAGCTGAGCTTCTCTGCCCTAGGAGCCTGGGATGGCAGCAGGGGAGCTTCCTTCTGGGTGCTCCCTCTGTCAAAAATCAACTGGCAAAAAACAACTAATTGTCTTCTTTGTTCTACTGATCTATTAGCTTAACTTTATGCCAGTATGGTGCTGTTTTGACTACTGTAGCTTTACAATAAACTTCAAAATCAGTTGTATAAGTTCTTCAACTTTGTTTTTCTTCAAAGTCATTCCGTATATATCTGAATTTCCATAAACATTTTAGAACAAGCCTGTCAATTTCTAAAAGAAAATAACCTTCTGGGTTTTTGTAGCTTGAGATTGTGTTGAATTTTTAGATTAATCTGGGGAGAATGGATATTTAAACAATATCAAATCTCCAATCTAACAATGTGGCATATTCTCCATTTATTTATGTCTTCTTTGATTTCATTTCCTCCAGCAATGTTTCATAGTTTTGAGAAATTTATCCTGAATTGTTTTATATTTTGGTGCTATTTTTCAGCAATGTGGTTTTTAAAATTTCAATTTTACATTGTTTGTAAATAGAATATGGAAATAAAATTGATTTTTTGTATGGTGATCCTATTGTACAATCGTGCTAAATGTATTTATTAGTTTTGGTAGACATTTTTATTGAGTACACTGTATATTCTACATAGTCAATAATTTTGTTTGTGAATGAAGACGGTTTTATATATTCTTTCCAAATCTGGATGTCTTTTTTTTCCTCCCTTGTTCCATTGGCTATAGCTGTAATCTTGAATAGAATCAGGGTGAGCAGAAACCTTTGTCTTGTTCCTGAGTTTAGGGAGAAGATATTTGATCATTTATCATTCAGTTTGAAGTTAGAAAGTATTTGGTGAGAGTGCTTATCTGGAATGGATGTTATATAATTTTTCTCTACTTACTGAGGTGATCATATTGTTTTTCCATTTTGGTATGTTAATATGTGAGTGACACTGATTTTTTTTTTTTTGGTATGGGGGATCGAACTCGGAACCTTGTGCTTGCAAGGGAGGTGGCGGAACCACTGAGCTAAATCCCCAGCTGACGCTGAGTTTTTTGTTTGTTTGTTTGGTGCTGGGGATTGAACTCAGGACCTTGTGCTTGCAAGGCAGGCAGTGGAACCACTGAGCCAAATCCCCAGCTCCTACACTGAATTTTGAATGTTAAACTCATCTTTTCTCTTGGTAAAAGCCCCCATTTGCTTATGATACATTATCCTTTTTATACTATTATAGATTTGATTTCTTAAAATTTTTGATGTATGTTGCTGACAATTCTTCTGGAATGTCTTTCACTGGCTTTGGTACCAGAGTCATACTGGCTTCTAGAATGAGTTGAGCAGTAGTCTGTCTGCCTCCGCTTTCTGGAATAGTTTTTTGGACTTGGTATCCCTTAGGAAACATTTGGGAGAATTGTCTGAAAGGCATCTGGTCCTGGAGGTTTTTTTTGTGGGAAGGGTTTTGACCATAAATTCAATTTCTTTAATAGATTCAGAAATATTTGGTTTATTTATCTCCTCTTGAACAAGATTTCATAGTTTGTGCCTTTAGATAAATTTGCACATTTAACTTGTATTGAATTTACCAGCATAAAGTTTTTTATAATATTAATTTATCTTTTTAGAATCTGTAGTGATATCATATTTCTCATTCATGATATTGGTAATTTGTGTTTTTATCTCTTTTCCTGATCAGTTAGGTTAGAGGTTAGTCTATTTTATTCATCTTTGTGAAGAACCAGTTTTTTTCTATTTTTTACTTTGTTTTCTGTTTTTCAGTCTGATGTTTTCTTTTTCTGCTTAGTTTGGGTTTAATCTACTTTCTTTTGGTTCTATTTCTTAAAGGGCCAGTGTAGGACATTAATTTGAGACTTTTCTTCTTTTCTAATGTAGGTATACAGTGCAATAAATTTTCCATCAAATTTTTATTAGTTCTCATTTTCATTCAGTTAAATGTACTTTTTAATTTCTCTTGATTTCTTCCTCAGCCTATATGTATATGTCATATAGAAATAGAAAAGATCATATTTTTATAAAAATAAATGCTGGAATTGTTAAGAGACAGAAACACTAGTATTTTCCAGATAATTAAATAATGACAAGCAATTTTGAAGGTGAGAAATAATTCTAATTAATGTTCTGGTTTCTTGTAGTGGTGGCAAATCTATAGCACACGTGCAGCAGTGGGCTGTTTGTTATTACTGAAAGCTCTAAAAGGTTCACCTTCACTGTTATAGGGTAACTGCTGAAATAAAGGAACACCAAATACAAGACTTCTGCTGATTGTTACTTACAAAGATGTAAAGTGAGTCATAGTCTGGGGACATGGATAAGCTCTCAGGAGGTTTCATACTCAAGATTGAAGGCTTGGCAGAGAGTGGAGATGTTGAGTCCTGTTTTGGCAGTGTTATGATGGTGGTAACTTCATCCTGTCACAGATCAAGAACCACCTGTTAATCTTGATGCCAGGACAAGAGGGTAAAGGTGAGAGCTATTCTGGAAGGTAGGGATGTGTTACCTCAGCTCCTTGCTTCAGGGGCCGTATGAGCTTTTGAGGTTTGTAACTTGTTGAAGACTTGTGGACAGAGAATGGCTGGTATCCCTTAATTTTGTACAGCTGAGGAACCTAGAGGTGAAAGGAGACAACTGACTGAATGTCTTGAAAAACCCACTACCATTTGGTGGTGTCTACTTCTCAACCACAGGTGTAGCCATTGGATTGTGGCAACTGTTAGTTTGGATTGTTGGACTGGACTGCACTGGACAGAATTGGAGCCAGCCCTGAGCTCTGTTCTGGGTCTCAGCACGTATCAGTGTTCATGATTGCTTTCTCATGCCCTATGGTTTAACTGTGAAATACTTTAACTTTCAAGCACAGAAGTGATTATGTACCTCAAGAAAGGCTGACTAATTTGTAATCACTTTGTCTTGAATTTCCTAATAGATAGAGTCAAGGTACTTCATGTATGCACACTATATGACATGCCCAACGCAGAGAGATCCTGATTTCCATAGCCACATTAGGGAAAAGAGTCTGGGGTACTTCCAACATGCCGTAATTATAAGAGAAATATACCATATGCCACTCAGTATAATCCATAATACAGCAAAGCCAATTAAACAATGCAATTTAAATTCATTTCATAAGCACCAAAATAATTAATGCTATGTGACAAGTCTGACCTGCAAATTGAAGAAGGAATAACTCTGCTTGATTTGAACATCCAAAGGCTTAATTGGGACCAGTCCAAGGCCACCAGGAGCCTAAAATGTGAAAATTAGAAAAAATGGACAGTCAACTCTGGGCAAAAGCAGCTACACTCTACTGCATTTTGAAACATTAAGTGAACAGTTCTACTCTCAGAGCAGCCCCCCTCATGACTGCAGTTGCTGCTGGATCCATCCCCATGAGTGTATGTGAATCTTATTTTTACCCTGTACTGTCGCAAGCTGCAACGTGTCACCCATTACCCCTTTCAGGCTCGAAGGAGTCAATCCTCCAGCTGTTCAGTGTCCTGTTGATGGAAACATCTGTCGGGGTCAGCCCTCTTCAGGAGCTGCGTCATCCAAGGCCACATGCCCCTCCCCCCAGCTGCCACCAGGGACAGGCTGAAGCCCAGGTGCCAAGGCCAGGTCCTCTCACAGTCTGCTAGCTTCAGAGTTCCTCTCTGGCTCAGCCGAAGCCTTTGCCAAGACAGACTGCAGGCCTGTTTCTTCGTTCAGTCCTGTTCCCTGTGCTGGCTTTCATGATACTGTTCTTAGAGCCTTTGTGGCATGTTCATCTGCCTCTGACACCCAGAGAACCTGGGACAGGGCCTGGCACATGATGGGCACTCAATAAATACCATAATTCACCGAGTCTAGGACATCACCATTCGATTAATCATATGCTATGTTAATAGCCATTATTTGTAAGGAAATTTCCCAATTTCAAAGATGCTGAATGGAAAACAAAGTGCATTTTGGAATGGATGAAATACAGTATTTATGGAATGAATTAATACTTTTTTTACACAAATTCTAAGCATTCTATTTTTCATCAACCCCAGAACAGCAAAGAAGTCTTAGTAGCACTATCTAAAAACCAAATGAAATGCATAGGTTTTCACCTATTTAGAAATAATGAGGTGGCTCCATGGCACAGTGATGACCTTATTTCACCTCGTTAATTATTGGGTGTCAAATATTTATTATTACATGAAGATCACAGATTCATTATTTCCTAGGAACCAAATATTTTAATCTTTTAAGTCTTTTAATTACCAAAAGCAGAAAACATATGGAACTTCTAAATTCAGTCCCATATTTTCTTGATTAGATGAACCAATAATGCTTCACAAATATTTTGGGATATGAATGGCAAGTTTATTCTTTGAAATTAAAAAGTTATTTTGCACATGCACTCGCAATAATGATTTAAGCACACTCTTTAGTTCTAACTTTGCAAACTTGAGCAACATTTTATGACTGGTTATGTGACTTCATGCTTCAGTTTTCTCATATCTAAACTGATAAACCTATCACAAAGGTTTGCTGAAAATTAAAGGGGTCATGCATACATTTGAAGTACTTAAGACCTTATGTACAATGTAAGGGTTATTTAACTATTACTATTATTTTGTTATAATGAATTTTGTTACAATGAATAATTGTGCCCATAAGTCAGAGAGAGAGAGAGAGAGAGAGAGAGAGAGAGAGAGAGAGAGAGAGAGAGAGACAGATCTGGATTGACCGTGATGGGTTAGCCTGTTAGATCTGTCAGATCCTGGGACCACATCCCCTCCTTACTAGGTTGGCCCAGTCTCCCATCTGAGCAGATTCTGCCTCTCTGGTCCTTTTTCCTCTCTGTCTGTCTGCTCTGAGGCCCTGTTCCAGACTAGGAAGGACCCAAGCCCAGTTGGCAGGAAGCTCTGCACAGGTGTACCAGGTACCCTGGGTGTTGGCAGGTAGACGATCCCTGGTTTCTCACAGGTCACAATTACCAGCACCGGCCTTGAAGCCTCTGGGGGAGGGGAAGCAGCCAAGGCAGGGGTTCTCTAGCAGCCTACCCAGCAGCCCTGGGATAGTGCCAGGCCCACCCACAGCAGAATGGCACCCACCAGCTCGTTGGAGTCCTGGGGAGGGTTATAGGACGGGAAGGTGAAGGGCAGCACTTCCTTGGGTGACACTGAGAACTGGTAAGAGCAATCCTGCTGATTGGTTCCTGACTGGAGGTACTTGCAGGGATGCTTGTCTATAGGTGAAGAACACAATAGTTCTTTCAGGAGGCTCTTGATGTGAAAGTACCATGCTTTAGTTGCACATTTACCCCATGCCACTTCAAAAAGAATATTCCTGTTTATATATGTACATATACATGCATATATATATTTCATTTTTAGTTTCCCTGTGTTCCTTACCTCAACCCCTTATCCAGTTTTTAAAAAATTATTTCACTTTGCTTCCAAAAACTATAATTCTTTAAAAAGTTTTATTACCAAGTATTATATATATTAATGGAGCTCAATGTGGTATTTCCATACATTCATATAACATGCACTGATTGACTCCCGCCTATTTTTCCCTCCCCCAAATCCTTAGTAACCACTATTCTACTTTTAGGTCTACCCAACACTTTAATTTTAATTAAAACAGCTCTTAGAATTCAGCAAATAAAAAGGTTAAATTACAAAAATTTTATAGATATCCACGTATGATTCGTGGGTAAATTTCACTTTTCTTTGGTAAAAGAAATGCTTCAAAACCAGAAATAAGAATAATATAGTAGGAAATAAAGAATAAATAAAATTCTATGAAATGTTTTGGGAAATAGAATATATACCTGGACCTTAGTAGAGGGAGGCAGAGAGCGTAGTTGCTGCTTAGGGAGGATGGGGGTGGGGAGGATGAGGGAACCTGGGCAGCTCAGGGCTCTGGACAGGGAGGGAGGGAGGTCCCAGGGGAGCAGGGCCTGCTGTGACCTTGAATATGAGCCCTAGATTGGAAATGGAAGTACTGGGAGAAGATGGTGACATGACTCTTGGGCTCCCACTGGGAGTGGGCCTCCAACAGTCCCAGCCAACCTGGGGATCAGAAGATTGAAATTTCTTTAAACAGCACAAATGTGAGATTTAAAATCTTTGTGTACAAGGTACAGATGGAGAAAACACCAGATTCAGTCAGTCCATCAGAAAATATAAATCCTGACTAGACTAGCGGCTCTGATGGCAAGAGGAATCGGGGCCCCAAAGAAGAGGTCAAGCCACAGCCAAACTCTACTGAGTGTACAACTTGGTCTGGGTGTCTGTTGACCTTATTTACTGTTAGCTGGGCAGATGTTTTGGCCAAACCTGGCATGGAGATCTGATTTACATCATATGAGAGGTAAGGCAATACAACCAGAGATATACATATCCTAGTCCCCAGAACCTCTAAAGATGTTAATTTATATGGTAAAAAGGACTTTGAAGGTGTGAATGACTAAGTTAAGTACTTTGAGGTGGGGGATTATTCTGGGTTATCCAGGTGGGCCTGATGAAATCACAGGGTTTATATATGAAGGAAACATGAGGCTAAGTCAGAAAGGGTGATGGGCTGATGGTAGGGTAATGTGAGGCAGGGCCCTGAGGAATGCAGGTGGCCTTTAGAAGCTGGAAAAGGAAAGGAAACATCCTTTCTGAGGCCTCCCAAAGGAAACCGCCTGCTGACACCATGATTTTAGACTTCTGACCCCCAGAACTGTGATAAAGAAATCTGTATTGTTTTAGGCCATTGAATCTGCGGCAGTTTGTTATAGCAGTAACAGGAAAATAACATGTGATTTATGGGAATATTTTATGGCTCCACAGTCAATTTTATTACAAAGAAATTTCACGCTCTGAAGGATTCTGGGCCTCAGTATCAGTAAACTCAGCTATACCTTACCTTGCACTAACGATTGCTTTACTGGATAGAGCTTGCTTAGTAAACTCTCTCTGTCTATTTTACGGATAGCAGTTAGTATTTTGAGTAACCGCTGCTGAAGCATGATCTAGAATTGGAAAGAATAATGATTTCAAATTACTAATTGATACATGCTCATTTGTATTCAACCTCATTCTCTTTCCCCAATCATGACTAGCAGCTGAGACTACCACTGTAAGAGAGAATTTAAGAATTTAAAAGGCATGCTGCCCAAGTCCATCGCCACAGGGACTTCGTGGTGTAGGCAGTGGGACCAGTCTGGATATCTTCTATCATTGTCTCATGCAATGTATGGGCCCTGGTTTTCTCTTATTTCAAGAGTGGAAAGAATGAGTAGTTCTACCTTCTTTCTGTTGTATACATCTGAACAGTAATACTTCCACTGTCCTGTTCTCTGAAACAGGGGACAAACTACATGGGAGATTCTACAGAGACAGGGCTGGGGCTCAAGCACTTTGTAATTCACACCACTGAGATCTGCGTCCGGAGCTTCGGTGTGCAGGCAAACACTCCTGTGCACAGAGCTGTGGTGGGAATGCTCATCCCTTCCACAATTAGCATTCCTTTTTCTCCTCTATAGAACTCTTTCATCTAACACATTAAGTGGCTACTTTGTGTCCAGCTCTGTGCAAGTCACAGGGGAAACAGTGAGGTGCAAAGCAATATCCTGCCTGCAGGGGGCTGACATTCTGAATGTGTGTGTGGTGGGTAGAAAAGGGTGACCTGAACCTTTACCTAAATAAACATGGTAAATACAGCACAAAAGTCAAAGAGGGTAAATGCATGAGGGCAGGGCTGGGGGTTGGAAGTGGAGGGTCTGCCCACTTATGCAAGGATGAAGGAAGGCCTCTCTGAGGTTGATGGCAGCCTTGAGTGACAAGGGGACATGATGATGGAAAGATCTCAGAAAAAAGAGCTCTGAGCACAGGAACGCACCAGTGCAAAGACCCTGATGCAGGAACAAAGAAAAAAATGTTCAAGGGACAGAAAAGAATTCAATGTGGCTTTTCAGTCATGATAAAAACTATGCATTTTATTCTGTGATGGCAAGCTTCTGAAAGGTCTTAGCCGGGAAAAGGTGTGGTCATTTTTACACTTTGCAAATCCTCCTCTGACCACTGTGTGGGGGACGTATAGCTGTGATCCACGTGAGAGATATTGGGCTGTGGCTGTAGCTGGACAGATGGCAGGGAACTATTAAGTTGGGGACAGACCGTCACACTGAACTGATCATACTGCTGAGGCATGGGAGAGAGACTGCTGCATCACTCAGAACAAAGCACAGAACTTCGGGTAACACTTTTTCCAGGTCGGAGGGCTCTCTGAAGGACTAAAGTGGTCCCACCAGGGGCACAGGCTCTTGCTGGTGTCAGCACATGGTCAGCAGCCGTGCCTTCTCCTTCGGAGCACAGCTTTGTGCTACATCTTTCTGTCCTCCCCAAGCATCCTGTTGCTACTCCTACTCTGCACATCCCCTATAAACAGGGAGCTCAGTGACACTAGCTCTACAAAGGTTTGGAGGCTGGTGGGAAGGTTACTGACAAAGTGACACTGGCACCTGCAGGCTGAGAAAGCTGCCTGAAAGACAACTTGCAACCCAACCACTGGAATCCCTTATATACACTCACTCATTTAATCTTCACAGCAACCCTACAATGGTCTAAGACAGGTCTAAGCCTCCTCTTTAGAATTCAGATGGGGAAACCAAGGCACAGAGATTATGTCACTTGTCCAAGACAAGAAAGCTCATAAGAAGTAGCACCAAGGATTAATTACACAGGCAGTAGGTCCCCAGAGCTTGGATGTCATAGTTTTAGTGTGGAATGTCCCGGAAAGGCCCATATGCTGGCAGCTTGGTTGTCAGCCTGTGGGGCTACTGGGAGGTAGTGGAACCATTAGTAGGTGGGGCCTAGTGGGAGGAAGTGAGGTCACTGGGGTGTGGCCTTGAAGGGGCTATTAGGACCCCACCCCTTCCCATCTCCCTCTGCTTCCCAGCCACAATGAGATGAGCAGCTTGCTCCACCACGCAGTCTTCACCATGATATTCTTCCTCACCCTAGGCCCAAATAGCAAAGCAAACCAACTATGGTCTGAAACCTCCAAAACTATAAGCCAAAACAAACCTTTTCTCTTTATTAGTTGATTATCTCAGGTAATCTGTCACAGCAACAGAAAGATGACTAACACACACTGGATCTTAACCACAGCTCTTCCTTGCTTGAGGTGTGGCCCTGCTCCCTAGGGAAGTCACATTTGAGGGATGAGAAACCTACAGGTAGCATTAGAAGCTAAATGCACCAAGGAGATCCTGCTTGCAAAGATTGTCTCTTGGAGGAAAGGTGGACTTGAGCTGGCCTAGGAGACAGGCATGGGCTCACAGAGTTGAGCCGGAGAGGTATTTTAGTTGAAGGGTGAAGAGTAAAGAGCACAAGTTCCTAGTAGGAAACAAGCACGGTGTGTCGAGAAGGTGAGGGGACAACATGAAGGACTGTGGGCAGCTGGGAGGTGTGGTGACAGCCAGAAGGCCCCCTTCCACTCTTCAGTAGCACTAGAGACTCAGAAGCCTTCACTTCATCCTGACCTCAGGAAGCCTCAGAGATGTGCTCCGTGGGAGACTCCTGTGAGGCGAAGCCATGGCAGAAACATGACTTCTTTGAAGGGGAAGCTGTAAGCCCCATGTCAGGGACAAGATCCCACTGGAATTATCGTTGTTCTCTCTACAAACAACTGATTCAAATCCCACGTTTTGGAGTTATCATACACTGTGGCAGTTTCACTCCTAGGTTTGTGTACCCAAGAGAATTAAAATCATGTTACCACTAACTTGTACACGAATGTTCACAGTAGCATTGCTGATCATAGAATGAAGCTGAAAACAACTGGGATGTCCATCAATGGATGAACAGATAAAGAAAATGTAGTCTATCCAAAGAATGGAATATTATGTAATCATAAAAACGAATGAAATATCGATAAATACTGCTACATCAATGAACTTGAAAATATGTTAAGTGAAAGAAGCCAGTTACAAAAGGCACATATTTTGTGATTCTATTTATTTGAGATGTTCCTAAAAGGCAAGTCCATAGGGATGCAAAGTAGATTAGTGGTTGCCAAGGGCTGTGGAAGGAAGGACTATGGAGCTAATGGAGTTCCTTTTTGAGGTGATAAAAATGTCCTAATACTATAGTGATTATGACTGCCAGACTCTGGGAATAAACTAAAACCTACTCAGTTGGGCACTTTACAAAGCTGATTTTTTATGGTAGGTAAATTGTATCTTTAAATATATTATTTTTGGGCTGGGGATTTAGCTCAGTGGTGCTGCAGCCTGCCTCAAAAGTGCAAGGTCCTGAGGTCGATCCCTGGTACTTAAAAAAAAAAAAAAAAAAAAAAAAAAATATATATATATATATATATATATAATTTTTTAAAAACTCCAGTGTTTGATTTCTTTGTGTTGAATAACTAAACAAAAATTCCACTGAATCTCTGGAAATCACATCCAAGGCACTTACTTACCTTGCTGAAACTTACCTTGCTGAAACTTACCTTGCGCGCTGCTTGTTGAAACCGTCTTTGTGCCCTGAACCTGTTTATCCAATTATTATTGACAAGTGGATCAAAATTAGGCTGCAAATCTATGATATTCTGTGAATATAAAGCATAGGCACATTTTGAATTTAAATTTAACTCCTGGCATAAGCATTTAATAAAGATGTGGGTTTTTTTTGTTTTTTTGGTACTGGGGATTGAACTTGGGACCTTGTGCTTGTGAGGCAGGCTGCAGAGCCACTGAGCTAAATCCCTGGCCCTTAATAAAGATGTTTTACAGTCTGATCCCAAATCAAGTTATTATTAATCTGTTCTGCCATTTAGTGAGCATTTACTAAGCACTTTTAGTGCATATTGTATTATAAGGAGTGTTTCTGAAGCCAGGAGCCAAGAGCAGAAGACAAAATTTGAGTTTTAAGAAACTTACAGTCCACTTCGGGCAGCTGTGACCCTGGGAAGAAGAATAAAGTCACATGAAGATCAGTCCCTCGGGTAGGAGTCAGCACTGCCTCAGGAGTTGAAGGGAGTGGAATGAGATCCCAGCAGGGAAGGAGGCTGCTCTGCTCGGCTCTGTGTGCCCAGTGCCAGCACCCACCAACATGTAGGCGTCCAGTGTGCCTAGGCCAGGGGACTCATAAGTATGGATGGGGGCCAGGGTAGAGTGAGGAATCGGAGCTTCAGGGTCTATAGGTTCTAGAGCAGGGAAACAGCATCATGGAAGTTTTGAGCAATGAATCACTTGCACACTGGCCTATGTGGTGGGCTGTAGAGGAGCGGGAGGAGAAGCAGGAACATGAACAAAAACCTGCTGGGTTAGTCAGAGGTGAGACACAAAGGTGGGACTTGGTTATGGCCCTGTTGGAGAGCTATAGGTGAGACTTTGTGGTCATATCCAGTGACAGGGAGAAGAAAAGAAGTAAAAATAATTCAGGTATGGCAAACCCCAAAGTGAGAGTGATGGAGATGGGGAGATTGGGAAGAATTGTTTTCACTGTTACAATTAAAAGTTGGAGTGTTAAACAAACTGTCACACAACAGAGCATCAGGAAGAAGGGCTACTGTGGCCATTTTATATTTGAGGACACTAAGGCATTGTGGCTAAGAGGCTTGTCCTGAGTCCTGCATCTGTCACAGAGCTGCAGCTGAACTGTGGCTTCTGAACTTGGGATCTTGCATTCTTTCCACCAAGGGGTGGGAGAGGGTAGACAGAGGTTGGGGGCCCACCTTGGGGACCTGCAGGCAGGCATGGAGACCAAAGGGAAATAAGAGAGGAGACCAAGAAAGAGCAAGTAGAGGTGCAGATGGGAGGAGCCCAAGTGTATGATGCTGCCAATTTCAAGGGAAACACTGATTATAAGTTTTGGTGTTTTACTTGAGAAGAGAATGCATAGGAAAAAAAAAAGCACTCTGAAGACATAAACATGATCAGACATCTCTTGGGAAAGGAATGTATATAACACTGCTTAACATTTTCAAAAATGAGAATTTAAGCAACAGTCAATAATTAGATTCCAGGGGCCAGGGATTTAGCTCAGTGGTGTTGCCTCCTGCCTCGAAAGCGCAAAGTCCCTAGTTCGATCGCTGGTACAAAAAAAAAAATTAGATTCCAAACAAAGAAAAGTCACTCACCTCTTCTAGACTGCGAACAACTCGTTTATGGCTAACTTCTGTCTTGAGTCGCTGAAATTCCTCTTCTAGTACAGGGTCTCCTTTATCTATCTGGGTTTTTAATCATCAAAAATGTTAAAGTTGAAGACAAATGCATAACTTTATTTTGGTTTAAAACTGGTAGAAATCCATTGAGCAATTTGGGAAACCCACTCATGGGGCCCTGAATAAGAGTGGTAAGGACACAAGGAGGTCATTTACTATTAATAATCACATTTACTGTTTTATCCCCCCCATTAACTTTATTGGCACATTTTAGGTATAAAATACAGTTACATTCATCATTGGGATCTTGTACCATTACATGAGTCTCTTGGTTCTTATTTTTTTTCCCCTTCCCTTGCCCTCCCTTCACCCCCTCCACCCTTCCCTATTTGCAAAGACCTTGTTTCCATTTCTCTCCTCTTCTCATATTTTTTCTTTCCCTTTTATCCCTTCCCCTACCCCTCCCAATTCCCCTGCTCTTTTTGACCTTTTCTTCCTGTTACACAATATCAGTTATACATTTTTTAAATTACAATATTAAGATCTAGGAGACATTACCACAGATTTACAGAATTTAAAAGGATATAGAAAGCATATTACAAAAATCTTTTTTGAAATAAATTTGACAACTTCTAAGAAGTAACTTAGAAGACAAATTAATGAAACTAACCCTGGAGGAAATATAAAATTTGAATAGCACCTATTCAAGAAAGTATATTCCTAGCTTGAAAACCTACCTATATGACAACAGCAGGCTCATAAACATTTTAACTGATAAATTATATCAAACATTTAAAGCAGAAAAAAGAAAGAACACTTCTCCCCTCATTTTAGGAACTCAACATTGTGCTAATCCTAAAACTGGATAAAGATAATAGAAGAAAAAAGTATGAACATAGATAGAAATTTGTTTAACAAAACAAACTCTTAGAAGTCAGATCTGGCAGTATGTAGAAAGTGGTTTTATTATAGGGATGGCAGTGTTGGTTCAGCATTGGAAGATCCACCCCCAAAAGTTATCATTTGAACAGAGGAAAGGAAAAAGCCATACGATCCTGTCACTAGTTGGAGAAAGAGTATTGGACTAAATTCTACAGCTGTTCATGGTAAAAGCTCTAGACTAGAAGTAGAACAGAACCTTCTCAACAGATTAAAGACATATACTCTATACTTCCAGCGAGAACACCTTATATGAATGGAGAAGATACAATGCTTTCTCCTTAAGGTGGGGAACAAGGGCAGATATGCTTACTCTTTATCTGTCCATTAAACTTTGAAACATAGGTCTAAACCAAAATAGTCTGGCAATAAAATGACACAACTAGGATAGGATTGGCATGGCAGAAGCAAAATCTTTATATGTAGATGAAATGATCATCTACAGAGAAAATACTAAGAAATCTCTAGGAGCCCCTAGAACTTGTACTTGAATTTAGCAGGATTAGAAAACACAAGGTAGATATAAAAATTCAGGTCTGTGTATACTTGCTATAAATGAGGAATTGGATATTGAAATTTAAAAATTATGTAGGAGTACAAAGGACCTAGAAAAGTTAAAAACAAAAACAAAAGCAGTGTTGGAAGACGTTTAGCACCCAATTTTAAGACTTCTTCTAAAGCTACAGTAATCAAGGCAGTGTTGGTGTAAGGAAAGACATATAGGTCATTGGAATAAAACAGAGAATCTAGAAAAAGAACCACACATATATGGTCCACTGAGTTTTGAAAGATTATTTAACATTAGCATTTTATAGAATATAAACTCAATTCCAGAGCCGTGGAAGAGATAGTGTTTGCAGCAAACGGCACTAGAACACCTGGTATCTGTCTATAAAAAATTAATCTCAACCCTTTATTTCCATACACGAAAATAACTTGAAGGGATCTATGAACCTAAATAACGAAGCCTAAAAGTATAAAACTTTAAGAAGAAATTATAAGGGAAAATATTTATGAATTCAGGGTAGGCAAGAACTACCTAGGATACAAAAACCATGATGTGTAAAAGAAAAGAATTGATAAATGAGATTCCATCAAAATTTAGAACTTTAAATGACATCATTAAACTGAAAAGTAGTCCTTAAACAGACCATATTTACAATGCATATAACCTATGAGCAGAATATATAAAGACTTCTTAGAGCTCATTAATAGACAACCCAATTAAAATGTAGACATAAGAAGATGATAAATAGCCAGTATAGCACAAGGAATGGTGTGCAATTCTAGAATCAGAAAACCACTAATCAATACAATAATAAGATTGAATTATACACTCATTAGGGAAATGAAGTCAAAAGTTTTAAGAGCCTTGTCATGACTTTTTCTTTTTGTTGGATTCTCCCCGTTTGCGTTTAATTTGTCAAGCCCAATGGATTCATTCTGCTGGGTTTCCTGGGGTTGTGATCCTCATTTTCTTTTCCTAGGGTACTGTCTAAAATTTTTTGGAGTGCTGGTTTGGTATTCATGAAGTTCCTGAGGTGCTGTTTATCATGAAAGTATCTTATTTCTCCATCAATTTTGAAAGATAGTTTTGTAGGGTACATCAATCTGGGTTGGAGGCTGTTTTCCTTTAGGGCTTGAAATACATCACTCCAAGCTCTTCTTGCCTTGAGGGTTTGCATTGAGAAGTCTGCTGTGATTCTGATGGGCTTTCCTTTGTATGTGATTTGTTTCTTTTCTCTCACTGCTTGTAGAATTTTATTCTTCTGTTGGATTTCTGGAATCCTAATGATTATATGCCTGCCTATGTGTAGATTTTTTTTGATTAAGGTTAGCTGGAGTCCTATATGCCTCACTTATCTGTATGTCAAGTTCTTTTCCCCTGCTTGGGAAGTTTTCTGCCATCACTTCTGTGAAGAGATTTTTTATGTCATCTCCACTCTCTCCTGTTTCTTCATTGACTCCAATCAGTCTTATGTTATTCTTCTTTGCATCATCTAGCAGCTGCTGGATTGACTTCTCATGTTCCCTTACAATTTTAAAGAAAATTTTCTTTTCCTCCTCACTAATTGCAATCTTATCTTCTATATGTGAAATTCTATCCTCACATTGGTTCATTCTGATGTGCAGACTTTCGATAGAGTTTTTAATCTCTTGGAAATCTGTTTGTATCTGTTTTATGGATTCCATTTGTTTCCTATTTTGCGATTCCATCATGTTCCTCAGATCCTCTATTTTTTTATCTGTGTCCTCTCTAGATTTATTAATCATGTCTTGCACCATGAGCAAAATCTTTGCTGTTATATGAGTAATTATTTCTGATTTCATTTTTCCCAGGTCCTCTTTTGTTGCCAGTTCAGAGAGTCCAGGTGGTTGAGTGTCAGATTGTTCCATCTTGTTTCCCTTTGGGGTTGCTGTAGGTGATCTGGAAGTCTGTTTTGGAGGCTTGTTTATGTGTCTTCTCATTTCCACGGGGGGGGGGGTGCTTCTGGTGCCCACGTGGCTCACCTTCTCTGCCCTAGGAGCTTGGGATGGCAGCGGGGGAGCTTCCTCCCGGGTGCTGGGACCAGCTTACCTTCTTGGCCCTAGTAGCCTGGGATAGCAGCGGGGGAGCTTCCTTCCGGGTGCTGGGACTGGCTGAACTTCTCTGCCCTAGGAGCCTGGGATGGAGGGGGGAGCTTCCTTCTGGGTGCTGGGACCAGCTGAGCTTCATTGCCCTAGGAGCCTGGGATGGCAGCGGGGGAGCTTCCTTCCAGGTGGTGGGACCAGCTGAGCTTCACTGCCCTAGGAGCCTGGGCACATTTACTGTTTATAGACAGAATTTTTATAGAAGCAAGGACTCAAGACCTTTCTTGTTTTTGTTTTTGTTTTTTTAAAAATGTATAACCAGAGAGTAGTATCAGTAGAAATCACTTCCAAGGTGCTTAAAATTCACAGGAATGATTTTAGGAAGTTATACAACTATGGGAGTGCATACATTATAGATTTTACTGAGAAGAACTGTAATGTCCCAGTGAATTTTTAAGCTCTTTAGAGTTGTCCAAATGTCAGTTTTTAACAAAGGCATGTGGTGATTCCTCCCCTTTCCTTGGTAGTAGCAGTCAATGGGTCTTTCTGGGCTAGAGCATGACTACAGCCTTCCCTGAAGTGAGTCCCAGATAGCTTCCCCCATAACCCCAGGTCTGCTGGGCTGATGGCCCCTGAGGTCTGTTTCCTTCTCCCAGCAAGCCACAGGTGACTCCAGAGATGGGCTGGCTAAGCTGGACCAGGGTGTGTATATACCAGCCCTGTGAGAAAGGGGACTGTGCATGCTGAAGATTGTATTAGTTTTTGATTAATACTATGGGTTCTATTCTTTATTTGTTGGTTAATTTTGAAAACTAACATGGCTCCTGGGTATCCTGTTCACAGTCGTTTTTAAAGACTTAATTAGAAGAAATTGATTCTGATTACATTAACATCGTATTCAGAAATAAGACAGAATAATTGTCAGAAGGGTGGTGTGCTCTCTGGATCGGATTCATATGTATCAGGAGGCTCAGTTTGAGAATTCAAGTTCACAGTTCAGATCTCCTGGGGGAAGAAATCCAGATCCCTCACTATCACCATCAAGTGTAAAATAAAATAGGCAACTTAAAAAAAAGGTTGCCAAAAGATTGTTGTCTAGAATAAAGAAAAAGAATATTTATCATATCTTCATAGACTCTGCTTATTTATGATGATGATTTCAATTTAACATTATCCACTGTCTCCCCTGAGTATAAGCTCATCCATCATCTTGAGGATCTGTGCCATCCAGTTGTGATAGTGACTCCTGGTCCAAAGCCTCTTTTTCTCAGTTTTATGCCATGTACTTCAGGTCTCCACATGTTCCTGTCACTGGGTCACCTGCCAGGGCCCACCTGCTAGACAAAATCCCTTGAACACACAGCATAAACACCCAGCACACTTGGTCTCCCAGGCTCCAGGGCCCCCCAGGGCTGCCTATTCACCCTCTGTTTGTCCCAATAAGTGATGCTAAGGACCTGACCACTCCTTCCCTGTATGCACTGGCAGTCACAGCTTTGATGCTCACAGTGACCTTGTTGTGGCTTGTCTATATCACTTTCTTTTTCACATTTTCATATATTATTGGTACATTTTAGGCATACAATATAATGACATTCATCATTGGAAATTTGCACCTTTACATAATCTCTCTTGGTTCTTATTTTTTCCCCCTTCCCTGCCCTCCCTTCAACACCTCCATCCCTCCGTATTTACAGACTTTGTTTCCATTTTTTCATTTTTTTCATATTAATTCCATTCCTTTCTTTCCTTTCCCCTACCCCTGCTACTTCCACCTTCTTTTTATTAAAGAGTCAAAAAATACCATTCCATTGTGGGGTTGACAGAAAACATTTGATTTTTTGTTTTGTTTTGTTTTTTGTGGGGTTTATCTGGTACCAGGGACCTTGTGCTTTCGAGGCAGGCAGCGGCACCACTGAGCTAAATCCCCGGCCCTGATATTTTGTTTTTAAAATAGCCTGCAAAGATTCTGATCGCATGGAGCTAGATTTAAATAGCAATCTAGGGCTGGGGATTTAGCTCAGTGGTGCCGCCACGTGCCTTGCAAGCACAAGGTCCTGAGTTCAATCCCCAGTACCAAAAAAAAAAAGCAATCTAATACTTGTCTTTCCTAAATGTGAAGATTTATCAATGTATCACTTTTATATTCTTCTGTTTCTTTTATGAAAAATAAACATAAATATAATAAATTTATCTAAACATCTGGTTTGGGCTCCAAGCGGAAGAAGAAAAATGAGATATCTAATGAGACACGTGTTTTCCCTAATTCCACCTCATCATGCTATCAGGTTAGTCTCTCTGAAACTCACACTGCTAAGCTTCAGAGTCTTTTAGAGGGTGAATTATGTTCCCCACAACTCATATGTTGATGTACTAATTGCTAGGACCTTGGCATGTGACGGTATTTGGAAGTGGGCTCTTTAAAGAGGTGGTCAGGATAAAATGAGGTCTTATGACTGGTGTCCATGAAAGAAGAGGCACTTAGGACACAGACACATGGAGACGATGGCCATCTGTGAGCCAACAGACAGGACTGAGAAGAAACCTGCCCTGCTGACACTTGAACCCTAAAGCAGCTCTGTTGTCTAAGCACCCAGTCTGTTAGAACATTCTTACTGCAGCCTGAGCAGGCTAATACCGTCTGTGATGATTCTGTGAGTCCTATCCATTAAGTCCAAGCCCCTCATATTTGGTGTCCAGGCCGAGTCCTATCTCTTTTCAGCCATATATTCCCTGTGCTTCAGCCCCAATAGACTTGTTTCCAGGGTTCTCTGCACCTGCTCTGCTGTACTAACCATTTCGACACTGTGATCCATGGTAAGGCCACAGGTATTGTGCAGTCCCACATCTTCTGTCCCCAAGCTCAGACGCAGTCCTGGTGTCCCTGATGTGGCCCTACTTCCCTCAGGCCAGCTGGCCCTCTCTGCTCAGCCTCTTTGACTGTCTTTGACTTGGGACTGACTCTGGTGTGGCTCCCAGATACTGTCTTTGGGCCTCCCTGGTTTCTGTGCTCTGCAGAACATGGGACAGATGTGCCTCACAGCCAGAGTTACAGCCAAAATCTGAGCCATTCTCTCCACATGCATGACTTTGTCCTCTTCCTAATTTTCAAAATTGTACCATATCTTCCAAGAAGCTTTCCAATTAGATGAGTTCCCTCTTCTCTCTGGCTTCTGAATAACCCACAATGCACAGTATACTTGTAACAATGTTGGTCTATAGTTAACAATTTACTTGTCACCAGCCTCCTCCCCTCCCAATGTAATTATATGTTTTCTTTCTCCTGATTTGGCGTCTTGCATACAAAAGGAATTCAAAATATTTAGTGAAACAAATGTTATCAAATTAGCAGTCATTCTGACCTTGTAGTTGGTGTATATTCTTTGCTGCTCCTCAGTAAGCTCCTTTCTCAATTTAAAAGACATAGGATCTTTACCAAGGTGCACCTGCCTGGGCAGAAAAAAGTCAACTTCCAGAACCCATCAGAAAATATAATCAGCTCTAGGATGGAGTATATATTCTACATTCTGCAACAAAAATGGGAAGCACTTTGGGGCAGAGAAGTTGTAGAGGTCCCAGCGACATCACTAAGATGAATCATAGGTCTCACAAAATGAAGCTCACCATCTGTAGCACATGATTAAATATTAATGAATAAAAATCTGGATCCTCAACATCATTAGTCATTAAGAGAATGCAAATCAGAGCCACAGGATACACCACCACATACCCACTGGCTATGATAATAATACTTTTAAAATAATGGAAAACAACAGGTATTGATGAGAAACTAGAACGCTCATATGTTGCCAGTAAGAATGTAAAATGGGGCAGTAACTATGGAAAACAGTTTGGTGGCTCCTCAAAAAATGACCATGGACACAGGAGTTCTATTCCAAGAGAAATGAAATAATATGTTCACACAAAAACTTGAAATAAATGTTCATAGCAGCATTACTCACAAAAGTGGAAACCACAGAAATGTCCATTAACTGATACATGAATAAACTGAAATGTGGAGTACCCATACAAAGGATTATTCAGTCATGAATAGAAATGAAGTATTAATACATGCTATGCTATGGATGGACATTGAAAATTTGTCCAGTGACAGAAACCAGCCACAGAAGACCACAGATTCTGATTCCTGTTCTAGGAAACATCCAGGACAGGCACTCCATAGACAAAAATAGGTGAGTTGCTCCTGGGAGCTCTAGGGATTAAGGAATGGAGCGTGACTGTTAATGGGCGAAGTGTTTCTTTGTGGAGTGATGAGAATATTCTGGAATGAGGTAGTGATGAAGGCTGCACAACACTGAGAATATACTAAAACATCTGCACTATACACTTTAAAATGATTAAAGTGGTGAACTTTAAATTATGTGACTATTACCACAACTTTCAAAACTAGTAAATAATATAAGTACATGTCCAAAATAAATCACAGGTATGATTTTAAAACTGGAGTGTGCATCTGGAGAACTGTTTCAGATTAAAGAAGACTAGGGATGTGAAAACCAAACACAAAGTGTATGGTCATTGATGAGACCCTGGATTCCCCCTCTCTAAAACCAAACCAACCAACCAAACAAAAATAAAACAAAAAAATCAGATATAAATGTCATGATTGGGACAACAGGACAAACCTGCCTATAGAAGGATTACTGGTAACATTCTATCAGTGTTAGGGTTTTTAGAAAGGATTATAGCAATGTTGGAGAATGTCTTTGCTCATGGGAGTTACATGCTGAAGTATTTGGAATGAAACTTCCTAATACTGTAACTGAACTTCAAATGGCTCAAAAGAAAAAAAGCACGTGTGTGTGTGTGTGTGTGTGTGTGTGTGTGTGTGTGCATGTGGGTGCAGAGTGAAGGGATGTAAATGCAGCATAATGTCTACAATTCTTGAACCGAAGTCAAGTGGATATTGATCTTACTTGAAGATTTAAAATCTTTCAATGTAAAAAGCTGAGAAATAATATTAGTGGGTATCACTGCATTCAGAAAGGAATTAGGATGTGATTTCAAGTATGTTACAAAGAAGCATAGAAGGATGGAAAGACATCAGTGGTCATTGCTGAATGGTGGCATTGCAGTGATTTTTTTCTTTCTCTATAGTTTTAAAAGGATATATTTTCATATTTCCTACAATGACAATGTGTCCATTTTTCATAATAGGGAAACACTTTTAAGAACAAAATCTTCATTTACTTGAAGTACTCCCCACTTCCCAGTCCAAGAATACAGAATTAAGCTGAAGTAGAAGGGATTTCTGTTGGAAGCAAAAGCCATTTTCCCATTAAAACAGGGCTTCAGCATGGTGGATACTTCCTTGGGAGGCCTACAAGGCCAAGGTCAAGGCATGTTCTTATGTGTCTGGGAAGCTGGTAGCATGTGGATTAGGATCCCTCAAGGGCATTTTCCATCCCCCTCCCCCTCTCAGCTCAATCCAACAGTTTGGAATGTTTGCTTTAGAACAGGGTATGGTAGTGCATGCCTATAGTCCATGCTACTCACTTGAGCTTGAGCCCAGGATACTGGGGCCATTTAGGCAACATAGAGAGACCACATTTCAACAAAACACAGCAAAATCCAACAAAAAGTAAAACAAAAAGTTTACTTTAGCTGAATCTGTATGCGTGGACATGCCTAGTATTATCAAGTTTTTAAAAATATGGAAAAGATTCCACTTTGATCACAGAAGCATAAGAATTTTCATATCTGAATTTTAAACATCAGATCCCCATCTCCAACAGCAGGGCTCCCCAGAAAGACCCCGGGGGCATACAACACAGGCCACAGGGGCTCATGGTGGGGTGAGAAGTGATGGGGTGGAATTTGGGCTGCCTGAGCCACCTCAGACCTGCCATGAGTATGTGTTAGGGGTGTTGCCGGCTATGGTGGTTGGGAAGGATCAGGGACGCAACCTCTCTCAAATTCATTCTAGTCCTCCACTGTCAGATCACACTTTAGGGAACAACATACTTTGGTCATGTTAATTTATTTCTAATAGAAGCTCATTCTGAAATAGAGAGACCAGTGGAAGGGAAACAATGATGAAATTTGCCAAAGGGTGTAACAAGTCATTACATCTCATGCATAAAAGATGATCCCTTAAAAAATACTGCTACTCGATACAAATTGGTCAATATTTACCATTTACGGTGATTTTCCATCTCTTCATAAGTGTCTTGTCTGACTTTCTGTTCAAAGAGTGCCTCCTTCATCTGTCTTGTTTTTGAAATCCCAGTGCCTTGGTCCAAAACTGAAGGCAGGAGCAAACAATGATTACTCCAGTAATCAAATCAGAACCATTTGCTGAGACAAAAAACACATTTCTAATGATGAAGCATAATGTCAATCTAACTGAATTTTCATAAATAGTGCTCATAAATAATAAAGATGAAAAGGAATAATTCTTTCATAGTCTACCCAGGGCCTGATTTATGGTGGATCAACTGGTTACCTTCTCTTAATTCTTTAATCCTCAATTTTCCTGGTTCTTGGTTTAAAACAGTTGCCACAGCAAATGGATTTGATAAATCTACTGGAAATCTCAGATTCTGGTACTCAATTTCCTAGAGACCAAATCAGTGGAGAGTCAGTTTTCTGGTGCTGCACTGTGTCCCCCATCACAATAAGGACTGTGCCCACTTTACCTTCATTTTCGGAGGTGCTCTCTTTGCTGGTAGTCGGTGAAAACTTATATGTCTCATTGCTTTTTCTGGAGGAACATTTACTTTCTTAGAAAGAGTATTTAATCTTTCAAATTCTTTTAATCTATAGTTTAAAACAGATACTAAGTTAGTATACAAGAGCCAATAACTCAAAGTTTCTATTTGCATGTTCCTTCTGATAACACAACTTGCAGTCTATTATTATATCTAAACTGAAAATAAATCTGTATGTCAAAATAGCAGTCTATTAAAATAGATGCAATGGGGCCGGGGATTTAGCTCAGTGGTTCTGGTGCCTGCCTCGCAAGTGCAAGGACCCAAGTTCGATCCCCAGTACCAAAAAAAAAAAAAAAAAAAAAAATACATGCAATGTCAGTATATTAGTGTATACTCCTATACATAAAAAAAAAACAAAACCCTGATGGAGGTTTTCCATTGCATTCTTAAAGAATACAATGAGTAGAAAACATGACATGGTGAAAAACATTCTCCTGATATAGCATAATTCATTTCTAGGCTATTGGTTTTCAACAGCTATATTGATTAAAAATCTTACTTTGATTTATCTTTCTAGTAAAAGAATGACTGTGCTCATTGTTGGTAGCAAGACCTTGCAAAATAGAGATTCAAGCCTATAAGAGGGATCTTTCCTGCAACCGAAAACTGTCCTTGGATATAGATAGAAGGAATGTAGCTAATAACCTACAGGAGATGTAGAACTATGTTATACTGAGGAAAGCTATCTATGAAGTATTCTTTAAACAAGAATGTATGTGTGCTTGTTTTCCAGAATGAACTCTTATAACATTACAGAAGTAAGAAAAGCACACAATACTAACACGTGTTCATTCTGACAGTGTGCACTTACTTAGCACCCACTGAAGAGGCCTGGTTATATTACATGGAACATATGCTAAGTATCTCACATTTAACAGCCTTCTCTGCAAGAGCCTCCCAAGGTCCATGGCATGGGAGGATGTGCCCCTTTGTGAGACACATATTCACTGACATGCTACATTGTGCTGGGATGAGGGCTTAGCTGGAGAGTGAGTGGTTCAACATCAGTATTTCAGCAGAGTTTTGGTAGCACCCCTACTGTAAATATCAGGGAACAACAAAGCCTTTCAGGGAGATGTCAAAAAACAGTCTCCTAAAGATCTTTCATTGCAAATGATGAAGAAGGAAATAAAAGTGCCTAAGAACATGGTAAACCAAAGAGTTACATACACATGGAATGTGGCAGTGTCAAATTTAGGACTTGTGTAAGTCTGGCACACATCCCATACTGAAACAAAGAAAGCAGTCTATGAAAATTTCAGAGAAAAAAAAAAAAGAAAATTTCAGAGAAGACTACAGCCAGCAAAATTACTTTCCCTTCATGGTGAAATTTATGTTATAGTACTATTTGCAGTTTGGAAAACATGCAAATGTTGAGATACACTCCTTGAAAACATCAAGATATTAAACCCTAGCTGGGAAACAAAAAACATCACAGCTTAGAAATAGTGTATTACTGCATTTGAGATGGTATTTCTACCATACGGTGCTCTCATGTATTTCAGAACACATCCGGGATGGGCATGTGGCTCAGTGGTACAGTGAATGTTTAGCATGCATGAAGCCCTGGCTTCTGTGCTCAGCATCCATAAATAAAAAGTTAAATAAAAAAAAACACATCTATGGGAAGATAGAAAAATACCCCACTTGAGCAATATCTTTGAAAAATTCACTTGAGTGTGGCAACATCTAACAAAGGAGGGCAAGTGGTATCTTGTTTGCCTAGTGATCTGACACTAGAAAAATTAGCACTGCTTTTTGTTTGTATTAATTCTATTGATTTATTGCCTGGGTGATTTTACTTCTACAATGGTTACTTGATGGATTTGAATTTAAGAGCCCACACTAATATGTGCTAATTGACTTGCACTGTTTTGAAGTTTTAGGAAGAAAATCTTGATATAAATATATCATAAGCCATGGCTTTAGTTCATTTTTAAGGCTAAATTGTTTCTTCACTTTTAATATGCTTAATAGGTGATGTGCATCCATGTATGAAGGGAAGAGGAGAAAAATCAAAATATTTATCATTTTAAAAATAATTGTCAGGATCTTCCAAGATTAGTATTTATATTGTTGCTATGTTTGCTTTATATTTATTTTATAAAAACGATCATGTCAGGGCCAGGGATTTAGCTTGGTGGTTCCACCGCCTGCCTTGCAAGCACAAGGTCCCAAGTTCAATCCTTGGTACAAAAAAACAAAAACAAACAAATCATACATGTCAGAAAAAAAATATAATATTAGCCAGAAGTAATGGTATATAAAAATACAAGCACATATTCAAGTGGAAACAAATTTTAGGATGTTATGAAGTAAAACTTAATCTCATTGCCCATCTTTACTCTTTCAAACCTCCCCCTTGTGTGGCATGTTTCCCTCTGCCTTGGGTGACATCACTTATTGTACCTGACTTACTTTGGCATTTTCAGGGAGTGGGCCTTTTCCCATGGGACTTTGTAACAGACACTGCACAAAGCAGGCACTCAGCTAATTGTAACATCATATGGAAACTTTAAAAACAGTTAAGTGATTCTGGCCTTGTATGATTTAATTGGCTGTACTGTATGCAAAAACTCACAGCAGACCAGCAGTAAAGTATGCCTCAAAAATTTAAAAATTGCCTCCCTGCATCAAACCCAGGGCCTTGTGCATGCTAGCCAAATGCTGTACCACTGACCAACATCCTCAGCTCCTGAATCTCTTTTCTCAGTCATTTCTTCCCCTCTTGGCAGAAGCAACTCTCCCACCAGCACAGGGCATTCTATGCACTGGTGTTACATTTTAAAGCATACTTTATGTAGACTAATCATTTAAAACAAGCTTGGGATGTCATTCTGTTACAAGAAAGAGTGACAGAATGGAAGGAAGAGTTCGGTTTTTGAAAAACTTAAGAATAAACAAAAAAATTGCAAAGAAGCCATACGGTAAGGCCAGGTTGGGATAGCACGTTCCGGTGAAGACGCATTCGTACGGCTGAGAGTTGAACTGTGAAATCCATAACTGCATTTTTATTTGTGCAGTGCCATACTGAAAGGGTGTGAACTTTATAGTCACATCCATCCTCCCATTAGCTGGAATTATTCCTGAGGAGAAAGAAATGAAAAAATGTGATACTCTGTCTTCTTACCAAGTGCAAAGAGGTAGGCACATGTACAAATACATCCTTCCCAGGATAAGCAGGAGGATTTCTATGATCTTTATATAGTCTTTTCATTAAATGCTTATGAATCAACTTCTTTATGTTTACATGGAGCTTATCTATCAATCACTACATTAATCCTTTATAATAATTATTTAACTGTCAGTTACATAAATATATACATATCAATTGCATTAGTGATTCAAACATAATTCCCAGAACTCTAACCTTTAAGCCAATTACCAGAAGTCAATGTTAATGATGTAAGCAACAAAGAAAGGCTAGGAACATACATAAATGTTTGTGTCTAAATAATTCAGTGCTCTATGTTTTTATTTGATTCTTGCTTTTCAAATCTTTGTGTGTGTCTGTGTGTGTGTGTGTGTGTGTGTGTGTGTGTGCTCGCGCGCTGCTAGGGATGGAATCCAAGGTCTCTTGCATGCTAGGTAAGTGCTTTACCATTGAGCTACATGCCCAGCTTTCTTCTTTCAAATATTGAAGATGAACCACTATTCTTTCTAAAATTAAATACTACACTGTACCTTATTGTTCCTTTGTATCTCTGGTACTATTGCCAGATGGCATGGTATTTGATGGTTCCAGGCTCTTTTTGTCCCACTCAAAGATTTGGCCAGGACAACCAAAGAACAGGTAAATGCAACTTTTATCTTAAAGCAAAAGAAGAAAAGGAAAGAGTGAAAAAAAATGAAGAGCAAGCACAGATGTGTCCTGCATGCAGGATGGGCTATTGTAGAAATAGGAAGACAGCCGAATAGGAAGATCACAGTGGCAGTGAAGTCAGTGGACGCCATCTTTTATACCCTCTCATATTGGATCTGTTGGAAATTGCTCTTCCCACAAATCCCAGCCATTATTGTCAGGTCACATCCTGGTGTTCAACCTTTCTTCTGGCTCAAGTTATAGCCTATTTTCCAGACAGCCTGCTATGTCCTGATCTGCCTCAGTGCCAGTGGGCTTCAGAACACTGTAAATCCTTAACAAATGCAGGAAGACCAACAAAATGAAGAAATATTGATATAGGAGGTGAGTAAAGGCTAATGTTCTTCCCGACTTCCTCAGGACCCTTTGGTTTGCTTCCTAGATGACACCTTCCAACCCTGAGCATCTGGTCTTTCTACCATCTCAAAGAGACTTTTCCCATTCCCTCCTAATTGCCTGGCCTACCCTCCTCTCTGTTGTGGCCCTTCTCTCAAACCAGTATCCCTTCTTCCCTTCTCTCTATGCTCAAACACATGGATAATTTGTGCAGCATTTATTAAGCATTTACTGTGTGTCTGTGTGGTATCCAGGGATACAACAATAAATGAAACAAAGTCCCAAATCTTGTGGAGTTTATACTGTAGTTGAGGATAGCAAACAAAAAAACCCCCCAAATTAATATAAAATTCAAAGTCATAAATACCAATGTGAAAAATAAAGTGGGTTTGGGGGCTGAAAGGCCCCTGGTGAGAAGATGCTGGAACAAAGACCTGGAAGGTAAGGCCTTCTCTGTAATCCCCAGTCTCTGGCTCCTGCTGCCTCAGAATCTCCATACTTGCTGTTCCTTAGGGCCAGAAAACTTTCTCCTGATGTATTAGCTGCTTTGCCTACTTCAGTGATGGTGAACTTTTTAGAGCTTTCAATGATAACAAACAGCTGGCTGTGGCATGCATGCCATAGGTTTGCCACCACAGGCTTACTCCCTAAAATGATCTCATTTACTGTCTGCCTCCCCCAAGACTAGAATGAAAAGTTTAGGAAAGCAGGCCCTTGTACCTTACTGCCTTCTCAGCTCAATAAATTGTTGTTGAATGAGTCAGTGAATCCAAACTTGAAAGCCTACCTCAACATATGTATTTCATGAAACTCCTCCTGCCTCTCCATTCACTGGAAGCTTTGCTCCCCTAAGCTTTCACCTGCCCCATGGGACTCTTGTACTATGTGAAGTGTTACCTTTCAAACTTTCCTCCTCCCCATTAGATTACAACTCCCAAGGGCAGAAACCAGCCCTCTAGTTCTTTTATCTTCCTGGATTCCTTGCATAGTGTTTAGGTAATTGGCAATTTTTTGAGTGCTAAAGACAAAATCATTAGATGACACCTGCTAGAGACTCTTAAAACAAGGGCAGGGGAGAAGGAATCAGAAGAAGACCTTGAGTCTACCAGCCAGTTGAAGATAAGCTGAGGAGAAACCCTGATTCTCCATGATGCTCTGGACCTCAATACCCTGTCTACCTACTTGTGCAGAAAATACACCTGTATGACCCACAATTCATTAGGAGATTTAGATTCAGCACATCCTATTGCTTCTGCCCCAGTTAATTTACTTAAAAAAATAAGAACAAGCTCTGAAGCAAGGGTTAATGTTTGCCTTTACCTGGCTGATTTAAGTGCTGTCAGCCCAGACCTAATACACAAAGCACACAGTGGAGATGTAGTCCAGGCAACCAGAGTAAACTGCTTTTTCCATTAATCGGGACACCAGTTAGCACAGCTCTGTTACCAGAGCACAGTGGCAGCTGACTGTCTAACGTAAACAGCAGCAGAAGGTGTGCTAAGCAGTCATGTCTTACTGCTTGGAAAAACTCACAGCAGCATAAAAGAGAGGGGATTCCATGTTTTGAAAGGAAGAAAGGCATTCCCCTAAAGTGACTTAATTTAAAAAGTCCAAACCACTATTTTATGGCTTTGGTCTCATTTTATCTAGGATCAATTTCAGCTACCTGTAACATAACCAGGAATTAGTGTTAAATCACAGGCCAGGAGGGTGGTGGGCAGAGATGGGGATGAGAGCAAAACTTAGAAATGAACCAAAGGCTAAGAAAACCCTAATTCATCAATACAACGTACATTATGAAGAAAATATAACAGCACTGAAAAATGCCACTGTGATAAATGAAGTCACTGCCAGGAAATGCCATTGTGTCTTTGCCTAGATTATATTTATATAAAATATGTGCATAAATATGGGCCGCTATTAAAAGGAGATGAACAAAATAAAAGCACATTATTGGCTGGACATGCATGCCTGTAATCTCAGCATTTGGGAGGCTAAGGAAGGAGGATTGCCATGAGTTTGAGGCCAGCCTGAACTACACAGTGAGAGCCTGTGTCAAAAACAAACAAAAAGGCATATTATATTTTAGGGTGGAAAGGCCCAGGATGGGTATAATTAATAAAAATTTCTTGTCTCTTACATTCTGTACCATATTATAATTTTACATTTTATTTTACTCTTAACTGACACATAATAACTGTACAATGTGGTGTTTCAATATATTTATAATGCTATAATGATATCAGGGTCATCAGCATATTCATCACCTCAGGCATTTGCCATTTCTTTGTGGAGAAACAGTTCTAATTCTCTCTTCTAGCTATTTTCAAGTATACAATGTACTTTTACCCTACTGTGCACCAGGATACCAGAACTTGTTGCCCTATCTAACTGTAACTGTGTGCTGACCCCTACCCCCCTTGCCCCAGCCTTGGCAACCACTATTGTAGTCTCTAGTTCTATGAGATCAACTGTTTTAGATTCCACATTTAAGTGAAACCATCAATACTGTTGTGATTTTAAAACAACCGTTTCTCCAAGCAGCACACAAAGTACAGATTATTTTCCCTGAATTGTCACAGAGCCATCCAACCCACAGGCTTGAAGTGTTAGCAAGGATTGGTCTTAATCTTCCGAGATTTAGGATTTTACTAACTATGGCATTTGGGATAAACTACTTAATTCCTCTAATCTTAGGTTGGGAAATATGCTGTTTAAAAATCATCCATGAACAAGCTGTTGACAATTTGAGCAACAGCTTTGAGCAATTTGAGCCTTCTATTTGCTGAGTTACAAGGGAGGGCTTCAGGAAGGGAGGGATAGCTTCTGTCTCACACTGACAGATCACAGGCCACCACTGTTGCTCAGGGTGTGGGGTAACAGAACAGCCCAGGGGCCACATGGACCCTGACACACACCCTTGTTTGGCCACACAGGAGGAGCTCTATGACTTACCATGTACATCTCACCTGAGGCTCAGTTTTCTTATCTGTACAAATGGGACAAGGCTTAAAGAAGGAAATCACGTACAGGGTCTGGGAAAATGCTTGACATAGAGTGCATGTCTTACGTTGTTCCCAAGATTTATGGCCACATAGCACAAGGAATAATTTATTACGATTAGATTACCACTGAAGTGACAGGAAGAGGAAATTTTTCTTTGAAAAACTTATATTTGACTCAGTCGAGTTCTCAAAAAGAAAGAGGTTAGGGAAGGGTAGTGGGGGTGAAGTGCGCATAGGTAATGGGGGAAAAAATAAGAACTAAGATACATCATGTTCAGGTACAAACACCCAATGATAAATGTAACTGTACTGTATACCTAAAATGTACCAATTAATATATAAATAATAAAAAAAGAAAGAGGAAATTGTTCCCTGACACCAAAGCATAGGGTGAGCTTCCCAGAGCCCAGATCTTTCCTTTTGCTTCACACAAGTGCCCAAAGCAGGTGAACTTAAAGGTCAGAAGACAGGAGTGGGCTGCTCTAGAACAGCCTGTTTTAAAATTTAGCCCTAGGGACTTACTGCAAAGAGGTGTAACATACACAAGTGCTCAGCTTCTGGATACACATTCAGAATTTCCCAGGAAGTACTGACTCCTGCTCAGCTTCATCAGATGAAGGCTCATGCCTTCAGACACTTACACTGCTGAGAGTGCCCCACACTTGTTTTAATCTTTATTTCCTTTTTTCCCTCCAGCAAGATGTTTCTATTGGAAGTAGAAATCAGCGATAAAATGAGGTCTTTCTTTTTCATTCCTTTTCATTTTTTTTTCATTTCTTTTTCATTTTCATCAAATATCCAAAGTGCAGATGCTAGAAATTAGTACAGGGACGTGGAGGCTGTGCTTGTGGGAATGGGAAGCTGAGGAGGAGTTGAGTGAAGGTTGCTGGAAAAATGTAATCAGGCCAGCAGTCCCTTTGGTGTCAAGCACATAACCTGCCAGTTGGAAACAATACCCCCGGCACATACAGTGCACTATACTGGCCACTGTGTCCAGCACCATAAAGACACAGGGGTGGTACAAGAAGTTACTCTGGTGCTCAAGGTGTTATATGAAGCACCTCTCATAATTCATGCTTGAACCAGGGGCTATCTTCTGGCCCACCGGCCTTGCTCAGACCTTCTGCAAACCTTATCCATTCTACCATCCACCCCTTGCTTCCTTCCTCTCCACCAACCTCAGCTTCTTTCCTAAGTGGGCTGCTGGCTTTTACCTTGTACCACTCTGCTCTACCCTTCTTTAAGGAACCCAAAAGATCTTTTAAAACATACATCAGGCCATGCTGCCCTCTAGTAGAATCCAGTCCTGCTCAGAACTACATACTATCTCCTCCCTACTCTAGCTCCTTCTGGACTCCCCAGCTGAATCTTGCACCCTTTCCCCCTCCTTGCCCCTCCAGCAACCTGGGCTCTGGCATTTCCCTTGTGTGACAGTCACTTGGACTGTCATCTTGATTGGCTTGAGAGCTATCTATGGGATCAGTAAATCACACTTCTGGGTATTTCTAGGTGGGTCATGTAACCTTGGAGTCTATATCTTGTCCTTGGCCTTTCCCTCTCACCCACTGGTCTGTGAAATGAGAGTTTTCCTCTGCCACACCCCTCTACCATGATGTTTCTGCCTTAAAGCCAGCTGACCATGGACTGAATCCTCTGAAACCAAAAGCCAAATAAACAATTTAAAGCCTCCTTCAAATTGTGGTTGTAGTAGCAATGGGAAAGATGAATAACACGCTTTGAATGTGACCAGGCCATGTTGGTGCCCAGGCTTTTGGCCTTTGCATTGGCTGCTACCTCTTTTATTCAGTGCCTCCTCAGTCTGTCACCTCTCTGACAATCAAGTCAAAGCTGCCAGAGTTTTTCCTTGAAGAGGCTCTTCCTGACCACGTGTTGAGAACAGTCACTTGGTCACATCACCAGGCTTTATTTCAAACATTTTTACTCCATCCTGTATCCTTCTTTGCCTGTGTGCTGGCTTCTCTCCTCCACAGGAACCTCAGCTCCTGTATAGCAGGGACCACGTCTATTTGTGGTCTCCCTGTGCTGAGGACAATGTCTGATTTGCAGCAGGTGCTCAATAGTCACTTAGGGAATGGATGGATGGATGGTTGGATAAGTAGATGATAGATGGGTGGATGAATAGATGGATAGATGGCTGACTGCCTGGCTAATGCAAGGGCACAGGGGAGGAAGTGGACCCTGTAGAAACCAATCCCAGAGTATTGCTGGTGAAAGTTGGTGAAGTAAACCATTCTAAACTCAATGATCTTCCTTCACAACTCACCAAAACAATAGGGGGAAAAGGAAAAAGTGGTGAGAAAAATCTGTTAAACAAGGGAAATAACTATAGCTCCAAAACACAAATAAGAAATGTGATTATAAACTGAGGCATAGGAGCATGCTGAGAGCCAGAGGTTACAGATTTCATCAACTTAAGACACACACACAACTACTCTTTGGTTAAAGTGACAAAATTATGGAGGGTAGCTGGTGCTGGCAAAGTAGGGAAAGTGACAAGAGACACGTGACCCCAACACCCTAGAGCAGCAGGGAGGGGAGCTGAGGAAGCAGCTATGCCACCATGTCCTTCCTATTGTCTGTGACCTTGGACCTGCTTTAGAAGGTAGTTAGAGGTGATGTGTGTGGGAGGGGAGACAGTGACCACAGCATGACAGCACACAGAAGGATGGTTCAGTGGTTCTCCTGTGAGTAGAGGGTAGTAAGGCAGATGTTCCCCCAGGATCCTTGAACACATGGGTTCCCTGTATTCTAAGCCTAGCTGTGCCACTTAATGACTATGTGCCCTTGGGTAAGTTACCCAAACACTCTGATTCAGTTTCTTCATCTGGAAAATATATGTAATAATAGAATCTACTCTGTAAGCGCGATACAAGGAGTATTGAAAGAGTTCTGCATTTGAAGTGGTACCTGGCATGTGGTAAACACTAACTATTTATATAATTGTTATTATTTATCCCTTCTTTCATATTACTGTTCTGCTGGTTGCAGGACTTATTCAAAATTAAATAAAATGCCAAGTAAAACCAACACATATTATGCATGTAAACGCCAATATTAAAAATTAATATACAAAGGAAGAAAAGAACAGAAACAAAATCCAATAAACAGGACACATCATAAAAGGACAACCTTAGAACATAGCGGTTGACCAGAGTCTTAAAGAACTTGGCCTTGCCATAGAAGAAGTCACCAGAATTCAAGGAAGTCATATTAGAATACACTAGAAGGGAGTGAAAAAGAAGTTGGTGGAGCTCAGGAAACACACAAACAAAAAGGGAGTGTCATAAAGGTGGAAACTACAAGGCAAGAAAAAATAAACACAAATACAAGGGCTGACTGAAAACTATGGCGTTTAAATTTTAAAAAAGAACTTATTACTGTAAAAGACGCATTGCCAAGAATGATGGGATGTATGTTCAAAGAGAGGAGGAATACTTTGAAGGGGATTAATGACAATATGTCTTTTATTGTAATGACTTTTAAAATTTTAAACGTTCACTGTATATTTTGATCACACCTAGTTGATTGCACATTTGGGGCACTCTTTGTCAAATAAAAACATTACAGTGTAACAGCCCAAGTGTTCGTCAACTGGAGACTGGATAAAGAAGATGTGGTTTTTTAATAAAATGGAGTACTACTCAGCCATAAAGAACAAGAAACTAGAGACATTTATAGCTAAATGGATGCATATCGAGGCCATCCTCTTAAGTGAAATAAATAGGACACACATGTGTAAATACCGAATAGTTTCTCTAGTGTGAGAAACTGAAAGTGTAAATAAGGATAGACATGGATGAAATGGCCTAATAATATATTTCTCAGATTGTGTTTCCATCGTGTGTCATATGATTGTATCAAAATTTTAACTTGGGAGAAGTTTGGCTTATGTGGAGTCTGCTAGCTAACTGGAGTTTTTTTCTAGATCATTATTTGTTCAATGTTGGTTTTGGGGATCTTTCTGAAACAAATCACATCCTTTGGTGTCTTGTTGGTGCTTGAGATGCTTTTTTAAATTATATGGAAAAATGTTTAAGTACTTTTCACATTTGTTGTGGTTGAGTTCTACTGTATTTGAATATTATTGTAGTTTCTTCCCCTTGCATTGTTCTTCTTTGAATGGTTTTAATTTTTTATATGTGTGTATTTGATAATAAAATTATTTAATTAATTAAAAAAACAGTACAGTGTGTCCTCTTCTACTATTCACCAGATCTGCCACTGTGCAACTCTGGCTGCTCCCCAAAGTCAATATGACCATGAAAAGTAAACATTTTAAATCAGTTCAGGACTTTGAGGCAGCCACAATAGTGCAACTAAAAACACTCATGAAAGAGGACTTCCAGAACTGCTTCAGAAAGTGGAAAGGATGATAGGGTCATTGTGTTCAAAGAGAGAGGGGATAATTTGAGGAGGATTAATGTCAAGGTGTCTTTTACTATGATAAATTTTAAAAATTAAACATTCACTGTATTTTTTCTCATACCATGTATAAGAACATAGATGCACATGCATGTGCATAGACACAAGCTGAAAACACAGGTAGGTACATGGCAGGTAGGAATGAGGAATTCAGACAAAGCAAAATTATTTTAAAGCAGATAGTAGATCCTGAGGGCAAAGGAGAACCAAAACATAATTGAACCAAAACATAACTGATATTCCCAAGGAAGATAATTAAGCAAATAGGATATTGAAATATGGGAGATGCTAGGATGAATAGTAGAAATAACAGTTTTGTTCAGGTACAGACATTATTCTCTGGGTCAAATTCACTGACTGCTGCTGTGGTCAAATGACTTCAACCAGTCCAGACTAACAGCTCATTAAAGGGATCTTCTCAATAGGCGATTTCTAGGGCCTCTCAATGCAAGAGGATAACATAGGCTTGGTTGAGAGCTATTGTTAATTTCTTTCATATTTCTTCCACAAAACAGAATTCCCTTACCTAAGCTCTCTGATATTCTTTCATTTTTCTTTCTCTCCCATTTCAAGGCATCCTGGTATCATTACTCTTCTGGCTAAGCATAGTTGTTGAGAGTTTGAGTCTGGAATCAGACACTGTTGTCTGGCACACTTGGCCTTCCTGAGCCTTCCTGTCCTCCGCTGTAGAAAGGTGATGACAGTTCCCTCCTTCCAGGATTGTAGATGGAATGAGGCAGTGCAGGTGACTTACTTAGCACAGTGCCTGGAGTGTGGCTAACAACTGGCAAATGGGAGCAATTACTAATACTATGTCAGCTATACTGCCACCTATAAAGGACATATTGAGTATCAAGTAATA
Organism: Heterocephalus glaber; assembly: GCF_053883595.1. Classification (NCBI taxonomy): domain Eukaryota; kingdom Metazoa; phylum Chordata; class Mammalia; order Rodentia; family Bathyergidae; genus Heterocephalus; species Heterocephalus glaber. Next base: position 20,966,056 of record NW_028258143.1, on the reverse strand, counting down.
GGTACCATTGCTACCAATGTGACAGAGCTGCTTTAGGATCTGCACAGAGTTGTCACCAGCCTGTCAACTTTTTCCTGCTCTCCCCAGTATGTCATTATAAATGAACTACCTATCCTTCAAAAGCTAGGGAACTGATTTGCCTCTAATATATTAGCTATCCCTAATTGTTCTCCCTTTCTAATCAGTAAAACATGGAGCTTTAGGAAATCATTTAAAAGTTCAATCTCTTGATTTTAATTCTAATGAGCATTCTTTTCTAACCCAGCCACTAGCTATTTCCCCATTTGCTGACCTGGACTGCTATCAACAACATTTTGCTGATGTATCTCATTCATTTCTATCATCTGTTTTAAATGAGCCTGGCCAAAGATTTTCACTCTACCATACAGCTACATCCTCATCCCTTTTTAATTTTAGACAGGGTCTTGCTAAGGTATCCAATCTGAGGTCCAACTTGTGATCCTCCTGCCTCAACCTCCTTAGTAGTTGATATTACAGGTGTGTGCCACCACTCCCTGGCCCATTCTCTACACAGTCTATAATCTGGAATATTTTCTGGGATGAGGCTACTCATTTTGGTCCTAACCAGCAATAGAAAACTTCTGATGGGGACCTGCTTGTGTGCTGGAGATCAGAAGGTCTTACCTTTTCTTTGACAGTCCTGATCTGTCCCCTGCACAGATTATGGGTTTGGAGGTCTTCTGCCCAATCCAGCCACAGGTAGACAATTAGACTAGGAGAAGCAGGGTAACCTTCCCTATTCATATTCCTGTCTGGAGGCTATGGCTCTGCCTTTGGACTCACAAAGGTTAAAAGATCCTGCAGGTGTGGCTTATTATACAGTAAAGTATCTCAGCCAGGGATTAAGGAGCTCTGGGGAAAAAAAGAGGCAAAAAGGAACACTCGCTTCCTTTTGAAACCTAAACAGTCAAATGTTGAATTGTGAGCTGGTATTGCCAGGGGTGTGAATGAGTCCAACTGAAATGATGAGACTGGACTAAGGTCAAATCCAGACTGGTCACCTAGAGCAAGTGCATGAGGACCATGATAGGCGCAGTGCCATGCTCTAGGTGTCCTGGGGTGCAACCTGGGGCTAGGGCGTTGCTCATTGTTGGGATGTGCTGCCTGCTGGGATGGGGGCCCTGTGCTCCTGGGTAATGCCTATCACCAATAAGTAGGCTGAAGCTGAAGCAAAGGCAGAGGCTCTGAGATTACTTGCAAATTGTAAAAAGTTGTAAGAAATTTGCATTTTGGAAGAAAATGTAAAGTGTAGGATTATTTGCAAGTGCCTTATAAATACCTCATAATAAAAAAAAGAACATGAAAGTAGTGAAACTTTTAATAAGAAATCTGGGCACTCAGAACTTTTGCTGAACTATGCAGTATATGCTATAATTTACTATTTATATGAAATGGATATATCCTTCCTTAGTGTATGTATCACCAAAGGAATGGCCAGGATCTCAAAACGTCCACAAGTAAACAAATTCAATAATGTTTTGTGGTATTTGTCAGATCTCCAAAACTAACAGCATTTTGGCCAAAGTCGTACATGGCTAGCTCTTTCAAAACTATCAACAGATTGTTCTTGATGTTTTAACTCCATATGATTTCTGGTCAGCAGTGCAAGGAATATCAAAAAATCCTTTGCTCATTTGCTCCAATCTCAGGAAAATCTTGGCACCACCGGCAGATCCAGCCCCCAACAGCTACAGTGCATGCCTGTATCTTAAGATTACACAATGGACAAGTGGACAGCTCAGTTAAAGTAGAGGCCAGTGTATAAGATTCAGATCTTATAATTGGAATTAGCTTTATTCAAGTTTCTTTTATTTAGCAAGTCTGAACACAAAATGCCTAGAAGGTGTGGAAAGATGATGTTGCTAGCTCCCAGAGAAGACATCACCTCATAACCTAACAGACTATGTCTCCGTGAGTCATTTGGAAAATCCCTTACCAAAGATGTACTTGAAATAGTGCCTACAGATATACAGGTAAGCTGTGTAAAATTGGCTATGAGTTCTCAATGCATCCAGGCCCTGTTTGTAAAACAGAAGCAATAATGCCTAATTAGCTAAAAAAAAAAAAGTGACTCATTACCATTCCACCATAAGGCCCCCTAGTCAGGACAGATGCCTGGAACATCAGGAAAGTCAATGAGCCCAGAACTCTCCTGGGGGACATGGCAGCCTGAGCTGTGTTCACTCTCCATGCAGCCAGGGCCTTTGTATTGAAAGTGAGGACAAGTCATCACTAAATTCTGCAATCTCAAAAGTGTAACAGTCAAAGATTCATTGATACATTCTTAGAGTGGGAAGTCAAAGCAAGATAATTCCTGAGATACCCAGTGGACAAACAGATGCATGCACTCAGCCACATAAAGTCTGGGAGGCTGAATGGCCCAGTCTGAGACTAGTTGGGAAAGCCAAGGTAGCAACACCATCCACCCAGTGCAGGTCATTTACAATGGTAGAAGAGGGATTTCCAAAACTCAAGATGCTGGCTTGGATTCATTCTTTCATTTCTTTTGCCAACTCTCCTGATTTTCCTTCATGGTCTCTGTTCCTGGGTCCACTTCTTCGTGCTGTCCTCTGAGTGCTCAAGGGTTCAGGGATGGGTCCTCAGCCCACTTCTCTTCTTCACCCACACTTCCTGGGTAACCTCACCTCTACTCCCTCCATCAATACCCAGGTGATGTCAAAATCTATGTCCCTATGATTACTTAACTTCAACCTGGAATAGTCAATTTATTTAAAGACAAGTAACAAACCAAAAAAAAGCACTGGAACAGCCACAAAAGCACAGGAGATGGGTCAGATAAAATAGCTCAAGGATTACACATTTATCTGAATTATGTGGGTGTGCATTTTATACTCTGAGCATTCAGGGAAAGACCTGAATGAAGGATTTTGTGTTTCACACACAGTGACCAGTGAACTCTGCTCAAACACTATTGCTTTTATCTATGTAGTCCCTGGGTTTTGAATAGATTATAACTCAAAACTCCTATGGTGATTTAATATTCTTGGCCTTAAGATAGATTTTTAGAGCAGTATGGCTAGGCAGTACAGCTTTTTTCTCTTTTCCTGACACCATATACTTTTAGGCCCTGGAGATCCATATTATTTTATCCCAACACCATGACTGCCTTGCCTCTTGGGATACCCACCCCATTGTATCTGCCCACTGTAGATACCCTTGCCTGTCTACAATCCACCTTCCATCACAATTGCTCAGAAATCTAAGTGTTTCCTTCTGCCTCTGGAACTTAATAGAATTATAGTCCATCAGGAGGAGCATGACCTATAGATCAAGCCAACTTATAGATTCGCAAACACCACTCTAAGAATGTCCCTATCACAGTCACATGCAGGTAGGTGTTTATTAAAAGTACCAAAAACCAGGCCCTTCCCAGACTCACTAATCCCAAATTGCCAGTGAAGAGTCCCTGGCCTGCATAGTTTTCTCAAGCAATCAACATTTGGGGACAATGACCTGGTCTAACCTTTTAGCTGGTGTTTGACTTCCCTTCTGCCCCATTCCCACCAGTCATCAGCAATGCTGAACAAGCCACTTAGTAGGACTTAGATGGTATTCATCAGCACTTTAGTGTGCTTCTCAGAGATGATCCCAGAGCTCCAGTGACATTGGAGGCCCAGGGTGGGCAGCAGTATTTCTTCTTTCTTGCTAAGATCTCTGCTTCTCTAAGACCTCTAAACCAAGATCAAGAAGCTAGCTCACTTTGCAAACATACCTTAGAGGGCAAATTTTTATAACCTCTTCAGAGTTAAGATGAAAACTAAACTAGCACTTTAAGAAGCAGCACATAGACTTTGGAGCCAGACTGGGTGGGTTCAAATCTTGTCTCTGTCGGTTGAGGAGCAGAACGCCCCCAGCACCGAGGAGCTGAGCCTTTCGGGCCACCGTACCACTGCCCTGAGTGTCGAAGAGCAGAGCAACCCCAGCACTGAGGAGGTGAGCCTTTTGGGCCTCCATACCACCGCCCCCAGTAGCAGAGTCCCCCAAGTGCCAAGGAGCTGAGCCACGTGGGTGCCTGCCCACCTCCCGTTGAAATGAGAAGACACATAAACAAGTCTCAAAACCAGACTTCCAGATCACCTAAAGCAACCCGAAAGGGAAATGAGATGGAACAATCTGATACTCAACCACCTTGACTCCCTGAACTGGCAACAAAAGAGGATCTGGGAAAAATGAAATCAGAAATAATTTCTCACATAACAACAGAGATTGTGCCCATAGTGCAAGACATGATTAATAAATCTAGAGAGGACAAAGATTAAAAAATAGAGGAGCTGAGGAACATGATGGAATCCCAACATAGGAAACAAATGGAATCCATAAAACAGATGCAAATAGATTTCCAGGAGATTAAAAACTCCATTGAAAGTTTACACAGCACAATGAGCCAATGTGAGGACAGAATTTCAGATATAGAAGATAAGATTGCAATTAGTGACCAGGAAAAGAAAAGTTTCTTTAAAATGGTAAGGGACCAAGAGAAATCAATCCAGCAGCTGCTAGACAATGCAAAGAAGAACAACATAAGACTGATGGGGGTCAATGAAGAAACAGGAGAGAGTGCAGACAACATAAAAAAACTGTTCACAGAGGTGATGGCAGAAAACTTCCCAAGCAGGGGAAAAGAACTTGACATACAGATAAGTGGGGCAAATAGGACTTCAGCTAGCCTTAATCAAAAAAAATCTACACATAGGCATATAATAGTTAAGATTCCAGAAACCCAACAGAAGAACAAAATTTTACAGGCAGTTAGAGAAAAGAAACAAATCACATACAAAGGAAAGCCCATCAGAATCACAGCAGACTTCTCAATACAAACCCAAAAGGCAAGAAGAGCTTGGAGTGATGTATTTCAAGCCCTAAAGGAAAACAGCTTCCAACCCAGACTGATGTACCCTGCAAAACTATCTTTCAAAATTGATAGAGAAATAACATACTTTCATGACAAATAGCACCTTAGGAACTTCATGAATACCAAAACAGCACTCCAAAATATTTTAGACAAAATCCTAAGAAAAGACAACAAGGATCACAACCCCAGGAAGCCCAGTAGAATGAATCCATCGGGCACAACAAGATATTAAATGCAAAGTGGGAGAATCCAACAAAAAGAAAAAGTCATGACAAGGATAAGTCAGCATGTAACAGTTACAACCATCAATGTTAATGGTCTCAATTCACCAATCAAAAGAAATAGACTAGTGCGGGGAGCAGAGCACCCAGGACTGACTGAGCCCAGCTCTGTCCGGCTGGCTACGCCCACTTACAACCAAGGGCTGCTAAGGACTCCCCGGAAACATGGCCACTAGCCACACATGGAGCCACGCAGGCGCCTACAACAACAGTGCCCCCCCACCCCACCTCTGGCCTCTTGGATGTGCAGCTACCTGGTTCTACATGACAGAGGCACAGGCAGACATAAAGGCCATTGTCCTGAATTGCAGAAGTGAACAAGAGAGAGAAGGCCTCTCTCAGGCTCCCTGATGATAACTGAAGCCCACTGGAAAAGTGAAGAGAATCTCTGCAATAAAGGCACACCAGACCATGGTAATTGCTAAGTTAGAGGGATCATCACCTCCCATCAGAACCTGGACTATCTCCTGGGGAATGGCAGCTGGAACCTGCAATAGAACCTTGCACAGTTCAACCCTGCAGGAGGACAGGGAGCTCAACTTGGGACTTGCAGCCAGAAATCTGCCTGAATCTCATGGGTCTGCGACTGGCTTACTGAGACTCATTGACTTATAACTGCACACTTCTGCCCACATTGTCTATTGTGATAGAAGAGACATACCCTGAAGGAGTTCCTTCATTTTAATCTTTTATTTGTTATTTTCAAAATTACCACTATTTTATCTCTTATTTTTAATTTTTTTCCTTCTTTTTCTACTCTTTTTAAAAAAATTTTATTTTTCTCTTTTTTCTTTCTTTTCTCTCTCTCTCCCTCACTCCCTTGGTGTCCTACATTGTTCTTCGTCTTGCTTTGTGTTCCTATTCTGGCCCTAATTCATATTTCTTTATTTTTCTTTTCTTCTCTTTCCTTCTCACACCTGTGTCCTCTGGCCTCACTGCTAACCTTCCCCTGTCCTTCTACCTACTTATCCCTCCCTCCCCAACTCCTTCTAACTCCCCACTCCGAAGGGTAAAGGTGCTATATTGAAGAGTTTATTCACTATAAACATATGTTGGGTTGGTCCTTGATTTTGATGTAATTCACACAGTTAAAGGTGATAGATTAATAACTACCACAAATTGTCATTTTCTAAGAGGTACTTGATGCTATTGTGTTGCTAACTGTATCACTTGGGCTAAGATATTGTGATTGATCTAATCAGTTGTCCTTCCTGGTACAATGAAAATGAGACAGCCTCAGAGCCATTAGAGACTCAAAACCTAAAGACTAGCCAGGGATTTAGCTCGGTGATTCTGGCACCTGCCTCACAAGCGCAAGGTCCCAAATTCGATCCTCGGTACCAAAAAAAAAAAACAAAGCTAAAGACTAGCTGTATCTGGACAACACCTCTGAGAAGCAATCATTCCATAAGAGCTCTAAATACATCAACAAAGATAGTTATAATAAGCAACTTCAAAATATCAACCCAGAACTAAACCAAGGATAGTACCAAGAACAAAAATGAGAAGATATTTAAGTAAGGTGACTACCACCCAACAAAAGGCAAATTCTGGGGGAAACGAGGTGGAAAAGTCCGATAATCAACCACCTGGACACCCTGAACTGATAGCACAGGAAGTAACAAAACAGATGAATGAGGCTTTAGAAAAATTCAAAACAGAAATAATCTCCCAGATAACTACAGAGCAGAGTGAAAGACATGATTAGAAGCTCTAGAACGGAAACAGATAAAAAAATAAAAGAGCTCAGAAATATGCTGGAAGCCATGAATGCCCAGCATAAGAAAGAAATGAAACCATGATCACCCAACATAAGAAAGAAATGGAATCCATGAAACAGATTCAAACAGATATTCAGGAGATTAAAAATTCCATTGAAAGCATACAGAACAGATTAAGGGAATCTGAAGATAGAATATCAGATATAGAAAACAGGATTATGATGAAGGACCATGAAAACAGAGATTTCTTAAAAATAGTAAGGCACCATGAGAAATCAATCCAGCAGCTGCTAGATGATGCAAAGAAGGACAACATAGGACTGATAGGAGTCCATGAAAAAACAGGAGAAAGTACAATTGACATTAAAAAAAAAACTGTTCACAGAAGTAATAATAGAAAACTTCCCAGACAGAGGTGGAGAATTGGACATACAGATAAGTGAGGCATATAGAACACAACTAGCCAAGATCAAAAAAAATCTACACCTAGACATATAATAGTCAAGATCCCAGAAACCCAACAGAAAAGCAAAATCCTACAGGCAGTTAGAGAAAAGAAACAAATCACCTACAAAGGAAAGCCCATCAGAATCACAGCAGACTTCTCAACACAAACCTCAAATCAAGGAGAGCCTGGAGTGAATTATTTCAAGCCCTAAAAGAAAATAACTTCCAACCTAGACTATTATACCCTGTAAAATTATCTTTCAAAATCGATGGGGAAATTAGATACTTCCACGACAAAGAACACCTGAGAAATTTCATGAACACCAAACCAGCACTCCAAACAATTCTAAGCAATATCCTAGAAAAAGACAATGAAGGTCACAACTCCATGAGGCCCAACAGAGGGAAGCCATCAGGCAAGGTAAGACACTAAAGGGAAAGGGGGGAAAATAAGAAATAAAAGCCAACAACAGTAAAACATCATGACAAGGATGAGTCAGTAACTATCAACTATAACTACCAATGTTAATGGCCTCAATTCACCAATCAAAAGAAATAGACTGACAGAATGGATTAAGAAGCAAAATCCAGCAATATGCTGTATACAAGAAACACACCTAACTCAGAAGGAAATTCATAAACTAAAAGTAAAAGGATGGAAAACAGTTCTCCACGTGACAGGAACCCAGAACAAAGAAGGCGTAACAATCTAGACAAAGTAGATTTCAAATCAAAACTAATTAAAAGAGACAAAGATGGTCACTAAATCCCTGTGAAGGGAACAATCCAAGAAGAAGAGATGACCATCCTAAATATATATGCATCAAATACAAATGCCCCCAACTATACAGAGCAAATATTAATGGACATGAAAAACCAAATAAGTGCTAATACAATTGTAGTGGGGGACCTCAATACGCCACTATCACAAATAGACAGATCATCTAGACAAAAAATTAACAATGAAATTCTAGAAATAAGCCAAGCTACTGAACAAATGGACTTAACAGATGTTTACAGAGTGTTCCACTCCACAAAATCAGAATACACATTCTTTTCAGTTGCACATGGGTCATTCTCCAAGATAGATCACATGCTAGCTCACGGGACATGTCTAAGTAAATGCAAAAGAATTGAAGTTATCCCCTGTATATTATCAGACCATAGTGCAATAAAATTGGAGGTCAATAACATAAGAAACCAAAAACTGCCACAAACACATGGAAATTGAATAACAACCTCCTGAACAACCAATGGGTCACAGAGGAAATTAAAGAAGAAATTAGACAATTTCTACAAGTAAATGATAATGCCGGTAAAACATACAGGAATCTATGGGACAAAATGAAAGCAGTTCTACGTGGGAAATTCATAGCAGTGAATGCACATATTAGGAAAACAGAGAGAACTCAGTTAAATAACCTAATGCAGAACCTCAAGCTCCTAGAAGAAGAGCATAAGAAACCCAAAGCTTGTACAAGAAAGGCAATTATAAAGATCTGAGCAGAAATCAGTGCAATGGAGACTAAGAGAACGATAAAAAAATTAATGAATCAAAGAGTTGGTTTTTCAAAACAATAAATAAAATTGATAAACCATTAGCCAACCTTATCAAAAAAAGGAATGAAAAGGCTCAAATCCATACAATCAAGAATGAAAAAGGTGAAGTCACAACAGACCCAGCAGAAATCGAGAGGATCATCAATACCTACTTTGAGAACCTGTACTCTAATAAAATGGAAAACACAGAAGAAATGGGAAGATTCCTAAATACATATGAATTACCAAAGTTAAATGAAGAAGATATAGAAATTCTAAACACCTCAATTACAATGAGTGAAATTGAAAAGGTAATAAAATATTTACCAACAAAGAAAAGCCCAGGTCCTGATGGCTTCATTGCCAAATTCTATAAGACATTTAAAGAAGAAATATTGCCTTTAAACTCATCAAGGAAATTCAAAGGGAAACAAAGCTTCCAAATTCATTCCTGGAAGCAAGTGTTACTTTGATACCAAAACCAGGGAAAGATCAAACCCAAAAAGAGAACTACAGACCAATCTCCCTAATGAACATAGATGCAAAAATCCTCAACAAGATACTGGCAAACAGAATACAAAGGGTCATCAAGAAGATCATACACCCTGAGCAAGTTGGATTTATCCCAGGGATGCAAGGATGGTTCAACATTTGTAATACACTATATTAACAGAGTCAAGGACAAAAACCATATGACCATCTCAATAGATGCAGAAAAGGCATTTGACAAAATTTAACACTCATTCATAATAAAAACACTATAGAAAATTAGAATAGAAGGTCTTGATCTCAACCTGATTAAGGCTATTTATGAAAAACCAACAGCCAACATCATACTAAATAGTCAAAACCTGAAAACTTTCATGCTAAAATCAGGAACAAGACAAGGATGCCCAATATCACCACTCCTGTTCAATATTGTTCTGGAAACATTAGTCACAGCAATTAGAAAAGAGAAGGAAATAAAAGGAATAAAGATAGGAAAGGAAGAAGTTAAACTGTCATTATTTGCTGATGATATGATACTTTACACAGAAGACTCGAAAAACTCCATCAAAAGTCTTCTATACCTAATTGACAGATTCAATAGAGTAGCTGATGTAAGGTCAATACTCAAAAAACAATAGCCTTCTTATACACAAATAGCAGACTCATTGAGGCATATAGAACTCCAACTGGCCATGATCAAAAAAATCTACACCTAGACATATAATAGAGAGAGAAATTTGGGAAACAATTCCTTTTACAAAAGCATCCAAAAAAATGAAATATCTTGGAATCAACCTAACAAAGGAAGCAAAAGACCTCTACACTGAAAACTACAGCACTCTAAAAATGGAGATCGAGGAGGATATAAGAAAATGGAAAGACATCCCCCGCTCCTGGGTAGGAAGAACCAATACAGTAAAAATGGCCATACTTCTAAAACTACTATATAGATTTAATGTAATGCTGATTGAAACTCTAACAAAATAATTCACAGAACTAGAGAAAACAATCCCCAAATTCATTTGGAACTAGAAGAGACCTAGAATAGCAAAAGCAATTCTAGGCAACAGAGGCATGGCTGGGGGTATAACAATGCCCAACTTGAAACTATACTACAAATCTACTGTGATAAAAACAGCATGTTACTGGCAAAGAAGCAGACCTGAGGATCAGTGAAATAGATTAGAAGATGCAGAAACAACTCCAGACATACTCAGCCACCTCATCTTTGACAAAGGAGCCAACCACCATCATTGGAGGAAAGATAGCCTATTTAATAAATGGTGTTGGAAAAACTGGTTTCACCTGCCAAAGATTAAAACTAGACTCATACCTATAACCGTGCACTAAACTAAGATCGAAGTGGATTAAAGATCTAAATATTAAGACAGAAACACTAAGATTGTTTGAAGATAAGTTAGGCAGAACTCTTGAAGATATTGGCATAAGAAAAGACTTTATGAACAAAACCTCAGTAGCACGGGAGCTAGCACAAAGAATCAACAGCTGGGTTCTCATTTTATTAAAAAGCTTCTGCACTGCAAAAGAAATCACCAACAGAGCTAAGAGAACACCTACAATGTGGGAAAAAATTTTCAGCAGCTGTACCTCACACAAAGGTCTACTATTGAGACTATATAAAGAATTGAAAAAAATCAGACCCCCCAAATTCCAAGACCCAATTCAAAAATGGGCATCTGAATGAGCAGGCATTTCTCAGACAAAGAAGTAAAAGCAGCAAAATAAATATATGAAAAGATGTTCAACATCACTGGTCATTCAAGAGATGCAGATGAAAACAACACTGAGATTCCACCTCACCCCAGAAAGAATGGCTGCTATCAAGAAATCAACAAATAACAAATGCTGGCAGAGGTGTGGAGAGAAAGGAACCCTTCTCCATTGTTGGTGGGAGTGCAGACTGGTGCAACCACTGTGGAAGTCAGTATGGAGATACCTCAGAGAACTAGGGCTAGAGGTCCCATTTGACCCAGCTATTCCCCTGCTGGGTATCTTTCCCAAAGAATTAAAAGAATCATACCACAGTGATATATGTGCACCCATGTTTATAGCAGCACCATTTGTAATAGCTAAAGCTTGAAAACAGCCCAAGTGCCCATCAACTGGAAACTGGATAAAGAAGATGTGGTTTTTTAATGAAATGGAGTACTACTCAGCCATAAAGAATGAGAAATTAGAGATATTTATAGCTAAATGGATGCATGTTGAGGCCATCCTCTTAAGTGAAATAAATAGGACACACATGTGTAAATACCAAATAGTTTCTCTAGTGTGAGAAACTGAAAGTGTAAATAAGGATTAAAATGATTAAAATGAATAATTCATAATTTGAATTAGGAAAAGGTCCAAAGGTGTAGGGGTGGTGGGAGGGGAAGGGGAAAGGGAAGAAGGGAAAGGAAAAATTATGAGAAAAGAAAAAAATGGGAATGAAATCTATGTAAATAGGGAAGGGTGGAGGGGGTGAAGGGCACACAGGTAATTGGGGAAAATATAAGAACTAAGATACACTATGTACAGTACAAGCACACAATGATAAATGTAAATGTATGGTACACATAAAATGTACCAATAAAAGAATAAATACTAAAAAAGAAAGGAAGAAAGAAAGGAAGAGAAGAATAGGTCAAGAAGCAAGATCCAAAAGTATGCTGCATATAAGAAACACACTTAATTCAAGAAGAAACTCATAGACTGAAAGTTAAAGGGTGGAAAACAATACTCCAGGAACCCTAATAAAAGCAGGAGTAGCTATCTTCTTAGCAGATCAAGTGGATTTCAAAACAACACTGATTAAGAGAGACAAAGAAGGACCCTACATCCTTGTAAAGGGAGCAATCCAAGAGGAGGAGTTGACAATCATAAATATATATGCACCAAACACTAGTGCACCTAACTATATGAAACAAATACTAATGGACATGAAAAATCAAATAAGCACTAATACAATACTAATGGGGGACCTCAATACCCCACTGTCACAAATAGATAGATCAACTAGACAAAAAACAAGCAATGAAATACTAGAACTCAATCAAACTCTTGAACAAATGAACTTAACAGATGTTTAGAGAGTGTTCCACCTCACAAAATCAGAATACATATTCTTTTCAGCTGCATGCAGGACATTCTCCAAAATAGACCAAATACTTGCTCATTGAACATATTTAGGTAAGTGCAAAGGAATTGAAGTTATCCCCTGTATATTATCAGACCACAGTGCGATGAGATTGGAGGTCAATACCAAAAGAAACCACAGAAATTTCATAAACACATGGCAATTGAACAACACACTTCTGAATAACCAATGGGTCACAGAGGAAATTAAAGAAGAAATCAGACAGTTCCTTCAACTAATGACAATGACAATACAACATATCAGAATCTATGGGACACAATGAAAGCAATCTTATGAGGGAAATTCATAGCAGTGAATAGACATATTAGGAAAACAGAGTGAGCCCAATTAAACAACCTGATGCTGAACCTCAAGCTTCTAGAAAAAGAAGAGCAGGACAAACCCAAAGCTCCTACAAGGGAGGAAATTACAAAGATCAGAGGAGAAATCAATGCAATGGAGACTAAGAGAATGATACAAAAAATCAGTGAAGGCAAGAGTTGGTTCTTCAAAAAAATCAACAAAATTGACAAACCCTTAGCCAACCTTGTCAGAAAAAGGAAAGAAAAGGCCCAAATCCATGCAATTAGGAATGAAATGGGTGAAATTACAATGGACCCAGCAGAAATCCAGAGGATCATCAACACCTACTTCCAGAACCTATACGCCAATAAGATGGACAACACAGAAGAAATGGACAGATTCCTAGATACATAGGAATTACCAAAGTTGAACCAAGAAGATCTAAAAACTCTGAACAAATCAATATCAAATCACTGAAACTGGAAACATAATTAAACAATTACCAACTAAGAAAAGTGGGGTCCTGATGGCTTCACTGCTGAAATCTACAAGACATTTAGAGAGGAACTACTGCCACAACTGTTTAAACTCTTCAATGAAATTGAAAGGGAAGCAATACTCCCAAATTCATTCCTGGAAGCAAGCATCACCTTGATCCCCAAAGCAGAGAAAGACCCAACCAAAAAAGAGAACTGTAGGCCACTCTCACTAATGAACACAGATGCAAAAATCCTTAATAAGATACTGGCAAATAGAATGCAGAAGATCATCAAGAAGATCATACACCCTGACCAAGTAGGATTCATTCCAGGGATGCAGGGATGGTTCAACATATGCAAACCAATCAATGTAATACACTATATCAATAGAGCCCAGGACAAAAACCATATGATCATCTCCATAGACGCAGAAAAAGCATTTGACAAAATCCAACATGCATTTATGATAAAAACCATACAAAAAATTGGAATAGAAGGTTTCTACCTCAATCTCATAAAAGCCATCTATGAAAAACAACAGCCAATATCATACTAAATGGTCAAAAACTGAAATTCTTCACACTCAAATCAGTAATAAGACAAGGATGTCCACTATCACCACTCCTGTTCATTATAGTATTGGAAACATTAGCCATGGGAATTAGAAAAGAGAAAGAAATAAAAGGAATAAAGATAGGAAATGAAGAAGTCAAATTGTCATTATTTGCAGATGACATGATACTCTATATAGAAGACCTCAAGAACTCCATCAAAAGTCTTCTAGAATTAATAACCAAATTCAGTAAAGTAGCTGGATATAAGGTCAACACACAAAAATCAATAGCTTTCCTCTACGAGAACAACAGACTCACTGAGAAAAAAATAGGGCAAACAATTCCTTTCACAATAGCATCCAAAAAACTGAAATACCTAGGAATCAATTTAACAAAAGAAATCAAAGACCTCTTCTCTGAAAAGAGAGATTGAAGACGATATCAGAAAATGGAAAGACATCCCTTGCTTCTGGGTAGGAAAAATCAATATAGTGAAAATGGCCATACTTCCAAAACTGCTATATAGATTCAGTGCAATCCCAATTGACATTCCAGCAGCATACTTCATGGACCTTGAGAAAACAATCCAAAAATTCATTTGGAACAAGAAGAGACCCAGAAGAGCAAAGGCAATTGTAGGCAACAGAGACATGGCAGTGGGTAGCACAACCCACCAACTTGATACTATACTACAAAGCTACTGTGATAAAAACAGCATGGTACTGGCAAAGAAACAGACCTGAGGACCAGTGGAACAGATTAGAAGATGCAGAACCAACTCCAGACACACTCAGCCACCTCATCTTCGACAGAGCCAAACACCCTCACTGGAGGAAAGATAGCCTCTTTAATAATAAATGGTGCTGGAAAAACGGGGTTTCACCTTGCCAAAGATTAAAACTAGACCTATCTCCCTCATGATGCCCTAAACTAAAATCAAAATGCATTAAAGATCTGAATATTAAAACAGAAATGCTGAACCAGCTGGAAGAGAAGTTAGGTAGAACTTTTGAATACATTGGTGCAGGAAAAGATTTTATGAACAAAACCTCAGTTGCCCATGAACTAGCACAAACAATCAACAAGTGGGATCTCTTCTTACTAAAAATCATCTGCACAGCAATAGAAACCACCAACAGTGTGAAGAGACAACCCACAATGTGGGAAAACATTTTCACCAGTGGTCCCTCAGACAAAGGTCTACTATCTAGAATCTATAAAGAACTTAAAAAAATCAGACCTCCCAAATTTAAAGACCCAATCCAAAAATGGGCATCTGAAATGAACAGACATTTCTCAGACAAAGAAGTAGAAATAGCACATAAGCATATGAAAAAATGTTCAACATCACTGGTCATTCGAGAGATGCAAATGAAAACAACACTAAGAGTCCACCTCACCCAGGAAAGAATGGCTGCTATCATGAAATCAACCAATAACAAATGCTGGCGGGGCTGTGGGGAAAGAGGAACACTGCTCCACTGCTGGTGGGAGTGTAGACTGGTACAACCCCAGTGGAAATCAGTATGGAGATACCTCAAAGAACCAGGACTGACGTCCCATTTGACCCAGCTATTCTCCTGCTGGGTATCTTCCCCAAAGAATTAAAAGAATCAGGGCCAGGGGTTTAGCTCAGTGGTTCTGCTTCCTGCCTCGCAAGCACAAGGTCCCAAGTTCGATCCCCAGTACCAAAAAAAAGAATCATACCACAGTGATATATGTGCACTCATGTTCATAGTAGCACAATTTATAATAGGTAAAACTTGGAAGCAGCCCAATTGCCTATCGACTGGAGGCTGGATAAAGAAAATGTGTTTTTAAAAATAAAATAGAGTACTACCCATTTGTAAAAAATGAGAAATTACAGACATTGATAGCTAAATGGATGCACATTGAGGCAATACTCTTAAGTGAAATAAATAGGACACACATATGTAAATACTGAATAGTTTCTCTGGTGTGAAAAACTGAACGTATAAATAAGGACCTAAAGGTATAATATATATATAATAATGTATAATAATTATATATAATGTATATAATGTGAAATAGGAAGAAAAGGGGCAAAGGAGAAGGGGAAGTGGGAGGGGTAGGGGAAAGGAACGAAGGGAATGGAATTAATATGAGAAAATGAAAAATGGAAACAAAGTCTTTGTAAATAGGGAGGGATGGAGGTTTGAAGGGAGGGCAGGGGAATGGGAAAAAAATAAGAACTAAGATAGAGTATGTTAAGGTGCAAATTTCCAATGCTGAATGTCATTATATTGTATACCTAAAATGTACCAATAAAATTAATTTTTAAAAATCTTCTGTCATTACTACTGAGTGGCTCTGGAGATATTTAACCCTTTTTATGCCTCACACCTGTGTCTAGAAAATGGAAATAACAGTACTGACCAGACATGGTACTGGTACAGATTAAGAATGTGTACATCTCTCTTAAAATAGTGCCTAGCATATAACAACCTCAACGTGTAACATATTCAAACAAAAGGCTTATTTTGAGAACATAATAAAGTATACATATATAGCTAAAATATCATCTTATTTAATATGACTTTAGAAACCATTTATTTTCCCTTCTTTTAAGACTCAAACAGCTGAAAATAATAAGCCTTTTCTCTCTGGAAAGAGTATCAAGTCTTATTTTATGCAATATAATCTATAATTACCTTACATTTTTAAAATCTCAGACTGTGTCCTAGTTCTATAGAAAATAACTTACATACACGTCAAAATTTAGAATTAATTAAAAGTTTCTTCTTTGAAAACTCATTTATTCATCAAAATATTCACTTGCAAATTATGAAAAAGTTGTATACAAATGAATACCTAGACTTACCAAAAATAAACTATTTTAGCATTCACAGCAGACCACTGTAGATCAATATTTAAATACCAAACCTAAATATCAAGA
This sequence comes from Heterocephalus glaber, assembly GCF_053883595.1. Lineage (NCBI taxonomy): Eukaryota > Metazoa > Chordata > Mammalia > Rodentia > Bathyergidae > Heterocephalus > Heterocephalus glaber. The sequence goes on along the minus strand of NW_028258143.1, from coordinate 20,949,296 downwards.
GACAGAAAATGCGAAGCAGAAATCACCTCAGGTATTAAATTTCACTTTCAAATGTAAGGGATCTCATTTTCAAAGTACAGGGAGTTATGGCATTTGGGGCATGAAAAGACACTTCACAGAGAAATTCATTAGATCCTTCACTGGGATTTTGAAAGCTTGTGAAGAAACCACATTGCCATTTTATTTGAAATTGAATTAAAAAATGAATATAAAACCAATGATTACCAAGAGCCAAAATTAGAATTAGACTGGATTAACTTCTAATTTCAAGTTTTGGCCTTTGAAGATACATACCTGTACATTATTATTAATCATCTGCATAATACAAAATTTTCAAAAGTGCCCTTATTCCTGTGTGTAAGTCCAATTTACATTACGTGAAATTATATAAAATTTGTCACTGTCATTACACATTTGAAAATAAGATGTAATACATTCAAACATGGCTTATTCTGTGTTTTTGGAACTTGAGACCTACTTTCCAAGTCCTGCCTTTGGTCTGGGAATGCCAAGGAAATTGGAAATAGAAACTTCAACTCTGCATACCTGATGTTGGCTCAATAACAAAGGCTTGGTGAGACTGGATCAAAGTGACTTGGAACTCAAAATCCACAGGGCAGGTGCACTGCAAAGGAATAATGTAAGTTTTGCTGCAAGATAAACAAAAAAAATGAGCATATTATTTTTCTTAATAACTAGTTCTTCTGGTAGCAAGCAACAGGGATTCAATTTGTATAATAAATGACAATGATGACAGCCAGGTCGATCCAGCACTTCTCATGGGCCAGGAACTACACATTTCTCATGTAATAATTGTTTTGATTCCATGAGGTATATTATGATTATCCTCACAAAAGAGGAAACTGAGACACAAGAGAGAGTAACTGTTCTGCACAAGGTGGCATGGCTGGTTTGTGGTAGAACCTGACGTGACCCAGGTTGACTGTTCTCGGCATCCATATCCCCAAGACCATTGTTCTTGCAAGCCTCTTGAGTGCTGTTGGGTTGATATTGCAGACTCAGAGCATGGAGAAGAAGCAATCCTACTACAGCAGGGGCCTCAGGAACCTAGGAAATACTAAATAGATGGGCCTAATGGAAAGCTAGGAGAGCCCTTTGCCTTCACATCCTGGGACCAGACAGTGCTGAAGAAACAGTGTTGGTTGTATTGTATTGAAATATGCTACAGACAGTTCAGTTAGAAGTCCAGCAGTCATGAGTGAGTACAGAGAGGGTCTGTGTATGCAGAAATGCTCTAGCACCCCAAAACGAAGCTGACTTCCAAGCTGTGTATGCAGAAATGTTCTAGTACCCCAAAACAAAGTTGAGTTCCAAGGAAGCTTGCGGCTGTCAGGTATAGCAGCAGAGGTGCTGTGGCAGAGGTTGCATTTCTCAGAGAGCCGTGTATTTCCCATAAGGTGCCTTCTTCCACTAGGGCAAGGCCAGGTCAGCTGGAGATTGTGGGATGAGTGAGGCCTGGGGAGGCAGAACTCTGCAGTGTCTACTTGGCTCCTACATAGTCCTGGAGGCAGGTTATCTGGCTCCCTTTTAGAAGCAGTTTACAAGCTACACCCTGCATTCCTGCCTTTCTCTGCACCTTGGCCCATATCCACTAGCCACCAGCCAACTTCTTCATCTTCAACTCCAGGCATCTCTTCTCTACTACACAACTCCTGAGCCCTCATGGCCCATCACAGCCCTTCATGGTTCCCCTGCCACCTGGTTGGTCTCCACAAGCTTATGCTTCCACTAGTAGCACAAGAGAGTTTCTGGAGCTTTACAATATTTAGAATTTTCAGACATTTTCATTTCTGTTAACCTGATGAAGATGACATGGTATCACATGTTATTACAATCCTCTCTTCTTTGAAGTTGAGCTTCTATTACTGTGCATCCATTTAGATTATCTCTTCTAGGAATTGCCTGTGCATATCCTGTGTTCATTTTTAAATTCGGTTGTTTGGGTCAATTATTCATTTGTAAATTCTCATATTAGTTTTTGTATATTATATTGCATTGCAAATGTCTTTTCCAACCCATAATTTATCTTTTATTTATGATGTCTGGTTGAACAGAAGTTTTTAATTTTAAATTAGTCAGCATTATCAATCTTTATTTTGGAAAGAACTAAATCTGTTCCAAACTTATGAACATGGCTTGCCTCTAATTTAGTCATTTTTGTTTGTTTGTTTGTTTTTTTGGGTATTGGGGATCGAACTCTGGTCCTTGCGCTTGTGCAGCAGGCAGCGAAACCACTGAGATAAATCCCCGGCCCTAATTTAGTCAGTTTTAATTGTCTTTCAATCAAACTTTTTAAGTTTCTCCATAGTAAGCTTGTACATTTTGATTAGATTTTACCCTCTAGGAGTCTTGGTTTGTTAGGCTGCTATAACAGAAAACCATAGACCGAGTGGCTTATAAACAACAGAAATTCATTTCTTTAGTTCTGGAGGCTGGTATATGTCCAAGATCGAAGTGTTAGCAGGTTCATGGTGCCTGGTGAAGGTCCGCTTCCTGGTTCCTAGATGGCCACCTTCTCAATCTTCTCATGTAGGGCCAGGGGCCAGGAAGCGCTTCCAGGCCTCTTTTGTAAGAACATTAATCTCATTCATGCTCCCTTAGTCTGCTGTCATGGCCTAATCACCTCCCAAAGGCACACCATCACCTTGGGGGTTAGATTACAGCATTTGCATTTTGGGGGACACAAACATTTAGACACATCCTGCTTAATATGTGAATGCTTGATTTAAAGTTGCATATTATTTTGGAGCACTATCAGCTATTATTTCTCTGCTATTCCCTTCATTCTGTTCTATGGAACTCTTTTGTTTTCTCTTTCGTTCTTTTTGCAGGGTTGGAGATTGAACTCAGGGCTTTGAACATGCTTGGCACATGCTTCACCACTGAGCTACTGCCCCAGCCCCCTGACAGAACTTTTATTAGAAATATAGATGGAACTTCTGGGTCTAGATTCCATACCTCTTAATTTCCTTTCCTTTAAAATTTAATCTCTGTGAGGGCTGGGCATTTGGCTTAATGGTTCCGCTGCCTGCCTCACAAGGACCTGAGCTTGATCCCCAGTACCAAAAAATAAAAAAAATTTAATCTCTATGATATATTATGGGTAAAATCCTCAGTACTCCTTTAAATTTATTAATCTTTTCATTACCTATGTCAAGTATAGTTTTTATGATCTATTGAGATTTTATTTTTTATTTGTATTTTTTCTGAGTATAAAATATTTTCTATTTATTACAAATATAGAAAGATTAAACTGAAAAGTACAACATAGCTGATAACTTTGCCAGTGAGGGGTCACAGTGTGTACTTTAGCCTGTTGCTTTAAAATCATTTTCCTGAATATTTTATACAGTTTTGAAGAAAAAGACTATTCTATTTTGTGTATGGGTATAAATATGCACAGTAGAAAATAAGAGTTCTATATGGAAATATGGATGGTCAAGAAACTTTATCAAAAACCAAGTTACAATACTACATATCTAGAGTGTGATAATGTTATATTATTTATATATACATATACATATATATAAACACTTCCAAAAATATGTGTTACTTATGCTTACACTGCATATTCATACATATGTAGGTATACATATATTAAATATATACATATAAAATAATGCAATGTAAAATACAGTGCTACGTTATTTATAATTTCCTTTAAATAACAGTACAGTTATACATGGCACAAAGTTATATTATCTTTCTACCCTATAAAAGGTTAATGAATGTTTATTTCAGTTTTGCTTTTCATATTCAGCTAAAGCATCTGCAAGGCTTTGAAACAGTCAATTAGTTACTAGTGTAGATTGTTAAGAAGTGGCACAAAGGCAGACATATAATGTTGTTCCCTAATGTGGAGTCCTAGAGTAAAATATTAATATTTTAAATTTTTCTTAATCTATTAGTAGCAAAGATATTAACTGCTAACTCCATAATTTAGTAAATTTAAGAAAAATAACAATAATCTATGTTTGCAGATTATGTGTAGGAAGGAAGATACAAAAATGACTTAAGATGGAATGCTATATTCTCAAATTAAAAAAATGAAATCGTTTTTAAAAAATTATTCTTCTTACAAGTGTACTAAAAGTTGGGGGAGAGAGGCCATGGCCAGAGTGATCTAGACTAGTAGGGGATAAAAAGGGAGACGTAAGCCCTTTTATCTGATAGTTTGGACATAGCTCAAAATGATTAAAAAAAAAAGAATACATAATAAAAGGAAAAAGGATAAACTAAGATCAACAAATTGCTAGAAATAAATTACATATGTGATAAATGGGACTCCAAATATCAAAGAAACTGTCAGAAAAGTATGGCTTTTTTATCTGTGTAACTGTGGCAATATTTTATAAATACAGTTTCTTTCTGAAATAAATGAAAGGCCTAATACCTTATCTTTCAACATAAAGAGCCCATATCTTTCTGTAGTGAAATGATAACATTGTATGCATTATTTTCTACCTTTTCATTTTTTCAAAGAAGTTGGAAAAAATGAAAAATGTTTTGTGTAGACTTGTCAGGTGCAATTTTATTGAAGGAGCCAGCTATATATATTTTCATTAAAAAGAGTTTGTCAGATGTCAATAAAACTTTCGAATTCTCAAACAAAAATACAAGTTCTCTACGTAAATTGCTCTGATTAGCAAAATGTCATTCAGGTAACATATAATAATTCTAGTTTGCTTAAATCTGTTGAAAAATTGAAATATATCCAGGCAGGCTACCTGCCTATTTATTCTTTCTCAGAAAATTGTTCTCTAATTTACCGGTGGATCAAAATTGGCTAAGAAGTTAATAGATAAACATCACATCTGCGCCTTGGGGGTTAGTGAGGGTTGGTGGTGGCCAGTGTCCTCCAGTTGTCTCTGCACTTTCTTTGGTTCCTTGTCCAGCCCACCGTTCCATCTCTCCTGAGTTGGTTGTCTCCCTAGGGTCACCTAAACGTCCTCGGGCCCGCGATGCTCCTGCAACCGTGCTGTCCCTCTAGGGAGAGCCACAACTTCTAAACTATCTCCCACTGGCTCGCAGGACAATGCCCATCGCTTGCCTCAGAGAGCTCTTCAGAGTTTACAGTTTAAGCAAAGTTGTAAAAATATTGGAAGGGCAGATGCAGTGGCACACGTGTGTCCCAGCTATAAGGAGAAGCCAGGAGGACCACGTGAGTCAGGAGTTCGATACTGGCTAGGACAACAAAGCGAGACCTGTTGAGGTCCCAAGTCATGCGGAACACGCCGAATCAGCCCGCTGCAGACAGGCAGGTCTGCACACCTCTATTGAGATTTTAAATGTCAGTGTCTAATTGGTTCTTCTTATCTACTTGATCACTTATATTTCTGCCCCTTTTCTGAGATAAGATCTCACTAACCTGCCCAAGCTGGCCTTGAACTTTTGGTCCTCCTGCCTTAGCCTCCCTAGTAGTAGCTTGGATTACAGATATGCACCATGCTCTTTCCACCTATTTTTGCTTCATAATTTCTTGATTTTTTAAATAAAAATTTGCTTCATTTTTCTCCTCGAAGGTTTTAAATGGACCCATTTCAAAGTCTTTATCAAGTGTTTAAAAATTCATTTCACTCAATTATATTCTGATGGTTGGGTTTGGGCTTTTTTTTTAGCATGAGATTTATTCACGTGTTTTGAAATTTGAATTTTCAGACTCATTGTGTGTGAAAAGATTCAATCCATATTGACTTTTACATCTGCCTACTGGATCCTACCAGGCAGCTATTTGAGGGCTACAGTGCATTGTGGTCCCTGGAACAGCAGGGAGCAGGGTGCACTTCCAAATCACAAGTGGGTTGTCACTGACCTCTACTTTTCTCTGTCCACACCTGGTCATTAAGCCCCAGGCCCAGGCAGCAGGTCAGCAGAGGCTTTTCAGCTTTCTTTGATGGAGAGGGGGATCAAAGGAGGAGCATCCCATTCCCTCTCTGGTTTCAAGCAGCAGGCCAGGTGCTGATGCCCTGAATCAGTGGGACATGTGGCCTCCCTGACCCCATGGGAGTGAACTCTATGACCCACTGCCAGCATCGGGACCTGGAGCCTGTTTGCTGTGCTTCCCACTTGACGTTTCTATTCTGCTTCTGCTGCACAGAGCTGTCTGCCTCATGTCTGAGCCCGGCCTGTCTCTCTGGAGGTCTCTTGTCATATTTTGTCACTAATAGATATCTGGAGAAGAGGTGCTGTGTAGTACAAACTCACTGCTCCCTCTTGACCAGATGTCTCTAAATGTACTTTTGAGAGACCTGAATGTAGAGTGCTGATGACAGCCAGGCAATGTCTTGTTTCTAATCAATTTTCACTGGTCTTTATTTTGAAAATTCTGTTTCTCAGCTGTGAGATGAGGTAGATGTCCTGTGCATACATGAGATTCCTGGCAGGGGACAGGCCTGGCCCAGACTTCCTATGATCCCATCCAAGGGCCTTGTGTTTCTGACACAATTCTGGGTGAGGGTCACATACAGGGTACTGTGTTCAGCCAACACGAGTTGAACACTCACAGATGTTTCTAACAAACTCATGAATCCTACTCTAAATCAGGCTCTGCTAGAGGTATCCAGTCAATTGAGCACTCTGAAATAGTTTCTAATTCTGAAAAAAAGAGTATATGAAGATCATTACACTTTCTAAGTAATTCGACCTAACAGACACTCGGGCTGTACTGAATGCCAGAGACTCTACCAACATGACAGGTTACCCATGTCCATGAGATATAATCAAGGCTTGGGTAAAGTCAGTGTCAAGCATTAAACCACCCCAACACAGCTGTGAAGACCGGGCTGTAGGCTCACAGGGCCTCATAGCAGTGTTGCCCTCAGTCAGCACCCTCAGGTATCTGCTCAGAGCTCTCCCAGCAAAGCACAAGCTGACACTCTGGGTCTTCTGCCACAAGATGCATGGTGGCTTTTTCCTGAGCAGAAACAACCCAAAAAACCCTCTTGGGGCTTTTCCTATTGGTCATAAATAGTCAATTTTCAATTAACTTTACAGCTCTGATAATTCTTACGGAAAAATTGTCAAGGTATTTCTTTAATGATGATTACATGAAGCCAAATTCCTGATTCATTAACCAGTTTGGAAAGCTAAATGGTTCCATAGGAACACAAAATTCCATTTGCCATGCCTGAGAAGGAGATGTAGCAGCAGTGCAAGGCATCCAGATTTCGGCAGAATTGCTGCACTCTGCTCTCATTGACATCTGCAGTATGGATGGCACTAAAATCATAGCTCAAAGACAGTCTAGATGAATTTGAGTCTAAAGGAAGTTTAAGTAATGTAAAGTTTAGTTTACTCAGAAGTTCTTAATATTTAAAGAAACAGAATCTCCCTAGGATCTGAGTGGAATTAAAACATCTGAACTAATTCCCTTTAAAACTGATCTATAGGCCAGGCACAGTGGTACATGCCTGAGATCCCAGCTACTTGGGAGGCTGAAGCAGGAGGGTTGCAAACTAAAGGCCACCCTGAGAAACTCAGCAAGACCCTGTCTCAAAAACAAGAAAACAACAACAAAGAAGGGACTGGAGGTGTAGTTCAGTGACTGAGTGCTTACCTAGCATGTTCAAGGAAGGCACTGAGTTGGATCCCCAAAACCAGAAAAACAAACAAAAAACCCAAAATTGATCTACAATGAAGAACTATGAATACACATATATACCTTGTGCCTATTATTCCTCAGAAGCAAATTGGAGCTTAGAGTTTTTCTATAACTTATAGGAAGCAGGCAATTAAAATATGAAACCAAGCAGAAGTACTTTTGGAGGAAACCACAACTTTTATCTCTGTTGCTTTATTATTAAACATGTTATTTATTTATTTATTTATTTATTTATTTCTGGTACCAAGCATCAGACTCGGGTTCTTGTGCTTGCGAGGCAGGCAGTGGAACCACTGAGCTAAATCTCTGGCCTCTTAAACATGTTATTAATTATGCTTGTGCTATGTATAAAATGTATTAAATGCTTTTGAAAAGTTATTACCTATTTTTGAAGAAAATCCAACTTGAAACTTTAAATACTAAGCTTTTATATTGTGATCATGTATAAATTGTCTGCCTATTATAACAGAGCACAATTTGTCTTGCAGAAAGTAAACATAATAAAATAAATTCAAATTTCTTTTTCATTCTTTCTCTGGTATTTTGAGAGAATGAATGCTCTGAAACTTGCCAGAGACAACATAAAATCAAATATCCTCTCTAATTCAAAACTCTCAGTATCTAGAGAGAGAACAGGCCACTGTACCATAATAGGATTTGTCCCTTTTCTTGAGAATGAAGATGGCTGGATTTAGAAGGTACAAAAAAATTAACCAGTAGTTCTTATGTTCGTATAAAATTGGAGGGAACACTATTGAGATAAAGGGAAGCCTTTTTACAGAGATGTATGGAGAAAGCAAGTCTGGGCAAACTTTGGGGTTACACACTGTGGCAGTTTACAAACAAGTCTACAAACTGGCATTCTCTGCACTGAGAGGCTGTCTATTCCCCTCTATTGCTATGTAACTAATAGAATACAGAGGAACGATGCTGTACCTGTTGCTTAAGGCCAATGCCTAAGAAACTAGCAAGTTCTTGTTCTCTTTGGAGACTCACCCCCATGTAATAAGGAAGCTAAGCAGCCTGTGAGACACCCATAAGGAGAGACTGAGGCTCCTGGCGCTCGGGCCAGCTGAGCTCCCCGAGGATAGCCAGCCTGTGAGTGGACCTTTCAGCTCTGCTGAGCAGCGCAGCTGACTACACAGAGCAGCAATGAGGCTGTTGCAGTGATCCGTGCCTGACTTGTAGGTCCCTGGGTGAAATCAACGACTACTTGCTGTTGTTTTACACTGCTACTTTAAGGGTGGTTTGTTACATAAAAAAATGGAACCAAACTGTTTTCTCTTTCCCACTTCCCTTTTTCTCCAGTAAATGATTATCTTACTCCATTTCTGGTTTTAAAGGTTTTTGTTTTTGTTTTTGTTTTTTTGCACTTGCCCTTAATATGTACCAGCCATTGTGCTTATATCTCAGTTAATCCTCTTAACTCTATGAGATGTGTACCATTATTATCCTCATCTTATGGATAAATAAACTGACCTATAGTGATGTGCAAGGTCACACAGTTAACAAATGTTGAAGTAGGATTTAAAGCCAGGCCTCTTAACTGCTATACTGTGTCTACTCACTTCTGTCTTTAATATTAAGAAACGGCTAATAACATCTCTCTCTTTCCACTGCAGTCCTCTTCTCTGTGGACCTCTTTGAAATTGATCTTCTTGAGCAATAATCATGAATGACCTATATTATTTCCCTATTCAGTATTTGCCCCCCATGCATATGTTAAAACCCCAATTCCCATGATGCAAGTGGGGCCTTTTCGAGGTAATGAGGTTTAGATGAGGTCATGAAAGTGGGCCCTCAAAAAGGCTAAGCATCCTTTTAAGAACTTGGAGACAGGGCCTTTTACCACCACCACTCCAGCCTGTCATGTGAGGAAACCCAGGAGAGGGCCCTCACCACAACTTAACCCTTTTGGCCCCATGATCTTGGGTTTTCAGAGCTGTGAGAAATGCTCATTGCATAAGCCACCAAGTCTATGGTCATTTCTAATGGTAGCTTGAGCTAAGACAAATCTCAAGCTCTTTTCCTAAGTGAAACCAACCTCCTCTGAAGCTCTGGCATGAACCTAGAGGGAAAGAAGGAAATCTAGGGACTGGCCAGATATTTTCATTTAAGCTTCAGATGTAAATTGCTAAATCCAGAATGTACCCAACAGAAACAAAAGGAAAGAAGATACACTGTATGATGTGTAAATACCACATAGTTTCTCTAGTGTGAGAAACTGAGAGTGTAAATAAGCACTAAAAGGTATAATAGACAATGTGAAAGAGGAAAAAAAAGGGCAAAGGGGAAGGGGAAGTGGCAGGGGTAGGGGAAAGGAAAGAAGGGAATGGAATTAATATGAGAAAATGGAAAAATGGAAACAAAGTCTTTGTAAATAGGGAGGGATGGAGGGGTTGAAGGGAGGGCAGGGGAAGGGGGAAAAATAAGAACCAAGAGAGATTATGTAAAGGTGCAAATTTCCAATGATGAATGTCATTATATTGTATACCTAAAATGAACCAATGATTAAAATGAAAAACAGAAACAAAAACAAAAACAAAAAAACAAAAAAGAAGATACACTGTGTGTGCATGTACATGTGCGTGTGCATGTGTGTGTGTGTGTGTTTGCATGTGAGAGGTGCTGGGGCTGGAACCCAGTATATTACGCATGCTACTAGGGAGCTACATCTCCAGCCCTGAGACACACTCTTAACTGCCTTCTAGCCACACTGCTCATCTCCAAATAGGCAACAATTTCAAAACTTTTAAAAGCTGAGAGTAAATTATGTTTCAAATGTCAAAGAATGGTCTTTTATCTAAGACGATATGTTCTTTTGAACTTTCATATGTTGCTTATCTTATTTTCAAAGACATAATTAACTTCACTGGTGTTGGAGCCTCAAACCAGATGCAGAGTAGATACATGATCCTTAATGATACATCAAATAAAGGTAAAAACAAATTATGCGAAGAAATATTCAAGTAACAGTAATTTACTTATCTTTTATGCCTAGAGAATAAACACCACCTTCATTTTGGCCCCAGCTTAGACCAAGATTACAGGCAAAGGTGCACCAGGGGTCTATCCTGCTTCTGGTCTAAGATCCCCATCCCAGTGAAATTAGTCATGTCTCTGAAAATAGGATAAGCAACATATAAGTATCTTACATATTTGGAGATCCCTCCTGGCCCTTAGTTCAGTTCCTTCCTCACTCTTATTAGTTCTTCCTGTAGGCTGAACTGTGCCCTAGCTTATTTCTCCAGCAGTTTAGGAAAAGGGGTAACCTGGTGACAGCACTGGGGAACAACCTGAATTCAATGAGTCACCTCTTCATGCCTGGTAGAAGTTAAGGCATTTCCCTGGGATTAGAAAGAAACTGACCTGAGAAAAAGTTGGAGGGACCAGATGACATGACATTTGTCATCTCTAGAGATATATGTAGGCTGTTTATATTTCAAAACACCTTTTTAGGACCAGGGTGTAGCTCAGTGGTAGAATATGTAGTTAGCATGTGTGCAAGGACCTGGGTTTGATCTCATGCACTGAAAACAAAACAAAAAACACCCTTTAAGAGCCAGACATGGAGAGAAGGTGAGCCAGTACCAGCACCCGGAAGGAGGCTCCCCCACCGCCATTCCATGCTCCTAGGGCAGAGAAGGTGAGCTGTGCAGGTGCCAGAAGCACTGCCCCTCCTGCCCGCCACTGTGGAAATGAGAAGACACATAAACAAGCCTCAAAAACAGACTTCCAGATCACCTACAGAAATCCCAAAGGGAAACAAGATGGAACAATCTGATACTCAACCACTGGACACTCTGAACTGGCAACAAAAGAGGATCTGGGAAAAATGAAATCAGAAATAATTACTCAGATAACAGCAAAGATTGTACTCATAGTACAAGACATGATTAATAAATCTAGAGAGGACACAGATAAAAAAATAGAGGATCTGAGGAACATGATGGAATCGCAACATAGGAAACAAATGGAATCCATAAAACAGATACAAACAGATTTCCAGGAGATTAAAAACTCCATTGAAAGTCTGTGCAGCAGAATGAACCAATGTGAGGATAGAATTTCACATATAGAAGAAAAGATTGCAATTAGTGACCAGGAAAAGAAAAATTGCTTTAAAATTGTAAGGGAACATGAGAAATCAATCCAGCAGTTGCTAGACGATGCAAAGAAGAACATAAGACTGATGGGGGTCAATGAAGAAACAGGAGAGAGTGCAGATGACATAAAAAAACTGTTCACAGAAGTGATGGCAGAAAACTTCCCAAGCAGGGGAAAAGAACTTGACATACAGATAAGTGAGGCATATAGGACTCCAGCTAGCCTTGATCAAAAGAAATCTACACATAGGCATATAATAGTTAGGATTCCAGAAACCCAACAGAAGAACAAAATTCTACAAGCAGTGAGAGAAAAAGAAACAAATCACATACAAAGGAAAGCCCATCAGAATCACAGCAAACCCTCAAGGCAAGAAGAGTGATGTATTTCAAGCCCTAAAGGAAAACAGCCTCCAACCCAGACTGATGTACCCTGCAAAACTATCTTTCAAAATGGATGGAGAAATAAGATACTTTCATGATAAAGAGAACCTCAGGAACTTCATGAATACCAAACCAGCACTCCAAAAAAATTTTAGACAACATCCTAGGAAAAGACAATGAGGATCACAACCCCAGGAAGCCCAGCAGAATGAATCCACTGGGCATGACAAATTAAGCGCAAAGGGGGAGAATCCAACAAAAAGAAAAAGTCATGACTAGGCTTTTAAAACTTTTGACTTCATCTCCCTAATGAGTGTATAATTCAATCTTATTATTGTACTGAATAGTATTTTTCTGATTCTAGAGTTGCACACCTTTCCTTGTGCTATACTGGCTATTTATCATCTTCTTACGTCTACTTTTTAATTGGGTTGTCTATTAATGAACTGTAAGAGTTCTTTATATATTCTGGTCAGAGGTTACATACATTGTAAATATGGTCTGTTTAAGTACTACTTTTCATTTTAATGATGTCATTTAAAGTTCTAAATTTTGATGGAATCTCATTTATCAAATTTTTTCTTTTATACATCATGTTTTTTGTATCCTAGGTAGTTCTTGCCTACCCTAAATTCATAAACATTTTCCCTTATAATCTCTTCTTAAAATTTTATACTTTTAGGTTTTCAGTTTTAGGTTCATAGATCCCTTCAAGTTATTTTTATGTACGGAAATATAGAGTTGAGGTTAATTTTTTATATACGGATACCAGGTGTTCTAGTGCCGTCTGCTGAAAACACTATCTTTTCCTTGGCTCTTGAATTGAGTTTATAGTCTATAAAATGTTAATGTTAAATAATCTTTCAAAACTCAGTAGACCATATATGTGTGGTTCTATTTCTAGACTGTTTTATTCCAATGATCTATATGTCTTTCCTTACACCAACACTGCCTTGATTTCTGTAGCTTTAGAAGAAGTCTTAAAATTAGGTACTAAACGTCTTCCAACACTGTTTTTTTTTTTGTTTGTTTTTTTGTTTTTCTTTTTACTTTTCTAGGTCCTTTGTACTCCTACATAACTTTTAAATTTCAGTATCTAATTCTTCATTTATAGCAAGTATACATAGACCTGAATTTTTATATATCCCTTGTGTTTTCTAATCCTGCTAAATTCAATTACAAGTTCTAGGGGCTCCTAGAGATTTCTTAGTATTTTCTCTATAGATGGTCATTTCATCTACATATAAAGATTTTTGCTTCTACCTTGCCAATCCTATCCTAATTGTGTCATTTTATTGCCAGACTATTTTGGTTTGGGCCTATGTTTCAAAATTTAATGGACAAATGAAGAGTAAGCATATCTGCCCTTGTTCCCCACCTTAAGGAGAAAGCATTGTATCTTCTCCATTCATATAAGGCGTTTTTGCTGGAAGTATGGAGTACATGTCTTTAATCTGTTGAGAAGGTTCTGTTCTACTTCTAGTCTCCTGACAGCTTTTACCATGAACAGCTGTGGAATTTAGTCTGACACTTTTTCTCCAAGTAATGACAAGATCATATGGCTTTTTCCTTTTTTCTTTTAAAATGATGACTTTTGGGGGTGGATCTTCCAATGCTGAACCAATACTGTCATCCCTATAATAAAACCACTTTCTACATACTGCCAGATCTGACTTCTAAGAGTTTGTTTTGTTAAACAAATTTCTGTCTATGTTCATACTTTTTTCTTCTATTATATTTATCCAGCTTTAGGATTGGCATAATGTTGACTTCCTAAAACGAAGGGAGAAGTGTTCCTTTTTTTTTCTGCTTTAAATCTTTGATATAATTTATCAGTTAAAATGTATACAAGCCTGTTGTTATCATATAGGTAGGTTTTCAAGCTAGGAATATACTTTCTTTAATAGGAGCTATTCAAATTTTATATTTCCTCCAGAGTTAGTTTCATTAATTTGTCTTCCAAGGTACTTCTTAGAAGTTGTCAAATTTATGTCAAAACAGATTTCTGAAATATGCTTTCTATATCCTTTTAAATTCTGTAAAAACCGTGGTAATGTCTCCTAGGTTTTGATATTTTAATTTAAAAAATGTATAATTGATATTGTGTAATAGGAAGTAACGGTCTAAAGGAGCAGGGGAAGTGGGAGGGGTAGGGGAAAGGAAAGAAGGGAAAAGAAAAAATATGAGAAAAGGAAAAAAATGGAAACAAGGTCTTTGCAAGTAGAGAAGAGTGGAGGGGGTGAAGGGAGGGCAGGGGAAGGGGAAAAAACATAAGAACCAAGATACTCATGTAATGGTACAAGATCCCAATGATGTATGTAAATGTATTTTATACCTCAAATGTACGAATAAACTTAATGGGGGGGGGGGAAGAGCCAGACATGGTGGCACACGCCTGTAATCCCAGCACTCAGGAGGCTGAGACAGAAGGATTGCTGTGAGTTCAAGATCAGCCTGGGTTACATAGTGAGTTCAAGGCCAGGATGAATTACATAGTGAAACCTTGTCTCAAACAACAAAACATCCTTTAAAATTCGTAGTAAAATATACTGCCATTTAAATCATTTTAAGTGTATTGCTCAGTGGCATTAAATACTTTCCCACTGTTGTGAAACCATCACCACCATGCATCTATAGAACGCTTCATCTTGCAGAACTGAAGCCCTATCTCCATCAACTACCAGGTCCCCAATCCCTCCTCCCCTGCCCCAGCCCCTGGAAGCCACATCTACTTCTTGCCTCTATGTATTTGATGACTGGAGGTACTCCACGGGACTAGAATTGCACAGTATAAAATACCTTTCAAAAATAAATATTAAGTTCACTTAATGTGAAAATGTTAGTAAAAATAAGATCAGAAATAGCTCTTTACAGTTCTGCAGGATGACAGGTAATGTGGCATCATGGCGGATAAAGAGTGAAATTTGGAGGGGTTGTCTAGGGGATGGTGAGTAGGGTCTTGGCTTGAGTCCAGAGAACAGAATGAGTTGGCAACAGAAATGGGGCCAGTTCCAGGGGAAGGAATGAGCTACACTGGACGTGAAGGAAGATGAAAAGCCTCCTGTGGTCTGACTGCCTTTTTATGGAGAAAAATATAGCATTTATTGGGGAGGATAAGAAGATACACTGAAAGTTGCCAACAGTCTTTTCTTCTTTTACAAGAAGGGGTAGAGAAACCACATGCTGACTATACTCAGACCACACTTCCTCCCAGTGAAATGGCCCTATAATAATGTGTGGCCTGAAGTAACCCTGGATCTCTGCTGCCACTCTGCCAGTCCATGGCCTACCCGCCAGCAGTGAAAACAGAAAGCTCACTCTTCAGTGGAATAAGAAACAAACTTTTTTTTTACAGTAAAGTAACTTAAGTTCAAATACTATTGGCTTTGAAATTACAGTATAAGAATTTGGGATAAGAATTGGAGACAGATTTAACAGAAAACAATGATTTCAACAATTAGATTCTGTCGACTGGTTGCTAGTTACTCCGTTCTGAATATTTTGACCATCATAAGTAACCACATTGAGAAAACATATTACCTGTGAGTGTACATATGTGTGCGTGTACCTGTCTGGGTGCTTGTGCACATGTGTACCTGTGTGGGCACTACAAACCTATGGTGCTGCAGCAGCACTAGTTAAACATGGCTGCTTGTGCAGCGTCAGGTTTAGGATGTGACATCCACACACACCAAGCCAGGTGAAGCCAGAATGTAATAAATTATTCCAAGTATTTGCAATACTAGAAGGGCCTAAACCAGAAATCCACCTTTAACTCTGGCCCTGATATACACATTTATGTGCTCCAGATGCTGATCATAAATTGTGCCACTACACCCCAGGCAGGGCCCCATGCAAGCCAAATGGACAATGTTTTACAAAAAAAAAGCCCAAGGGAGAAAAGCAGAGTATTAATAGCTTTCAAGCTCAGCTTTCTTAGGGTTGATAATGGCTTTTCTCACTTTAGATTTTTTTTTTTTGTACCAGGATCTCACTTTAGACTTTCAGAGTTTCCATTGCTTTCTCCAGCAACCAAAAGCCTAGAATTCTGTGAGAAAGGTAAAAAGAATAAAACTAAGTCTGGCCTAGGGCCGAGGATTTAGCTTAGTGATTCCACCACCTGCCTTGCAAGCACAAGGTCCCGAGTTTGATCCCTGGTACCAAAAAAAAAACAAAAACAAACTTAAGTCTGGCCTTCCATTGGAAATGCCCTATGTTGACGATCTCAAGTTGGCATCCACTTCTGGTAAGTTAAAGGGAGAAGCATTTATGGTTTTTCATCATTATTAATATAGATCCTCATAGGTGAGAAGTTTGGTGCTTTTCTTTTTCTGCTAAAATTCATAAGGAAGACTAGGTCAAGATGAATAGCCAGACTGATAGTCAGCAAAGGGACATTAAATTGAAGAAATTTTAAGTACAAAATATGAAAAATTTTTTCATATAGTGAAAACTCAGGCTTTGTTAAGTGACTTTTATCAAAATATCAATTTTGAAAGATAAGCTCACTATTGTTCCAGACATCCATGTAGGGGCTAAAGTAAAGCAGAAGCATGTTGACAGGCTCAGGCCACCCTTGTTGGAATGCTTTCATAAAATGCTGCTGCTTCTTCCAATCATCTGTGAGTCTGGGACACACAAAAAGAACCCCTAGCATAAGTGAGGAGCACATTCCCCTTGACAAATTGAACAAATGTGAATTTTTTTTTCTGTTCAAGTAGAGAGGCCTTCAAAAACTCCTCATGCAGACCAATTTTATCTTCTGATGCCTTCTTTCTAACACAGTTACAGCTGGCTCTTGACTCCCTCATAAAAAGATTCAGAATTGGCACAGTGTAACTTTGGGATGGTTGCCATCAGCGCTGGGGCAGACTCTCACCATCAATCTTCTTTCTCAGCAATAGTTTAAGAATAAACATTTCTAAGCGGCCCAGATGCCTTAAAAATCTAGAGGCAATGAGAGAACTTGATGACATTAGGACATCATATTCTGACATTGGTCATTCCCATACTTTCTAAAACCAGTCATGAGGTTTACTCTTAAGGAAAAGCATCCTTTGGTAAATTCTTAAACTTATGCCTTAAAAGTTCCAGAAAGTAAAATACCCTAGTTTTGGAATGGAGTAGCCAGGAATCTTCTCTGTTAGTGTCATTAATGTGGCCCCATGATCCATACAACCTCTGCTGCTCTGAGATGACCTGATTGCTATGTGAACCCAAGGGTGCCTTGCTTATGGGACCAGATCCAGAATGGACCCTCCTAGATTTCTCATCCCTTCCCCAGGTGACTTTCATGGGAACTTGTCCATAGAACATTAACCAGCTGGTCAGCAGAGTCAGCTTGGTGCCAGGAGGATCAATTGAGTTGACAACTACTGGTCAACTGACTGGCTTTGCCACCGATTTCAACTAGTTATTTGGTATCAGAAACACACTGTTGCAAAAACTACAGAGCAAGATGAACAAATCTTTTTGGGACCATGGAAATGGAATGATATAAAACTTACATAACTAATATAAGTATGTTCTTATTTACTTATACATATAGGAAGGATGAGATTGCATTTTATCTACAACACTCTAGGATATCGAGTGATTACCAAACTTAACAGCCCTTCATAGTGAGGTTTACCTGCTTATAAACCACAGTTTTAGCTACAGAAGGAAATGAGGGCTGCAAGTCCTCAGCACCTCATGATATTGTGTTTGACTTAGAGATGTTGGACAGAAATTGGAATGCAACTGCTTGTTATTCACAGAGGCTGTCGGAGTATATTTTACCAGACCTTAAGCTACCAAAGTTGTTTATAGTTGGCAAGGGTCCACATAGCATTTTATCTCAGCAAGAAAAATTTACAACCATCAGACCCAGCCACTGAAAATGTAGCTGATGAATATAAACAAGTCCAGTTGGTGACCTTGTAGAAAATGGACCTAAGTACTGTCTAGTCCTCAGAGAGACTCTGGGAAGACCACAGAAGCAACCCAAAGTAAAAACGAAAAATTAGTGGTATTAAACACAAACTCTGCTGGGTGTGATGGTGTGCATCTGTAGCTCCAGCTACTTAGGAGGCTGATGCAGGAACATTGCTTGAGGTAGAGACCAGCCTGGACAGCACAGTGACTCTGTCTCAAAAAATAAAATAAGATAAAATAATAAAATAAAATAACAGCAAACTCCCTACAAATTTTATCCAAATCAATTCTATATAAAAGTGAAAACATATCCTTCTGAATTCTCCTTTTGCTGAATTTGTGTTCTTTTATCAAGTATATATTTCTTCATAATATACATTGTCTCTTCTTTAGCTATGGAAATGGTCGCTTTATTTAGACATTTAAGAGAATATGCACAATTGGAATCCTTGTAGATTGCTGGTAGGAATATAAATGGTACAGCCTCTCAGGAAAACAGTCTAATAGTACCTCATAATGTTAAATATAGAGTGAGCATATGATCTAACAATTCCATTTCTTGGTATATAGCCAAAAGAAATAAAAACATACATCCATATAAACCATACATAAAATATTCACAGTAGTATTCATAATAATAGCCCCAAAGTGAAAAGAACTCAAATATCTATTTACTGATGTATGCATATATAAAATGTGGTGTGTCTATAAAATGAAATCTTATTCAGCAATAGGAAGGAATGAAGTACTGACACAAGCTGGATGAATCACAAGTTGGATGACCCTTGAAAACATGCTAAATGGAAGAAGTCAGTTCATTTTTATGAAATGTCTGGAATAGACCAACTCATAGAAACAGAAAACGAATCAGAGTTTGATTACAACTGGGAAGTTTGAGGGTGGGGGATGGGAGGTGAGTATGAGATTGGGATTATAAAAATGTTCTGAAGTTGATTGTTGTGATAGTTGCACATACTGAAAACCAATGAATTGTATTTAAAATCAGTATACTTACATGTGAGTTAGATCTCAATAGAACTCTGAAAAAAGTACACTATAAATGTACTTAGGTTGTGCTACTTAGTGATACCTTGCCTGAAAAGAAATATTTAATTAAATAAAAAATAAAAAGGGCTGGGGATGCAGCTCATTGTGAAGGCCCTGTACAGGGGATGAGGGGAGAGAAACAGATAGACACAGAGACAGACAGACAGGCCTTTCTTGGGGGACTGGTTCATCCTCATGGTGGTGAGTAGGTTCTCCCCCTCATAGGGCTAGACTAGTTCCTGTGAGAATGGGTTGACACAACAGAGGGGCCCCTGTGTTCTGTTTTCTACATTCATCTGCTAGCCCATCAGCCATTAGTTCCTTAGCAGGAGCTAAGAAAATGTCACCATCATGCTGTTGGACTTCTCATCCTCCAGAACTGTGAGCCAAATAAACTTCTCTTCTTTATAACTCACCCATCCTCAGGTATTCTGCCATAGCATCAGAAAATGAACTAAGACGTACCTAACATTGTGCCTAGCACATTCCAGGCATTCAATAAATGAATGAATGAAATGAATGCTGAATAAAGAACCCACTCAAAGGATACCTTCAACCCCAAAGGTAGCCTAGGATTAATAGTGTTCTAAGTGAAGGGCTTCACCCCTGTCCTGTTCCCACATATTTTAGATGAAAAGTTGTACAGATGGGTTTGAGTAGTTAAAAGTTGGTTAAAAAGCTATTACATAAAGGACATAAAGTCTTGGAGAGCTGCTGCCTCCCACCAGAATATCTGGAGGAAAAAAGTAATGTGCTTACCTTCTGAAATATTTTTAAAAAATATTATATCATTAAAAACAATAAGTCAGTTATATAAACTGCTTAGATGAATTTTTCATTCTAGTTAAAAATAAAGGGTATTATGTACAAAACAGCTTGGGGAAGGGCCCTTTAGAGATGGGGAGATTTTTGTTTAAAGAACCCAAGACTGATTATGTCTGCATTATAGTGCATATTATCCTCACCAGTTTAATAAATCATTTTTCTCAACTCATAAGTCTGGCTTATGATCCCAACAAAAAATAATATGTGGAGAGGAAAAAAAAAAAGAAAACAGAAAGAGAAAAATTAATGAACTTGAAAGTTGTTTTCTGCTGCTTTGATTTTGATAAAAATTGCTATATTTGTCCACTTTAAGGCAATAGCTTGTTTGTCTCACAATACATAGAGTGAGTAGGTATCACAAGGATGGATTCAATTTTTAGATTCTTGGGTTCCCTGATTGGACAAGGACATGGTGAAGGCAGGAAGGGTTGGGGTGGAATAGCAAATGAATGGAGAATGGAAGAGCATGGAGCCAAGAATATATATTACTAACACAATGTGACCGGCTGATAGTACCCAGTGTTGGCAGTAGATGGATGTGTAACCATTTTGGGAAACATATAACATATAACCATATAACGATTTTGGGAAACAGCTTGGCATTTCACGGCAACAACCAACCTAGGCCGTGACCTGCAATTCCACTTCTAAGTGTATGCCCTGGAGAAACTCTAGAGCTTGTGCCCCAGGAATCATGAACAAAGATATACAAGAACAACATTCATCACATTAAAAAAATAGTGGAAATAATCTATAGCCCATCAGCAGTGGGTAAAATTTGTGCTAAATTCATACACAGGACACTTTGTAGCAGTGGACAATAGCAGTATACATTTACATGGCTGAATCACAAAAACATAATGTTCAATGAAAAAAGCAAGTTGCTAAAGAACTTACAGTTCCATTTATGGAAGAGCAAAAGCTGGCAAAGCCAAAGATGGGTTATTTGGGGGTGCACGTGCTAAAACTATTAAAGCAAATTATCTCAAGATTCAGAGTAGTGATTGCAAGGCTATCACTATGTTTTATGCCTTACAATAATATTCCTTATTATTACTTTTTAAAGCATAAATTATCATATACTCTTTTGTATATATCACACACTTTACAATTTTTAAGGAGTTTTTCTTTAAAGTAAACAGAGATGCTGAATCATAGGTTCATTGGAAAGGTACAGAGGTAGGGGAAGAGACTCACACATCATCTGAATCAAAATATTTGTTCCAGGTCTAAACTTTGAATTTCTACTCATGGACAACAGGTAGTGCAAAATACATAAATAAATACATAAAATTAAAAAGGATGAAGAAGAATCCTGAAATTCACATTCACTGGTCATAAGCCTCTACCACCACCAAATTGGTTCTGCTGCTCCTCATTCTAACCGGATGCAACTGGCCCTCAGTGGCTTGTGCCCATTTCCATGCTGCCTGCCTTTCAGTTAAGTGACCTTTCTTTCTTACAATATTTTGACTTGGTTTTTGTATTTTATTTTATTTTGCTTTGCCTTTGCAATTATTAAGTCCAGTCTAATTCAGGTGGAAGGATGAACCTCTACTAGAAAAATCTAAGTTTCTATTTGTATATCTCTTATTTTTTATATCATATGACATCTTGCCACTTCATTTTGGTGACTCACCTCTCACCAAGGAGAACATTGGATAGATTTATGAATGTGGGAAAGTCCAGGGTGTTCATGACGGGATAGGCATGGATAGGAACAAGCAAGGTATTGTCTCCCTAAAATTAATGAGAAAAGATCAAGTTAGTCATTTTGAAAACTGTTATTTTTAAAGACAAACTTGTAGATGTTTACTTTCTTATCTGATTTTCTATCCTTAAATTTTTCTCTTAAATTTAGTACTTAAGTACATTAGAAATATTGTTTTCTTAGACATAAGGTGTAGAAAATTTTAAGTACATTTCATTGAAATGATGTTCACTATCATCTGAGAAAGCTGAAGGTAATGAGGCGCTCATGTAGCTATGAAGACTGTACTATTTGCTCCTGTTTAAGCAAATGCTGAGACACTTTTTAATGGCCCAAAAGAAGGAGAAACCAGCACAGAATCATCTGATTTGGACAGCACAGAATAGAGAGTGATACTGGCACAAAGACCTGGGTCCAGTCCTGCAAAATGTATTACCTTGAGCAAGACCTTTAACCATTTCTTCCTTTGCAAAATGGAGACAATCATACATTTCCTCACAGGTGTTTTTAAGAATGAAAGCAGATGACAATCTTAAAAAAAATCAGAAGTGCTCCCTACATATTGCCTATTGCTATGAGCACTATTATAAGTGGCAGGAAATGTGCATTATTATAAATGGCACTCTACACAATGCCTAGTCTAGAAATTTTCCTTCTGCTTAGTAGAGGATACCCATTCTGAAAAGCATATCCTATTTTCTTTTTTAGGCTTTTTTAAAAAAATTAAAACTCCCCCAAATAACAATGGTTTGTCATATTATTAAGGAAATGTGTTTCTTGATCTAAAATATTTGAGGTGTCTTAGATCTGGGGATTGCTTCTTCCTCTGTGTAGAAGCATCACCAATATGATGTGAGTCAATGAGACAATGCTATCAATTTATTAAAATTAAATTCACAAGTTGCCATGACTTTTATAAAAAATAAAACTCAAAATAAAATGTCTTTGTGATAAATCTCCTTATTGTACAGATTGCAAGCAATAAAAGTGAACTCATTGGTTACCACATCCCACTCTTCCATTTCAGGTTTGAAATACTAAGAATGTAGTTAACTGACTTTTCTTGAGTTTCAGAACTGGGCATGCAACACAGAGAAAGGAAGGGGTGCAGATGGCCATTTTAAGAGAAGAACTGGCAAGAAGTGAAGCTGTTTCTGGAGGTTAGAATGTGACATGGAGGACCTAGAAGAGGCTCAGAAGAATCCACACCACACAGCTTCCTAAGTCAGGCCCCGAGACCTCCGGGGCTCTCTTTGTGAACACTGTCACAGGAGACTCAGGTCAGTCAACGGAGTTTATAATCATGACTTGAGTGATCGCTCCTTTTTTAGTCTAGCACCTAAGGGAGCACATGGCCACACAGTAAAGGAAGTTTTTGGCACAGGGCCCTGGGACACCTGCAGCACAGTGTCCTGAGCCTGCCTAGGTTCTCAGCAGCCCAATGGGTGTGTGTGTCACTGGACCGCACCCTTGCACACCAGTCGACTGGTGCCTGAGGAACACTTGGCGCAGGGCTGAGGAAGCTCTGACCCACCAGTCCATCTCTCTCTTCCTTCACTGAGTGCCCAGCCACCTCTCAACAAAAAGCACTTCTAGGAAACATACCTTACAGTGAACACGGATGCAGTCATAATAGTATCGCCACTCATCTGGATAAAATGTAATGGTGACTGTGAGGGACAAGCCAGGGATGAGGCGGTTTTCCTGGAAAGCAAGTAGGTTCTCATTGTGACAAGCTCCAGACCTCACAGAGCACAGCACTGTGACAACACAAAACACTCCCACTGCCCAAACAGGCCTGAGACCTGGAAAACTACAGCCCACCAAAGAGCACCATGGAGAGGGAAGGTAGCCAAAGGCCACTTACCTTCTTCACATAGCTGATCTGGAAGTATTTGGTTTGTGGGGGTAAAATATGAACATGTGTGTCTTCATAAGAAACATTGACCAGGTGCTGGGTGAGAGAAAGACGTGTTTATAGGTCAAGACACTGATTTATTTATCTGTATATTCACCTCATCTTGTTCCTAAGTGGATATGAGGAGACATATTTTTTAACTTTTTTAAAGCTTTGAAGAATACCATACACCATTTAAAGAATAACAAAATATGCCCATGTGCCTACTGCTCCCCTAAGAATGATACTGGACTGCAACTCCCACAGCCCCCAGGATATATGGTCCTTTAGAGGCCCTCTCAATCTTGAAGGGTCACTGTGTGGACTTTCTATTGAATTCAGTCTGTCCTGAGAGTACCCTGAGCTGAGAGGCCAACCAGCAATACCCGCAGGCTCTCTAATTCTGGGCCACTGGCTCTGGGCCCAGACGACACTGACACCCTTAGAACATCAGGAGAAAACTGTGGCTGGGGCAGCCTCCCAACCACCCTGGGCAAATGGAAAGGGCTGCCCTCTGACAGCTGTAGAAGGCCATTCCCAGAGGCAGAATAGCTTGGGGGTAAGTTAGCTGACTCACTGAGGAAAGAGGGATTTCCCTCTGCTTGGGAGAGAAGCAGAAACTTCAAGCTTTAGGGATCTGGGTTTCACCTGGGCCGTAGAAGGTTGAGAGGCCTTTGGTTTCCACAGTCTACACCAGAGGCTCCCTTGTCCCTGGGGCTCTGGAAGATTCATTGCCTGAGGCCTTGTATTCATTAAGGTCCTAAATTAGACTTCACACATTAGCTCTCAAGGAGACCATAGCAGTACTCGCACATGTTAAAAGTTCTTATTTGTTACATGGGAACATTCTTGAAGTACCACTTTTGATCCCGTTTGGTTATGTATTTCTTTTCTTTTAAAAAATATGCTAAAAGCCTAGAAATTAAACCTTCCCAGAGGCCCTGCAGAGGGACAGTCTTGGTGAAAGTTGTGCTTCCAGGCACCCAACACACAAGAGTGGTCCTTCCACAGAGATGGGGAAGAGAGGTGTGCTGGGCCATCACTCAGAGCCTTGGGTGTGTAGGACCCACCTGGAGATGAAAAGGTGTCATGGACCTGGTGGGCTTGAGAAAGACCTCTGTCCCCATACTTGTCATGGGGTGGAGGATGGTAAAGGCCTTGAGTTGGGAGTCCAGGGACACCTGGGAGCAAAAGTGGCTCTACCATCAATCATCTATTTAAAAGTCATACAGCAAGGAGAGCAAAATAGACAAGGATGTACAAACTGGCTTTAGTGTATGTGTCCCCCTTAGAAGAAATTAGTGATCTGTACTCCTAGAGTCCATAGTGAGCACTGAAAGATCCTAATCCAACATCTACATTCCAGAAGTAGCACCTACAGAGCTTCAATAATGCTCACCAAAATAGCCGGAGGAGCTTCTATTAGCAGAAGGGATGCTGAGGATGCATAGATTAACTGGTAGTATTATTCTGGAGTTTCTACTTTGGAATACAAGCAACTGGACCCCGAGGCCCAAATAGCCTTCAGAATAGCATTCTGAAGGGCACATGAGAAATGAGAGGTATTTCAGCATCCAGGTTGGGGTGTCTTAGCACTTCCCCCCAGTGGCACATCATCTCAGAGAATATCAGTATTTCACCCCAGGACACTGGGGTCAAATTCAAACAGCCCTACAAATTCTGTTTTATCTTAAAAGTGTTTTACCTTAACACATGTGTTGGTCATGCATTTCACCCTAAAATTTTGTTCTATACTTCATTTTTTTAAAATGTGAGAGTAAAACTGATGCTCTAGAATGATGTACTGTGTTTATACTATCCCTTCAATTCCCTGCCCATCCCCACACGCTGAGGAGAAACCTTCAAGATTCATGGCCCTGATTTTGAAAAGTCAGATCCCGGGGGTCCTTAAAAGCTGTAACAGGGAATTGAAAAGTAATATTTTTATTTCAAAAAGCCAGATGGAACTGTTGGTTTATTTACGATGAGGCTTCATAGGCCAACAATTTTGTTTGTGGCTGGCAAAAGCAACACCGATAGTCTCCTAGAAAATTGATGGGTTATTTACTTAATAAACATAATTTCCTAGGCAAAAATCTTTCCTCAGAGAGGAAAAATAATGTAAGAGGTCTTGATTTTGAGAACACTGGGACCATTATTTCAAATTTTAAAGTACAGTGAAGCAGGGATTTCAATACGAATGCAAGTAAAATGTTTTAGTTCCTTTAGCAAGACTTGGATTGATCCCAAATGTTAATGAACAATTTATTGTTGTTTTAAACACACATTCAATCATTTCACTCTTGGGCAATTTGCATAGTTTCCTGTAGCAAGACCAAGATAAAAGCAGAGTTGTTGGATTTTCCTCCATCTTTGACAAGAATCTCAAGGTAATTGCTTTAGGCTTTTGCTTAACTTTGCCGGTGGAAAACAGGAGGCTGGCTCTTCCAGTATCTCTCAGAATGTTATTAAGATGAAATCATTTTAGAAAAATGGTGGCTGCAGCGATAGCTGCCTCCAGGGTTTCTCGGCTGCTAGGCCGGTCCCGCCCGCAGGTGGGGCGGCTTATGTTGAGTGGCGCCCACAGGGCGAGCAGGGCTCAGCTCGAATGTGGAAGGCCCTCACCTGTTTCGTGGCGCTCCCCGGCGTGGGAGTGAGCATGTTCTGAAATGTTCTCCTGAAGTCGCTCCACGGAGAGGAGGAGAGACCCGAGTTCATCGCCTACCCCCACCTCCGCATCAGGACCAAGCCCTTTCCATGGGGAGATGGCGACCATACTCTATTCCATAACCCTCATGTGAATCCGCTTCCGACTGGCTATGAAGATGAATAAAGAGAATCTGGACCATTATCTAGGCATTGGGGACCGAAGCTCTGATTTGGACCATTACTCATTCAGACCAGAAAAATGTATGGGACCTTAAGCTCACCTTCCTTACTTGTATCAGATGATGACCATCATACCAATCTTCCATCCCTTTGCTTGTGGCAAGAGATGGCTTAAATAAATAACTTAAACTCTGATTGGAAAAAAAAGAGATGAAATCATATTATATTTTTAGCTATTTCTGTTTGTTTTAATGCCTGATAGAAGGGGTATGATTAATGAGCCTTTGCCAAGTCAATCTCTTCCAAGAAAGTGAGTTCAATATGATTCCTTCATAAGCATTTATGGGCCTTCTGTGTGTTAGGCATTGTGCTAGGTGCTGAGGGACTAACAATGCAAATGGCAGACATTCTTCTGTTCTCCAGCAGAGTGAAGCAGAGTTGAGGCTTCAGATCTTTTTCAATAATTAAATCAAATTCCCTTGCTCCGCATGCATTCTCAGGGGGAGTGACATCCATCACCCACTAATGGAATGAAAGTTGCTTCTTAGGAGGGGAACAATCTGCATTTATATAATGACTTGGGACCTTCCATAGCTCAATACTATCTGACAAAATCTTATTTCTTAGTACTTTTTTGTCTCATTAACATTTTCTTTCAGGATAGTAATGAAAGAAAAGGTAGGAAACAACATCCATCTCTAAAATTCCATGAAATTGGTCTCATTTTTCTCAAGTGCATCATTCTTGTACACAAAAACAATCCATTAACTTCCTCTGCTACCTGAATTATAATAATGTTCTACATATTGACATTTTCATGCCAAACCACATTTCCCACTTTTCTCCATCCTTACTTCCTGCTACACATTCTACAGTCCAGGTAAATCAGATTGCATAGTGGCCTCCAAATATGCTACACAGCAGCTCACTCTGAACTTCTAGTGATATTTTCCTCTAAGTATGGAATGTCTTCTCCCTACTTCCCCTTTTACTTCTGTGTTGTCCCACTTCGCTTCTCCTTTACAAGCCTTTCTTATTTCCTCTGACATGGGTGAGATGGTGCCCTATCTCCACAGAGCATTTTTTTTACTTCCTCACGTCATCTTCCACTGCTTGGGAAACTCCTTGATTTTGTTCACCTTAGCACTTCCCATAATGCTTTAGTACCTAATTTAGTTCATAATGGATATTCTTACTAACTGTGCATGGAATTAAACAGAAGAAAACCATCCACTGTATTGTGTTCTATTAGAACACAATATATACCAAACACTACAACTTTACTGCTGATAAAATAATAGATAAAATTGGTCAATTAGATAAATTAATAGTAAAGTATACAGTTGATATGATTAAAATTATGAAGAGAACAAAATAATCTTAAATTTAGTGACATTAGAATTATTGACATTATACTAAATTTTAAAAAAGCCAGTTTAAAAAAGCTGCTGTTTATTTTGGCATGGTAACTTTTTATATTACCAGCTAATGATTAGCTCTAATAATTGACATCCTGTAAAAAATGCCAATACTTTTTGAAACTAGGAGAATCTTAGCAAGCCAAATAGGACTCATACGACTTCAAAGAAAGTATTTTAAGAAACATAAGCCCTCTTGCCCTGCATTTACATAAGCAAAAAATAACCTAAAGCTAGACATAAAATTATAAAACATCTATCAGAAAAAGAATTGTGACTTATTATTAGGATTACAATAGTCAGCTGGGCATAGTGGCATGCACCTGTAATCCCAGGTACTTAGGAGGCTGAGGCAGGATGATCACAAGTTCAAGGCCAGCCTAGGCAACTTAGGGAACCCTTTCTTGAAATGAAAAGAGGGACAGGGGCTGTGGATATAGCTGGATGGTAGAGCACTTGTCTAGTATGTACAAGGATCTGGATTTGATTCCCTAGTACCATAAAAATAGGATTGCAACATTCCCAGATTGATTCAACATGATTCAAAAATCCCAGCTGTTGTTTTTTTTTAAAGAAATTGACAAACTGATCCTAAAATTCATATAGAATTGCCACAGTAACTAAGTTCTATAATGCCATTAGGAGAGACATACAGATGAGTGGGGTAGAAGTGAGAGCCCAGTCATTGACATTTATGGTCAATTCATTTCAACAAGAGTGTCAAAGCCACTTCATGGGGAAAGACTAGTCTTTTCAAAACATATTGGACCATGAGAAAGATTGAAGTTGAATTCCCAACTTATACAATACATAAAAATTAAAAATTAAAGTGAACCACACATTTACATGTAAGAGTTAAAACTATGAAACAATCAGAAGAAAATCTTTATTATCTCAGATTTGTCAATGGGTCCTTAGAAGTGACATTGAAAGCACAAATGATGAGAAAAAACAGACAAATTGGACTTAATCAAAATTAAAATTTTTGTGCTGCAAAGGACATTATTAAGAGAGTTAAAAGACAACTCACAGAATGGGATAAAATACTTGCCAGTCATATATGTGACAAATGACTTGTATCCAGAATATATAAAGAACTCCTAAAACTCAAGGATAAAAAGACACATCACTTAAATATAAAATGAATAAGGATCTGAACAAGCATTTCTTTAAGGAAGGTAACAAATGGCCAGTAAACTCGTGAAAAGGTACTCAGAATTGGTGGTCTCAAAAAGATATGTCACACTCTAAGCCCTGAAACCTATGAATGTGGCCTTATTGGAAAAAAGGTCTTTACAGAAGTTAGATTGACAATCTTGAGATGGGTTCATTCTAGATTACCTGGTTAGGCCCTAAATCCAATGACAAGAGTCCTTGGAGTTCTGGAGCCACCAGAACCTGGAAGGATCACCAAAAGCCTTGGAGGGAGCACAGCCTTGTTAACATCTTGATTTTAGACTCTGTCCTAAACTTCTATTTTTTAATAAATTAAATAAATAAATTTATTTATTTATTTATTTTTTTTTTTCCTGAGACAAGGTCTCACTATGTAGTTCAGGCTGGCCTCGAACTCACAGCAATCCTCCTGCCTCAGTCTCCCAAGTGCGAGGATTATAGGCATGCCCCACCACACCCAGCTATATTTTTAATATCTTTAATTTGTGGTAATTTGTAATGGCAGCTACTGAAAATTTATATACCACATATTCCAACAGCTGCAATCATAGGTCTATATTCATGAGAACTGAAAATATGCCCACATAGAAGCATGTACATGAATGTTCACAGCAGAATTATTCATAATAGCACCAAAGTGAAAAAAATAAGTGTCCATCAACTGATGAATGGATAAATAAATGTGGTTTATCCATACAACAGAATATTATTCAGCCTTCGGAAGGGATAAAGTACTGGCTTATGCCAGAGCTTGGATGAGCATGGTAAACATGCTGCTAACTGACTAGGGCCCACATAAAAGATGACACATATGATTTCATTCATGCAAAATGCCCAGAATAGGTAAATCTAGATTCAGGAAATAGATGAGTGTTTGCCTAGGATGTGGTTGGGGAGTGGTGAGGGCATGGGGGATGAGATGGAGTCCAGACTGGGGAGGAACTGATAATGGGTGTGAGGTTTCTTTCTGGGGTGATAAAATGTTCTAAACTTACATTGTGCTAATGGTTGCACAAATATATGAATCTCTTAAAAACCATGGAGTATTGTGTGAATTACAGAGTAAATGTGAGAATTAATGGTATGTGAATTATATTTCAATGAAGCTCTCAAAAGAGTATAATAAAGAGCAAATAATAAAATTCTGTTTCAGCTTTTGATATCTGTTTGGTTTATTCAGAGAGTAAGTACAAATTATACTTATTTTAGCTATATCCCACCATAACCTAGACAGGAAAGTTCAATAGGAAAAGTAAGCTCCAAAATGAATCATTAACTTTGGTCTTGATGCCACCACATAACAAAGTGTGCTTGGGGGCTGGTGGGTGAAGTTCCTAGTGACAATTTTAAATCCAAGTCCTCTTGCTAAGGAGAAATATGTGGCTCCTAACAGGTTCCTCTCCCAATCTATTCTCTCCCTATTCACTTAAGTGTGGCAGGACTTAAGGAAACAGCATTCTCCCCTGACACTGGGGACACTGGTAGAAACCTAATCATTTCCTGACAGCTTTGGCATTTTTCAGTTTCCTCCAGTAATGGTCCTCCCTCTAAAGAGTCTAACATAATAATTGGAACTCTGACTTAAAATGATGCCTTTTAAGACATAGCTTGTAAGAATGCACCAAAAGTGGTCTTGTGGTAGCTAAGGACAGGGGCAGAGGGAGAATATCAGTAAAAACACAGCGTCTCAGAAGCTACAGGAAGAGAGCTCAACTCTGCCCAACCTCAACACAGTTCAGAGGCCAGTTTGGTTCAAATCTCAGGCCCTGTGTGGAGCAGTTATGAGATATCCTGTCCAGTGTGACTTTAGGGGATCATGGCACCTAAATGTTTCGGTACAGTTTTACATAGGTTTGTACAGGGGAGACCCTGGAGTTACACAGAGCCCACTCTGGGCAACGTCCAGGTCAATGAAGGGGACCCAGGAGGACCGGTGTCCCTTGTGGGTCTATAGCACAATCTCAGTCACTGTGGGCCCTGGCTATTTTATGTCCAGCCTTTCACCTGCCTCTTCTGCAGCCTGTTCAGTAGGGCTGACTTCTCCCTCTCTAGACTTCAACAAATCCTTGCTGGCCAGGTGGCTGATTTAGGCATAGGCATCTGACCCCAAACCTTAAATGGGATGCTGGGTGGGAACTCATAGGAAAGATATATCCCTTTCCCTATTTGATTGTTTTGTTTTGTTTTTTGGTACCGGGGATTGAACTCAGGAGCTTGCACTTGCGAGGCAGGTGGTGGCACCACTGACCTAAATCCCTGGCCCTTCCCTATTTGAAAAAGAGTGCAGGGAGGCACCTCTGGTGGAGAGGAAGTAATTTTTTGAGGATACTGATGCATCTTTAAAATTCATCATCATGGAACTACTTTTCAGGCCCAGCACTTCAGCTGATTGTGCTGCTCTTTAGTTAAATAAATAACATAAATACAGAACATTCATGTAATTTCATTATTATAACTAATTATAGCTCTTAAAAAGTACCTACCAGAATTTGTTGGTGCTGTTTTTCTATTTGATAACCTCCAAAATGCACTATGCCAGGTCTTGCCTGTATTGCCTTATTATTCAGAAGCTTGGCATAAATCTCTATAAAAACAAGGCAGATAAGTACATTTTGAGACATTGCAGGAAATATTAAATTAAAGAAGATCTTATTAACATGGGCTCTCTTTAATTTAGGACATTTTAAGCACACAAAAGTTTTAGACACTAGATACAGCCGTCAACAAGATTTATTATCTGTTTCCAAATAAAGTGAACACCTTCCTCTCCATTTTTAAGCATCATTTGGGAGATGCTCCCATTACAGTGCAAATTCATATCATGTTTATTACCTACTAAAATAATTTGCTCCTCACACATTATACACATCTTACGAAACATCAACTTGTAAAAACCACATGCCCTATCTTTGATCTAACACTGATATTACTTATTATGTGATGAATACACAGTTCAAAGAATCCAAACATTAAGTGTTTAATTTTATTACTGTGCATTTAACTTTTATTACTTGACTTCCTCTGGATAGCATTACAACATGGTGCAAAATAATCTTAATGCTCTGAGTATTGCTGTAGACATTAAAGCCTTGAATTACCTTAGTTGTAATGTCAATGACTTTTTTTAAGTTGTAAGGACAAGGTTAAGACAACTGAGCTCATAGAGGTATTCAGACCTATAAAACTTTTCTGAGCTTTTTATGTTGGCTGGAGCAGAGGCATGTGAAGAAGGCACTGAGACCCCACTGCATGACCCTTTTCTTTCCTTCCCTGCTTTGTGTCAGGCAGGGCTCTCATGTATTTGTTTATAATCCTCGCTCCAATCCTATGAGTTTTTATTTCCACAGTGAAGAGGAGGGATCTGAGGTTTAACAAAGTTAAGAAACTAGCTCACAGCTAGTTGTCAAAAACCAAACTCAGATAAATGATATAAATAACCACCTTGTGGCATTGGCACAGGCAGACACCCACATCCCATCCCTTTCCCCTCCTCAGTCCTGGGATAATCTGAAGTGTCTGGGAACTGTTTGGTACCACTTTCTTCCTAGAGTCTTGTCACCATCATCAGCTTTGGGACAAAAAATGAAGGCCTGGAGTGGGGTGATGATGGCATTTTAGGGGGACTAGTGATTTCTGCTGCTTATTACTTGGTCATTTGTAAGTGCTGAAATTATCATCATTCAGCATTTTTTAAATTTTGAAATATTTTTTAGGGCCACAAAGTAGATGTAAAAATAGCATTTTTCTGCTAACACGCAGCTACGAAGTATGCCAATTTGCACTTGACAAGTTCTACAGTGACAGAAGAGTCACACCACATACTACATTGCTAATATTTAAGCTTGGCCTTGAAGGATGAGTAGGGCAATCATGCATGGTGACAAAGAGCTAGACGTGGAGCTCTGCCAGATGGGCACCAGCTGAGGTGTGCTGTGGGACTGCATAACCTTTGTTCCTTTTTCTCCAGCCCCATTGTGATTAAAATGTGAGTTAATGGATGGAGATGCTTGTTAGTCTAGGGACGCTAGATAGGGATCTGTAACAGACCTAGAGTCCCAGATAGTCTAGGGATGCTAGATAGGGATCTGTAACAGACCTAGAGTCCCAGAGTAAACTACTCAACTCTTTGTTTACCTGGAACTGATATTCCAGGCACCACAATTGTTAGAACAAGCTGCAGATGTCTGCTGACCATCAATATGTGACAGTCGACCACTAACCTTTGTCCCCTTTTCTTTAATATGTTAACTTCCCCTCAACCCCCTATAAAAACAGCCTCGGATTCTGAGCCAGTTGCCTCTCTAAGCTATTTTGCTTTGGGAGTGCCGTCTGGCCAGACTAATAAAGGTCTGTTTCCCAACTTGTCCGGTGTGTTCCTTCCTGGGTGTTTTTTGCTGTAGTCAGCTCCTTGGAGCGTTTGGTAAGGCTCCTGGTCTTACATTCTGAAGGCACCACTGGGATTCCTGGGTGTGCTTCACTATAGTCAGCTCCTCGGAGTGTTTGGTAAGGCCCTCGGTCTTGCATTTTGGAGGCTCCAGCGAGATCCCTGGGTAAGGAACCCTGGTTCAGCCGAGACTCTGTGGCGGGATCCAGCAGGAGACTCAGGCACAGACCTCAGAAAACCTCCGGAGGTAAGTTTTGGCCGGTTGCAACCGTTTGTTGTCAGGAGTGAGGTGGCTGATGGGCCGGTAAGCCTCCCCTGACCCCAAGGTTCCTGACGAGGAACAAGGGAAGGTTTAGTTTTGCTTTTGTTGTGGCGCCTATTTGTCTTGACATTTGTACGTTAGTGTCCTGTCCGTTGTGTGTTTAATTTTGTATTTCTTTCCAAACCATCAGGACAGAGATGGGAGGATCCTGCTCCAGAAATACCCCATTGGATTGTTTTCTCACTAATTTTAAATTGGCTTTTTCCCCCGAACAGGGGAATGAATATAGGGTTAAATCTTCTTGCCGAAAACTTCACTCCCTGTGTCAATTGGAATGGCCAGCCTTTGGAGTTGGATGGCCAGCTGAGGGCTCTTTTGACCCAGGTCTCTGCAGGGCGGTATGGAAAAGGGTCACCGGGCACCCTAGCCATCCTGATCAGTTTCCATATATAAATATCTGGGTTCAGGCTTGTCAAGAGCCTCCGGCATGGTTGCAGCATTGTTCCCTGCGAACAAACTCTCGCATTCTGGTTATGGCCCCAAGGGAACCCCAAGAGGCCAAAACCCAGGCTCCCAAGCCGGTGCTCTCACAAGATCCTGACCCCTTAGATCTTGTTATAAGACCTCCACCCTATGTGGAGCCATCCTCCTCCTCTGATAAAGCCAGGCCCAGAGCTCAAAACTCTCTCTCCCCTCCTCTTCCCGAAGAAGGAAAATCTCCAGATTCTATAACCTCCCCCTCCCACACGTGAACAGGGGCCCCTTATAGTCCCAGTGGAGCTCTCACTGAAGAGACTAGTTCAGTTCCTCTTCTGCCTCTTAGGGAAGTAGAACAGGGTCATTATGTCTATATCCCTTTCTCTACCAGTGATCTGTATAATTGAAAACACCAAAATCCCCCTTTTTCAGAAAAACTCCAGGCTTTGATCTCCCTCCTAGAATCTGTTTTTCATACACATGACCCAACCTGGGATGATTGTCAACAACTTCTGCAAGCTCTTTTTACCTCCGAGGAAAGAGAAAGGATCCGAGGGCAAGCCATAAAATCGGTGTTAGGGGGAACAGAGGGCCCCCTCGATGAGCAACAGCGGGCCCGTCTTGAGGCACAACTTCCGTCCACCCATCTCCCGTGGCAAGCTAATTCCTCGGGCGGGAGAGAAGCTCTCCAAAACTACCGTCAGCATCTCCTAGCCGGCCTGAGGGGAGCCGCTCGAAAGCCTACCAGCTTGAGCAAGGTAAGTGAAGTCCTTCAAGGACCTGAGGAATCCCCTTCTGCCTTTCTGGAGGGTCTGTTGGAAACATATTGTATGTATACTCCAATTGACCCAGATGCCTCTGCAAATCGGCAGGCAATTAATTTGGCTTTTGTTACTCAGTTGGCCCCAGATATTAGAAAGAAACTGCAGCAGATGGAAGGATTTGAGGGAGAGAATAGGGAAAAGTTGATGAGTGTGACAATGAAGGTGTTTAACAATAGGGATCATTTTGAGGATAGAATGGCTAAAAAGATAGGAAGGGTGAACATTGCAGCCTTGACAGATGGAGGTTTTATCCAAAAGGAATACAGAGAAAATAAAAAAGAGGATAAAAGTAAAGTATGGCCCTTGTTAGAAAAAGATCAATGTGCATATTGCAAAGAAAAGGGCCATTACAAGAGGGATTGTGAAAAGTTAAAAAGAAAGAGAGAGAAGGAGACTAAGAAAAAAGGAGATGGAGTTCTCTTGGTAGACGAAGATTGACGGGGCCGAGGCTCATGGCCACTTGACCCTAATGAGCCTATGGTGACTTTGGAAATAGGGGGAACAGATGTCCAATTCCTTGTGGATACTGGCGTGGCCCATTCTGTCCTAAAGACCCCCCTTGGAACCCTTTCTTCCCTAAAGTCCTCCATTACCGGGGCCACAGGACAGTCGGCCTCTTACCCTTGGACCACTAAATGAACTGTAAATCTGGGAAAGGGCACTGTTACTCATTCCTTCTTAGTTATCCCAGAGTGCCCATACCCACTGTTGGGAAGAGATCTACTACGGAAATTGGGGGCTGTTATTTCCTTTGAGCCTGAAGGAGGGACTCTCGAACTCAAGCCACCCTCTGCCGTTATGGTAACAGTTCCTCTTGAAGATGAATTTAAGCTGCTAAAGGAGGGCGCAGAACCTCCTGAACAAAAATGGGACTACCTTCAGAAAAAGTTTCCCCTAGTATGGGCTGAAACCAATTCACCCAGATTGGCCAAACACCATGCCCCAGTGGTCATTCAGCTGTTAGCCTCTGCCACCCCCACCCGTGTGCGGCAGTACCCCCTTCGGCTGGAGGCCAAGGTAGGGATATCCAAACACATCCACCAACTCCAGAAAGCCGGCATACTCGTCCCTTGCCAGTCAGCCTGGAATACACCCCTGCTTCCTGTGAGGAAGCCTGGCACCTCGGACTTCAGACCGGTACAGGATTTGCGGGAAGTAAACAGCTGGGTGGAGACCATTCACCCAACAGTGCCAAACCCCTATACTCTGTTGAGTCTCATCCCTCCCGGTCATGTGTGGTACTCAGTATTAGACCTTAAAGATGCATTTTTCAGCCTGCCTCTAGCACCTGTGAGCCAGCCCCTCTTTGCCTTTGAATGGACTGACCCAGACACCAGAACAGCTGGACAGCTGACATGGACCCGGCTGCTGCAGGAATTCAAAAACTCCCCCACTCTGTTCGGGGAAGCTCTCAGCAAAGATCTGCAAGAGGTAAGAAAAATGTTTCCCCAGGTGACTATTCTTCAGTATGTTGATGACCTCCTGGTGGCGACTTCAAACGATAAGGAATGCATTGCAGCCACCAAGGGCCTCCTGAAAGCCCTCCAGGAACTGGGATATCGGGTGTCCTGGAAGAAAGCTCAACTCTGCCAGGCCAAGGTAACCTACTTGAGCTATATTCTTGAAAAGGGAAAGAGGAGGCTGGAAGAATTGAGAGTATCTGCAATTCTCCAGATTCCAAAGCCAGGCTCAAAGAAACAGGTGCGAAAGTTCCTAGGGGTGGTTGGCTACTGCAGGATTTGGATTCCTGGCTTTGCTGAGATTGCCAAACCCCTGCATGAGGCCACTGTGGGAGGAAATACACCCCTCGAATGGACTGAGGCTTGCCAGTAGGCATTTCAATTGCTTAAGACTGCACTTGCATCGGCACCAGCCCTGGCACTGCCAGACTTAAACAAACCCTTTACCTTGTATGTGACAGAGAAAAATGGGGTGGCTAAGGGAGTAATTACTCAGCTTTTGGGGCCATGGAAGCAGCCTGTAGCATACCTCTCCAAAAAGCTCGACCCAGTGGCCCGAGGGTGGCCTAATTGTTTGAGGACAATAGCAGCAGCAGCTGCTTTAACCCGAGAGGCTGACAAATTGACCTTTGGACAGGATTTAACTTTGATCACTCCCCATGCCATTGAGCCCTTGTTAAATAGCTCACCCAGCAAATGGCTGTCTAATGCCAGACTGTTACAATATCAAGGACTCTTATTAGGACAGCCACGC
Organism: Heterocephalus glaber; assembly: GCF_053883595.1. Classification (NCBI taxonomy): domain Eukaryota; kingdom Metazoa; phylum Chordata; class Mammalia; order Rodentia; family Bathyergidae; genus Heterocephalus; species Heterocephalus glaber. Next base: position 20,912,205 of record NW_028258143.1, on the reverse strand, counting down.
ATTAAGTTTGCCACCACTGCTGGCCTCAATCCGGCTACTCTACTCCCAGAATCTGATGAACAAATGCCCATCCTTGATGGCCTCGAGACTCTTAAAAACTCGAGGGGAGGACTCCGGACTTGACGGACCAGGCCCTCCCCCACGCAGAGATAACATTCTATACTGATGGATGCAGTTTCGTTCGTGATGGTGTGCGGTATGCTGGAGCGGCGGTGGTCAACCAGGACCAACAGGTGGAATGGGAGCAGGGGCTACCTCAAGGGACTTCAGCACAGAGGGCTGAGCTGATTGCTTTAACTAAGGCTCTGGAATTGGGAAAAGGAAAAAGGATAAATATATTCACTGATAGCCGTTATGCCCTTGCCACCGCCCATGTACATGGGGAGATTTATCAGAACAGAGGGCTGCTAACCTCTGAAGGGAAGGAAATTAAAAATAAGACTGAGATATTGCCACTATTACAAGCCATCTGGTTGCCCTGAGAGGTTGCCATCATCCATTGCTGTGGGCACCAAAAGGGGTCAAGCCCCGAGGTGATTGGTAATAATGCTGCTGATCAGGCAGCCAGACAAGCCACCCAAAAATCAGTGGGGAAGCAAATGGTTCTGCTTCCCACACCAGTGCTCCCAGAAAAACCTGAATATACAGACAAAGAGATAATGGAAATGAACAGGAGACACTGGACTCGAGGAAGACATGGGTGGTGGACAACTAAGGAGGGAAAGGTGGTGCTCCCAGCTGCTGTAGCAGACACGTTGCTGCGAGAACTACATGAGTCCACCCACCTCGGTGAAAAAAGGATGATGGCTGCCTTATGACCCCATTTCGTCAGCCAGGGATTAGCCCAAAAGGCCCAGGACATGGTGAGACGATGCCTTACCTGCCTCAAGGTAAATGCTAATCGGGTAACCAGGCCCCCTGGGATCCGACACAGAGGGCTAACTCCAGGAGAACATTGGGAATTAGACTTTACTGAAATGAAGCCGGGCATGTATGGGTACAAATACCTGCTAGTTTTTGTGGATACATTTTCAGGATGGGTAGAAGCATACCCCACTAAGAAGGAGACAGCAGAAGTAACAGTTAAAAGGCTCCTGACAGAAATAGTTCCCCGTTTTGGTTTGCCCTTAGCTCTGGGGTCCGACAATGGTCCAGCCTTTAGGGTTAAGATATCTAAGTTAATTAGTAATATCCTTAGAATAAAGTGGAATCTACACTGTGCCTATAGGCCTCAAAGTTCAGGACAGGTAGAAAGAACAAATCGAACTTTAAAAGAAATTCTGACTAAATTATGCTTGGAGACTGAACTAGATTGGGTAGAGCTTCTCCCTTTTGCCCTCCTCCGAATGAGGTGCACTCCCAAACCTCCCCTCAATCTGTCCCCCTTCCAGATTGTTTACGGATGATCTCCCCCAATCATTCCATTAATAGATGTAAAATTAAAGGAAAAATTTTCCCACCTTCGACTCCTTAAATCCTTAAAGGCAGTTCATCAGCTTCAGTCAGAGCTACATGAGACATTATGAAAGAAAATGACTAGTCCAAATGAAAACCCTTTACAACCTTTACCCTATAAGCCGGGAGATTTGGTTTTTATTCACAGGTTTGATTCCAAGACCCTGAAACCTCATTGGAAGGGACCAGTTCCTACTGTCCTGTCAACTCCCTTGGCGGTGAAGGTGGCTGGACATTCTGCCTGGATACATCACAACCATCTAAAAGCAGGACCCCCCACAGACATCAAGAAGGACAAATGGAAGGTTATCAGCCAACCAGGCGACCAAAAGCTAAGACTGGAATGGGTTGGAGATGTTTCACCTTAATGATGATATTCTCTGGGACACTGGCATTATTGCCCCCAAGAGGACTAGATCACACAAAAAATGTATGGATTCAATTGGCAAACTCGCTTAACTTGTCTGAATTCTGCTTAAATGCTGATGTAAATTTCTATTATGTGCTGGGAAGCTGTCTCATTCCGGTATGCACCTCTTTAGAGTTAATACAACCCTATACCCTATTTAAGGACATCCCAGGAAAAAATCTTACTTACATGGATAGTTATAATTGGGGGCATGACACCTGCCATAAACCTAAAAATGCTGTCAAATTATATACACCCAAGGTAATTATGTCAAACAAAACTGAACGTGCTATGTATGAAAATTGTACAACCAAGTGTCTGAGGATAAAACAGTCAAAAGGGATGTCCTGCCACATAAAACAAAAAATTGTGTATAATAATTGCCATATCTCCCTGCCCATAGGATGGTTTTATACCTGTGAAGGAATAACCTTTAATTATATTCCAGCAAATTTAACCAAGACCCGTTGCTGCTTGAGTCGTCTAGCTGTAGTGTTGCCAGACAGGACTGATTTGGTTGTGCCTAACAGAACTAAATGTTGGTCACCTTACACTGCACCAGGATGTGATGATGATGTAGGTCTGTTAACAGATGCTGAAGTAATAACCATGATAGCATCTTTTGTTGCCCTGCCTTCTATAGGAGTCCATGCTGAAAAGGCAGTGTGAAAATTAGCTTGCAAGGTGGTCAAAGGGTTAAATGCTACCTCATCAGCCTTGGCATTAGTTAACCAAGAGTTACAGGAACAGAAACAGGCAATCTTAGATAATAGAGCAACAATAGACTATTTGTTGCTCCTTCACCACCAAGGTTGTGAAAGAGTAAAAAATATGTGTTGTTTCAATCTTACCAATAATGGTCCAAAGATAGAAAAAAAGGTAAAACAATTAAAAGATCTGGTTAAAAAAATATATAATGAGGATGGCGGGGACTTGTTCAAATGGTTAACTTCATGGTTGCCCAACCTACAATGGTTAAAACAACTTTTTCTTGTCATCATAGTTGTGTGTACATGCTTATTATTGTCATGTTGTTGTATACAATGGATACCTACATTTGTGCGTAAGATTACTTAAATTCCAAAAAAAAATCAGTGGGGAATGTGGGACTGCATAACCTTTGTTCCTTTTTCTCCAGCCCCATTGTGATTAAAATGTGAGTTAATGGATGGAGATGCTTGTTAGTCTAGGGACACTAGATAGGGATCTGTAACAGACCTAGAGTCCCAGATAGTCTAGGGATGCTAGATAGGGATCTGTAACAGACCTAGAGTCCCAGAGTAAACTACTCAACTCTTTGTTTACCCGGAACTGATATTCCAGGCACCACAATTGTTAGAACAAGCTGCAGATGTCTGCTGACCATCAATATGTGACAGTCGACCACTAACCTTTGTCCCCTTTTCTTTAATATGTTAACTTCCCCCTCAACCCCCTATAAAAACAGCCTCGGATTCTGAGCCAGTTGCCTCTCTAAGCTATTTTGCTTTGGGAGTGCCGTCTGGCCAGACTAATAAAGGTCTGTTTCCCAACTTGTCAGGTGTGTTCCTTCCCGGGTGTTTTTTGCTGTAGTCAGCTCCTTGGAGCGTTTGGTAAGGCTCCTGGTCTTACATTCTGAAGGCACCGCTGGGATTCCTGGGTGTGCTTCACTAGTCAGCTCCTCAGAGCATTTGGTAAGGCTCTCGGTCTTACATTCTGAGGGCACCACTGGGATTCCTGGGTGTGCTTCACTATAGTCAGCTCCTCGGAGCGTTTGGTAAGGCCCTCGGTCTTACAGTGCCATCTCAGGAAAATTACAGACCTCACTGAGTCTCAGGTTCCTCAACAGTAAAACAGAAAAAGAATGTATTTCATGAGGTTGTTGTGGGTTAAATGAGGGATTAAAATGAGAGTAATGCAGGGAAGATGATTTGCTTTTTCCATAATAACTACAGAGTGACAAAAAATACAAGATGTTTGAATTTAAACATTTATTATAATAAAAGATACACTGCCATTAATCTCCTTCAAAATACTCACCCTCACTTTGAACACACTTATGCCATCATTTTTACCATTTTCTGAAGCAGTTCTGGAAGTCCTCCTTCTTGAATGTCTTTAGTTGCATTGCATGGCTGCCTCAATACTCTGAATTAATTCAAATGTTTACGTTTCATGGTCATTTTGGCTTTGGGGAAGAGTCAGAAGTTGCACAGTGCCAGATGTGGTGAATAAGGTGGATGCGGACACACTGCAATGTTTTATGAGCCTGCCTTTCTGTTGGATGGTACTTGGCAGCTGCATTCACTATATTTTTTTTTATTACACCTTGTAAAGGCAAGAAAGGGGATTTCCAAAACTACTAAACAAAGAATGATGGAACAAGTGTGTTTGAAATAAGGGGGAGTATTTTGAGGATGATTAACGGCCATTTACCTTTTACTATAATACATTTTTAAATTCAAATACTCACTGTATTTTTTATTACACCTTGTATAGGATATTCCAGGGTTTTGTGGCTCAGCAATAGTGTAGGAAAAGGCAGCAAGGTGTAAAATGCTGGTGGTCTGAAGCAGCAGGGTAACTTGTTGTGGCTGGAGAGTGGGATGAGCTGGGGATGGCACTGGATGGTGAAGTTCAGATCATACAACTTTATTTCCTACACAAGTGGAACTAAAGAAAACAGACAAGAGAAGAGTATGGCCAGAAAGGAAGTACTGTTAATAGTCCCTGTGACCAATGAGGGTGAGAAACAGGCAGCAGAGGTAGATAGGAGAGATACAGAACTTGGCAAGTAATTTACACCATAAACATCTACCATTCAAGTGGCTAGATGTAAACAGAACTATTGTTAATAGTGTAAAAAAAAAAACTCAAACTATTATGAGCCTATAAAACAATATAGATAAATCAGCACCAAAATTAGGCTTTTTGGACTTTGGATCCCTGGGAAGATGTGAGCTGTCAAGCACATCTTTTCCCAGCCACCTACTTGATTCGAGGAGGTGATTAGGCACTTCTCTTTTCTTGGGCTCCTCCACTAGGCTCTTCAAAAGGAGGGGCGTTTCGTTATTGAAGGGTTCTTCCACATTCTTTAGTTCTAAGCTGGGAGTTTTCACTGCTGCCATTTTATCAAGAAAATGAGTCTTCCTTCTAGAGCCAAAGGTCATTTCCTGCGGAGAAAAGAGCAGCAGTATACTCATCCCTGTGCGCTTTTCCCCCCTCAATTCTGACAAATGTACCTCTTGTCACTGTGTGGTTTAGTGTGGTTCAGGTCCTCCCTACCTCCTTTCTGTTAGCTACTCCATTTCCACACACAGCTGTTCCATTAATCTTCTTACATCACACATCGTAATTCAATGTGGTGCCACTGCTCCAAACCCTTCATGGTCCTCAAGTGCTTTTCCCAAAATGTTCTCATGAGATACTTTGTGGGCACACGAAGGTTCTCACAGTGAAATACATTTGGAAAATGTTGAGGTGAACAGTTAAAGGACACTTCTTTCTGAGATTTCTCCAAATCAGTTTCTTAGGGGTATGTGGCTATGGATCTCTTCAACACTTGGATTAACTGTTTTCGGGGCACTGGCATTTGTAAGTTGCTTTCCAGGTCCTCATTACTATTAGGAGGTGATAAGATAGTGAAGTCAATGGTCAGCCAGATGTAGAGAGCTGGGGACATTCTTAGGATCTCTATGGGTCTCAGTCTAGGTCGCTGTACCCTCTGTGAGAATTGCCTTCTCTCGACATACTTGAAATTCCTCTTTTCTCATGAAGTCCACACTGACCCAACACCCTTTAGCATTCTTTAGCTAACTGATTGCCTTGTAATTGCACTTTACAGATCCTACATTTCCTTCTATCTTCCATAACTAAGACCCTTAAATTGGGGCTTTTGTTCGGGCCAGGGGGCTGCTTCTGTGAAGGCCCCGAAACTGAAACTGAATGTAAAACCATGTGTGTGAATCTTTGTTTGAAAAGATCCATAGCTTTAGAGTCCCAACAAAATACAGCATCAAGCAAAACACTGTGAATACACTGAAGAAGGTGCTTAATTATCACTTTGAGAAAGCAGTTTTTCTGTCAGTTCCCCTCCATTTCCTCTCACTAGCTATCATCCCTCACAAGCATCCCGGAAGGCTGTCTTGTTTACCGCCAGTTCCTCTTCCATCTCATGGTCGGTCCCTCAAAATCCTGGCCTGAACTTCAGGCAGGTACAAGAACTAAACGGTGTTCACGCAGCTTGCCTATGGCCACTGTCCCCCAACTTTAGTTGCCTGGCCCTCTCCTCTAACCAGAAGCCTCTGACAGCCTGGCCACAGGCCTCCTCTCCTCTGCGACCTACGCACCGCCCCAGTTCTCTTTTAAACTCTTTGGGCCCGATCTCTGCTCCTACCCGGGTCCAGAACGACTTTTGGCTGAACTTGTCCGGGGCTCCCGCAGCTTCGGTGTCGCTTGGCCGCCTCTGGGCCACCGGTAAAGTCGCTCACACTGCAGGAAGCTCCCAGGCAGGAATCGGCTAGCGCCGGCACCCGCTCCGAGCGTCGCCATGACGACGCGGACGCGCTCCTAGGGTGGGCGGCTGGACGCAACCAAACGCCCCCAGGACGTGGGGGGAGCTGGGTGGCAGCGGCTGGAGGGCTAAAGGCCGTGGATAACGTCTAAGGGCTCGAAGCAGTCTACGGAGACTTGGGAAGAATAGAGAGCGCAGCTTATGATATGAGAGGGTAATGGATTCCCGGGGGAAAAGAGAAAGTGCAGAGACACCATTAATAGACAACTTGGGGGAGCGGATACGGGATAGGAGGCCAGATGGGGCGGGGCCTCTGAAGCGCAGTGGGTGGAGCTTCTCCCAAAGTCTGAACGCCGGACTCTGATACAGTTTGTTTCAGGTAGGCAGCGTGGTATGACGAACCTCTGCAAGCATGATCATATCATGGCCAATCTTGTTTCATCCCGACCTTTCCCTCACTCTGTATTATTTTGAACCCCCCCCCATATATCACTTAATCTATAAATATTTCAGAATATGCCTCCAAAAGATACGGATTCTTTTTAAAAAATAAAACCTTAAAATTACAATAATTTCGTATATCCAAATATATTTTACCCAGTTGTCTCATAAATGTCATAACCCCCCTCCCCCAGTGTTTGCCAGTTTGAATCAGAATTCAAATACAGTAAAATCACACATTGGGATAGATTGATATATCTTGTCTCTTTTAATCAACAAGTCGTCCTCCATATCTTTTTTTGTTGTTGCAAATTGTTTCTGTCCTTGATATTGCTATTTAGGGATTATCAGTATGAAACCCCTCCCCACTCCTCTGATCATCTGCCTCGTTCATCCTACTCTCCTCATCCATGGACATTTTTCTTTACATAGTTGGCTAAGATTTCCATGTTCTTAGGAGCTGTTTTTGTCTCCTTTCTTTGTATGGCTTGATATTTTTTATGGCTTTCTATCGTTAAGAGATCATACTAGGCATCCAATGAGGCTACCCGCTTTCTACATTGTTACTCATTAGGCTGGATGTATCTCTCTCCCAACTGAGAATGTTCATGTTTTTCATCTTTTTATTCTCCAATCCCTCCCTCCCATCACCATTATTACTTATTAAAAATATGTCCATCTTTCAATGCTAACACTAGATAAGATTAACATTCTACGGCCTCATAATCCCCTAGGCCAGAAGGACTCTTCTTCCTATGGGCTTTCAAAACTTTTGTTCCACCATCTTTATCTCTTTATATGCTGCACCTATAATTATTTGTGTTTGTATCTTATGTCACAGAATTCTTAGTGGGAGGGCCCTATAAAATCTTTGGGTCTCCCATAACCCTTAACACAGTTCTTTGCTCATTATTACTCAGTAACTGTTGGCCAAGAGAGTGAAAATTTTCATTTGCTTATCTAATAGGTTTAGTTCTCTCTGTTTTGTTGCTCCAACAAGATTGCAGATTTCAAGAGAATAAGTACCATGTTTCCCATAGTCTCAGATCTTTCCATCCAGCTCAAATCATAAGATGTTTGTTTCCATACAATTTTTAATGAGTATTGAGTAACATTTTAAAATCTGTACTTAATATTTTCTTAGGAAAAGTTATTTACTATTGTATATAGATAATATATAGGTTTCTATATAAGCAGTTAACCAAATTGCATGTCTTAATATGTGTACGGTGTTGGTTACCTATTCTGCTTTCTTTTGTATAGAACCCCAATTTTGCTCAGTTTTCTGCCCAGCTCCCCAGTTCTAGCAGACTATCCTAATTAATCTAGGCTAATCATGGACTTTCTATCCCCCTCCTGCACTTTACCAGGATTGATTCAGGGCTGGGTATATAATCCAATTCTGGTCATAGTGATATGAGGGAAAAGCTTCTGGGAGGCCTCTGGGGAAGGCTTTCTCTCTACACCATTGTGTACTCCTCCCCTTGCACACTGATCGCACATGATAGAACCTCAAAAATAGTTGTAGAATTGAGACCTTAATGCGTTACACCAAGTGATTTCCAAAATTTAAATCATAGGGGCGGTAGCTCAGTGGTAAGAGTGCTTGCCTAGAATCTACAAGGCCCAGGTTTGGTCTTCAGTGTCATAGAAAAATAAATAAACGAATAAGTAAATAAAGTTTAAATCATATATATTGTTGGAAATTGGGGAATATATTCATATAATTCAAAAAGTTTTAAAAAATCTCCCTATCTCGGGGCTGGGGATTTAGCTCAGTGGTTCCGGCGCCTGCCTCAAAAGTGGAAGGACCCGAGTTTTATCCCCAGTACCAAAAAAAAAAAAAAAAAAGTTTGGGCCAGGGATTTGGGCCAGGGATTTAGCTCAGTGGTTTCGCTGCCTGCTGTGCAAGCACAAGGACCCGAGTTCGATCCCCGGTACAAAAAACAAAAAACCAATTCCCCATCTCTATTTCTTAGCTATCAAATTTCCTTTCCCAGGGATAACTCATGCTCCATATTTATCTTTTAGGAACATGTAAAGCATGCTTGTATTTGTAAAAACTTTATCCTTTGTTTAGAGACTAAATAGCTTGCTCTTTTTACTTTTTCACTTAAAAATCTATCTGTATGATCATTCCACATCTGTGTATAAAGTACCTCGTTATTCTTTTTTATGACTATATAATATTCAATAATTTATTTGCACATTTTCTATTGTTGAATATTTAGGTTGTTTCTGATCTTGTGCTGCTATAAACAGTGCTGTTAATTATATAATTGGGCACACAATTTCTACAAGATTATGCATGTGTCCACTCATTTACATGCCAGTGTATCTGTAAGAAAAGTCCCCAAAGTGTAAGTGCTGTGGTCACAGGGTCTTTGAATTTGTAATAGTGTTAGCTGTTGCCAAATTACTACTCTCCATGGGTATTGCATTTATTCCTACTCCTACCTGTCATGTTTGAGACCATTTGTTTTCTTATAGTATCAGGACTAAGTATAAAATTTTTATATTTTTGCTGATCTGATAAGTAAAAAATAGTATTACAGTAGTAGTTTTCATTTTTCCTTTCTCAAATGAGTAAAGGTGAGCATGTTTTCATATTTAGAAGACATTTATATTTTTTTCTTCTGTGAGTACTTATGTTTTACTGATGCTTTCCTTTGATTCCTAGTCTTTCTGTTATGGAATTGTTGGTGCCCTTTACATATTAAAGACAATCATCTTTTGTTCTGTAGTAACTGTTGCAATTTTTTCCCAACTTGTCATTTTGATTGTACGGTTAGAAGTTTTGCCTTGAAGAATTTAAAAATTATGATTTATTTATTTTTGGTACTGGCGATCAAACTCAGGACCTTGCTCTTGTGAGGCAGGTGTGGTGCCACTGAGCTAAATCCCTGGCCCACAATATTGTATTTATTATTTATTGCTGTATAAAAAGTTACTTCCAAATTTAGTGATTTAAAACAAGTACATTCATTTCCTCTTGTTCTAACCCAGAGAAGGGATAGGAATTCAGACAAGACACAGCAGTGAAGGCTTGTTTCTTCTCACTGATGTCTGGGGCTTCAGTTGGAACACTTGAAAGCTTAGAGACGGAATCATCAGATGGGTGATGTAATTCTTTTTTTTTTTTTTTTTTGGTACCGGGGATTGAACTTGGGTCCTTGCGCTTGCGCAGCAGGCGGCAAAACCACTGAGCTAAATCCCCGGCCCTGGGTGATGTAATTCTGTGACCTGGGAGCAGGAATAAGGCTCTGGACCAATAATTTAAATGCAGTGAAATTATTTTCAACCTCAGGCAGGATACGGTGGTGCACACCTGTAATCCCAGATATTTGAGAGGCTGCAGCAGGAAGATCTGGCTCATTGAAGGCTATTCTAAGAAACATATCAAGACCCTGTCTCAAAATAAAATTTAAAAAAAGAAAGAAAGAAAAGAAAATGCTAAATGATGGACATTATTTTCCCTAGATGAGGAAATTGAGGCTTAGAGAACTCAGGTAACTTGCCCAGTGTCACATGGTTAATTTATGATTAAGTCAGGATTTGAACCCAGTTTTGTGTATTGCCAACTATTGCCAACATTTTTTCTCTCCACCTCCTGTGTGTGTGTGTGTGTGTGTGTGTGTGTGTGTGTGTGTGTATCTGTCTGTCTGTCTGTTTGTGTGTTACTGGGGATTGAACCTAGGACTTTGGACTGAGCTACATCCACAGCCCTTTTTAGTTTTTTGGCTTTTTAAAGACAGGGTCTTGCTAAGTCACTAAGTTCTCAGGTTGGGCTCAAGTTGTGGTCCTCCTGCCTCCACCTTCCAGAATGCCAACATTCTTTTCTTTGGGCCAATGTGGGGAGGTGGGGGTCCTCTGGGAGCTTGGGGTGTGCCTGACCTTTCTTTGAGTCATCCAGTGAAGACACAGCCTTGGAAGTACTAGCAACATTGTCTTTCAGGTCTGGTTTTATTTGATCTCTTTTATTTGACCTGCTTTCACTGTAATATTTCATATAAATATTCAAAAGGATGCTGACAAATAGAGGAGGACTATTTACAAAGTAAAGAAAAATCTGCTTTCCTGAGAAAGCCAGCCCGCATTTCCAGGGAGTAAACAATGAGCCTGGACCATAAAAACCTCATTAAAATGTCAGTTTTCAACTTTGTAATTCAAGACTGAATTGGAAATCACTCTTGCCCCATTATTTATGGCTCATCAATAATACATTAGCTCAGCTCCTGGTAAAGCTGACAGTCAAGGGAGAACAGGTCTCTGTATTTGATTTATTCCATACCTGAAGGCCGGGGAGTTCTTTGCACTTGTGTGGCTGTTTGGTGAGGACCTTAGAATCAGACACCCAGGGGCAGCCAGTTTCTCCCCCTCTCCCCAGTGCTATCCTTGTTCCTGCACCTCTAAACCAGTCCTTTCAGCTCAAATACCACTTCCTGCACCTCTAAAACAGTCCTTTCAGCTCAAATACCACTTCCTCAGGAAGGTCTTCCTCAGTGCAAGACAAGGCTCTTTCAGTTACAAGTGATGACAAATGATTTAAATGGGAGAAAGAAGGATGAGTGAAGAGGGAAGAAGGAGAAGAGAGAAGGGGAAAAGCGAGAAGAGATAAGAGAGGTGAAGTGAGGCTCCTTTGAAGCTTCAGTAACACCTTGCCAATGCTGATGTGAGAGTTTCGCTGCCCTCCATCCCTTGGTTTCTTCCAGTCCAAGTGGCTTCATTCTCAGCCAGGTTGCAGGTGATGGGGTCAGAATGCTGACTTGGGGGTCCTGACAGAGTCACTCTTACTGGCATTGTTTGAGTCATTGTGCTTAGTTGTTTAGGAGACAGTGACCCTCCTCGCCCACATCTGGTCATGTGCTCAGTCTTGGGGCTGCTTTTTTCCCCAAGCTACATGATCTGAGAATGGGAAGGGGAAGGTTCTTATATCAAAAGAAGGAATGGAGGTTGGACAGGCAAACCCTACATTTGTCTACACATTTGACCCTTTAAAAACTGTTGATATTTAAATGCATTTCATCCACAAGCATGGTAACAGATAGGACTCAAGTTGATGCATTAATCGACCAAGCTTGGACTTGTCTCTTCTTACTGTCTACTCTCATAGAATTCATCACATGTGCAATATCAGCTACCATACATTCTGCAGCTGCTTATGTCAGCCAATAAATAGCTTTGTCCCACGTGTGATGACACAAGCCTCTTTTTTTATGTTGCTCTGTTTTTTTATTAGCAAAGATACAAGAGGTTTAACATATATCATCTAATTACTCAGAAATTGCTGTCTGAAAACATGATATTTGTGATTAGAAATGCATGGACTAATTATTTTCCTATTTCATGCAAGAAAAAAATAGGGTTTAAGGCTAAAAACTCAAATTGCAGACTATATTATGGTTGTTTTATTAGAAAACATGATCAAAAACACAAGTGTCTTAAATCTTGAGTAACAGTCATCTTCTGGGGTCTCCTGGGAGAAAGCACGGTCATAACACCTTGGCCTTGTACATGGGCCAAGGTTACCAAAGGCAATTTCCCCAGCCTCTGTCATCCTACCACAGCACCCGGAACAGAGTAGCTGCTCAGTAAATACGCACTGCATGAATGTTAGTTATCCAACAAGCATTTATTATTATTGGAAAAAATAATAATAAGAGATGTCTGGTCAACCTGGTGAATCCTCTGCACAAAATGAAGAGTGAGACCATTTTATAATGAAACAAGCCTCAAGCCAGGCTGCATGCACATCACTTATTGTCTACAGAAGATACTGCAAAAACAAATAGAAATCTTACCCTTTTATATGGCTGGAAGGATACACACACACACACATTGTCTTCATCCAAAGGAAAAAGAAAATTTTTGTCTTTTGCATGAGAAGAAAGTTCCATGAAACCAAGAGCCAAGCACCTAGGCTAAACTCCAACAGAGGCAGGGAGCCAGGGCACCTTCCTCCCTGACCTCACATTTCAATGAGGTGGTTCCAAGACCCCCAAAAAGATATTCTTGGATGAAAAACTGCCAAGAGGAGCTTGTTTCACTTTTAAGAAAAGACAGAGAAAGTCTTTCTGAAGCAATACTGAAAGAAAAGAGAGAGGAGACGATCTCTTTCCTTCTTGGCACCAGGAAAGTTTTCAATTTAATTTTATTTTTTGGATTTGTATTTACTGTCTTACCATCTGCCTCACTGGGGTGATAAGAGCATCAGTATGGAACCACTGGAGAAATTTACCCTAGCGAAAAACAGGATCTCTCCTCCTCAAGATAACCATTATATAAACAGCTTGACCTTCCAGTATTTGGAATGGTCATGACTCCAGTTTAAATGTCTCACTTTCACCTGCAGTGGAGTTGGAAGAAAGGAAATAGATTTAGATGTGGAAAGTCATCAAGGCCAAAAGGGTAGCCTCTCTCTGTCTCTCATGGAGTTATAATATAGTTTACAAGGGTAGAGTATGGTATTTTTCCCACAATGACCATTGCAATATTTATAGTCACACATGCTCATCCAGAGTTTTCTCCTTCCCCCATCAAGAACTATAGTCTGCTACAGTTGGATCTTAAATGTCACCTAAAGCCCCATATATTATAGGCTTGGGCCCCAGGATGATGCTATTGGAAGGTGGTAGCACTTTTAGAAGATGGGGACGTGCCCTTGAAGGGGGTTGTAGGTCTCAGGCTCTTCCTCTTTGCTCCCTGGCTCATGATAGATGTGTGTTTTTCTGCCATGTGCCCCCACCATGAAGTGCTGCCTTGCCTCGGGCCCAATTGATCATGACAGGGGCCTCCAAAACTGTGAGCTAAAATAAACTACTTCCTTTTTACGTTATTTGGTCAGAAACCTGACTAATACAGAATGTATATCTCCTCTCCTTGAACTTGGGTGGGCCTTTATGAATGTCAAGAAAAAAAATGGCTAGGGGTATAGCTCAGTGGCAGAGCACTTGCCTAGCATTTGTAGGGTCCTGGGTTCAAACCCCAGCACTGAAAAACAAAGCAAAACAAAAACACACACAAGAAATTGTTAAGACTGTCACAAAAGCCCAGGAGAAGAGACAGTGTATTTATTCTGCCACCTGATCCCCTTGCTAGGCCACCATTTGATGGTAGCTCCATTTATTTAGGGTTAGGTTCCTGTGGGTGGCCCTTCTTCTGAGACAGCTCTTGACAGCTTCTGGAAACATTGCTTTGGTCCCTTGCCCCTTGTTAAAGAAAAAATTATTCTGACATTTGCTAAAATGTTATCATTTACATTATGGAGGACTTTATTCAAAACTACTGCAATAGAAACTTGATCAACAGGGGAGAGAGATGGGCCTGAACTCAAACACAATGAGGACAAGTAGGGATTTACAGCCAAGAAGTAGTTGGAGGTCAATGGATGGAAAGTTACTAAACGGAGATATCAAGGCTGGGGGGATTCTTGCTAAACCTACTAACAAGATTTTCTGTTTCACCTTAATTTCCCAAATACATTCTCTTTCAGTCACCAGCATGAGTGGCTTAGAGCTGCTAGAATTTTTTTTATTAAATTCTTTTATTGGTACATTGTAGGTATACAACACAATTACATTTCTCATTGGGAATTGTACCTTTACATAATGCTTCTTGGTTCTTATTTTTTCCCCATTCCTAGCCCTCCCTTCACGCCCTCCACCCTTCCCTATTTACAAAGACTTTATTTCCATTTTTTCCATTTCTCACCATTTTTGCTTTCCTTTCTTTCCTTTTCCCGGCCCCTCCCACTACCCCTACCCCTTTGGACCTTTTCTTCCTATTTTGCATTATCGATTATTCATTCTAAACATTGGTGCATTTTAGGTATACAATATAATGACATTCATCATTGGAAATTTGCACCTTTACATAATCTCTCTTGGTTCTTATTTTTCACCCTTGCCCAGCCCTCCCTTCAACCACTCCATTCCTATTTACAAAGATTTTGTTCCTGTTTTTCCATTTTCTCATATTAATCCCATTCACGTCTGTCTTTTCCCCTTGCCCTCCCACTTCCTTCCCCTTTGCCCCTTTTTTTCCTCTTTCACATTACCTATTATACATTTAGTCCATATTTACACTTTCAGTTTTTCACACCAGAGAAACTATTTGGTATTTATACATGTGTGACCTATTTATTTCACTTAAGAATATTGCCTCAATGTGCATCCACTTAACTATAAATGTCTCTAATTTCTCATTTTTTATGGGTGAGTAGTACTCCATTTTATAAGAAAACCGCATTTTCTTTATCCAGTTTCCAGTTGATGGGCATTTGGGCTGTTTCCAAGTTTTAGCTATTACAAACTGTGCTGCTATGAACATGGGTGCACATATATCACTGTGGTATGATTCTTCTAATTCTTTGGGGAAGATACCCAGCAGTGGAATAGTGGGGTCAAATGGGACTTCCAGTCCTAGTTCTTTGAGGTATCTCCATACTGATTTCCACAGTGGTTGCACCAGTCTGCACTCCTACCAGCAGTGGAGCAGGGTTCCTCTTTCCCCACAGACCCACCAGCATTTGTTATTGGTTGATTTCATGATAGCAGCCGTTCTTTCTGGAGTGAGGTGGAATCTCAGCATTGTTTTCATTTGCATCTCTCAAATGACCAGTGATGTTGAACATTTTTTCATGTATTTATTTGCTATTTCTACTTTGTCTGAGAAATGTCTGTTCATTTCAGATGCCCATTTTCAGATTGGGTCTTTAAATTTGGGAGGTCTGATCTTTTTAAGTTCTTTATAGATTCAAGATAGTAGACCTTTGTCTGAGGGACCGCTGGTGAAGATTTTTTCCCACATTGTGGGTTGTCTCTTCACACTGCTGGTGGTTTCTCTAGCTGTGCAGAAGCCTTTTAATAAGAAGAGATCCCATTTGTTGATTGTTTGTGCTAGCTCAAGGGCAACTGAGATTTTGTTCATAAAATCTTTTCCTACACCAATGTCTTCAAGGGTTCTACCTAACCTCTGTACCAACTGGTTCAGAGTTTCTATTTTAATATTTAGATCTTTAATGTATTTTGATTTTAGTTTAGTGCATGGCGAGAGATATAGGTCTAGTTTTAATCTTTGGCAAGTTGAAGCCCAATTTTTCCAGCATCATTTATTAAAGAGGCTATCTTTCCTCCAGTGAGGGTGTTTGGCTCCTTTATCAAAGATGAGATGGCTGAGTGTGTCTGGCGTTGTTTCTGCATCTTCTAATCTGTTCCACTGGTCCTCAGGTCTGTTTCTTTGCCAGTACCATGCTGTTTTTATCACAGTAGCTTTGTAGTATAGTTGCAGGCTGGGGATTGTCATCCCCCCTGCCATGTCTGTGTTACCTAGAATTGCTTTTGCTATTCTGGGTCTCTCCTTGTTCCAAATAAATTTTTGGATTGTTTTCTCAAGGTCCATGAAGTATGCTGCTGGGATCTCAATTGGAATTGCATTGAATCTATATAGCAGTTTTGGAAGTATGGCCATTTTCACTCTATTAATCCTTCCTACCCAGGAGCAGGGGATGTCTGTCCATTTTCAGATATCATCTTCAATCTCTCTTTTCAGAGTGCCGTAGTTTTCAGAGATGAGGCCTTTGATTTCTTTCGTTAGGTTGATTCCTAGGTATTTCAGTTTTTTCGATGCTATTGTGAAAGAAATTATTTGCCCTATTTCTCTCTCAGTGAGTCTGTCATTTGTGTAGAAGAAAGCTATTGATTTTTGTGTGTTGACCTTGTAACCAGCTACTTGACTGAATTTGGTTATTAAGACTAGAAGACTTTTGGTGGAGTTCTTGGGGTCTTCTATATAGAGTATCATGTCATCAGCAAATAATGACAACTTGACTTCTTCATTTCCTATCTTTATTCCTTTTATTTCTTTCTCTTGTCTAAT
This sequence comes from Heterocephalus glaber, assembly GCF_053883595.1. Lineage (NCBI taxonomy): Eukaryota > Metazoa > Chordata > Mammalia > Rodentia > Bathyergidae > Heterocephalus > Heterocephalus glaber. Next base: position 20,895,532 of record NW_028258143.1, on the reverse strand, counting down.
TGCCGTGGCTAATGTTTCCAGAACTATATTGAACAAGAGTGGTGATAGTGGACATTCTTGTCTTGTTCCTGATTTTAGTGTGAAGGATTTCAGTTTTTGACCATTTAGTATGATATTGGCTGTTGGTTTTCATAGATGGCTTCTATCAGTTTGAAGTAGAGACCAACGATTCCAATTTTTTGTAGGGTTTTTATCATAAATGCATGTTGGATTTTGTCAAATGCTTTTTCTGCATCTATGGAGATAATCATAATGTTTTTGTCCTTGGTTGTATTGATATAGTGCATTACATTGATTGATTTTCGTATATTGAACCATCCCTGCATCCCTGGGATGAATCCCACTTGATCAGGGTGTATGATCTTCTTGATGATCTTCTGCATTCTGTTTGCCATTATCTTATTAAGGATTTTTGCATCTATGTTCATTAGTGAGATTGGCCTATAGTTCTCCTTTTCAGTTGAGTCTTTCTCTGCTTTGGGGATCAAGGTGATGCTTGGTTCCAGGAATGAATTTGGGAGTATTGCTTCCCTTTCAATTTCACTGAAGAGTTTAAACAGTAGTGGCAGCAGTTTCTATCTAAATGTCTTGTAGAATTCAGCAGTGAAGCCATCAGGGCCTGGGCTTTTCTTAGTTGATAAGTTTTTAATTACATTTTCAATTTCATTGGTTGATATTGGGTTGTTTAGAATTTTTAGGTCTTCTTGGTTCAACTTTGGTAATTCCTATCTGTCCATTTCTTCTGTGTTGTCCATCTTATTGGTGTATAGGTTCTGGAAGTAGGTATTGATGATCCTCTGGATTTCTGCTGGGTCCATTGTAATTTCACCCTTTTCATTCCTAATTGCATGGATTTGGGCCTTTTCTTTCCTTTTTCTGACAAGGTTGGCTAAGGGTTTGTCAATTTTGTTGATTCTTTCGAAGAACCAACTCTTGGCTTCATTGATTTTTTTGTATCGTTCTCTTAGTCTACATTCCATTGATTTCTCCTCTGATCTTCATAATTTCCTCTCTTGTATGAGCTCTGGGGTTGTCCTGTTCTTCTTTTTCTAGAAGCTTGAGGTGTAGCATCAGGTTGTTTAATTGGGCTTGTTCACTTTTCCTAATATGCGTATTCACTGCTATGAATTTCCCTCGTAAGACTGCTTTCATTGTGTCCCATAGATTCCGATATGTTGTATTGTCATTGTCATTTAATCGAAGGAACTGTCTGATTTCTTCTTTAATTTCCTCTGTGACCCATTGGTTATTCAGAAGTGTGTTGTTCAATTTCCATGTGTTTATGAAATTTTTTGAGTTTCTTTTGCTATGGATCTCCAATTTCATCACACTATGGTCTGATAATATACAGGGGTTAACTTCAGTTCCTTTGCACTTACTTAAACATGGTCTATGTGTGAGTATGTGGTCTATTTTTGAGAATGACCCATGTTCAGCTGAGGAGAATGTGTATTCTGATTTTGTGGTGTGCAAGACTCTGTAAACATCTGTTAAGTTCATTTGTTCAAGAGTTCGATTGAGTGCTAGTATTTCATTACTTATTTTTTGTCTAGTTGATCTATCTATTTGTGACAGTGGGGTGTTGAGGTCCCCCACTACAATTGTATTAGTGCATATATGACTTTTTATGTCCGTTAATATTTGTTTTATATAGTTGGGTGCACTAGTGTTTGGTGCATAGATATTTATGATTGTCATCTCTTCCTGTTGGATTGTTCCCTTTACAAGGATGTAGTGTCCTTCTTCATCTCTCTTCATCAGTGTTGGTTTGAAATCTACTTGATCTGCGAAGAGGATAGCTACTCCTGCTTTTTTTCGGGTTCCTGTCACATGGAGTATTGTTTTCCACCCTTTAACTTTCAGTCTATGAGTTTCCTTTTGAATGAAGTGTGTTTCTTGTATGCAGCATATTGTTGGATTTTGCTTCTTGACCCATTCTGCCAGTCTATTTCTTTTGATTGGTGAGCTGAGACCATTAACATTGATGGTTATAACTGAAATGTATTGACTTGTCATTGCCATGACTTTTTCTTTTTGTTGGGTTCTCCCCCTTTACATTTAATTTCTTGTCATGCCAGATGGGTTCATTCTGCTTTGTTTCCTGGGGTTGTGATCCTCAATGTCCGTTCCTAGGATATTGTGTAAAATTATTTGGAGTGCTGGTTTGGTATTCATGAAGTTGCTAAGGTGCTCTTTGTCATGAAAGTATCTTATTTCTCCATCCATTTTGAAAGATAGTTTTGCAGGGTACATCAATCTGGGTTGGAGGCTGTTTTCTTTTAGGGCTTGGAATATGTCACTCTAAGCTCTTCTTGCCTTGATGGTTTGTGTTGAGAAGTCTGCTGTGATTCTGATGGGCTTTCCTTTGTAAGTGATTTCTTTCTTTTCTCTAACTGCTTGTAGAACTTTATTCTTCTGTTGAGTTTCTGGAATCTTAACAATTATATGCCTATGTGTAGATTTTTTTTTGATCAAGGCTATTTGGAGTCCTATATGCCTCACTTATCTGTATGTCAAGCTCTTTTTCCCTGCTTGGGAAGTTTTCTGCCATTATTTCTGTGAAGAGATCTTTTATGTCATCTGCACTCTCTCCTGTTTCTTCATTGACTCCAGTCAGCCTTATGTTATTCTTCTTTGCATCATCTAGCAGCTGCTGGATTTATTTCTCATGTTCCTTCATAATTTTGAAGCAATTTTTCTTTTCCTGGTCACTAATTGCAATCTTATCTTCTATATCTGAAATTCTGTCCTCACATTGGCTCATTCTGCTGTGTAGACTTTCAGTGGAGTTTTTCATGTCCTGGAAATCTATTTGCATCTGTTTTATGGATTCCATTTGTTTCCTATGTTGGGTTTCCATCATGTTCCTGAGCTCCTCTCTAGATTTATTAATCATGTCTTGCACTAGGTGCACAATTTCTCCTGTTATCTGAGAAATTATTTCTGATTTCATTTTTTCCAGATCCCCTTTTGTTGCCAGTTCAGTGGGTCTAGGGGGTTGAGTATCAGAGTGTTCCATCTTATTTCCCTTTGGGGTTGCTGTAGGTGATCTGGGAGTCTGATTTTGAAACTTATTTACGTGTTTTCTTATTTCAACTTGGCGGTGGGGGCTGTTGGCGCCTGCACAGATTACCTCCTCTGAGCTGGGAGAGATGGGATAGGGGCCGGGGGCAGCAGTAGGGATGGTGGCCCAAAAGCCCTTTCTTGTGGGCTGGGAACAGTGGGAGGGATGGTGGCTGGGAAGCCCCTTCCTCTGGACCAGGGGCAGTGGGATGGCGGCTCAGAAGCCCCTACCTCTGGGCCGGGAGCAGTGGAACTCAGTACCGTGGTCTGGTGGTCCGGTGTCTTCTGCGTCTTTGTAGTGTGGAACCAGGTGTCTGTACAGAGGAGCGGGGTGGGGGTGGGGGTGGGGTCCAGTGGATTGTTGCCGGGGCGCGGGCTAATTTGGCGTTTTCCTTTCGACTCGGGACCTCGGCAGGGCGTGTGCAGACCTGCCTGTCTGCAGCGGGCTGATTTGGCGTCTTCCCCTACTAACAAGATTATTGCTAAGGGCAGGCCAGGATATATATCAAAGATGAAGAGGGAAAGAGAAACTATCACCAGGTATAACAATCAAGGGTAGGGTGGGAGTTCTCACTGAATTAACTGAGCAGGATTCTTGCTTGCTAAGACCAGGTCAGCGAGAATGAAGACAGGAAAGGCCAAGGATGATATTTAGAAGAGGAAAAGCTCCCAGAACCTAACTAAAGTTTGGTCCAGGAGAATGTTTCTGTCACTCTTCAGGCTTATTGTGGTTGATCTTTGGGGCTTCCTTGCCTGTTGTTACTTCCTGCCTACCCTCTGCACATAATCTTTCTTTTTATTTTCTTTATTTTATTTTTGTTGTCCAGGGGATTGAACCAAATCCTCATGCATGCTAGGCAAGTGCTCCACTGTTGAGCTATATCCCTAGCCTTTTTTTACTTTGGAACAGGGTCCCAACACGTTGCCCAGACTGGCCTTGAGCTTGTGATCCTCCTGCCTCAGGCTCTTGAGGACCTGAGATAACAGGCATGCTCCACTGTGCCCAGCCATAATCCTTTCATTAAACTCTTTTTTCAGTCAAACCATTTGAACAATGGCTTCATCTTCTGCCAGGCCCCCTACTGTGGCTCCTACCACCAGTCAGAGAAAAAAGATCTGGCAAACTCACTTCAGAAGCCCCAAGAGAACCCTAGGGCACAGGCTGGGGCTGTCTTGAGTTCAAATTCCAACTCCTCCCCTTGTTAGTTTTGTTAATAGAACAAGTGCTCATCTTCCCCGAGGCTCAAGTTCCCACCCTTCAAGTAGTCTTGGAAAACCAGATATGATAATACAACCCCAAGTTCTAACAGACTCCATACATTGTTTCCCCACTCCTTTCCCTTCCTCTCCTCCTCTCCCCTTCCCAACTTCCTTATGATATTGTTTGCTTGGTCAGGTTTCACAAAGCCACCGATTACATCCAAAGCTTATAATACGCCTTTCCCAGAACACTTCAAACTCTTTTCTCAACTCTGAGGTTTGCAGCCTCCCACTTAAGGAAGAATGGCTTGCCATAGGCCGGACGGTTATTGAATTGTCCAGAACAATTGTTGTTTTGATTTTTCATCGGACAGCTTCAGTATAGAGCACAGATTTCATCTTCGTGGGTTTTTTTTTTAATGTCATTCAAATGAAAAATGAATACCTAGAGTTGTTACAGAAAATACTCAAACAAAACAGAAGTCTATATAATAAAAACTGTAAGTTTTAAATCTTTTGCATTTTCTGATGCACATCAAGTGTTTTGGAGCCCAAGGGAACTAGAAAGTAACATTTTTTTCCAGCCTAATCTTGAACCAATTGAGAAATAAGATTAAGGGAGATGGGGACCTATATCATCTATCTATCTTTCTTTCTTTCTTTCTTTCTTTCTTTCTTTCTTTCTTTCTTTCTTTCTCTCTCTCTTTCTCTCTTTCTCTCCCTCTCCCTCTCCCTCTCCCTCTCTCTCTCTCTCTCTCTCCTTCATTTTGAGGATGATGCCCAGGGCTTCATAATGCTAGACACTGACCCCAGTGCAAAATATTACTTTTATTAGTAATAAAGTTGTCTTGGAGAATGCTGTTTATATTTGTGGGCAAGCAGGTTTCCCAACACTAAACCCAGAATTCAATAGACCACTATCCTGTCAGAGAGGGCATTAGACCAGTGGGGCAGGCCCAGTGCAGGAGCCTTGGCCACCCATCAGTCACAGCTTGGCCCAGGTTCATCCAGTTATGGGCTCTTCGTAGGAAGGTGAGGTGGTAAAGGAAGGAGGAATGGCCAGAACTCATAGGGGTTCCTTATAATCCCAAATGCATCTGCCTGTAGAGCTAGCCTCACTGTGCTTGTGTATGTGTGTGCACAATCCTGTGTGTACGTGTGTATGTATGTGTTAATGAAGAAGGAGAAAGAGGTCAGGAGGGTTAAGTAATTGTTGCTCTCCAAGAAAAAACAAGCATCAAGGAGGGGCTCAGGATTGCTCTTCCACCAACATCTGCTCCCTGCTACTGCCATAGTACTTCCACACACACCCACACACTTATTTCATCAGGCCCTCCATGATTATTTGTGTAGAAAATGTTTCTAGAAGGGAGGCAGTGGTTGTGAATATGCTTTAGGTTGATGTGGGCTGAACACATTGCTGAAAGCACCCCCTCTTCCCTTTAGTATTTCTGCTGGAATTTGCCAACCTCACCTTCACAATAACAGATTTCTTGGGAGGAGGGCTGTTACAGGCTGGAGCTTGTTGCTTTAACAGCTGCTTAGCAGTCTGAGCAGAGGACAGCACCGAGGACCCAGGCTTTCCTCCCGTGGAGTTTCAGAGTTGCAGGCACCTGGCCAGGTAATGGAACTTCCTCTGCTTTCAAGTCCTCGTCTGTCAAAAGGGCATCATATCATTTAGGGCTTTGAGTGATGTGGATGTAAGGTGTCTGGGAGAAAGGGCAAGAAAGGAGACACCAGGGGGAAGGGAGTGAGTACCAGTGCAGAGAAAGAAAAACTGGATCTGCAAGAGCCACTTGGGGGTCCCTGAACTGAGGGGTCAGAAGGCATCCTGCCCAGAACTGAGACTCATTCAGGTTGAGCTGGTCACCCTGAACATCTGCCAAATGCTTAAACAGCCTCCCGGGGACCCCAGGACCTTGAAGGCCTTCATCCAGGCAGTTCAGGGTCAGCCCGGTCCCCAAATGCCTGGGTGAACCAGAAGGGCCTCCCTGTTCTCACCTGATCATCAAAGGCTTCCTTGGGTGATGGGAGTAATGGGAGTGAGACTTCCTGGAATGAGGGAACATGCGTTTACTAATGAAGAAAAGTGAAAATCCGAAATAAAGTTTAAGATAGCTGCCCCTCGGAAATACAGGCAATAGTATTTACCATGCCCCTGCGTCTTTGAACCAGAGGCTGAGTGTTACTAGTGTGTTGTTGGGGTCAGTTGCCCATTTGCACCCAACTATCCTGTGGCTTAGGTCAGTAGACTCCCTGGGAGACGGCTTTTCCAGGGCTGGAGTTGGAGGGAGGGGTGCAGCGTCCCGGGCTGGGCTGAGCTCCCTTCGCCTCGCCTCCTCCCCCTCCAGACCCCGCTGGGTGGAGGCGCGGGCAGCGTTGCTTTCTTATCAAAGAGTCTGGCGGCTTAGTTCGCGCGGGAGCCCAGTCCCAGGAAGAGGAGTCCGGGGACCGCCACGGGTCAGGTCGGGTGGCTCCCTCATGGCTCCTGGAGGAATAGGCTCATCCTAGGCTCTGGGGCGTGCGCCGGCCGCTGAGCTCCGGAGCTGGCAGAGTGCACAGGCCGGCGGCCGTCGGGGCGCCTGCGGGCAGTGCGCTGGGCACCATGCGCCCCAGCCTGTCCCCACTGCTGTTTCTCTCCTGCGCCGCGCACACTGTGAGTATCTCGCCCCTCCAGGGCAGGGGGCCGCCTGTCTGTCCCCTCCAGCGCATGATGGAAGTGCAGGGGACCGGCAAATCTTTCCCCGAGGAGAGGGAGCCCCTCCCTCCCCCAACAACCGCGTGTGCGCTGAGCGTGGGAAGCTCTAAACTAAATCCACCCCCCACTTCACCCTTTTGGGGGGGGGGCGCCTAAATTCCTCCTGGATGGAAAATCTGGAATCGCCCCTGGCAATGCCTAATGTGCGGGCATTTTGCTTCCACAAGGAAACCTCCAAAGTGCTGTTTGAGACTATTATCCTCGCTTTACGGACAAGGAACCCAGGGCTCAGAAAGTCAGGGGAAAATCTTGCCTCAGGTCAGAAAAGGGCTTGGAACCCGCTTCCGTCTGTCCCAAATCCTTGACATTTTCACACGCGCCGCCGGGCTGCAGATGGGAAAAATCTCAGAATGCTCCAACCGAGCTTCTGGTCTGCAACGGGACAGTTTACACCCCTGTCCTGGGGACTTTGGCTTTCTCATGTCCCCTGTCTTACTGCGCCAGGGAGCGACTAGCTGTTCCCCACAACCTAGGTCTAAAGAGGGTCTGAAAGAGAAGAGAAGGCGGGCGGGTGGGTAGTTTGGTTTTCTTTTCCGTAGAAACTCCTTGGATTTCTGGGGTTCTCCCTGTGGTATTTGTGAATGAGAGAGGCTGCACCCAGACTGGCAGGATGGAGCCAGTGGGGAAACGGGCCGGGCTGTGGGGGCAGATTCCAGAACCACTACCATGCCCAGCGTGTCTTCATTCTCCATCCTGGGCAAGTGTTTCCTGGTGTCCATCAACCTTGACTTCCTCTAGTCTGCTCCTGTTTGATTGCAAGAAAAACTTCTACTCCTGGAGTGGAGAGCATTGGCACGCAGGGGATGTGCTCTTTCTATAGCTCCATGGCATTCAGGCATCTGTAATTTGGAAGAGTGTGGCGTGGGCCTCATTCCCAGGACTCACATAACCTAGGAGCCTCTTCTATTCAGTGTCAGTGCTGGTGCTGGAAGGTGCTAGTGAAACAGTACCCACTCATTAGTGTGAACTCCGAGTTTGAGTTTGGGGAAAAGCCATCTGAAAGACTGGGGACAGTTCAGAGCCAAATGCAATCTGGAGGTGTGTTTGTTATTCAGTGCCTGGAGGTGGGAGAGGCAATAGCTCCTTCCTTTGGAGTCTCCTAGCCTCCTTAATTATTTGCAGAAACCCTGAGGTTGTTATAACTTGACTGCAAGACTGAGGCTCAGCCTACTTTTTTGTTCTGTTTTGTTTTAAATTTCAAGGAGGTGTTGACCCTTCCTTAGGTCATCTAAGGAATAATCAAAGGGGAAAATGAGAGACTTTGCTTGGTTCAAGTCTTCAGTGTACCCTGGAAAAGTGCTTCCTTAAACTCTGATTGGATTCCCTCATTTTACAAATGAGCAAACTGACATCCATTGAGAGAACAACAAGTTAGCATAGAGCTGGGATCCTCAACCCTGGGGCTGTGTCCACTGCAGTCCTTGTTTACATGTCATTTCCATACACTCATGGTCTGCATTACAGGGATTCTTGAATATTGGTCACAGTCTTCTAGTTATTTTATGGGCTTATCCTGATACTTCTTGGCAGAAAAGTCATTTAATAAATTAGAGTGGAATTGACCTACTTTGTCTGGAGTATTTCCCAGCCTTTGAAACCCTGCTTTTCTTCGGTTTGACTCTGTATAGTCAAACATTTGATTTCAGAATTCAAGGGTACTAAAAGTAACTTTTTATTCATTTGGGGCTCTCCTTGAGGAAGATCATGGGTATCTTCTGAATGGGAGTCACTGAGTCCAAATTGCTCATTCCTACCCATTCCAGGCAGATGTCAGAGGGTCCTCTGCAAGTGGCAATGGCCAAAAGAGACAGTTTTCAAAGGCCTCCTATAAGAAACACCGAACACACCTTTCTCTAATGCTCTGCCCCTAAGTATCTTGTGGGAGCTTTTACCTGGTATATTATTGTAATTATTTACTAATACCTTTGTCCCCTTAGCCCCTGTAACATGTATACTTTGAACTTGAGCACTGAAACTTTATCTTGTTTATCCTTTACATCTGGAGCCTGTAAGAGGGAGTTCATTGGGTGTATGCTGAATGAATGATGAGTAAATGAAATGATGGCACTCAGAGGAGAGTGTCGCAACAGGTGCAGCTTCATATAGCAACAGTAATGAAGAATCACATCTTGAAAGCAATTATTGCTTGCTAAATTGTATATAAACTTGTCAGGCAATGGAAAAGAGTCCCTCAAGGTAGAGCTTTTAAATCCACGGCACTGGACAAACTACCAACTCGATAACCTTAATGAATTAAGTGGAGTGGTTGGGCTGTTTTTCTCTTCAAACCTGATTTCTTTCTTTCTTTTTCTTTTTTTTTTTTCAAGCCTGATTTCTTAATTTTGATACTGTGTTAGTCACCAAGACAAAATACCCAGATAAATAACCTAAAGGAGAAAAGGCTTATCTTGGCTCATGGTTTCACTGATCTCAGGTCCTGGCAGGTTGCTTTTGGGCCTGTGGCGGCAAGTACATCATGCTGGGAGCATATTTTGCAGGAAATCTGCTCACCTCACAACATCTGAGAGAGAGAGAGAGAGAGAGAGAGAGAGAGAGAGAGAGAGAGAGCGAGCTAGAGACATGCACAAAGGGGCTGGAGTCCCAGTATCCCCTTCCAGGGTACACCCCTCACTTTCCTCCACTAGGCCCCACCTACTGAAGGCTCTACCATTTCCCAGTAGTGTCACAGGCTGGGGACTAAGTCTTTAATATATGGGCTTTGGTGGAATATTTAAGATCCAAACTATAACAAACAACGGGCCAGATAGTTCTCTATTGTGAGGCCTGTCCTGTTGCATTGTACAGCATCTAGCAACATCCCTGATATCTGTCCACTAGAAGCCAGGCATGTCTTTCCAAAGCTGTGACAACAGAAACTGTCTGCAGACATTGCCAAGTGTTGTCTGTCAATAGGGAGGGAAAAATTTCCCTGTAAATCTCTCATGTTCCACTGGAGACAGTAACCAAGCTGACAATAGAGTTCACTGCATGTTGAATTCAGAGCAGTGAGGCTGGTGATGGGGAATCTTGAGTCAAAGCATGGAAACAGGTGTACCTGATAAAAACTTGTTTCTAAGCTATACAAGAAAACTTCTGTAAAGAATGGGTTCCTTGGTCTTTTCTGTCCTCCCTTTCATCTTTTCTGTGCCTATGACCATCCTTCCTCAGTTGATGGCTCAGAAACATGAAATTTCCAAATATGGAGTCTGGCACATAGATGCCTATGTGCCCTCACATGGTGGCCCTCACCCCATCTATGGTGCATCTGGATCCAGAGGCTGACCAGACCTTTGACAGCCTGGTAAGCAGCATTTTAGGAAGGCCCCCAAGGGTAACCTGGGAAGGAGGTTATTGATGACTTTTCAGAGGTGGGTCACTGGAGATTTTCTTTATGAACTTGAAAAATCATTTCTTCATTTTCTGAAGAAGTATTTGTAAATTAAAATAAATTCATAAATGATTGGTGATGATGATGATGGTGGTGCTGGTGGTGATGATGATGATGATGACCCCTTATTTTTTTTTTTGGTACTGGGGATCGAACTCGGGACCTTGCGCTTGCGCAGCAGGTGCCGGAACCACTGAGCTAAATCCCCAGCCCAATGACTCCTTATTGAGCTCCATTCCACACCAGACACAGCCAGGTCCTTCCCAGACTATCTAATTTAATTTTCACAATGTCGTTCATTGCCTGCATTGTGCAGGGGAGGACACTGAGGCTCGGAGAGAGAGGTGAAGGAGCTTGTGGAAGGTCACCTGGCTGGACAGGATGGTGTGGGAATTCACCACTGGTAGTATCCTCTGTCACTAAGGAAACCTGCTCTGGGTTACTTGTTCCCAAGGGGCCATCCTAAAAATTCTCTCCCAAACCTCAAAATGACATTAATTTTCATTTAATCTCATCACTTTATAAAATATAAAACAAATACTGAATTGTACACAGCTCTCAGTGAGCAGGCCAGAGATGAGCTTGGGGGTGACAATTTCAAACAGGATGAAGCACCACTTTCCATATGTTTAGGGAAGTCCCTCTCTTGGCTTTGGCATCACCCTCTGGAGTTCTCACAGAGCTCCCCTTACTTCACTGTGCCCCCATTATCTTCTCTCATAGTCTGAGCCCCAAAACTTCCTATCATGCCCAGGGAAGGCTCAGCCTCTCTTTCTGGCACTTCCTCTTGAAGGCCTAGATTCCTATACAGGATTAGAACTCCACCACTACAGTATCCCCCAACATTGCCCCCAGTTTGGTCCTTTGTAGGCCGATGGCTCTTACCACTGACCTGCACTCAGGCTCCAGGAAACTCTGTAGCCCGAGGTAAACCCACAGCCTCTGATCCTCTCTACTCACATTACAAACAGAAAGCTGCTCAGTACTGTGTGGACTGGAGAAAATAAGAATATCCTGGGCTCACCCAGCCCAAGGATCCATGTTGGATGATTCCAAGGCGCATTTGGGAAGGAGAGTCCCTGGTTAATCCTGTTCTGCAGACTGCCTCAACAGCTGTCAGGATTCTAGAGGTTTCCAGAGTCCTTTCTACAATCTCCCTATGTCCCACCTTGCTTCCCCAACCCCTGGCTTTCAGAGGCGCTCCCTGACATGGACCTGTCTTTTACAATCCTTGACTCCCCACCTGCCCTCTCATTTCCAACAAGGAGATTTGCCTCTCATTTTCTGAGAGTTAAGACTGCTTGGATGGACCTCCTCTGGCCAAGTTCTTACCGTGATAGATGTGTCTAAGTTGCACTCTCTCTTCCCTTCCTTACCATTCATCTCAGTCAGCTGGCTTGTCATAACAAAATACCACAGGCAGACCAGCTTAAACAGCAGAGATTTATTTTCTCACAATTCTGGAGGCTAAAGTCTAGAGCAGGGTCCAGTAAGATTTGGTTTTTGGTGGGGATTCACTCCCTCCCTGGCTTGAAGAGTCTGCTTTGTCCTCACAGCCTTTCCAAAGAGCATGCTGAGCAGGGTGAGCACTTTCTGGTATCTTCTTCCTTTTTTTTTTTTTTCCATTAAGTTTATTGGTACATTTTAGGTATAAAATACAGTTACATTCATCATTGGGATCTTGTACCTTTACATGAATATCTTGGTTCTTATTTTTTTCCCCTTCCCCTGCCCTCCCTTCACCCCCTCCACCCTTCCCTATTTGCAAAGACTTTGTTTCCATTTTTTTTCTTTTCTCATATTTTTTTCTTTCCCCTTCTTTCCTTTCCCCTACCCCTCCCACTTCCCCTACTCTTTTAGACTTTTTCTTCCTATTACACAACATCAATTATACATTTTTAAAATTACAATATCAAAATTTAGAGGACATTACCACAGATTTTACAGAATTTAAAAGGATATAGAAAGCATATTACAAAAATCTTTTTTGAAAAAAATTTGACAACTTCTAAGAAGTACCTTGGAGGACAAATTAATGAAGCTAACTCTGGAGGAAATATAAAATTTGAATAGCACCTATTAAAGAAAGTATATTCCTAGCTTGAAAACCTACCTATATGACAACAGCAGGCTTATAAACATTTTAACTGATAAATTATATCAAGCAATTAAAGCAGAAAAAAGGAAGAACACTTCTCCCCTCATTTTAGGAACTCAACATTGTGCTAATCCTAAAACTGGATAAAGATAATAGAAGAAATGAGTATGAACATAGATGGAAATTTAACAAAACAAACTATTGGAAGTCAGATCTGGCAGTATGTAGAAAGGGGTTTTATTATAGGGATGGCAGTATTGGTTCAGCATTGGAAGATCTACCCCCAAAAGTTATCATTTTAGCAGAGGAAAGGAAAAAGCCATATGATCCTGTCAGTAGTTGCAGAAAAAGTATTGGACTAAATTCTACAGCTGTTCATGGTAAAAGCTGTCAGGAGACTAGAAGTAGAACAGAACCTTCTCAACAGTTAAACCATGTACTCCATACTTCCAGCAAGAATGCCTCATATGAATGGAAAAGATACAATGCTTTCTCCCTAAGGTAGGGAACAAGGGCAGATATGCCTACTTTCATCTGTCCATTAAACTTTGAAACATAGGCCCCAACCAAAATAGTCTGGCAATAAAATGACACAATTAGGATAGGATTGGCAAGATAGAAATAAAATGTTTGTATGTAGATGAAATGATCATCTACAGAGAAAATACTAAAAAATCTCTAGGAGCCCCTAGAAGTTGTATTTGAATTTAGCAGGATTAGAAAACACAAGGTATATATAAAAATTCAGGTCTTTGTGTACTGGTATAAATGAAGAATTGGATATTGAAATTTAAAAGTTATGTAGGAGTACAAAGGACCTAGAAAAGTAAAAAGAAAAAGAAAAAAAAATCAGTGGTGGAAGACATTTATTACCTAATTTTATAACTTCCTCTAAAGCTATAGTAATCAAGGCAGTGCTGGTGTAAGGAAAGACATATAGATCATTAGAATAAAACAGAGAATCTAGAAATAGAACCACACATATATGGTCCATAATTTTGAAAGATTATTTGACATTAACATTTTATAGAAATAAATTCAAGAGGCGAGGAAAACATAATGTTTTCAGCAAATGGTACTAGAACACCTGGTATCCATATGTAAAAAACCCTTAACCTCAACCCTTTATTTCCTTACATAAAAAGAACTTGAAAGGATCTATGAACCTAAATATGAAAGACTAAAACTATAAAACTTTTAAGAAGAAATTATAAGGGAAAATGTTCATGAATTTAGGGTAGGCAAGAACTTCCTAGGATACAAAAATCATGATGTATAAAAGAAAGAAACTGATAAATGAGATTCCATCAAAATTTAGAACTTTAAATGATGTTAAGAAAATGAAAAGTAGTCCTTAAACAGACCATATTTATAATACATATAACCTAAGACCAGAATATATAAAGAACTTTTACAGCTCATTAATAGACAACCCAATTAAAAAGTAGACACAAGAAGATGATAAATAGCCAGTACAGCACAAGGAAAGGTGTGCAACACTAGAATCAGAAAAATACTAATCGGTAAAATAACAAGATTGAATTATACACTCATTAGGGAGATGAAGTTAAAAGTTTTACAAGAACGAATATCAGCTTAGGTGTGAACCATTAGAACCGAATGTAAAATGATGATACCATTTTGGAAAACAATTTAGAAATTTCCTGTATTACTGTTAAGAACCAACAGTTCTGTTCTTAAGTTTTTATTAAGAGGATGAAAACACATGTTCACAATAGATTTGTACATACAAGTTGACTATCACTTATCTGAAATTCTTGGGACCAGAAATGTTTCAGATTTTGGTTTGAAATCCACTTGATCTGCAAAGAGGATAGCCACTCCTGCTTTTTTTCAGGTACCTGTCAAATGGAGTATTGTTTTCCACCCTTTAATTATCAGTCTATGAGTTTCTTCTTGAATTAAATGTGTTTCTTGTATGCAGCATATTGTTTAGATCTTGCTTCTTGACTCATTCTGCCAGTCTATTTCTTTCGATTGGTGAATTGAGAACATTAACATTGATGGTTATAACAGATACGTATTGACTTATCATTGTCATGACTTTTTCTTTTTGTTGGATTCTCCTCCTTTGCTTTTAATTTCTTGTTGCACCCAATGGATTCATTCTGCTGGGCTTCCTGGAGTTGTGATCCTCTTTGTCTTTTCCTAGGATATTGCCTAAAATTGTTTGGAGTGCTGGTTTGGTATTCATGAAGTTCCTGAGGTCCTCTTTATCATGAAAGTGTCTTATTTCTCCATCAGTTTTGAAAGATAGTTTTGCAGGGTGCATCAATCTGGGTTGGAGGGTGTTTTCTTTTAGGGCTTGGAATATGTCACTCCAAGCTCTTCTTGCCTTGATGGTTTGTGTTGAGAAGTCTGCTGTGATTCTGATGGGCTTTCCTTTGTATGTGATTTGTTTCTTTTCTCTGACTGCTTGGAGAACTTTGTTCTTCTGTTGGATTTCTGGAGCCTTAACTATTATATGCCTATGTGTAGATGTTTTTTGCTCATGGCTATTTGGAGTCCTATATGCCTCACTTATCTGTATGTCAAGTTCTTTTCCCCTGCTTAGGAAGTTTTCTGTCATCACTTCTGTGAACAGTTTTTTTTCTGCCTTCTGCACTCTCTCCTGTTTCTTTGTTGACTCCAATCAGTCTTATGTTATTCTTCTTTGCATTGTCTAGCAGCTGCTGGATTGATTTCTCTTGGTCCCTTACAATTTTAAAGCAATTTTTCTTTTCCTGGTCACTAATTGCAATCTTATCTTCTATATCTGAGATTCTGTCTTCACATTGGCTCATTCTGCTGTGAAAATTTTCAGTGGAGTTTTTAATCTCCTGGAAATTTGTTTGCATCTGTTTTACAGATTCCATTTGTTTTCTATGTGGGATTCCATCATGTTCCTTGGCTCCTCTATTTTTTAATCTGTGTCCTCTGTAGATTTATTAATCATGTCTTGCACTATGGGCACAATCTCTGTTGTTATGTGAGAAATTATTTTTTATTTAATTTTTCCCAGATCCTCTTTTGTTGCCAATTCAGGGAGTCAAGGTGGTTGAGTGTCAGAGTGTTCCATCTCATTTCCCTTCGGGGTTGCTTTAGGTGATCTGGAAGTCTGGTTTTGAGACTTGTTTACGTGTCTTCTCATGAGGGGATGGGGGGGTGTTTGTTGTTGGTGCCCTCGTGGTGGCTCACCTCCTCTGTGCTGGGGGTGGTTGTGGTACAGCAGCCCGGAAGCCTCTTCATGGGTTCTGGGAGCAGCTCACCTCCTGTGTGGTGGAGGTGGTGTTGGTATGGTGGCCCGGGAGCCTCTTCTGGTATCTCTTCTTATAAGGACATGAATCCTTTTGGATCAGGACCCTACCCTTATAACCTCATTTAACCTTGATTAGCTTTTTAGAGATCCTCTGGACTTTTCTGGGGGAGTCCCAGTGATTCATGTAGCACTGCCTTCCTACATAGTGGTTCCCTGGCTGAGAGGCCCTTCCTCATTCCCATCACTTCATCCCTCTGCCTTTGGCTCAAGCATGGACTTCCCTATCAAGGTGTTCCCACCCTGAGGGCCACATCTCCAGTGTCTCCCTCACTTTTTTGTCATTGCATTGTGTCCCATTGGCCTCTCTGCAGCCTCTTGGAGACCATGAGCTTCAAGGGCAGGAGCTCTTCATGTCTTCAGTGATGAGCAGAGTGCTGGGTGTACAGTAGGTGCTCAATAAGTAGTTGCTGACATTTTGTATTTTGAAGTGGTTAAATGATAGTGAATTCTTCCTTCTTCTTTTTCATAATATACACTATACTATTACTTGAAATTGTCTTTTGAAATTGTCTTTTTCCAATCTCAAGTTGGCAGACAAATAGTTGCTTTATAAAGGGTGAACAGCAAAATGATGTTTTGTCTCACCACTTCAGAATTTAATAATTTTTGTTATATCTTCTCCCACATTTTTCAGATTTAGATGTCCAAAATTAAACTACACAATACCTAACAGAACTCTTTCAAATCTTTTCTCTTTTTTATTGATGTCTTCTTCATTCTTCATTATTCATTATCCTCCCTCCCTCCCCTCTCCCTCCTTCCTCTCTCTCTCTCTCTCTCTCTCTCTCTCTCTCTCTCTCTCTCGCCTGGGTTATTCTATGGCTTTCTAAATGCCAGAATAGGGCTATCTATAACTTCCAAGTTATTATGCATCAGGAAGGGGAGAGATTGACCCTACTCCCATTGCAATACCAAATTTTCAAAAGAAGGTAAATTTTTCCAAACTGGGTTATTTTTTCTCTTTTGGTCCAATTAGTGAGATGGGGCCCTACAATATAAACCAACCAACACAAAGGTGAAAGGCCCTTTCCAAAGAAGAGTTGTTGGCTCATAGGCTGAGCAGACATCTCAAAATATGTCTACCATCTGGAAAAATATCCCAGAGAAAGGACAATGGAAGTTCCTCACAGAATCATATAGCACCAGTTGTGAACCTGTACACTGTAGTGGGCCAAACCTTGACTAAGCACAGAATGAGGCAAAGGGTGGTTTTTCTTACAGAGATACAGTTTGAGGTGTACAGACTCATAAAGCTTACAACTTCACACTTTTTCTTTAAAAATTATCATAGATTATACCCTAGCAAAACCAAAATTGAATTTAAAATATAGGAGTTTTAAAAAGTGTAATTCACCAGGAAAGCAATGGATGGATGTCAATTTCAGTTCTGCAACACTCCTAGAAATAAATTAGCTAAGGAGGTCAAAGGGCTCCTCAAAGAAAGGCTCAGAGAAGTTACCACAGTATTGTACAGATTGTTCCATTCAGATGCCAGAAGAACAGCTATGGGATGCAGTTGATGAGGCAAAGGCCCATGAATTTTGTGATCAACAAGAAAAAAGAAATTTGATTTAATCCAAGAAAAGAAAAAAAGTTATACAAAAAATTTTTCTGGCCCAAATATTTAGAAAGTCAAACTTTGACCTGATTTTAGCAATATAAAAATTGCTGGGCCGGGGATTTAGCTCAGTGGTTTTGCCCCCTGCTGCGCAAGCGCAAGGACCCGAGTTGCATCCCCGGTACCAAAAAAACCCAAACAACAACAACAAAAACTGCAGATGTAATGATGGCTTAGACTCAAACTCTGAAGCTAAACAGGAAAAAAAATGTATGTTTTTCTTTGGCTAAGAAAAATAATAAAGTAATAAAGGAAATACTAATAATTTTTTTTCTGAGAATCTCTTATTAAATGTTTGGGAAGATTTTTAAAAATGTGCTTAGGATATCAGATTTACAGTGGCAGATTAGGCATATGTGTTTATTCTGCCTGTGGAAATGCTCTTAAAGCATCAATGAAAGAACAAAAAGGGTATCAGTACACAAAGCCAGTGAGAACAAGGTAAGAAACAACAATGAAGCAGAGATTTCAAAAAATTTTTGCAAAATGGAAAATGAATGAAAAAGTCAGAGCAGAGTGGGAATAAAGGCATCCTAAACGCTGACATGGGGTAGAAGAGCAACTCTATGGTGGGCCTGCAGCACCCTGGAAGGGCCCCTACAGGGAGGAGGGTCACCATGGGTCCTGACAGTGGGCCCCCCCCAGCCTGATCATATTACAGTGAGGGCCACAGGTCAACATGCTGTTGTGGCCCACATGGTTCCAAGGATGGCATTAGTGCCTCAAGCTTAAATATGACATCAAGGAAGGGCTCCAATGTGGAAATAAGAGCAAACAGACAAAAAAGCCCATACACACCAAAGGAATTCAGAGGAATCAGAGACTATGCAGAGAGAAGAAAAATGTAAAATCCACCACTACAGTTAATATTCGGAAATAACAGTTGCTATGATTTGAATGTGTTCCTGAAGTTCATGTGTTGGAAACTTAATCATCAAATTCATTTTTTGGGGGGGTGGGTACCGGGGTTTGAACTCAGAACCTTGCACTTTCGAGGCAGGCAGCAGAACCACTAAGCTAAATCCTCGGCATCAAATTCATATCTTGATGGCATTTGGAGATGGGACCTTTAGGAATCAATTAGGGTTCTATTAAGTCATAACAGTGGGGCCCCCATGATAGGTCAGAGGAAGAGACCTGAGCTCGTGTGCTTGCTTTCTTCTGTGTGGTGGTTTTCCTGTCCTCCATGTTAAGATGCAGTGCAAAAGCCCTCTCCAGATATTGGGACCATGCTCTCCGACTTCTCAGCCACCAGAATGATGAGGCAAATAAATGTTTCTTTACAAATTTTATGATATTTTGTTATAGCAACAGAAATGGGCTAAGACAGTTTTTTAAAAAGGATTCTGGCCCTACAGAACAAGAAGGGGATGGTGTGGAAAAGGAGTCATATGGAATGAGAACAGCTTCTTAGAAATGAAATGTATAAAAACAAAACCTTCATTGAAAACACTCCACAGATAATGCCAAGGAAATCTCCCAGGAAGATCACAAAGAGGAAATGGTAGAGTAGTAAAAACAAAAAGGTTACAGGATCAATCCAAATTGTCCAATATTCAACTAACATGAATTCCAGAGAGATAAAGAAGATAAAAGGAGTAAAGAATAAAATGAAAAACATTTAAAAAACTTTCCAGAAATGAACATGTTTTACTCAAACAATGAGTAAAAAGAAAACAGTTTCTCCAAGACATTTCAAAATAACTAAAAATAAAAACATCCTAAATAATTTTAAAGGGAAAAAAATTCATATATAAAAAATTTGCAATCAAGTTTGCTTTGTTATCAACTGTATAGGAAGAGAGACGGAAAAATGCCTTCAAAATTTGGGAAGAAAATTATTTCAACCTAGAATTCTCTCCTCAAATTATTAGTTTGAAATTAATCAGTTTTCCGAGGGTAGGAGGCATAGTTCAGTGGCAGACCACTTGCCTACTTGTGCAAGGCCCTGGGCTGGATCCTCAGCACTTAGAAAAAAAAAATTTACTACCCATGTATGTTTTCATAGAAGTTTCTAGAAAAGTCTGTGCTTCTGTAGAACAAGAGAGCAAACCAAGGAAAATGACATGGAATGTAGAAAACAGAATTCCACACAGGAGAGGAGGGGAGGTGACACCTAACCCACAGAGAGGTAGCAGACCCCTGGGGAGTGGGCAGGAACAGGGACCTGGGAGAGAGGTCTCCAGAGGAAAAACAAATAGGACTATCGATATGTGTGACAGAGATGTAGGACCACTTGTAGAAATTAGCCATAGGTACACAGAAACTAATCAAATGAAACAACACAGCAATTACTGACCGCAGGAAAAACAAAATGTACAAGAGACACATAATCATTTTATGTGACTTGACTCAGCAGTGAACAATATTTCATAGTCAAAAGAAGTCATTATCAATACAGACCATTTATTTCACTAAAAATTGAATGAAGAGAAGAATATATAATCTAGGGGGAGAGAAATATATTTCAGGGATATTTTAAAATATCTAATTCTTTGTGTCTTTTGTAATAGGAAGTTTTGAATGTCTTGATAAACCAAGAAGTAGCAGTATAACAATTTTAAAATAAGAGAATAAAAATGAAAATAAAATAAAGACCTAAAACAGTAGTACCTGGAGAGCAGGTAGAGATTAGGGTAGAGAACTGCTATTTTTCATTTTAAACTGTTAACTAGTCCATTTTATATTTTATTAGTACAAGTAAAAGTAAAAGAAAAAGCATACTTAAAAATTTTTCAAACTCTTTAAAGGTATCTTTAAAAATGAAGGCCTGTTGTTTAGCAATTTTTTCATCTTCATTTATCTCTTTCTCATATGTACTTCAAGAAAACTCATACTTAATAATTTTAAAGTTAATAAGCACATAAAGTGTATATTTAAATATACAAATACATATATATTGTCTCTCCTCCCCTTCTTTTTTTTTTTTTTTTTTTAAGTACTAGGGATTGAATTCAGGACCTTGCACTTGCAAGGCAGGCACAGTGTCACTGAGCTAAATTCCCAGCCCTCTCCTCCCCTTCTTAAGGTTAATTTAGATCATTTCATATTCTCCCACCAACCGACCTTCCAGGTGGCTATTCACTGAGCACAGTGCTCTTCCCAGTCATTTCCAACAGCTGTGATGACTCATTCTTCTTCTCCACTGGTCACCACCTGGAAGCTGTGGACTCAGGCCTTTCAGCAAAATATTGTTCCTGTCACGCAGACACTAGTGGACACCATGCATTTCTTTAATTGGTATATTATCACCACACAAAATGATCTCTGTCTATTACATTTTAGTGGAAGGATCATGGGTTAAAAGAAATGTGGGTTGAGCTATTTTATATCCATTACGCTGGCCATTATAAAACAATAATAACAACAGTAAAATAAGAAGTGTCAGCAAGGACATGCAGGAATTGGAGACCTTTTGGATGGCTGATAAGAATGTAAAATGCTATAGCTGCTATGAAAAATAGTTTGGTGGTTCCTAAAAAAAATTAAATACAGTATTACCATATGATCCAGCAATTCCATGTCTGGAATTACAGAAAGTCCTCAATTTATGATGGTTTGACTTAGGATTTCTGACTTCACAATGGCAGGAAAGCCATAAGCATTGAGCAGCATACTTTGCATTTGGATATTTTCCCAGCCCAGGGATAAGTGGTCCAGTCCTATCTGGTGATGCTGGGTAGTAGCAGCAAAACACAGCTCCCAGTCAGTCACATGATCACAAGGCAAGACAAGTGATAGCCTATTACAAGGTATTGTGTGGCGGAACTGTGATGTTCAGGAGAGTAGGCCCCATAAATGCATTATAAATTTAAGATAATTTTAATTTACCACAAGCTTATCAGGAAATGAAACTCCTTATAAGTCAATGAACAACTGTATTTAGATCTTTGAGTTCTTTCATTAACAGGATGTACTTTTTGGCATAAAAGTTCAACATATGTTTGTTAGATTAAGTCAGTTCTAAATGTGTTGTGCTTTGCATCTGGACTATTCCCCCAAATATCATGTGTTTAAGGTCTTATTCACCAGCTTGGTAGAAACTTTAAGTGGGGACTAGTTGGAGGTCTTCAGGTCATTGGGAGCACATCTTTGAAGGGGACAATGGCAATCCCCAGACCCTCTTCTTTTTCTTTCTTTCCAGTGCTGAGGTGAAAGGGTGGCTCCTTATATGCTCCTGCTAGGATGTGCTGCCACAAGTCCAATGCAATGAAAGCCCATTGATCATGGGCTGAAATCTACAAAACTTTGAGCCAAAATAAACTTTTCTAAGTTGATTGAGCTCAGGTGTTGGTTACAGTGATGAAAGCTAACACAAAGTGGAATTGTATTTTTAAGTTGGTGTCCATATGTTCATTGCTAATATTGAAAATAGAGTTCATTTGTAAGTGCTTGGCTTATATACTGGAAGCCTTGCTGGACACATTTATTAGTTCTAGGAAATGTTTTTAAATTCCTTGTGACATTCTGGATTGACAAACATGTTATCTGCAAATAAATGTTCCTCCTTCCTGATCTATGTGCTTTTATTTCCTTTTCTTGCCTTATTGTGCTGGTTAGAACTTCCAGTAGTACACTGAATAAGAATCAGAAACCTAGACAGTCTCTTCTTAATGCCATTCTTAGGGGAAAAATTCAGTCTCAATATTTCTTTTCAGCTGTAGATTTTTGGAGATTCTCTTGATCAAGTTGAAGAAATTCTCCCTTGTTCCTATTTTTTGCAGAGGTTTTTTTTTTTCATGAGTGGGTGTTGAACTTTGTTGAATAATTTTTCTGTATAGATTTATATTTTCATGAGATTTTTCTTCTTTATCTGTTAGTTTGGTGGTTTTCATTGATTGATTCTCAATATTGAACATGTATTGTTTAGAGGTGTGTTACTTAGTTTCTCTATTGGGGATTGTCTTCTATTCTCTCTGTTATTGATACTTAGTTTGAGTCCATTGTAGTCAGAAAACACATTCAGTTTGATTTTAGTTCTTTTAAAATTTTCAGGATTTTTTTATGGCCCAGAGTATGGTCTTCTTGTTATATATATTCTATGGACACTTGATGAAAATGTGCATCCTGCTGAGGTTGAATAAAGTGTTCTATGAATGTTGATTAGATTGTGTTGGTTAATAGTATTTTTCTGTATCCTTGATGATTTTCTGTACATTGTTGAGAGAAGAGTCTGTAGTCTTCAACTAAGATTGTAGATTTGTCTGTTTCTCCTTTCAATTTTATTGATTTTTGCTTCATTTATTTTATAGCTTTGTTTTATGCCTACACACTTAGGATCATCATGTGGTTTTAAGGCTTTGCTTTTTTATCATTATGCAGTGTCTCTGTCTCTGGTCGTTTTTTGCTCTATGCGCTATCTAATGTTCCCCCCGCCCCATTAACTTTATTGGTACATTTTAGGTATAAAATACAGTTACATTCATCATTGGGATCTTGTACCATTACATGAGTCTCTTGGTTCTTATTTTTTTTCCCCTTCCCTTGCCCTCCCTTCACCCCCTCCACCCTTCCCTATTTGCAAAGACCTTGTTTCCATTTCTCTCTTCTCATATTTTTTCCTTTCCCTTTTTTCCCTTCCCCTACCCCTCCCAATTCCCCTGCTCTTTTTGACCTTTTCTTCCTGTTACACAATATCAGTTATACATTTTTTAAATTACAGTATTAAGATCTAGGAGACATTACCACAGATTTACAGAATTTAAAAGGATATAGAAAGCATATTACAAAAATCTTTTTTGAAATAAATTTGACAACTTCTAAGAAGTAACTTAGAAGACAAATTAATGAAACTAACTCTGGAGGAAATATAAAATTTGAATAGCACCTATTCAAGAAAGTATATTCCTAGCTTGAAAACCTACCTATATGACAACAGCAGGATCATAAACATTTTAACTGATAAATTATATCAAACATTTAAAGCAGAAAAAAGAAGGAACACTTCTCCCCTCATTTTAGGAAATCAACATTGTGCTAATCCTAAAACTGGCTAAAGATAATAGAAGAAAAAAGTATGAACATAGAAATTTGTTTAACAAAACAAACTCTTAGAAGTCAGATCTGGCAGTATGTAGAAAGTGGTTTTATTATAGGGATGGCAGTGTTGGTTCAGCATTGGAAGATCCACCCCTAAAAGTCATCATTTGAACAGAGGAAAGGAGAAAGCCATATGATCCTGTCACTAGTTGGAGAAAGAGTATTGGACTAAATTCTACAGCTGTTCATGGTAAAAGCTATCAGGAGACTAGAAGTAGAACAGAACCTTCTCAACAGATCAAAGACATGTACTCCATACTCCCAACAAAAACTCCTTCTATGAATGGAGACGATACAATGTTTTCTCCCTAAAGTGGGGAACAAGGGCATGTATGCCTACTCTTCATCTGTCCATTAGACTTTGAAACATAGGTCTAAACCAAAATAGTCTGGCAATAAAATGACACAACTAGGATAGGATTGGCATGGCAGAAGCAAAATCTTTATATGTAGATGAAATGATCATCTACAGAGAAAATACTAAGAAATCTCTAGGAGCCCCTAGAACTTGTACTTGAATTTAGTAGGATTAGAAAACACAAGGTATATATAAAAATTCAGGTCTGTGAATACTTGCTATAAATGAAGAACCAGATATTGAAATTTAAAAGTTATGTAGGAGTAGAAAGGACCCAGAAAAGCCAAAAACAAAAACAAAAACAGTGTTGGAAGATGTTTAGCACCCAATTTTAAGACTTCTTCTAAAGCTACACTAATCAAGGCAATGTTGGTGTAAGGAAAGACATATAGAGCATTTGAATAAAACAGAGAATCTAGAAATAGAACCACACATATATGGTCCACTGAGTTTTGAAAGATTATTTAACATTAGCATTTTATAGAATATAAACTCGATTCAAGAGCCGAGGAAGAGATAGTGTCTTCAGCAAATGGCACTACAACACCTGGTATCCATATATAAAAAATTAATCTCAACCCTTTTTTTCCATACATGAAAATAACTTGAAGGGATCTATGAACCTAAATAAGAAAGTCTAAAAGTATAAAACTTTAAGAAGAAATTATAAGGGAAAATATTTATGAATTCAGGGTAGGCAAGAACTACCTAGGATACAAAAAACATGATGTATAAAAGAAAAAAAATTGATAAATGAGATTCCATCCAAATTTAGAACTTTAAATGACATCATTAAAATGAAAAGTAGTCCTTAAACAGACCATATTTATAATGCATATAACCTATGCGCAGAATATATAAAGAATTCTTAGAGCTCATTAATAGACAACCCAATTAAAATGTAGACATAAGAAGATGATAAATAGCCAGTATAGCACAAGGAATGGTGTGCAACTCTAGAATCAGAAAAATACTAATCAGTACAATAATAAGATTGAATTATACACTCATTAGGGAGATGAAGTCAAAAGTTTTAAAAGCCTAGTCATGACTCTTTCTTTTTGTTGGATTCTCCCCCTTTGCATTTAATTTGTCATGCCCAATGGATTTATTCTGCTGGGTTTCCTGAGGTTGTGATCCTCATTGTCTTTTCCTAGGGTATTGTCTAAAATTTTTTCGAGTGTCAGTTTGGTATTCATGAAGTTCCTGAGATGCTGTTTATCATGAAAGTATCTTATTTCTCCATCCATTTTGAAAGATAGTTTTGCAGGGTACATCAATCTGAGTTCGAGGCTGTTTTCCTTTAGGGCTTGAAATACATCACTCCAAGCTCCTCTTGCCTTGTGGGTTTGCATTGAGAAGTCTGCTGTGATTCTGATGGGCTTTCCTTTGTATGTGATTTGTTTCTTTTCTCTCACTGCTTGTAGAATTTTATTCTTCTGTTGAATTCCTGGAATCCTAACTATTATATGCCTATGTGTAGATTTTTTTGATTAAGGCTAGCTGGAGTCCTATATGCCTCACTTATCTGTATGTCAAGTTCTTTTCCCCTCCTTGGGAAGTTTTCTGCCATCACTTCTGTGAAGAGATTTTTTTATGTCATCTGCACTCTCTCCTCTTTTTTCATTGACTCCAATCAGTCTTATGTTATTCTTCTTTGCATTGTCTCGCAACTGCTGGATTGATTTCTCATGGTCCCTTACAATTTTAAAGCAATTTTTCTTTTCCTGGTCACTAATTACAATCTTTTCTTCTATATGTGAAATTCTATCCTCACATTGGTTCATTCTGCTGCGCAGACTTTCAATGGAGTTTTTAATCTCCTGGAAATCTGTATCTGTTTTATGGATTCCATTTGTTTCCTATGTTGGGATTCCATCATGTTCCTCAGATCCTCTATTTTTTTATCTGTGTCCTCTCTAGATTTATTAATCATGTCTTGCACCATAAGCAAAATCTTTGCTGTTATCTGAGTAATTATATCTGATTTCATTTTTCCCCGATTCTCTTTTGTTGTGAGTTCAGAGAGTCCAGGTGGTTGAGTATCAGATTGTTCCATCTCATTTCCCTTTGGGGTTGCTGTAGGTGATCTGGAAGTCTGTTTTTGAGGCTTGTTTATGTGTCTTCTCATTTCCATCAGCGGGGGAGGGGGGGTGCTTCTGGCTCCCATGTGGCTCACCTTCTGTGCCTAGGAGCTTGGGATGGCAGTGGGGGAGCTTCCTTCCGGGTGCTGGGACTGGCTGAGCTTCTCTGCCCTAGGAGCCTGGCATGGAGGCGATCAGCTTCCTTCCGGCTGCTGGGACCGGCTCACCTTCTTGGCCCTAGTATCTAGTTAATGTAGTCACTGTGGCTTTCTTTGATCAGTGTTTGCATGACTTATTTTTCTCTACCCTTTCAATTTACCTATATATCATTTTACTTAAATATTTTACCATTAAATTTCCTGTAGATAATACATAGTTTAATTGTGTTTTAAAATGCAGCATGTCTGAAAGTAGTGGTGACTTTGCTGCCTTCTCCCAGAGTTTTTGTTTATTTAGAGCATTTTGGAGTTTGTCTTTGTTCCCACGGATATGCCCCCCTGCTCTTTATGTTGGAATTTTTGTCTACAAAGCATTGGTGTAGGGCTGAATAACAGGGTGTCAGACTTGGTCCTTGACCTCTTGGAAGGCTAGTTTCTGAAATCTAGATCCCGGATATATGATTTTAGTCATATCCTATAACCATCATGAACCATGAGACAGTAGTTTCCTTCTGTCTCTTTTTAGGAGTATTCCAAGAACTGACTAAGTTAATGTATGTAAGAAGACTCTGTAATATTAAAATTTTATATCCATATTTTGTAAGCAGAATAGGAGTCCCATTTATTCATCTGTAAAATTGTGCATTCACTTATTCATCCAGCATACATATCACATGTCTGACACCAGTGAGATAGTGGAGTGATGCTACACAAATGTAACTTTGAAAGAGGCAGGGAGTCAGGACTACATGCCTGTCCCTCCTCCATGCTGTCCATCTCCTCCTGCAGTCACATTTGTCCAACCTGGACACATGTTCTTCTTCTATGGGGAAAGGAAATGGCTAACAGTAGGTTCCAAAGACTTGTCTAAATCAAATCTTCTTTCAAAAACAGATACCCACACAGTTGGAGAGCAGAAATTAATCTTACAAAATAGTAGCAAGGTGTGCAGGAAGCAAACAGTTTGGTGGACTTGGGATCCTCCATTAACTGAAGAGCAGACAAGCTATAGATTGTGGGAGCATCTTGGCTGCCCTGGCTGTGTACTGTATTCTCTCCCGGGAGAGGTTGCCTTTGCCTTCCTGCCAACTAGGAGCTCCTTGCAGGCTTTGCCTTGCTCATTTTTAATGCCTATTATCTAGCCCCATTCTTTCTCACAGAAATTCTCTGTGTGATAGGATCAATTGGAAGCAGTGATGAGTGTCCTTGGTCTTGGACTTGCAGGCTGGAGCACTGACCCGACTGTGTGATGTGCTGCGCGTGCTGCATGAGGAACAGGACCAATGTCTACAGGAGCTCTCCAGGGACGGGAAAGGGGATTTGGGCCTGGAGCCACTAGAACCAGGTAGGAGATTCTCTCAGCTGAATATGCACTTGTATCCAGTTCCTGTGGGCCAGGATGGAATGTGGGCTCCGTCCAGCTTTGCTCACTCAACCAGCGGGGATCTGGTAAGCAGTCTGTGCACAGACCCAGAAGCTAGCAGCTCCTCTCCTCCTCTGTGCAGCATGTGGGGACAGCTAGCACTTTCTTACCATCAGCTCCTGTATGCAGGCTTCATCAGTGAAGGTTTGGTGGGAACTGCTGTGGAAGGTGGTTTGGTATCATTGTTACTGTAACCTCCACTGCCCATTTGATGAGCAAAGAAGGTGGAAATGCAGTGTGGGGCCAAAGAAACTTGTCATCCCATACTTCTGACACTCACTGGTTATGTGATCAGAAGCAAATTATTTAGCCCCCTGAGCCTCAGTTTTCTGTAGCGCATAGGTGATAATGTCTATTTCTAGATGAAGTAAAGTATGTGAAATATAAGACCTTTGTAAATATTGCTAATTTCAATATTATTATTAATTGACACTTTATAATTAGTTCTAAATTTAAATGTTAATTTTTTCCCCTTTCTTAACTTCTCTTCTTGCTCCTTATCATCTAAAGGTGTGGTATTAAGAAAAGAATCTATTGTGAGTTTTCAAAGAAACGTTTGTATCCGATGGTTCACAGCAGCATTATTTGTAATACTCAAGAGTGAAGATAACCCAAATATCCATCAATTGATGAATGGATAAACAATGTGACATATTATATAATGGACTATTATTCAGCTTTTTAAAATTAATTATATTGGTACATTTAAAGTATACAGTATAATGACATTCATCATTGGAAATTTGCACCTTTACATAATCCATCTTGGTTCTTATTTTTTCCCCATTTCCCTGCCCTCCCTTCAGCCCCTCCACCGCTCCCTCCCTACAGACTTTGTTTCCAATTTTTCTTTTTCTCATATTAATTCCATTCCCTTCTTTCCTTTCCCCTACCCCTCCCACTTCCCCATCCCCTTTGCACCTTTTCTTCCTATTTCACAATATCTATTATAACTTTTAGTCTTTATTTACACTTTCAGTTTCTCACACTAGAGAAACTATTTGGTATTTACACACGTGTGTCCTGTTTATTTCACTTAAGAGTATTGCCTCAATGTACATCCATTTAGCTATAAATGTCTCTAGTTCCTTGTTCTTTACGGCTGAGTGATACTCCATTTTATTAAAAAACCACATTTTTCTTGATCCAGTCTCCAGTTGATGGGCGTTTGGGCTGGTTCCAAGTTTTAGCTATCATGAATTGTGCTGCTATGAACATGGGTGCACATATATCACTGTGGTATAATTCTTTTAATTCTGTGGGGAAGATACCCAGCAGGGAAATAGCTGGGTCAAATGGGACTTCCAGTCCTAGTTCTTTGAGGTATCTCCATACTGATTTCGACAGTGCTTGCACCAGTCTACACTCCCACCAGCAGTGGAGCAGGGTTCCTCTTTCCCCACAGCCCCACCAGCATTTGTTATTGGTTGATTTCATGATAGCAGCCATTCTTTCTGGGGTGAGGTAGAATCTCAGTGTTGTTTTCATTTGCATCTCTCAAATGACCAGTGATGTTGAACATTTTTTCATATGTTTATTTGCTATTTCTACTTTGTCTGAGAAATGTCTGTTCATTTCAGATGCCCATTTTCAGATTGGGTCTTTAAATTTGGGCGGTCTGATTTTTTAAAGATCTTTATAGATTCTAGATAGTAGACCTTTGTCTGAGGGACAGCTGGTGAAAATGTTTTCCCACATTGTGGGTTGTCTCTTCACACTGTTGGTGGTTTCTCTTGCTGTGCAGGAGCTTTTTAGTAAGAAGAGATCCCACTTGTTGATTGTTTGTGCTAGTTCATGGGCACATGGGGTTTTGTTCATAAAATCTTTTCCTACATCAATGTCTTATTATTCAGTTTTGAAATGGAAAAAAAAAGGGGGGTGGGAGGGTAGGTCAATAACAGAATGCTTGCTTATCCTGCTTGAGGCCCTGGGTTCCATCCCCAGCAAGAGAGAGAGGAGGGAGGGAGGGAGGGAGGGAGGGAGAGAGAGAGACAGAGAGACAGAGAGAAACTAATATATGCTACAACATAGATGAACCTTGAAAAACATGGTGCTAAGTCAAATAAGCCAGCTACAAAGATGTATACATCATATGATTCCATTTATATGAAATGTTCAGATTAAGCAAATCTATAAATTGCATTAGTGGTGACAAGGGATGAGGTGAGGGACAACAGGGAGTGGTTGTTTGATGGGTACAGGGTTCCTTTGAGGGACTATGAAAATGTCTTAGGCCTAGAGAGAGGGGATGGTTGTATAATACAGTATTGTGATTGAGCCTAATGATACTGAATTATATGTTTTAAATGGTTAATGGTTAATTTATATTATATGGTTTTACTTCATGTTTTTAAAACCCAGGCTTTTAAATTGGGTGACTGATCTTGAACAAGTTATTTTATGTCTCTAGGCTTCAGTTTCCACATCTATTTTAAGGGATTGGTGTGAAATGAAAGGCACTCATTCAGAAATTATATGTGAAGCACTTAATGGTGTCAGGTGAGAATAGGATAGTGAAAAAGCAGCACATAGACCCTTCTCTCAGCATTGAGGAATGCATTCTGCCCCATGTGGCAGAAGTTCAATGTGTTAGCTCCACCAAATGTTACCATTACCTAAAGGCTAGAGCTGGTGCAACATTCCAGATTCTTCTGTCTTCTGACTTAATGTGTGGCCTCTGTCCTTATGGTGTGGTACAATGGCAGTTGCACCTTCAGGGGGGAAAGACAAGGAGCCAAGCTTCCCTGAAACCCTCTGGGTGGCTTCTGCTTACCCTTCACTTCCTGCCCAAAATTGGACTGCACAGCTACCCCTGGCTGCAGCAGAAGCTGACAATTTAGACTTTCAGCTGTGCACTTGGCCACCTTGAACAACCCAGATTCTGCTAGTGAGGAAGAAGAGGATGGCCAATAGGCAGTCTCTGCCACAGCCATCCCAACTCTGTACCGAGACTTGAATCAATTAATCATAAATCCATGTAAAATAACAACAACATAAGGACAGTGTGCTGCTCTGCTTGCATATAACCAGGGGTATTGAGTGGTTCTGGCCTCCACGAGAGCTTTTCTGAGGAAGTGATGTTCAAGTTGATCCCTGAGCATGCCTGATCATTCCCAGAAACAGAGATGCAGTGGAGCAGCAGGGCCTCAGCACATAGGAGCTCACCAACCACATGGAGGATTTTCATCCTGATTGTTAAGTGATGGAAAGCCATGGAGAGTCTCTGAGGCGAATGGTGGGATTGTCTGTTGTGAAAGATCTCCCTTGCTGCAGCATTGATGGCAGGCTGGAGAAGGTTGCCAGTAGGATCAGAGATGTCTACTGGGATGCTGGTGGCCTGGGCAAGATACACTGATTGCTGTGACTAGATGGGGTGTCTTTGGGTTCCCCAGAAGCAGGTGATGTGTAGAGCTGTGGGAATCAAGACTGGGCAGGGAAGGAAGTTGGTGGACATCGCATTATCACCCTGGGGAATTTGAGTGTCATCCCACTGGGACACTGAGGAGACAGGTGAAGCACACATTGGAAACAAAGGTGGTAGAGTAATTGGTCACCAATTCCCCAGAAGTCAGAGGCCAGGAAGCAGCATTCATTCCTGGAATTCCAGGCTGCTGTGCTTGGGAGATGAGTGGGCTCCCATAGCTGGACAAAGCCACCAGACGAGAGGTGCAGAGTCAGCAGTGGACAGCAAGGTTGGCAGGCACAGAAAGGGTTAGGACCAGGGAAATACAGGCTTCTCTGAGGGGCATTGGGGAAGGGAGAGGACAGGGACAGGTAAGAGCCATTTAGGTGGTAACATTGACCAGACTTGTCCATGAGCTGGATCCCAGGTGAAATGTAGAACCCGGGATGCCCCAGATGTTGGCCTTGAGCATCTGGACAAAGAAATGAGGGAACGTGAGGTAAGTAGGGTAGAGGAGTTCAGTTTTGGATGTGCAGAATTGAGACCTGAGCACACAAAACAGGGCTGGGAGTGAAGATGTGATTGCTTCCAGAGTGACCAGCTTGTCACAAATTAGCTGAGGCCATTTAGCCATGATCTCCCTTGGAGGGACAATCTTCAGGCCCTGCCCTGGGCAGAGAGAGGGGAGCCCTGGTCCTCCTCAGTCCTCCTGTAGGGAACATTGAGCTGGATCTGCCTGCCCTGACTTGGCCTCAGACTGGGTGGCCTGGTTGGCTAGGGCCCGTTCTCATGTCGGTTTTGTCACAATGCAGGGCAGACTCACTCCTGTAAAGCAAGAGCAGGTGGTTTTCACACCACTCTGGCCAGGTTGCTGGGATCTAGGCAGGGGCTTGGCTAGGTAGGGAGCATATGCCCTACAGGGTCTCAGCACTGCTGCACCCTGCTGGCAGTCTTGTGTAAGAGGCTTCACTCTTCTGCTCCTCAGCTTGCTGTTTCTAAGAGGGAGCAATAACCTATTGACCTCCTGATGCTGTTGTGGGAAAGCAGGCATCTTACAGGAAGGAGCTGCTCTTGTGGCCTCTCTCCAGCTCCTTATGCATCCAGACTGACCTCTGCCATGGCTGGCTGGCATCCACTGCCCACCTGCATGCTCAGCCCTGCATGTGGACGGCACCTTTCCTGTGGGCCACTTGCCTAGCCACATTCTCAAAGCCCTGGCTGCCAAACCAAGGAGGATTCCATGCAGGTGGGTGACAGGGTGGTGGGCTGGCTTTGCCCTTTGTCAAGGGGCTGCTGCTTGGATCTGTTTTGCCTATTGGCCTCTGTAGTTTTCAGGAAGCAAAAGAGGTCTGGTGCTTTGAAACATCGTTTTAAAGCCCTGATGACAGAAGAGGTGGGAGGATGCTGTGTGCTGAAAAGATCTTCAGGCCTGCTGGCCACATGGCTGACAAAGTAAGGCATGGGGATCCATCAGGGATGGTAGAACAGATGTGGTGGCAGAGTGGAAAAGCCCCTAAAAGGCAGAGATCAGAGCAATGAGAAGGGACAGAGTAGTTGGAGGTGTTTACATCAGAACCTCATGGGGGGGCCTGTGACCTCTGAGTATCATGGGAGACCCTGGAGGGGATGACACAGAGGTGCCAAATGCCAGTGCCTCTCACTCAGTCCAGCAGGTCCCCTGGGAGCTCAGCCAAAGTCCTCCATCTGGCCAAGGCTCTGTCCTAGTGCCCGAGCTGGGAGGGGACATGAGACTCTCTGCTGGGGATACAGAGTTAATGGTTAAGCTGCCTAGTTCTCCTGGGGTGGAGGTTAATATTTGAAAGCCAGACAAGTCACAGGAAATGCCACTCACAGAGCTGTTACCAAGCCTGGCATACTTATCACAAATAAAAAATTAACTTTTCAGCTATTCCAGGTTAAGTGGCCAAGGCCTTCCCGACATTTTGTGGGAACGTTTCAGGGTCACCTTAATAGCTACATGGCCTGCTCTGCTGGCATAGTTAGTGCTCTGATTACAAAAAACAGGACTTGCTCCGAGCTTGCTCCTGGAAGGCCTCTGGCTTTCCCTAGGGAAAGAATGTTCCAGAAGGACTGTGTGATGGCAGGAAATATGTAGGCCCTGCAGTCACATAGACCCAGGAATGTGTCCTGCTCTGTCACTTTGGTGCTGTGTGACCCCCTCACAAGACTCCAGGTAGCCTCACCTGTGAGTAAGTACATGCCAGGCCCCTACTGCCCAGCCAGGTGCCTACGCCCCAGAACACAGGTGGGAAGAAATGGGCTCTTATTTATTTGATTGTTTATTAATTTGCTTTTATTTAGGTGAAATTCACATAATATTAAAAACAATTCTGTGGTATTTGGTACATTCATAGTGCTATGCAATCACTACCTCTATCTACTTCCAAAACACGTCCATCACCCTGAAATAAAGCCCAGTACCCATTAAGGACTCTTTGGGCATCCTTCCCTCTCCCAGCTGCTGACAATTACTCATCTGCTCTGTCTCTATGGAGTTGCCAACTTGGACATTTTATAAAGATAAACTCATACAATATGTGACCTTTTGTGTCTGTCTATCTTCTTCAGTGAGCATTCTGTTTTTGAGGTTTGTCTGTGGTGTGTATGAATGAGTACTTTTTATGCAATGGCTTTTAACACAATTTCTCTAAGCTCCTGATGCCCTTTAGCAGCCTCTCTACTTTGTCCAGGGCCATTGCCCATAGCTGCCCACAGCTCACTTGGACTCATCTGTCTCAGCACAACTGATCTTGGCTCATTTTTTGGAAATAACTTAACTTATTTTGTAGATTTCATATAATATCTTAGACAATTTTTTAAATTTTTACTTCTTAAAATAACAATGCAGTAGGGCCGGGGATTTAGCTCAGTGGTTCCGCTGCCTGCCTCGCAAGCACAAGGATATGAATTTGATCCCCAGTACCAAAAAAGAAAAAAAAAAGTACCAAAATAACAATGCGGTAAGTATTGTTATTATAGACAGCTAAGTTAGGTAGAAATATTCTAGGCAGTCAGATAGGGCTGGGCCCTGGAGGGAGTCAGTGCAAAAGATGAAAATACATTGCAACTGTGGCTGCAGGTGCATCTGGTGGAGGCCAGGCCCCAAGATAAAGACAAAATGACCAAGCCTGCATATTTCCCCAAGGAATGAGATAAGTGGTAACACCTGGTCTAATGAAGTCTAGGTAGACATTGGTCACCTCAGTAGATGACAAAGACCTTCGGACCCATCCCTTCCTGAAAAGTTCTTTGTTCTTTGCACGTATACTTGCTACATGACTTGCTTCCCCATTGGATCAATATTACCTAAGTAATTATACTTTTAAATTTATTGGTTGATCATACCATTAACCCACATTGTACCCAAGTGGTTGTGCTTTATAAAACTTCCCCTGTGAAATAGGGTCTTAGGCCACCCATTTGTCACCCCTCCTGCCTCTCACTATTTAAAATCTCTCCTTTCAAAAAATATTTCCTACTCTTTAACCTCTGTTTTACCTTAGAATTCATTCTTTGATTTTGGGGAACAGGAACTTGGTGTATCTGACATCTAATAGGTTGGGAGTTATAATAGTTCCCCTATATCATCTGGAGGCCTGATATCATTTCTATATAACTATTATTATCCCCATGCCACAAATGAGAAACTAAGGCTCAGAGGACCTAGGCTCACACAGAGCTGAAATATGTCTCTCAGTCGAAATCTTTTGACCTAAATCCTGAGCATTCTCTGGTTTGTAATTTCTTCTACTCAAATTCAGCACAAAAGAGCTGTGAGTAACTGATATCCTGATTCTCCCAGGTAGGGCTTTCTATGGAAAAGAAAAAAAGAGAAAGATTGTCAGTGCCAGTTAATCCAATTAATGTGATAAGTAGCACGGAATGAAGGTCTTTAGGGCAGGGGAGGAGGACAAGAGGGTCCCTCAGGAGTGGCGTAGAGTCTGCACAGTCCCCAGGAGAGGAAGGACTTAGCCTCCAATGCTCAGGAGCTGGGTGTGACAGTCCCAGAGCAGAGGAAAGGGCCAATGCTGACAAGCAGAAGCCACAGGAGGACTCGGGGGACCAGTCCAGGAAGAGCTCTGGGTTCCCTGGTGACCTCCATAAGCATGCAAAGTGGGCATCCAGAATGTGGAGGGGGCACGGAGGAACACAGTGCCTGTGCCCTAGAATCCTAATCCAGCATGACCTTGAGGGACCTGGTTGTTCCTGGCTCCCTGTCACTGCAGCCTGTCACATTGCTCCAGAAATAGTCCCAGGTTATCGACAGGCCATCTGAGCTCATTTATAAATAAGCCAAGGGCTGGAAGATGGATGCTCCACTGTGGGTGGACACAGGACATACTCACTGTTGACAGAGAGCTTTTGGTGTGCCAGGTGCCAGGCTGGTGGGGCAGTCTAGAGATCAGGGTTGCCCTTCCTCCTCCTAGCCCTACCCCAACCCAGATCTCCCTCTGAGGCCATCTCTTTGTCCCCATAGGCAGGAAGATGATGGTGGTGAGTGTCTGTCTTGGGCCTGGCCCAGGGTCAGGGCCTTCATAAATCTAAAGGAGACAAACCTAAAAGAGTCTATAGACTCTGTTGGCTGAAAATAGAACATTTTCCATTTTCTATCACTTTGACTCCATTTTCCTAGAGGGACAGAAACTTAAGGCTTGTAATTTTCTGGATCTTTCACCCAGCTTTCTAGGGGTACCAGAGAGTCCCTTAGCATCTCTGTCTCAAGTGTTGTCAGCACTTCTTGTCTCAAGTGTTGTTCCATAGGGATGATGGCTGACCGACCTGTCCCCAGCCAGATGGCCCTTTCATGTGTGGCTGGGGACACAGGCTCTGCAAGGCTGTCTGTAGTCTCATTAGACATGTTCCCATAGCCAGTATCCTCTGGGCTGTCTGTCCTGCCAGCTGGGGGTGGCTGGGCAGCAAGGTCCTTGTGGTTCTTTCTGGTGCCGTTTTCTATTTTCTCCACTGAGATGACACCAGAATGCCTTTCATTCTTCCAGGGACCTTTGGAAACTCCAGCAAAAAAGATGCTAAGAGTCCCTGCCCTATCTGAAAGTTCCAACCAGTATTTTGAGAATGGAGGAAGGATTAAAGGGGAAAAACATGCCAGAAAAATTAAAAAGAACAGAGGTTAATAGATGAAAGAATATTTCATTACATACACACATCATTCATTTCTCACAAAAATCCCGGAGAATGTTATGATGCCCACTTTATAGATGAGAAAACTGAGGCTCACTGAGCAAAGTGGCAAGCCCAACCGTAAGGTAAGCTTGAGTCCAGTGCCGACTCTGTCTCCATCGTGCTACCTGCCTCAACCCAGACCCCACCCTATCCTCACTTGCCATGGGCATCTCCTGCTCCCCTAGATGGTATCTGTGGCCTAGCATTGTTTGCCTTGTTGCCTCCACTTAAACCTCCCATTCTTCCATCCTGTCCTCTACACCAGGAGGTTACAAGGACAGAAGCAACTCTATGCTAATTTTAGCCTGGGCTTTCTAGAGGCAGTGATGGTCTCTCAGCAATCAGGAGCCATATTCCCCAGCAAGTCCCTCATCTCTTTGATACCCCTGCCCGATTCAGGTGGTGATGTTTGCTGCTCTGGATCAAAGCTGTCCCGGACCCCACAGCCACCCCAGTTCTGGACAGAGTGTCTCACATGGGCAGTAAGTGTCCTCCCTACCTCCTGTTCCTGCCCAGCCTGGGGAAGGGGCATCTGGGAGCCGGGTCTGAGATGCTCACTCTGCTCACACCCATGGAGCAATGCAGAGGGTCCCTGCAGGCAGCCAGAAGCCCACAGCCTAGTGTCATTTGTATTATGACATCCTTAATATTTTCCCCTTTAAACCAGTGGATTTTGTAAAAACAGTCCCATCCTAACTAATAGTAGCTGTCAAACACAGATGTGATATGCTACCCTTTACTATTTTTTAAATACATTTTAGATTTTCTAAAATTTGTGTGAATATAAAAATAAAAAATATTTGACCACGTACTCTCCAAACACTCCTGGGGTGTGTTCATCTCACTCTTCTCTAGACTTCTGTGTGCTGACAACCAGGGGCAGCCTGGCAGGTGGGACCTTTCCCAGGTGGGGAGACAGCAAGCCTGGCTGGGATCCCTGCTCTGCTGGTACTAGCTCTGTCACCCTGCACTTGTTCCTGTGCCTCTTGGAGCCCTGGGTTCCTCTTCTCTACCATGGGTGGTGGCCCTACCTGGCACCTGGGCTGCTGTGACATTCAGCTGCAGGATAGCTGTTGTGTGTCCAGTGCAGGTCTGGCATGGCCCTGCCTGGCCAGGTAGCCTTTTCTCTATGTGTGACAGACAAAGGGTGTGGCAGTGAGCCAGATGGCAGTGGGCCCTCTGGCTGGACCCCAGGCACTCCTACCCTCTGCCAGAGCCAGGCTTGGTATCCCTGTGGGCTCTGCCTGACAAGACCCAGCTCAGGAAGGTTCTTAGACATCCTGGCACCTCTGCCTGTCTGTCCAGCTGGGCATGGGTCATCAGTCACATGGACCAGAGCATTTGGCCTGGTAGGCAGAGGCTGCTAAGTGGCACTAAGCACCGGATGGGCAGAGACACTCCCAGCATTCCTATCTGTTTGGCCCCAGGAAGCCACTGCCCCTCACTCTGCTTCATGGCTTCCTCTGTAAGATGGGGTTGAACTCGGTAGCATGGGCACCTCCTATTAGCACAAAAGCAGACTTGGCAGGAAGGGCAGGGGATGACTAGACATGGAATTGGGAGTCACATGGGTACTGAAGCAAAAGCCTATTTACAGGGATGCAGGATGGAACCAGTGAGGGAGCGAGAGATGTGATGCTGGTCCATTTGTCTGCTTCCTTGTCATGAGCTTTGAGTGTCTTCACTAAGCCAGGCTAGTGCAGGTGAGAGGAATCAAGCGGTAGGCAGTCAGGAAGGCTCCCGGTCCTGGAGGAGCTCTGGCTGGTATATGTGGGGCACTGTACCCAGAAACTGCTGACAGGCAGTGACCTCTGCTATCCTCCTCGGAAGGTGGGTCCTTGGCTGCCTGTGTCACTGTTTCCTGGAAGCCAGGAATGGTCTGGGCCCTTAGGTGGGAAGGAGATAGATGCAGGGCCTGAAGACCACAGATGGCAACGTCTCTGGCAAACTCCTAAGATGTGGACCCTTGGGTCTGGCCTCCAAATGAGCAAACTAGAATCTCAGGGTGAGGCCTGGAGATCTCCACAAAGGACATGCTCCCAGCTGATTCTGATATTCTGATGCTCACCAAAGGTCAGAACTTCTGCAGAGAGGCAGGTTGCCAGGGAGACCTCACACAGAAGGGACGGAAGTGTCACAGAGGGTACTGACACTTTGAGCCCAGTTGAATTATTGCCTGAAAATAGAAATGTTGTTCTTTTTAAAGCTGGGAATTTGCCCTCTCAATACTCCAATAACTCTGCATCCCAGAGCTACAAACTGCAGTTTAGAAGACTAGCCAGCCATCCTCCAGTTGCCAGGATGAAAAATAGCAGCCTGATGAAGATAAGATCAGAAGGGGCTGCTGTTCACCACCACCCACAGGGTGCAGGCTGTGCAAATGACCTTTGTGCTCATCTCCTGACAACCTCAGGAGGGGGCATTTTTACCCCAGAGGAGAGAAGGAAATGGCCAGGGCATCAAACTTGGCTACGAGGCTGCCAGGCTTGAGAGTCCTGGCCTTTTCTCAGTGACTTTGGGGGTGGCACAGCTGTACCATGCTCCCCAAAGTGGGTGAGAGTGACTGCTGCTCCCTTCATGGGCATCACTTCAGCCCATTTCCCGTCTTGTCAATACCTGTCCTCAATGGTGGTGGCCTGGGTCACCAGATGCCTGTCACAGAAGGAATTTCCCTGATTTCCCGAGCCCTGGGATCAACTTCAGGAGAATTAGTGGGTGCTTATGTAAAATGATAATGGTTGAAGGATACAATCATAGCACACATGCAAATATAAAATAAATACCTGCCTGACATTTCATTTAATTGGTGAGGAAATCAGTAAGATATTTCTTCTCGTTCATAAGTGAATTCAAAGTACCACACATATAAGGCAGAATGGTAATATGAATTTATAAGTGGATGCAAAATTGGCTGAATACAAGGGAAGAGGAGTGAGACCAATTGTATTCTGAGTGGACTATGATTACTTGTATGTCTGTGAACAAAGCTCTTCTGCATTGCTATCAATTATCTACAAGTTACACAGTGTGAAATTGCTCAGGCAGGACTCCATAGAATCAGAGAATCTAAAAGGCTGTTCTTAGATAATGCCTACTTCTGCATCAAAGATACCCAGGAGTCTTTTTGGTTCATTTCAAAGTCTTTCAGTTACCAGAAATCTGGCTGTGAGCTTCCTAGCAGCCAAAAAATAAAAGGAAATCAGCTTCAAGACTGAGTGTCTGTAAGAACAGATATATACTAATTGTTTGCACCAAGCCCATCTTCTCATTGTGTTGAGACTGAGTACCCCTGCAAGAGGGCACTTCATAAAGTGAACACAGTGAGGTAGAAAGTAACATCCTCAGGCCGGGGATTAGCTCAGTGGCGCCCCACTTGCCTTGAAAATGCAAGGTCCTGAGTTCGATCCCTCATACTGCAAAAAAAAAAAAAAGTAACATCCTCAACAATATTCCTACCATAAGTACAGTGTACAGCAGTGACCATGGGGTAGCTGGTTCTCAAAGGGGGATTCCAGAGCAGCAGCAGGAGCTTCACCTGAGGACTTATTTGAAATGCACATTTTCAGGCCCCACCCCCACCTGCTGAGCAATTCATGCTTTAACAGGACTTCCAGGTAGTGCTGCTGCAAGCTGAAATTCAGGAGTTATGGGACAAGTGTGCTCAACCTCGCTGTCATATTAGGATTACCTGCAAAGCTCTAACCTGATATAACCCCTGGGCCCTGCCCAGACCAATTTCACTGGAATCCATGTGTACAGGATGGGTTATGTGTATGTGTGAAGCTTCCAGCTGGTTGTACTGTGCATTCAGGAGGGAAGCCCATTGTTGTTGACAAGCTGAGGACACCTACTCCAGAGAAATCCACACCTGCACATGGGCTTATTCCAGACACCAGGAGCTCCTTCCTTCCTCTGTGTCTTCAACACCAGGCACTTCCCACAGAGGTGGCAGATCCCAGGCCCCAGAGATGAAAATGTGCACTCATTAGACACCACTGGCTCCTGACCTCTGGGTACCAGTACCTAATGGGAACTTTGGAAGTGTCTAATGACAACTCTGGGTAGGCAAGAGGAATGGGGATGGTGACAGGATGGCGATGGCGCCCATGGCTCACACTGCATCCCAGTCTGGTGCTGTGTTCTCTGCAGGCTGTGCAGGGCTATGGGACAACATGAGCTGCTGGCCCTCCTCCCCCTCAGGACAGACTGTGGAAGTGGAGTGCCCAAGGTTCCTGCGGATGCTCACGAGCCGAAATGGTAACCACTCAGCCCAAGGGGCCTGGTGAGGAGACCCAGAGCCTTGTCTGGGAACAAGCTGTGGGTGAAATGCTGGGAGGGGGTGCTTACTGGGGATTAGTAACCCTGCAAGGGGTGGGGGGAGGCTCAATTCTCCCAAGGAAGTGAGCGGGAGGCAAGGCACTGGGGAAAGTGTTAAAGAAGTTGGGCTTGCTTCTCTCTGACCACCATTTAGGAGTGCCTCTCCTTCCTGCCATGTTTCTATCTCCTTAGCAATCAGGCCCTGGCTCCAGGCCCTGTAGCTGGACCCCACCTGGCAGTGCCAAATGATCTGGCCCTCAAGAATGGTCACTTCTTCCACCCCTTCTGCCAGGCATTTAGATATACATGGGCTCATTAATCAACCAAATCTCTGTACATCACAGATCTTTTTTCTCAGCTCCAATAAATTGCTTGACCCAGTGAAGAGTAATAATAAAAACGAGGACTAAGAGAGGTTTGCCTTAATGTTCTCGGCAACAGGTAGAAACACTGACTCAAACTCAAGTGCTGATTTCAAAGTCAGTGCTGAGTCCCTGGCAGCATAGTCAATGTAAGTCTAGGCTCCCCTGGTCAGGGTGGCCCTGGGAGAAGGCAAGATAGATTCATGGCCTTTTGCCCCTCCCCCTGGCAGAGGTCCTTTGTGATCTCTTGCCTGCCCTGGCCTGGCTCTGCTGCTCCCTTCCTTGCCCACGCAGAGAGGAAACCCATAGTCAAGGAGGCCCTTCATATGAGCAAACCAAAGAATCCCTCACTGCTTTACAGATAAAAAAAAAAAAATTGAGGCTGAGTGACAGTGAGCCTCTCTGGCCATGAGGTGAGTAGCATCCCACTAAACTGCTTTTCCACACGTCCCCTGCAGGTAGGTGCCATCTCTGTATGGCAGTTCTGGCTGAAGGCATGTGGGCAGAGAAGTATTCCTGTCAGGGCTGGCCTTCACCCTCCCTGTATGACCCTCTGGATCCTTTTGCTAGCCAGCCTGGACCTGCACATGGAAGCCACAGAGAAAAGATTCAGGAAGTCGGTGCCACCACATGGATGAGGGAGACAGTGCCTGCTAATCAGAGATGCTATTTTGGATTTATGTGGGCCAACATCATATGGAGGCTTTGAGATCTGAGGGTTTTGTCTGTTCCAGCAGCTAATGCTACCAAATCAGTGAATGGAAGAGTGGGGTTCAATTTTGTGTACCTGGTCCCCCACATTCCTGTATTGCGGGGTGTTGAGTGAGGCTGAGGGACAGTGAGTTACAGCAATTTCTCAAGTCTCTGTGTGTGTGCATGTGTGTTTGTGTGCACAAGAGCATTCATATGCGTATGTGTATGTGAGGCTGTGTGTACTAGAGAGTTACAGTAAGAAAAATCTACACCCCTCTCCCAGGGCCCACAAGCTCTGTGTGTGAGGGGGGCGGATAAATAATACCTATCCTATACTGCTATGCTTGGAAATATGCTAGCCATCATCCTGTGTTCCTTCTCCCATGCTCTCCTTTCCTGTCCTTCTCTTTCCCCCTTGAACTCCTCTTCTTTCCCTATCACACATGCACCTGAAACTTACCAACCCTCTTTACCTCTGGCATGGCCCCTCCATGTCTGTCCAGGGCTATGGAGCTAAGGGCACAGGATGTTATGAGGACATGGTTGACCCGGAGCAGCAGGCTGGACAGGTGCAAGGTCAGGGTCAGACCTCATCTCTGACTCCTGCCCAGTGCTCCATCCATGGGCTTCTCTTCTGCCAGAAAGAACTTGAAGTCCTTCCTTTCCAGCCCCCTTCAAAGCCTCCCCAGAGCCACAGTGTCTTGGCCTTCCCTCCCTCAACCCTCTTAGCCTTCTGCAGAGGGACCAGGCAAACCATGCACCATTGCCACATGGATGACCAAGTGCCAGCCCTGTCACAGGCCTAACTAGTGAACTGATTAAACTCCCACTTGCCTTATTAACCAGAAGCCCACTGTCTCCCTCTTGAGGGTCCCTCTTTTCACCCTTGAATTGGTCCTAACCCACTGGAGGGACCAGATGGTCGGTCCCCTGTTTGTATGCTTGAGAGTGAAAGCTGGGGTCCCTGTGCCTGCCTCTGCTGGTGTTTCATCTATCCACCACACAGTGTCACTGTGGAGCTGCAGGTCCACATAGAGGCCCTGCCTACTTAGCACTGCTGGGCCCAGCTCCTGGGGTGGTGGGAAGGATGGTCTTGTCCTGTTCTTCCCTTACCTCTAAGTGCTGGCTGACCCAAGAGCATGGGTCACAGGACCTGCCCAGTCTTGGCTAGTCATCAAGAGCCTTATGCCCCATAGATCGGCATAAGGGTCTCATAAGACTCCTCCCCTTATGTCCCATCAGGAAGGAAAGTTCCACCCCAGCCCCAATTCCAACCCCGGAGAGGACTGCCCGGTGAAAACAAGGTGGTGTTCTGGACACTTCCTTTGGAACAAAGAAAAATAAATTCTAGACTTCATTCATAAATTCATTCTTTCCAGGGTACCCACGGCAGGGGCCAGGACAGGGTGAGCATCCGTGTGAGGAGAACCTAGGGCCTGCATTCTGCCCCACATAGTTCTCATGCCAGGCCTACAATGCTGCTTCTTGCATGCATTCCTTTGTTCTGGAAAAGGGCACTGGTCTTCCGGAGTTCCGTATTTAAAAGCACATTTCTGGGCAGAGTCAGGTCTGGGCCTTCTGTCATCTCTGAGTTAGTAGAGTCTGGCCTTTTAGCAGTAGTGACTCCTAACCTCATTTGAGTCCTGGAGACTTGAGAATCCCATAAGAGCTTTCGACAGGCTCTTCCCCAAACTGCACATGTGTGTATATACAAACATACTGACTGCTTTTAGGGGCCCCTGGGGTGTTCACTGGCCTGTGTCTGGTTAAGGACCCCTTACTTATTAGAAATTATGTGCAGGAAAGCGGGCAGGGATCCCAGAGAGTACCCAACCCTATCTCTTTTGCAGTCCTGCAGGTGGCTCTGTCTGGCACTGGGTTGGGGGTTGCTCCCTTGGCAGCAGCTCTGGATACCCAGTTTGGGTCACATGCAGATCTCCTGGGAATCCTACTGGGAGCTTGAAGAGAGGCCCCCAAACAAGTAGACAGGCTGCTCAGGGCTGAGAGCACAGAGAGCCACATCTAGGCAGACACTGTTGGATATCCTTTAGCGCTGAGATCAGGGGAGTTTGTGTTCCCATCCAACAACCCCAAATGTGGCCGCCTCACTCCCTTGATTGAACTTCCCAAAACTCCCACCCCTTAATTCCAAGACTTCCTGCCATTCTTAACTTGTTTGGAAAGCCCAGAAGGAGAAGGAACCAGGTGCTGGCATGGGGCCTGCTCACCCTCGCACTGTGGGTGCTCCTTTCTGTGTGGCTCAGAGAACTGATGCACGTAAGAGCACCAGCGACCAAGAGGCAGCACTGGGTTTTGAACTCAGATCAGGCTGTTTCTAGACCTGTGCTCTAGGCATCCTGAAACTTCATTTACTGGGCAGAGTCCAAAGGACACGGTCTCCAGGGTCTAGAAGCCACCCTTGGGACCACAGGGAGAAGGCCAGCAGGTGAAGGGATAGATTCTGGTTGGGAAAATAGATAAGATTAGATCAGAGTACATACATAAATCACTGAGCAGAGTGGCTGGCTCTGGAAAAGCCAGCTGTGTTCTCCAGCTCTGTGGAACCCACTTGATCCTGACCCTTCTGAGTGATGACCTGGCCGGTGGGGTCCATGGAAGAGGAGCATGCCAGGCACACTGGGGTTAAGGTGACCCTGGGCTGGGCTCCTGTGCACAAGATTTGATGATCAGTGCCCTCACTCTGTGATGCCCTCACCAACCAGCCAAGGAACCAGGCCTTGGTCCTCCTTGGGATCACAGGGCACAGATGGCAGCTGGGTCACTCAGTGCAAGGAGGGTAACTCCTCCCAGGGACACCAGGCCTTCCCTCCTGGCCAACAGTTCCTGCCCCAGTCTTTGGGCTCTGGCTTTGAAAGCTCTGACCACTGGTAGGAGTGTAGCTCAGGGGTAGTGCATGTGCTTAGCAGCATGAAGCCCTGGATTTGATCCCCAGAAGCCCCCCAGCACACACACAGCTGCAGTGGGAAACGCGTTTCCTCTCTATCAGAAGAGCTCAGCACAGACCCTTAGTCCCATTTATTTGCCTTCCTGTCTAGCCAGCCAGCCAGTATGGATGTCCAAGGACTCTGGGCTCCCATACAGGAGGCAGGAAACCACTGCCCATCTAAGGAGAGGGGGTAACCTGCAGCTTTGTGCCAGGGGTGTAGGGCACCCAGAACTCCAGTTGTCTCAACAAGGGGCCTCAGTATTGTGGCTAGTGGACTAATAACGCTGTCCCTCCTGTGAGGGGCAGCTGCCTGCAAGGGTCTATCTCAGTAGCATTCTTATGGTTCCCTAGTGGCTAGGTGAGCATGGTGTGGAGGT
The DNA here is from genome assembly GCF_053883595.1 of Heterocephalus glaber. NCBI lineage: Eukaryota > Metazoa > Chordata > Mammalia > Rodentia > Bathyergidae > Heterocephalus > Heterocephalus glaber. The sequence goes on along the minus strand of NW_028258143.1, from coordinate 20,850,725 downwards.
AGATATAAAACAGAACTTCCTTTCCCCAGCAAGATTTGTAAGAGCAAGAGCCTGAGAAGAATTTATTGTAAAAGTGGCCAGGTCCTTGCGAACCACCACAGATGTTCTGGGGACCCACCTGTCACGTGGCCACAGGACATAAGTTCTGGCAAAGCACAGGGGAAGAGTAAGAAAGGAGATTGATATTTAGTGCATGGTAGGAGTATGGGACTTGGGGCTTCAGGTTTCCAATCTCCCTTCTTCATTTATTAGGGTGCAATCTTGGGCAAGTTAGTTAACCACTGCGTCCTCAGTTTCCCTAGCCATAAAATAGTGGTAATACTTACTTGTTACTGTGGATTTTATTATACAAATATAGTACCTGGTCCCTACTACTCACCTGCAGTATGCTTGGCACCCACAGGTTCCCTGTTCCGAAACTGCACGCAGGATGGCTGGTCGGAAACCTTCCCCAGGCCTGACCTGGCCTGTGGGATTAATGTGAATGACTCTTCTAATGAGAACCGGGTAAGCCTGTCAAACGACACCCCCTCAATACTGGGATGGAGGCTGCAGGGTGATGGCCTGAGCATGGACGGGGAAACCAGGATGGGCAGGGGTCAAAGACCGGGGGCTGCCCAAATCCCCTACCTCTCCTGCTCACCCAGGTCTATTATCCTGCTTCATTGCCAGGTTTCCTTGCCTGGGGGTGAAGGACCCTGGGCACCGTGAGCTTTGCCATATGCCACCACAGACTGGGGTGCTTTATTCATTAGACCGGAGAAGCCATGTGCAGCTAAATGCTCAGAGCCAGGCTGGTGAATGTGCCCTTCGTGGGGCTGGGGAGGACTTAATTGCTCTGTGCCTCAGTTTCTTCATTGAGGAAATGGGATTAATAATAATTCTGACTGCACAAGCTGGTCAAGGGAGCCAAACAACTTAACGCAAGGATGTGCTGAGATGCATAGTCTGTGCTCACCAGGAGCTATGGACTGAACCTCAGAAGCTCCTGTTCAGGGCCACCCTCAGGGATAGGCATGGCTCACTGAGTCACTGAGACAGGACAGCCCTGTCCCTAGAGGCTCACATGGACTTGTGAACCCTTTAGGACTCTCTGTGGAGACAGCACTTCCCTGATAACTCTTTTCCTGACAGATTCTTACACATCCTTCATGACTCTACTTGAGCTCAGCTCCAGACCTTTCTTCCCCTTTCCCAAGGAAAGGCCCCCTCTGGGCTCTGTGCCAGTGTCTGCCTGTGACCTACCATGTTTTCGAAGCCTATGCCATGTGTGTCCACGTCTCTCACTAAAATGTGAGCTCCCTGAGGCTCACATGCATTCACTTAACAAATATTTATTGAGCACCTATTAGAGGTGATATGTCCTGCAGTGACGGACAAGAAAATCCTACTCATTTCCAGTGAATTTTTGTTGTTAGGGTTGTTGTTATGACTGAGGCCCTGGGTTTGATCCTCAGCAAACCACCCCCACCAAAGTTTGGTGTTTACATTTGCCATGTGATAGCTGCTTTATATAAATTACATTAAATCCTCAGAATCACCTAGCAAATTCATGGTACCATTGAACAAAAGTCCATTTGTTCATTACCAAGTTCCATTTTGCAGATGAGGAAACTGAGGCTCAGGGGGGTTAAGGAACATGCTTATAGGACTTAAAGCAAGTTCAGCCCCCAAAGAGCCAGTGTTGGGTCCTCTAGCTTCTGTCCCCTCACTGTTAAAGGGGATGCCCTTGGGAAGTGTACCTTTAAGCTGTTTCATTAGCTAACCGCCAGCTGGGCATACAGGGAGAGAGGAGCTTGTCTGTCTCTTGGACGGGGTGGGGTTTGTTGGAGAGGGACTATCAGAGTTAAGGGAGAAAGGATGAAGCTGGGTGGCAGACACACCCACTTGTGAATATTTTCTAAGATGTCTCTTTTCTAGACAATCCATGTTGTCCTTTCTGAAAGAGGGTAGGCAGGGGTCCAAAGTGGAGGATGAGGCAGTTTCTTCCTTTCCAAGACTTTTCATCTGGTTGGGGAAAATACACCAGGCCTTTGGATCTGGCCAATTGGAGCAATTTAAGAGCTGACTCAACAGGAGTAATCAGGGGGCACATTCAGTCTTGGAGGGGTGGCCAGAGGACCCTGTCCTCTGCTGATGACCATGTCTGTCATTGCCTATATGAAGGCTTAGGTACATCACCTTTGTAAAATCCATAAATCTAAGAAGTAGTATTCTTAGGATGGGTGACAGGGTGGAGGGTCAAAATGCTTTGGGCTCAATGGCTGGTTTAATAAGAAAGTGAGACTCATGTATCAGGGCACACTGAAAATGGGCTTCAGGATTCTTTGATGAAGAAACATGGCAAAGGCCAGGTTATTTCCATCTCCCTACCACCTTGGTAGTGGCATCCTGGGGCTCCTGTTGTAAGATGACTACCATCAGTGATTGCAGCCACAGATATCCCTATTCCTGTTTGCCTGGAGGGACAGCCTCTATGGTTTCTTTCTCAGAGCAGGGACATTGCTTTCCCCAAACCCCAGGAAGCCCATCCTCACATCTCATTGGTCCAAAGTGACTTAGACCCACCCGTCTCTGAACCAATCATTGGCAGAAGAATGGGATACATAATTGGGTTGGGCCATTGGTTTTCAAACTGTCTGTCCTTGTGATCTCTTTATACCCTTAAGAATTGCTGGAGATCCCAAAGAGCTTTAGATTTTATGATTTATATCTATCAAAACCACACAATGAGAACATATGGCTTAGATTAGTCAACTGGAAAGAATGGAGCCTGGGGCCTTAACCACAATGTCTGTGGCAAGGTTACAACCATCAAATCCCAAATCATGGGGCTAAAATTTAAAAAAGGTAATGCAAAATTGTGAACTTAACTCTGGGACTGTTGAAAGAGGCTTTTGGACCCTGAGTCCTCAGTTGGAGATGTTAAGAGCAGAGAGTCCAAGGGTTACATAAAGAGTCCAGAGAGCAGGGCTCTTCCCAGGCCACCCAGCCAGCAGTGACCACAGCCACGGGACAGTGTAGGATGTTCAGCTTAACATTCCACACGTGTCACCCTGAGCCACCTCGGTCTCATACAGGCTGGTCCAGGATGGGGCTGACACCCTCAGTTACAAGGCTTATCTTGTATGTGGCAAGATTATAGGATGTCATGTTGATTCCCAGTTTTTGAGATTTCACAGATCTTTGATGTCCCGAATAATAGGAACCATTCATCTAAAGCAACTCAATGTCTTTCCAGCCTCTTTCCTTCATTCCTAAGAAGGGACTCCTGGCTTCTGGGAGAGCAGTGGGATCAGGGGGGGAAGCTCAATGTCATGTAGCCAACACTCTATCATTACCTCTTGCTGTCGAAAAACTTTTGGTTATGGGCTGAGGATGTAACTCAGTGATAGAGCATTTGCCTAGCTTGTGTGAGGCCCTAGATTCCAGTAGTACAGAAAAGGAAAAAATTATCTTTGGTTATTCTAAGTCAAAAGTTGGTTACTTGTTCCCATTACAACTTGCACATGAAGTCTTGCCTTTCTCTTACATGTCAATCATTCTATTGTTTTCCTCCTCTAAATTGTTTTTATCTCTGGTGTAACACACCTGGATTTTCTCCTGCACTCTTCAGATGACACAATCACTTTCCTGCTGAAATGCTCCAGTTTATTAATGTGCCTCTTAAAATAACATGTCCAGACCTGGACGCCACATTCCCAATATTCCAGCCTGGTCAGCTGCCCACCGCACTCCATTAGTGTAACTGAAATAGGCCTAGTTTTTTAGCAGCTACCTCATACCTCAGACTCCATACCATCTCATTCCCCTGACTCATTTCGAAGGGCAGGTAGTAGGGTGGGGAAAAATACCATTCACTGAGTCTTCTAAATGTCAGGAGTTGTCTAGATGTTACCAGTTTTATTTTAATCCCTCTCACAACTGTGGAACCAATAACAAGATTGAGCACCAATTGAGCAGTGAAGGAAACTTTTATTCTTGTCCAAGAATAGGAAAAGTGAGAGATAAACTCAAAAATCAACTTCTCAACCAGCTTAAATTGAAGAAGTTATAGATACAGGGTAAAAATGAGCAGGAAGAGCAGGATAATAATGAGGAAGAATAGTTATGTCTTTTCTGGATATGGGTAGAAATTTTCTGGGAATTTAGGGGCCACTACTTTCTCCTTTTATGGCTCTGGTGGTCATCAGGGAAACTGGTGTCATGGTTGGGGTGGGGGAGTTGTTCTTCAGCACGCAGGTGGCATTAGAATGAAGTTAGAGGGTGACTCCAGTCACTCTAGTAGCCATCTTAAATCCAGCCAGTTTTGCTTAGCCCACATGAAGAGGAACCTCTAGCCTATAGGCATCCTGTCCTCAAAGGCAATCAGTTGTGGGGGGTGGGCTAGAAATTAGTCATCAAGCAGGCAGTACAAGATTGAAGCAGGGTAACATAGATATGCCATCTGATCTCTTATTTCTAAAAGCTGCAAGGTAGATATTATTATTATTATTATTATTATTATTGTTTTGAAATGAGGAATCTGAGGTACAGAGGAGTGAAGTAATTTATCCAAGGACACACAGCTGATGAGTAAATGTCCTGGGTTGGAAGGCTTTTCCCCTGGCTCTAAAGCCCATGTTCTTTCTCTACAGTGCACTGACATGGTGGAACCTGGACCATTCTAACCTCATATGAACAGCTGTCAGCCAGGTTTCCCTTCTACTATTCTTGTGCCTTTTTAAAAAATTACATTTTTCTTTTGGTTATAAAATAATATTTACCCACTGTAGGCAAATTAGAATTACAAAAAAATATGAAAAACAAGAACAGTTCTACTCACAAACCTATAATACAGAGTTAACCACTTATTAACATCTAATGTATCTTCTTACAGTGTTGTTTCCATGTATATATGGAATTGAATCCCAATGGAATGGCTGCTATCTGATCATTCTGACTGACAAAAGAAGGGCAATTTCATATCATTCAGCCTGATGCTTTTACACACACAGCTGGTATCACACCACACATGTAAAATTGGTACTCTGCTTTTTCATATAACAATACATCAGCATGTTCTGATTTCTTTAAAAGCTCTTGGAAAACAACATTTTAGCAGTGATGTAATATTAAAGTCATTTGAGTTTAAAACAATTCAGTCAACTATTGGTCTGTTGATGGACATTTGGGGTTTTAAAATCGCAAATAGTTTTGTAACAAATATCTTTATATATAAATCTGCTTTTATATTTCTGACTATAGTCCTCCTTCAGAATCTGCAGAGGATGGGCTCCAGGACCCTACAGATTCCTAAATCAGAGGATCCTCAAGTCCCTTACATAAAATAGCACAGGACTTATGCCCATCCTCCTTTGTACTTTAAATTGTCTTGATATGACTTGTAACACCTAATACAATATAAATGCTATGTAAGCAATTGTTTGCTGTACTGTTTAGGGAAGAGTAACAAGAAAAAAATCTATAAAAGCTCAGTACAGAAGCAAGTTTTAAAAAATATTTTTTGTCATGGTTAGTTGAATCTATGGATAGATACACCACAAATACAGAAGGATAACTATTTCTTAAAGTTAATTCATGAAGGGGGACAAGAGAAATAGATATTTTGGCTGAACATGGTGGTGCACACCTGTAATCCCAACACTCTGGAAAACTGAAACAGGAAAATCACAAGTTCAAGCCCAGCCCGAGTAACTTTAGCAACTTAACAGTACTCTGTCTCAAATTAAAAAATAAAAATGAGGGGCCGGGGATTTAGCTCAGTGGTTTCGCTGCCTGCTGCGCAAGCACAAGGACCCGAGTTCGATCACAGGTACCAAAATAAATAAATAAATAAATAAATTTTTAAAAAATAAATAAAAATGAGTTGGGGATGTAGCTCAGAATGAAGGCCTAGGTTTAATCTCCACTATTGAATGAAAACAAACAAACAAAATAACAAACAAATGATTATTTCAGGGGTTCTTGATACCTATTTCCATATTACTTTTCATAACCTACCCAATTTTTCAATTCCACCATGCCCTTCCTGGATAGAATATTATTACTTGTAGTTATTTGTTCATTTGGTTGGTTAAAGAAAATATCATTGTTTTTTAGTTCTTTTTCCCTGAGGTGATGGTTCTGTTCTACTTCTTCCTGGGCAGAGAATTTATCTGGAGCTTTTCAACAGTGGGATTCTGGGTGTCTTACTTAAGGACGTTGACAAACTGGAGCACATTAATTGAGCTAAATGGTGAAAGGTCTGGAAAGAAGTTAAAGCATGAATGCTGAGAAGATGAGTGAGGGACTCATGCACAAAAACCACTTTATTTGAAAAGAACAAGGCTCTATATAATCTGTATAACTTTTCTATTTAAGACTGATCTTATGTACAAGACAAACTTAGTTTACTTTAAGTGGCTCCAGATCGCAGAAGAAGGACCAATAGGTACAATAAAAAGTAGCCAATTTTAGCTTCACATTAAAATAACTGATATTTTGCACCAGAACGACTTACTGGAAAGATAGTATGCCCCTCATCCCTAGAGGTATTCAAGCAAAGGCTTGGATGTAGCCTGTTGGTAAGAGGGCTTACACATAGGATGGAAGTTTGAGTAGGCAACAGAAAACCCTAAGAACTTGTCCAAAGCAAAAGGTTAGGATGTTATGCATCTGTGCATGGTACCCTCGGGTGTGAACAGCAGGGCTGGGGGCTTAAACTGCCTGAAGCAAGTGCATTGAGGCACAGAAAGGCCAGCGAGGTGGGTGGGCAGGGCTGATGTGTGTCTCTCCTCAGCACGTGTTCCTGCTGAAGCTGAAAGTCATGTACACCGTGGGCTACAGCTTCTCCCTCGTCATGCTCCTGGTCGCCCTCAGCATTCTGTGTGCTTTCCGGTGAGAACAGGCTCCCATCTCCCATCTCTGACCCCTGTCTCTGCTTAATGGCTCGGGACAGAAAGAGGCAGGTCTGGGTGAGCTGCCTTGTCTTCTCTCCATCTAAAGCTTTCTTGGGCAAAATTGAAGTTCCAGGGGCCACATTAAATCCTCTACTTATTCAACATTCAGTAAGCGTTATTGAGACTTTAATGAGGCCGGTTGCTTTACATCTATTATTTCTAATTTTCTCATGATGCAACAAAATGCCTATCATTACCTCCACTTTGCAGGTGTCTAGTCGGACTCTCAGTTGCCAGAGACAGAAATCTACCTCAAACAGCTTAAGAAAAACAAAGGTGACCCTTCCCACATCACTGACAAGTCCAGGGGCACCTGCTTTAGTCATGGCTGGATGCAGGTGGTCAGGGCGACAGCAGAACTAGGTCTGTCTCTCTCCATTTCTGGGCTCTGTGTTGGTCTTATCCTGGGCAGGCTCTCTGCAGACGTGAAAGGGAAAACCAGCAGTAGCTGCAGGGGTAAATTCTACCAGCTCAGCAAAACCGGGGACAGACAGCCTCTTCCCCTTTGGCTCTAATAGAAGTTCTAGGGAGTTCTTATAGGCTCATCCTAGTTTACATGCCCCACCCTGAGCCAATCACTGTGGCCAGAGATGGAGAAAGAATTCTGATAGGTCAAGTCTATTATGAAGGTGAAGAGCACACAGTCAGCCCCACTCAGAGTGGAATGGGTTCTCCATAAGAAATCTGGTGTCTGGTGCCAGAATAAGGGGAACAAGTAACAGACTTTGGGTCTCTACAACAGAGGAAACAGTGGGGGCTGGAGATGATGGTAGGGCAGAATATATATTGCCCCTACATACCTAGCTTAAAAAAAAAACTATACTATGGGACAGAATCCATTGGGCTTCTGGGGTCTGGAGTCTTCTTTTAAGTTCTGCTAACAGAGATGTGACCAAGAAAGAGCTGATGTCCAGGACCTTGATTTCCCCAGGATGGGGCCTGGTGGGCCTGGCTGAGACCCCATAGCCCTGCTCTCTCTCCCTCCAGGAGGCTCCACTGCACCCGCAATTACATCCACATGCATCTGTTCGTGTCCTTCATCCTGCGTGCCCTGTCCAACTTCATCAAAGATGCTGTGCTCTTCTCCTCGGATGATATCACCTACTGTGATGCCCACAGGGTAACATGCCTGGGTGGCCCAGGCCATGGCCAGGCCTTCCTGCCTCCCCCAGATTAACTTTAAAGAGGGTCGTCGCCCAGTTGTGCTAAAGCATTCTCCTTCCAAATGCCCAGATCACTCCTGATTTGTTGCACCCACTCTGTGTCACTTAAGAATCCCTTTCGCTATAATAACAACAAAAAACTGTTGATTGGTGGTTTAAACAAATGGTGGATGCTTCCCACATAAGCAGTCCACAGGTGGGTATCCAGAGGTACACAGCATCTCCATGATGTTATGAAGGACAGAGTCTCTTTGTCTACTTCTGCTCTGCTGTCCTTAGTGTAGGCCTTGATCTCAGGCTTTACACCACATAGTTGCAGTATGGCTTCTGCAACCTCTGGCTGCATGTCCATACTCTAGGAAAGGAGGAAACTCAAAGGTCAAGCATGTTTCTTTGAGACCCCTTCCTATACTTCATTGACTAGAACTTTGGAAACTGGGAGATTCTTTTACTATCATAGTCTCCATAGCAGAAGCAAGCAATGGAGAGAGACTGGAAATTGAGATTGATTCAGCCAATCTACCTGCTACTTCCCACCAGTCACATTTGTTTGTATTGGAGAGAGGGGTGGGAGAAGAGAGAGAGAGAGAACACATTTACTGACTCAGGCTGAGTGGTCTCTTTTGTAGAATCCATGTCTCTCCAGGATCAAACAAGAGATCCAGACTGGAAGTCAACAGACTTCAATTCTGCCCCCCACTTCTATTACTGAGCAGCATTGGACAAGTCTAGCAATTCCCTTCTTGTGTTCTATTAAGCATCAGACCCACAAGCCATGGATGGCTGTGCTGGGAGTTAGAGGAAGGCCATTAAGCATGACCACAGCCAGCAGTGTGCCAGGGGCCCTCTTCTTGCTTGGGTTTGGTCTCATGGCAGTCCATGCACAGCCCTAGGCCCATCCTTGGAGCTGTCCTCTCCCCAGAGGACATCTTGGCACAAAGAAGGGAGACTCACATAGTAGAGGAGCTGCACTGGGGTAGGAGACTCTGCCCCATAGTAACCTGGGCACAACCCAGGCATCCCTGCAGGGGATGTGCCCATTGAAAGACACACCCAGTGTGGCTTCTCTCTTGGTATTTGTAAGTCTCTAATCAGGGGTCCTTTTGCCATAGTCACTGTTGCATCTTAGTATAGTTGGCATACCTCTTCACCATGTTTCCAGGGACACTGAGCTTAGAAAGCTTGTCACCTCAGCTCAGAAATCCCTTCCCTCTCTAAACTTTAGATTCCTTATTAGACTAACAAGGTGTGTGGGCGATATCAGATACAACTTTCAAGTGAAGAAATGTATTCCTCACTAAACCTGGCAGCTGGTTCCAGAATTTGAAACTCGTTCCTCTCCTGTGATGGCTCCTTGGCCATCTTGACTGTATCCATGGGCCTGTGGACTCCTCTCTCTCCAGAATTCTGTGGGCCTGAATTCCTGACAGAGGAAGGGCACAAGAGATGGCCTTGAACCCTGAGACTCACCCTGTGGCCTGGCCCCTGCCTCCCATATAACCCTGTTGCTTCCTCTGGGCTGGTCACCGGAGGGAAGCCCATTGGCACCTGGCCTGGCCTCATCTGCCTCTCTCTGTCCAGGTGGGCTGTAAGCTGGTCATGATCTTCTTCCAGTACTGTATCATGGCAAATTATGCCTGGCTGCTGGTGGAAGGCCTCTACCTTCACACGCTCCTCGTCACCTCTTTCTTCTCAGAAAGGAAGTACCTTCGGGGATTCGTGGCCCTCGGATGGGGTATGTTTCTCCACTGCAGCGTACCTGTGTGGTAAGCAGGAAAGGACACTGAGATGAGAGGTGGATTTGGTTTCTAGCTCCACATCTAACTAACTTGTCTAACTTTCAGCAATTGCTTGATGTTTAACTCTCCAGTTATTTATCTATAAAATGGGAATACAGATAAAATTTAGCCCTAGTTTCTGGCACCCAAAGCCTTTTACAGTTTGGTTCTACCCAATACTTGTTGTCTTATCTTCATAGCCAATTCATTCATATGTCCTCTTTCTTGCTTCCTGTCTGTTTCAGGATACTTTCAACTGCTGGTATCAAAAGTCTGCCAGGCAGACTTTACATATAAAGGAAATTAATTGGCTCATAAACGACAACCCCAGGGACCACCAACTTCAGACAGGCTAAATCCAACATTTAGCAATGATTCCTTCTGTCTCTCCTTTGCTTTTTGGAATATCATCCTTCTCTTCAGGCGGGTGCTTCCAGTGTAATTGCCAGCAGCTTCTGGACTACATGCTTCTTTGTTAATTAGCTATAATAAGAGAAAGTTAGACCATGTTCCATGTTTCCAAGGAAGTATTCTGAGCTTCACTCTGAATGGACCACTGAAATCTCATACATGTCCTTGAACTAATCACAGAAACTTGAGAGAACAGAATATGCTGATTGATTACACTACTCAAATCACATGACTTCTGAAAGGAAATTTAGGAGTCAGTTTTTAGGAAAGAGAGAAGATGATAGCAAGTCAGCCACCTGTAGGCCCTTGTTGTATCTCTTCCTCCTTCCCTTTCTGATCAAAGAATATGGTAAAAACTAAGCACATACTCTTGAGCACATACTATATGTAGGTCTCTGGGTGAAGCACTTTATGTGGATTATTTAATTATCACAGCAACCTCCAGTGTCCTCTCAGAGACCTCAGCTCAGAGATGGGTCATAATATGCTCAGTTCATACTGTAAAGGTCAGACCCATTATTCAAACCAAGGCCTGTCAATATCCAAAGCCTTTTAACTCTTATCCTACCATTAACAAATATCTGTTTGTCTATCCACCCATCTGTACACTTACCCATCTACCCACTCATTCATTCATCCACTGACCTATCACCCATAGACCCATCCACCCATGGATCCATCTACCTGTCCATCCATTGATCCATCCATCCATGCATCTACCCATTTATCCATCTATCTATTGATCCATCCACTATTCATTTGATAAACGTACATATAAGTTATCCACTGAGTTCTAGGCAAAGAGCCAGGTTCTTATGAGGGAGCCACTAGCTTATAGAGATAATCATGTGTCCTAGCCATTAGCTTCATTTGATTTTGTCCTGGTACCTTTAATTAAGAAGTGTCCCTGCCAGGAATCCCGCCCCTGCCTTTTCTGCTTGCCTAAATCCTTACACGCAAGGGCTAGAAGCCCTATTATACCAGCGGGGAGATCACCTGAACTGGCAGAGCACACTGAGCCCTCCTGCTTCTGAACCTTGGTGGCCTGGTTAGCACATGACCCTCAGCTGACAGCAGCCAGGCTGTGCAGATGTCTGCAGAGCCAGCAGTCCCATAGGCCTGGGGTCCAGGGACTTGCCTTATGCAGCTGACTGTCAAAAAGGACCCCATTTGGAGTTCGATTCACTGAGCTGTGAAGCCCAAACCTGCCAGGATTTAGCCTTATGAACATGGGTGGTTTTCTGGTCTATATTGTCAGGATCATGGTTTTCTCAGCATTCTTTGAACACTTCTTTTTGTCCAGAGATTATAAAAATATAGAAATTGCAAAGAAGAAAAGTAATTCTGTCACACAAAGGATTTGCAATTCAGTGGAGAGACCAAATTACATTGTGATAATATGTCTGTTATGAGTTTTTAAAAGATTTACATGAAGTATAGAAAACAGTCCTTTCTTCTTTGAACATCTATTGAGTATCTGCTGTACATCAAGCCCCATGCTGGGCTCTGGGGGATTTCGTGCTTCTACAACAGCAGCAATTCCTTCCCTCAGTGGCTGTCTGCCCATGAAGCCCCAAAGAGACCTTCATGTAGGGGCTCTGGAAGGCCTAAAGCCCTCAATCTGTGAGAATCATTTCTCATGCCAAAGAAATGATCTTATCTCAATTTTCTTAGAATTGCTTAAATGGATACATGGCTCATATAAGACTGCAAGGAAAATAATCCTCTTTCTCTCTTTCTCTCTTTCTTTTCTTGTGGTACTGGATATTGAACCCATGGCCTTCACACTGAGCTACATCCCCTGCCCAATTTTTATTTTTGATTTTGAGACAGGGTCACACAAAGTTGCCAAGTTGCCCAGACTGGACCCACTTTGGATTTTTAATGCTTATTCAAAGCTCTTGCTTTTTTTACAGTGACTGAGATGTCAGTCTGTGCCCAGGTAAGAGTGATACCTCTGACTTCCATGGTGGATGAGCCATGCTCCCAGTCAGCAGCTAAATGTGGACATGTGCTCTGTTGATCCTGTATCAGCATCATGGGGCGCCAGAGTCTCTGAGTCAGTGTCTCTAGGGCAGAACCCAAGACCACATGTCTATCAAGTTCCCCAGCAGTGCAGATTCTGTTGGTCCAGGAACCTTCTGAGAACCACTGACTTAAACAATTATTAATTTTTAAAACCACCAGTTTGTGCTAAGGATAGGAGCTGATTAACAGGTGCCCCTTGAAATCCATGGCCTGTGCTGAAAGCACTGAAATTGAGGCAGGGATTTTTTTAAAAATCAAAGCCGTACATATAGTCCTGTTAAAAAATTAACTGAAACTAGAAGGTTTGTAATGAACAAAAGCATCCTCCTCCTCCCACTTCCTGGCCCTGAGGCAATGATCTCCAACTCTTGCTCTTTGTGGTGCTGGGGATGGAACCTAGGCCTTGCCCATGCTAGGCAAGTGCTATACCTCTGAGATACACCCCAGCCTGCTTGCCCTTCAACCCTTTTAGCTGTTCCTCCTAATATTTGCTCTTGTCCTTCTAGACAACATGCTGCTCTTTCTTCATCTGTTCTTTTGAAGTATTATTTGTTGATCCTTCAGGATAAAAGATAAGGATATGAAATTTTGCCTCTACTAACCCCCAATTCTTCCATTACAGGTTCTCATAATTTTTGTTTTAGTAATGTGTACATTATTATATCTATGTAAATATTGTGTTCTACTGAGACAATTGGTGTACAATGATTTTTCTTTCAATTCACTTAATGTTTTATTTTTATGGAGTCATTTTTTACTATTTTTATATCGCTGTTGGGCTGGGGATTTAGCTCAGTGGTTCTGCTGCCTGCCTCACAAGCACAAGGTCCTGAGTTCGATTCCTGGTACCAAAAAAAAAGTATATTTTTATATCACTGTCATTAATTCCCCCAAATCTCTGGAAAACTCTCTAGTACTATTTTACAAATCATCAACTGCAATGGAAGTCTATCAGATCCTATTTGTTTTGTCAACCTTGATTTAAAAAATCAACCAGAGGGATATTCTCCAAAGAATAATGACATTTATTTGGGAATACATGTGCCATAGTAAACTGGGACATGTTCAAAGAAGTTGAGCAAGAAGTTTTTAAAGACAAAAATGAGAAGGATTGCATCAGATATTTTAAAACAATCATCTTGGCTACTGTTATTAATAACCGAGGGGATGTTAATCTGAGGTTGAACAGTTAGTTGCTGCACAGATGTCCTTGTGGAAGTGTGTTTTGTGTAAGGTTGTGGTGACCTCTGTGCAAACTTGTGGTTCTGGCAGAGTCTTTTGTGATAATTATTCTGTCTAAGAATCCTTCATAAGATCTCAGCTTTAATTTTTTTTTTTTGATTAGAGTTGACATAAGTGACCCCATTTTTATTCTGACAACTTTTACATAACAAATTGTCACTAACTTGGTGGCTTAAAACAACAATTGTCTTTTCTCACAATTCTGGAGGCCAGAAGTCTGAAACCAAGAAGTTGGCAGGTTGGTTCTTATGGGAGCCTGTGGCGACCATCTGCTCCCTGTCTCCTCCTGGCTCCTGGTGGTTGCTGCTGGTCTGTGGCATTCCTTGGCTTGTAGCCACATCACTTCCATTTTTGTCTCATGGCCTTATGAATATGCTGGTCATATAGCAATAGGAGCCCATGCTAATCCAGTGTAACTTCATTTTAATTAATTGCAACCTCAAAGATCCTATTTCAAAATAAGGTTATCTTCCAGAGTTCTTGGTGGACCTGGATTTGGGGGACACTAATGAACTTAGTATACCTGTCACTGTTCTTTCTCCAGCTTTGTCTCTTCGGCTTGATTGCAGCTGGTTGTTCTCTAAACTTGCTCAGCAACTTGAACCTCTAATAGGGCATTTTCTTCATCTTCCTCTACAAATTGTGTTTCCTATTGTGTTTCTTGTTGCCCTCTCTTTGATTTACTCTCTTCTGTCTTGAAGCAAATCCTCCACTACGTGTCTAACAAAGAGGGCCTGGAGGGACATTTTTTGCATTGCATATCTGAAAATATCTTTGTTCCACTTTCACACCTACTCTGTCATTTTGCAGGGCATAGAACAACAGGTTAAAAACTCATGTGCCCCAGAAATCTTTTTTAAAAAAATTTTATTTTATTGGTACACTTTAAGTATACAATATAATGACATTCATCATTGAAAATTTGCACTTGTACATAATCTCTCTTGGTTCTTATTTTTCCCCCTTGCTCTGCCCTCCCTTCAACCCCTCCATTCCTCCCTATTTGCAAAGACTTTGTTTCCTTTTTTCATTTCCTCATATTAATTCCATTCCCTTCTTTCCTTTCCCCTACCCCTCCCACTTCCTCCCCCTTTGCCCCTTTTCTTCCTATTTCACATTATCTATTATACCTTTTAATCCTTATTTACACTTTCAGTTTCTCACACTAGAGAAACTATTTGGTATTTACACCTGTGCATCCTGTTTATTTCACTTAAGAGTATCACCTCAATATGCATCCATTTAGCAATAAATGTCTCTAATTTCTCATTTTCGGTGGCTGAGTAGTACTCCATTTTATCAAAAAACCACATTTTCTTGATCCAGTCTCCAGTTGATGGGCATTTGGGCTGTTTCCAAGTTTTAGCGATTACAAACTGTGCTGCTATGAACATGGGTGCACATATATCACTGTGGTATGATTCTTTTAATTCTGTGGGGAAGATACCCAGCAGGGAAATAGCTGGGTCAAATGGGACTTCCAGTCCTAGTTCTTTGAGGTATCTCCATACTGATTTCCACAGTGGTTGCACCAGTCTACACTCCCACCAGCAGTGGAGCAGTGTTCCTCTTTCCCCACAGCCCCACCAGCATTTGTCATTGGTTGATTTCATGATGGCAGCCATTCTTTCTGGGGTGAGGTGGAATCTCAATGTTGTTTTCATTTGCATCTCTCGAATGACCAGTGATGTTGAACATTTTTTCATATGTTTATTTGCTATTTCTACTTTGTCTGAGAAATGTCTGTTCATTTCAGATGCCCATTTTCAGATTGGGTCTTTAAATTTGGGCAGTCTGATTTTTTAAAGTTCTTTATAGATTCTAGATAGTAGACCTTTGTCTGAGGGACAGCTGGTGAAAATGTTTTCCCACATTGTGGGTTGTCTCTTCACACTGTTGGTGGTTTCTCTTGCTGTGCAGAAGCTTTTTAGTAAGAAGAGATCCCACTTGTGAATTGTTTGTGCTAGCTCACAGGCAACTGAGGTTTTGTTCATAAAATCTTTTCCTACACCAATGTCTTCAAGAGTTTTATCTAACCTATGTTTCAGCTGGTTCAGCGTTTCTATTTTAATATTTAGATCTTTAATCCATTTTGATTTTAGTTTAGTACATGGTGAGAGATATAGGTCTAGTTTTAATCTTTGGCAAGGTGAAACCCAATTTTTCCAGCACCATTTATTAAAGAGGCTGTCTTTCCTCCAGTGAGGCTGTTTGGCTCTTTTGTTGAAGATGAGGTGGCTGAGTATGTCTGGAGTTGTTTCTGCATCTTCTAATCTGTTCCACTGGTCCTCAGGTCTCTTTCTTTGCCAGTACCATGCTGTTTTGATCACAGTAGCTTTGTAGTATAGTTTCAAGTTGGGGGTTGTGATACCCCTGCCATGTCTCTGTTGCCTAGAATTGCTTTTGCTCTTCTGGGTCTCTTCTTGTTCCAAATGAATTTTTGGATTGTTTTCTCAAGATCCATGAAGTATGCTGCTGGGATTTCAGTTGGAATTGCACTGAATCTATATAACAGTTTTGGAAGTATGGCCATTTTCACTATGTTGATCCTTCCTACCCAGGAGCAAGGGATGTCTTTCCAATATCTGATATCTTCAATCTCTCTTTTCAGAGTGCTATAGTTTTCAGAGAAGAGGTCTTTGATTTCTTTTGTTAGGCTGATTCCTAGGTATTTCAGTTTTTTGGATGCTATTGTGAAAGGAATTGTTTACCCTATTTCTGTCTCAGTGAGTCTGTTGTTTGTGTAGAGGAAAGCTATTGATTTTTTTGTGTTGACCTTCTATCCAGCTACTCTACTGAATTTGGTTATTAAGTCTAGAAGACTTTTGGTGGAGTTCTTGGGGTCTTCTATATAGACTATCATGTCATCTGCAAATAATGACAATTTGACTTCTTCATTTCCTATCTTTATTCCTTTTATTTCTTTCTCTTGTCTAATTACTGTGGCTAATGTTTCCAAAAGTATATTGAACAAGAGTGGTGATAGTGGACATCCTTGTCTTATTCCTGATTTTAGTGTGAAGGATTTCAGTTTTTGACCATTTAGTATGATATTGACTGTTGGTTTTTTATGGATGGCTTTTATGAGATTGAGGTAGAGACTGTCTATTCCAATTTTTTGTAGGGTTTTTATCATAAATGCATGTTGGATTTTGTCAAATGCTTTTTCTTCATCAGCTGGGATGATCATATGGTTTTTGTCCTTGGCTCTATTAATATAGAGTGTTACATTGATTGATTTGCATATGTTGAACCATTGTTTAATTATGTTTTCAATTTCATTGATTGATGTTTTGTTTGTTTAAAATTTTTAGGTCTTCTTTGTTCAGCTTTGGTAATTCATACATATCTAGGAATCTGTCCATTTCTTCTGTGTTTTCCATCTTATCGGCATACAGGTTCTTAAAGTAGGTATTGATCCTCTGGATTTCTGCTGGGTCAGTTGTAATTTTACCCTTTTCATTCCTAATTGCATGGATTTGAGTCTTTTCTTTCCTTTTTTTGATAAGATTGGCTAAGGGTTTGTCAATTTTGTTTATTCTTTCGAAGAACCAACTCCTTCTTCATTTGATTTTTTTGTTTCATTCTCTTAGTCTCCATTGCATTGATTTCTCCTCTGATCTTTATAATTTCCTCCCTTTTATGAGCTTTGGGTTTGTCCTGCTCTTCTTTTTCTAGAAGCTTGAGGTGCAGCATCAAGTTGTTTAATTGAGCTTGCTCTGTCTTCCTAACATGAGTATTCACTGCCATGAATTTCCCTTGTAAGACTGCTTTCACTGTGTCCCATAGATTCTGATATGTTGTATTGTCATTGTCATTTAATTGAAGGAACTGTCTGATTTCTTCTTTAATTTCTTCTGTGGCCCATTGGTTATTCAGAAGTGTGTTGTTCAATTTCCATGTGTTTATGAAAATTTTGAGCTTTCTTTTGCTATTAATCTCCAATTGCATTGCACTATGGTCTGATAATATACAGGGGATAACATCACTTCCTTTGCACTTATTTAAACATGTTCTATGAGTGAGTATGTGGTCAATTTTGGAGAATGACCCATGTGCAGCTGAAAAGAATGTGTATTCTGATTTTTGGGGGGTAGAACACTCTGTAACCATCTGTTAAGTTCATTTGTTCAAGAGTTTGATTGAGTTCTAGTATTTCATTACTTATTTTTTGTCTAGTTGATCTAGCTATTTGTGATGGTGTGGTATTGATGTCCCCCACTATTATTGTATTAGTGCATGCATGACTTTTCATGTCTGTTAGTATTTGTTTTATATATTGGGTGCACTAGTGTTTGGTGCATAGATATTTATGATTGTCATCTCTTCCTCCTGGATTTTTCCCTTTCCAAGCATGTAGTGTCCTTCTTTGTCTCTCTTCATCAGTGTTGGTTTGGAATCCACTTGATCTGCAAAGAGGATAGGTACTCCTGCTGTTTTTCAGGTTCCTGTTGCATGGAGTATTGTTTTCCACTCTTTATCTTTCAGTCTATGAGTTTGTTTTTGAATTAAGTGGTTCTTGTATGCAGCATATTGTTGGATCTTGCTTCTTGACCCATTCTGCCAGTCCATTTCTTTTGATAGGTGAAGTGACACCATTAACATTGACGGTTATAACTGATACATTGAGCTATCATTGTCATGACTTTTTCTTTTTGTTGGATTCTCCCTCTTTACATTTAATTTCTTGTCACGCCCAATGGGTTCATTCTGCTTGGCTTCCTGGGGTTGTGATCTTCATTGTCTGCTCCTAGGATATTGTCTGAAATTGTTTGGAGTGCTGATTTGGTATTCATGAAGTTCCTAAGGTGCTCTTTGTCATGAAAATATCTTATTTCTCCATCAATTTTGAAAGATAGTTTTGCAGGGTACATCATTCTGAGTTGGAGGCTGTTTTCCTTTAGGGCTTGGAATACATCGCTCCAAGCTCTTCTTGCCTTGATGGTTTGTGCTGAGAAGTCTGTTGTGATTCAGAAGGGTTTTCATTTGTATGAGATTTGTTTGTTTTCTCTAACTGCTTGTAGAACTTTATTCTTCTGTTGAGTTTCTGAAATCTTAACAATTATATGCCTATGTGTAGAGTTTTTTTGATCAAGGCTAGTTGGAGTCCCGTATGCCTCACTTGTCTGTATGTCAAGTTCTTTTCCCCTCCTTGGGAAGTTTTCTGCCATCACTTCTGTGAACAGTTTTTTTATGTCATCAGCACTCTCTCCTCTTTCTTCATTGACTCCAATCAGTCTTATGTTATTCTTCTTTCCATTGTCTAGCAGCTGCTGGATTGATTTCTCTTGGTCCCTTACAATTGTAAAGCAACTTTTCTTTTCCTTGTCACTAACTACAATCTTAACTTCTATGTCTGAAATTCTGTCCTCACATTGGATCATTCTGCTGTGTAGGCTTTCAATAGTTTTTAATCTCCTGGAAATCTGTTTGTATCTGTTTTAAGGATTCCATTTGTTTCCTATGTTGGGATTCCATCATGTTCCTCAGCTCCTCTCTAGATTTATTGATCATATCTTGCACTATGAGCAAAATCTATGCTGTTATCTGAGAAATTATTTCTGCTTCATTTTTCCCAGATTCTCTTTTGTTGCCAATTCAGGGATTCCAGGTGGTTGAGTATTAGAGTGTTCTATCTTGTTTGCCGTCGGCATTGCTGAAGGTGATCTGAAAATCTGGTTTTGAGACTTGTTTTCATATCTTCTCATTTTGATGGGGGTGGGGGGATGTGTGTGTGTGTGCTGCTGGTGCCTGTGTGGCTCACCTCTTCTGTGCTTGGAGGGTTGGGGTACAGTGGGCCGGAAGCCTCCTCTGTGCTGGGAGCGATGGTACAGCAGCCTCGAATCCTCCTCTGCTCTGGGAGCGATGCTACCATGGCCCGGAAGCCTCTTCTGCACTGGGAGAAGTGCTACGGTGTGCCCCAGAAATTTGAAGGCTTTGTGTTTTGGCATCTGGTGTTAGGGAAAGTGCCATGCCATTCCTGAGCATTTTACTCACTTCTCTATACATAAAATGCAAAGATTGCAGCAGGTGTGATGGTGCATGCCTGTAATCTAGGCATTCAGGAAGCTGAGGCAGGAGGATTGCAAGTTTGAGGCCAGCTTGGGCTACAAAAATAAAAACAAAACAAAATAAACTAAAAATGTAAGGACAGGAGCAGGAGTTAGGGGAACTCCGTGGTAGAGGACTTGCCTAGCATGCATGAGACTCTAGGTGCAAGAGGCCTAGCATGCATGAGGCCCCTGCAAAAGGTAAATAAAAAAGGTAAATAAAATGCAGGATATTCTGTCTGGGATTTTCAGTGTTACAAGAATGTGTTCTAGTGCAGATCATCTTTAATCCTCCATTTTCCTGGCACTGGGTGCTTCTTTCATCTGAAAACTTATGTCCTTATTTTTTGAAAATATTTCTATGTCATCTGTTGGATCATTTATTTCACTCAATTTTTATTCTCTCTTTTCTGAAATTCCTTTTGGTCAGATGGTGCATATTTTGGAAGGAACAACCTCTAATTTTTTAATTTCCTATTTTGCATTCCACTGTCTTTTTGTTCTGCTTTCTGAGAAATTCCTAATCTTTATCTTCCGGCCCATCTATTGAACTTTTAATTTTGGTCATAAGGTATCCAGTTTCTGCACCCTCTTTCTTGGTCTTGGAATACTCCTGGTTGCAGCATCCTGCCTGTATCTTCTAGATGCAATGGTTTCCATCTCTCTGATGATATTCCCTAGAGTTATTCAACTTCCTTTTGCCCCCTATATGGTCTCTTTCCTCTAAGTTCCTTTTCTCTGATTGTTTTGTTCCTAGTCTTTTATATAATCAGATGCCAGTGACCTTGAACATGACATGTCTGTTCATGTTTAAGAATGAGTCACTTTACAGCTGTCCAAAGTCTCTTTGTTGGATGAGACTTATCTCTCAAGGGAGTGGGGTGGAAATGGCCATTGTGTTGGGGGCCCCAAGCATTATTATCTCTAAGCCCTTTGTCTGGGGTTATTCAGTTCCTCCAGAAAAGGACTCTTTACTCCCTGCCTGGGGCTGTGAGTAGGGGCCAGAGTTGATGTAGAAACCCAGCTGCTAGAGGTCTGAAAATAGACAGGCCCAGGGGCCAGGCTTTTGCCATCTGGTGTATGGACAGGAATATCCATTAGAAATAGATGTGATTGTTTCTTTTATCCTCAAATGTCAGCCTTTATGATTCTTCCCCATAAAACAGATTAATCTTATTTATTTCTTTAGCCACTGGCTACATGTGGCCCCTGAACTCTAGAAATGTGGTCAGTTCAGTGGAGATGTGCTGTGAGTATGAAATACACATGCAATATTGAAAACAGTATGGAAAAAGCTGTGAGATCTCATTAATAATTTTGTAATACTTATTACTATTGAAATAATATTTTGCATACATTGGG
This sequence comes from Heterocephalus glaber, assembly GCF_053883595.1. NCBI lineage: Eukaryota > Metazoa > Chordata > Mammalia > Rodentia > Bathyergidae > Heterocephalus > Heterocephalus glaber. The sequence goes on along the minus strand of NW_028258143.1, from coordinate 20,829,750 downwards.
TTAAATAAAACACATCATTAAAATTTTTGTAAAAAGAAAGACATAGAATGAGAGTCACATATAAAACTTTTAAGGCCATGCACAGTGCTATGTGCCTCTTTCCTCGATACTTGAAAGTCTGAGGCAGGAGGATTGCTTGAGCCTGAGAGTTTATGTCCAGCCTGAGAAACATAATGAGACTCTTACTCTTAAAAAAAGAAAACAAAATTGGTATAGCTCAACATTTGCTTAACATGTATGAGACCTGTGTTCAAAGCCAGCACTGCAAATAATAATAACAATAAAAATAACTAATAATAATTTTAAATTTTTCTAGCAGCCACAGCAAACATATTAGAAAAGAAACAGAAATAATATTCTTGGGGCCGGGGATTTAGCTCAGTGGTTTCGCCGCCTGCTGCGCAAGCACAAGGACCCAAGTTCGATCCCCGGTACCAAAAAAAAAAAAGAAAGAAAGAAATAATATTCTCTAACTCAGTGTAACTGACAGGCCCCCAAGTCTGACCCCCATCCAAGCAGACTCGCTACCCACATCCACAGGAGCATAGAAATAAGAGGGAGCCAGCAGCCATCCTGCTGCCCTCACCATCATCCTGTTTATCAGCCAGCCCCAGGCCCATCACCGATGGGACTCTTTAGTTTTCCACCTCTCGACCAGTGCCCCCTCCCATACCTAAACTCCTCCATATCAACCTCGCACACCCCCATGTCAGTGCCAAAGACCTTTTCTCCCTTGGCCCATCTGCACTCAGACAGCAATAAACTCATTTCATGTTGCTTGAACTTTGCCTGCCTCAGTGGTCTCAATCATGCCTCAGTCTGACCTTACAGTAACCAAAATAGTATCATTTCGGATGTCCTCAATATAAAAATTCTTAGTGATGTATTTTACATTGATTTATTGGTACTAGGTACATCTCACCTCTAGGACCGGCTGCATAAGTGCTCAGTAGCTACAGGTGGCTGATGCTTGCATATTGCACAGTGCAGGTGGAAATGGCAGTGTCACTCATGTGTTCAGTGAGCTCTGCTCCTGGCCTTTGCTAGGCCAAAGTCCCGGTTCTCTGGCTCAGTTTCTCTCTGGTGGACATACACAGCTGACTCTTTGTTCTCCTGAGAGTAGTGTCGGCCCCCTGCAGTGGTCATCTGTTTCTCATCCATATTTCCAAACCACCTGCTCTCCAGCCCCACCCTGTGTCTTGCCTCCTAGGGTCCTTGTGCCTGGGCCCCAGAGCACCCCTAGGACTTTCCCAGAGCACTGCCCCATGCAACACTTATATTTCAGTTTTCTGTGCTCTGCAACATTAACATTGATTGCCACTCTTCTGCCAGGTTTGCATGTTCTTAAATGTGTTGACATTTCTTGTCCACTTCTGCCTTCCTTCCCAGTCTTTGTGCTTATGGGCTTCTCTGATTTCTTCTTCCTCTTCTCCTTTTCCTTCTCCTTTTTCTTTCCTTCCTTCTCCTCTCCCTCTCTTTCCTCTCCTTCCCTACTCCCTTCTCCTCTCCTCTTCTTCCAGAGCTGAGACTCGAACTCAGGGCCTCAAGTATGCTAGGAAGCACTCTGCTAACTGAGCTACATCTACTGCCCCAGTTTCTCTTTCTTTACTATATGATTTTGGAGGGATTTCACCATTTCAAGGGGAAATAGAAATATATAAGTTCAATTTTCCATGTTTAATCAGAAGTCAAGAAATGTTTTTTTATCATTTAAAAAATTTTATCAGTACATGCTTGCAGTACATGCACTTTACAATCATCTTGTGGAGTTGGTACATGTACATAATACAGCTTCTTTCTCTTTTTAACCTCTTTCCTCCCCCTCCCTCCCTCCTCCTTTAGTTTTCCTTTCCCCCTTTTCATTCTTAGTATTATTAACCGTACTTCATGTTTATAGCTTATAATGTCCACATTCATTGTGGTAATTAAGACCTTGCACGTGGCATATCTTCACTTACCTATTTCCCCATTCCTCACCCTCAACCTTCCCCCTTGGTCCCCTGGACCCCTTCCTATCTGCAAGAGATCCATTATGGAAATTTCTCAAAGACCTGAATTTAGACATTTCATCTGAGCCAGCTATCCCCCTTCTAGGTATCTTCCCCAAAGAGTTTAAACCATCATACTACAGTGATATATGCATACCAATGTTTATTATAGCACAGTTCATAATAGAAAAATCCTGGAAACAGCCTGTATGTCCATCAACAGATGACTGGATAAAGAGAATGTGATATCTATATACAATGGAATACTACTTGGCTATAAAGAAGGACAAATTTGAGACATTTGTAGGAAAATGGATGCACCTGGAAAATATAATGTGTTTGTATTTTATCGTTTAAATTCATGAGCATTTTCTCTTCTCCAAACCAAAATGTTCTTTTGCATCAATATGACAGTGATGATTTTCATTACTAGATAGCCAAGCTTTTTACAAACCAATAATTTAATAAAATTGATGCTTTGTCCATGACCTGAATCCCTGTTGCCCCACCCACACACTCTGGCAGCCATACCCTAGTTCAAAACAGGGAGTCCCCCATTTACTTCCATGAGCTCCATGTATGTGCTTTGGTCTCCAGTCCCTTCTCTTCTCTACAGAGGTCCCCTAGAGCCTGGGCCAAGTTTCCCTGAGATCTTTAACCCCAGATGGACTTTAGGCTCCTTCTGATCCTGCTTCCACTCCCCTGGCACCCTCAGACTTCTTAAAGCATGGGGCTACATTTGGACACAGGATGGCAAAGTGGTTTCCATGGAAACCAAACCTTGGCACTTGCTCAGTACCTAGGTAACTAATTGTTCTGCTCCTCATATGTTGAAGACTGAGTCCTCCTTCCTCCCCTTCCTTTTGTTTCTAATCCTCAGGTTCTCCAGCCATTTTTGTGACTTTGTGGGCTATCACCAGGCATTTTCTGGAAGATGTTGGGTAAGCTGTCAGAAGGAGAGGTAACAGAAATGCATAGTCGGTCTCCATATCTGTGGGTTCTGCATCCACAAATTCAAACAAGAGTTGAAAATATTTTTTAAAAAATTGGTCTGTACTGAACAAGTATAGATGTCTTTCCTTGTCATTATTCTCTATCCCAAACCATATAACTGTATCATGAACATAGCCTTTATTTTGTATGGGGTATTCTAAGTGATCTAGAAATCATCTAAAGTATACAGGAAGATGTGTTTAGGCTATGATCACGTACTATGGCATTTGTACATGGACTTGAGCATCTGTAGATTTGATACCTACAGAGGGTTGTGAAGCCCATTTCTCATAAATACCAATACATAATTGTATTTGACATCATCCAGTTCTTCAAATAGCATACATACTTCTTTGGAGCTAACCAGAAAAAGCCAGTTTCTCATGTTAGAGGCCACAGGTGAGTAGCTCACCTGGAACAATTGCCACTGCTCCCCACCTGTGAGTTTCCAGGTGGGCCATGCCTGCAGGGACAGGTCTGTGCATAGGTCAGGTGCCAGACTGGAGCTGCAGACCCCCAGGCAGGTGCTGCTCAGTGGAGAAAGTCCAAGAAAGGGCCAGGTGTTCCTAACCTCTGGAACATCCCTCCCGGACGGTTCCTACTCCTGTGGTTTACAGACCCCAAAGAGCTATAGCAGCATTCTCAGCTCCTGGGTGTGTGCCATCACCACCATGATGGTGACAAAGTAGGCCCCTGGTCCTGTTCTCTGAAGGAATGAGGAAGGCATGGTAAGCTCCAGCCAGATTTTGAGGAGGCATGGAGAAGAGAGCATGAGATAGGCCCAGAAAGTGAGGCAGCACCATGGGAGGGAGCCTGTTTCTCAAGGGCCTAGTGACACAGCCAGGCCAATAAGTGGACTAGGCTGGGTGAGGTTTCTGCATCTTTTCATCCAAATTTGGCCCAAAATAATATTTTAAATGAGTAAGTTGCCTACCTGCCTGCTTGCTTTCATTCCTTCCCCCCTCCCTCCTTCCCTTCCTTCCTTCCTTTTTTTTTTTTTCCTGTGGTTTCAGGAATTGAACCCAGGGCCCTTGCACTAAGCTACACCCCAGCCCTTTTATAATTTATTATTTTTAGACAGGGTCACTCTAAGTTGCTAAATTGTCCAAGCCAGGCTCAAACTTGGGACCCTGCTGAGCCTCTCAGAGTGCTGGGATTACAGGTGTGTGCCACCACATCTGGCTTAGATTTTTTTTTGAGACAGGGTCTTGCTATGTAGTTCAGGCTGTCCTTAAACTCACTATGTAGCCCAGGCTGGCCTCGAATTCACAGTGATCCTCCTCCCTCAGCCTCCCAGGCACTGGGATTATAGCTGTGCATCACCACACCCAGCTGGTTTAGATTTTTAAAAATCCAGAGCTTCAGCCTCTCCAAAAATTGTAAAGCTTTGTTAGTATTTCTCATTTCCCCTCATGGCAGAAATCATTTGGAGTGGAGCTATGAATGCCTTGGACCAAGCACATGCTCTTATTGGCCAAGTACCCCCATGCCTGAGGTCCCTGGGTCCTAATCTCATGCCAGTCATCCAAGTGCTCACACACAGATATTATCTACCTGGCTTCTTAGCATCTTGAGATTGCCACCGTGCACCCCAGTAAATTCTGACATATCTTTAAGACCCAAGGTCCCCATCTCTCAGGTCCCCACGGGAGAGGGGCAGGTCCTAACAGTGCTGGGTACACAGCTGTGGGGGCTCAGAGCCACAGACGTGGGTCCTAATACCAAAGGATGCCTCAGGGAAGTGTCTGCCAGTCAGTCTGGTTTTCTGCTCCTAACAACTCCTGGTCATCCCTCCCTCCTGTAGGTGCTGGGACATCAACACCAATGCTTCCATTTGGTGGGTCATTCGAGGGCCTGTGATCCTCTCCATCCTGGTGAGTGGCTGACCTCCCCTGAGGCAGAGGCTAGTGGGACAGATGGAAAGAGTGACCAGCTGGCAGGAGTAGGGGACCTGGAGGCTGAGATCCCTCCAGGTGCCAAGTGTTTCTTAAGAAACAGCACTCCATTAGGAGTCCTAGACTGCCCCTAATCATATGTCTTTCAACAAGTGTTTCCCAGCCCTAGGCTACTTCTGAGAACAATGAGGGTGACCCAAGGATTTCTCCACTCTCCAGGTGCTGGGGGAAGAGGGGGACTGCTACCATGTGAGAAAATTCTTAACCTCCCAGGCCAGGCACTGAGATGAGGCAAGAGGCTCCAAAAGAAAGAAATGGACTCCATTCCTGACCTTCAGGAAGCTATGGTTTAGTTGGCAGAAAGCATATAGATACTTTTAGATAGATGCAAGGATTTGGCCCTTTTATCCACTTGGGGCTTTGTGGCTGCTAGGCAAATGCTCTACCACTGAGCTATCTATCCCCAGTCTCTTTTAAAATATTTTAAGTGCTCTTATACAGCAACATACCGCTAAATACAGTGGATCAAAGTATGATCCTTGGACCTTCAGCTTCACCTAGGAGGTTGTGCACATTCAAGCCAGACATGGTGCTGCATGTCGGTAATATCAGTACTCTTGGAGACTGAGGCAGAAGAATTCCAAGTTTGAGCCTAGCATGATCAATTTAGTGGGACGCTGTTTCAAGATAAAAACTAAAAGAAGGGATAGGGATAAAGCTCAGTGCAAAGACCCCTCTGTTCAATCTCCAGTCCTCTCCACCCCAAATAACAAAAGGTAAAAAGGAACAAAGGAAAAGAAAGTTCTAAGTTTAATTTCCACCTGGGCAACTTAGTGAGACACTGTTTCAAAATACAAAATAGAAAACTGGCTGGGGATGTAGCTCAGTGGTACAGCACCCCTGGATTCAATCCCCAGTGCCCCCCTCACACATGCACATGCACATGCACATACACACACAAATTCTTGGGCCCCACATCAGATTTACTGAACCATAACCTGTGGGGTGGAACCTAGGAGTCTGTACCCTAAACCTTGTGAGTGCTGCTGTATAGCCTGTCAGCTTGGACTTATCTGGGGATTATTAGAATTGCCAACTCTCAGCCCAGCCAGACCCATAGTTTTCAAGATCCATGAGGATTCCGAAACACTGCAAGTGTGACTAACCTGCCCGGCGCTTGAGCAGACCATATAGTTCCTGCAGCCTATGGGCAGAGGTGCTGCTTCATCCAGAGAGTTTATTTCACCAGGATGCTGGGCACAGGGCTGGGCAGCAGTGATGTACCATCCTGGCTGCAATGGGACCGTCAGCCCTGCCTCTGCCTTGTGTTTTACAGATCAATTTCATCTTTTTTATAAACATTCTAAGAATCCTGATGAGAAAACTTAGAGCCCAAGAAACAGGAAATGAAATGAACCATTACAAGTAAGTGGAAGGCAAAAGCCCAGGCACAATGTCAGCCAACAAACATTTGTTGAGCACCTACCATTTACTCAACTGGTGTTAGCCCAAAAGAAAGAAAAGCTATGGACCTAGTCTCAAGAAGTTTACAGTGTAAATGGCAGGGGTAGGAGAATGGGTCTGATTATGAGACCTCAGACACTACTGGGTGGGAAAATTCAGAAATCTCAAGCAAGAGGCCTGAAAGTATAGATATGATCCTTGAGGCAAGGCTAGGGAGTCTGCATGGGCTTTGGGGATCCCAATTCAGTCAGATTTATTTAGAAATGTGTATTATCCAGGAGGAAATCACTAGCTTTCATCAGATTTTTCAAGATGTGTGACTCAAAAATATTTAAAATCATAAGATGTTGAGGGGAGAGCGTCAGTCTGAAAGGATTCCTCTAATCAAACAACACAGAACAAAAGATGGGGGGGAGCTTAAACAACAGGACATTGTTTTCTCATGGTTCTGGGGGCTGCAAATCCACAATCAAGGTTCTCTTTCTTCTGAGGTCTTTCCCTCGGCTTGTGGATGGCTTCTTACTGTGCCCTCATGTGGTCTTTCCTCTGTGCACACACATCCCCCATGTCTGTATGCCTCAGTTTCCCCCTCTCATAAGGACATCAGCTGATGTTGTCAAAGTCAGCTGAGAGTTCTTTTGCTTAGCTGAGAAGGAAATCGTGAATCACCCAAGTGGGGCTTGATTACTAGCTCTGGGCTCTGAGAGCCAGTAGCCCTTGGCCCTTAGAGTTACGGCTCTTGGCAGCTCCCTGCCACTGCTATCAGCTCCTCTGCAGCCAGGGCCACAGCTCCTTTGGCGGCTTTCTGGCTTCCACTTGTCACCAAATGCCATCAGTCAAGGCGAGTTGTCACCAGTAGACACTGCCAGCCTGCTGCCTTCCACCACTGATCTTTGTTGATTGTTGCTTGTCTCTGCTGCTGGACTCTGGAACTCTTCATGGATAGTAGCCTCTCGTGTTACCGACTCTTAATGCAAACTGCTCTGCCCACACTACCTGAGACAAGAGCGACAAGCAGATTTACAGGAGCACCTGAACAGGCTTTATTAGGACCTATTATGCTACAGCACAGGGGATCATGCATAGGAGGGAGCTCTCCTCCACTGGCCTAAGGAGTATGAGGGGGCACTGCTTATACAGAGAAGCAGTGGACCCACATGTGTGCAGATCTGTACATTTCACAGACCAGCCCGAGAACTTTCAAAGTAAGGACAGAGGTGGTTACAGGGTAGAGTCATCGGGAGAAGGCCACAGAAGTTTGATAGCTACCACATCTCTGCGAAAATAGGGGCTGAAACTGTGACTGCTCCCACTTTGGAGGAGTCTTTAGGAGGGCTGGCCATGTTGATCACAAACTCTTGGGCTTCGGGAGTATCAGGCAGGTGACAGCAGTGCCTGGAATGGCAGGAGCAGGGTGGCTCCTATCATCACAGCCTGCAGCCTCAGAATTAACTCCAGGGGTGTTGGGATGGCCCTGGGCTAGTGGCCAGAGGCTACCCATGCAGAAGCAAGGGCAGTGAGGAGGACGGCATGACAGCTGCCGGTCAGACAGCTGCCCTCCTGTCTGTCATAGGAAAAGGAAAGTGTCAGGGGTTATATTCTTTTGTATCTCAGTTGGATTAGAGTCCAATCTAAAGGCCTCATTTTAACTGAATCACTCTTTAAAGACCCTTTCTCCAGGGCCGGGGATGTAGCTCAGTGGTTGCCGCGCAAGCGCAAGGTTCCGAGTTTGATCCCCGGTACCAAAAAAAAAAAAAAAAAGACCCTTTCTCCAAATAAGTCACACTCCAGGTACTAGGGGCTAGGATGTCAACATGTGAATTGGGGTGGGAACCCGGTTCTGCCTATAATAGATGCTGAAGACAAATTAGTGTCTGACAGAGACTTTCTCCATGATGTCTTGTTTTGGGGATGTGATAGTGGCCAGGATTACTTGTGTCAGATTCCCCATGACATCGCTGACCAGAAGGCCGCACAATTTGGTGGAGCTGGGATGTGGAACAAAGTTGCCAGACCAAAAACAAGATGCCAAGTTACATCTGAAATTTGAGTAAACAGTAAGTTTTAGGATTCATGCCCCCTAAAAGTATACAAGTTGTATCTGAAATTCAGATCAAACTGGGCATTTTGTATTTTTAGTTGCTAATTTGGCAACTCAAGTCTGTGAAGAAAATATAAGAACTTTTCCTCATAGATATATATTATTTTTTAAATAACAAAATTGGCTTTGTTCATCATGTATTAGTCACAGAGTAGTAGTTACAGGCATATAATTAAAAGTTATTTGAGTATTTATGTAGATATTAATGAATACTACTGATCAGAAAGATTTAGGATTGGTCACAAGTTGGTTAGTATTATGTCTGAGTGATCACTACATGGAAGGTTAGGAATTTTCCAAAATAAAATTAGAACAGGATGGGGGGCGGGGGCGGAGGTGGAGTGCTGGCCAAATAATGCCCTCTGATCTCCGACACTACAAAAATATGAAGCTCAGAAAAACAAAAACTGTAAACAAAAAAAATGTGGGGACATTATTTCCAAGCCTCAAGTGATCAGCCACTAGATGAAAGGGCGGGCTGCAGGGAGGGAAAACAGGAGTGTCCGTGTGTCTTTTTGTCCCCAGGCGCCTGGCCAAGTCCACCCTTCTGTTGATCCCCCTCTTTGGGGTCCACTACATCGTCTTTGCCTTCTCGCCTGAGAATGCTATGGAGGTCCAGCTGTTTTTCGAACTGGCCCTTGGCTCATTCCAGGTAAGCTTTGGGGACTGTGTGGCTAAAAGGAGTAGTTCTCTGTTTCCTTAGAAGAGGAGGCCACAGAGGCAGCAAGCCAGAGCTTCCTGAGGTTTAGGCATGGCTTGGGTAAGGGACACCTCATTTGGAAGACCCAAGGGATGCAGGGGTGGGGAGGACCTGCCTGTGCTGTGTGATCCAGAGTGGGATACACAGTCCCTAATAGTCAAATGGAGATAAAACTAAAAGAGCCTGACTCCAGGGAAAACACAAAGGCAAAGCCACCCTGGCACACTGTCGCACAACTCTCTGTAGCATACACAGGGCCCCAGTACATAAACAACCAAGGCTGAGCCATCAAAAAGGGAGGAGGAAGATGAGCCCTGCAGGCAAGTGTTTGAAAGACTTCCCGTCTTTGGATTGGGAAGTCCAGAGAAAATGTCCAAGCTGAAAAACCCACAAGTAGCAGCATCAGCGTATTATTTAGAATCAGTTAAGAGAGTTCAAGCAGTTGTCTCTGAGGAACAGGAAATAGGGGCGGGGGTGTCAGGAGGCTGCTGGGTTTTAAAAACAAGAATCATTTGGCTTTTTAAAACCATGAGCATGTGGAATTTATTAAAAATAAAAACTGTCTTTAAAAAAAGGAGGTGGACAATCACCTACCTCCTAATGCAAAAAGATATTCTGATGTTAAAAACAAACAAAATGAAATATGTTTAACTAGCGCAGAGTCTTAATTTGAATCCCAAACATCATGATGTTACTTGCCTACTTACTCATAGCTATTTCCTTCCAACAGTCCTTAGGAGATGTCACTTTCAGGAAAAACATATAAAGGATATGCCCCCCAAAAGTAGATGAAGGATCAGTGAAAAAAGAATATAAAGCTAGTTGAGTTCCTTCACAGAAACAAATTTGGTAAAGTCCTATAAAGGCTGGGGAGATGGGTCACCAGTAAGTTTTGAAGCTTCCTGTAGCCCACAACAAAGACAGGAACAATCTATTTCGAGTTTTACATGGGCTGGGAATATAGCTTAGTCAGTGGTACAGAGCTTGTCTAACATGCACAGGCCCTAGCTTCCATCCCTGGCACTGCAAAAGAATAAAAAGGGGAGGGAATCAAGCCCATTGCCAAAGAAGCTCCATGATTATAGTTTTTAGGGTCTTGGAGAAGCTTCTCCCCGTGGGTTCTCCTGAAGGAGTTATCCTGACCTCAACAGCACCCCACAGTGGAGCAACACTGTCCAGCAGGGCCTTCTGCACAGAAAGCTTTGGCCTTAGGGTGGGACTCTAAGCACACCCCTCTCCCTGGGGTTCTGTGTAGATAGCACAGCCAGGACCTCTACCGCTCATAGGTTCCAGGAACATCCCATCCCTGAAACATACCATTGAGTGGACTCAGACCCTACCCCAAGGTGTCCCCTCTGCTCTCCTCTGAGCAGCTCCTTCGCCCACCAGTGCCCCGACCTCCTGAGAACCTGGTCTCTTGTGTGCATAACCCACAGTTCTTTTCCTCTTGCCCAGGGAGCTTTTTCAGCCATTGATTGTATGTGTAAGTTCAGGGAGGCTGGGTTTGCCATGACGCATTCAGCAGCTGGGGACTTTAAGATCCAGGTGGGTGTGAGGACTTGACCCCGCTCACACGAGTGAGTAGTGACCAGGTAGAGAGGTTGGAGACCCGCATCAGCTTCACCATGTGCATGGAACTTTTTGTGCTCCAGATTTAGGGTTTGTATTTGGAGCTATAGACTACTTAGGAGAAGACATTTGGCTTCTGTCTGGGAAACTTTCAAGAGAAAACCAAAAGCACTTTCTAAATGGTCCCATCGAAGTGCTTATGAAGGAAAAAGGATCATTAAAAGTTTTTATATGTTTATGTATACTATATATGTGCTTATGTTTATGAGCACACATATAAATAAAATACATATATATGTACATATATACATATATGAAAAGTTCTTCAATATATCCAAAAATAAAGGGAATAGAATGAACCCATGTGTAGCCATTCCTTGGCTTCAGCAACATGCACTGATGGTCTATCTCGTTTCATCTCTATCCCTGCCCACCACCCCCATTTTATTATGTAAATCCAAGACACTGTATTATTCCTTCTGTAAGAATTTTAGTGTGTGTTTCTGAATAAGGACTTAAAGAACATACACAGTCCTCAATCCCTTAACAGTCAAATACTTCTAAAAACTAAAATACACAAAATCTCTCTGATTGTATGAATAATACTTGCTTATTATAGATAATTTGGAAAATAAAGAAAAGTAAAAAAGAAAATTTTAAAAAGGGTTGGACTATCACTCAGTGGTAGAGCACTTGCTTAATATTTACAAGGCTCTAAGTTAGATTCCTCAGTACTAGAACAAAAAAAGAAAAGAATCATCTATAATCTCATAACCTGAAAACAACTTCTATTAAGGAAGACACACACACACACACACACACACACACACACACACACGAACACATACATATAATTAGGATCATAATGTGTATAGCTTTGGGCCCTGTTTGCTTTCTCTATCATGCCTGTCATGAATATTTCTTCCTGTCATTAAAATTCTGCAAAAGTCTTCATTTTTTTTTTTTTTTTTGGTACCAGGAATTGAACTCTGGTCCTTGCACTTGCAGGTCAGGAGGAGGAACCACTGAGCTAAATCCCCGGCCCAAGTCTTCATTTTTAATGATCACATGATAACTGCTAAATTTAGTAAACTTGGTGACTTATGTGAGGCCTGCTGCTATGTATGCTTGGGGCACAGCTAACTAAAATCTGTCCTTGGATCCTAGGATAGGGTGTTCTGGGCAAGCTGGATCCAGCCTGACTGCCAGCTCTGGGCCAAGCACAAATAGCTTTAGTTCTGCCAAAACTTTCTCTGGCTCAGTTTCCTCACCTGGTAATTGTGGGTCATTTCTCCCCTCCCACCTTCTACCCAGGGCTTTAAGTGGAATATAGTGAAGGAACCCAGGGTGCCACAATGACTCAGGCCAAGCTATGCTACAGATCTAAAGCTATTAAGTGCCTTTTTTTCTAACAGTGGTTCCCAGAGGGTGAAGCCCACTCCAACGTTTTGGGGACCTTTAAAAGCTACTCATCTTCCCATCAGACCTTCAGGTGTGGGTTACAGAGCTCAAACTGGGGCCAAAGCTCCCCAGTGGGTCTAATGTGCAGCAAAATATAGAAACCACAGCCCCAAGTAAGCACTCCTACCCTACAGATAGTTGCCCTTCTATGCAGCAGTCACTGACACTGAAATTCTAATTTAAACTTTTCTAGTTTTGTGACTTATTAAAATGCCAGTACCCTGGTGTTAGGTCAGTGGTAGAGCATGTGCTTAGTATGGTGAGACGCTGGGTTCGATCCCTAGCGGGGGAAAGACTAATATCCTAGTAGTGGGGACAGAAGGGCTGGTGTTTTGTCTTTTGGGGTCCTTTTCAAAGCAGTAAATACCTAAGGGCAGACATGGGTGGGACTAGGGAAGAGGAAGGAGCCAGGCCACCCAAGGTTACAGCCATGTGCACAGGTGCCTACGGGGGACAGGGATCACCAGATAGGCAGCCTGCCAAGGAAGGGCAGGTGGAGGTAGGCCCCTGGGATGGAAGGATCTGGATAGGCACAGATCTTGCCAAGTCAGAGTACATCAAGCTCTGACCGTGGAGATGTACCCATCTGTCCCCAGGCAGGGAGACCAAGCTGCTAGCTGGTCTGAGCCTGGACATGGTTTGTTCTGACCATACATTTGTTCTTCAGTATGAATGAACTGTCCATGTTTCAGTGTTTCCAGATTTCTAGCTTATCTTCAAAATGAGACCACACAGGGCACAGGGTCTCCTACTAGGCTGGCTCTGGCCCTTCATGGGAGGGTGGGAACATGCTTCAGGTGCTGCCAGTCCTGCTGCTCCCAGGTAGCCCAACTTATTATTGAAAGTCACTGCCTGCTACCCCTACCTTACTGACACTAACTCCACATGTTTGAGCCCCTGGTAGGCATTGAGAACAACAAATGAAAGGGACTCACAGTGCACACTTCATGGCACAGGCACAACCAGGGCACTGTGGGGCTCCTGAGGAGGTAATTCCCTAAGGTGAGAGAGGTGGTGAGCAGGGGACTTGGGCAGGAGAGGTTATAGGGGTAAGCCCCATGTCCAGCTGCTCAACATGGACAGTGAGCCTGCACTAACACCCACTCCTCTGGCAGGGGCTGGTGGTGGCCGTCCTCTACTGCTTCCTCAACGGGGAGGTAAGTGTCCTGGGATGCCAGTGCGCTCCAGTGCGGAGCTGCTGGAGAGGGTTGGGGAGGGGGAGTCAAGGGTGGGAGAGCAGGCTGGCCTCAGGGCATGGCCTGACCAGTCTCCCAAGAGTCTGGGGCTCAGTAGGAACAGCAGGTTCATCCGGAGGGTGTGTTAACACTTGCCTGGCTCTGTCCCCAGTTCTGATTTAGTAAAAATGGATTATGTAGGTCTGGGCAGGGGCGGGACTAAATGTTTCAACAAACACACCTGGTGATTCTGATCTGTGGGTAAGTCCAAGAAACACAGGATAAAGGTGCAGCCCCCTCAAGCAGAACCCAGGTTCCTGATCATTCTGCTGCTTGCTGGGTGGGTAATCGGGGTCACTGCCCTCCCTGTCCTCAGTCTTCCCATAAGTGCAATGGGTGACTCAAAAATGTCTGTGGCTCTATCCTCCAAATGAGTGCTGACTCCATGGGGGCCTGTGCAGCTGTGTGGATGACTCTGGTCATGCACAGAGCATCTGGATCAGGATGCCAGCCTGCAGACTCACGGAGGCTGGCTCTCCAGCACTGGTTGCATATGGTGTTACCCAGCAAAGCCTCTCTGGAGGTGTTGCCCCTCTAACTGGTTCACCACACTCGAAGGGGAGTGACCTCTGATGTTTTCCAAAAATCAGGCATCAAGCCTGGCCTCAGAAGTATAGTTGCCCCTTTGAGGTAAGGATGGTAAAGATGTCCATGGAGCAACACCATGGCTCTTGGATGGGTTCTGAGCTAGGCTGGCTGTGTAAGAATGACAGTCTAGTTATCTCAGGGTAGATCTGGATGTGAATTCTGCAGCTGGGGGGATAAACCACAAGCCCTTTCCTGGGGACACCATGTAATGGGATGGCAGGTGCAAGTGCCTTGGGGATAAGGGGGTGGAATGGTCAGGTGGAGTGGCCTATGGGTGAGGGTGGGGACAGCAGGACCAGCTGGGTAGGAGTGGCGGGACATGCACGGGGGCTCAGGGTGTGTGAGGCAAGTTCCAGGCACTGGCTGACCCTCCCTTCCCAGCTGATGGGGTGTCTCTGGCAGGTGCAGCTGGAAATTCAGAAGAAGTGGCGACAATGGCACCTCCAGGAGTTCCCACTGCACCCCATGGTCCTCAACTCCTCCTTCAGCAATGGCACCAGTGACCCCACCCATGGCACCAAGGCCACCAGCAAAGCCTGCCCTTCCGAGCAGAGCCGGGGCACCTGCAGGGACAGCATCATCTGAGAGGCTGGAGCAGAGCTGCCTATGGACAGAGGCCGAGCCAGGTCCTGAGAGTGCAGGACACTGCTGCAGAACCTGGAAGACATCCTGTGCTCCCTGCTGTAGCTGATAACGCCCCTCCCTCAGGCCTCGGAGTCCTCAGGCCTGAGCAGAAGGGACTTGGAGAACCGTGGGACAGGACCAGGGCCCTGGACTCGGTCTGTGTTGGTTTTCTGGGAAGAGCAGCTCGGGGCCCAAGAAGGGACAGGGAAATAAATGATACCCAGGAAGAGATTTGGTGTGCATTTGTCAGGCTTTCACCCTGAAACTCAAGGGGAGGGAGTATGCTGTGCCTCACTGCCTGGTCCTTCCTGCAGGGAAAAGGGGCTTCCTTGGATCCCAGCTCATTTTCAAGGACAAGCTTAGATGCTCAGAAAACACAAGAAGTCCCCCACTGCAACTCACTTGTCTCTCCACAGCATTCAGGACAACAGCTAAATGAATCTGATAAAGTCAAAAGGGAGACCGAGGACCCCTAGCTCTTTTAGTCTCCTTGACATGGTGGGAGATACATGGGGTGGACGTGGCAGGGGGTGGTACAGCAGGAAGTGCAGCCTAATCCCACTTGAGAGATAGGAAACTGACTTACCAAGGCACCGTGACATGTCCAATCTACTCAGCAAGAAGGTGGCTGTTCATCTAGGGCCTTTTACTTCAAATGCATGTGCTCCAAGGCTGGGTCTGAGGTTTCCCCACTCCCAGGCAGGAGTGGACCAGGGCCTGTCTCCCTGCCCCACTAAGCTCCTGGGAACTCTGGTCTCAGCCTTCACTCTGGCTCTTAGTCCTCTTGAATATCTGCCGTCCCTGCCCCCATGTGAGGGTGTAAGATAAATCTTTTTACAAAATAAAACCTAGTAGTGCTGCACTCAGCAACACAGACGGTGCAGTACAGAGCAAAAAGCGTCTGGCCTGGGAGTAGGAAGCTCAGCTCTATTCCCGTCTTTTCCTGACAAAATGGTCGTCCTGTTGCACTTTACAGACTGCTATGGATTCCCACTTCCCAGCTGAGGTCCAGCCTGTGTGGGTGATAAGCTCTGCTCTCTGCAAATCCAAGCAGCCCACAGAAACTCTCAAGTGGGGCTGGGATGAGGCTCAAGGGTACCGCATGCTTTGCTGTACCAGTGGATCCCCAGCACCATCAGGGACAACAACAGCCACCAACATCTCGGGTGATCACCATGGACTCCCTGCATCCTGGTTCAACCTTGCATTCATAGCCTTGTGACTCTGCATCTTGGAATAAAGTTTTAAAAATCACCATAGAGGGGGTGGGGCCTTAAGGTGACACATACATGTACTTGAGGAGGCTGAGATGAGAGGGTCACTTATGCCCAGGGAGACTGCGTCTCAAAAACAAAAAAAAAGAATCACCATAGAAATGGTAGGTATAAATGACCA
This sequence comes from Heterocephalus glaber, assembly GCF_053883595.1. Lineage (NCBI taxonomy): Eukaryota > Metazoa > Chordata > Mammalia > Rodentia > Bathyergidae > Heterocephalus > Heterocephalus glaber. The sequence continues at coordinate 20,813,737 of NW_028258143.1, read as the reverse complement.
GGACAGGAAAGGACCTGCAATGACAAGGGTAGGGCAGAGACCGAAGTCCTATGTACTCAGTGGAAGCCAGAATTTACCAACGGGGGTGGTTAGCGTAAAATGGTCAAAATCTTCACCTTTTCTAGGCAGAGAAAGGACTGGAAAGGAGAGAAGGTGATGAAAATGAAGATCTACCCACAAGGATGGAAATCTCCACTGGTTCTTAACCCCCTTAGTCTCCACTCATCCCCAGGATAGTTGTTAATCATTATCCAGGGGCTGGCTGCTCCCTGCACCCGCTGTGGAGTCCAACAGGTCCAACTATGTGCTTTTTAAAGTGGTTCTAGGGATCAAAAATGGTACAGAGGTCATCTGACCCTTACAAAAGCTGCACGTGAAAACATGAAAGCCGAAAGCCGGCACTCGTACACACTGGCCTCAGGGAGGACTGTGTTGGAAGTCAGCTGGGTGCCCCTGGGAGGGCTTGCTTAAGGAAACACTCTGACAGGCAGAGCCCCAACAGACAGCCAGCTTTGAGAAGCTGGGTTATCTGGGGTTTGTGAAATCCCCAAAAAGAGCAGGGAAGAAATCAAGTTAAATGGTTTGAAGACCTATTATGTGCATAACATTCTAAAGGTTTTCTGCAAGAGAAGGAAGGAAGTGTATACAAAGACCCTTTGAGTTAGTGGAAGAAAATTCTAGGTACTGACTGGTCCCTCAACTTAGAAGAACAATCCAGATCCAGTCTTGGAAACTTCAGAAGCCCAAGGACCCCCTGCACACAGTTAATAAAATAAGTGTGAACAATGTTTGTCTTGGCAGCCAGCCTGTGGACCAGTTACAGATACTTCCACATCGATCCCAGTCTAGGGAAGAAATTCAAGAAAAGTGTTTTAATACTTTTTTCTTTTGAAATCAACACCCTGATAGCTTGGCCAAACCTGTGCAGCTGGTGGTACTGAGGCACACTCCTAGCCTCTGGCCCTTGCAACCAGCTGCAGAGGGCCCTGGGCCATTTCTGGCAGACAACTCTGAGCTTAGGGGCTAAAAGGCAGCAGCTTCAAGGTCATGGTAACACTCCATCTGCACCAGAGGTCACATGTTGGAAAATTCTCATCTGGATCACATTTTCTTGTAGAAACAGAGGTCTCCAGAGAGGGCCCTAGGGTTTTCTTAGCTGGTTCCAGGGCTGGGTAATGCTGTTGATGTGAAGGCCACTGATAGCATTCAGGAAGAAGAGGAAAGAGGCTGTAAATTCACACCAAAACATCAACGTAATGCCGATGAGCGTGACCTGATTCCTGAGGAGGATCACAAAACTCAAGAGTCCTGCTGAGGACAGGATGAAGGAGACCAGGAGGAGGCAGGAACCAATGGCCCACTTGCGCCGAGAGTAGATGTTGTCACACACCTGGGACACCATGAGAAGCTCCAGGCCAAAGATGGCAGCCACAACAGCCATGGCACCCACACTGCGGGACAGGCCCACACCCACAGCCAGCCCAGGCACATGGGCCTGGCTCAGGTCTCGGAGGCAGTGTGGCCTACTCTGGTTGGTGATGGTGCAGAAGTGCCATAGCCCAAAGAGACGGTCCTCATCCAGGAGCCAATGGCCATCACAGATGGAGATGGAAGAGAGGACCACAGCTAGGGCGGTACACACAATGATGAGGGTCCGGATGAAGGACTCAAAGAAGGACCGGTGGGGCTTCCTCTGGCCCGATGGCCTCTGGGCCTGAAAGACGCCAAAGGAAGCAGTGTCAGCGAGGACCCTGAGCCACACACTCCCCAACCTCCCTAAGGAAGACTCTAAACATGCCCCAGAGCCCTGTTCTTTGCTTGGATCTCACAGGAACCCTGGAACCCCCACCACATCTTAGCTTCCACAGCACAGACCCAGCCTCATTGAGGGCTTTCCTCTTTCTACCTTCCATCTAGACTTGTAAGCACTGGCTGTCAGAATCCAACCAGGCCCTGATTATTCCCTTACCATTCTTCCTTTTATGATCTCAACACTGGATGAAAATTCCAAATTGACCCACAAACCCTATGCAGCTCTTAATTTAAAAAAACCTGTCTTGCCTGGCTTGAGTGACCTCGGGCATGTAGCCTGCCTCAGCTTCTTTGTACACAAAATAAGAACACTGCCTAGCAGGACTACAGTGCTGTACGAAGCAGTGAGCCATTAGCATGTCCATACATAAGGTTAGGTTTTCTTGTTCAGTGCACATCTAGTTTTATCTTAACCCATACCCACTTGGTCTTGCATTTTCTGTATTTGGTCTAGGTCTCCATGTTATTATTTTGTTTTCTGAATCCTCAAAGTGATGCCTACAACTTGCCCTTCAGCCTCACTCAGCCTTACACCACCCAGAGCTGGCCAACAAGTGTCTTTTAGCAGCTTCTAGGTATGAAGAACCACCTGACTGGTCTCAGTATTGGAGGGGAGCATCTCCATCTCCTCGGTCTTTCAGTCTGAGAGTTCCATGTGCAGTGTGGTGTCTCCTGTCTCACTGGCACAACTCCCAATCCCTGACCCACAAAGACAAAGAAAGAAATGCTACAAAGAGTAAAACTGCTTACCACAGCCACAAGCCCTACGAGACCCACCTGCTTCCCTCTCCAACTTCACTTCCTAGTATACTCTTCCTCCCACCATACTCAGACACCATGGCTGCCCTATTTCCATACCTAGAACTTTCTTCCTTCAGACCTCCTGACCCCTCTGCTCAATAGGCTCTTCTGCAGCAGCCCCACCTCTTAAGGACAACTCCTTTTCTCCATCTTTTGGGACTGTTTATTATTTTTCATGGTACTGGACTGAGCCGAGTACCTTCCCACTGAGTGACATTCCCAACTTTTTTTAAAAAAAAAATTGATGTTAAGACAGGGGTCTTGCTAAGTTGCTTAGTTGCCCATACTCAAACTTTTGATCCTCATGCCTTAGCTTCCCAGAGTGCAGGGATTACAGGTATGTACCATCAAGCAAAGTCACCTCCTTGCAGAGGCCCTTCACATCCATCCAACCTAGTGCAGTCGCTGCTGGCATTCTCTGCCAGGCACCCTGTCTGTTTTACCATTCTTATCTGTTTTGAAGTGACATCTTATCTGTCTCACTTGGACATATCCTCCAGAGGGAAAGGCCCTCATGTCCAGACACTGTGTGTCCCCGGTACCTGGCACAATGTTTGACCTGTGCATTCAGAACATGCTGGAGGAAGACCCATGGGTTAGTGAAGGGTCACTTCCATATGAAGCTCCCTTTAAACCATTTCTCCTGCCCTGTCATAAGTTAAATTACTTTTTATAGTGTGTATGGGAGCAGGTTACACCCTTGTTTTGGGAGGTAAGCAAAGTATATCGTCCACATGTGCAGTCACTGCGTGAAACCAGAAGAATGGAGAAAGGAGACCCTGACACTTCAGGGGCAAGTGTGGGCCACATCTCTCCATGCTAGATGCAAGACAGAGCCTGGCTCCTGGGAGACTCTTCAGTCAGCATCCTCGAAAAGCTGTCTATTAGGGTGTCCTGATACAGTGGTGCCTCAGTTCAACCAGGGATACAGGAATAAGGATGTGGTTTGCTGTCAGCATGCCTGCCTAGGTAGCAACCTATTTTCTTCTTAAACCTATGAGGTTGGTAGAGGAGGGACACTCCATGGAGGGTATGTAAAAAAGGAAACTATGTCACGCATATGGCAGGCGATTGCCTGACATCACTCACCTGAATTCTAGTAATGCCTGTTACAGCTTTCCAGACAACTGTACAGTGCGTGTTACGGTTTAGATCTAGATGTCCCCCAAAACTCTCATGTGCTCAGAGGCAGGTCTTTTGGAAGATGATTGGATCATGGAGGTGGTATTCACATCAGAGGATTCACCCACTAAGTTCAGCATCTGAGTGTGCTGTTAGGAAGTGGGGCCTGCTTAGAGACGGGCCACTGGGGGTGTGACCTGAAAGGGTGTTATCTCCCTTGCTGGATCCTCCCTTTGCTTTCTGTTTCCTGGGTGAGCAGCTGTCTTCTACCTGGGCCCTTCTGCCATGCAATTTCTGCCTGGAGCCAGCCAACCATGGACTGAAAACATGAGTCAAAATAAACCTCTCCTCCTTTAAGTTGTAGGTGTTGGGTATTGTGTCTCAGCAATGAGAAAAGTGATAAAGACTACGTGCAAGAGGTGGAATCTACTTAGCTAAGAACTATTCACTGGGACCTTCTAAGTACAGGGTCTTGGTGCTAGGGGCTCAGTGTCACTGTTGAAGATGAGGATATGAGTACAGAGGGATGCCCAAAGGGCTGTGCCAGAACTAGGCCCAGCACTTCTAGGGTCCTGGGGTGCTGCAAAGAGCACCCAGGTAGGACTGTGGGCTGTGGTTCTCAAACTGTGTCCCTGGTTTCCTGGAGGGGCTCCAAGTACTGCAGCAGGGTGGTAGGGAAAGCTGAGCAGCCTGGCTCTGGGTGCCCTTCCTCACTTCAACTAAAAAACTGGGATCTAGGAGTCTGTATTGAATTTCATTAGGAAAAAAGAAAGAGGATCTACAAGTAAGAAACACACCCAAGGAAACTTTAAATATTGCACTTCCAGGTCTACAGCACCAACCAAGAGAGAGGGTAATTTCTTAACCTCTTTGGCCCTCAGTTTCTCATCTATCACTAGAAGTTGGTGACACCTGTAGGAAAGCAGTGACTCTGAGGAAGCTCAAGGTTACAATGTCCCCAGAGATTGATATGGCTGGAGATGGAAAAGCCCCAGTTGCAGAGAACAAGTCACAAGACCACAGGACCCATAAACCTTTTGACCCTAGACACCACACTGGAAAACAGGCACGTCCTGTGCCTTCCTCAGCCCCGCCTCTCCTGGGCCCAGACTGGACTTTAATCTCCAGGCCACAAGACATCACCCTGGGATCACAAAGAGAAAACAGCTCATCTCAGTTCATCTATGCCCCTCCTGCCTCCAAACAGGGCTTCATTTACCATCAGTAAAACTCCCAAGGATTAAATGAGATTGTGTACATAAAGACACGTGGCACGTAGACAGCTTTCAATTTGGAAGAGTGATTAATATGAGTAACAACAGTGCCCACTGCAGTCTTTGTTCCAAACCACCTGGCACCTCACACCCATGCTGCCAGCACCTCACCAGCTCTCAGTGATCAGGGCCCAAAAGTCCCTCCTGGGGGCAGCTTGGTGGCGGCAGCTCAGTGGAAGGGCAGGAAGGAAGGGAGGGAGGAGAGGATGCCAGTCTCTAGCCTGGGGCCCCAGTGCTGTACATTAGGGCTATCTCTTCAATGTGAGGGTGGTGATTTCTTCCATAGATTTTTTTTAAAAATGCATGTTTCCCTTTTTCAACTGTGACCCTAGGTGAGTCCTAGTGACCTGTGAAATAAGGATCCCTTGACACTAAAGGCCTACTAAGTGCCAGGCTGTGTTCACGTCTTTCGCCATAACCCAGGGCCTCACATGCTCCCCTCAACCAAGGGCAACCCCAAGTAGATATGCTGGGCTCTTTCTTATTTTCCTACCACCAACATGGCTCCCATAGGTGCTGTCCTTCAACAGCCACTCTGCCCAGGCCCAGGTGACACCAACACCATTGCCACCAACATTCTGGGACTTCTTCCACAAGTCAGCCCACCCACCTCAGCTTTCAGCCTGAGTTCAGCCCACCCCACCTGCATGACCTGCATAAGCTTGCTCTTAGCTTTGTCCTTTATCCCCCTGCCCTGCTCACTCACCTATGAATGGAGACAACATATTTACTTTCTAAGATTATTTGTGGGAATGAAGCTCTTGGCTAAGTGGTCCTGCATGTGGGGGCAAGTACCAGGCTGGCCCAGCTAGGGCAGAGTGCTCTGTTGCCTCCCCCAGCTCAAAGTAGAGCTGCTTGGCTTGACCACATCCTCCACCGCCTGCAGACAGTTCAGCTCTTCTCACCTGGCTCTGTCCTCCTCCACCTCCTTAGCCCAGCTCCAAGTGCTCCTTTCTCCTGCAGGGCTGAAGTTAATCCTACTCAAGGCTTTTGCCCGTCTTAATTTAGGCTCATTTCCCCCACTCTATTCCTTGTTTATCAGTCTCTCCCTCCTTAGCTGGATCATAAACTCCTTCGAGGAACACCACACCTGGTCCCACCCTCCTCCCCACCTGTCCTCTTCTTCCCACTGGAGATGATGCTGCCTAAGCCTCAGGACAGAGTTGGAATTTACTGAATCCTGCCCTCTCCACCATTAAACAGCTGGGTCCTGGTTAAAAGGGATTTGGGGGGTGGCTGTGGATGTCATTTCTAAGAAGGGACAACCAGGATTTGGAGGCAGGAAGTCCTTGGTTTGAATCTTGATTCTGTCAGTCAGCTGGACACTGTGGACAGGTTACTTCTGAGCTTCAGTTTCTCATCTGTAGAAAGGGTAGAGCCAAGGCAGGTGGTGCTCCTTATAATCCCAGCTGCTCTGGAGGGTGAGGCGGGAGGATCACTTGTCCCCAGGAGCTGGAGGTTAGCTTGAGCAACAGAGCAAGACCCTATCTCAAATAATTATCATGATAAAAGGAGCAGAACAGTATGTCACATTATCAGTGTCCAGAGGGTCTGAGGACTTGAAGGCCGTCATCTCATAATCATTAGGACAGGACAGTTTAGCAGCTCAGGAAGCTCGCTGCACATTATCAGCCCACCACCCCGACACCGCGGGCTTCCCTTCCGCCGGGCAGGAATGTGTAGGTCCTTAGCCAACATAAACGTCTTGCCTTGCTCTAAGAAGCCAACCCTGCGGGGAAGTGCGGCTCCCTTCGCTGGAGCCTCCTCTCCGGGGTGTGCGGCCCCCAGAAAGTCCGCCCGCACCCCCGCACCCGACACGCGGATCTGGGGAGATAGGTCTTTCTAGAACCCGCCCGTAGAAGTTCCAAGTTTCTGAGGGCGTCCCGTTACATAAGTCCAGTCTAACTTTGCAAGTCCATTCTGTCCTCCCTCCCCAGGCCCAGATACCTCATTTTTTTAGGCGGGATCCCTAGGCTGCACTCAACTGACAGATCGCAGGCGACCCCCGAAAGAAATCGGGAAACCCTCCCCCGGAAGTCTGGGAGACGCGGGTGCTCGCAGAAGCCAGGGGGAGGGGGTACTGCACAGCGAGGGCAGTGTTGGGGGGCGAGTGCCCCCAGATCGCCTCCCTCAGAGCCTCTGTGCCGGCGGGCTCGCGGCAGCCCCCACGGTTGGCGTGAATGTGGGTGCGGGGTCCCTCCCCCATCCCTTCCCCTCAGGCTCGGACCCGGGCCCTGGGGTACCTGCACACCAATGGCGGTCATGCTGCGCTCCCTCCTGCTGCTGGGCTGCGGCGCGGACGCCGGCCACGACCTCTCCCCGCTCTGCACCGCGCTGCGCCGCGCGGCGAGGGCGGGGATTAGCAGCCGCGCAGTTCACCGGGCGGGCTTGGCCGGCCCCTAACCCCTGCGGCCCAGGTGGCGCTGAGTCAGCGTGGGCTGCCGGAAGCAGACCCCCAGGAGCAGCCCCCACACCCCTGAGCGCAGGGCAGAGCCCCACCTGCAGGAGTCGCGGTGCCCTGGGTTCGAAGGAGGAGAACTGGGGTGACTTCCTGGATCCCTGAAGCAAGGCTTCGGCTTCGGCCAGAAGAGCAAATTCCTCGAGGGCTGGGACTGCCGCCGGTCAAGGATTTGGTTCCAGCCCCAGCTGGCCAGGCGGAGAAGGAGGGTCCAAAGGGAGGAGATTCGGGCCCACTGTTGCCTTCACCACCAGCTGTGTGACCTTGGGCTGCTTGCTGAACATACAGACCCTCCTTAATCAGTGAGATAATGCATGCATGCCATAGGTTGGGCCCTTGCTAGGTGGTTGTTAAGTGTTAAGGGCGTAGAACCTTCTAGAGGATGAAACAACCAGCTCAAAACGCCAGTTGTGGGGCTGGAGGTATAGCTCAAGGGTGGACTCCTTGCACAAAGCCCAGTGTGGGTTGGCAGATGGGCCAAGATACTCCCTTTCCAAAAAAGAGGTGAGGTTGGGGCGGCAGATTCCAGTTGGCTTTCCTACTACCCTTGTCAGTTGTGGGGGACTGTGTGGTGGGCTGGGGTTCCTGCCTGAGATAATGCAAGATTCTTAAATTGAGGAAACTAAATGCTCTAGCTCACTCAAGTAGCCAGCTCCCTTGTGACTTTACCCAAGGACATTCAAAGTGACTGCATTTACTCTCTCCACCCATAAGAGCTATATGAGGAAGTTAGAGATGCATCTCCACTTAGCTGTTCCTGGGATTACATCATTCTCTGAGAGACCTTACAATATCCCACCAGTCCTAGGGCTTGGCCAGTGGAGCATTGGAGGTCCAGGGCTGGGAGGACTTTGACCCTTGGTCTTCTCAGCCCAAGCCTGAGTTCTTGTCACCATTCTGCATCAGCATCGCTCGGCGGGGTGGGGGTGGGGGGGCGGCTTGTTCAAACATGGTTTGCTGGGCTCATCCCCAGAGTTTCTGACTCAGTGGGTCTGGGATGAGACCTCTGGTAACCTTGATGCTGCTGGTCTGAGGGCCAGGTTTTGAGAACCACAGAGCTGAGGCAAGGTCAGCTGACCAGGCCTTACCAGCCCAGCCTCTGCACTGGGACTCTCTGCCTTCTCCCCAGTCAAGGCTCGCAGAAACCAGGTCTCCTCCCTGGACAGCCCTGGGTTCCAGGGGAGGGACTCACATGGGAAAGGAAGAGGTGGCTCCATTAGGGGTCCTTTCATGGTGCCCTACAATGCTCTGTGGACAGGACCTTCTTTCTGGGTCGCATCATTTCACCTGACCAGGAGGCCAGTGCCCAGATGCAAATCTGAAAGAATTGTCAGGTTGGGTAGTCTGCACCCAGCCAGTGCCTTGTAGGATTTCATGTGTGGTCAGGTGTGTTTGGAAAGAGTTTGCCTGCCATACTTTGTATCCCTGTCATACTAAGCATAGAAAATTCTTAAATCAGTAGAAGTTAGAACAACATGTTTGTCAGCAGGACGACTAGGGAAGAGAAATGACCTAGGAATAATGAGGAAATGACTAGCAAGTTTCCATCACGGATGCCCAGGAGAAGGCCCAGCATGGGGGCCTGGAATCTGGATGGAGATAGTGCTGAGATTCTAGGACCCTTGGCTTTGGGCCTGGAGCAGAGCCAGGAAAGGAGGCATCCACAGACTCCCCTCGTGTCCTCCCTACCCCTGGGGATAGTGAGAGAGGCAAAGTGCTCACCACACGAGTGTCCTGAGAAGGGAGAGTCTCAGTGTCATGGGGCTCAAAGCAGATGCGAGGGGGATGGGTGAAGGAGAGGGTGGGCTTTCCTTGTGTTAAAGGCAGAAACGGCACAGGTTTGAGTGGTAGGCTCTGGGACAGCGCAAAACCTGCCTCTTCCTTAGATTTCTCTGCCTGTACTCCAGACAGTGTGATAGATTCAATACCTGTGCTTGCCCCACTCCTATTTAAATGCCTTGCTTGGGGGAAGAAGGGTGCTGTAAAGGGAGGAAGTGGCCCAGATCACACAGTTCTGACCACCTTGCTCTAAGGGAAAGATCCAGGCACATTCCCTAGAGTCCCCAGGCTAATGACCGGTACACAGGTACTGATTAGTGAATCGGAAAGCACTATTAATCAGCCAACAAGCAGTCTCTCCTCCCTGGGCCTTTGTATTTGCTGCTTGCTCTGCCTGAAAAGCTCTTCCTCAAGTTGTTCATGTCTGGGCTGGTGATGGAGCTCACTGGTAGAGCACTTGCCTATCATGTATCAGGTCCTGGGTTCCATCTCTAGCACCTTAAAACATTTTTTTTTATTGTAAGACTCACCATCCTTTTGAGTTCTGGGCTGAGATTTCACCTCATCAGAAAGTCTGCCATCAGGCCGGGGATTTAGCTCAGTGGTTTCGCTGCCTGCTGCTCAAGCTCAAGGACCCAGGTTCGATCCCCAGTACCAAAAAGAAAAGAAAAAAAAAAAAAGTCTGCCATGACTGCCACACCTGAGACAGCTCCTCCATTCTCTTCCCTTGCCCCCTTATCACCTCACACGTCCCTGCACCTCCAAAGCGTAAGCTCTGTCAAAGAACAAAAGAACAGTAATTAGTTTCATGATCTTAATCGGCTTTATTTTCCTTTCTGGCATTGGGCAACTTCCTTCCACAAAACAGAACGCTCATTCTGTAAAAGAGAGCACGAATTCCAGTGAACTGGGCAGAGGTTTATTTTATGGACAGAAGAGGGCCTGAAGAAAGCAGAAACAATCCCCAAAAAGGAGATTGATCATTTCAAAGTTTCTTGCCTTGTATGGAGGGTACAGGGAGACAGAATAATAGAAAAGTAACTGATTGGTTAACATCAGGTTACTTCAGGTTACCTTTTCTGTGAAAGAATTAAGGCTGAGGGAACTTCATTATTATGCTTACTGAAATTGCCTGTTTGGGCAATTTGGCTGTTATTTCTTTTAATTTTTATTTCTTGGAAGATCAGATAGCTTAATTTCAGGATAGTGATATAGAACTTTAGCAACAGTAACTCCATTTTGGTTTTTAGCCTGGTCTTTCAGGACATAGTGCAGGAGCTTAGTCCCAAACAACATCCTCTTGTAATTTCTTATTGTTATCTATCTATTTATTTATTTATTTATTTAATTAATTTATTTTTCATTTTGAGACAGAATCTTGTTATGAGCACAGACTGGTCCTGAACTCTCAGGTCAAGTAATATTCCTTCCTCAGCCTCCCCAGTAGTTGGGACTATAGGCATGTGCCGCTATGCTTCGGTCTGTAATTTTTATTTAACAGCTCTAAGACCTCAAGGACTTTGCTGTGTTCACTGATTATGACAGAATCAGCCACACAGTAGGTTCTCAGTAAATATTAATTGAATAAGTGCATGAATTAATCAGTCCATTACTATGTCCTCACCATTATGCTGGCCATTGAGGGACAGCCTCCACTCTGACCACCTCTGTTCCTTTCAGTGCCTTCGAGTCCCCTCTCCCCAAGACCTATAAGGCTAGAGGAGCCTGGCCCCTGCCCAGCCCTCTGCTCTGAATCTTCCCATAGCTTCCCCGACCCATGGGGCTCTAGCAGCAACTGCCTGCTCAGGCTCTGGACAGCAGCTCTGACTGCTGTTTGCATGGCGGGCCTTTTGTGAGGATCTGCTGAACCTCTTTTTGTGCCTCTGACTTCTGCAGCCAGAGTAGTGCCCACACTCACACACTCACCACTCTCTTAATACCTTTGCATATTCTTTTTGTGTGTGCTGGGGATGGAACCCAGGCCCTCACACATGCTAGGCAAGTGCTCTACCTCTGAGCTACATCCCCAGCCCATCACTGAATATTCTTGGTCATTACTTGAACTTTTCCATTTGTTTCTTGGAGTTTCTCTTTCCCTCTCCAAATACCTTAAGAGGACTTTGTCCTGGGCCAGGGATTTAGCTCAGTGGTTCTGCTGCCTGCCTTGCAAGTGCAAGGTCCCAAGTTCGATCCCCGCCCCCCTCAAAAAAAAGAGGACTTTGTCCCTTTCTCACTGTGCCATATCTGGTCTCTAGAGTGGGGGCTGGCTAGTAAGGTTTGTTAACTGATGGACCAGGTGTCAGATGGGTATGGGGCCAATACTATCCTCTGTGAGCCTGTGTTATGGCCAGTGGGAACCATCTCCCTCTGGGTGTTGTGAAGAGCCCATGAGATGGCATGTATAAAGAACCATCAGACTGTCCTGTCCAGCATATGGATCCCAATAGACTAGGATCTTCTTTTGTGTGTGTGTGTTGGGAGGTAGATTTAACCCAAGGCCCACGCATGCCAGGCAAATGCTCTAATGCTAAGCTATGCCTCCAGCCCTTTTCATGACAGAGTCCCCTTAGCCTGAGTGGCATAAGGCAAATTTTGTCATAAAAGTGCAGAAACTTGGGTGTATAATGCCCACGTTTATTATCTAGACTATTTCTATTGATGAATTATTAATTTTAATTATGAGTTTTATTATATAAAATAATGGGTACTTAATTGGAAAAATATCAAAAAATAAAGGATTGAATTTTTAATATTTATTGAGTGTTCATTAAAAAAGTATCAAAATTTTCAACATCAACTATTTTTTGGTGTCTAAAGTCTAAAAAATAACAACAGAAATAAATTCCTATATGAACTACAATGAAAATACCAATAGCACTCTACAAAAAAAAAAACTCTTTAGGGCTGGGGATTTAGCTCAGTGGTTTTGCTGCCCACTGCGCAAGCACAAGGACCCGAGTTCGATCCCCAGTACCAAAAAAAAAAATCTTTACTTCAATTATCACACCTAAGGCAGTCTTCATACATGACAACAGCACATTCCATACACACATTTGCTTACATTGACAGCACATGTGTTTCACTTTCCTGGCTTTTTTGTAGGACATACTTGATATCTCACTGATCTTGCTGTTTTTGTCAGGAGGTTCTTATTATACAGTCTGTAGTTAACAGGAACATAAAATATCAAAAATAAAGTATGAAATTCTAATATGTATTGTGCATTTAGAATAAATATCAACTATAAAAATGTCCTAGTCCTCTAAGAAAATCTCTTCATGGTATTTTGCACTTGTTATTTTCTTTGTAAGCTATCAAATTATTTGTACCACACATGTTTAGGATCAAGTAAAACACAACCATTGGCCAATGCTTTGTAATTTTAGTGACATCATAAATCCTATCTAACTCATCAGCAAAATCTATTCCACCTTTGGTTTTGTTGTAGAAAGTTTCCATCTCAGGCTTCCATTTTGTCAGTTTTCCCTATCAATATTTCCATCAGCACTACCAGTTTGTTTTTCTTTGCCATATACAGGGCCAATGTAAATCTTTCTGAAATCTAAAGATTGTACTATACAATTGTCTGTTTTGAAATTGCAAAATTTCATTTGGAATATCTGCTTTGCTCCTGTGTACAGTTCCTGTGCTGGTCAACTTGTGCTCTGTTAGCAAATGCAACATTGATTGGAAGCTGATAAACCAATTGTATAATGTCACAGTCCAATTAGTTTGGGAGCTAAGAATAACAAATCTGTTCACAACATCATTCAGTTTATTACTATATGTAAAAGGAGCTAGTGGTTGAGTTCCAGGATAAATTTCTAAATTGCAAGCATAATAATAAGTCTTTACATCTACAAGGGCATAAACTTTTATGACAGATTTTGACCTATCACTTTTCCATAAGTCTTTTACATTCCTGCTATTGCCATGAGAAATCCCTGGTAAGTACAGCAGACCTATTAATGCTTTCAGTTCAGCTAGTGAGGTGTCATAATAAATACATTTTGAATATGGCTGTTGGTGCATACAGAACATTTTACTTGTATTTCAGCCTTTGTGTATTTCACAACATCTTGGAGCATTTCATCTGTTACAATTTCCAACACTGAATGGCAGTGCTGGCATTCTGTCCAATAGGTTTCACCCCTGCCAAGATCTTCACTATATTTTCAGACCTAGTTCTAACATTGGTGTTTTCCATTTGGTTGTATGACTATTTTGAAATATTTTGACTAGTCAAATATGCATTCACATTGCAGTTTTCTTCATCATTTGAATCAAGCGGATCTTCATTCCCTGTGTCTTTATCAGTTGATTCTTGTTCCATTTCACTGTCACAGGAACTTTGGCTCACATGGCCAATGTCAAAGTCATTATCATCATCATCTATGCATGAGTAATCTGATGATTCACTTTTGATCTCCTCCAAAACTTGCAAATCTGACTTTTCACGTGCCCCTGTACTGAATTGGGGTACTTCTATCAGAAAAATCAAAAGAAAACATTAAAAAAACCCAAATCCTAAATGCACAGAAATTTAACAATGAGCATTTCATGGGTAAAACTCACCTGTTGCTGCCTTGGAGCTCCTGTACACATCTGCCAAGTGGGTGAATGCACAAATGAGTTTTTGTTTTCCCCAGGTACAGCTACTGTGAATCACATCCACATTCCATTATGATAAAATACATGTTTTCATAACAGAAGAGTGGTGTGGGTGCATGTCACTCCATGTGATGCTCAGGTAAACATACACAAAACTTGTTAGAGCATTATGTGAGTAAAAATCCAAGTTTGACACTTTTGCACATGTGCACACACCTTGCCATTCATCATACCAAGCAGATAAACACAAAGGTTGCTTCCTGTACCCCCTCCCCAGGCACAGGTACTGAGATGCAAAGCTGGCTACCATTATGGTAAAGTACAAATTTTTAGTGGAAAAGTATGGCATGAGTGGTTGTAACCCAATGTTATGCCCTTTGGGCTTAGTTTCCCAGGCTGGCCTCAAAATTATGATCCTCCTGCCTTAGCCTTTCAAGTTGCTGGGGTTATAGGCCTGTAGCACTGGCCTAATTTATGATTTAGACTATCCAGTTTCCCAGGAGCTTCAAAGTCCAGTTGTCTCTGACCCCAGGGAAATTTAGACAGAAGAGGCAGCCCCATTTATGCAGAGCTTTAGTCTGGGAAGATCGGACACTGGCCTCTGGAGAAGGTGGGGATAGGCATGCATACTCCAGAATCTCAGAGGTGGTTCTGCAAGTGGTTCACCGGGCAGTCTCAGAGCAGATTGGTGCCATATGACTAACCCTCCCAGCCACCTGTATCTTGTCTTCTGACCTCTCCATCTCTCCACTTGTGTGGCCTTAGAGAGAGCAGCACACCAGCCCCCTGCCTCTCCCTTCCTTCCTCATGCCTGCCTTTCCTCCATCTAGGTTTTCTCCCTGCCCCCTTCCCATGGGTGGGCTCCTTTCCCTCTACCCAGGTCTCCTCCTGCCTTTTGTCAGCCCTGCAGTCCAACCTCCTTGCAGGTGCCTAATTGCAACATAGACCTCGTTTACTGAAATCTGGATTCTGCTGTGGCCGGGGACCATGTGGGGCTCCCCCACCCTGCCCTGTGCTTCTTCCTCACCTTCCTTCTTGGGCATTGGTGAGGCTACATGTGTGATGTTTGCCCTGGTTTCTTAAAGAAGGGTCTGCTTTGCCCAGCCTGGCCTCCTTGTGACATCCAGCTTCTAGTGATGGAGGTGGGGTCTAAGAACTGGGTGTAGTTGAAGTAATGAATGAACTAACCAGTAACTAGATATCTTTCCTGAGCATTTCTATGTGTTGAACCCTGCCACATACACACACTGTTGGTGGCTTTTGAAGGTGGCTTTGTATTTAAAAGTAATGGAGGGGCTGGGGATTTAGCCAGGTGACATTGCCTGCCATGAAAGTGCAAGGTCCAAAATAAATGTCCTGGATTCAATTCCCAGTACAAAAAAAAAAAAAAAAAAAGAAAGAAATGGAAAGTGGTGTAGATGGAAAGTTGACTGAGGTGAATCTGTCTGTAGGGTCCCCACTTTACAAAGTCAAGTGCTCCTTTGAGACTTTTCCCTCTGGGGCACCAAGACCAGGGAGGCTTCAAGGCCCATCTCCTAGCCCCAAACGCGAGTCTTCTGTCACTTTCTTCTTTGCCAGTGTGGACACTGGGCTTGCCAGTGCACACTAAGACACTCAGACTCCCTGGGTCAATAAACAAATGCTCCAGGTTATGATGTAGAGCAGACTGCCAGCTCATTAGTTCCAGGAATGTGTCAGTACTTCCCTCACCAGGGAACTCCCATGAGGATCAAAGTGCTCAAGAGTTGGTTGGTGAGCACAGAATGACAGGGCAGGGCAATGCACACCCCCCCAATTTGTTAGACTTAATGTCTACAAGGAAAGCAACCTGGGCCAAAGGATCCAGAAGGAGGGATAAAGGAGACTGACCTCCCAGAGATAGGAGTGGGGAGTCCCTGGGCATTGAACCAGGAATCATGAGTCTTCATGCAGCCTACCAGCTGTCCTAAGCTCAAAGAATGTGTGTTTAGGTTTTGGTTTTTATTTGTTTTCTGGTGCTGGGGACGGACCAGAAAACTCTACCACTGACCTATATGCCCAGTCCAATTTTTAAAAATTAATATGGTGATGGTATGTATGTATGTATGCATGTATGTATTTTTAAGAATTGAATGAAACAAGCCAAAGATGGTGACAAAGTAATTTGAAAAAGTGAGTGTAGAGGATAAGGGAGAAACAGTGAGGATGGGCTGAACAAAAGAGAAGAAAAAAAATCAAAATCAAAATAAAAGCATACCCTGGGGAACACAGGGCAGGCTATCATGAAGTGGTGTGGTAGTGAGCTCATCATGGTGTCTGTATCCTTTTATACTGTCCTCATTTCATGGAAACCTGTGAGAACTTCTACATATGGGGTCCTGAGATTTAGCTGGCATGTGTCCTCAGATCTTATAATTAACACATCCCACCTATTCCCCCATCCAACTTTGTCACACCCTACCTCCCTACCTCATACTGAGAGCAAGCTGTAAGAGCCAGACTTGAGGATGAAGGGAGCCCAGCAGACAAAAGTGCCCCAGGGCAAATACACATACTTGCTCTATTAGAGAGTCAAGGATAAGTAGACCTGGTGTGTTAGTCAGCTTTTCATCACTGGGACAAAATACCTGAGAAAATCAACTTATAGGAGCACATTATTATTTTGGCTCTGGGTTTCAGAGGTTTCAGTCCATGAGTGCTTGGCCCTGTTGCCTTTGGGCCTGTGGCACCACAGTACATTGTGGTGGGAGTGCATGGAAGAGCAAAGTTGTTCACTTCATCATGGCCAGGAAGCAGAGAGAAAGTGGAGAGGAGAGGAGAGGACACCTTTACAAATTAATGTTCTACTTTTAGGCCAAACAACAACCACAAAAAAAGCCTAGGGCTTTTCTTGTATGTGCTTCTCCTCAATTGCCTTAAGTTCAAAATACTCCTTAAGCCAAAGTATCATATTTTGGGCTAGCACATTCTACTGTTTGTCACACTTAGTGCTATAAGTTGTTCCTCCCTGGGAGCAACCAAGGAAGATGTACTTTTATCATCAGACACTAGAAGTTGACACCACATCTAAACAAATGCTGTTAGAAGACTGTCATTCTTCCATCTATTTCCAAAAGGGCCCATTTATCTTTCCAAAAAGTTATTTGTTTTTCCATAAGTGCCTTTTTTGGACCCTTTCCCCCAGTAAGATGGTATGTAAGTCTCAAATTAAAATTTGTCTTTTCTCTTGCCCATTGGTCTTTTGTCAGTTTAATTTGCAGACCCCTAAGCACAGAACTTGAGGGTAGAGGAAAAGGTTTTCCTTGCCAATAATAGACAATATCTTCCTATTTCCTTTCCTGTACCAATGTTCTGCTTCTGGGTGACTTTCTGTCCTTTCAAATGTTCCCCGACCATGGCTATTCAATGAATTCTCCCAGAGTGCTTTAAAAAATATGAATTTCTAGGGCTGGGGATTTATCTCAGTGGTTCTGCCATCTGCCTCGCAAGCCCAAGGTCCCGAGGTCGATCCCCGGTGCCCCCCTAAAAAACAAATTCCTGGGCCCCACTGCAAAGGATCAGATTTAATGGTTGAGGCTGCCTTCAGTTCTTGTGTTGTGGCTAGGGCACATCCAACCCCAGGACCTTCCCTGACATTCTCCAACTCTCCTTCTTTCACTGACCTGGAACCCAACTGGGCATGAGGAACTAATTACCATTAACATGTAAGTGTCCCTCTAGGATGTAAACACCTTTTTGTGTGTGTGGTGCTGGGAATTGAACCCAAGTCCTCATGGATGCAGAGCATAGCTGTATCACTGAGTTATACCCTCAGGAAGTAAACGTTTATGTTTTTGGGGTTTTTTTGGTACCGGGGATCGAACTCTGGTCCTTGCGCCTGCAGGGCAGGCGGTGGAACCACTAAGCTAAATCCCTGGCTCAGGAAGTAAACTTGTAAAAAGAAGACACTGGTTAACTGCAACAGACCTCTAACTCTCAGACTATGTAGCAGTATAGAAAAGTGAAAAGAAACTCTAGAGTTTTAGGCAGAGGCCGAGCCTAAGCCTGGGATCCCAACTCCAACTGCAGGTGAGAATTTCCTATGGAGCTTTGAAAACACCCCATCCTCAAGCTAGCATCTTTGCTGGGAAAGACATGGGCAATCTTTTTAAAGCTCTTTGCTGTGGTTTGGATAAGTCTCCTGCAAAGGCCAAGTGTTGAAGGATTAGTCTCCAGTCCTTGATGCTATTGGGAGGTGATAAAACCTTTTAGGGACCTGTTGGAAGGGAGTTAGTTAGGTTAGTGGTTATTGGGAACTGGCTGTTGAAGGGAATATTAGGACCCTAGCCTCTCCTCTTCCTTTGTTTTTGATTTCTGACTGTCATGCAGTGAACAGCTTCCTCTACCAGCTGCTCCCACCATGATATACTACTTTGCCACAGGCTGAAAACAATAAGACCAACTGACCATGGGCAGAAACTTCCAAAACTGTGAGCCAAAAATAAACCTTTACTCTTTTAAAAGCTTGTTATCTCAAGTATTTTCTTATGGTAACATAAACCTGACTAATGCATTCCCGAGTGATTCTGAGTTATGGCAGTTGTGATTGAAAACCTCTGCTGTCAGGCTTTCTGCTTTCCTTAGTTTCTTGTCCTACCCTCTTTCCCTCTTCTGTGTTTGTAGACAATATCTGGATCTTGGAGTTGTATTTGTTCCTTTACTTGTTTACAATTGCCTGCAGAGCAATGCAGGCCAGATATGACAGACTGAGGTTAGTCTTTCTTTTTAGCAAAGGAGGTGAGTCAGAGGCTGCCTCTGTGTGTATACCGTGGAGATCTTGTAGTGGCATCATGAGAGAAGTTATCCTCACTTATCCACATGCTACCTGCTCAACAATTTCACATGCATCCAACACAAGTGAGAACCAAGAAATAGTCCTTGGCTGGGAGTGTAGCTTCATGGTAGAACATACCCTCAGCATGCACAAAGCCCTGTGTTCCATCCTCAGCACCTCTCATCCCTCCCTCAAAGCCCTCATGAAGTTCTTCCCCAGTCAAATAGAGTCCCTGATGTCATTATTGAATTAATTTAGTACCTGGATCCATGTTCTTATGACTTTAGTGCTCCAGAGCCAAAGTTTGGCTCATACCTGCAGGAGAAGGCAGGAAGCCTAGTGACAGTTTTAAAGGTTTTACTCCATTACTAATGAACTCTTGGTGTCTGAAGAGCTGAGGTGCACATATTTGGTAAGTTTGGGGCAGGGATATAGGTTAGTGGTGGAGTGCTTGCCTAGCATGTATAAGGCCCTGGGTTCAGTCCCTAGTACCATCACCACCAAAAAAAAAAAAAAGGTAAATTTGTGAGCAACTAGATAAATAATGTGTGTTAGGAAACATAATAATAATAGTATTTGTTGAGCAGTTATTATGTACTAGATATTGTGCCAAGCATGCCAAATGTATTATTTCACTTCATCCTCACGTCAGTCTTTGTAGGCAGGTGCTGCTCTACCTCCTATTTATACAGAGGACACAGATGCACAAACAGAGGCACATACACACATGATCAGGGTCAAGAATGGAAGTTGGAAGCTTAAATTCAGGCTCCTTTGCACTCTGTTTGACTCCCACATCCTGGGCTTACCAGCTCAGGGTATCACTTACAGCACCAGCATGCTGTAAAGTCCTGTGTTGATGTTTCCTTGAGACTTTGCAGAATGGCCAGCTGCTTAGATGGTGAGCTGAGAACCAGGAAATCCCCATCTGGGGAAAATCCCAGTAGGGATGGGGCAGGCTGGACTATTGTGAATCCGCAGCTGGGGCATGGAGTGGGCAGGCTGGCAAGGCTGGCGATGCCACAGCAAGTGAGGAAACATTGGCTACTCTCTGCCATGCACCCCACCCACAGAATGGCCTCCACTGGGCATGAATTTGACTTCTGAAGTTGCATCTGTGGACAGCAGAACACACAGATCTCAACAAACCCCAACATCTCCCTCTGCTGGCCACTGCCTAAGATTACAGAGAATAGATGATGCCAAGGCCTGGCACCACTGTCTCCCAAACATGCACACCTTGAAGTCATAGGTGACTTTAAGTGCTCTGGCATCCTGTCTCCCTCCTTCAGGTAGCATTGTTACCAACTCTGTGGGGTCTTGTGCCCCCTATCAGAGAATCATATAGGAGCAACTCTACATAGGAAGAAGGATTTGTTTTTGTTTTTGTTTGGTACTTGGGGTTGAAGGCCTTCTCACAGAGCTACATCCCTAACTCTTTTTTATTCTTTTGTTTTGAGACAGGGCCTTGCTAAGTCATTAAATTGCCTATGCTAGGCTCTAACTTGTGATACTCCTACTTTAGCCTTCCAGAGTTCTGGGACTACAGACATGTGCCAAGGGGAAAACCCATGGGTGACAGGAACCCCAGGCTGACTCAAACAAAGGACAGAGGTGTATAGCTTTTATGGCATCTATGAAGTAGGCAGGGACCCAGTCTCTTGATGTCTTTGCATGCAGAGGCAGAGTTATAGTTGCCCTGTGCTCTTTATCATAACACTCATCTTGTTATCATTTAAGTATTGGCCTTAGGGTGTGATTTTTACAATGCTAATAAGGTAAGGGTAGCTATAGGTTACTCTAGTGACTATTCTATGCATGCATTTGTCCCTGGGGATCTGGAAGTTGCCCATTGTCATCTGAGGAAGTGCTTAATTGGGAGCAGATAGGCTCTCCTGCCTCAATGGGTTTGATTTTAATGGTCTTGTTTTCTTTAGCTCTGGCTTCTTGGTATCTCTGCTGACCACATAGTCTTTGAAGGCTGAGCTGACTTCACATCCTCCTATCTTCAGGTGTGTTCCCTTAATTTTGTAACTTTGACGACTGGTCCACTTTTTTACTCCTAAATTCCTGGGGGCAGATTGTCCCTCTCCCACTGTCATGTCCCCCAATCTCAGTAGGGCCACAGTCTCAGAACCCACCCCTCTTGGCCAAAGCAAAGGCACACTGCCTGTGGCGATGACTCTATGGATTTGGGGATGAGCACATATCCTAAGTAGGACAGTCCTGGACATTACACTGTGGAAATCCTTTCTTCCTCTGGGGTCTCTCTAGCAGCGCTGTCAGGTGGGCCATGTGTGGCCATGGATCCCTCCCTGTATAAGAAAGCCCCTCAGCTTCATAGTGACATAGACATTCCTAGGTCCAGTCCCAGCAAGCTGGCCAGTTGGCTGAGGGAGTTGACATTTAAGTGAAAGAAAAAGCCCCCAAAAGATCAATCTAGGGCTCCTAGAGAGTTTTGCACATCATATTGACCATGTGGATATGGCTCTAGACAGTTGTAATGGGAATGCTCTCTGTTGGTTTGTACAGCATTCATTAGCAATCATTAATTTGTGTCCTTCAGTTACTTCCTATGTTTGTCCTTTTGTCTACCCCATCTGTACTGCTGAGATCTCTCTGTCCTGAGCAGGGACAGAGGCTTTCATTTATCCAGGGGTCCTGCTCCTGTGTTTTTAAATTGGAAGGACATCAGGCTTAGTGGTATGCTGGGAGTCTTATGGCAGGAGCACATCCAGGCCCTACCTGCTTCCCAAAGTCCCTGGCAACAGTGACACTGCAACCTACAGAAGCAGGATGTACCATGTGTCCCTTAGCAAGTAACAAGGGACAATAGTTTGATTATCATTTCTCCAACTGGGAGTCCCAAACACAGCAAGGCCAAGGAAAAGAGCCAATTTTGGGGCTGGGATGTAGCTCAGTTGTAGAGCTTTTGCTTGGCATGCACCAGGGCCTGTGTTGAATTCCCAGTAGCACAAAGAACAAGAAAGAAAAAAAAAGAAGAGTGCCAATTTTAAGACCTGCTCTCAGAGGAGTAGACAAGTCTGTCTGGACAAGTCTGCCTAGCTGTAATGACAACTTTGATTTCTTCTCTTCTTGGTTAATTTTTCTGGTTATTCAATGAGATTCCCAGGGAAGGGGATTTAAGCCAATTGCATTTTCTCTGAAACAAATTTCCTCACCTGGATAAGGGAAACTTCAGGAAAAGCCTTTCCCTGTTCTTGCAGGAGAGAAAGAAGACAAAGAGACGTGTGTGTGTGTGTGTGTGTGTGTGTGTGTGTGTGTGTGTGTGTTGGAGATGAGGAGTGGAGGGAGAGGAGCTGATGCTGTTTCTCCAGGTCAGCCTGTCAGTATCACACTGTGGGGTATCACTTTTCCCTTCCCTTCTTCCTTCCTTCCTTCCTTCCTTCCTTCCTTCCTTCCTTCCTTCCTTGTGCTAGGAATTGAATCCATGCTAGGAGAGTGCTCTATCACTGAGCTACACCCCCAGATATTACACCCAACTTCTGTGTGTGTGTGTGTGTGTCTGTGTGTGTGTGTGATGCGATGGAAGGAAGCCAGGGCCACATACATACTAAATGCGTGCTTTGCTGCTGAGCTCTACCCCAGCCTGCACTGAACTTCTGTTGAAACTATGGTGTTCTATGGTGTCAGGGGAGCTTTTCAGAGGCAATGAACTGGCAGTATGTTGCATGAGTTCTTCTTGGGTTAGTGAATTGTGCAGTGTTATTTAAAATGATCAGAAGAGTCCTTCTGTCTGTTTCTCCAGGCACACACTAGCTTCAGTCACCCATAGCACTGAATTTGCAGGATATTTGGCAAATCCTCCCTAAGGCTCTGATGGTGCAGACCTGGCCTGAAATGGCTTCCTTAACATTTCCTGAAACCCAAGAAAGGTGTTAAGTGTTTCTCTTCTGCCTAAGAGAAAGCTCTGCAAAGGATTTGTTGAGGAGGTTTAGGGGAGCTGGGGAGATGAGAAAGGCTTGAGAACAGCCATTCTTCACCTCTTTTGGAAATCAGAACCCTTTGAGAACATCAGAAACCTGTGCAGCTTCCTGTGAAGTTGACACACAGGTGTCCCAGTTGCCCATCTTAATGTCTTCTTTGGGAGACTGAGATCTACTGAAGCTCAGGTGAGGGCTGTGCTCTAAATTCTAAACCACTGATGCAGAGACAGAGTGTATCCATGAGGTGAGCAGAGAAAGAAAAGAATCAGAGAGACATGGGCGATGTCAAGGGGGCTGGGCAAGGAGTAGCTCTCCAAGCCCTGAGATATTCACAGCGAGCTCTACCCACCCTCTCCTAGGTCAAGCCCAACTTCAGAGGTGGGTTGTGCCCATTTCTCATCAGGGAACTAGAAGGAGCTCTACCTTCCATGGTAGCCAACTGGCTCCTTGTCCTGCTGTCCTCTGGAAGTCAGGAGCCAGGATTTGCTGCTTGGGTGCTGGCACCCAACTTTCTTGGTCAAGGATCAGTCTTTGTCCTCTCTTCCTGCCAGCCCATGTTCCACACTTTGAGGGACTGGAATTGCCATGGTTTAAATGTTTGTGTCCTGTAGGGAACAGGGGAAGGGGACATTACCAGAACCTCTGTAGTAAGTCCTAGTCTCCTGTGAGCCACAGCAGCACATGGCAAATTACAGGAAAGGTAGACAAATGAGAATAAGCTGAGCTTTGGGTCTGATTGTAAGACTGTGGGCCTTACCAGCTGCTCTGAGGAGCTGACTACAGTGAGGATCACCCGGGAGGGAACACACCGGACAAATTGAGAAAGTAAAACAAACCTTTATTAGTCTGGCCAGACAGCACCCTCCAAGCACCAAGCTTAGAGAGGCGGCCAGCTCAGAGTCTGAGGTCCTTTTATAGGGGTCACAAGAGGGAACTTGGCAAGCAGCAGTACAGAAGGGAGACGCTGGTGGTTAGGGGAGTGTTGCAACTAATCTTCACATAGCAGGCATAAGACTATCTTGCGGTTTTTCTTGGAACAACAAGTACATTCTGGGAACTCGACATCCCCATGGTGACCCATAACAGAAGCAGACAAGATGGGGCCTTATTACAAAATGGAGTAACTTCTGTTCAGTCTCACATAATCAGTGCTGTTCTGGGCAGCAAAGACAAAACCCCCCTAGCTTGTAGCACTTTTTATTTAGTACATGGGGAAGCAGATGTAACAAAAGAATATGTAGATTTCAGTACTTCACATTGGGATAAACAAGGTGTAACAAAAGACTGGGGGGCAGTGGAAATCTAAGAACAATGAGGAACTATGCAGATGAAGATTTGGTTCCTCCCTGGCTCTCCTGCAGGTGTGGTCTTGTCCTGGAGCATTACAGCATCTGGGGATCATTGAGGTCTCAGTTGTGACCCAAGGCCAAAATGCAATTATGTCTGGAATGTTGTAGTTGGCCTGTAGGCAGGAGAACTAGGCCTACTCAAATGATTTTTCCCTAGAATTATGTAGCATTGCTCAGTTGTGACCCGAGGCCAAAATGCACTTATGTCTGGAATGTCCTAGCTGGCCTGTAGACAAGAGAACTAGGCCTGCTCAAATGATTTTTCCCTAAAATTATGTAACATTGCTCCCAACAGTGTCCCTCCAGTGTTCCTGTTGGCACTTAATCTCCACAATTGTATTTAGGAGGTGATTAGGTCAAGAGAGCTCCACCCTCATGGGTGAGATTAACACCTTCTGCAAGTGCTGGAGGAAGAGGGTTTACCTCATCCCTCATCTCCTGCCTTTCTGCCTCCTGGCATGTGAAGACATGTTGTGCATTCCCTTCCATTCCTTTTCCCATGTGAGGATATCTACATGGCACCAACTACAAAAGAGCTGGCCTTCACCAGACCAAAGCTGCTGGACTTCATCTTGGACTTTCTATCCTCTAGAATTGTGAAAAATGTTCTTTATAAATTACTGTCTCTTTATAAATTACTCTATCACAAAGACAGAATGCTGCAATTTGAAGATG
Source organism: Heterocephalus glaber (assembly GCF_053883595.1). Classification (NCBI taxonomy): domain Eukaryota; kingdom Metazoa; phylum Chordata; class Mammalia; order Rodentia; family Bathyergidae; genus Heterocephalus; species Heterocephalus glaber. Next base: position 20,789,117 of record NW_028258143.1, on the reverse strand, counting down.
GCTGGCTAGGAGCTAAAGAGCCGCATGGCTAGAGGCAGGGACGATACAGCCCACCAAGCTTAAGTGCCAGGGCCTCTCTGTTTCTTACATTTCTTTTAAATAAATATTAACTTTCTTTTTCTTTTCAGCAGTGCTGGAGACTGAATTTAGGGCTTCTCACATGTTAGGCAAATGCTTTGCCCTGAGCTACATCTCTAGCCCAAGATATTAACTTTCAAATGTAATATGAATTGAATAGTTTTATATCATCCATTTTAAAGAGGTCCCTGAACTGTAGAAGCCCATAAAACCTGTCCCATGTGGCCAGCAATGGGGCTTCAGGGAGGGTCCAGCCCAACTTGAGGAACATCAAGGCCCAGTGTGCAGTTTTATTGGTTCTTTGGTGTTCCCAGCTTGGGGACACTAAGGTGGCTGCAGCCTGATGGCTGGTTCAGTGGAGAACTGATGTGGCCTACTGTGACTCTCAGGGCTTGTCCACAGGCTCTGTCCATTGAGTGAGCTTGGGCCTTCTCCAAATACGACAGCTGCTGCAGTCAAGCTGCTGCTATGGCCGCTGAAGGGATTAAGAGTGACCATTCCAAGGAGTGATGTAGAGTGCGTGATATTTTCCCCTAACATGGGTCTTAGGTGTACCGTTCCCTACATTATAAATTTCTTCAGCTCATAAGGCTTGTTACCATAGGCCAGTGTCTCTTTGAAGAAGAGCAGGCCATCCTGGGTCCATGTATAGGGCTAAGTACATGGCACCACAGAGACCCAAAGGAGTATAAAGAGAAGTTACAATGACCAGAGAAGGCAAAACCTCCCTTATAGGCCTCAGAAGAAGGTACAGCCTCCTCTAGCTCAAGGGGAGCTGGGAAGGGAGCCTATGATTAGCTCAGGCTGAGTGTATCTGTCACCTGGGCCTGGGCACACACAGGCACAAAATCAGCAATGACTCTTGGCTTAGTTGTTCCCTGTGCAAGTCACAGCCCCCCACCCCAGCTCTTTATGTCTTCCAGGCCCCTTAACACATGAGATAAAGGAACTCCTGCCCTGGGACCCTCAATGGATGACTCTTCATCAGACTGTCAAATTTTATCCAACCAGGGCCATCTTCACAGAAGGGTACCTGCTTACTTTATTGCTCTGCTATCATTTCTTCAAAATTCTTGATAGCTTTGGGACAAGAGGCCCTGGTTTGCACTTTGCTCTGGGCCATAGGATATGTTGTAGGTCCTGTCTGGGAGAAGGGGGGGTGGTATAGGGCCAAGCACAGATAAGACCAGAAGCCAGCAGTGAGTACCCAGAGAAGAAAGAGACCTCAGCTTTCTTATCCTTCCAGTTGCAGATGGGGAAATGAAGGCCCTGGGGGAAAAGACCAAAAGGATGCCACATAGCTGCTTTGAAGCAAAGCCAAGGCTCTGCATTTCCATGCCAAATTCCTAGTGCAGAAACAGTGCCTCAGAATATCATGAAAGCACAGGTGTAGTGTCCACCTTGTGCAGAGGTACCAGGGAGATTGAAAGCTGATTCTTAGCTGTGGGATCTTGGACAAGATTCCCAGCCAACCTATGTGTTTTCATCAGAAAAATAGGGGCAAACACTCAATATTGTTGCAAGGCTCCATGGGGATTTAACACCAGTCACACTTATAAACTATTTAGTAAGTAGTCTTAGTTACTTTTTCACTGCTGAGACAAATTATATGTTGCCTGCAACTTACAGGAGAAGAGGTTTATCTTGGCCCACAGTTTAGAAGTTCCAGTCCATGCTTGGCAGACTTAAATACAAAGACAGCATGGCAGAAGTGCCTGGGCAGAGGAAAGCTGCTTACCTCATGACATCTAGGAAGCAGAGAGAATCAAGGGAGAAGTTGGGAAGGAAGATATACCCTTCCAGATCACACCCACAGTGACCCACCTTTTCTGACCAAGCCCTACCTCCTAACAACATGTCTGCTATAATGCCCCTGTAATCCAGTCACCTTCCAAAGGTCCTGCTTATAATCCCACAAAGCTTTAGGGGAGATAGAGTTATAAACCATAACATATGTGTTGTTCCACCTCACTCATTCTTTTCCCCTGAGGATGAACCACAGAATCTGCAGCTTGGAGAACCATTGGACCTGGAGCATTTAGCAGGTTTGGATTCCAAGCCTTTCCAGGCAGCTTTTGCAAGGGCTAGCCTTGTCCCTGCACTGTAAGTCCATCTGTTTGCCTATCTTTCCCATGCACATCATGTCCAACAACTGAGACAACTGCATCACCCCATGGATCTTAGAGCAAGGGCTTAAGGGCTCCCAGCTGGGCTGGCCTTGACCCTCTGTGGCTGGAGTTTGGGGATTCCTCAACATGCCACTGAGAGGGTGATGCACTAGGTGATGGAGAGACTTTTCATTTACCAACTTGTACCGAAAGCAGCTTGTTCAATTGTTAATCTTTGTATTCTCAGCAGTGAACTCAGAGTGGCACACAGAGGCATTTAGCAAAGGCTTAATGAGTAAGTGAATGAATGGATAAATGAAGAACATGAAGGGCATCTGATAAAAAAGGAAAAAACACTTACCTCAAATGCCTCAGGCTGTGTTTTAAATGCTGAGCAGAAACTCCTATATAAGCAGAGCGTAGCTGGAGGGTCATAAACTGGAAAACTTTGGCCCTGCATTGTGGGTGCTGTTCATATTGCAGGCATGCAGTGACACCCTTTGGTGCTTAGGGAAGCCTTTGCTCCCCTCTCTGCCCCACTCAAAGCGGTGTTGTAGCTCCAGCTTATTTGGTTTTCTCCCACTGGATGGTTTGGGCCAGAAAGAGACATTGCAGAGCTGCAGTTCTCAACACTGCATGAGAATCACCGGTGGCGCTGTTGAAACTCTGATCACTGGTCCTTGGCCCAGAGTCTCTGACTCAGAGGCTGGGGATGGGGCTGGAGAATTTGTCTTCTATGAAGTTCCCAGGTGATCTGAGTCTCGGTCAAGAATCCACACTGTGAGAATCGCTGGTACAGGATGTTGGACCATGAACGTGAAGATTAGCTCTGCTGTGAAGTCCCTGCATGATCTGGTAATCCATGATCCTCTTTCTGCCTGCTTTTCACATCTGCGAACAATTCCTAACTCAGAGTCATTGTAAGAATTCAAAATTTCTGTGAGAAAACTGGATACCCTCATAGAGATGATTGAAACTATTTTATTTCCTCCAAAATAAGACTGGGCCTTATATTAACTTTTGCTTCAAAAGACACAAGGGGGATTATTTTCAAGGGATACCTTAGTTTTTTATGTATAACAATCTACATTTTTCATTTATTTATCTCTAAAAATCTACATTTATTCATGTACACACATGTTGTCTTCTTCTGGAACATCATCGTAACTTTCCAAATTCCACATTCTGGCCTGAATTTCTTCAACTCCATTTCCTATAGAACCATTGGCCCCAATCTCTCATGTCCAGCAGTAGAGCTCTCCATAAATGAGCACATCTTGTCCATGCAGCCTGCTCAGCGTGCATTGTTACAATGTATTGAGTTATGAAGATTCATATTAGACACAACCACATTCATTCATTATTGAGTGTGCACCTTATTCATGTGTTGCGTCTGATTGGTCATTTGGCAATAAGTCTTGAGTTCATCTGTTTACATATGTACTTATTCTTGTCCAAAAGCTCCTGCTTGGGTATTTACAGATATTTAATTATAATTTTTATTATTTTTAAGTATTATAAATACATAATTGTAGTTTATATTATTTATTTTAATTATTAATGTCAATGATATTATTTCTATTTAATTACATTTTGTTGCAGAAATCTCAGAAAGAAACACACGGAGACACAGAATTCTGATAAAATAATAAAATTTCTTCTCGCAAGCGAGCAGAAAGGCCAGAAACAGATCTGGTTAGTATCCCCACCTACTTTGGTTTCCATTTTTATATCCTTTTTTTAGCCATTATCTCATCCCTAGTGGTCTTTGGTGTGTAAATACAATTCCAGTTCCTATTTACAAGTCACAGACACAAGATAGGCACATATACATTGTAAATTCACCCTGGCATTACAACTTTGTTAGGTTAATGAAGTTACCGGTTAGAGTCAGATAACCATCACCTTAAACAAGGAGTTATGGGAAAAGCAAATCTTAAAAGAACACATTACTTATTTTGCCTCTACAACTACCTCAATATTCAATCTATTAAGTTATCTAAAACTTTTCCCTATCGATATTACTATTATCATTTTATAGTTTAATACATCTGTTGTATGTTGTAGCGGGCATACTAAATATGTCCATCTGGCTGATGATCTTAAGTGGGGCATATTTTAAGGATAGAGCTTATGTTAAAACCATCCTAAAAAATCATGCTAGGGCTTATTTTCAGTTAGGTCTTCTTTTCCTGGAAATATAGTAGATCCTTATTTTACCTTGTACAAAAATAAACTCAAAATGAATCAGGCTTTAATGTAAGGCCTAAATGTAATAAAATGTGTAAAGCATTTTACCATATGACTGGCATATAGTAAGTGCAATAAATAGTAGTGTATTACCTATCAAATAAGGGTGTTTAAGCTCATGAGCTCATGGGTGTGCAGTTGTTACTAATTGCTCAGGTAGAACTTGAACTTGTGATCCTACTGCCTCAACCTCCCAGACTGCTGGGATTACAGGCATGTACCACCAGGCCCAGCTTAATCAGAGCTTTCTTGCCAAATCATGGAAGTGGCTTCAGAATCTTCAACACAGCTTTCCAAGCCACCTCTATTGATTGATCAACTGGACTCTGATAGGTCTTCCACTACCTCAGCAGCTATTATGTATAGTAGCTGCCCTCTTCCTATGGTGCCTTGCCCCTCCCCTGGGTGATGTCATGCCAAGATGGTTGCTCCCACCAAAGAATAAACCCTTCCTCCCAGCATGCCCCTGGTCCCACCTAGAGAGTAACCTAATACTCGCTCACTCCTTACCACCTAGTGACGTCACCGGCTCCTCCACTCCCTGATCACTACCTCACTCAACCCCACCTCAGCCCCTACAAGCCCCACCCCAGTCTCTATAAAAGACTCTCCCTGCCCCGGCCATATTGCTTTTGTCTCTCCTTTGTTCAGAGACAGCCCGGCAGATCTATTCCCCTAATAAAGGCTTGTTGTGGCCTGGTCTGGTCTTGGTCTTTGGCACTTTTACCTGACAGACTCCACATCCAGTCTAAGGCTATTTCCTCTCATCCATGTGGGGACCAAAGGCTTTCTGTATTGCTAACAATCACACATAAACTGAGACAGCCTCTTCCATATCTGAGGGCATGCCAGTTGGCCTGAGGCGTAGCAGGTGGGAAGGAGGTCCCCAGGAGGAAGAAAGGAATGACGAGTTTGCACCAGGGATCATTAAACTGGCCCAGGAAAGATCCCCTGGGGACCATGATGCTCGAAAAGACACCCACCAGAAACCACTGATGCATTTAATGCCCTTCTGTCAAATTTGAAGGAAGAAGTGGGAGAAAATCTGGCCATGTGATATGAATATATGGATGATTCCTGAATAGAAAAATAGGCTGTCAAACTGAAAGTCATCACTGTTTTCTCAGCTTCCATCAATATTAATTTTTTTCCTTGATTTTTCAGATTTCTGCAACATGTGAAAATTTCTGAGGCAAACACTTAAAATCGAGACCATTCTTACAACTTAGAATAGCCACAGTGTCATGGTTGGAGGAGCGTGGGCTGTGCTGTCAGACAGACCTGGCTGGCAGAGCCTCAGCTGAGAGGGATTTTTGTCTCACTCTCCTTCCCTCTGTATTGCTCCTAGCATGTTTTTTAGAAACAAAACTGGATTGTTTGCCTTGTGGAGTTTGTGCCATCTGGATTTTGCTGATTGCACCCCTGGGGAGTAGTTTAAACTGTTCTTCCTCTGCACCCCTGTATTTCCTGGAAGCTGATAAGTCTGGCATTTTGATCAGTCTGATGTTAGATTAGTTGTTGAGGAAAACCAGAGATGGTACAGTGGCCTCATCACATCATTCTCAGGTGACAAGACTCTTGAGAATAGGGACAAATCTTATCTATTTATGTCTTCTCAAGCTCCACACAGGCTGCAGTGAGGCACATGGTATTAGCTTTCCATTGCTATGACAAAACATCTGAAATAAGTCACAAAGGTGAAAGATTTATTTTAGCCCATGGTTCCAGAGACTTCAGTCCAGGCTTGTTTGCCCTGTGGCAAGGCAGAATATCATGTTAAGTGATAGGTCTCCCACCACCTCAGCAGCTATTATGTATAGTAGCTGCCCTCTTCCTATGGTGCCTTGCCCCCTCCCCTGTGTGACATCATGCCAAGATGGTTGCTCCCACCAAAGAATAAACCCTTCTTCCCAGTATGCCCCTGTTCCCGCCTAGAAAGTAACCTAATACTCGCTTACCTCCTACCACCTAGTGACATCATGGGCTCCTCCATTCCCTAGTCACTACCTCACTCAACCCCACCTCTGCCCCTACAAACCCCACCCCAGTCTCTATAAAAGACTCTCCCTGCCCCGGCCATATTGCTTTTGTCTCTCCTTTGTTCAGAGACAGCCCGGCAGATCTATTTCCCTAATAAAGGCTTGTTGTGGCCTGGTCTGGTCTTGGTCTTCGGCACTTTTACCTGACATTAAGTACTGTGTGGTAGAGCAAAGCTCCTTACACTATGATGGCTGGAAGTGAAAGAAAAAGGGGCCAGGGTCCCAATTTCCCCTTCAAGGCCATACTTTAGTGACCTAATTTCCTTCCCCTAGGCCTTACCCCTTAAGGTTTCAGCTGCCTACCAATTCCACCACAGGGTGATGGCCAAGCCCACAGCCTATGGGCCTTTGGAAGATCTTGCTAAGATTCAGATGCTAACACTACTCCTTGTAGTGCATGCTAGGTGCACTGAGGCAATGCTAGTGGGGAGATGTGAGGAGCTCTTGGGAAAGTGGCTCTATCTGGTAGTCTCCCTGGCTCTCTGAAGCAGGACTGGGTAAGCACCAAGCGTTCACTTCCCTAGAGCTCTAGTGGGATACATGTTGCCTTGTTCCTCATTTCTCCTTTTGGAAAGCAAATATTTCCAGGTGCCATTAAATCCTAAGCATTTCTGGGGAACAGCTGAAAGGAAAGGCAAAAGATCCAGAAAGTGGGCCAGAGACCTAGCTCAGTGGTTCTGCCGCCTGCTTTGCAAGCACAACGTCCTGAGTTCAATCCCCAGTACCAAAAAATAAAAAATTTTTTAAAAAGATCCAGAAAGTAGAGGCTGTCAGGTAAAAGGGCTGAAAACCAAGACCAGACCAGGCCACAACAAGCCTTTATTAGGGGAATAGATCTGCCGGGCTGTCTCTGAACAAAGGAGAGACAAAAGCAATATGGCTGGGGCAGGGAGAGTCTTTTATAGAGACTGGGGTGGGAGTTGTAGGGGCTGAGGTGGGGTTGAGTGAGGTGGTGACTAGGGAATGGAGGAGCTGGTGATGTCGCTAGGTGGTAGGAGGTGAGAGAGTATTAGGTTATTCTCTAGGCGGGAACAGGGGCATGCTGGGAAGAAGGGTTTGTTCTTTGGTGGGAGCAACCATCTTGGCATGATGTCACACAGGGGAGGGGGCAAGGCATGATAGGAAGAGGGCAGCTACTATACATAATAGCTGCTGAGGTAGTGGGAAACCTATCAGAGGTTTGGGAGGAGTCTGTCAAGCTCTGATTCCATCCCTGGACAAGTCACAGCTGAGAGGCTCAGTGCAGATGTCGCTCCCACCGAATCTGGACTGTCCCAGACCATTAGAGAGAATAGCCACTTTGAGGGCAGGCCTTTCAGTCATTCTCAAAGGGAAGAGGGAGCATGTATGTGCAGGTGTGTATGTGTGTGTAGACATAGTACATGTGGGGTATTTTTTAATTTTTGGTACAGGAGATTGAACTTGGGTCCTTGTGCTTGCGCAGTAGGTGGTGAAACCACTGAGCTAAATCCCCGGCCCAATGTGGGGTATTTTTAAAATATACTCAAATTATAGAATTTACATTTAGTAAAGGACAAAGAAAAAAACTCTAAGGGCTTGCAACACAGCTTGAAAAGGTAAAGTCTGACACAAAGCACTGACTGATGAAGCTGCAACAGAAAATCAAGGACTGGGGAAGCCAGGCAAGCTTTACTTTTTTGGGGGGATGGGGCGGTACCGAGGACCGAACTCAGGATCTTGTGCTTGTGAGGCAGGCTAGATGCCACTGAGCTAAATCCCCAGCCCAGCTTTACTTCTTTTAAGGTGGCTGGGGAAATGAGTCTGCTCAGGTAGTCCAAGTGACTGTGCGCCTCCTAGAGGCCAAGAACCCAAATTTCAGCAAGGGCCTAGCTGCCTTGCTGCCCTCCCCTAGAAGGCAGCCCTGGTCTGAGTGGGCTTTGCCCTCCTACAGGGTTGCTCCACATCAGAGCCCTTCCTCAGACTCAGATGGATTCAGCACCTGGGCAGTCTCTGGGCTGTAGCATCTCTGGATCCTGGCCTTGGACCCCAACACTGTATTTTCTTTGGACTTCACAAGACCCGCAGAGGGCCTGGGGCCCTATTTGATCCATTCGTCCTGCCCACACCCACCCCTGTCTCCCCAGTATTTACTTCGTGGGGGGATTTAGTCTCTCTCCTCCATATTTAACCCAGGATCAAGGAAGAGACAGTACTGGGGTCACTGCCTCCCTTTCTCCTGCCTTGAAAGTTCTCTCCCCAAACCCTGAGGCTCCTCAGGGTTTCTGTTGTTCATAACACCATTCCACAGAGCAGGAGGTTATAAAGAAAAGAAGTTTATTTTAGCTGGTGGTTCTGGCCCAAGGTCCTGCATCTGATGACTGCCTTCTTGTTGGCAGAGTCATAGGATGACAAGGAATCACACAGTGAGAGGCAGGGAGACTGTGACAGACATAGCCTGACTGGGTTTTATAACAGAAGACCCAGCACTCTGGAGATAACCCTTTAATCCCTTGAGGGGCTCATCCATTCCCAAAGGCAGAGCTCTAAAGCCTGTTAAAGGTCTCACCTATCTTACCTCTTAATGTCTCCTAATGGGCATTAAACTTCAATATGAGTTTTGAGGGGACAAACCACTTGTAAATCATAAGAGATTCTGTATGCTCTTTATACTTTACTTTGTAATAAAGGTTTATTCTCAGCCGTTTCTCTCTCCTTTTTTTTGGTACTGGGGATCGAACTTGGAACCTTGTACTTGTGAGGTAGGTGCTGGAACCCCTGAGATAAATCCCCGGCCTCATTTTTGCTTTTGATAAATACTGGGATGCTTTTGGGAATCAGAAAACCTTTTCTCTCCCCATCACGTCAAGTTTTCAAGATTATTGCCTGTGTAAAACTAAAAAATCAATTTGAAAGATGAGAAATAACACTCCAAAGACATCTCTTTTCCAGTTGGGTCATTTCAAAGACGTCTCAGCAGAAGTATGCTGTCCAGGGACTGGAGATTTAGCTCAGTGGTTCTGCCGCCTGCCTCACAAGCACAAGGATCTGAGTTCGATCCCGAGTACCAAAAAAATAAAAGTATGCTGCCCAATTCTAAGTCCTCAGGTTTTGTATTCTCATATAATTGTATACTGAGAGGAATCGGGATCTGGTAATGGACATCCTGCCTACTTCATGGGGATTCAGAAAGAGCAATCCTGCTCTTGCTCTTGGCCTTGACTAACAGAAACTTTCAAAGATGCAGTGTTAATAAAACAAATTATCACAACTCAAGTATCAAAACTGCACGGTGATTATAGTTGTTAAGAACATATTCAGTCTAGGGCTAGGGAGTTAGCACAGTGGTTCCTGTGCCTGTCTTGCAAGCACAAGGTCCAGAGTTCCATCCCAGTACCAAAAAAAAGGACATATTCAGTCTAAAAAGACATGACACCTGGAAAGGAAAAGGTTTATATGAAGTGTAGAAAGATAGTAGTTTAAATCAATATTGCTAGTGAGGAAAGCATTGCTATGCATAACTCTCATTTCTTAAGGCTGTGTCTGTTTATAGAGCTATGTGTGTTGTGTTCTTCATTTCTTAATGAGAAAAGATGAATGCAAAAGTGTGAGCAAATGAGAGATGACCATCACAAGTAGGAAAGGACCAATGGACTCTGGATGTCACACAAAGTTGTAAAGTACAGAGAGCCCTGAGGGTATAGTAAAATGAGTTTGGGAGGAGGGTCTCCAGGGGAGCAGAAGTACCTGCCTAGACTTCATCCTTCAATTTCTGGGGATGAAACCTCCAGTTGTCTTAGTTAAAAGTAAGTCTTAATAAAACTGCTGCATGTTTCCCCTTCTCCCTCTCTTTCTTCCTTTCCTTCTCCTTTCTTTTTTCTTTTACTCTCATTTTTTAATTTTTTGTTTGTTTGTTTTTATGATGTTCCTTTAGGGATCAAGACAAGCATTATCTTAACCCTAAAAGGGTAAAAGACAGGTGTATGAATGGTGATTATAAAATGAATCCCAAGGGCTTCATTTTACTTTATTTACTATTTTGTTGATATGGATCAAATCCAGGGCTTCACACATGCTAGACAAATGCTCTGCTAATGAGCAATAGCTCCAGCCCAGAGTTGGTACTTTAAAACACATTTACAGGGCTGGGAGTGTAGCTGAGTGGTAGAGCACTTGCCTGCATACATAAGGCCCTGGTTTTGCTCACTGGCATTTAAAAAAAAGAAGTTAACAACAAAAACAGGTTTACAGGGAATACATTCCTGACAGTAATAGTACCAAACATTATATATTACATTTTTTCTTGTACATACTCCCTATTATGATAAAGTTGATCAATTAGACATAGTAGGAGATTAACAACAATAACTAATAATAAAAAAGAATAAATATGTGAATAAGGTCTGTCTGGCTTCTCTTTGGCATATCTAAATTGCCAGCATCAGCACTCTTAGACTTTGGGACCATTATTAAGTAAAATAACATTTCTTAAACAGAAGTATTATGATACCAAGACCATCAAACTGGTAACCAAGATGGCTCCTAAGCAACTAAGTATAGATAAGTATAGATAAGGTAATATAGATAATGTGGATACCCTGGATAAAGGGATGATTCACATCCCAGCAGGAACAAGCAAGATGGCATCATCACGCTACTTAAGAATGGCATGCAATTTAAAACTTATGCATTATTTATCCCTAGAATTTTACCACTTAATATTTTCAAAATGCAGTTGACAGTAGGTAACTAAAACCACAGAAACCATGGGGTACAGGGAGAGTACTGAAAATGTAACCATAGTGCTGTAGTTAATTTTGTTGTATTTGTGGATATTTTGTTTCAATCCAAATCCTAAAGGGCTAAATAGGAAATCATTTGGGCTCTGAAGGGCATGTGGCTTCTTTTGCAACTACTCAATTCTGCTCTCGTAGCACCAAAGTACCCAAAGATAACATATAAATGAGGGTGTTTCTATGTGCTAATAAGCCTTCATTTATAAAAGTAGTCAGTGGGGCATAGTTTCTGACTCCTGGTCTAGAATTTTAAATTAGAAGTTTCAAATAATCAGTCATGATAAAACTATAATTTTAGTTAAATTGTTTAAAAACTGCATTCTCCCTAGCGTCCGGGAGGAGGCTCCTCCCCCCACCCCCCGCCATTCCATGCTCCTAGGACAGAGAAGGTGAGCTGCACAGGCACCAGAAGTACCACCCCCACAGCCACAGTGGAAATGAGAATACACATAAACAAGCCTCAAAAACAGACTTCCAGATCACCTACAGTAACCCCAAAGGGGTTACTCAACCACCTGGACTCCCTGAACTGGCAACAAAAGAGGATCTGGAAAAATGAAATAAGAAATAATTTCTCAGATAACAGCAAAGATTTGCTCATAGTGCAAGACATGATTAATAAATCTAGAGAGGATATGGATAAAAAAAATAGAGGATCTGAGGAACATAATGGAATCCCAACATAGGAAACAAATGGAATCCGTAAAACAGATACAAACAGATTTCCAGGAGATTAAAAACTCCATCAAAAGTCTGCACAGCAGAATGAGCCAATGCGAGGATGGAATTTCAGATATAGAAGTTAAGATTGGAATTAGTGACCAGGAAAAGAAAAATTGCTTTAAAATTGTAAGGAAACAAAAGAAATCAATCCAGCACCTGCTAGATGACGCAAAGAAGAATAACGTAAGACTGATTGGAGTCAATGAAGAAAGAGAGAGTGCAGATGACATAAAAAACTGTTCATAGAAGTGATGGCAGAAAACTTCCCAAGGAGGGGAAAAGAACTTGACATACAGATAAGTGAGGCATATAGGACTCCAGCTAGCCTTGATAAAAAAAAAAAAAATCTACACATAGGCATACTTAGGATTCCAGAAACCCAACAGAAGAACAAAATTCCACAAGCAGTGAGAGAAAAGAAACAAATCACATAGAAAGGAAAGCCCATCAGAATCACAGCAGACTTCTCAATGCAAATCCTCAAGGCAAGAAGAGCTTGGAGTGATGTATTTCAAGCCCTAAAGGAAAACAGCCTCCAATCCAGATTGATGTACACTGCAAAACTATCTTTCAAAATTGATGGAGAGAATGTTACACCCAGCGAGAGAGAACCAACCAGAGACTGATATTAAATCCACACAGGAGTTCATTATCGGCTGGGACCCAAGCTGAGCATTGGACTCTAGCCCCAACTGGGGGGAGACTAACACATTTTATACACCTTTAAGGACAACAGTTTCTAGCCCCCCATGGGATAGAACTAGCAAAGCAAGCAAAAGGTACAGAAGCAGAACATTCTGCTGTTAGAACATTTGTAAAACAATAGTTGATTGTTGTTTCTAAGAGACTCTCTAAGGGGAGGAGGTTTCTAAGCTTCCTCCTTTTGAGTTTGTCTAAAGGGCAGGTAGGTGGGTCATTCAGCAGCAATATAGAGTCTGTCTTGCTAACTAGGGTCCTTCATTCCCCACTGGTTCTTGTAACTTAATCAAATCTTTGATTTCTGTATTTATTCTTCAGATTCTTCCTCTAAAACATCTTCTAAAATCTCATAATTTTGTCTCAACACCATCAGTTTAACTGCATCAACCCTCTGTCTAACATATTTAGTCAGAGAATTTATAATACAAGGTCCCACAAGCAAAAGCAGAAGTAAGATAACTAAGGGGCCTGCTACAGCAGAAACTAGGGTAGTTAACCATGGGGACCAGTCAAATAGATTTTGAAACCAACTTGGATCCTTTTGTTGAGCATATTTAGTCTTTAAAATTTCCCTGACCATAGCTAAGTTATCTCTAATGACACCAGACTGATTAGTATAGAAGCAACAGGTTTCTCCTAGGGCTACACATAACCCTCCCTGTTTCATGAACAGGAGGTCAAGTCCCCTTCGATTTTGTAGGAACATCTCAGCTAGGGAATCAACCTGGTTCTCTAATCTGGAGATTGAGTCTTCCAGGTGACCCAAATCTCTTGCTGCTTGGTGGCTTAGGGCTTTAAAATTTGTGTCCTGAAGGATCAGGGAGGAAGTTCCAATAGCCGCTGACCGGCTATTCCTAATCCTATCAGAATGGGCACTAAAACGGGAGCAGCCCGTTTACTCCTATAGTGTTCAGTGGTTAATCCCAGATGTTTGTGACCCCCCTTTTTATTATAATACAAGACTTGTGGAACAACATACATGGTGACACAAAACAAAGTGGCAGATTGGGTAGCCAAGACTGATTTGGGAATGTATTTAGACAAGTCCTCAGTGCAAGCAAACCAAGCATATCAGGACCAGGTCTCCTGGCTTGAAACCGTGGGGCTGGAACATCACAAAGGGTTTTTCTTGAGCCTGTTGTATTGTAGCCTGGATCTCACTCTGAAGAATCTGTAAGGCTTCAAGAGAATGAAGTAAAGAGACACAAGAACTCTCTGTTATCTGTTCAAGGTTTAACTTAGGGAGGAGTGGCGGCGGCCTCCCATACAAGATTTCAAAAAGGGTAAACTTGTCAACATATAGGGTACATCTAACTCTTAACAAGGCTAGAGGAAGCAGATTGGGCCACCTACTGCCAGTTTCTAGAACATAGTTAGGGTTTCTTTCAGGGTCCTGTTCATCCTTTCCACTTGCCCTGAACTTTGTGGGCGATAGGCACAGTGTAACTTCCAATCAATATGTAGTGCCCTTGCCAACAATTTGGATATCTGTGCTGTGAAGGCAGGCCCATTGTCAGACCCCAGGTAATGAGGGATTTCAAATCGGGGAACTATGTCCTGGAGCAAAACCTTAGTTACTATGTTAGCTGATTCTCCACAAGTGGGGAAAGGTTTTACCCAATCTGAGTAGGTGTCAACGAATACCAGTAAATATTTGAACCTATTGCTTGATTTTATTTTGGTGAAATCAAGTTCCCAACGTTTCCCTGGCTCTCTTCCCCGTAGTTGATTACCTTTGCTCCTTGGTCTTACCTTGGAGTTTACCTGTGCACACACTTGACACCTGGAACTGATGTCCTGGACCATAGAGGCCAGTCCTGGGATTGAAAACATAGAACTCATTAGTCTTTTTAACTTTGATTCTTCCAGGTGAGTTAAGTGATGTAACTGATGAACAAGTTGACTCCCCAGGGCTCGGGGGAGACAAATTCGTTCATTTGTCCCTTTCCACCAGGCTGTGTCCAGTTTTGTACCCCCTTGTTTTTGGTTTTCCTCTTCCTCTTCTAGGGTATATGTGGGCCTTTCTGGCAGGTAGCCAAAGAGTGGGATGGGCAGAATGTTTATTGGCCCCACTGGTTCTCTGGCCACTCACCAGGGAGCATCATCAGCCTCTTGGTTACCCCAGGCCTTGAAGCTGTCTCCTTTTCGGTGGCTTTTGCAATGAATAATGGCCAATGCCTTGGGTTCCCAAATTGCCTCCAATAAGGCCAAAATTTCTTCTTTATTTTTTAATAGTTTTCCCTTCTGATGTCAATAGCCCTCTCTGCCTGTAGATGTCACCGTGCACATGGGCAGTGGTGAATGCATACCGGCTGTCAGTGTAGATGTTTACAGCCTTGTCTTGACCTAATCTCAGGGCTTGAGTTAAAGCTATTAGTTCAGCCCTCTGTGCCAATGTCCCCCAGTTTAATGCCTGTGCCCAGTGCATCTGTCCTCCTGGACTGACTATGGCTGCCCCCGCATACCTGACTCTGTCTTCCACGAAGCTGTTTCCATCAGTGAAGAAGGTCTCATCTGGGCTTTGCAGGGGAACATCAGTCAGGTCTGGGCAGTTGGTGGTGGAAATTGTCAGTGTCCAGACAGTCATGGAGGGGTATGTGTGGTCAGAGTCTGGGAGTAAGGTGGTGGCTGGATTAAGGGCCATTTCTTGGGTGAATTTGATGTGTGGAGCATCCAGCAACAGGGCCTGGTACTGAGTCAGGTGGACGTTGGAAAGCCATCATTCTGGGGCTCCTCTCAGCAACATCTCCACCACAGGGGGTGTGGTGATGACCAGGTCCTGTCCCAGGCTGAGCTTTTTTGCCTCTTTGACCAGGAAGGCGGTGGGTGCAACTGCCCTCAAACAGGTAGACAATCCACTTGCCACAGGATCAAGTCTTTTAGACAGGTAGGCCACAGGTCTGCTCCAAGGCCCTAAAGCTTGAGCTAGCACTCCTTTGGCTATGCCCCCTCATTCAGCCACAAATAACCAAAAGGGCTTGGTGACATCAGATAGGGCCAGGGCTGGTGCTGACACTAAGGTTTTCTTTAAAGCCAAAAAGGCACTTTCTCCTTTTCTGTCCAGAGGGACTGTCTCTTGTGCCTAGAGTGCAGCAATAGTGACTTTCCCCAGTTTTTTGGCTAGGATTTCCTTGGGGGCATCATAGTTATCATAAATTTTCTGGGCTATGTTCAGGAGTTTGATGCTAGTCTTTCCCTCAAATCCCTCCAATTTCTGTAATTTCTTTCTAATGTCTGGGTCCGACTGGGAAACAAAGGCCAGATTTAAAGCTGCTGCATTTTCGGGAGCCTCTGGGTCGATAGGAGTGAAAACTCTATAGGCTTCCAAGAGTCTCTCCAAAAACACACCCAGAGACTCCATTTTTCCCTGGCAAACCTCACTTACCTTACTCACATTAGTGGGCTTTCTGGCAGCTGTCCAGAGTCCCCCTAATAAGTGCTGGTGGTAGGTCCCCAGCCTCCTCCTACCATCATCATCATTGGGGTCCCATTTGGGGCATTGCAATGGAACCACTGTTTCAGCCCTGGCTGAATACCCCAGAGTTCCACGAGTGACACCGGGGTTTGGCCCCAGGGCCTCTTTGACTGACTGTTGATAAATGCATCCCACTCCTCAGTGCTGAACAGGATCTGTAAAAGCTTCTGGCAATCATCCCAAGTTGGCTGATGGGTATGGAAAACAGACTCAAAAAAAGAGATTAATGCCTGAGGTTTTTCAGAGAAGGGGGGATTTCGATGTTTCCAATTGTAAAGATCACTAGTTATAAAAGGGACATAAATCAATCCTCCCCCAGGCTCTGTTTGTTTTAAAGGAAAAAGGGAGGAGGAAGATGGGGCTGATGGACCATAGTCCTGTCCTGATTGAGTATGGGGAGGTGAGCGGATCTGGTCTGAGGAGGAGTCCGGAACCAGAGGGCCTGCAGCAGGAGATTCAGGGCCCCTCCCCCAGGTGCCAGTTCCACCCACGTGGTTAGGGGGAGGTCGGTGTAAATCATCCTCAGGGTCAGACTGGAGAACACCTTTACTGGTTGACACAACCATCAGAGAGGGGCTCTTTTCCAGTAGGTTTTGATTTCCCCTTCTCCTCCAATTCAGAGTTGCCAAAGGTTGATTGGGACCTGTACATTGTATAAAATATTTAGGGGGATCTTCCAACATATCGATCCAAATGTCAATATATGGGAATTGATTGGGATGCCATAGGGCCCTGACTCCTGTGACCACATTCCAACCCTTGTGAGCAATGTGCACAGAATAAGTTCCCACCAGGGGCCAACTGACTCCGAAACTTGGCCATTCTGATTGACACAGAATTTGCAATTTGCCTTTAGAAAATTTATGCCATATTCATCTTCTCTGTCTGTAGAATATTTTTTTTTGAAGTTATTCAAGATACAATCAAGTGGAGTTCCTTCCGTGGACTGTGAGGAACCCATAATTTTAGCCCGTGAAAATGCAAAAGGCACACAAAGCAAGCAGACAGACAGACAACAATAAACAGACAAAAACAAACTTTGGCCAAGTAAACCTCTGGGGCTGAGTGGATTCAGACCCTACCCAGGGAGTCACTCTTCTGAGGACTCCGACCCAGTGAGTCTGCTTGCCATTGCGAAGAGACTCTAGGTAAGGGAACCTGTGCCGTGTCTGGTTTCCTCTTACCTACCCACAGTGCACTAAGAATCATTCGATTCTTACCTCTAGAGGCTTTCCCGATAAACTCCTTCAGGTTGGTTGATTGACGATAGGGCCCAACTGGAACCGGCCTACCTGGAGCCCTGGAATGCCATCAGGGTGGCCTAGCCCTGGAATACCACCAGGGTGGCCTCTCCTTCCACAGACCAGTGTCCAGAGGGTGTCCGATCCTGGTCTCTCCTAAAAAGAAACAATAGGTCTAAGATAATAAGCTCCAGAGCAGCTGGTTATCTCACTGGGGCCTCCAAGAATGTTACACCCAGTGAGAGAGAACCAACCAGAGACCTATATTAAATCCACACAGGAGTTCATTACCGGCTGGGACCCGAGCCAAGCATCGGACTTGAGTCCCAACTAGGGGGAGACAAACATGTTTTATACATCTCTGAGGCCAACAGTTTCTAGGCCCCCCTATGGGATAGAACTAGCAATGCAAGCAAAAGGTACAGAAGCAGAACGTCCTGTTGTTAGAACATTTGTAAAACAATAGTTGATTGTGGTTTCTAAGAGACTCTCTAAGGGGAGGAGGTTTCAAGCTTCCTCCTTTTGAGTTCATCTAAAGGGCAGGCAGGTGGGTCATTCAGCAGCAATATGGAGTCTGTCTTGCTAACTAGGGTCCTTCAGAAATAAGATACTTTCACGATAAAGAGCACCTTAGGAACTTCGTGAATACAAAACCAGCACTCCAAAAAATTTTAGACAATATCCTAGGAAAGGGCAATGAGGATCACAACCCCAGGAAGCCTAGCAGAATGAATCCATTGGGTGTGACAAATTAAATGCAAAGGGGGAGAATCCAACGAAAAGAAGAAGTCATGACAAGGCTTTTAAAACTTTTAACTTCATCTCCCTAATGAGTGTATAATTCAGTCTTGTTATTGTACTGATTAGTATTTTTCTGATTCTAGAGTTGCACACCTTTCCTTTTGCTGTACTGGCTATTTATCATCTTCTTGTGTCTACTTTTGAACCAAGTCCTTTGCATTGAGTTACATCCCCAGGCCTTTATTTTTTATTTTGAGACAGGGTTTTGCTAAATCGAGTCACCCAGGCTGGGATCAAACTAGCCTCCCAACATGCTGGAATTAAAATTGTGTGCAATGATGTGCTCAAAGTTGATCCTTTCAATGTACATTTCCTAAATGTTCTCTGTTTGCCAGGTACAGTCCCACTGTCCAGAAGGCAGTGTTGGGAAGGGGAGAACAGACACACAAATAGCTCACTTAGACTCCATGTGTGTGGTTAGTCCATTGGGAGGCATGCACAGAATATCACAAGAACTCAGAAGTGGGGTCTGCCATGCATCCAAAGTAGGTAGAGACTTCTTCGTCTTCATCTTCTTGAATTTGTACACAACTCCCAGCTGCCTCCACACAATTTAAAAAATTCCTAACATTCTAAGCACTGTATACATCTGAGCACATTTGATTTAATTCAGTCCTTATAACAACTCCTTTGGAGATGAGTAGAGTAGCAGAGAGGTCAAGTACCAAGTGACAAACATAGAATTTGGACCCAAGTCTGCTGGCACTGAAGCAAGTCCTGGAAACAGTGCTCCAGAATGCTTCTTGCTGACCCCCACAAACTCTGCTGGGGCTCACTCACCTGGAGGGGGGCATTTCTCCACAGGTCCTGCTGACAACCTTGGAGCTGGTTACCTCCACATGTCTTCAGTCCTGCTCTGCCTTCATAAGCTATGGTACACATGTCTTTCTGGCTTCTTCCCAGGCTACTGGGCAGTTAGGTCTTTTCCTCAGAGCCCAGATATCTCCTACTGCAGAAAGTTCATGTTATCTCCACAGCTGTCATCTCCATAGCTTTAGGGGCAGGAGTTCTTCACCTCTGATGCCTTCTTCTGCCTCTCACACAGATATTACCCAGTTGAACTCTGCCTCAAATTCTACCTTCTCAAGGAAGATAAACTCAGCCTTCAAAAGACCCAGTCATCTCCATTGTTAGGACACTATTAAATTGAATTATCATGTGCTGTCCCAAGAGATCTCTCTATATATTACCTTTTTATCTTTTATTTTGCACTTTATAATTTGGGTTTCTCATATAAAAGAAATCATGCAATATTTAAACATGTGTGTCTGATTTACTTCACTTAATATTATGGTCTCAGCATGCATCCATTTTCCTACAAATGACTCAAGTTTATCTTTCTTTATGGTAGAGTAGTTCTCCATTGTGTGTGAATACCACATTTTCTTTATCTATTCATCTGTTGGTGGACATATAGGCCCCTTCCAAGGTTTAACTATTATGAATTGTGCTGCTATAAACATGGGTATAAATGTATTACTGTAATATAATGTCTTTAACTCTTTTGAGAAGATACCTAGAAGGTATCTTGTACAGCTGGGGTTCTTTTCAGAAAATCTTTGCCTGTGTCTATATTTTAAGAGTTTTATCTATTTTGTCTTCCAGTAGATTAAGTGTTTCTGTTTTAGTATTTAGATATTTGAGGGCTGGGGATTTAGCTCAGTGGTTCTGTCACCTGCCTCACAAGCACAAGGTCCCGAGTTTGACTCCCAGTACCAAAAAAAATTTAGATACTTGATCCATTTTTATTTTATTTTAATGCTTGCTGAGAGACATGGGTCTATGTCCAATCTTTGGCATGTGGATTACCAGGTTTCCCCCACACAATTTGTTCAGGAAGCTATCTTTCATCCAGCAAAAGTATTTGGCCCATTTCTGAATGTGCCTGGAGCTGTTTCTGCATCCTGTTTACATTGATTCACAATTTTTTCCCCCAATACCATTCTGTTTTTAATCACTGTAGTTTTGTAGTATGACTTCAAGTCTGGAATTATGATTCCCTTTGCATTTCCCTTGTTGGTCAGAATTGCTTTTGCTATTCTAGGTTTGGTATGGTTCCATATGAATTTTAGCATTGTTTTCTCTAGTTCTGCTTATCTAGGAACAGGGAATATCTTTCCATTATTTGATGTCCTATTTGATCTCCATTTACAAAGTACTGTAGCCTGGGGTTTATCTCAGTGGTGCCACCACCTGCCTCACAAGCACAAGGTCCCGAGTTCGATCCCTGGTACTTAAAAAAAAAAAAGTACTGTAGTTTTCATTGCAGAGGTCTTTCACGTCCTTAGTTATGTTAATTCCTAAGTATTTCATTTTTCTTGCTGTTATTATGGAAGGTATAGTTTTCCTGATTTCCCTCTCAGTGAATTTATTATTGGTATACAGGAACATGATTTTTGAGTGTTGACTTCATATCCTGCTATGCTACCTATTTTGGTTATTAATTCCAGGAGTCTTTAGGTGGAGTTTTTGGGGTCTTTTTTGTAGATGATCATGTCATCTGCAAATAATGATAATTTAACTTCTTCCTTTCCTATCCATATCCCTGTTATTTCTCTTACCTAATTTGCTCTGACTAATGTTTTGAGAAGAATATTGAACAGGAGTGGTGATAGTGGACATTTTTGTTTTGTTTCTGATTTTGGAGGGAAAGCTTTCAGCTTCTCTTCACTTAATATGATGTGGGCCATTGGTTTGTCATAAGATGGCTTTTATCAGATTAAGATAAAGACCTTTTACACCTATTGTCTTCAGGGTTTTTATCATGAATGGTTGTTGGATCTTGCTAAATGCATTTTCTGCATTTATTGAAGTGATCGCATGATTTTTGGCCTGGCTTCTGATTATGTGGTGAGTTACATTTATTTTTTCATTAAGTTTATTGGTACATTTTAGATATACAATATAATGACATTTATCATTGGAAATTTTCACCTTTACATGATATATCTTGGTTCTTATTTTTTTCCCATTCCTCTGCCCTCCCTTCAAGCCCTCCATCCCTCCCTATTTACAGAGACTTTGCTTCCATTTTTTCCTTTTCTCATATTTTTTCTTTTCCCTTCTTTCCTTTCCCCTACCCCTCACACTGCCCCTTCCCCTTTGCCCCTTTTCTTCCTAGTTCACATTATTGATTATATATTTTGATTCATATTTACACTTTCAGTTTCTCACACCAGAGAAACTATTCAGTATTTACACATGTGTATTCTATTTATTTCACTTAAGAGTATGGCCTCAATGTGCATCCATTTAGCTATAAATATCTCTAATTTTGCATTTTTATGGCTGAGTAGTACTCCATTTTATTAAAAAAAAACCCCACACACATCTTCTTTATCCAGCCTCCAGTTGATGGGCAATTGAGCTGGTAATTCTCTTTTTTAGTTGGATCCTTTTCTGGTTTTGGAATCAGGGTAATGCTTGCTTCCAGAAATGATGTTGGGAGTACTGCTTTTCTTTTGGTTTCATTAAGGAGTTTGAAAAATATAAGGAATATTGATGTTAAATGTTCTCTAAAATTTTTGTAGAATTTGGCCTTGTAGAATCCCTCAGTACCTGGGCTTTTCTCAGTTGATTGATTTTTTAATTACCTCTTTAGTATCATTGATTGATATTGGATTATTCAGCATTTTTCTTCTTGGTTCTGTTTTGGTGGCTCATAATTATCTGACAGTCTATCCATTTCTTTTGAGTTTTCCATTTTATTAGAGGACAGGTTTTCAAAGTAGTTATCAATAATCTTATGGATTTGGGCAGAATCTGTTGTGATTTTATCTGCTTCATTTCTCATTGCATGTATTTGGGTCTTTTTTTATTTTGGTAAGGTTGATTTAAGGTTTGCTTATTTTGTTTAATCTTTCAGAAAACCAACTTCAGTTCATTGGTTCTTTGTATTGTTTTTTTTATTCTCAATTTCATTAGCTTCTGCTCTGATCTTCATGATTTCCTTCTTTGTACTATCTTTGGGTTTGGATTGTTTTTGTTTTTCTAGGGCTGTGAGGTGTATCAGTAGGTTATTTATTTGAGTTCATTCTGTTTTTCAAATATAGGAATTCCCTGCTATAAACTTTCTGCTTAGGGCTCTTTCATTGTATCCCATAGGTTTCAGTATGTCATACTGGTATTATAATTTGATTGTAGAATATGTCTAATTTCTTCCTTAATTTCTTCTATGACTCACTGATTAGTCAAGAGGTATTGTTTAATTTCCATGCATATGTATAGTTTCAGTGGCTTCTTTTGCCATTGATTTCTAGTTTCATTGCTCTATGATCTGATAATGTGCATGGGATAATTTTGATTCTTTTGCATTTACTTAAGCAAGTATGGGCTAATATGTGGTCTATTTTGGAGAAAGTCTCATGTGCTGGTGAGAAGAATGAGTACTTTGTTGTTGTTGCATGAAACAATCTGTAGATACCTATTAAGTCCATTTGTTCAAAGGTTTGGTTCAACTCTGATTTCCTTGTTGATTTTTTTATCTAGTTGATCTATTTATGACAGTGAGGTATTGAGATTCCCCATCACCATTATATTGATGTTCACCTGATTTTTCATGTCCATTAGTGTTTGTTTTATAAAGTTGCTCATGCTGGTGTTTGGTGTGTATATGTTTATAATTGTTATCTCTTCTTATTGTTCCCTTAACCAATATGTTGTGACCTCTTTTGTTTTTTCTGATCAGCCTTGGCTTGAAATCCACTTTGTCTTAAATTAGGCTAGCTCTTGCTTTTTTCTGGGTTTCTGTTGCATAGAATATTGTTTTCCATCCTTTGACTTTTAATCTGTGAATTTCTTTTTTTGAATTAAATGTACTTCTTATGTGTGGGAAATTGTAGAATTCAGCTATCTAGTTGTAAGAATTGATCACAAGAAGTTTGTTAACTGAGAAAATTAAGTTGTTTCTGGGAAATTTCACAAGTCTGTTCTTTAAAAGAATGCCAGAAAACTTTAAGAGACATTGTAAAAGTCTCACAGGAGAAAAACAGGTTTTCCTAGTTTTCTTATTTACCATTTCCTGGGATCAGAGAACTATGACCCAATGACTCTATGGGTGGTGAGAGAGATACGACTCACTATGCACATCTGTGATGTTTGTGGTGGGCCGGTGGCTTGATTTTGGCTGAAATTGTCCTGCTCTCTTGATACTATCTGATAAGAAGAGGGCTGCAGTGTGCTCTTTGATGTACAGGATTGGTGAATGGAAACAGGGGACTTGTGAATTCACCTGTAGCTTTTATGAGTCACTTAAAGTCACTGGTTATCATCAGAGGTTAAAATCAGAAAGATAATAGCCAGAATAACTAAGCTGCTTTCCTGCATGTATAAAAGCCTTGCTTCTTTCCTTTGTGATTGTCAAATAGTGCCAGAGGAATTAAACTGCTGTTCATCCCCCAGGCTATCTCCTTTTCTTTCTTTAAAAGTCAGTGCTTTCTGGGGTCTCAGGTCTCCCTCTAGAGAGACCACCGACACTTGTGTACTGCATATTGTTGGGTTTTGTTTCTTGATCGATTGTGCCAATCTGTGTCTTTTGATTGGGGAACTGAGACCATTCACATTAAGAATTATTATAGCGGGCTGGGGATTTAGCTCAGTGGCACTGCACCTGCCTCACAAGCACAAGGTCCTGAGTTTGATCCCCAGTACAAAAAAAGAAAAAGAATTATTATAGACAGTTATTGCCTTATTCCTGTCATTGTGTAATTTTCCTGTTGCTGATTTCTTTTTTTTCTTTTTCTTAACTACTCATCCTGCCAGGTGTATTGATTCTTTTTGAATTATTCATATTATTGGTTTCATTGTCTCTTTCTAGGCAATCCTTGAGAATTTTTTGCAATGCTTGTTTTGTGGTCATGAATTTCTCAAGGTTCTCCTTGTCATGGAAATACCTTATTTCTCCATCAGTTTTGAAGGAAAGTTTTGCAGAATATATAATTCAGGGTTGGAATTTGTTATCCGCTAGGCCTTCGAACACTTCATTTCAAGCATTCCTGGCCTCTAAGGTTTGTATTGAGAAGTCTGCTGTAACACTAGTGAGTTTACCTGTATATGTGATTCATAGCTTTACTCTAAAAGCTTTTAAGATTTGTTCCTGTGATGGACTTCTGGTAGTTTGAGTATAATGTGATGCAGAGATGTTCTCTTTTGGTTATGGCCATTTGAGGTTGTATAGGCCTGAGTTGTTTGTATGTTTATTCCTCTCCCTATATTTGGGAAGTTTTCTGCCATTATTTCTGTGAAGATGTTTTTATACCATTTGTGCTGTCTTCTGATTTTTCACTTGTTTAAATTACTCTTCAATTAGTCTTTTTTCCCATCATCTAGCAGCTGTTGGATCAATTTTTCCTGTTTGCTTCTTGCTTTTAAGGTGTCTTTCAGTAGCTGGTCTTCAAAGGCATTGTTTTTCATTCTGAAATTCTGTCCTCACATTGGTTTCTTCTGCTGCCCATTCTTTCAATACAATTTTTAATCTTCTAGATTTCTGATTGAAACCTTTTCATGGACTCTGATTCTTTGCTAAACTGGTCAGTCATGTTTTGTATTATTTTGTTTAGCTCACTTTACTGGATCATTTTGGTTATTCCATTATCCATTTAGTTATATCTCCTGTGATCCTCTTGAGTACCTCTTTGATCTATTTTCTAACCTCCTCTGTTATCCTTTTGCATATTTCAGGTGTGTGGCTTATTCTATTTTCCCTCTTGATGCTCCCTGTATTTGTTTTGGAGGAGTTGGGAGGCATTTTTTTTTTGGCTTGTCTTCCCATGTTTCTATTCTTTTTTTGTGTTTGTGCTAAGATTTTGGAATGTGCATAGTGTAAAGATTTCATTGCTGGTATAGAGATATCTTTAGTTGCTTTTCTGTGATATACATGCTCCTTTGCCTCTGCCCCATGATCCAACCACTTTGGTTAGTTTTGGAAGGGAGGATGCAGTGCAATTGGCCTAACACTAAGTTCTCTGGAAATGTATCCTAGTGTTGTTAATGTCCCAAAGGTAATCTGGGTGTTGGCTTACAGAGAAAACCCATTAATAGCAACAATTATGCAACTCTGGTACTAACAAGTAAATCAGCTATAGTAGTATTATCTAAGATAAATTAGATATTAACATACCAAAAGAACCAACTATGTGCTGCCTTAACCCTAGAGAAGAAATCCATAATTATAGTGTAAATATTAAAACAAGCCAGGTATTGATTTACAGCTAATATGTATAGTAATATTTCCATTCAGGAACACTTCTGTTTGCAAACAATTTGGTTCTCAAACAAAAGTGTATGACAAAATTTCACTTCTGTTTACAAACTCCACGTTGGGTAACAAACACTACCATGGCCATCTTCTCCCACAAACACAAATGCAGCTATCTTCCCCGAAATCATAAAACAAATTAAGTTCATGAACCGTGGTACCAATGTACCAAATGTGACAGCTGTATCTCTGCTAATGGTAGAAAAGAATTCAACAGTAATTTTATAAAGTTACCTATCTAAAGATTAATAAACCTTTATGGTTACACTATTAAAGATATAAAGGGTTGGGAAGAGGAGAATGCAAGAAAACTTTGAAACTTTAAGCTATATGATAGGAGGAAGAGGAGAGAGAAATGGGACAAAGGATTCGATTGTGGGGTAGAAAGATGTTCATGCAAAGAATTACACAAAGGTTACAAAAAAACCTGACAAGAAATAGGAGATAAAAGCAAAAGGGAGAGAAAGAAATTATATGTGAAATAAAAATAAGAAAGAATTGAAGGGAGAAAAATTAAAATAGAGAAAAGTAGAGAAAAAAGAAAAAAAGATATAAAAAAGAAGAAGAAAAGGAGAAAGGAAAAACCTTCCAAACCCCAATAAACTAGTGAAGAAGAGAGAGAAAAGGAAAAAGAAGAAAAAGAAACATACACAAAAAGAAGAAAAAAGAAATTTCTCTGTGATTTTGAGTGCATGGTTTTCTTCCAAATCAAGATATGGCCCTACTCAGGCTGGTAGATAAAGAAGCAGTCAGGAGCGGGGAGCCCGGAGGAACTGGCGTGAGGACTCTGTTCCACCTCGGTGGGGCCCTGTGACCCTCGCGGCCCGGGTGTGCGGTTCGTGGGCTTCACCAGGTCGCTGGTCCTGGCCACACCCATGGTCAGAGCCCGCCACGCTCCCAAGGGACCCGTGGGGCTGCATGGTGTCGTACTGAAGATTGATGCATGGGGGGCATCCAGAGGCGCTGGAGCAGTGGTGATGGTTTGGGAAACAGAGCTGAAGTGCACTGGGCTTTGGTGAGGTGTGAGTTTATCATGACGGTGTTCAGGCAGGAAAACGTGGATGATTACTACTACACCGGCGAGGAACTTGGCAGTGGACAGTTTGCAATGGTGAAGAAATGCCGTGAGAAAAGCACTGGTCTGCAGTATACCACCAAGTTTATCAAGAAGAGGGGGACCAACCCCAGCTGGCGGGGAGTGAGCTGGGAGGACATCGAGCATCCTGAAGGAAATCCAGCACCCCAACGTCATCACTCTGCTTGAGGTGTATGAGAGCAAGACAGAGGTCATTCTGATCCTGGAGCTCGTTGCAGGTGGCGAACTGTTTGACTTCTTAGCTGAAAAGGAATCTCTGACTGAAGAAGAAGCAACTGAATTTCTGAAGCAAATTCTTAATGGTGTCTACTACCTGCACTCCCTTCAGGTTGCCCACTTTGACCTTAAACCTGAGAACATAATGCTTTTGGATAGAAATGTTCCCAAACCTCAGATCAAAATAATCGACTTTGGCTTGGCCCATAAAATTGACTTTGGAAATGAATTGAAGAACATATTCAGAACAACAGAGTTTGTTGCTCCTGAGATAGTCCACTATGAACCTCTGGGTCTTGAGGCAGATATGTGGAGTATTGGGGTAATAATCTATATTCTCTTAAGCGGGGCCTCCCCATTTCTTGGGGACACTAAGCAAGAAATGTTAGCAAATATGTCTACAGTCAACTATGAATTTGGGGAAGAATACTTCAGTAATACCAGTGCCCTAGCCAAAGATTTCATCAGAAGACTTCTGGTCAATGATCCAAAGAAGAGGATGACAATTCAAGATAGTCTGCAGCATCCCTGGATCAAGCCTAAAGATACACAATAAGCACTTAGTAGAAAAGCATCAGCAGTAAATATGGAGAAATTCAAAAAGTTTGCAGCCCAGAAAAAATGGAAACAATCTGTTCACTTGATATCACTCTGGCAAAGGTTGTCCAGATCATTCTTGTCCAGAAGTAACATGAGTGTTGCCAGAAGTGATGATACTCTGGATAAGGAAGACTCCTTTGTGATGAAAGCCATCATCCATGCTATCAACAATGACAGTGTCAGGCTTGCAGCACCTTCTGAGCTCATTGTCTAACTATGATGTAAACCAACCCAACAAGCATGGGACACCTCCATTACTCATTCCTGCTCCTGTGGGAATATTTAAATACTATAGCTGTTCCTAAAAAGAGGCTCAAGAATTGATGTCCAGGATAAGGGTGGATCTAATGCTGTGTACTGGGCCTCTCGACATGGCCACGTGGATAGTTTGAAATTTCTCAATGAGAACAAGTACTCTTTGGATGTTAAAGACAAGTCTGGAGAGACGGCCCTTCACATGGCAGCTTGCTATGGCCATGTTGACATGGTTCTGCTCCTGTGCAGCTTCAGATCTAATCCCAACTTCCAGGACAAGGAAGAAGAAACTCCCCTGCGCTGTGCTGCCTGGCATGGCTATTACTCTGTGGCCAAAGCCCTTTGTGAAGCTGGCTGTAATGTGAACAACAAGAACTGGGAAGGAGAGACGCCACTCCTGACAGCCTCTGCCAGGGGCTACCGTGACATTGTGGAGTGTCTGGCTGAGCATGGAGTGCCTCCCAAGGATGAGCACATTGCCCTTCATCTTGCTGTACGGCGGTGTCAGATGGAGGTCATCAAGACTCTATTTGGTTGACTTCCAAGACATGCATGGCAACTCCCCCCTTCACATGGCCTGCAAAGATAGCAATGTGTGTATTGTGGTGGCCCTCTGTGAAGCAAATTGTACTTTGGACATCTCAAACAAGCAACAAGAAAAGTAACCAAGACAGATTTTAATACTGAGAGGGAAGTCTGTTGCTGTGACTGTACCTGACCATGTGGTTTAGGAGACTGGATTATAGGAAGGGGAAAAGTTTAGAAAGGTTCAGAGATGCTGGCTGAAAAAGAGCTGGAACACCTTTAGCTGTATTTGATGGGAGATTTTGATCAGAGCCCAGACAACCAGAAGGCTGATAAAAATCCTGCCAGTAGAGACCAGGCTCAGGAGGTTTCTGCTGGGAAGGAGGATTGCATTCGCTACTAGACTCCAGGCAATGTGTGTTATACCTTGGCAGAAAGTTTGCCTGCATTTTGCTCATGTCCAGAGACTTTGCTTGAGACTAAGATTAAGGGCAGTGAACCAATTCATCTGGCAGAAGAATTTTCAAGGTAGTCTAATGTTGAGGCAGTGGCACAGTTGCTGTTGGGAGCTTTTAGCCAGATTTATGTTGAGAATCAAGACCAAATTGCCCAGCAGAATGATTTAAAATATTTTGAGTTTGGCCAGGAAGGAAGGAAAGCTGTGGACTGCAAAGACAGAGCAGAGGAGATCTTGATTGCTGAAAAAAAAAATTAATATAAAAAAGATGTCCTGAAGGTATCACAAGAAGTAACAAGACTGCACCCTTTACAGCCTCAAAGTTACAAAAGTGCAGCAGACCCTCAAGTTACAGACTGGCCTGACAAACAATTTAGGTTATCTCTGAAATTTTAATAATTTACAACCAAAGTCTTGAGTTACGACCCAAATGCCAGGCACTTGCGCTTCCAAATGGTCTCAGATACAGATTTAACCCTTAAAGAGTTCTGGAAGGAACATTACAACATCCTTTCCTGTGTGGGGTTAATTGAGAAATCCTGGGCCAGTGTCTGTCTAAGGACACTGAGATCTGCCTGTGTACAGGAGAAAGACTTTGAAGGCTGTATAGAGGAGCCCGAGCCTTTAATTGACCAACTTGAGTTACAACCAGCCCTCTCAAACAAATTGAATTCGTAAGTCAAGGGTCCACTGTAAAAGACTTCTCTTTAAAAAAGCCCGAGAGCACCATATTCCAAAACGGCGGCAGCCTAGAGAAGTTGTTCCTCAAGATTTACTTCATAGGCACTCAACCTCTACAGTCAAGAGAAAAAAAAGCCCCACTACTACTCTAGCTGGCAAGAAACCTTGGTGTCATCCTCATGGTGCTGGATTTAGGTGCGTGCAAAATGCAAGAGTTGTGAGGTCCGGATGGCTTCCACCCAGATTTCACAAAAAGGCCTGAGATGCCAGGGAGTGTGCCCCTGAGAGGACAGTGTATAAAGCTGTGTGTGAAGCCAAAGGTGCAGTAGAGACCTCAGAAGTTTAAAAAAGCTAAGAACATGGATCATCTAAAGAAAACTACAAAGAGAGAATAGAGCCAGCCCCAGAGAGAAGCTATGGAAATTACAACCACTAGAAGTGCCAGAGGGACAGAACCACCCAAGCCCTTTAGGGTTCACAACTTGCCACAGATTGCTGGAGATTCTAAAAGTAAAACTGTGAGATTTAGTGTTTGCCCTGTTAGATTTTAGACTTGCTTTGGTCCCATTCCTTTGTATTCCCCTGTTGCAACTTTTAAAATGGAAATGTCTGTCTTTTGCTATTAAATGTTAGAAGTGTTTAACTTTCTTTTCATTTATACAGGGGCTTGCAGCTAAGAGTTTGCCTTAAATCTCAGAAGAGACTTTAGATTTAGACTTTTCAGCAATACTAAAAGTGTTAAGACTTTGACAACTCTTAGGTAGACTACATGCCTTTTGACTAAAGGGATGTGCATGAGTCTTTGGGGGCCCAGGGGTTGAATGTTATTGCTTGTGTCTAGATGTACCCCA
Source organism: Heterocephalus glaber (assembly GCF_053883595.1). Classification (NCBI taxonomy): domain Eukaryota; kingdom Metazoa; phylum Chordata; class Mammalia; order Rodentia; family Bathyergidae; genus Heterocephalus; species Heterocephalus glaber. The sequence continues at coordinate 20,759,013 of NW_028258143.1, read as the reverse complement.
AAGCCTCATTCAGTTGTAGGTAGAGCTTTTTCAGAGGTGGCTGAATCTGAAGTGTGTGACTGATTCATGACACAATGCTAGGCTCAAGGGCATTAGGATGAAGGGTGTGAGTGCTACCCACCCTAAGTAGTCTAGATAAGATAAAAGAGGTAGAAAGATGCCTTTAAATTCCCTCTTTGTTTTTGCTGTCTTCCACTGCCATGAACTGTTGCCCCTCTGTCTTGTACCACCTGCTTTAGAGCTGGGTGATAATGACTAAAACCTCTACAAACTTTGAGCTAAATAAACCTTTCCTTCTTTTTTTTTTAAAAGAAGCAGTCAGATCCACATCTGTGCTGGATATAGGCACCAGCAGACAGTAGAAGTAGGGAACGGTGCCAATGCTGTGTCTTTCAAATCCAGAGAAACAGCTGGGCCTGGCCTCTGGCCGCAGGCACGGTGCCTATATCATTTGGCTCAAACACCTCATGGGGTCTCTTTTTGGTCTACTGCTTGACCATGGCTCCCTGACCATGGTTGTCTCTCAGTCTCTGTGAGAGGGTTAACTCTGGGAGCCCTGAACTAAAGATTCTCATGGCTGTTCTGAGTCCCAGGTTCAAATAATCAACTCTTCCTCAGAATGGCATTCAATCCAGCACTCTTTTCAGGGGTACGGTGGGTGCTTGGACTGGAGTCAGTCACCAACTGTTGCCTATCGAAAGACACATCAGAGCAGAATTCTGAGCTTTCTCTGCAGATCCCAGCAACCTCCAATGTGTTTCTCCCTGAGGATCCTCAGAGTCCCAGCTTTTGTTTTGTCTCAGATTTGTTCTCCCTTTCCTGTGAGTCAGGAGACAGGAGGTGGGGAGCAAGTGCAGACTGTCTCTTCCTTTTACCAAGTTGTATCTGTCTCTTAAATTTCTTTGTAGCTTTTAATTTTCCTGGCAGTTCCTTCCTGGTTCGTGGTAGTCTACTTCTCCTTTTTTCTTCTCCAAGTTATAATTTTCCAGTATCTGGATTCTGAATCTTGGCGAGGCTGAACTGTTGCTGTGAAAAACTGTGGCCCTGTTTTTTTTCTGTCAAAGGATATAAACAGGAGCACCTCCATCTTAAACACTAGTTCACCCTAGGCTGCCCTCCCCCACCTCTTACACTGGGTTGCAGTTGTTACAGTTACAGGAAACATCTACACTGCTTGGATTCCAGGGATACAGCCAAGGACTTTCAGTTCCTCATGCCCTCAACCCCCTTTACTCCCTTTTAGCAACCCTGCCCAGCAACCCTCAGGCCATCTCCTCACACCTAAACCAGTCAATCAAGATACAGAGCTGCTCAATGCTATACCCAAGTGTTACAGCTTGGTGTCTCATCTAAGTGCCACAGCTCAGAGGCATGGCTGAGTGTTACAGCTCAGTGTTGCAGCCAAGTGCCACATCTCTGAAGGCATAGCTGAGCTTTACAGCTCAGTGTGGTGGCTCTGGGTTGCAGCCCTTGTAATTTGAAGACTTGAGAATCTAATGGTCAGTTGAAGAGGTGGAGAAAAAAACTTTATTATGCTGACAAGCACTGGTGGGCTCAGAGGAGTCTAATTACCCTACCAGAAATGAGAGCCTTGGCTGGGGATTTAGCTCAGTGGGCCCTGTGCCTGCCTTGCAAGCGCAAGGTCATGAGTTTGATCCCCGTACTGGAAAAAAAAAAGAAAGAAAAAGAAAGGTAGAGCCTCCTTATAGGGATCTATAGGGTAGGTGAGCATGTTCAATGAAGCAGAGGGGGTGGGTGGAGTTACAGAACATTCTTGAAACACATATCTTGAGAGCATGTTCACTGAAGCAGAGGGTGGAGTGAGAGGAAATATCTGTTTCCGATTTTTTTTTTTGGTACCGGGGATCAAACTTGGGTATCCTATCTCTCATCCACTGGCAGGAGCTGCTCTTCAGGCACATTCTTCTCATGGTAGATAGCAGGAGTACAAGAGGGCAAGCCAAGCCGAACAGCACATTGAAAAGTTTTGTTTGTATCATGTCTGATCACATTTCATTGACTAAAAGCAAGTCATGTGGCCAAGCACACCCAGTAACAATAGGACAGAGATGACCCCCCCCCCCCCCAAAGTCTTCTTTCTATGTAGCTCAGACTGCCTTCAAAATTGCAGTGATCCTTATACAGCAACCTACAGAGTGCTGGACTTAGAGGTGTGCACCACCACACCCAGCTCTATCTATTCTTGTAGTGGCTCTTCAGAGTGGCATTGCAAACGGTACAGGTGTGTGACTCTTTACAGGGAGGGTGTAAAGCATTGGGAGCAATAATCCAGTTTTACCAGAATAGGGTAAAACAAATTATTTCCCTCATCTGTGGGGGAATTTTGTAGGGATCCTTCTTCATGCCTTTGTGGCCTAGAGCACCATGCTACTGCTATTTTCTTCTTCTCATTTTCACTATTTTTAAAAATACTGAGAACAAGCCAGGAATGGTAACACATTCCTTTAATCCCAGCACTCAGGAGGCTGAAGCAGTAGGTTTGCTGTAAGTTTGAGGCCAGCTTGTGCTATATAGTGAGTTCAAGGCCAGCCTGAACTATATAGCAAGACACTAACTATCTCAAAAGGAAAAAAGAAGGAAAAAAAAAACCAATGACAACAAAAAACAAAATAATGTACATACAGCCCAAATTTAAGAGATTTTTCTTACTCAAATGAATCCCCTACATTTTCCAGGCATGGTGATATACATCTGTAATCCCCAGCTACTTAGGAGGCAGAGGTAAAAGGACTGCAAATTCAAAGCCAACCTGGGCAACTTAGTGACACCCTCTCTTAAAATTAAAACATCCAATGGTATAGCTCAGTGGGAGAGCACTTGACTAGCATGTGTGAGCCCCTGTATTCATATCCCTTTTTTTCTATTCCTGTAGCATCAAAAAAAATTTTTTTTTTTTTTTGGTTACCAGGGGGATTGAACTTGGCTCCTTGTGCTTGCAAGGTAGGCAGTGGAACCACTGAGCTAAATCCCCGGCCCTAGCATCAAATTTTTGACAGCCTCAGATACCTATAAATGTAGTAGATTCTGTTCAAAAATCCTGTCCCACACACTAAGATTTTACTTACTGTCTTAGTTACTTTTCTTGTTGCTGAGACAAGATACCCAACACCCAAAGTTAAAGTAGGAAAGGTTTATTTTGCTCACAGTTTGTAGAGGTTTCAGTCATAATCGGCTGGCTTCAAGGCAGAGTGGCATGGCAGAGAGGCATCACAGATAAGAAACAGATCATAGTGGGCAGAAGGCAGGAAGGCAGCAAATCAGAAAAACAGCCATGAAGCAAGCAGCAAAAGGTAAGTGACAAGTGACAAGCAATGACCCTCTTTCTGTCCCTTGTATTCCATCCAGGCTACTGGCTCTTAGGGTGGGGCACCCTTAGGCTATACCTACAGTAGGGCAACCCTTAATCCCACCCAGAACTATGCCAAACCAATCAGTGGACTAATTCAGTAATCACACAACCTTGATCCCAGCATCACACACTCTAGATCCAGCCACCTCTGAAAAGCTCCACTTATAACCACCTGAGGTTTTGGAGGGACATCTAGACACAAAGCATAACATTTACATTATAAAGGAGTAAATCTTAAGTTAAATGGTGAATGTTTAAATTTTAAAAAACTTACTACAGTAAAAGACCTATTTCTAAGAACAATGGAATAAGTGTGTTGAAAGCAACAGGGAGTATTTTTTTTTTGGTACTGGGGATCAAACTCAGGACCTTGTGCTTGCGAGGCAGGTACTGGAACCACTGAGCTAAATCCCTGGCCCAAAAGGGAGTATTTTGAGGGAGATAACTGCAGTCTGTCTTTTACTGTAGTACATTTTTCAATTTAAACATTTACTTGATTTTTTTGATCATCTCTTGTTGGCCAAATCTTTATGGCATGTTCTATCAAATAAAAATATTACAGTGTGTCCTCATCTAACTTTTTCACTTGATCTGGTCTCATGTGACTTCTGGCTCTTCCCCAATGTCAAAATGATCATGAAAAGTAAACATTTTTAATTGATTCAGGACACTGAAGAAGGCACCACAGTAGAACTAAAGACATTCATGAAAAAGAACTTCCAGAACTGCCTCCAAAAGTGGCAGGAAGGATGAGACAACTGTGTTTGAAGGGGAGTAGAGTATTGTGGTAGTGGGGTTAATGGTAATGTGTCTTTTACTGGAATACGTTTTTTTTTTTTTTAAAAAAAACTAAACATTCACTGTATTTTTCAATCACACTGTGTATGGACACAGTCCTAACTAAACACAGTAGCTGTATTAACTAGGAGTTGCATTTTGATGTGTATACCAGTGCCCTGAAAAAAAGAAGGTGGCTTTAACATATAAGCATCTATCCTCTTATGGAGTAAAATCTTCAGGTAAACAGACCAGGGATAATTCAACACTTCTTCAGAGTCCTCAGCATCCAAGATTCTTCTATTTTTCTGTTTCCACCATCAAATTCTCATGGTTAATATGTCTGCTGCAGCTTCCTCAATCATATGTGTTTGTGTGTTATTTTTCTCTCTCATTACTCTATGTGTATTCTTTCTTCTGTGAGGGATTTGGTTGGAGAGGCTGACTTTCATGGGTCAAGGAGGATTCCTTTGATCAAGGGTATTAGTAACTCTCTTAATTACTTTCAGTTTTTGGGTTTTTTTTTGTTTTGTTTTTTGGTACCAGGGATTGAACTCGGGTCCTTCCGCTTGTGAGGCAGGTGGTGGAACCACTGAGCTAAATCCCCAGCCCCTCTTAGTTACTTTCTTGTCACTGAGACACAATACTCAACATCCAGAACTCGGAGAAAAGGTCCATTTTGGCTCACAATTTGTAAAGGTTTCAGTCCATAATTGACTGGCTCCAAAGAAGGGCATCATGACAGAGGGGCATGGCAGAAAGGCATCATGGCAGAGAATTGCTCCATGGCAGTGGGAAGCAGAGAGCTATCAAGAGAGGAGGGAGGGAGGTAGAGCCTTCTAGGTCAGGTCTCCAGTGATTCACCTCCTGCAATCAGGCTTCACCTCCTAACATCACATGTAGCTATAAACTCATCAGTGGACTAATCCACAAGGTCAAACATTTTGGATTAGATCAGCAAACTTTCTTCAGTTTTCCAACAGAACATTCCCCATGTAGCTGCTGATCTAATCATGAGGAAACATAGAACAATCTGAACCCACACCTCACTCTAGAGTGAAGTTTATCTGAACTCAGGAAGTCTGTCAGGGTCATGGGTGATCTGAAGGACCATCAGTGAAAAATATATGCTTGTTTTTGTAAGGCGTTGAGTTTGGTGGTTTATTTAATAAAACAAAAATGACTGATACATCCACCAGACTGATAAATGCAGGAGAAGGGGTTCAGAATACTGTTTTATACTCTTCTTTTTGAAATGACAAGAAGTACTCATAGTCTACTACTCATAGTCATGTGAAAAAGGAAGGTATTACCTAACATTCAAAAAAAGCCCAGGAGTAGATGTGGTTTCTTATTCTTTGGGGAAAAGATAATATTACAAGGCTTTACATTTCTGTCCATCCATCTATTGCCAATTTCTCTTTGATTATTGACATCATTTTTTTTTTTTTGCTATGGCAGACAGCTTCTTCCATACCACTGGGAGAGAGGCTTTTCACTTAGTCCTGGCCAATCAAGGTGCTTCATGGAATTGGCATGCACAGAATTGGTTCAGAGATAGTCAGGTAATCAAATAAATCAATTTTTCCTGGAATTTTCATGCCAGGATCCTCAGGTTAAGTCCTCACTGTTATACTCTTAGGTTCTGATAAGTTCCTGATGTTGGGAATAGAGATGGCAGAGAGAAGGTGAGGCTTAAATCCCCCCAAAAGGGATGTGTCTCACTTTCCTCATCACTGGGACAAAATATGTACTCAAACCCACAAGCTAAAAAAGGAGAGGTTTACTTTGGCTCACATTTTTAGTTCATAATTGGCCAGCTCCAAGTAGGAAGGTACACTGGAAGGGCCTTGATGGAGGATGTCATGGTGGCCCTGAAACAGAGACAGAAAGCAGGAGCCAGGAGGGAGATACGCCCTTCCAGGTCACACCCTCAGTGGCCTGCCTCTAACTAGGCCCCACCTTCTAACCACAAGTTAGCTATTAGTTTCCCTGTGATCCAATCCTCTTCCACACTTGATCTTAGCCAAAAGGCTGAGAGGTGATTCCAGTCCTCTTCCAAAAGCCCTACCTGAGCACATGAGGCTCTTGGGGACGTCTAGATATAAACCATCTCAGGAAGCTAGCCCAAGAACACATGAACACAAAAGATATGTAGTCTAAGATTGGGGAGGGTCTGGGCTTCCTCAACCAGAATGTCTGAAGTTTTTGTTTTTCTGGCTCTGGAGATTTAACCCAGGGCTTTGCACATGTTAGACAAGTGCTTTACACTGAGCTACATTTCCAACCCCCAGAATTTCTTAATTTTTAAAACCTTAAAAAATCATTGATTTGTTATTTATTCATTTAAAAGTCTTTTGTTGTTGAATGACAGCTGTCATGTATTGATGCTTCTATTATGTAATCAAGCACTTTAATATCCTCATTCACTCTTGCAACATAGAAATCATTCCTATTTAATATATAAAATCTCCAAGCTCAGGGAAAATAAAGAACTTAGACAAGATCACAAAGAACAAAAGTAGCTCTTCTGTGATTCAAGCTCAAGTCTATCTGCAAAGCTCATTCCCAAAATTTTGCCTGATAGATTGGTATGGCCATACTCTTCATCCCACCTTCTGTGGCAAATCTCCTTCCAGATGCTGAGATCCTTGTGGTGGTGGGCGACTTCTCAGTGTGGCCCCTGTGGTAGCAACCTGAGCTCTACAGCAGTCCCTCCTCATCCATGGTTTGACTTCTGTAGTCAGTTGTGGTCTGAAAATATTAAATGAAACATTGCCAAAATGCACAGTTTAAATTGTGTGCTGTCCTGAGTAGTATAATAAAACCTCATGCTGTCCCCTCTTGGATGTGACTCATACCTTTATCAAGCATATGCATGCTATATATATTCTGTGCCCATTAGTTACCTAGTAGCCATCTTGATTATCAGATCAACTGTCTTGGTATCAGTGCTTGTGTTCAAGTAACCCTTAATAATGTTCCTGAAGTGTCAGAGGAGTGATGCTAGCAATTCAGATATGCCAAAGAGAAGTAGTAATATGCTTCCTTTAAAAGTGCTTTGAGAGAACACAATCACACCTTTTTTAATAGTATATGGTTACAATGTTTTATTATTATTATTACTCTCTTACTGTGATTAATTTATAAATTAAACTTTATGATAGTTACATATATATATATATATAGTAGCAAAAAAAAATATGCACAGGATTTGCTACTATACCCAGTTTCAGGCATCCACTAGGAGTCTTGGAATGTATCCAGCAGGGACAACTGTACAGTACTTCCAAATGAGGTCACATTGATTAGCACAGGGGTTAGGATTTTTTGTGGTGGTAGTGGGGCACAGTTCAATTCACTAAGACAGAGTATTTGGGGCTCCACAAGTAACAATCTTAGGCTACTCAACATTATTTCTCCTAGGTATAGAGCCTTGTGATAATCTGATAATCTGATAATTTCCCTAGAAAGACTTTATAAGGCTATCTTTACAGAGACATAAAAAAGAAAACTTCTGCAATCTACACTTATGCTCATTCCTGGCTTAGCAAGATCACTTATTAAAAATCATAAAACATAAGAAAAAGCTGAGGACTGATGGTCAGTCTTCCAAGGGTGGAGCAGTATCCAAGGCAAGGTGTGGCCAAGCAGGGAAGATGGGGGTGATGGTAGTGGTGGTGTCATTGTCTCTGCTTGGAGGGGGCAAAGGGCCCCCCAAAGGCACTTCTGCTGCACTGAGCTTATATAATAGCTCCTTCAGGCAAGCATGAGTCTTAGTTATCTTTACAGTTTAGGGTCTAGCACAAGGCTTCCCTTACTTCTCAGTTTCCTAACAGCTACTCCATGTCCTATAAAAAGGGATCACAGAAATAAATAAGGGAAGAAACATTCCTACTCTCTCTACTACAGTGCTGCCAAAAACAGTACCATCTGGCACTGACCCAGACCCCAAAGGCACAGCTCTGCATAAGTAAGTTGCCTTGGCTTATCCTCAACTCCAAATAGTTATAATTTAATTCTAGGCACCTTCAGTCATCTGCCTACTCATACCACCCCCTCACAACTTCCCAGCTTGGCTCTGGTCAAGACAGCCACTCCTGGGGCCTTCTCTTTCCTTTTCTCTGGCTCTCATGGGACACTAACCTTCTGCTAAGCCTCACTTTTTTGGGGGGGTGGGGGGATCGAACTTGGGTCCTTGTGCTTGCACAGCAGGCAGCTAAACCACTGAGCTAAATCCCAGGCCCTCAGCCTTACTTTACTGACAAAGAAACTGAGGCTTATAGAGGTGACAAAACTTGCCCATATCTATTAAACTTAGGCAGTGGCTGAGCCAAAGGCTCCTGCCCTGCCATCCAGTGACTCTTCTATGTTCCTTCCTGGCCTCTAGGCTTCTAGATCTTGGAACTACTCTGAGGTGAGAGGATACTCTTGGATGACCTGCATTTACTGGTATGGTTGATTTCCACACTACTGGAGCACTGTCAAGGTATGGTCCAGGATAGGACTTGTCCAGGTGGCTGGAGGGAGGTACCGAGGTGAGCATGTGTTAGAAGACATTATGGTTTGTGTTCAGATGTCCCCCCAAAGCCTCATGTGGATGAGGTGGGACTTTCTTTTACAAAGGTAGCTAAATCTGGAATGTGTGATGCTAGGATTAAGGGCATATGATTACTAACCTACTACAAGTGATTAGTTTGGCACCACCCTAATCCCGGTAGTCTGAATAAGATAAAAGGAGCAAAAAGATGCTGTTAAACCCTCTTGTTACCTTCCTGCCTTGTGTGCACCATGTTGTTCCTCCTCTGTGATGCCTGTTTGCCATCCCTGCCTTGCAGCCAGCTGATTATGGACTGAAACCTCTATGAACTATAAGCCAAATAAACCCCTTCCACTTTAATTTTTGGTGCTGGGTATTTTGTCTCAGCAAAGAGAGAAAAGTAACTAACACAGAAGACCTCCAGAAATCCAGCAAGCTGTTGTTTGGTTAGCATTATGCTAAGCACTTGACCTGTTTGGTTGGCTCTGAGAGGTGCAGATTCTACTCATTTTCCAGATGGAGGAACTGAGGCTCCTGGAGAAATGATTAATTACCTGAGAGTGGGATTTACCAGTCAGTCACAAAGCCAAATTGGAGGTAAGACATACCTGAGGAGCTGTGGGCCCCTCACAGAGAGGATGAAGAAGCCTCCTGCTACCCTGTCCCAACTGCTGGGCTGTACATGGGCTACTGTGGAAGCCATAGGACAGGCCCCAAGGCTGCTGCTGACTCACTCTTAGGACATCAGGCTGACATCACTTTCCAAGGAACAGGTATAGCTGCTTCTAGTGAGGAGGGGGGATACCTCACCAATCTGGCCAAGCCCCAGAATCAATCTCCTGAGGTGCTTAAAAAGCAAAACTCACCTGGGCCCTACTCCAACGTAGTAGGTTTAATTGCTTTGGCAAGCCAGTCAAGATCTTTCAGTTCTGCCAAGTACAGGATTTCTTATCAGCAGCTAACATTAGGCCAGGACCATTGTCACTCTTACCACCTGACAGAGAGTAGAGATACAGAACTATGTGGTGGCTGGAGGTGATGAGAGGACAAGCAAGATCTTCCTGTCCAGAAAGCCCCAGGCTTGGATGCACTTACAAGCCCCAAGCCTTTATTTCCCCATGTAAGTAGTGGGCACAGCAAACCCAATCACACAAGGGAGTAGTCCCGCCCCTATATGCGGTCTGTCTTCTGTGATTTTATTTGCCTATGATCAACCATGGTGCAAAAATATTGCATGGGAAATACCAGGAATAAACAATTCATAAGTTGTAAATAATGTATATTATATTTCATCATTAGCTTTGTTAATCTTTTACCACAATAATTTATGAATTAAATTTTATCATAGATATATATACATAGGGGTGTCTTGCCTTCTTGTCCCTGGGACAAAATAACTGATGCTTGCAATGTAGGAGAGGAGACATTTATTTTGGTGCAAAGTTTCAGGAGTTTCCATCCATGGTTGGCAGACTCCAAGGTAGAAACGGGATGGCAGAGGGGCATGGTCGAGGAACAGGTGCTCAGCCCATGGCAGCCAGGAACAGAGAAAGGAAGATCTGGGGACAAGAATACACCCTTCCAGGTCACACTCCCAGCAATCCCCCTCCACCAGGCCCCACCTTCTAACAGCACATTCAGCTACTGAACTCATCAATGGATGAAACCACTGATGAGTATAGCACCTCATGAACCAGTCATCTTCCAAACAGATCTAAATCATAGGTAGGGATGGATAGGTAGACATAGATGATTTGGCATTATCCATAATTTTAGGCATCTGTGCAACATCTTGGAACATTTTCCCCAAGAATAAGGGAGATTACTGTCATAAGGTATAATCCCCACATAAAAGACTGGGGAGAACAGCAGAAGCAAAGAACCTAGATCAGCCTGGCTCCAGAAAGTTCTTAGTAATTGATAGTAATGGTGGCCCTGATGGGGCCTTGGATCTAAGCCCTTTTACTTCCATATAATGGTTCTTTCCCATCCTGCAAGAGAAGCAATATCAAGTAGCCATTATACAGCCTCAGCACAGTGTAATTGCAGTGTCACACTGGTCTGTCTTCATAAGGCCATTCTCTGATTCTGGCTAGTAGTAAGGTTCAGACACAGTTCCCAGGCTCCAGTCTGCTGGCCCTGCTGCCTCTCCCAAGCCAGAAGCTTGGGGTGGCAGTTCTCATCCACACTTTCCAGTGTTAATGAGTAAAATGAAAATTTGTGCACGGACTAAATATTTGACTCACACAGCTGTTGCAAGTGCTGACTGTCAGGAACAAACACAGTTTGAAAGCGGTGGGAGAAATAATTCCTGATAAAGTGCGAACCTTGGACACTCAATAGTCCATGACATGGGCTTCTCCCAGTCTGACTGCCCACCACTGCCTTCAGGGTAGGCAGGAGTCAGATCTGGACAGGAACATCTTGGGCTTCATTTAAGGGATTTTTCCTTTGCTTTAGTCCTTTTTATTCTTTTGGTGGGGCATGCTGGGGATGGAACCCTGGGCCTTGTACATGTTAAGAATGTACTTGACCACTGAGATATAATGCCTATTCTTTTCTTTTTCCTGTTTTTTTTTTTTTTTTTAAAAAGATGAGGCCCTGATCTCTTTTATTGTCCATGTGGGTCTTGAAATGCTGGACTTCAGTGATCTCATCTTCCCAAGTATCTGGGACTACAGGTACATGCCACTGTGCTCCTCTTTGATTTTGAAGCAGCGAATAAATAAGTAGAGGAAATGAACCATATATAGGTACATATGTGAATGGGTATGGCTCTCTACTCCTTCCCTTGGGTCTCAGATGTGCCTGTGAATTTAGTGATCTTGGCAACGCTGGTGGAATGGAGCCAGGTGGGGAGAGGACTGCAGGTTCCTTGCACCAGTGGCACCTAGGAAAATCAACTTCATTGAAAATGACTGGGCTGCCTGGGTGGGTTTTGGGCCTTGATTCTTTGCTTTGCTGGAGAGACCTCCTTGTTTACATCTGAGCTTCTGGGCTAGAACTTAAGGCATCACAATTCTAAACAGCTGTTTATTTACTCAGATTGCCTTTTACATATCTATTACCTGCTTTTCCCCATTGCCTAAGATCAAATTCCAAGCCTCTCCACACTCAGTCTTGTTTTATGGAGGGTATGCCATACGCTGGCCACACTATGCAGCTCCCTGGTGTTGCCATCTCTTGAGCTTGAGGCTTCAGATCCAGCCTGCATTTGAAAGTCAGTTCTCAGTTTATGTATTAGTGGAATGACCTTGGGCAAGTTATTCTCAGGCATTACTGTTCTTCTAGGTGCAAGGCAGGACTATGTCTAAGACCAGGGAATGTGCTTTGGCAGAAAGAAGCCTGTGAGCTGCCCAACCTGAGACAGCTTCTCCCGAATTTCTTGGAGCCTCAGCATCTTCCCTGGCAAAATAGGCAAACTACCTATATTGTGGGACTGGAGAAGTGCTAGAAGGGACATTTCCGGCCAGGAGCATCTTGTTAATTATTTTTCTTCTTTCATCCTTTGACACAGCATCTTGCAAAATTACCCAGGCTAGCCTCAGCCTCTGAGTGCTGGGGTCACACCCTAGCCCTGATCTTTTGTTTATGTGTGTGGTGCTGGGGCTGGACCCCAGAGCCCTGTACACACAAGGCAAGCACTCTACCACTGAGCTACATCTCTAGCCCTCTTCCTTTGTCCTTTTAACAACCAAAGTCCTCCAGTCAAACTTCCACCTTTCTTCTCTGCAGCCTTATGAGGGTCCTGTTCCCTCTTTGCCCCACTGGAGAATTCTTTGGTTCACTGATTGTTGCACCTCTGCTATAGCCTATGGGCAAGTTCCCACAGGAATCCTGGAAATACCTCATGCCGGATGTGCATTCTATTTCTGACAGAGTTCTCACTCTTGCTGATTTTCTCTCGATCAGTGCACTGGTTGGATCTCAGATGAACCTCAAACATTTGTCAATCCCACCTCTGTCATAACCCAAGGCCATCCACACCCTTGACAGACTGGAAATACAAGCAGACTGAAGTCTAAGCTGGCCTGCCTACTCTTCCTCAGTGTGGCTGGAATTGGAAAGGAGGAAAAGCCACTTCCAAGACATTTTTCTTCTCCACCAAGGTTGAGAACATGTGGGGGGTGAGGGAACAGGTGGGACCACCTGCCTCACACCCTGGCAGTGTGGTGAGGAAGGCAGGCCAAAGCCCTTCCAGAGGACATCTTTAGCAAAAGGAAGTGGGGGCCAGAGATGGGAACAGGTTAGGCAAATTATTTTAAGAAACCAGATGACCAAAGAATTCAAGTAACAAATATATTTGAATTGATTCCAGATAAAAACTACTGGGGGAAGGAAGAGGTCAGTGACCATTCCTGCTCCTTAAACTGTTAGAGAAACATCCTGGTACACCCTGAGGAACTAGAGTAACCGACTAATTTCACATCACCCACAGTATTAGAAAAAACAAGGCATTACATAGTTTTAGGTTAAACGTGTGGCTGGTGACCAAATCCAGTCTGTTACATTCCGTGTTTGTTCTTTAGCTCTTCTACTTTGTCGATGTAAGCTTTCATGGCACTTTCCTTGGAAGTCCCTGGAAGGAATCAACAGAATTATTGTAGCATGGTAGGAAAGTAGCTGGCTTTAGGGTTCCAGTCAGCCTCACTTTAACTTTCCAAGACTCAGTTTCTCTGCTGTAAAGTGGGAGTATATCTACATCTTGGAGACTTGCTGAGATCTAGACTTAAAGCACCCAAGGAACCTTTTGCTCCATAGAGCACATCACAGATGGTGGGCCTGGCCCAAGGCTGATCCTGTGTGTGTGGAAGCTGTCAGCATGAGCCTCAGCCTTCTAGACAGCCAGGCAACTGTCCCTGGGGTAACTTTATTGGTCCTGCTGATTTCATGGATGGCTTTGGCTTTTTGTGTATTTCTGTGTTGTGCTTTTATCTCCCAGAGCTGCTAAGCTGGCAGTGAAAAAGCAGCCAGCCACTTTCTTCTCCCCAGAGAGAAGCTAAGAGAAGAGGTTCCAGGCTCTGAGCAAAAGCAGCTGGTTATTGGAGAGGAATGAGACAGATCTTTGTCTCCTTGCTGCAGCACAAAAGACAAAGAAGATAACCTCAGGGAGAGTCATGCCCTGTTTCCTGGATTCTCCAGTGAAGAGCGGACCTCTGGGGCTGGTTCTGAAACACTCAGGGCCTGAGAATGGTGTGGAAGTGCCCAGTGAAAAGGGATAATCAGACAGGCATTCCCCGCTGCAAATCCTAGGATTGTGCAGTGTTTACTGTATTGTGCCCTTTCTGAATTCATGGGTTTCTCATTTGCAAGTAGACAGAGAGCTTATTCAACAACTAGCTAGTGAGGACACAAAAGCTGCCAGGAGCTTTGGTGCCAACTTTTGGGTCTTGCTGCCTTGGGGCCACATGATTTAGTAGGAGCTTGGATATTTCTTGGCTGTTGGTGTTCGGCAAATAATAGCTCCATTCACAGAGCCTACAAGCGGCTGGCCATGCATTACCTCAATCCCTTCTTTCATGTGCCCTTCTGGTTGGATGGGAACTGGGGAGGGCCACTCCAGCTAAGGGGTCACTGCCTGGCCTTGTGGAGGAAAGGGAGGTGTGGACAGGAAACCACCCCTTATTCTGAACATGTCCAAAGCTCATGCCAGTATTACCTCCTGGCATGTTTCTCAGTGGCCTGACCCTCTAGCCTTTCCTCTTCAAATGATGGCCCTGCTCAGAGATGTGCTTTAAGAAAGTAGGTGGCCCAGGTTTTCCCCACTCTGGCACAAGTCAGGCTGGTTTCCAGCATGTGCCTCCTGCGAGGTTTCCTCCCCTCACCCCCTACATTCTATGATGAAGAGTCTTTTACCACTGGACTTCACAAAGGAGGGGACCGACTGGGACAGTTACCTTTCAGTTGGTTCCAGGCATCCCACTTAGCTTTCCCTTTGAGGTCCAACATTCCAGGCCGCTCTTAAGTAAGGAAAGAAAAGACATTAGATTTGCTTTGTTGTGAACTTTCTTTCCATGAAAGGCATCTTTTATTGCATAGATTTTTTTCTAGGCCCTGTCACATAGTTAAACAGGTCTTACACAGGAGGTTCTGCCTTAAGAAACCTAGATGTAAAGAAATCCAAACTTAAAATCTAGAAAATAGGAGGACTGTTCTCATTACAAGACAATTTTTGAATTGTAAGTTAAATACCTCCAAAATTTCTCCTTTTAATAACTGTACAATAAATTCTTTAAAAAAATCCATTCACATGACTCAAACTTCAAAAGCTACAAAGGCAAAGGGTAATACTGTGGTATCTCAATTCACGAACTTAAATCTTTCCATGATTCTGGTCACAAACGGAACTGGATGACTACCGAATCCCCCATAAGGTCAACATTAAACCTAACCACTGAATTTGATTCAGTTCTCATCCAATTTGGTTTGCAACCAGAATCATGGAAAGAATTAAGTTTGTGAATGGAGGCACCATTGTACTATCAAGCTTCCTTCCCTCTATTCTCTGCCTCCCACTTTCTCTTCCTAATGCATTCTTATCTGTCTTTTGGGTCTCCTTGCCTGTGAATTGCTTGTCCATATCCTAGCCCCATTTTTTCTCCTACATTGTTAGTCTATTTCTCCCATTAGTGGGAGGGTTTTTTTTTTTAAAACAGAGGGCAAGGCTTTTTAAAGTTCTACCTTGATTTTATGATTCCAGTCTTGTAATCATCTACAGCTGGGAAACATTCTGTCCCAACCCTGCTGACCAACTTTACTGCCAAGGGGAGCAGCAGCTGTAGTATCCATAGCCTGGGGCACTGTGTCTGGAAAAACATCAAGCACCCCCAAGTGCATTCTGTGGGATATCTGAAAGATACTGTACCTGCAGTCACCATCAGGATCCTAGCACTGTAGGATCAGCCAGCCTTTTCTGCCACCGTGGGGATGACATTTGGAACATCTAATTCAGAACCCATTTATCATGGAGTCCCTGAAATATGGCTCCTATGGCTATAGAGATTAAATTTTTCTGTTAAAATGCAAATAGCCACAGGTGGTAGTGGCTACTGTACTGTACTAAACAATAAAGCCCTACAGAGAGCCAATACTTCCTTGATAAGGTGGTAATAAGATGCCACGTCAGGCTTACCTACACTCATATGAGAGCAAATCCTCCTGATTCTGCGAAGATACTATTTGACAGAAAGGCATTTCAGCCCTTCTGGCCACCTGTCTTTCTCCTGCTGAAAGGATAGTTTATCAACCCACTGTAAAACTCATTTTTGCCACAAGCTATTTCTTAACTAAGCCCTTGATGAGAAGCACAGTGTTTGATTTGGCATTGTCCACGATCCTTAGCTCTGGGTAGTGTCTCCAGCTATAGCTAGATAGCAGCCAGCCTATCTGCTTCACCAACTACCCCAGCTCTGGTGAAACTGGGGTCCTTGCTTACCCCTCCTGAACAGAGATGGGAGGCACTTCCTTCTAATCTGCCATGATTACCAACTTTTGCATCCTTGCAGGGAACATGTTGTGCTGTTGCCTCTGTATACTACCACATCTTAAGGACTTAGGAACAGAAGGAAAATCAAGGTAGGAAAGACAATATTACAGAATATGGTAGACCAAAGCATATTTCAAAACCCGTACCAAAATTTTTGGATAGAGAACTAATAGTCATCAGGAAGGTACAGACTCTGACCAGCAAAAACACCTATGACATGCTACAGGACACCAGGTGTCTGCTCCTCTGTTAGGCTTGGCAAGGCTGCCAATGGCTCCAAGTGTGAAACCACCCATCTAGGGTGGAAGCAATGCCACTCAGGAAAGCTTCTATCGAGCTGAGAGCCTATAGTAGGTCTACTAGGGCCTCAACTTCTTCTCCAGCAAAGAGAGCTGTTGTTAATAATACAATAGTATCGGAATTCTACTACTTGAGTCATTGAGAATCTAAGAAGATGGGTTTTGGAGAAACTCTCCTAAGCTTAAAACCCAGGAATCCCATGGACTGTGACCATGTCCTGCCTGAAGAGTAGGGCCTCAGGCGGCCTGAGAGTGCAGTTCCCACAGGCTTCCAATCAAGGCTGCTGAGCCAAAAGGCCAGAGCCTGCTTTGATGAGAAGTATAGCATACCTGTATTTATGTCGCCCACAGTGGCTTGTTTGTAGTGGCTGTAAATGAACAACATCTCTTGGTCCGCTGGCTGGGTCTTGAGGTGCTTAACCTCCTCAGCAGCTTTCTCAAACTCAGCCTAAGTAGGAAGGGGGAAGAGATATGAAGGCCATTTCTAAGTGGGAGAGGGCAGGAGTCCTGGCTTTGCCTAAACAGTGCCCAGGGAGAGGAGAGGATGGAAAAGTAGCCCTTCTCTTGCCATGCAGGCCAGGAGAAGCAGCTCCCTCAAGCATCTCTCCTTCCTCCACAGGGCAGCTATATTCAGTAACACAAGGAGGGAAAAGCACATCAGTTCACCCATTCAATCCCCAACTACTATCTGGCTCTCCCACTACAGCAGCCAGAAATAGTGTGAAGGAGGCAGGCCAAAGCTTGGAATGTACACCCCATGGAAAAGCAGTATGGCCATGTCTGCCACCATCGGACCAGACAAGGGAATGGCTGGGGCACCAGTAAAGCTGACCTACGGGCAGGGGGTGCACAACATGTTCGAAACAGCTGATAAGGGGTCAGGGCACAAATACAGGGGTGTTGGCTGCAGGTCGTCTCTTTGCCCCTAGGGCCCGGGAGTTCAGCGCTGACCTCTGTCCCAGTGCCCAGATTGGGGAGAGGCAGGTGGGAGGAGCCAGAGGTCGCTCCCTATAGCTCGGCCCAGACTCGGGTCTACAGTGGAGGGCACAAATAAAGGCCTCTGGGTCACCTCCTCCAGACCACAATTCTCCTCTCTCAGCATTCCAGACACTTGGCTCCTACTTTCCAAGACCTTCAAACTCCCAGCTAAGGGTTCCTGTGTTCCTATTTTGCCGAGCCACCGACTCCATAGTCCGGCAGCTTCCTTCCGGATGTGACACTCTGTCCTTGCTCCTCCAACACTTGCAACCTCCAATCTCCCCCCCCCCCCTTTGTATCCAGGACCCTTGCTTCCTACCCCTATGCCTGCCTCACCGTGAAGCCCACCCCACGGGCAACTTTTTAGCAGTTGCAGCGTGGGCAGCAGATTGTGAAAACCTCCAACGGAAAGTTCCGCTCACAAGGCGCTGCAAAGCATCAGGGCTGGGCATGGGTCCAGTAGCAACTGCAGGGCATCAAAGGGACAGTCTGGGCCTCTCTCTTCGCTGCACCCTCACTGCTTGGCTAGGCACGCGCTGTACCTGAGACATGCCGGCGGGATTACCAGGATTCTGCAGAGTCCGTAGGAAGCGAGGAACAGGAAGCGAGCGCGCAGGGGCTCACTGGCAAGCTCCTTTAAATGCACAGCCCCAGCTTTCCAACCCCACTCGGGCGAGCGGCAGCACCCAATCAGAAGTCAGCGCTACTTTGGGGGCGTTCCCTCCTCCAGCAGCGTCGCTAGCCGAGTCAGAACCCGGGAGAGCCTTAGTACGCATGCGCTCGGAGGAGCCGCAGGGGAAGCCGGGAGGAGGTAGGGATCGGAGGTTCGGCGGCCTGGTGGTGTGGGAAAGAGGTCAGCAGTTAGGACGGTTCAGACCCGGGCAGCTGTGAAGGGCGGCACCCTAGGCAAAGGAGAGGCTCTGAGGCTGAAGGACAGGCCTTTCTATTTTGTCTCCTATATCTTTTTCCCGACGTGAAGAGGCCGGAAGTTGCTTAAATAACTTCTCAGGTCTGGGAACAGTGGGGCTACTGGTCCTGTCCCAGGATGTAGGGGAGAAGCTCCAGGAAGGGCCCGCGGTGAGCTGCACGGTGGAGCAGCCGGAGCTTTTTGAACTTTTAGCACATTCTTTGACCTGCTGATAAATCCCTGAGCTTTCAGTTCTGTACTCTTAACACCTGTATTTGTTGTGCAGTGCTCATCTGGTGTGTTAGAGACAGGGGCAACTTGTCTTGATTTAAAACTTGGATGAGAACAGGGGCAGACCTTTTTCAAGTGATTGACTCTCTTAATTATAAAATGTTTATTGAGCTCCTATTGGCTAACTTGCACTGCTCTGTTCTGCACCTTGGAGAGACAGCATGGACCAGATGAATACCTGCAATCATGGAATTAATCGTGCAGTTAGTGGAATAATAGCTAATGCAGTAAGTTAGAGGGTATTTTTAGGAGTTAACAGTTGGAAGTTTTGAATAGGGAGGAGATACTGGGAGGTGATGTTTGAGGAAATTCCACCAGGAAGGGAGGGAACATTCCAGCAGAGAAAGGTGTGAACAAGGTGCAAATAGGAAAGGAGGGAGATCATAGAAAGAAAAGGCTGGAGAGCTAAGGAGATGAGCTGACTACATGATGCAGAAGTCGGCCATTCTGTGGACTTGGACTTTTACACTAATTGAGATGGGAAGTAATCAGAGGGTTTTGAGGAAAGATGATGAGGTAGGGAGAATGTCTTCGCAAAGGTTGTTACAGAGGCTGATCTTGAAGTGGGAGCAGCATAGGTGGTAGGAAGAGTTTGAGGGCTAATGCTTAAGAGGCTAAAGGTAGAATTTTCTGGCAGTGGTTGGTTACAAAAGAGTTGGTGAAGGGGGAGAATTGATGGAAAATTGTCTGCAGATCATTTAAAAATAAATTATTCCTTTGGAATTCCTAATTTGTGGCAAGAGGCCCGGACTATAGATCTCCACCCTTTCTGACACCCTCAACCCCTCTTTACAGCTGTAGGTGTTTAGAAATGAAGGGCGTGGAAGGTTTCAGATGTCAGTTATTAACTTAATGTAGGTCAGGCTTTGTGAAATGTTTGGGAAGAAGTGGAACTTTTGATTGTAAGGAACAAATCTAGAGTCATCAGTCTGAATACTTTTTTTTTTTGAGAAAGCAAAGCTAAATTAACAAAAATTTTGCAGTTAAATTTGGGAAAATTGCATTTAAAATGTAAGATACATAGGTTTCCATACCTGTAATCCTAGGTAGTTAGGAGGTAGGAGGATCACAAAGTCGAGGTCAGACTAAGCAATTTAGAGAGACCCTAACTAAAAAAAAAATCTGGAGATATAGCTCAGTGGTAGATGCCCTTAGGTTTAATCCCCAGCACTGGAAAAGGAAACAAAACAAAAGGAAAGCCAAGTTTCTTCTATAGCAACAATTCAGAGCTATTTTTTCCTTTTGGGGGCAGATCAATACCTAGGTCAGATTTGAAAGTATGAGATACCTTTGATAATGTAATTTTCCTTATCATTTGTCAGAGATCAATTGGGGTGGCTGAGTTTTGACTGGAGTTAGGCCTTGTAAAAGGTAAAGCTAGTGGGAGTTTTGATAAGAACTATCAAAACTGGCACAGTCTCCAGTTCAAATAGGTTTGATTTATCGGTTGCTTTTTCATAATACACTTCACTGTCCTAAAAGGATTTTTCTGCATACGGTTTTGTGCAGATGAATCTACAAAAGTTATTTATACAAGTGAAGTAGGATTATGGATTTCAGGGAGCAGAGTGTGAGGTAATCTTGATCAGGAGGAGAAGAAAGAGGACTTGTTACAGGGTCCACTTTCAAAATAGCTTAAGGTATGTTTTTGTTTTTGTTGTTTTTTTTTTAAACATGCTTTTCTGCTTCCTGATAGGTCTCCCACTACCACAGCAGCTATTATGTATAGTAGCTGCCCTCTTCCTGTAGTGCCTTGCCCCCTCCTCTGTGTGACATCATGCCAAGATAGTTGCTCCCACCAAAGAACAAACCCTTCTTCCCAGCATGCCCCGTTCCTGCCTAGAGAGTAACGAAATACTCGCTCACCTCCTACCACCTAGTGACATCACTGGCTCCTCCACTCCCTAGTCACAACCTCACTCAACCCCTCCAAACCCCACCCCAGTCTCTATAAAAGACTTCCTGCCCCGGCCATATTGCTTTTGTCTTGCCTTTGTTCAGAGACAGGCTGGCAGATCTATTCCCCTAATAAAGGCTTGTTGTGGCCTGGTCTGGTCTTGGTTTTCGGCCCTTTTACCTGACATTTCTGGTGCCATGACTTGGATGGTAGATGGTCCATTAATGGTCGATCCCCTGCAGGACAGGGTTGATCAGCCTTTTGGGTATCTCCATCAGACCATATCTGCCATGCCAGGACCCTCCAGGGCTTTCTACCTTTGCCATTGCTGACACTACACTTCCACACCGGTCACCAATGTCTGGGTGAGTAGGGAGTTCAGCCTCCCTCTCATTGGGTTCTCTGTTTTGTTCTCTCTCCCTCCGGGGACTTCTCAGAAATCCAAGCGCTTGGTCAGAGAAACCTCCACAGCTGCTGGGCCCAGAACTGTGCCCCTGGGCAATGTCCCATCAGCCCAGCTCCTCTTGCTCTCTCCATCTGGGAGACCCACTCAGAGATTTTCAAAGGAGATAAGGACGCTTCTCCCCTCTGTCCTCCCAGGGAGCTGCCTCCTCCTCACCTGCTCTAACAAGGGGGCCCAACAATCCAAACCCCACCCCTCGACGCCTCTGAGCTGCCTCCTGGCACAACTCAAAACCCCTCGGATTGTTGGGACCAGACTTTAAGCCAAAAAGACTTGTTTTCTATTGTAATCAGGTTTGGCTTCAGTATAAATTAGATAATGGCCCAAAAATGGCACTTTCAGTTTTAACATACCGTGTGATTTACGCAACTTCTGTCAGTGCAATGACAAATGGTCAGAAATCCCCTACATACAAGCCTTTTTCTACCTACGCTCTTGACCCTCCCTCTGTCAAACCTGTTCTCCTTCTCAAGTACTCCTAGCCTGAGCCGATCACTCACTGCTTGTACCTCCCCCACTTTGTAACCCGTTGATAGGAAAAAGTTTTATAGTTTAGTAGATTAACTATTAAAGTAGTTGTGGAAACAAACTAGGTAGTGTATCCCTTTGAAAGCTTGCCTTAGCCCATTGCTTCTGCTGTTTAAAGTGAAGGTTGTATAGCTCCTTTGATCAGTAGCTCCACTATAGATAACATCCTAGCTCTGAAGAACAAAGTGGGAATCCTTGAACAAACTTGTGATCTATGTGCCTTAACTCTCATATGTTTAGGGCTATAATCAGTGACAGAAACCACCTGTGTCTAACCATCAAACAGGAATTGGAACTTTACTTAACAAAGACCACTAGGGATGAGATAATGACTGACAAAAGTATAAAATGTTTATAGTGAGTCAGAGGTAAAATATTTAAAAGCTATAAGTGAAAGATATATTTTTGATATAAAAGGATTTTATATGTTTGTCTTGTTAGCAGGACAAGACCAAAAGGCCTAGGTATGTCAGGAAGGTGTGTGGAAGTGGTTTATAAAGGAAATATGTATGTTTACTTATGTTGGTTTCAAGTTTGTTATAAAAGGTTTACAGGAATAGAGTTTTCATTCCTTCTGATTCTAATTCTATAAGAGATCTCTGTTAATTGGCTTACAAAAAGTTTTGAATACTCTTATTTATAATTATAAACCTAAAATTATAAAGAGATTATAATTCCATTGGGCCAAATATATTTGAGTGCGCTCCAGTTTTACAAATTGTCTTGGATCTTTGTTTTTTGTCCAGTCTTACAGCTATTTTGTTTATAGATAAAGGCTATTAAGTTCAAGGCATGCTCCCCTTGGTGAACAGAGGAGCAGCTGCATGGAAATATTTTCCAGTCTTTGTTCACTAGGGGGACCACAACAGTTTTCGTCTTACAACAGACTGACCTGATAGTTTTCATAGCCTTATAAAAGACTTACATCAATAAATATTACTTAAATATATTATTATACTATGTTTACATCAGTTGTCATCAAAGGGATAAATTCTAAATATGTTATTATGGTATGCTTACACTGGTCATTTTCAAAGGACTAAATATCCTGTAAAAACAACAATAACAAGGTTTTATTTTTTCTGGTGTACTAAATGTATTTATACTTGCTGACTGTACAGGTTTTCTAATATTTGTTTATGATGATAATCTCTTTTTGATTCAGGTATTTGCCTTTTTCATATACTCCAGCTATTTATGACAACAGATACATTTATGGTCTGAGATATTTTCTTTAGATGGTATCCTATCAAAAGATAATAATAATTTATTGATTTATTTTTAAAAAGATAATTTAGGTAAAAACTTTTGGTGTTTTTTAAAAAAATGAGTATGTTTAACAATGGCTACTTTATATCAAGATGGACATTTAAATGTGTTACAAAGGTAAAGTCATCATAATTGTCATGTTAAAATATTATTTGTGGCTCTTTTTCTGTTAATATTCTATAGGAATTCAACTACTAAAACAACTATGACTGATAACAATAACAGTTCTCTATATTTTAAATTTCAAAATGCTTGTTATTCAGGTAAAATTATAATAGTTAAATTCATTACTCATTACAATGCTAATGCTATTGACCTTATCTTCTGGGTGTTCAACAACTAAAGTTTGGAGACCAAAACTAGAAAGGTAACTGGGCTATGAGGACAGCCAATATTTTGGCCCTGGCCCCTCAAGGTCAACAGAGATCCAGGACATAAGGGAACCTTTTCTACAGTGTCCTACATCTTTGGTAAGTCACTCAACCTCCTAAACAGGGAGATTGCTGGACACCAGAGGACAATTTACTGTGTGCCAAAGGAGGGCCACCAAAAAAAGTCTCCCATGCTTTCACTGAAAGCAACTTGGTCAAGTAAGGCCATGACCCATCCTGATGGCTGACACTGACAGAGGAGCACAGAGGCTCTATACATGGTTCTAAAGTAATGGCCTGGGGAGGCTTAACTGACCTTGATAGATAACAAGAGGTTCATATTAATTGACACAGGTCTCACTTTAACTTGGTCTACTCATTTCTCAGTGATCTCCATCTATGGAAATGTCATCATAAAGTTCTCTACTTGGCTTTTCTACTCTGGGAATTTGGAATAGCATTTAGTTTTTTTTAAATTTTATTATTTTTTTGAGACAGGGTCTTGCTGTGTAGTTCAGGCTGGCCTTGAACTCACTATGTTCCCCAGGCTGGCCTTGAACTCGAAGCAGTCCTCCTATCTCAGCCTCCCAAGTGCTGAGATTACAGGCATGCACCACCACAACCTGATAGCATTTAGCTTTTAACATAGAGGTGATAATAAGCTGGCAACTGGGATCTCCCTCCGTTCCTTTTATGTCTTCCCTCCATTTCTTCCCTCTCTTTTACTCTCTCATTCTCCCTCCCTTTATCCTTTCTTTTTTTACTGTGGACCTCAACTCATGCTAGGCAAGTGCTGTAACACTAAACTATACCCTCAGCCCTTTTTAAATCTAATTTTGAGATGTTCTGGCTAAGTTGCCCAGGCCAGTCTAGAACTTGAGATCTTCCTGCCTCAGCCTCTGCACTAGCTGGGATTACAGATGTGTGCCAGCATGCCTGGCTGGAGATTTTTATTTTATATTTCTACAGGACTACATTGTTGTTTATCATCCTGATAAAGGACAAGATCCTCAACTCTATGTTCTTGTGAGCAATTGCACATGTAATTAGTTCATTTACAATTATTTTAACTTGTATTCTCTCACCTTTCTCTTCTCTCTAAGCCAGGGAGGGCAGAAGTCACTGTATATTGTTCTCTGCTTTATCTCCAGGTCCCTGGCACTTCACAGGCATTCAACAGATGGCTGTTGAATGAATAAAATGTTTTCTTACTGTTCTTTCTGATTAGCTGTGAATTTAGAAACCAATTAAATTTGTCAGAACTGAATGTGAGACTGTGGGTTTGAATAAAGCAGATAATCTCTTTCTACCACTCCTAGCTTTGGAAGTAGAGGGCCTGGAGGAGAAATGGAAGATGGAGAACCTGACCATCCAGCTTAGCCACATCAATCCAGCCAGTCAAAGGAGAGGCCATTGTCATTGTTGTAGATTCCCCAAGCATTCATGGGATACTGTTTGACTGCCCACAGGCTTTACTTGCTTGCTCTCAGCTTAAAGCCAGATCAACAAGATACATTAAAGGTGGAAGGTGAAAGCAATTGTCCAGTTGGTGTGAATAATAGTTTAATATTAAATTTCTGGGTATAAACTAGACCTCTAATTTCTAAAAGTAACCTAATCATTAAGAAATGAACTATGCTTACAAGAGAGCTTTCCTGGAAGGCAAGACCATTCACAGTTGAGTTACATTCATTCTGTATTGATTTTCTGTTTTCTTGGAATATGACTACCATGCCAAGACTCCAGCAAAGTTAGGAGGAGACTAGTGTGTTTTAAATGCAAAGAGGCATTTGGGAAATTCTTCTGGGATAGGAATGGGGAGAGATGGTAGAGTCATGGATTCTGTGAAGCCTGAGGGAAGATTAGAACTGAGGGGGTGGGGTGAGAGGGCAGTACAGCTTTCCTTATAACTAGCAAGAGGAGGCTTTGCAGTAGGAGGTGTTAGTAAGCTTTCTTTTTTGCTATTCTTACCTTCCTTTGAGGTGTTCATATTTACAGGAATTGCAACAAGGTAGTTGCAAGAGAAGAGTGAATGTGTGTGTGGTGTATCCTTATATATCATTCCACCTTCTCTTTCTACATGGGCAACATGACAGAAGGAGGACATAGTAGATTGGTCATCTCCTGGTCAGATCGTGTTTAGAAATATTTGCAATCATGAGCAAGAATAAAGACATTGTGTGAAATATCTTGAGTTCACATTGTAGTTCTGTTAATGGTTTATATCTAGATGTTCCCCCAAAGCCTCATGCACTTATAGGTGGGGCTTTTGTGAGGTGATTGGACCATTGGGCATGTGATCCTTATCAGTGGGTTAGTCTACATTTAGTTTAGCTAAATGTGTTGTTGGGAGGTAAAGCCTGATAGGAGGAGGTAGGTCAACTGGCGGCAATGGCCTGGAAGGATCTGTCTCCCTCCTGCCTGCATCTCTATTAACCCTCTTCTTCTATGCCCCTCTGTCATACCATACTGCTTTGGAACCAGCTGATTATGGACTGAAACCTCTACAAATGTGAGCCAAAATAAACCTTTCCTCCTTTAATTTGCAGGTGTTGGGTATGATGTTTGGCTGACAAGAAAGTAACTATAAGAAAAGTTCTTATTCAACATTATTAGAAACATATATTCTCTTCCAAATCTACATTGTCATCCAGATCTTTGCCTATTTTTTTTTCTTTGCCTATTTCTAAGTCTCCTAGTTGGTAGCACAAGCACTTGGTAAATGCTTCCATATTAAGTTGTTAGAGTGAGCTCTTTTATCACTTGTCAACAAAATTAAAAACACTAAAATTTGGTAGTAAGTGGTTTGATAATTCTTTTTTTTTTTTTTTTTGGTACCGGGCATTGAACTTGAGACCTTATGCTTGTGAGGCAGGCGGCAGAACCACTGAGCTAAATTCCCAGCCCAGGTTTGATAATTCTTTGGGAGGACAGTGCCATTTAAAAATTATTTTGAGATAATGCCATTTTTAACAATCCTTAATTTTTATTTCGTGTGAACTGTAGGTTCAAATGCAATTGCAGAGATCTCATGTACCCATTACCCAGTTCTTCCTACTGGTAACTGCTGTGGGTATTTCCTAAAGGTCAATATATAGTGGGTAGCAGTATTGAGAGGTCCTTAGGTCATTAGGAGCATGCTATGTCAACTTTTCTGCTTCTTATCTTGTATCGTGACCATTAGCTCCAACATGCTATCGTTATGTGGTGCCCTTGCCAGATGCCCAAACCAATGTCAGTCTAATCCTGGACTTAAATATCCAGCGTTGTGAGCCAGAATAAACATCTCTATTTCCTTAGCTCTTGTTAGATATTTTGTTATAGTAGTGTAAGTCTGATTAATATAGTAACATCTTGCAAGACCTTGTACAAGTAATACAGTCAGTACACTGATGCATTTCAATAAGATAATAGAACATTTCCAGCATCAAGGATCTCTTGTATTGTCCTGTTACAGCCATAACCACTTCTCTCCTGCCTCTACCCCCTCCTTGAACCACATTTCAAGAATTATGTTTAAATGAAGTCATGCAGCATGTAACTGTTTGGAGGTAGTTTTTCACTCAGTAGTTCTCTGGAGATTCATCTAGGCTGTTGAGTGTACCAATAGTTTGTTCCTTTTTGTTGCTGAGTAGTAGCTCATCATCTTGATGAACCATTTGTTTAACCATTCCCCCACTGAGGACATTTGGATTTTTTTCTACTTGGTATTATTAAGCCACCAGTAATCAATTATGTATAAAACTTTGTGCGAACCTACATTTTCATTTTTTTCTGGAATAAGTGCTCAATTTTGTACCATATTGTAATTCCATGTTTAGTTTTATAACAAATTCCATATTATTTTGTAGAGTAGCTGCACCATTTACAGTTCTATCAACAATGATAAGAGAGCCAGTTTCTCCACATCCTTACAATCATTTGGCATTACCACTATTTTTTTCTTAAATTTTAGCCATTCTGATAGTTGTATGGTTCCACCTCATTGTGGTTTTTACCCTTCCTTAATAGCTAATGATATTGAATCTTTGCATCTTTTTGTTTTTCATCTGCATTTTTTGCCTGTTTTTCCTATTTATGCTGTGAATTTTTAAAAAGTTGATTTTTCATATATCCTATATATTAGTCATTTGTCAGATTGCTTACAAATATATTCTCCCAGTTTATAGCTTGTCTATTCATCCTCTTACTAGTCTTTCAAAAAGCCTAAGTTTTTAATTTTGATAAAATCTAATTTATCAAGTTTTCTTTTTTTATGAATTGCATTTTTGGTGTAAAGTCTAAAACTCTTTGCCTAGTTTTAGATCCTGCAGATTTTCTTCTATTTTTTTGGTAAACATTTTGTAGTTTAGCATTTTACATTTAACATAATCCATTTTGAGTTGATTTTTGTGTAATGTGTAAGATTTAGGTTAAAAGCTAGGGACAGTAATACATGCCTGTGGTTGCAGCTACTTAGGAGACTGAGGCAGAAGGATTGCTTGTGCCAATTTGGGGGCTAGCTTGGGCAACAAAATGAGACTGCATCTCTTAAAAACCAAACAAACAGGTTAAAGTTCTTCCTTCAGCTCTTATGTCCTATTGATCCAGCATGATTTGTTGCAAAGGTATTTTTCCTTTGCAGTTGCTTTTGTACCTTTGTCAGTAATCTGTTGGGGATCCTTACATGGTCTTTTCTGGGTGTTTTCTCTATTCTGTTCCAATGTCTATGCGCTTATTTGTTCACCATTAGTGCATGGTACTCTTTTATGACTATTACTGGAGCTATATATTAAGTCTTAAATTTAGGTAAATTAGTTCTTCATGGGTTAATTTTCAAAATTATTTGAGGTATTCTTTGTTCTTTTACTTTTCCATATAAATTTTACATCTACAAAAATCTTGCCTTGATTTTGATAGGAATTGTGTTAAATCTATATATCACCATGGGGAGAACTGTTACTTTTACCATGTTAAATTTTCCAATCTATATGTATCTTAGTTACTTTCCCATTGCTGGGACAGAATATCCAACACCCACAAGTTAAAGAGGGAAAGGTTTATTTTGGCTCACAGCTTGTAGAAGTTATAGTCTATAGTTGGCTGGCTCCAAAGCAGGGCAGTATGGCAGAGAGGTATGGCACAGGAGAAACAGTCCATGAAAGGGCAGGCAGGAGGCACCCAACAGTGACCCTTCTTTTCCCTTTTTATTCCATTCAGACTACAAGACTATTGGTTGATGCTACCCACACATAGGGTGGGAGGTACTCCCATTATCCATTACCAGAAGAGTGCTAAACCAGTATGTGGACTAATCCAATTATCACACCCTTTAATCCAGTGTCACACACCTGTGATCCAGGCACCTCCCCAAAGTCCCACTTATGAGCACATGAGGCTTTGAGAGAACATTATATATGAGCCATAACATTCCCCACCTGAACCCCAAAACATTCATGCATATCTCTTTATGTGAAATGTATTTAGTCCATCTCTAAGAGTGGCCAAAATCTTAACAGTTTCAGCATTGCTGAAAAGTCCAAGTCTAAATTCTCTTCTGAGATTCATGGCAAACTCTTAGCTGTGAGCCCTTGTAAAGAGGAAAAGAAAGTTAAACATTTCCGATATACCATGGCACAAAATAAACATTCCCATTCAAAAAGGTAGATGTAGAAAGGTAGAAATGGGACTAAAGCAAGACCAAAATAAAGCAGGGCAAACAGTAGGTCCCATAGGTCCATGGGCAATCTGTGGCAAGATGTGAACTCCAAAGGCCTTGGGTGGCTCTACCTTCCTCCCCCCACGGCATTGCCAGTGGTTATAGCTCTCATGGCTTCTCTCTTGGGCCAGCATTGCTCACTCTTTGCAGCATTCCTCAGCCAACCCATGTTCCTGGCTTCTCCAACCTTCTAGGGTATCCATTGCACTTTCAGCTTTACACTCACAGCTTCACACATGGCCTTCTCAGGGGCATACTGCCTGGCTACCCAGAATTTCTTCTGAAATCTGGGTAGAAGCCTTCCTGACCACACAACTCTTGCATTCTGCATGCATCTAAAACCAGCACCATGTGGATGACTGAAGCAGTAGCCAGGCTTCCATCTCTCTTTGAGGGAGGAGGTCAAGATTGCTGAGCACAATGAACCCAATCCAGAGGAACAAATTTCCAACACCTCCATCATTGTGGAACATGGTGCTCTGGGGCTCTGTGCTCAAAGCAGTCTTTCATTTTTGCAGTTTTGAAGCTGTAAAAGGTGGAGTACTGCTGGTTCTTGTGATGCCCCCAGGCCATCATTTTTATTGTCTGATTTTGAAGTACTTGGCTTATTAATACTAATCTTTTTAGCAATCAAGGTCTCCTCTGGTCCATCTCAAAGTCTGCACTTTGTTTTTCCTTTCTGGTCAAACTCAAAAACTTTTAAAATCATTCTGCAAGGCCATTTGTTCTTGCTTCTCAAGGTAATACTGGCTAAAATCCCCAGCAGTACACATTCCACTGCCTCAACATTAGAATGCCTTTCAATTTCTTCTGCCAGATTAATTAGTTCACTACCCTTAATCTCAGTATCCTGTAATGTCTCTGGACACGAGCAAAATGTAGACAGATTTTTTGCTAGAACATAACACACGGTCTGGAGTCCCAACTGCCAATATGGTGCTTGTTCTCTACTGAAACCTTTTGAACCTGGTCTTTATCAACTGCATTTCTATCAACATTCTGGTCTTCTGGGTTCTGACCAGAATCTCCCATCAAGCTCAGGTCACAGCATTCTAGGACTGCTTCTTCAGCCAGCATCTCCAAAACTTTCCAAACTTCCTATAAGTCAGTTCCAAAGGCTTCTGAACTATATGGCAAGGTAGTGTCACAGCAACAATCCCACTTCTCTGGTACCAAAATCTGTCTTTCTTTCTTGTGGATGGGACAAAATACACTACACCCACAAGTTAAAGAAGAAAAGGTTTATTTTGACTTACAGTTTGTAGAGATTGCAGTCCATAGCTGGCTCCAAGGCAGGACAGCATGGCAGAGAGATATGGCAGGGGGAGAAACAGTCCATGGCAGGGTAGGCAGGAGACAGCCAACAATGAGCCTTTCTTTCCTCTTTTCCATTCAAGCTACAAGCCTGTTGGTTGGTGCTACTCATACACAGGGTGGGCCTTCCCATTATCCACACCCAGAACAATGCTAAACCAATCAGTGAGCCAATCCAGTTATCACATCCTTAATCCAGTGTCACACACCTGTGATCCAGCCACCTTCCCAAACCCCCCCAGAAATGGGGCTTTGTGGAGATAGCTACATATAAGGCATAACAGTACAGGGTGTTTCTCGAGATCTTTAGTTTTTTATATTAGCATTTTGTAATTTTCAGCCTATAAAATCTTGTGCTTGTTTTGTTAAATTTATACCTAAATATAATATTTGCTTTCAAGTGATTGCAAATGGTATTATATTTTTAATTATATCATGTTAATTGATAGTTGTTGTAGCTTGTATCTAGATGTCCCCCCAAAGCCTCATATGCTCCACAGGTGGCGATTTTCTGAGTTGGCTGGATCTAGGGTGTGTGATATGAATTAAGGGTGTGTGATGTCTGAAGGGATTTACTGAAGAGGGAAAAGCCCCACCCTGCATGTGGGTGGCACCAAAAGGGACAGAATAAAGGAAGACTTACTGTTTGTTGCCTTCTGCCTACCCTGCCATGAACTATTTCTTCTCTGCCATCCCCATCTGCCATACTTCCCTGCCTTGGAGCCAGCTGACTGTGGACTGAAACCTCTACAAATTGTGAGCTAAAATAAACCTTTCCTTCTTTAACTCTGGGTGTTGGGTATTTTGGGTCAGCAACCAGCAAGCAACTAAGACACTGTACATAGAAATATAGTTGGTTTGTGCAGTTTATGTCCTGTAACTTGGCTGCATTCATTAATTATAGAGTATGTTGTAGATATCTTTTAATTTTCTGGGTATATAATGATTTCCTCTGCAGGGAGGGACAGGTTTTTTCTTTCTGATAAGTGTACCACTTTTTAAAAATGAGGTAAAATCCATATTTCATCAAAGTAAATGTTGCTTATTTTCATGTTAAACATTAATGTTCACTAACAGTATATTCACAGTGTTGTGCAGCTACCAGTTCTGTTTAGTTCCAAAATGTTTCCTTCTCCCAAAAGGAACTCTATATTCATTAAGCATTCCTTTCCTATTGTTCTCTCCTCTCAGCTTCTGACAAGCACTAGCCTACTTTCTGTCTCTATCTCTTCTGTAATTTTCATGTAAGTTGAATCATAATATTTGACCTTTTTCTACCTTCTGCTTAGCATATTTTCAAGGTTCACTCATGTTCATTCCTTTTCTTGTGGCTAAAACTATTGTATGGATCTACTATATTTTGTTTATTCATTAGTTGATGGACATTTGAGTTGTTTCCTCCTTTTGGCCATTGTGAATTTTACTGTTATGAATATTTGTGTATGAATGTATTTGTTTGAAAACTCTCCCTTTCCTCCCTTCTTTCTTATCCTTCCTTCTCCTCCTTTTCTTTTCCTTTTTTAATGCTGCAGTGTTGGGGATAGAACTCAAGGGTTTGCTCATGGTAGGAAGGTACTCTACCACTGAGCTACACCCTAGCCTTATTTGTTTTAATAATATCTTATAGTCACTTTCTTGTCCCTGGGACACAATACCTGACAACCAGACAACCAGAACTTAAAGAAGAGTCTTATTTTGGCTCAAGTTTATAGAAGTGTAGAAGCTTGTCATGGCATAGAAGCAGTTAAGTAGAGAGAAGGAGGAGAGGAGCTAGGGAAGGAGATAAATCTTTAGGGTTGAGCCCATAGTGACATGCCTCTTCCAACTACTTCTTAACAGCAAGTCAGTTGTAATCCCCCTATAATCTGGTTGCCTTCCAAAGGTCCTGCCTGTGATCACATGAGACTTTACGGGGATATCTACATATAAACCATAACAAATAAATACCTGCTTTTAGTTCTCTTTCTTTTGATTAATGTTTTTATGTAGTATCTTTTTTCATCTTTTACTTTCAACCTGCCTGCATTTTTTTTTTTTTGGTACCAATGATTGAAACTGCCTGCATTGTTATGTGAAGTATTTTTTTTTTGTAAACATAATACATGTTTTTAAACCTACTCCAAAAATATCTTTCAATTGTTGTATTTAGATTATTTAGATTTAATGTAATTATTGACTTACTGAGATCATTTATACTTTGTTCCTTCCGTTTATTCTGTTTTCCATTTCTGTTTTCTTCCTCATACCTATTGATTACTTCATCATATTTTAATACTCCTTTTTTATTTATCTGTAGTTCTTTTGTGTTTTAACTCTTTTTATAGCTTTTTTAGTGATTACTCTTGATAGTATATTTCTGTTACAGTCTCCGAGAATTATGGTTTATATGTAGCTGTCCCCCTAAAGCCTCATGTGCTCATAGGTGGGGCTTTAGAGAGGTGATTAGATCATGGGTACATGATACTCAACACTCAGTGCATTAGTCAGTCCCCTGATAAGTTTGTAACTAAATGTGATTTGGGAGGTGAAGCCTGGTTGGAGGAGGTGGGTCACTAGAAGTGTGGCCTAGAAGTGTATATCTCCTTCCCTCTTCCCTTGATATTCCTGCTTCACTGCCATGCCACAAGCAAGCCTAATCTACCATGTCCCTCTTCCTGCCTTGGAGCCAGCTGACTATGGATCGAAACTTCTACAAACTGAGAGCCAAAGTAAACCTTTCCTCCTTTAACTTGTGGGTGTTAGATATTGTGTCTCAGCCTTCAGAAAGGAACTAAGACAGATTTTGGTACCAAAGAAGTGGGGTTGTTGCTGTGATGTTACCAGGCCTTGTGGTTCAGAAGCCTTTGGAACTGTCTTGTGGGAAGAGTTTGGAAAGATTTGGAGATGCTGATTGGAGAAGCAGCCCTAGAATGCTATGACCTGAGCTCACTGGGAGATTCTAGTCAGAGCTCAGAAGATCAGAATGTTGATAGAAATGCAAACAGTAAAGTCCAGAGTTAAGAGGTTGGACTGCAGGCCATGTGTGTTATACAGTGGCAGAAAATTTGTCTACATTTTGCTCAGGTCCTGAGACTTTGGGGGAGACTGAGATTAAAGGCAGTAGACTAATTAATCTAATTGAGGAAACTTCAAGACAGCCAGACATGCATGCTGTGGCATGGGTACTGTGGGGACTTTTAGCAGTTCTACATTGAGAATCAAGAGCAAATGGCCCCAGGTCAGTGATTTTAAAAGTTTTGAGTTTGGCCAGAAAGTAAGCTCCAGTGAAGTTGGGGCAGCTAAGAGTTTGCCTTAATCTCAGAGGAGACTATGTGCTTTTCAGCAATGTTGAAGTTTGGACTTTTGCAATTCCTAGAGATGTACTAAATACACTTTGCATAAAGGGATGCACATCTTTTTGGGGCCAGGAGTAGAATGTTATAGTTTATATATAGATGTCCCCCCAAGGCCTCATGTCATCTAGGTGGGAACTATGGGAGGTGATTGAACCATAGGTGCATGATACTGGATTAGTCCACTTATCAGTTTATAGCTAAATGTGATGTAAGAAGGTGAAGCCTGGTTGGAGTAGGTGGGTCTTTGAAGGTGTAGCCTGGAAAGGTATATCTTCTGCTCCCCTTGATCTCTTTCTCTGCTTGTGCCAAGCCATGTTCTCTTTTTCCTCTGCTATTCCTTGCTGTCATGCTGCCCTGCTGTGGAGCCAGCTGACTGTGGAATGAAACCTTTACAAAGTGTGAGCCAAATAAACCTTTCCTCCTTTAAGTTGCCAGTGTTGGGTAAGACAGTAACTAAGACACCAAATGTCATTATTTTCATCAGTTTGAGCCAAGTGTAAAAACTTTGCTGCTTTTGTTGTTGAGATTGGGTTACTTCTTTATCTTCCAGTTCACTTCTTTGTTCTGTTCCCTTTATTCTGTTCCTCTGCTGTTGAGCTCATAAATGGAGGTTTTTTTAAACACTTGTTTAGTTTTCTAAAATTTCCATTTTATTCTTTATATCTTTCTTTGATGAAGACTTTTAATTTTTTATGTTCCAGTGTGTTTTTAATTGTTCATTAAAACATATTTATGATACCTTCTTTAATAATTTCTTCACATTTTCTAATGTCACTGTCACCTTGATGTCGATGACAATCTTTTCTTTTTTAAATTCAGGTTTAGCTTTTCTTAATATGTCAAATGATTATTTTTTTCATTTAATGTCTGTACATTTTCATGTTAAATTCTGAGAGTCTGTTTTTATCATGAAAGGATATTGGATTTTTTCAAAGGCTTTTTCTGTGTCTGTTGAGATAATCATGTGATTTTTGTCCTTGCATCTGTTTATGTGATGTATTACCTTTTTTTTTTTCCTTTTGGTACATGGGATTGAATTTAGGACCTAGTGCTTGTGAGGCAGGCGGTGGCACCACTGAGCTAAATCCCTGGCCTGTTTTACATTTATTGACTAGCATATGTTGAACCATCCTTGCATCCCTGAGATGAAGCCTGCTTGGTCATGATGTATGATCTTTTTGATGATTTGATGCATTCTTTTTGCCAGTATCTTCAGAATTTTTGCATGTATATTCATTAAAGAGATGGGCCTGTTCTCTTTTTTGGTTGGATCTTTGGTTTTGGAATCAGGGTAATTGTAGCTTCCAGGAATGACTTTGGGAATACTCTTTCCCTTTCAATTTCATTAAAGAGCTTGAGAAATATGGTGTTAGAGCTTCTCTGAAGTTTTTATAGGATTTAGCAGTGAATCCATCCAGATCTGTGCTTGTCTTAGTTGGTAGGTTTTTATTATGGCTTTAATTTCAGTGCCTGTTATAATAATCTTTTTTCTTTCAGCAGTGTCAATTGTGATTTCATCTTTTTCATTTCTAATTGCATTGATTTGGGTCTTTTCTCTCCTTTTTGGGTAAGAGTGACTAAAGATTTATCTGTTTTGTTTACTTTGAAGAACCAAAACTCTTCAATTCATTGATTCTTTGTGTTGTTTTCTTGTTCTCAATTTCATTGATTTCTGCTCTGATCTTTAAAATATCTTTTTTTGTACTAGCTTTGGGTTTGGATTTTCTTCTTTTTCAAGACCTTAAGGTGCATTGTTAGATTATTTATTTGGGCTTTCTCTGTGTTTGTTATGTAGGCATTCAAAACTATAAAACTTCCTTCTTAGAACTCCTTTCATTGTGTCTCATAAGATCTGGTATGTTGTACTGGCATTATCATATAGTTCTACAAACTCTTATTTTGTCTTTGATTTCTTCTGTAACTTATTGTTTATCTAATAGTGTAATGTTTAATTTCCATGTATGTGCATAATTTCTGTTTTTTGTTGTTGATTTCTAGTTTCATTGTGCTATGATCTAATAATATGCATGGCATAATTTCAATTCTTTTACATTTACTTAAGCTTGCTTTATTGACTAGTAGGTGATCTATTTTGGAGAAAGTTTCATGTGCTGCTGAGAACAATGTATGTTCTGATGTTGGTTGCAACACTCTGTAGATATCTATTAAGTCCGTTTGTTCAAAGGTTTTGTTCAACTCTGATATTTCTTTGTTTTTTTTAATCCAACTGATCTATTTGTGATAGTGGGATATTGAGGTCCCCCACAAAAAGCAATGTGGTATTTACACATGATGGAGTGCTACTCAGCCTTGAAGATAAGCTTGAGTCATATTTAGGAAAATGGATGCACCTTGAGACCATAATGTTAAGTGAAATAAATTAGGTACACCAGCTTGAATATCTCATGAGTTTTTTTTTTAATATGAGAAACCCAAATTATAAATAAAGAGCAAAGTAAAAGATAATAGGAAACGGGGAGGTAAATCTTTCTCAAATGGGAAGGGGATTAAGAGATGAAGGGAGAGGGGAGGAAGGAGAGAGGAAGGGGATGAAAAAAGATTTAAGATGTGTCATGTACACGTAATGCCACACAAGGAATGTAAACATTATATTTTGCAAACATGTACTAAGAAAAATTTAAAAATAGATTCTGAGACTGTGGATCATTTTTAAATCTCTTGTTGAATTTCTTTGACACCACTGTGGCAGATAAAGGGGGCCACTGACTTGTTATTACCAGGAGGACATAGAATTTCAGGTTTCCCACTAAGTTCTTATTGTTACTTGAGGTGGTGGTGGAAATTCTAGCTTATACTCCATGTCCTTCCAAATGTTTCTGGGAGAGGTAGGAGTGTGTCTTTACTGTGCCTGACTTGTCTTCTGGGAACATTGAGAAAGAGGTGGGAGGATGGCCTCATCATAATGGATGGTGATGACAGTCTTGACCCTCTACCAGGCCTCCCCTGGTACCACCCCATTGTAGAAAGATTGGCTTGTTACTGGCAGTGGAGATGGAAGTCTCTGGTCCCCAAGTGGTCTCCATTGACACTGGGAAAAGTGGGAGTTAGACTTCTCTTTATAGTCCAGCTCCCTACATGGCCTTCTTGGAATCACCATGGTGGGGGTATTGGGTGCCTCAGTAAAGCCTGGTGAGGGTGAGAATCTCAGCTCCACAGTCAGATATTACTGGTATGATTGGAAGTGGGCTCCCAGTTTTCCCTGTGATTTCTGGTGGACTACAGCAGTTATTGTCTGAAAAGTTTCTGACTTGCTAGGTTCTCTCTGTACTAGTCCTTTGTCTAGAAAGATCAAGGTTTTTTTTTTTTTTTTGAGTCCCCCTCCCCACACAGCTTTGGTATTTCCAATTTGGAAATTTCCTCAACACCAAGTCTGAAACCCGAGAAATCCCAGGAAACTTATCACTGTGTCATTTCTTGGGTCCTGGATTTCTTATCCTGTCCCTTTCTCTCCACCTTTCAGCATCTTCATGTTTGTTTTATGCATTATGCCCAGGGTTTTTAGTTGTACCTAGCAGAAAGTATAGGGAAAAGTACATCTACTCTGTCTTTCTTGTATAGTGGATTTAAAATTTATTTTTATCATTTCCATGAAGTACATTGGACCTGAATTCATGACTTCAGTTGTGGCTACCAAAGTCCAGTGAGGTCTTGTTGTCCTTCCATTTTTTTCAGGAGAACAGTAGTGCTGGTTAACTATTGGAAGGCTATGTCACAAAGTTGAAAATTGTTCTCTCCTAAATTGAATAGCAGGATGTTTTTCTTTTAAGAATGCAGATGTCAAATGGAAACAAAGTCTTTGTAAATAGGGACGGGTGGAGGGGGTTAAGGGTGCACAGGTAATGGGGAAAAAATAAGAAGATACATCATGTACAGGTACAAGCACCCAATGATAAATGTAACTATTGTATACCTAAAATGTACGGATAAAAGAATTTAAGCAAAAAAAAAATGCAACCATCAGGTGTTTATTGGTTTGTCTATTAAATATGAGATTCAGTAAGACCAACTCCAACTTTAACCCATGCTTAATAAAATGTACAGTTTCAAGCATTAGCTGTAGAAAAGTTTATTTTAAAAAGTGTCCTTCCTGGCATGGGTGTTGCCAAGACTAAATGTGGAATTTACCTTTCCAAATAGTTTTTTCTTATTGCTGCAGTGAAACTGGTTATTCTATTTTTTTTTAAGAATAGGAAAAATTTATTGAGAGAAAGAAAGCTTCTGTCTAAGAGAGACAAAAGGGGGACCGGAAAGTAGGTTGCCCACTCACCCAACTTCTCAAAGGTGTTTTATGGGACAAAGCCATGAGGTGAGATGGGTTCAAGGTGGGGAAAAACTGTCATCAACTAGTAAGATTGTAAGTACAGTCGCTTAAGTAATTTTAAGAGAAATCACAAGGTGGACAAAACTATGAACAACCAATAAGATTATGACAAGTATAGTTGCTTAGGTAATATTTATTAAATGGAGACCAAATGGGAAACAAGTCATGTAGCAAGCTACTAGGAATGAGCAAGGAGTTTTGGTGGAAAGGGGTGGGTCAGGGATCTTTCTTGGAAGGTCTTTGTCCCCTACCCAAGTGATTGATATCTATTTAGATTATCAATCACTGCTATTCATCCTATGTGGGTGTGGTATTTTCTCTCCTTTTACAATTCTGGCCTTCAGTGAATGTGTCTTGACTGTCCTCCATGTTGGCTCTTCATGGGCTGGCTTGGTCTAACTGCCTATAAGATATCTAATTAGCTTACCTATTTGCAATATTCCCCCCTCTGAAGAAGTAGCCCTAATTGCTGTGAGGGGGCAAAGGACAAAGGCCATTCTGGCTACTTCCAGCTGAAGAGTGTCCTAGTTGTAATCAGCAGTTAGAGTTACTCTACAGAGGGTCTATCTAAAGGCCTTTGATAGATGTCAGGCATTGTCATCTTGGGTAGGCATATAGCTTTGAGTCTGGAGGAGACAAAGCCAAAGAAGCAGTTAAGAATGCATGGGCCTGGGTGGGGGATTTAGCTCAGTGATGTAGCCACCTGCCTCGCAAAGGCAAGTTCCTGAGTTCAATCCCCAGTACCAAAAAAAAAAAAAAAAAAAATACATGGGCCAAATTATAAGGTCAGCAGGATTGCTATGAACATAGCCAACAAGTATTTCTACTGGGAGGAACTGGTAACAGCCTTCCACAGAAAGGATAAGGAGACGGTCCAGGGGACATCAGAGTCCAACATAGAAGTCATATTGTATAGTTTAGCAGTTATGGGCTGTTTACAAGGTTGATCTAGTGGATCCCAGTAAAAGAAGTCTAGCACATTTGACATTGGTTCCATTTGTATGACTACTTGGAGTTTGGCAGCCTCTAGGCAAGAATAAATAAAACTTTTAAGAAATTAGAGCATGTATAATCTAAATATGAGCACACTACAATGGAAGGGAAACTTGGGGAGAAAGTCACACTTAGAAACTGAAATAGTCATTGTAACCTGTAAGACCTTAGACTCTTATTGATGGAGGTTATAAGTCTGATATTTTGTCATAAGTCTTTCCAGTGTTAGCTGTAAGATAGAGACAATTTGAAGGACAAATTTAGTTAAGAAATTTAAAACTCTAGCTGAGCTCTTATAGATTTTACCATAGTTTTTCCCTAGTGATCTATAACCATGGTTAGCTACTGGTAGAGGTGGAAACTGCCAGAAGGGGTCAGAGATTAGAACTCCCTTTTTTTTCTAATTTTTTAAAAATTTTATTTTATTGGTACATTTTAAGTATACAATATAATGACATTCATCATTGGAAATTTGCACCTTTACATAATCTCTCTTGGTTCTTATTTTTCCCCCTTCCCCTGCCTTCCCTTCAACTCCTCCATCTCTCCCTATTTACAAAGACTTTGTTTCCATTTTCTCATATTAATTCCATTCCCCTACCTGTCCTGCTTCCCCTACCTGTCTTTCCCCTACGTGTCCCGCTTCCCCTTCCCCTTTGCCCCTTTTCTTCCTGTTTCACATTATCTATTATACCTTTTAGTCCTTATTTACACTTTCAGTTTCTCACACTAGAGAAACTATTCGGTATTTACCTGTGTGTCCTGTTTATTTCACTTAAGAGAATCGCCTCAATGTGGATCCATTTAGCTATAAATATCTCTAATTTCTCATTTTTTATGGCTGAATAGTACTCCATTTTATTAAACACATTTTCTTTATCCAGTCTCCAGTTGATGGGCAATTGGGCTGCTTCCAAGTTTTAGCTATTACAAATTGTGCTGCTATGAACATGGGTGCACATATATCACTGTGGTATGATTCTTTTAATTCTTTGGGGAAGATCCCCAGCAGGAGAATAGCTGGGTCAAATGGGACTTCCAGTCCTAGTTCTTTGAGGTATCTCCATACTGATTTCCACAGTGGTTGCACCAGTCCATACTCTCAGCAGCAGTGGAGCAGTGTTCCTCTTTCCCCACAGCCCCACCAGCATTTGTTATTGGTGGATTTCATGATAGCAGTCATTCTTTCTGGAAAAAGGTGGACTCTCAGAGTTGTTTTTATTTGCATCTCTCGAATGACCAGTGATGTTGAACATTTTTTCATGTGTTTATTTGCTGTTTCTACTTCTTTGTCTGAGAAATGTGTGTTCATTTCAGATGCTCATTTTCAGATTGGGTCTTTAAATTTGGGCGGTCTGATTTTTTTTAAGTTCTTTATAGATTCTAGATAGTAGAACTTTGTTGGAGGAACAGCAGGTGAAGATTTTTTCCCACATTGTTGATTGTCTCTTCACACTGCTGGTGGTTTCTCTTGCTGTGCAGAAGCTTTTTAGTAAGAAGAGATCCCATTTGTGGATTGTTTGTGCTAGTTCACGGGCAACTGAGGTTTTGTACATAAAAATCTTTTCCTACACCAATGTCTTCAAGAGTTCTATCTAACCTCTGTTCCAGGTGATTCAGAATTTCTATTTTTATATTTGGATCTTTAATCCATTTGGATTTCAGTTTAGTGCATGGTGAGAGATAAAGGTCTAGTTTTAATCTTTGCCAAGTTGAAATCAATTTTTCCAGCACCATTTATTAAAGAGGTTATCTTTCCTCCAGTGAGGGTGTTTGGCTCTGTTGTCAAAGATGAAGTGGATGAGTGTGTCTGGAGTTGTTTCTCCATCTTCTAATCTGTTCCACTGATCCTCAGGTCTGTTTCTTTGCCAGTACCATGCTGTTTTTCTCACAGTAGCTTTGTAGTATAGTTTCAAGTTGGGGGTTGTGATATCCCTGGCCATGTCTCTGTTGCCTAGAATTGCTCCCCCCCTCATTAAGTTTATTGGTACATTTTAGGTATAAAATACATTTACATACATCATTGGGATCTTGTACCATTACATGAGTATCTTGATTGTAATATTTTTCTCCTTCTCCTGCCCTCCCTTCAACCCCTCCACCCTTCCATATTTGCAAAGATTTTGTTTCCATTTTTTTTCCTTTTCTCATATTTTTTCTTTTCCCTTCTTTCCTTTCCCCTACCCCTCCCACTTCCCCTGCTCCTTTAGCCCTTTACTTCCTGTTACACAATACCAATTATACATTTTTAAAATTAAAATATCAAGACCTAGGCGACATTACCACAGATTTTACAGAATTTAAAAGGATATAGAAAGCATATTTCAAAAATCTGCTTTGAAATAAATTTGACAACTTCTAAGAAGTACCTTGGAAGACAAATTAATGAAACTAACTCTGGAGGAAATATAAAATTTGAATAGCACCTATTCAAGAAAGTATATTCCTAGCTTGAAAAACTACCTATATGATAACAACAGGCTCATATACATTTTAACTAATAAATTATATCAAACATTTAAAGCAGAAAAAAAAGGAACACTTCTCCCCTCATTTTAGGAAGTCAACATTGTGCCAGTCCTAAAACTGGATAAAGATAATAGAAGAAAAAAGTATGAACATAGAAATTTGTTTAACAAAACAAACTATTAGAAGTCAGATCTGGCAGTACGTAGCAAGTGGTTTTATTATAGGGATGGCAGTGTTGGTTCAGCATTGGAAGATCCACCCCCCAAAAGTTATCATTTTAACAGAGGAAAGGAAAAAGCCATATGATCCCGTCACTAGTTGGAGAAAAAGTATTGGACTAAATTCCACAGCTGTTCATGGTAAAAGCTATCAGGAGACTAGAAGTAGAACAGAACCTTCTCAACAGATTAAAGACAGGTACTCTATACTTCCAGGAAAAATGCCTTACATGAATGGAAAAGATACAATGCTTTCTCCTTCAGGTGGGGAACAAGGGCAGATATGTTTACTCTTTATCTGTCCATTAAACTTTGAAACCTAGGCCCCACCAAAATAGTCTGGCAATAAAATGACACATTAGGATAGGATTGGCAAGGTAGAAGCAAAATCTTTATATGTAGATGAAATGATCATCTACAGAGAAAATACTAAGAAATCTGTAGGAGTCCCTAGAACTTGTATTTGAATTTAGCAGGATTAGAAAACACAAGGTATATATAAAAATTCAGGTCTCTGTATACTTGCTATAAATGAAGAATTGGATACTGAAATTTAAAAGTTATGTAGGAGTACAAAGGACCTAGAAAAGTAAAAAGAAAAAAAAACAGTGTTGGAGGACGTTTAATACCTAATTGTAAGACTTCTTCTAAAGCTACAGTAATCAAGGCAGTGTTGGTGCAAGGAAAGACATATAGAGCATTTGAATAAAACAGAGAATCTAGAAATAGAACCACACATATATGGTCCACTGAATTATGAAAGATTATTTAACATTATCATTTTATAGAATATAAACTCAATTCAATATCCGAGGAAAAGATAATGTTTTCAGCAGATGGCACTAGAACACCTGGTATCCGTATATAAAAAATTAACCTCAACCCTTTCTTTCCATACAGAAAAATTACTTGAAGGGATCTATGAATCTAAATATGAAAGACTAAAACTATAAAACTTTAAGAAGAACTTATAAGGGAAAATGTTTATGAATTTAAGGTAGGCAAGAACTACCTGGGATACAAAAAACATGATGTATAAAAGAAAAAAATTGATAAATGAGGTTCCATCAAAATTAGAACTTTAAATGACATCATTAAAATGAAAAGTAGTCCTTAAACAGACCATATTTACAATGCATATAACCTATGACCAGAATATATAAAGAACTCTTACAGCTCATTAATAGACAACACAATTAAAAAGTAGACATGAGAAGATGATAAATAGCCAGTACAGTACAAGAAAACATGTGCAACTCTAGAATCAGAAAAATACTAATCAGTACAATAATAAGATTGAATTATGCACTCATTAGGGAGATGAAGTTAATAGTTTTAAAAGCCTAGTCATGACTTTTTCTTTTTGTTGGATTCTCCCCCTTTGCATTTAATTTGTCACACCCAATGGATTCATTCTGCTGGACTTCCTGGGGTTATGATCCTCATTGTCTTTTCCTAGGATGTTGTCTAAAATTTTTTGGAGTGCTGGTTTGGTATTCATGAAGTTGCTGAGGTTCTCTTTATCATGAAAGTATCTTATTTCTCCATCCATTTTGAAAGATAGTTTTGCAGGGTACATCAATCTGAGTTGGAGGCTGTTTTCCTTTAGGGCTTGAAATACATCACTCCAAGCTCTTCTTGTCTTGAGGGTTTGCATTGAGAAGTCTGCTGTGATTCTGATGGGCTTTCCTTTGCATGTGATTTGTTTCTTTTCTCTCACTGCTTGTGGAATTTTGTTCTTCTGTTGGGTTTCTGGAATCCTAAGTATGCCTATGTGTAGATTTTTTTTTTTTTTTTATCAAGGCTAGCTGGAGTCCTATATGCCTCACTTATCTGTATGTCAAGTTCTTTTCCCCTGCTTGGGAAGTTTTCTGCCATCACTTCTGCGAACAGTTTTTTTTATGTCATCTGCACTCTCTCCTCTTCATTGACTTCAATCAGTCTTATGTTATTCTCCTTTGCATCATCTAGCAGGTGCTGGATTGATTTCCTCATGTTCACTTACAATTTTAAAGCAATTTTTCTTTTCCTGGTCACTAATTCCAATCTTACCTTCTATATCTGAAATTCTGTCCTCA
The DNA here is from genome assembly GCF_053883595.1 of Heterocephalus glaber. Lineage (NCBI taxonomy): Eukaryota > Metazoa > Chordata > Mammalia > Rodentia > Bathyergidae > Heterocephalus > Heterocephalus glaber. The sequence continues at coordinate 20,715,390 of NW_028258143.1, read as the reverse complement.
CATTGGTTCGTTCTGCTGCACAGACTTTTGATGGAGTTTTTAAACTCCTGGAAATCTGTTTGCATCTGCTTTATGGATTCCATTTGTTTCCTATGTTGGGATTCCATCACGTTCCTCAGATCCTCTATTGTTTTTATCTCTATCCTCTCTAGATTTATTAATCATGTCTTGCACCATGAGCAAAATCTTTGCTGTTATCTGAGTAATTATTTCTGATTTCATTTTTCCCAGATCCTCTTTTGTTGCCAGTTCAGAGAGTCCAGGTGGTTGAGTATCAGGTTGTTCCATCTCGTTTCCCTTTGGGATTTCTGTAGGTGATCTGGAAGTCTGTTTTTGAGGCTTGTTTACGTGTCTTCTCATTTCTGAGGGGGAGTGGGGGCACGGTGCTTCTGACGCCCACGCGGCTCACTTTCTCTGCCCTAGGAGCACGGAATGGCGGTGGGGGAGCCTCCTCCTGGGTGCTGGGACTGGCTCACCTTCTCTGTCCTAGTAGCATGGAATGGTGGTGGGGGAGCCTCCTCCTGGGTGCTGGGACTAGTGTACCTTCTTTGCTCTATGAGCGTGGAATGGTGGCAGGGGTGCCTCCTCCCAGTCACTGGGACTGGCTCACCTTCTCTGCCCTAGGAGTGTGGAATGGTGGCAGGGGAGCCTCCTCCCAGGCGCTGGGACTAGTTCACCTTCTCTGCCCTGGGAACATGGAATGGTGGCAGGGGAGCCTCCTTCCGGGTGCTGGGACTGGCTCACCTTCTCTGCCTTAGGGGTGTGGAATGGCAGTGGGGAGTCTCCTCCCAGGTGCTGGGACTGGCTCACCTCTGCCCTAGGAGCATGGCATGATGGTGAGTGAGCCTCCTCCCAGTCTCTGGGACTGGCTCACCTTCTCTGCCTTAGTAGCATGGAATGGTAGCAGGAGAGCCTCCTCCCAGGTGCTGGGACTGGCTCACCTCTGCCCCAGTAGCATGGAATGGTGGTGGGGGAGCCTCCTTCTGGGCACTGGGACTGGCTTACTTTCTCTGCCCTAGGAGTGTGGAATGGTGGCTGGGGAGACTCCTCCTGGGTGCTGGGACTGGCTCACCTTCTCTGCCCTAGGAGCGTGGAATGGCAGTGGAGCTGCCTAGAATTGCTTTTGCTATTCTGGGTCTCTTCTTGTTCCAAATGAATGTTTGGATTTTTTCTCAAGGTCTGTGCAGCATGCTGCTGGGATTCCAATTAGGATTGCATTAAATCTATATAGCAGTTTTGGAAGTTTGGCCATTTTCACTATATTGATCCTTCCTACCCAGGAGCAGAGGATGTCTTTCCCTTTTCTGATATCAACTTCAATCTCTCTTTTCAGAGTGCTATAGTTTTCAGAGAAGAGGTCTTTGATTTCTTTAGGTAGGTTGATTCCTAGGTATTTCAGTTTTTTGGATGCTATTGTGAAAGGAATTGATTGCCCTATTTCTGTCTCAGTCTGTTGTTTGTGTAGAGGAAAGCTATTGACTTTTGTATGTTGACCTTGTATCCAGCTACTTGACTGAATTTGGTTATTAAGTCTAGAAGACTTTTGGTGGAGTTCTTGGGGTCTTCTATATAGACTATCATGTCATCTGCAAATAATGACAATTTGACTTCTTCATTTCCTATGTTGATTCCTTTTATTTCTTTCTCTTGTCTAATTGCAGAGGCTAATGTTTCCAAAAGTATATTGAACAGGAGTGGTGATAGTGGACATCCTTGTCTTGTTCCTGATTTTAGTGTGAAGGATTTCAATTTTTGACCATTTAGTATGATATTGGTTGTTGGTTTTTCATAGATAGCTTTTATCATATTGAGGCAGAGACCATGTATTCCTATATTTTGTAGGGTTTTTATCATAAATGCATGTTGGATTTTGTGAAATACTTTTTCTGCATCAATTGAGATGATCATATGGTTTTTGTCCTTGGCTCTATTAATATAGTGTATTATAGTGATTGATTGATTTGCGTATGTTGAACCATCCCTGCATCCCTGGGATGAATCCCACTGGATCAGGGTGTATGGTCTTCTTGATGATCGTCTGTATTCTGTTTGCCAGTATCTTATTAAGGGTTTTTGCATCTATATTGATTAGTGAGATTGGCCTATAGTTCTCTTTTTCAATTGGGTCTTTCTCTGCTTTGGGGATCCATGTGATGCTTGCTTCCAGGAATGAATTTGGGAGTGTTGTTTCCCTTTCAATTTGATTGAAGAGTTTAAACAGTAGTGGCAGTAGTTCCTTTCTGAATGTCTTGTAGAATTCAGCAGTGAAGCCATCAGGATCTGGGCTTTTCTTAGTTGGTAAGTGATTAATTACATTTTCAACTTCATTGGTTGATATTGGGTTGTTCAGAATTTTTAGGTCTTCTTCATTCATCTTTGGTAATTCATATGTATCTAGGAATCTGTCCATTTCTTCTGTGTTGTCCATCTTATTGACGGATAGGTTCTGGAAGTAGGTGTTGATGATCCTCTGGATTTCTGCTGGGTCTGTTGTAATTTCACCCTTTTCATTCCTAATTGCATGGATTTGGGCCTTTCCTTTTTCTGACAAGGTTGGCTAATGGTTTATCAATTTTGTTGATTCTTTCAAAGAACCAACTCTTGGCTTCATTGATTTTTTTGTATTCTTCTCTTAGTCTCCATTGCATTGATTTCTCCTCTGATCTTTATAATTTCCTCCCTTGTATGAGCTTTGGCGTTGTCCTGTTCTTCTTTTTCTAGAAGCTTGATGTTCAGCATCAGGTTGTTTAATTGGGCTCATTCTGTTTTCCTAATATGCGTATTCACTGCTATGAATTTCCCTTGTAAGACTGCTTTCATTGTGTCCCATAGATACTGATATGTTGTATTGTCATTGTCATTTAATTGAAGGAACTGTCTGATTTCTTCTTTAATTTCCTCTGTGACCCATGGGTTATTCAGAAGTGTGTTGTTCAATTTCCACGTGTTTATGAAATTTTTTGAGTTTCTTTTGCTATGGCTCTCCAATTTCATCGCACTATGGTCTGATAATATATAGGGGATAACTTCAATTCCTTTGCACTTACTTAAACATATTCTATGTGTGAGTATGTGGTCTATTTTGGAGAATGACTCGTGTAGCTGAGAAGAATGTGTATTCTGATTTTGTGGTGTGGAAGACTCTGTAAACATCTGTTAAGTTCATTTGTTCAAGAGATCGATGGAGTTCTAGTATTTCATTACTTACTTTTTGTCTAGTTGATCTATCTATTTGTGACAGTGGGATGTTGAGGTCCCCTACTACAATTGTATTAGTGTATATATGACATTTCATGTCCGTTAATATTTGTTTTATATAGTTGGGTGCACTAGTGTTTGGTGCATAGATATTTATGCTTGTCATCTCTTCCTGTTGGATTGTTCCCTTTCCAAGGATGTAGTGTCCTTCTTCATCTCTCTTAATCAGTGTTGGTTTGAAATCTACTTGATCTGCAAAGAGGATAGCTACTCCTGCTTTTTTTTGGTTTCCTTTTGCATGGAGTATTGTTTTCCACCCTTTAACTTTCAGCCTATGAGTTTCCTTTTGAATTAAGTGTGTTTCTTGTATGCAGCATATTGTTGGATTTTGCTTCTTGACCCCATTCTCCCAGTCTATTTCTTTTGATTGGTGAATTGAGACCATTAACATTGGTGGTTACAACTGAAACATATTGATTTGCCATTGCCATGACTTTTTCTTTTTGATGGGTTCTCCCCCTTTACATTTAATTTCTTGTCATGCCAGATGGGTTCATTCTGCTTTGCTTCCTGGGGTTGTGATTTCAATGTCTGTTCCTAGGATATTGTGTAAGATTCTTTGGAGTGCTCGTTTGGTATTCACGAAGTTCTTAAGGTGCTCTTTGTCATGAAAGTATCTTATTTCTCCATCTATTTTGAAAGATAGTTTTGCAGGGTACATCAATCTGGGTTGGAGGCTGTTTTTTTTTTTTTTTTTTTTTGAAGTACATGCAGTACTTTTATTTTAGATATGCAAGAAAAGGTATTTCAGAATCTACTAATTTAAAGCAAACAGCTATATACAGATAACGAAAGAAGTAACATTTTGTTACAACTTAGCACACAGCATCCACAGCAAACAGGCATGAGACAATGCATATTTATGCAGCATTAAAACCAGAGGAACAACATAGTGCAGGGCAGGGGGAGGGATGGAGGGGGAGAAAAGGAAATGAAAGACCCATGTTTCCCAGTGCTTTGAATGTAGTGTCTTACAAACAAGAATGGTAAGAATGGAAATAACTGATTTGTATACCTGCCTAACACACAACACATTTTTGTAGGTCTTCCAGTGGCAAACCAGTTTGGGTAATTTCTGAAGCTACTGTTTAATGACAACTTACTTAACTCAGGACTTAAGTTCTGTAGATACAAACAATGAATTATTTGGTACTTTTTCTTTTACAATAAAATATGCTATAAGTTTTATTAAGAGCATACACAATAGTGATCGATGTTAAAGGTTTTAGTATTCAGAAATATAAAGCTATAGTTAACAAAGCTTTAAATAACATCAACTTATATAGACTATAAGATAATCACACTAAATATAGTTGTTTTCTTCAACAGTTGAACAACAAGCCACTCTCAGTATTATGTCATTGCTTATTTTGATGGAGTACTTTAGCCATATTTTCTTTGGTAACATTAACGATTTCTGTGTTTTTCTCTTATAAGATTAATCATAGATATGTGTGTATGTGTCTGAGATAAAAGTACATAGGACATATTTTATCAAGAAGAAATTAAACCAGTTGTGGACAGGAATAAGCTATATCAAGATCACATAGAGATTGAAAACAGTAAAGAAAATTACGAATGAAAAAATACAGTTGTCAAGATATTAGTTCTGAAATGTTGTATGATTATTTTACATGACAACCAGTCACCATGCTGAGGACATTTTCTTTCATAAGTATATCAGCTCTCTTATTTCCTCTGGGAAATTCTGCATACTTGATGAGTAGTCATTTAGTACACAGGGACATTAAAATATTCGTGATGTGGCTACAAGAGAAATGCATATATTCTTACACAGAGTACACAAACTGGTACAGACACAATCAGATTTCTAGAATGTTTAGTTCATGGTAAAGTGACCTAAAACTTAAGTTTTTGGTTGCTCTTGTTCTTTGGTTTATGGCTAAACACGTAACTTCTTAATGCCTAGGAGTTCACATTTATTTGTATAACTTTATATAATGTTAAACAAGGTGATCACCTACACCCCAAAATATCCTATTTATATTTAGTAGTAATACTCTGAAAAGATTTTCAGTTTAAGTCACCTAGTCAGTGCCGAGTTAACTGAAAAAACAGAATAAATCCTTCCACCAGTATCTTAAGTTCATCAGGATTTTATCACATGAAGCAGAGGATCCTAGAGGAAAATCTTGCAAGAGAAAAATGGAAGTAGTCATGCATATGGTATTTTAAATAACAGTAAAGGCTTTTAACTGTTCACTTAGCTACAAAACAGTAAGTCCAATGAATATGACTTTGAAAATAAAGATATTAATTGTTTTAAAATGGAGGCTGTTTTAGGGCTTGGAATATGTCACTCCAAGCTCTTCTTGCCTTGATGGTTTGTGTTGAGAAGTCTGCTGCGATTCTGATGGGCTTTCCTTTGTATGTGATTTGTTTCTTTTCTCTAACTGCTTGGAGAACTTTGTTCTTCTGTTGAGTTTCTGGAATCTTAACAATTATATGCCTATGTGTAGATTTTTTTTGATCAAGGCTATTTGGAGTCCTATATGCCTCACTTATCTGTATGTCAAGCTCTTTTCCCCTGCTTGGGAAGTTTTCTGCCATTATTTCTGTGAAGACATTTTTTATGTCATCTGCACTCTCTCCTGTTTCTTCATTGACTCCAGTCAGTCTTATGTTATTCTTCTTTGCATCATCTAGCAGCTGCTGGATTGATTTCTCATGTTCCCTTACAATTTTGAAGCAATTTTTCTTTTCCTGGTCACTAATTGCAATCTTATCTTCTATATCTGAAATTCTGTCCTCACATTGGCTCATTCTGCTGTGTAGACTTTCAATGGAGTTTTTCATGTCCTGAAAATCTATTTGCATCTGTTTTATGGATTCCATTTGTTTCCTATGTTGGGATTCCATCATGTTCCTGAGCTCCTCTCTAGATTTATTAATCATGTCTTGCACTAGGGGCACAATTTCTCCTGTTATCTGAGAAATTATTTCTGATTTCATTTTTTCCAGGTCCCCTTTTGTTGCCAGTTCAGGGAGTCCAGGTGGTTGAGTATCAGAGTGTTCCATCTTATTTCCCTTTGGGGTTGCTGTAGGTGATCTGAAAGTCTGGCTTTGAGACTTATTTACGTGTTTTCTCATTTCCACTGGCGGGGGGTGGCTGTTGGCACCTGCATGGATTACCTCCTCTGAGCTGGGTGAGGTGGGACAGAGGCTGGGAGCAGCTGTAGGGATGGTGGCCCAAAAGCCCTTTCCCGTGGGCTGGGAGCAGCGGGAGGGATGGTGGCTGGGAAGCCCCTTCCTCTGGTCCAGGAGCAGTGGGATGGCAGCTCAGCAGCCCCTACCTCTGGGCCCAGAGCAGTGGGAGGGATGGTGGCCGGGAAGCCCCTTCCTCTGGACCAGGAGCAGTGGGAGGGTGGCTTATAAGCCCCTACCTCTGGGCTGGGAGCAGTGGGACTCAGTACCGTGATCTGGTGGTCCGGTGTCCTCTGCGTCTTTGTAGTGTGGAACCAGGTGGCTGTTCAGAGGAGCGGGGGTGGGGGTCCAGCAGATTTTTGCCAGGGTGTGGGCTGATTCTGCATGTTCTGCGTGACTCAGGACTTTGGTAGGGCGTGCACAGACCTGCCTGTCTGCAGCCTGTGCTCAACTCTTACCAGAGGCTTAAGAAAGGGCTCTGACAGTATTGCTTCAGATCACTCTTGAGACAGAGGGTATCTGATGATCACTGACAGAGTTCCCCTTTTACCTCACTGAGGAATCCAAATAGGAATGAGATGTGTAGATTTTCTCCTGACCACCTGGACGGCCTGTCAGAAGCTAGTTTCTTCTGAGGAACCTCGGGGTATCTGCCAGAGGGTAGCCCTGGCCATGACCCCTCAGTTGTCACCTCAGTTCCATCAGCCATTGGTGTCAATGGGAGAGGGGATTACCAGGGGGCAAATGGAGAAACCTGTCCTCTGCTTTGAGAGTGGCAGCTGCCCTAAAGGCAATTACTAGCTGGCAGAGTAACCACTGTTTGGCATTCTATAAGGGATAGATAAAAACCTGAACTCTCTTTATCTGATACGATTTTATGAGACCCATTTTACAACATTCTTAAGCAACTAAGTCCAAATGCAACATAACAAAACAAGAATAAAATGTAATTTTAACAAAGGACAATGCATAAGAAAAACAAATTTGTAAATGTGTAAAACATACAATTTAAGATTAAGACACTTTTGAAACAAAAAGCTAAAACAAAGGCCAGAATTTATGGAACAAAAAGTTACAGTCTATGAAGCAAAAAGACCAAAATTAGAATCTATGGAACAAAAGCAAAATCTTACCTCACAGTAATCTTGGTGGAAAACCTCCAAAATGATACAAGGGAAGAGATGCAACTCCCAAACCTGCCAGATATCCAAAGTGCAAGTTTTTGTTTTGTTTTGTTTTTTGTACCAGGGTCAAACTTGGGACCTTGTGCTTGTGAGGCAGGCATCGGAACCACTGAGCTAAATCCCTGACCCTGAAGTGCAAGTTTTATTGAGAGAAACAAAGCTTCTAAGAGAGACAGAAGTGGGACCAGAAAGTGGGTTGCCCCTGAAACTGGTTATTCTTTATAGTGAGTGTGTCAAATGCTTTATTAGTATAATATAGTGGGTAGTTCTTGACAGAAGTCAGAAACCTGTTTTGGCTCTGCTGTTAAAATAGCATTCTTCTTAATGCACACATTCTTCATTTTCTCATCTGCAAAATGGGGGTAATAATTCCTACTTTACTGGATTGTTAAGTGAGGATTATAGAAGCATTTAGCACCATGTTTGACATTCTACATAGCTTATATCATTATCATTAATGTAAATTTCTCAAAGTAGAGACCATAATTCTTATAATAAAGTCATATTATTGAGACCAAGGAGACTGTGGCTGTTTTCATTGACTACATTATACTTTGCCAGGGACTATTTCATTCTTTTTTTGTTGTTGGTACTGGGGATCAAACTCAGGACCTTGCGCTTACAAGGAAGGTGGTGGAAACATTTAGCTAAATCTTGGCCCTATTTCATTCTTTTTAGTATGGATTGGGATAGTAGATATTTGCATTCATGGGGGGGGTTGGTAATGAGGCCTCACTGTAATTGCAGTCCATATTTTAATAATTAGGTTACTTTCAAAATGAGGCCATCCTCTTAAGTAAAACAAATAAGACACACATGTGTAAATACCGAATAATTTCTCTAGTGTGAGAAACTGAAAGTGTAATTAAGGATTAAAATGACTAAAACAAATAATTGATAATTTGAAATAGAAAAGGTTCAAAGGGGTAGGGGGTGGCAGGAGGGGAAGGGGAGAGATCAGAATTACAGGCTGGAATCTGGAAAGAATCCATAGATAGATTGTGTTTAAAAGTATAGAAAGAATAGGAAGAAAAGGGGCAAAGGGAAGGGGAAGTAGGAGAGGTAGGGGAAAGGAAAGGGAATGGAATTAATATGAGAAAATGGAAAAATGGAAACAAAGTCTTTGTAAATAGGGAGGGATGGAGGGCTTGAAGGGAGGGCAAGGGAAGGGGGAAAAATAAGAACTAAGAGAGATTATGTAAAGGTGCAAATTTCCAATGATGAATGTCATATTGTATACCTAAAATGTACCAATGATTAAAATGAATAATTGATAATACAAAATAGGAAGAAAAGATCCAAAGGGGTAGGGGAAGTGGGAGGGGTAGGGGAAAGGAAAGAAGGGAAAGGAAAAATTATGAGAAATAGAAAGAAAGGAAACAAAGTCTTTATAAATAGGGAAGGGTGGAGGGGGTGAGGGGAGGGCAGGGAATGGGGAAAAAATAAGAACCAAGATAGATCATGTAAAGGTACAAGATCCCAATGAGAAATGTAAATGTACTGTATACCTAAAATGTACCAATAAAAGAATAAAAAAATAAATAAATAAAAGTATAGGAAGAGATGCAGATAGAGACTAGGCTGGAGCTCATCAGTGGGTTGGGAAGGAAGAGTCACTGAGATCAAAGGAGAGAAGGGTGTGTTTCCAGAGGCACATACAACTATGTACAGTAAACACTACTTGATAGTGTGATAAATGACCGTTACTCTTTTATGTACTTATCATAACTTGCTGTGCTTTTCATCCTTTAGAGCATAATCCTACTTATATAAAAGAGTTTACTGTAAAACATTGTGCTGCTATGCCAATGGTAGCCTCATGTATCTCGTGTTTAACTGTGTATTTGGATAATATCAAGGGGCCATCACAGATGATTGACGTATACCTTCTCAGTTTGCACTTAGAAGCTGGCACTCTATGTGGTACTTTGCAGTACACATGGATGAAACTGCCTAATAACATATTTGTCAGATTATATTTCCATCACGTGTTACATGACTATTGAAATTTAAATTTAAAAAATTTGGCCCATGTGGAGTCTACTAGCTAATTAGAATTCTTTTCCCAGACCACTATTTGTTCAATATTAGTTTTGAAAATCTTTCTAAAACAAACCACATCCTTTGATGTCTTGTTAATGCTTGAGATGTTTTTAAAAATTATATGGAAGAATGTTTAAGTACTTTTCAGTTTTGCTTTGGTTGAGTTCTATTATATTTGAATATTATCATAATTTTTTCCCTTGCATTGCTTTTCTTTGAATAATTTTAATTTTTGTATATGTGTGTTTAATGAATAATAATAAAGTTATACATTTAAAAAAATGAAAGTTTTAGTTTAAACAAGGAATCATAATAGTAAAACTTCCCCCATTCATGTCCTCCCTTGTCCTCCTCATACCTCTAAAAGGTCCTTTCACTTACATGTTTCCAATTTGGCATTTGTAGTGGTTTCCTAGGGCTGCTGAAATAAAATATTAAAATTAGAATGGCTTAAAACAACAGAAATGTACTGTCTCATGGTTTTGGAGTCCAGCTGTCCAAAATCAAGGTGTATGTAGGCTTGGTTCCTTCTGAGGGCTCAGAGAGAACCTGTTCCATGCCTTTCTCCTAGTTACTGATGGCACCAGTGTTCTTTGGTTTGTAGGTGAGTTACTCCCAATACCCTGCCTTCCCATGGCATTCTACCCATGTGTCTCTGTACATGGGTGTCATGCAAGGATACCAGTCATGATGGATTAGAGTCCCACATTGTCTTAGTCTGCATAGGGTGCTGTGACAGAATATCAGAGGCTGGGTAGCTTGTAAGCAACAGCAGTTTATTTCTCATAGTTCTGGAGGCTGTGGAGTCCCAACATGAAGGTTCTGGAAGATTTGGTATCTGATGAGTGCTTTCTGGTTCATAGATGGAGACTTCTGTTAACTGTGTCCTCATGTATTAGCAGGGGTAGGGCAGCTTTCTGGGCCTCCTACAACATGCTAATCCCGTTCAGTAAGGCTCCAGTCTTAGAACTTAATCATCTCCCAAAGGCCTTACTACCTAATACCATCAAATTGGTATTAGGTTTCAGCATAGAAGTTTTAGGGGAGTCTGTCTACTGAGCCAGTTGACTAAATCCATTTTCAGCTCTTCATATCTGGAACTAAGGGTGAATAGCCACAGCAGCCTGGTAGATGCCCTTGGTTCCAGCTTAGCCAAACCACCTGGGAATGAGGCCTGGGCACTAAGGGGAACCTACTGAATGGAGTGTCCTAAGGAAGCAGCAGCCTTTCTTTAGGTAATGGAGAGGGTAATAAAGTTTTTCCCAAAGGGAAAACTGGCACTTTTCCACATAATGCTGATATGCTGCTGGGTAGCTAACCCTGTTCTTGAATATATAATTTCCATATGACAGGTGAACTTGTTTGGCCCTTCCTACCTAGTTAGCACTGAGTTAGAATCAACTTCTTCCAAAATGGGCTAAAGAGTGAATCACAGGCTTCATGAGTCAGATGTTCAGTTTTAGCAAGAACTTGATAGTAAGTTCACAGCTGCTTGTCAAATGGGGTGTATTTGGTGACTGTGTCAGGGATGCAAGGAGTTTAAATCCTAAGGGGCACTTCTGGGTAGAGGCTGCTTTCCTTTGCTGGAGGATCTAGTTGGTAAAATCATCAGCCACGAAGACAGGTGCCTCAGAAGGGACATCTAGGTTGTGGGTTCCTAAAGGTAGAGAATATGCTACTGCTTGCTGCATAGCTTCTAGTATAGCTAGCTTGTTTGGGTACCATTCAGGATGCTGGTTTGTGGATTAGCCAACATAAAGCACTAAGTAGAATGTCCAAGTGTGAAATGTCTCAGTCAGGGTTCAACCAGAGAAGCAAAACTAGTGTGTGTCGGGGAAACACATCTGTATGCATACAAACACATGCACACACACAGAGAAATTGGCTTATTAATTATGAGTGTTGTTGATTAAGCAGATCTGAAGTCCAGGCTGAAAGTTATGAAAGACCAATTTGGACATGCTGTGCTCTGCAGGCATGAGCTGAGCTTGTTGTCCCAGGTGGTGGGGATCAAGGGGAAGGAAGAGCAGTTTTGAACATTGTAGTTCATCCTGGCCCAGCAGACACATCACAGAGCCATCCCAGGCACATACTGACTTCAGTACCTAGAATCCCAAAGGGTGTCAGGCTTCCTTCCTGGTGGTGAGAGGCTAAAGAATCAGCCATTTTTCCTTGATGGCCAAAGGGATTGGGCATTGTGAATCCAACTGCAGCTGGGTGATGATGGAGGTGTGATCACAGCAAGTCAGGACCATTGACACTGAGTTTTCTGACTTGGCAATGAGCAAGTCATCATTTTATGTAATTGAAACTTGGAACATTAGAAGTTAGGGGTAACTGGTTTAGTTCTGACTCACCCACTGGTGCCAAATGGCAGGGAGTTTGTCCTGCAGCTCTTCCTGATTGAAGAGTCACCCTCTGGCATCATGGGCAAGGAAGTGCAAAGATCTGTAACAGTGATGCCAAACCTATTGCATGGGTGCCACAGTGGTCTATTTGTATCATTGAAAGCTCTGTTACTGTGATTTTCTTTTAATGTACAAGTTGCTTTTTTTCTAAACTAAAACTACACTATTCAGGTTTAATTGCAGTGTTGGCACTTTGCCATAAATAAGTGGGTTTTGAGTTGCAGTTTGGGCACTTGGACTCCAAGTTTCATCATCACTGATCTATAATGCGTCACTTCCTACTATATATTCAGATGCAGAAACTGCAACAATACATTGAATTGTTGTGAATGACCTTTTCCACTAGGTCAGGTTTGTTTTCTTCCCTGGTAATGGTTTGGATCTTGAGTGTCCTCTAATGGTTCTTATAATAGAGGCTTGATCCTCAGCTTGGTGCTACTAAGAGGTAGTGGAAAAATTGAAAGATGAGGCCTAGTGGGTGGATGAGTCCTTGGGGATGTGCCCTTCAAGGATATTGTGGGATCTTGGTCTCTCTCTCTCTCTCTCTCTCTCTCCCTCCCTCTCCACGAGGTGAGCAGTTTTGCTTTGCCACATGATGTGCCACCATGATGTGTCACCAAAGCAGCCAGGCCAACCCATCATAGATTAAAACCTCTCAGACTGTAAGCTGAAACAAACCTTTTCTCTTTATCAGTTCATCATCTCAGGTATTTATTTTAGCAGTGGAAAGCTGACTAACACTTCTCAAATGTTCAGACTCCATTAGCTGAATTAAGTACCACTTCCCCCAGGGCCGTGATGGTGACTTGGGTGCCTGTATCCACAGAGTTATGAAAGTTTGAGTCCCCTTTCTCAAGTTCTACAACATACTTGGATGAGTGCATTGGCTTTTAGTCCCTCGTGGGCCAGGGATACTATGGCCACTCATAATAATTTTTCTTCTTAGAGCAGATGTCAGGGTAGAGGACAAGGGAGGAGATAAGGGGATGTGGAGGGAGACTGGTCTTGCTTCAGTAATCAAGGTATTTTTACTGTCAGTCTCAGGTAGTCTGGTGGTTACTCATAGTCCAAGCTAATGGACTTTTCATTCATGCAAAGATGCATCTCACTGCTGACATTATTTGTTTCAGCTTTGGAGATTCCTGTATTTTTTTAGCTACAGCCACATTGCCTTTCACTGGGTGCCATGGGGCTGCCTCACTGTCATGATAATATCCTTTCTTCCTCCCACTCAGGGGTAGCGGGGCAACAGTCAAAGGCCTTCTGGGCAGCCTATTTCAAATCTACCTTTTGCTACTCATCGGCTAGACATTATTGAATGTCCTCTACACCTCTACACCACTTGGGCAAGAACATTTGCTGCTGGATCTTATGGAAACTTCTCATGTCTAAACCTGAGAACTTTTGTCTTTTCTGTTCTGGAAAGTCATGTCTCTGTCAGCATCCCATCCGTTTCACCAACTGTCAAGATTTGAAGGGCCTGAGATTTTACCCTGCTTGCAAACTGACAAGTCTGCTGGCAGCTCACTAGGTGCTTATTGAAGACACAAAACGTGGGTTTGAGACAAAGGACTGTGTTATTTATGGCATGTGAGCATAAGCTTGTTAAAAGAAAAACTAGACAAAATTTACCAGTTTATTTGAACAAAGAATGAGTCATTAATTGGGCAGCAACAGAAAGGTGATTCAGGGAGCTCCACTTTAGCAGAGTGAGCAGCAAGGTTTTGTAGATTAAACATAAAAACAAAATGGAGACATCATCCAATTGACTACATCTAGGTGTTTGGTTTATTAGGGTATGGTATAATGAAACATTTGTTGTCTTATTTAGATGTTTAGGGGATATCTCTGGTTGTATAATCAACTGTCTGGTTTGTTGGTTGTGGCGGGCTGAGACTTGTAGTTTATGTTGTTTTTATTTCTGCTTATAAGTTAGTTACAAGAAATGTTTGCAAGTTAGTCCCAGTTACATATGTAAGAGTTGTGGTTATAGAAACAACTTCAGACTTACCACTTCCTTCTTATTTGTTTTAACAAGCTTCATGTTTCTATCAGTTCCTTTCCCTCCATAAGTCCCACAGAAACACTGATGAGGGCCCTCAATGGATGCTGCACAGGTAGTGGGTTTGTGTCATAGTTGTAGCACCACATTTGGTAATCCAGATCTTGCTGATGGCAGGAAACAACTGGGTCAGAGACAAAGGCCTCTATTTCTGATGGCACAGCCAACAACATGAGCTTCTTATCTAGAACAGTTTCACTTTGCTCCATAGTTCCACAGAGTCAATGTAGATGTCACAGCTGTGGAGCTCCAAGTTTAGGCAGTCTAGATTCTTCATAAAGGTCATTAAGCAGCTTTACTTTGGAGGGAGATATTATCTTTATTTTACTGGAGAGTAAACAACTTGCCCTCTTTTAGTGGGGGATATGAAATCTGTCTTAGTGGGCTGGATGAAAAGCATGTCTGCTATAATACATGCAGAACTGTAAGAGACCCATGGAGAAATGTTCTCCAATACATAGTACAATAATCAACATTCTTTCTGATGATTATGAATCAAAAAATAGAATTTATATTCAGTATGCCTATCTTAAGGAAAAGAATATGAAATATTCTTTGCAAAAAATGAAGTATCCAACACTTTGGAAACTCAGCCACTCAGAATTATTTTTTGAGACTTACATGCCTTGAGCAGAGAAAACAAATGATGGTTTTGTGTACTTGTCCTAAATTGAAAGTCTGTGGATGGTAATGCTGGGTGGAATAGTAACCTCAGGTTTATTTATTTAGCATTGATTATGACTTGTTCTTAGGCATGTCCAGCTGTTTAGGTCATCATGTGGTAAATTAGTGATAGCATAGAGAAGGATATATGTAGTTGTCAGATTTAGCTAATATTTATTTTGAACCTGCTAGGATACTTACACCACCAACAGGTAGAAGATTTTTAAAAAAACTGATCTAAAACAGTTTAGGTAGAAGACTTTAAAATTATTCATAAGTTAGTGTGTTCCAGTTATCTTTCTGCAAAGTTTTATATCAGTGAAAGATGATTAACCTGATCTTTTTAGTATAATGGCACTTTGGTCTATAATATGCAAGTAAACTAAAAAAAGGCCAAGGAGTTATCAGATGTTTTGCTTAGTCCTCACAGGTCCTTGTGTATAGTTTCATATCTTAAAAATCATGCTTTTGAAAATATTTAAAGCAAACTTTTGTAATTTTTTTCTTTTTGTTGTAATGACCAATTTTTTTTTTACTGTTACCACGATCCACTTTTAGAACAAAATTTTCTCCATATAAAGATTAAAAAAAGATTAAAGTGGAATTGACATCTTCCTATTAGTCATAATCTTTTTTTTTCCCCATTAAGTTTATTGGTACATTTTCAGTATAAAATGCAGTTAGATTCATCATTGGGATCTTGTACCTTTACATGAGTATCTTGGTTCTTTTTTTTTTTCCCCTTCCCGTGCCCTCCCTTTACCCCCTCCACCCTTCCCTATTTGCAAAGACTTTGTTTCCATTTTTTTCCTTTTCTCATATTTTTTCTTTTCCCTTTTTTCCTTTCCCCTACCCCTCCAACTTCCCCTACTCCTTTAAACCTTTTCTTCCTGTTACACAATATCAATTATACATTTTTAAAATTATAATATCAAGATCTAGGAGACATTACTATGGATTTTACAGAATTTAAAAGGATATAGAAAGCATATTTCAAAAATCTTTTGAAATAAATTTGGTATTAGTCATAATCTTAAATGTGAATTGATTATAGTTTGTCATTCTTTTGAACTTTAAACCGAAATTTTATGTAAAGTTATTAACTTGCCATGGTGGTTTTCTTTAAAAGATAAACATTTATTTTCCTACCAGCAGTATGCTCGCTGCTGAGTATTTCTAGGAAGGGTAATAAAAAGAATGTAGGTTCCCCCACCATCGGTAACCTTAAACAGTTTTTTAAAGTAAAATGACATGTTTGAATGACATTTACTAGAACATAAGAATTAACTTACTTCAAAATTATTAAGGCCAGGGATTTAGCTTAGTGGCATCATGTCTGCCATGTGAGCCCAAGGTTCTGAGTTTGATTCCCAGTACTGGGGAAAAAAAAGTTAAGGAGCAATTTCCGAATCATTTGCATTTTTCTTCTAGCCGAACTCTATCTATACTTTTTACTTTGTTTTTGAGAAGAGTTTTTACTATGTTTCTCAAGCTGATCTCCAACTTCTGGGCTCAAGCGCTCCTCCTCTGTCAGTCTCTGGAGTAGCTGGGACTATAGGTGTCCAGTACCATGCCCCAGCTTACTCTATTTTTCTCCCTGGCCATCTGTGTTGATTTAATTACCTCACATAGGAGAACAAAAAACTATTTTTTACCCTATTTATTTTCTTGTTCTAAAAGGAAGGCAATGGACTCTTTGACCTATAATATTGGTTCCTTAATCCAGAGGAAAATTAAGTATTTAGGGTGAGTAATATACACAATAATTTTGTGTCTTTCTAGCTGTGCTTTTTGAGAGCTGTGCTTTTTGAAAGCTGTGCCTTTTTCATAGTGTTAAGACTGGCTGTAAAGCAAACGTATATGACAGTTTTGGTTTTACAGTACTTTCCGTATGTATGTGTGTGTGTGTATGTGGTATTGGGGATTGAACCCAGGGCCCTTGCACTGAACTATATCTCCAGCCCATTTAAAAAAAAATTTATTTTGAGACTGGGTCTTGAAAAGTCACTAAGTTGCCCAAGCTGGGCTTGAACCTGTGATCCTCCTGCTTTAGATAACCAGAGTGTTGGAATTACAAGTCTATGCCACCAGACCTAGTTTGACTTTATAATACTTAAAGAGAGGGATTAGGTATAACTATAAAATATTTCAGTTTTACAAAGTGATTCCCTCTAGGAGTTGTTAAAATCTGTTATACATCCCACTTCTTAGGCACCTGCTGGTTAAACTAGGGAAGGTTAGCCAGTGTGCTGCTGTGTCCACTCATTGTAGAAATCTCCATGTTAGCTGTTTTGTTTTTTTGGTTTTTTTGGTACTGGGGATTGAACTTTGGTCCTTGTGCTTGTGCAGCAGGCGGTGAAACCACTGAGCTAAATCCCCGGCCCCATGATAGCTGCTTTGGTCCTTGAGTGCTTTTCCTACTCTTAAAACTTCTAATAGCTCATTTTGGGTTCCATTTTCTTAGGAATAGGCCAAGAACATCCTTGCTTCAAACACTGGAAAGCAGTGCCAGGCTTAGTGGTGTACACCTATAGTTTCAGCACTCAGGAGGCTGAACTGGAAGGGTCATTTGAGCCCACGAGTTCAAGACTAGACTGTACAAGATAGCAAGACTGGGGCCGGGGATTTAGCTCAGTGGTTTCGCCACCTGCTGTGTAAGCACAAGGATCTGAGTTCAATCCCCAGTACCAAAAAAAAAAAAGATAGCAAGACCTTGTTATAAAAAGCAAAGTAAATGGTGGAAAGCAAATAGACTGTTACTTGGTAAGACAGTCCGTCTTAATTATTGAGCAGATTCTGTGTTTGTAAATTCACCTCCTCACTGGAATATACCTGTAATCCAATCCCAAAAGCAATATTCAAGGTACTTTGTCAGTCATCTTTGAAGATTGCAGAGCAGTGAAAAATTTGAGTCTTCCCAATGTTTTATGTTCCCAGCTGAGGTCAAACAAGCCAGTGCTTTGCCTTTTTTCTTTAGCTCTCATACTCTAAACAAGTATCCAGTTTGTGCCCATATTTTGCTCATTTTTGATGATTCTGCTGATAGGATAATGCCCTTAAGTGTAGTGCTGAAGTGCTGTCAAGTGTCCTAAAGTGCAAGAAGGATGTGATATGCCTTATGGAGAAAACATGTGTAAGATAGGCTTTGTTCAGATGGAAGTTACAGTGCTGTTGGCTGTGAATTTGATGTTAATGAATTGACAGTGTATATCATATAAAATATCTGTAAACAGAACATGCATGAAGTGAGGCTATGAATGACTGACAAAACTCTCATGACCAGAGGCTCCCAGGAACCTAACTGTTTCTCCTAGGAGCAATAGTTCAGGATTTTCTAATTCACTCTTCACAGCCAACTTTATAGACTAAAGTAACTACTGTGAATAACCAGCATGAACTGTACTTACATGTTTGGCTTTTTTTCTTTTTGAGTTGATAGAGATTAATCTAAAGTCAACAATCAAGTATTTTGTGAGCACACATGTTTGTGCTTATTGTAATCCTAACCTCTGAGGTTTTAAGTAATATGCTAGTTTTTTCTCCTGGAGTCACCTTGCTAGTTTATGGCTCTTCAGTTGTGAGCTCTGCCATGGTTTCCCATGCATCATTGGGAGGGTTAGGCAGCCTCATGGCAGCTTGTCCTGGCTTTCCTGGATTGTGAATTTCTACTGTAGACTCTGAGTACTGAAGGCTGAAGGCCCGTATCAGCTGAAGGGCTGAAGACTCCCAAGCCATGAATCCTTCTTTACTGTGTTGGTGTCTGCACCAGAAAAGCAGCCCTTAATTCCCAGTAAGGACCAGGAAAGGGACACTGGGCTGCTCTGATGCAGTGATACTTTGGAGAACTGGCTGTCTGCTCCATAAGGTACCAGTTCAAACTTGTTTTTAGGTAGGGATGTTTAAAAACCTTTCTAAGCCCCAGGTATTCTTACTTTTCAAAGCCCTACCCTGCATTATATTATTAAAATTCACTCCTTTTGCACATTAAATTGAACATACATGTAATTATGAAGAGAACTGAGTTGTTGATATTTAAGTATTAATTTTGGTTTAAAAATGTTTTGATATTTTGAACTAATATCTTTTTCCCCAGGTCTGAGGCTTCATTTTCTCTCTTTTTCTTTCTTTCTCCCTTCTTCCTTCCTCCTCCTTTTGTTCTCTTCTCCCTGTCTCTCCTCCCTCTTTTTCTCTCCTCTGCTTTCTTGCTTCCTCCTTTCCTCTCTCCCTTCCTTTCTTTCTTGGGATTCCAGACTCTTGAGCATGTTAGGTAAAGATTCTACTCAGCACTTAAACTTTTCCCTGGGCCCCAGTCTTTAGTATTACATTTTTCCATTCAGGAAAAGGAAGAATTCAGGTTTTCCTCAGCCTCTGGTGGACCTATGGTTGGGTAAAGGAATATAAACCACACAGTGTTCTTTCTTTCAAGAAGCCTGCTGTCTTGGCCCCTTCAACAGTGACTTCAAGATGGCAGCGGACATAGCTCAGCCTTAGAGGAGCGGCTGATGACCTCAAAGGTGCCCTGCAGAAGATGGTTCCTTGGCTGAGTCTGGAAGCATGCCTAGTTGAGAAGTGAAGAGGGTGAGGTGGATGGGGTTTGGAGGCAAGCCAGGAGAGGAAAGGTATGACTTGGGAGCCATGAGTTGCATTGTCACTGGAGGAGTGTGTGAAAAATAGGTTGTAGTGATGACAAATTGTGTCCAAGAGTCAGGGAGTGGCTGAGTGTGGGAAGCCGTTTGTGTCAGCTTAGACAAGTTCAGACTCCTTCTGTACATGTGACATGCTTCTGGTGGCTCTGACTGCCAAACACTGGATTGATTTGATATCTGTCAGTACATATCAGGAGTATAACTGCATTGAACCCAGGGCCTCTTGCATGCTAAGCATGCACTATCACTTTGCTACACCTCCATCCTAGGCTCCGTCTTTTAAAGCTTTCACCATTCCCTTACATGACCGCACTGTGACAATCAGCCTTACAACACATGAACCCTGCAAGGGACACACTCAAACTATGTCCAAACCATGGCAGTGTCCATAGATGTATTAGTATATGCAGGGCACTTTAATTTATGTGTGACATACTTTACTTAACTAATTTTTCATTGATATTAGAGAGATTATAATTTTGTAAATGAGTAGAAACATTTCAGTGAAAGAAAATCTTCCTCCAATGCACATATTTATATTCATATACTCTCTTAAAATGTTTTTGTTATGAAAAATTTCAAGCATATACAAATGTAGAATAGGGAGGTGTATTTGTTTGTTTGCAGTGCTGGGGATTGAACCCAAGGTCTTACACATGCTAGGCACATGCTCTACCACTGAACTACCTGCCCAGTTTGAGTCCTGTTCTTTTTTTTTCCTTTTTTTGGTGCCAAGGATCGAACTTGGGTCCTTGCGCTTGCGAAGCAGGTGGCAGAACCACTGAGCTAAATCCCCGGCCCTATACAATAGGATTTTTTTTTTTTGGTAGCCGGGATTGAACTCTGGTCCTTGTGCTTGCAAGGCAGGTGACGAAACCACTGAGCTAAATCCCCGGCCCTTGAGCCCTATACTTTTAATACACACTTCCAATATTTTTTTTCCTCTTCCAGGGTATTTGAAAGCAAATACCAGTCATTATATAAGTTCACCTATATATCCTTAATCTTTTAAGATAAGAACTTAAAATATAACCATACTTTCTATATAAACAGATTTAACATTAATTCCAAATATTATCTAGTACTATGCAAATCAGGATTCATATAAAGTCTAAATGTTGTATTGGTTGATACGTTTAAGTTTTTCTAATCTAAAACCTTCCTCCCCATTATTTCTTGGATGATATATTTGTTGAAGAAACCAAATCATTTTTCCAGTGGGCTTTCTCACCATCTGAACTTGGCTGAAAGCCTTCCACTGTGTGCTGTCCTAACGTGTCTCCCATAACCTATCATGGCTGATAAATGGAGATCTGGAGGCTTGATTCATTCATTAAGATTGATTACTGTTTTCAGATGTGGTCAGATACATCCCTATTTTAAAGTTCCCTATCAGTTTTTACCTGATGGTTTTAGTACCCCATCATTTATGTATTGCCTGCATTTATTACTTCTTTAGGGTTTTCAGGATGACAGCTTTTATTTTGAGATAATTGTAGTTTCATGTGTAAGAGGTAATACAAAGAAATTCCTTACACATTCTTCACATTTTCTCCAATGATAACACCTTGGCTGGAATATAATCTACTGTCACTACCAGGGGGTTGACATTGATACCATCCATGGTATCAATTTAGATTTCACTAGTTTTATATACACTGTGTGTATATGTATGTGTGTGTCAGTGTATATGCATTTAGTTCTGTGCATTTTATCACATGTGTAGACAAATGTAGGTGATCTTGCAGTGAAAAAACATTTCCATCACAAGGATTTCTCATGCTACTCTTTATAGCCAAAGCCACCTCTTTCCCTCTCCTTGCTTAACCCTGGAGATACTAATCTTTCTGAATTTCTATAATTTTGCTATTACTATAAAGAAAAATACAGGAAATTACATAGGTACCTCCTTTGAAATTGGTTTTTTTTCATTCAGTTTAATTCTCTTGAGAGCCATCAGACTGTTACATGTACCAATAGTTTATTCCTTTTTATTTGTATTTCTAACCATTAGAGAACATTCATTTGTTTCAATTTTGAGAATTATATTTGGATGTGCTATAAGCATTCATATACAGGTTTTGTGTCAACCTAAGTTTTCATTTTGTGGCATAAATGACCAAGAATAGAATTGCTGCGTTATATAATAAATATGTTTAGTTTTGTACAAAGCTACCATATTCTTTTTCTGAATGGCCGTGCCATTTTGTATTCACTCCACCAATGAATGAGATATCTAATTTTGCCAGCATTTCAGTTATTGTGTTTTATTTTAGTCCTGATATCTTTGTAAATAATAATTTTAAAATTCTATTGTTTTTTCTAATTTTTAAAGATAATTCTTTTATAAAGAACTTTTCCTTAAGAGGTGTTTGATAACCACGAACTATAGTCTCTTCAAGAAAGGAAGAAAAAATATTCAGTTTTCTTTTTTGTTTACCCCTCCCACAGCCAATTTTCAGAAAAACAAACAAACAAAAAACAAAAAAACCCCCAACCAAATCTGTCCTCCTAGCCTTCTGAGTGACTAATTAGCCTTTTAGAAAACTATCATTATGAATTTGTGGATTTAAAATATATTTGATGTGATTATCTTCACAGGGTGAATTACTAGAAGAATAATTGTCATATGAAAGGGTAGGAAAATATAAATTTTTTATTTAGATTACTCTTTTCATCTGTAGAAAGGCTGTACCATTCATGTTCTTAGCAAAGTATATAAAAATATTTATTTTTCCATATCCTTGCAACCACTGATAGTTGGCCAGTTTTTTATTTTTATTAATTTGATGGCCCTTGATCCTAGCATTGCACCATGAATCAATCCCAGGGTCACACACTCTAGATCCAGCCACTTCTGAAAAAGCCCCATCTATGACTACATGAGGCATTGGGGGGACATCTAGACGCAAGCTGTAACAGTTACCTTTACCTATGTTACTATTAGGATATTTTCTTTTTTTTTCTTTTCTTTTTTTTTTTTTTTTGGTACCAGGGATCAAACTCAGGTCCTTGTGCTTGTGCAGCAGGCGGTGAAACCACTGAGCTAAATCCCAGGCCCTATTAGGATATTTTCTTTCATTTTTGTTTTCTTATACCTCTCAACCTTTTCCTTGATGTTTTCTGCTTTCTGTTTGCTTAAAACTTTTCTTACCTTAACATTATAAAAATAGGTACCTATTTTTGGTGCATCTCTAGGATTTTATTGTTATATTTAAATATATCCTCCATGGACAACTTATTTCTACATCAAGAGTAAGTAAGAATCCAGCATTATGTTTTCTCAAATGTCTAACCAGTTTTCCCAATTCCAGTTTATTAAATATCTTCTCCCATGAACTCTGTATTGAACTCAAATCCATTTACTCACCATTTGAGAAGAGGCCTAGTGAGTCAAAAACAAGGTTTTGGGGTCAGGGGAAAGGCTTATTTGATAAGCCAGCAGAACCAAGAAGATAGTAAGGTGGTGCCCAAAGAAAACCCTCAGAACCCTCAGCCTGTTTCATGCTTCTTCTATTCTTGGACACAGGGTAAAGAAGTGGGGCTTAGGAAGGCTGGCATGAAATGTTGTGGAAGCTGGTATTTGGCAATCTGGGTCATGATGCTTTTGTAAATCTTGAAAATATTTCAGTTGTTCTTATTTTGGTATCTTCAGCTTTGAAGAGATGAGAAAGATCTAATTAGGGAAGTCTTGAGTAAACCAACTTTTTGCTACCAATTCCTAGCAGATTCAGTAAAAGACTAACATGTCTACATGCAGAGTTGAACAGAAACAATCTAACCTAAAGGTAAGGTAGGTAGCAAAGGAGGCAGAGACAATACAGACACAGAGGTGCAAAGCTTTGTCACCCTATTTTAGTCACTCATTAGACACCTGCACAGGCCCAAATGAAGTCTGTGCTTCCAACACAAGCAGCCTTCAAGTCCCTAAAAAGTAACCTAGGTCATCGTCATCATTATAACGCATACTTCAGTGGTGTCATCCACAGCAAACCTACTTGGGGACTAATGACATATTGCTTGGCTACATGACCTCAAAAATTATGTAGTGATTTTTTGTTTGGTACTGGGGATCGAACTCAGGACCTTAAGCTTGTGAGGCAGGCGGCGGAACCACTGAGCTAAATTCCTAGCCCTATGTAGTGATTTTTAAAGTCTTCTACAAGCAGGTAAAGCTGGAGGGTTTGTTTCAGTTTTTCCTTGGCTACAACTGAATTGCCACTTTTATCCTAAATTTTATGTAATGTTGAGTCTATTTCCGTTTTATATTACTTTCTGTCAATTTATCTATTACTGCTCCATTGTCAGTTTACACCGTTGATTTTACCATTGACATCTTTGTTATTGGTGTTTGTGAAATTATGATACTCATATCAACTTATTCATGTATGACTATTGCTTTGTAATTTGTGTGTGTGTGAGGTGGTGGTGGTGGTAGATAGTGGGGATGGAGCTCAGGGCCTTGCATGTGCTAGGCAAGCCCTCTACCACTGAGCTACCACTCTGGCCTCTATAATGTGTATTAATAATGAGTGGTGCCTCTCTTTTTCCTTCCATGACTTCGTTGGCAGAGCTCATAAATTCGACCAGATGAATTTTAGAAATATTTGTATTAGGTTCCTCAAATATCCCCTTCATATTTTGATTGTGATTTTATTCAATTTACAGATTTAGGAAGAACTGGTTTCTTTATAATTATGAACCTTTATACTTAAGCACATAGTCTTTCATTTATTGAAATCATGTTTTATATCTTTAATATTTTTATAATTTATCCATGACCTTATTTCTGTTTGTCATTTGTCAAAAGGCCTTTAAATTTGATCAAAACTTTTTAAAGTATTTCAGACCTTCTGGGAAAAATGTATTTATAATCTATAATATTAGGTTTGTAAGCTACCTCCCTTTGCTAACAAGCTTTATTTCCCACCATGCTTAAGTCAAATTAGATCATGATTTCCTTCTGAAAAGCTATTGTTTACTTACTGAGTTAAGTTACAACAAACTTCTGAGGAAGATGATAATAAATTGTTGACCAAAATTGCATGCAAATGCAAAGTTGGAATTTTATATAAAAAATTCAACTGTTCTAATACAGTATCTGGGAAAATTTTTATTAAGTGACAAAACAGACCTACAGTTATAAAATAGTTTCATAAGGCATGCATCTGCCAGTAGCTGGGTCTCCTTGGTTGGACTGTTTTTTGATCCATTTCACTGTGCTTGAGAATTTATTATCTTTACCTGCTACTTATATGAGTTGTTTTAATGCTGAAACCTATCTATCTATCCCAAGTAGAATAGTAGTGATAAAAACAGTTACTTTTTACTGAGGTCCTCCTATGTGCTAGGAGCTGTCTGAAAGTGCTAGGCACTTTCACATATGTTAATTTCTTAAATTCACTGAAGGACTTTCTAAGAAATTCTCATTCTACATATCAGACAGTTACAATAAGAGATAGAGTTGATAGTTAATTTAAATATGTGCAGCTGGAGGCTCTTTGGGGGCCATGGGCTATATTACAGGTTCCCTAGGATATGTGGGGGTAAAAAGCATGTGGGTGTAGTCTGGGGGTAAGTGGAGGCAGAAGTGGTCCTAGTTGTAGCAAATCTGTTGACACTGCTGACACACACCAGTCTTTTATAATACAATGCTTCATTCTCAGGAGCTATTCTCCATTAAGTATGTTAATAGTGTTTTAGGGAATAATACCAGAGATGAAATATGAAATATTATATCTCCCAACCTGTTAACTGTCTGATACGCCAAGTTCTTGTTCTCTAGAAATTGAAGACTGAGACCTAGGAACAATGGAGGTTAAGAGTAGGAAGATATTTATTAATAGGAGAGCTCTTGAGGGGCAGGAGGGGACCCAAGTGGGTAGCCTGGGGAACCCCACTTTACAGAGGAACTTTATAGGGTGAAATCCATGTGAGTACAACATGGGCTACAGCCATGAGCATCCAATAAAGTTACAAGTATATCACTTGGGTAATGGTGGTCCAGTTGGGAAACAAGTCACGTAACAAGTGTGGATGGAAAGAACAAAGATTCTCCTAGGAAGTGGGGAGGTCCAGAGGTCTCTGGTCACCCACTGGGGTAGTTGATGTCTATCTAGACTTCATTAGGCTCAGTGTTTGTTCTTTGAGGAAGTATGTAGATCTGGTCATGTTGTCTTTAGCGGAGGCCTGGTTTTCTGCCGATGTGTCTTTGGTACAGCTGTGGTGTGTTTCACCTTTGTCTTGACCCTCTCCAGGACCTAGCCCTATCTGACTGCCTGTAGTATTTCTACCTAGGTCATCTATCTATAATAATATGTTTAAAATTTTTATTTTATAGATGCTGAACTGCTTTACTTGGTAGATTCCAGGGTCATATTTTCTGGGGTACACAGCTAAGTTTATTAATCTCTAGACAAGATTATAGGGTAAATCATTATTTTTAGGGAAAATCTATATTCAGGTCTTTTAAAACCACTCAGTTATGAATAATATTCTACTTATAATTATTTTTTATATATTCAAATAGTTGGACCTTTTACTATTGTACACAATATGCTGTGTATTCTCCCAAATTAAGCAAAATATTTTTATAAGCATTCTATAATTCAGAGACTTTTCAGACCAAATTAATTTTGCTTATTTGTGTATGTTTTGAAATATTTTACACATTCTAACGGGAATAAATAATAATATAGTATCCATATACCTAACATCTTGCTTAAGGGACTGAATGTCATCAGTATAACTGAAGCTCCTGTGTACCCCTCTCCAGTTGCATAATTCTGCCTCTGCCTCAGAACTAGCAATTAATTATCTGCTTTTATTTTTTTAAATTTAAAAATTTTTTAAATTATTTATTTATTTTTTTGTACTGGGGATTAAACTCAGGTCCTTGTGCTTGCGCAGCAGGCAGCGAAACCACTGAGCTAAATCCCTGGCCCAATTATCTGCTTTTAAATATAACAAATGTTTTTGAGCTTTGTTGAAATGATAGTGTACACTGCAATTTGCTTTTTCTCACTCAACATCATACTTTTGAGATTTGTCTATGTTGATATATGTAGTTCTAGTCTGTTCATTTTTATTGTTTGTAATGTTTTGTTGTATGAATGTGCCATCATTTGTTTATTCATTCTTCTGTTGATGGACAGTTAGTTGTTCCCAGTTTTTGCAGTTAACAAACCATGTTGCTCTTCTTTTACAGTTCCCCTGTGTGTGTTTGTAAGATATTCCATAAGGTGTCTGCCTATGAGTTGAATTGCTGGATTAAAAGGTATGCGTATTTTCAGCTTTACTAAATGTTGCCAAATTATCACCAAGAATGTTATTCATTGGGATGCCCACCTTCACTGATTAGATTCTCTTACTGTTCTATATTCTTGTGAACATTAGGTATTGTCAGACCTCATTGTGTTATTTTATGAGTAATAAATCTCATTGTTATTTTGAATCACAATTAGTAGTAAGGTTGAACTTCTTATATGTATTATTATTACAGATGTTTTTTCTGTAATAATATTGTCAGCCCTTCTTATCCATGGGTTCTGAGTCTACGGATTCAACCAATTGCAGATCAGGAATATTGGGGGAAAAAATTGCATCTGTACTAAACCTGTAGACTTTTTTTATCATGTCCTTATTCCCTAAATGATACAATATCACAACTCACTACATAGCGTTTACATTGTTTTTGTTTTGTTTTTGGTACCGGAGATCGGACTTGGGACTTTGTGCCTACAAAACAGGCATCAGAAACACTGAGCTAAATCCCCGGCCCCTAGCGTTTACATTGTACTAGGTATTATAAACAATCTAGAGATGGCTTAATGTATATAGCAGGATATACTTAGGTTATATGCAAATACTATGCCATTTTTATATAAAGAAATTCTGCATCTTTAAATTTTAGTATCTGTACTTTTATTGTATATAATGGTTGATAAGATATAAAGTTGAAAGTAGCATGACATAGTTACTATTAGATAGCACTATACAATATTTGTATCTATAAAACACTGGCAACTATGCAAATTTTCTTGAAAGTTATACTTTTTGATTTTCTGATAGTATTTTAAGAAACACTATGGCAGAAGATCCTGCCATTTTAGGAGTTAAGTTGATGCTTGAATCCTGGCTCTATTATTTACCAACCTTATGACCTTGGACAATTTATGTAATCTGTCTATTTGTTTGTCATTGAAATGGGCATAATCCCTTGTGGTTTGATGAGAGAGGTGAGATAACATAAACACCTGGCACGTAGGCCTGGCATTTAGTTTTAGGAAGAGATACACATATTCAGCTTCAATAATATAAAAGATGGATGATACCTGGTAAGTACATAAATTAGTCCTGACATCCAGCAGTATTTGTGAGATTATAATGCTGCCTGTTGATAGTTGATTCTGATATAAATATACTTTCATCTCAAGGCCAAGCAGGAGTCCAGTGGCATGGAAAATCCAGAGCTGTCCTCTCTCTGCCATTTATCTGTGTTTGGCTGGCCTGGTATTCCCCGTATACACATGCATGTACACATATATGTACATGCACATATATGTACATGTACATATACATGTACCAGCCTGTCATTTCTGTTCATCTTCTGTGCTCTGTCATTTTTCTGCAGGCCGGAACATCTGTGATAGTGACAGATCTCTCTGGAATCATAGTGGTTGCAAGGACTTAACCTTGGGACCTTTGTGTATACCCTGGAATCTAGCTCCATTTGGGACCTCCATCAGTAGCCACAGAGTATGGAAGAAATTGGCTGGGGGCTTGAGAGCTGATAGTGGGACTGCTGAGCAGTCACTTGTTAATGATTGTGAGTTGATTTCATTTGTTCTTGTATCTTGTGCCATAGGAAATTTCTTCACATGGCTGCTGAAGAAGTGACAATTACAGTTCGCCTCATTCGTTCATTTGAGCATCGCAATTTCAAACCTCTAGTGTATCATGGAGTTAATTTGGACCAAACTGTAAAGGAATTTATAGTATTTCTAAAGCAAGGTATGGATCATTAGGATCATTTTGTTTTATTAGTGTTTTGGAAAAAAAGTTGGCTTTGATGTTAATAACCTTTTGAGAAAGCGAGGCATGATGATGCAGGGCTATAATCACACACAATGTGCTAGAGGGTTGAGGTAGGAGCATCACAAGTTTGAGCCCAACTTGGGCAACTTAGTGACTTAGTAAGGATTGACTCAAAAACAACAACAACAAAAAAGGGCTGGGGATATAGCTCAGTGTGAAGGCCCTGAGTTAGTCCCCACTACCCGCCCCCCACACACATGCACACAGACATGCACTGAAAAGGGTAACTTTGGAAGGTATTAATCTAGAATTGAGGCTAAGTGCTAGACTGGCTGCTATTCTGGGCCTATCAGCCTGCCAAACTTTCTCAGTGAGTAGAGTGTGTGTCTTCAGTCGTGATTGTTACTATCATATTTGACTTGAAAAATAATTCAGAACTTGGCTGGAGTTTTAGCTCAGTGGCATCATGCCTGCCTGGTAAGCACAATGTCCTGAGTTCAATTCCTAGTACCTGGGAAAAAAAATTAAGACCTAAGTTTACTTGAATGGGTTTATGTCTTTGGAGGTTAACAAAGGAGTATGGTATAGCTGATTGTGTTACCTAGCTAGGCAGAGAAGGGGCCTGTGGGACATAGCAGGAAGGAAGCAGAACCCTGTACAGCCAGGAAACCCAGAGAGGTGTTGAGTCATCAAGGTCACAGAAATGGCAACCATTCTACCAGTGCTAGTTTATCATTTTGAACTTAGAGTTGGCAAGAAGTTAATCTTCCTTTAAATAGGTCCTCAATGGGGTTTTCACCTCTGTTTTTCATTATTGAAGTGGCCCAATCATTAGTATTTAATAAAACACCCAGCATAGCTTTTATTAATTTAATTGAAGTGTAATTTATTTGTGGTGCAATGTACATATCTCAGTTTGTGGTTCCATAGGTTGACAAATGCATGACTTTAGTCTGACTTAATTTTTTTTACTTTGTTATAATTTCAGACTTCCAGAAGAGTTGTAAGAATATTAATTGTAGATGTTTTTATGCAAATTCCTCCAACATTAACATATGGTTTCCTTAGTTTTTATTTATCCTTCTCTTTCCTCTGTCTCACTTTCATCACCACTTCCAGCTTTTTATTTATTTAGTTTTTCTTTCTGGATCACTGAGAAGTGTATTGAGATGATTCCCCCTTACCTCTCAGTATTTCAGTGTGTAATTTCCTAAGTGAGGAATTCACTTTCTCTTTTGTAATAAAGCATAATGATCAAGCTCAGGAATCAAGCTTGACATTGTAACAGTACTGTTATCTGATGTACAGACTTCATTGAGATTTTAATTGTCCTAATTAGGTCTTCATTACAAAAGAAAATCTAAGGTCCTATGCTGTATTTAGTTCCTTTGATCTGGACTACTTCTTTAGCTTTTATTGTGTTTTACCACCTTGCCAAATTTACATAGGATAGGCTATTTTTTAGAATGCTCCTCTGTTGGGTTTGTCTGATGTTTTCTCATAGTTTAGACTTAGGTTCTGCCTTTTGGCAGGAAAAATCATTAAATTGATGCTGGTGTCTTCTCAGTGCATCACACCAGCCTCGGTTCTATTGATCAGTGAGTGGTGCTAACACATCAGTTGGTTAAAGTAGTTTCTGGCGAATTTCCATATTACAAGTTTTTATTGTAATTGAAAAGTATCTTGTAGGGATATAGCTTGAGACTACATGAATCTCCTGTTACTTCTCAAACCTTTAGGCACAAGTTTAGCATTCTTTGGTGATTCTTACCGGCATCAGTAATGATGATGATGATTGATAAATGGTGATTTTTCTGATTCTATAATTTTACATGTACTAGTTAGCTTTCTACAGTAAGGGAGAACTTTCTACATTCTCTCCCTCTTTTATTTAATGACTTGTTTATATCACTGTGGGCTCATGGATTCTTTATTTAAAGGATTATATTCTCTATTATCATTAGGAATCCCTTCAGGCAGGTTCTCGTGACATTTTAATATGTCCCCGTCATTCTTTGAGCACTTCTTTACTTTGGGGTATAACAAGATGACTTGTTATCTTATCATATTCTTTCTCTGCCACAGGCCTGGGATCAGCCATTTCTCTGAGAGATCTAATTCCATTATTAGAGATTTGAAAAATCAAGATTTTGGTTTCAGTGTGTGCATTGTAAATGTGTAAATCTTGCTTTTTATTTGTATTTATTTATTTTGTAGTACTGGAAATTGAACTAAGGGCCTCTCACATTTGAGGCAAGTGCTCTTCCACTGAGCTACAATCCTAGCCCTAGCTAACTTTTAAAAATGTAGTGAATTCTCAACATTTTATTTCCTGTTTGTAAAAAAGTCTACTTCCTGGGCCAGGGATTTAGCTCAGTGGCTCTGCCACCTGCCTCACAAGTGCAACGACCTGAGTTTGATTCCCAGTACCCAAAACAAAACAAAACAAAAGTCTTCTTCCTAACCTTTCTAATTCCTCATATAATTTTGAGTAGTTTTGCTATTTTGTATTATTTGAGTAAGGGGTAGGTAAAACCTAACTATGAGGTGTGATTGAAAAGTATAATCAATATTTAAATTTAAAAAACTATTACAGAAAAGACACATTGCCATTAATCTCCCTCAGAATACCCTCATTTCAAACACACTTACGCTGTCATTCTTGTCACTTTCTGAAACAAGTTTTGAAGGCTTCTTTTGTGAGTATCTTTAGCTGGATTGTAGTGGGCAATTTCCTGAATCCATTCAAAACATTTACCTCTCATGATTATTTTGACTTTGGGGAAGAGTCAAAAATCACATAATTTCATATCTAGTGAATAAGGTGGATAAGGACACACTGTAATATTTTCATGAATGTGCCTTTCCATTGGGTGGCACTTGGCAGTAGCATTCACTGAGAATTCACAGAGGCCTGTGTAGGTGTCTGATGAGTGACAAAGCTTTGAATCTCTTTCCTCACATTGTTTCTGTCTTCTTTGCTACCTTAACCTTTGGTCAGATGATTCCTTTTCAGCACTGCATGAAAACACGTTAATCATTTAGGAATGTTTGTCTGGAATTGGTAGTGAAGATTGACGTACCCTAAACAACTGGTTTGCCCTAATCTCTACCGCCTTCAAAGTTGAAGACACCAAGATAAGATCTGAAATATTGTCAATATTTACAGGAGCATCACAACTACCATGTTTCACAGTGTCACGTTCCTAACCACAGGAGAGGCGCATAGGTGGCTCCAGCCATCAGTCTTTTCCTGTCCTAAGACCACCTCTGTCCCTCTGCCTAAGGATAGAAGGAGCTTGAAACTTAATCTAGTTAAAATGATTTTTTAGGGTGCTGGGCTGCCATCATCTTGTTTTGCTAGCAACCTGAATAAATCTTTTTCTTTGCTCCAACAACTCATCCTCAATTCCTTGGACTCCTTTTTGGGCAGTGAGTAAACAGATTGGGTTCTGTAGCAAGTCTACTTTGCAGTGATTATTTAAAGGATTTCATATAAAGAATTATTAAGGAACTACTGGCCTACATACAGTGCATATATTTTTTATTGCCATATTCTTAATTATCAGAGGAAAACTGATAGAAGTAAGAGGTAATGTAGGGGGAAAAACAATATTTTTCTAAAATCTCACAATTTCTTATTAAAAGGAAACCCAGTGACAAAAGACTGATTAAGAAGAGAAAGACAAGTGGTTTATTAACAAGTGTATTCCATGTATGTATGGGAGACACCGTAGGATTAATTCTCAAAGAGAAGGCTTTAAATCCCAGCTTATATGACATCTTCAACAGGAGCAGTATATTCTTAGAGAAAGCAGAGGCAAAGGACTTTGAGTCCTTAGGAGCAGGAACTTGTGGGAAGGGAACAGATAAAGTTAGTGAAGCTCTCTAGTGTAAATCTCTGGTTCGATCTGCCTGTGGGTGTGGGTTAAAGTTGTCTTCAGTGGTCAACCTTTGTTCTCCTTGGTAGAGAGGAGAGGGGGTGTAAACTGTGCTTTTAGAGCCAGGGGTTTAGCTCAGCAGTTTCACCACCTGCTGTGCAAGCACAAGGACCTGAATTTGATCCCCAGTACCAAAAACAAAAAAACTGTGCTTTTAGGTAAATGGAGGAATGAGAGCTTTTCTGCCTCTGTCTTTGTCTCAAAATGATCCTTATAACAAAGAGGTGGCATGTTCTGGTCTCTCACAGTGTCCGTTACAGACTGTCCTACTTTTGAGAGATTATCACCCAAAGCATATTCAGGTTTTGAATTAAAAACATTCCTACATTAAAAAAAGTGGTTTTTTTTGTGTGTAGGTAAGGGTCACAAAACTTCTTGGTGTTGATACAGTGAGTACTGTGATGTTCTTGGTACAGGCAGAACAAGTTCCTCTTGAAGTCCTTGAGAAAAAAAAATGTAATTTTCAAGCTGCTGCAGAGGCAGGGGAAGCTTCAGTCTCTCCAGGGTTGCTATGTTCTTTTATCTCTAGTACTACAGAACGTCTTTCCAGACAGCAGCAGTTGGACCCATCATAGCCAGATGCTGAGTCTGCTCAGATTGTTCACCTGTGACATAATCATGGCAGGCATATTTCAGTTGTGCAGGTGGGGAAGTGTGTTCTACTAACTGTAAAAGGTGAATATGGGGGATAGAGACTTTTTTGAGCTGCAGGTTCTGTGCCCAAGCTTACCTTTGTCATCTGATTGGAGGTTCTGTGGAATTCTGAAATCTTGGTGGGCTGTGTGTTTGCATTTTATGAATTGTGTGCACAACAAAGATCAAATAGTCTGACACCAGGAATTTTTTGAAATACTACTAATAATTAGTAACTATATTAGTTAACCTATATTAGTAACCTATATTATTATTATTATATCAATGTGTTGTACACGTTAGTAACCTATATTAGTTAACCAATATAGGTATTATATGAAGAATTTTACATAGATAAAGTGTTCACAGTATCTCTATAAAGTAGAAATTATTACTATCTGTTCTACATTACATGGCTAATAAAAAGTATAGCTGCAAATCAACCCAGGCAGTTTAACTGTGAGATATGTACTCTTTGTATGTGTTTGTATTTTAATCTGAAAAAATATTCAGAATCTAGCAGAATGAAATTAAATGTCAGTATTATTTCCTTTTATTTTATTATTGGCATATGTTTGCAATACTTGATATTTTCATTCATTTGGGGGAGTTGGTGCATAAAGGTAACATATCTTGGTTATTTTCATTCTCCTTCCACTCCTCCCCTCTCCATTCCCCTCATATCCTTCCTCTATTCCAAAAAGTCTGCCTTGATTTTACTCTTTATTTATACTTGGGTTTCTCATGTAAGAGAAGCTATGTGATATTCAGCTTTTTGTATCTGACTTATTTTTTAGCATTGTGGTCTTAAGATCCATCCATTCTCCTACAAATGACAGGAATTCATTATTTTTTATGGTTGAAGAAAATTCTATTTTCTTTATTCATTAGTCTGTTGATGGGCATCTTTACAAATAGTATAAAACATCGCTTGTTGATAAATTTCAAAAACCATAAAATATTTGTTTTTTAGTCAGTGATCTAACTTCTAAGAATTTTCCGTGAAGGTGTAAAAGAATAACCATATATATAAAACTCTTATAAGTCTAATGTTAATAATATATATTGATATTACCAAGAAAATGGAAAGTAAATAAAATAAATAATCTTAAGTACTATACCAAATTGCCTATTTATTCTTCTCTTGTTCCTTTTGCACAAGTAGAATCTCTGAAATAAGTGGATTCACTCAGTGTCAAAAGAGTGTTTGAATTTTGTTCATCTTGCTCTAGCATGTTGAATGCAGAAAGCTAGAAGGCGGGTGTGACATTGTGCGATGGTCAATTTTGTCTAAAACAGAACTGTTCATAGTAATGAGTGATTTTTGGGCGTTGTTTTAATGCTTTATTAAGGTGTTTCATTGTTGTTCTTTTTCTTTTTTTCTTTTTTTGGTACCTGGCCCTAGTGTTGTTCTTTTAATAGTTACTTTTGCCACCTATAGCTTAATCTAGTCACCTGCCGTAGTTGTCTGTATTTTCCATAACCCAGAAACTTTGGTTAAATTTGATTCACTCTTCACTGAGAAACATTGCACTAGAGTATCATGCATATAAATGTGTATATATCAAAGGATATATTTATAAGTATAATAAATATAATAAACCTATGGTTGACAAATAAGGAATGAATGGTAATCAGATATTTTGATTACAGAGGTACTGTATAGATAACAACTTTTCTAGATTCTGAATAATATACAAATTGTCTAGATAATTTTAGACATTTTAATTACTCCTTGATTTGGAAGAATTTCATAAAACTTTGAATCATATTTCTGAGTGTAAAATTATATAACCCATGGGAAAGAAAAGAGCTGTAGAGATTTTTCCTAGCCTTCCAGTTCAGAATTCCTTCTGCATAGCCTCTTATTTTTGGCGTATATTACGTTGAAGAGCAGTTTGTTTTATCAGGGGAAAATGAGAATTCCAACTGTTCTAATAGTTTATTTTTATTTTTCTATATTTCTTCATATTCAGTGTTTCCCCCTTAACTATCATGTATTGTTAATATTATACATTTGTATGCTACCTTTATTATAATTTGAGCCAGTATTGATAAATTATCATTAAAGTCTATTCCATAATTTATTCAGATTTTACTAGTTTTTACCTAATGTCTTTTTTCTGCTCCAGTATCCCATCTAGGATCCCACATTACATTTGGTTGTTATATCTAATTAGGCTCAT
This sequence comes from Heterocephalus glaber, assembly GCF_053883595.1. Classification (NCBI taxonomy): domain Eukaryota; kingdom Metazoa; phylum Chordata; class Mammalia; order Rodentia; family Bathyergidae; genus Heterocephalus; species Heterocephalus glaber. The sequence continues at coordinate 20,680,165 of NW_028258143.1, read as the reverse complement.
TTTGGCTGTGACAGTTGTTTAGTCTTTTCTTCTCTTTTCTATTTTGTTCTTTGCTTTTGACAGTTTTGAGGAATACTGGTCAGGTACATTGTAGGATACCCCTTTACTGGAATTTGTCTGATGTTTTTCTCATGATTAGGATGGGGTTATGGGATTTTGAGAGGAAGATCAGGAAGGTAAAGTGTCACTTTAATCACATCATATGGTATCAAAGGTTCATACTTCCTGCATGATTCATGGTGGTTGATATTGACCTTGATTGCTTGGCTAGAGCTTTGTTAGGTCTTCTCACTGTAAAGTTTCCCCCCCTTAATATTCTCCTCTTTAGGAGTGAGTCATGTATGTAGTCCACACAGGTAAAGGATGGGGAGTTATGCTCCCCTTTAGGGATGAAATATTTATATTATTTATATAGAACTCTTCTGCATGGGAGATTTTATCTATCATTTTATTAGTTTGCTCAAATTGTTCTTGCTTTCAGCATTGAGAGTTCTTTCACTTGGCCTCTTTGGCATATGCATGGATGTGTGTGTGCGTGCGCGTGTGTGTGTGTGTGTGTGTGTGTATGTGTGTGTATGTACATGCTCCAGGATGCTCCAGGCTCAGCTTGTGTATTTCCTGTTTCTGTCCTAGACATCTTGGGCTGACCAATAATCTCCTTGGGGCTTCAGTGCTCCCAACTACTAGTTACAGGGATTAAATTATATTTATTCATTCATAAGTATTTTTGAGTGCATACCATGTAGCAGATATTGTTTTAGGTACTGACAGCATAATGAAGAAAACAGGCTGTGGTCTATGCCTTTATGGGACTGGTCTTTGCTAATCTATCCTGTGCTGGACACTGTCCTAGGTTTTCAGCAAACAGCTCATAATATTTTCACCTTAAGGAACCTATCAGTTAGTTGAAAATATAGAGACAACAATAGGTAAACAGACAAAACTATACCCATAAAAATGTCATGGAGGCAGTAGTATCAGAGGAGACCCCTCCTACAAGCAGGGTGGTCAGGAAAACCTCTTTGTGGATGTGACACGAGCTGAGATCTGAGAGGGGAAAGAGAAGAGGCACCCCTGCAAGTCTCAGGCATGGCCTATATTGAAAAAGTGTGTCAGCTGGAGAAGACAAGGCTCACTAAAGCTTAACAGCACAGTCACAGAACACAGAGTGGACAGAAAGCATGTGATCTGTGAATGTATTGCTTAAAGTTGCTTTCATACAAGAAATGCTTGAGTCTAGGAACCTCTGGAGGTGTGGATATCATCAGTGAGAGGCAGCTACCTCTCATGGTGACCGTGGCCTGAAATTCAGAATAACTACTTCCTTTCCAAATAATGTTGTCTTCCTTTCTTAACACTTTTCTCTACTTAATTGGATGGCAGTGGTGGAATGGCTAGGTCAAGTAGTGTATGCACATGTAATTTTAATGTTAGTTAATTGGCTGGTATTGTGGGGAGCAGAGGGAATTGGTTCTGCTAACATTGTTATCCATCTGGCCCCATGTGAATGTTTGCCTGAAAGTCATTTCAGAAAGTTTTTGTTTTGTATTTAACTATCTTCTGCATGTGAATATCCACTTTTCCCCAGCACCATTTATTGAAGTGACAATGCTTTCCCTGAGGTATGTTCTTGCTATTAAAAATCAGTTGGTTATGTGTGAATTTATTTCTATGCTTTTTATTTTGTTCCATTGGGATAGGCTTCTGTTTTTATGCCAGTATCACACTATTTAGATTACTGTAGCTTTGTGGTTTATTTAGAAGTCAGTGAGTGTGATGCCTTCAGCTTTATTCTTCTCTGTCAAAATTTCTTTGGCTATTATCTCTGCTAAATTCCTAAAGTGGAGTGGCTAGGTCAAGGAGCATTTGTACATGTAATTTTGATATATGTTATTAAATTTCCTCAGCAGTGGTTGTATAGTCAGGTGTTTTTCATTAAAATTACTATTAGTACTGGGAATATGTTTTACAAAGATTATTGTTTTCTTTTCTGAGTTAGAGGATTTATTTTGTAGGTTATCCAAATTTTGATAAGAGTAATATTATTCTAGATCTTTGGTTCCTATTAATGGCCAAAGACCCCCAAAGAGTTTTCAGATTGAAATTTAACACACATCAAACTATATAGGAAATGAATAATGTCTCTCACATGTAACTCACAGATTTCAAGTGTAAGTAATTACTGTTGTATTTACTAAACTACTAGATCTTTGAATAGTGTTACTGAATTCTTAGTTCAGTTAATAAAAGCTCAGCATCTTATTGGTAGGCCCATTGTTTTGATGATCCTTAGATTTTGATGGCATGTTGTCCTCATTTTATCAGTCTTCATGTGTTTTATCAGTTTGTTTTTAAATGTAACTTAGTCTGTGGATGTAAAAGAATAAAAACAAAAGGCTATGCATTTTATTTGAATATTTTGGAATAAAAATAATATTTCTCTTGTAGATGTTCCTTTGAGGACAAGCCTGCCACCACCGTTCAGAAATTATAAGTATGGTAAATAATTTTTCTTACTCTTTTAAGATGAATATTAATATAATTTTGCATTATATTTAGTTTTTTGTTGACATGAATTCAAATGTAGTTTTAAAAAGTTAATTTATCTGTAAGTAAAAACCAATTTAGAAGTTTCTTTAGGAATATAAGAATCCTACTGTATTATAAAGTAAACTGTTGTTTTGTAGGGAAATTGCATGTTTGTGAGGAATTGCATGCTTGGCAAAATTGTAATAAAAAATTTTTTTTTAATTATGATGACCAAGTCAGTGTTCTACATGACAAAAATCAAAACAAAACAAATGTATACAGTAAATATACCAGTGCTGAGCACAGTACTTGAAATTTAACCTAAGCTACATATGCATAAAGTGACCTGACTATAGGATTATGCAAAATAATTTTTTTAGAACACCAGAATGTGAACCATTCTGACTATAAACTGACTTATTTCCCTAAAGAGTATTTTGAGACAATTTCTATATGACATGAAAAGAACTGACATAACACTTAAATACTACAAAAATAGTTGAAAACATATTTGTAATGCAGTTCTCTATAAAATATACAGTTAATCTTATTATTTAAAAAAATTGAAATGCAAAAGACCACTCTAATGGTGAAAACCTCATCAAAGAAAAATGCTCATCATTTGGATATCATTGGCAGAAAACTGATAAGATTTTGTTGAGGGGAACAAGGAAGGTATCTAATGAAGTCATTCATGTAAAATTTGTTCCAAAATGTTCATAAAGTTGTAAATTTCTGCTTGTAACACCTTAAAATATTATACCATGAACACACCTTCTACTATTTAACTGGAGGACAAAAGAATATCTTGAAGAAAGTGTTTCTCAAAATGAGGTTCAAAAGCCCAAAAGAATTCTAATGTAGGCTCAGTAATAAACATGGTAAACAATCACCCTGGGTGATTATTCTACATTCTGAAATGCCCTGTGGAAAAGAGCAACACTTAAAAGAAAGATCATAAACATATTTCTGACATGTTAGAATTCTCTATAAGTTTATGTTGTGAATACTGCTTTTTGTTTTAAAACAAGTTCCAGGCATTAAGAGAAACATACATGCCCCAGAAATGAACACATGAATGTCTATAAATATTTTCCTTTGATGTTTTCATTAGTTTCAAACTAAATTATATGAAGAAAAGACAATACATGACTATAAGCTTTGGAAAAGTAATATTTCTCATGAAATGCATCTGAAAAAGATTAAAAGAGACTTTATTAAATGTTTACAAATTTTAAATCATTCTGAATTCAAAACCAGATCATTAACTAAAATTAGGATGCTATATATCATCCTTCTGTTTTAGTATCATTTTCATGCCAAGGATGTGAAAGGTAACCATCATCATCTAAGTGTAAATAAGTTATAATGGTACAGTCTTAGTTTAATTTAATTTTAGTTAATGATCTAGTTTTAAATTTAGAACAATTTAAAATTTGCAAACATTCAAGAAATCATCCTTTAACCACTTTCAGATGCCCCATTTCATGAGAACTATTACCTTTCTAAAGCTTGCAGTCATATATTGTATTTTCTTCATATAAAAAAGATACAAGTATATGTGTTTTAATTCAAAATTGTTGCTATTTTTTGGATTTTCCTGAAGACTACATAAACTGAGCCCAAAAGGTACAGGTAATGTGGTTGGAGAGAAACTAGCATAGATAAGATATTGTACTGAAAAGATAAATTGTTTGCTTGTATCACAAATAAAAAGAAAAAATATTAGGCATTATGTCCCACTCAGCAAATGGAATGTATATACAAGTGTGGTTTTCAAGCGATTGGCTCATTGTCATTTAAATAAGTTCATAAAAACTAATCTATGAACAAAAATTCCATATTCTCTACTATAGACTATAAGAATCAAGTATTACATCTAAATATAACTTCAAAACAATAAATTAAAATTAGCTTCCAAACAACTCTGAAATGGTTAATTCTATCCAGGTGGTAACAAGTTTTTCCAAGCATTAAATGGCAACATAAGCAAAATGCATAGTTGAAAAATGAGGATCAGGGCCAGGGATTTAGCTCAGTGGTTTCACCACCTGCTGTGCAGACTCAAGGACTCGAGTTTGATCCCCGGTACCAAAAAAAAAAAAAAAAAAAAAAGAAAAAAGAAAAATGAGGATCAGACCCCTTCTTCATACATAATAAGATGATTGATATACTCAAAACCTGCAAATTCGTATCCATCAAGCTCCCTCATGATGTCATTATCATCTAGGGTGAGCCGGACAGGTTGGTTAGTAAATTCAGGATCAAAGTTGTCCAAACCAAATCCCTCAGAGATATTTGGTTTAAATGGAGGCACCACCTGTTTTTGCTCCATTATGTCCCAGTCCATATTTTGAAAGAATGGATGCTCCTGAACATCAGCGAAACCCCTGTGAGGATGACAGCCCAGTCGTTCTTTTGGGTCACTGTTCAAAAAACCATCTAGGATACTTGCAGCTTGTACAGACAGACAATGAGGTATGAAAATGTCTCTTTCCAAAATTACTTGGAAGATTCTCGATTGAATCTTCATAAGGGATATCAGAGCACTCATCAAGGTGGAATGGAGACTCTCCAATCATCATCATATAGATCAGTACTCCAAGAGCCCACAAGTCCACACTGCAACTGTAATCTCCCTCTCATAATTTCTGGAGCCATGAAATGAGGAGTGCCACAGAAAGTGTGGGTTGTGTCTCCTGGCTGTAAGCCTTCCTTACTCAAGCAATAATCGGTGAGTTTAATGTTACCTTCTGAGTCCAGTAATACATTTTCCATTCTTAAATTTCTGTGAATTATTCCTTGCTGGTGAAGATAGTTGACTGCTAAACTGATTTCTGCAGAGTAAAACCTGGAATGTTCTTCAGGAAGTGTGCTTTGTGCTGCATATGAAACAGTAGCTCTCCCCCACTGACATAGTCTAGAACAAGGAACAGTCTGCTTTCTGTCTGGAAACAAGCATGCAGTGCAACTAGAAAAGGACAGTTGGATGTCTGCTGTAGAATGTGCCTCTCTCTCTGTACCCGATGAATGTAGAAACACTCTTTTTTCACTGCTTTCATGACATACATACAATCTGATTTTTTTCAGTTGGACTAACAGTATTTTCCCATAACTTCCTCTGCCAATCACGTAGAGCAAGTCAAAGTCCTCAAGACCTAGACCAGATGAAGCTTTGCCATTTTCTCTGATGTTCCCTGCCTCATTCTCTTCATCAACTTATTCTAAAGCCTCATGAGTTGAAAGGTTATGTGGGATCACTGTGTGTGCAGGGTCTGAAGCCATGAATGATGGATTGACTGGCACCATGAGCTCTGATGGTAAAGAACGCTGCCCACATTCAATTGTGACAAGTTTGTGGCACTTCTTTTGAACCGTGAGTTTGCAGTTGGTGCACTTATACACCTGGCGGCCAAGTCCCCCTACACGGACCGTGCAGACAACAAAGCATTTGGCCTGAAAAGTGTGGCCACTTGCATAATACAGCTTTCTCCAGTGGCCTGCAGCTCTGTGGTGGATGGATTTCTCTTCTCCTGGACAAGGCACTTTAGGATGTTCTGGTATACAAGGAGATGAATGAATTAAGAGCTCAGAATCTTTCTTTAGCTCAGAAAGCCTAGTGGCCTCTTCTAACTCCAACTGAGGTGACACAGTATACGGGTCTCCTTCCTCCTCTACCCAATGTGTGGTGAAATGCTGTTTATTGTCCAAGCACCACACATCTCAATCTTTTTTTTGGAGACAGGGTCTCACTATGTAGTTCAGGCCAGCCTCAAACTCCTGGCAATCCGCCTGCCTCAGCCTCCCAAGTGCTGGGATTACAGGCGTGCACCACCATGCCTGGCCCACACATCTCGATCTTTATCACACAGGCCCTCAAAGTGGATGGAATTCTCAAGAGACCTTGTCATAATGTCTCTTCCCAAAATTAGGGCCGATCGGGTAGAGGTGTGGGTGGTGGAGGTGCCTGGGAAGAAGGGACCATAGACGGGTTGGCTGCCCAGGGAAACAGGCAGGCAGGTCTCAGAGAATAAGAGTGGCCTGACTGCTTGCAGGGACCACACTGGCTGGGATTCTGCAAGGCTCTCTATGAAGTTGTTTCCAATAGTGGTGGCCAGGCCTGGATGGATGTACACTAGGCTTCTCAGTGTCTCTCAGGGGCTGGTGGCTGTGACTTTGGTCTCCCCCACTGGACTTTGACTCTCTAGGTTTTCTGGGCCTGGCTCTGGGGAGACCTGCCCAGAGCTACTGGGTGTTTCTGGGCCTGGTGATACTTGCCCCATGCTCTTCCCAGTTTCTGTGCCATTGGTATTTGGGTTTAGGGAGACTTCACTGGGGTACCTTGATTTTGGTAGGTCACTAGTGGTCACTCCCGGGGAGACCGTCCGTGGAGTGTCTGTGACAGTTGTGTGGCATCTGGATGGAGTCAGCTGTCTTCTTAATCTTTCACAGATACTTTCTCTACCTGGGGTCCTGAGGCTGTGGCCTCTTGAAGTGGAGAAGCAGCTCAGCATGTTCGCTGTTGACTGTCTCTGGCCAAGTGAGCTTGAGAGATGGCTGTTACTAGATAGTGACACCCATTAACTAGGGTTCCAAGTTCTGTTTGGAGATGTTGCCAAGGAAGTGAGCTCATGTCTTGGGGGTTCCATAACCTGAGTCCATGTAATAGAAAAGCCTATAGCCCTGTAGGGATAGCGACCCCCTAGGCAGGGAGAGATGAGCCCCTCCCCAAAGGAGTTCAGATAGCTGGCAGAACAGGCTTAACTACCCATAAAAAGCTGACAGTCTGCTGAGGTTGTACCTCCTCTTCATGCTGTATCCTGCAAAACTTGGTTTGCTAAGCTCAAAAGGAAAAAGAACCTTGGCCCTAAGATGTAAAGGGCCCCTGAAAAGACCCTTCCATGTTGTCCCTAGTAATGAGCTAAGTTAATTATTAACCAATCAAGTAGGGGCACCCTCATCCCAGAGACAGGATAGGCCCCCAACTACTGTAAAACCAGCATTTTGAGCCCCCCTGCAATGGTGGCTCCATTTTGGGCACCCCTTCCTGTCTCTCTGCAAGAAGGCAGCTGTACTCTTGCATGCTTGCTGAATAAAAGTACAACTTTGCTTCTACACTTTTGGTCTCTATCTTAATTCTTCCACAACTTTCTGTGTCATCAGGAGAGTCAGGCCCAGGACTGTGGGGACTCTCCCCATCTCTGCCCATGGCAGCCATTTTTTCTTCATACTAAATAAATCAGTGGCCACTTATTTTGTTATTTTTATCTAAGAATCTATGAACATTTTTTTCTATTTATCATCTATCTGTTAGTTTTTCATTTTTGCATTACTGGGGCTTGTACCCTGCATCTCCTCAGTGAACTATATCCTCAGACATTTTACTCTAGATACCCACTAAGGGTCTCACTAACTCACCAAATTGGTCGGGCTGGACTCCACCATGTGACCTTCTTACCTCAGCTGTCCTGACTGCTGGGACTGCAGTCACACACCATCCCACCTGATTCAGCGTGCAACTACAGTGGTCTGGTGTGCCTTTATTGCAGAGATTTTCTTCACTTTTCCAATGGGCTTCCATTTTCATCAAGGAGCCTGATAGAGGCCGTCTTTCTGTTGCTCACTTCTGCTCTATCTTCTGGAGTTCAGAACAATGTCATTTATGACTCCCTGCACCTCTGTGCTGTGGATCCAAATACTGTCTCAGCACAGCTCACCTCCTCAGCACTGGGGGTGGGGGGGGCTCTGCTTCTTGAGTTTTTTGCTGTTTTGCACTGTGAAGTACATCTGAGCATTTTATGTGGCTATGGTGTCCCTGGGCCTACTCTAGAAAGTTGTATAACAAATTTCTTCTACATGAGGGTCACCCTGATACCAGCAACATTGAGCTATTGAAATCTTGATTTCAGGATCTGCAAAGAGGTGAACCTGAAGAAGATAGCTTGTACAGGACAGTCCCCTTCGGAGCACTGCTTGTTTACCCTTCATGACCGTGTGGCCAGCTGGGAGCAGCAGTATTTATCAGGAAGAGAGTATTAGGTCACGTGTTGCCAGCAAATTGTTAACTGCTTCCAGATGTGGTGGAGGATGCTTGTAATCCCAGCACTGGGAGACTGAGGATATGCATTTGAAGTCAGCCTCAGCTACATACTGTGTTCAAGGCCAGACCGAACTACACAGCAAGATCCTGTGCATGGGGCTGGTGTGGCTTCCACACCTCCACCATAGGGGCTCTCTGATTCCCAAGAGGAGGCAGCACAGCTCCTTATCCTCCCCTCACTCCCAGATCCTGATGTCTTCACAGAAATCAGCATCCTGGTTCAATTATCACTGCATAACAAACCATCTCAGAATATAAAGACTTCAAATATCTTCAGTATTAGGGACCATGAGTTTGGTTGCATCATGGCTTCTTCAGCTGACCCTGCCTAAATCATTCTTGGAGTAACATTCCATTAATGGACATTCTCAGTAGTATCCCTTGAAAGAACATCTACAAGACACTGATGGATACCATCATTACACTGCATGATGAGAGGCACAAATCTTTCTTGTTGAGATCAGAACTATGGCAAAGATTTCTCAAAAGTTTTCTTCAATATCACAGCAGAAGTTGTAGCTATGCCTCAGAGCTGAGCCCAGCAGCTGCTGGATGCCGAGGCCTGAGCACCTGTGTGTGATGCCAGGAGCGCCATGGACTCCCACTGCAGCTGGTGTGTTTGTTGGGGGGGGGGCGGTACCTTCTGGTGCATGGTTGGTATTTGTTGCCCCCTCTCAGCCATGACTCCAGTCCAAGGTGAGTGTGGGGTTCGGCAGCATGACCAGGGGCAGGACCTGCGCAAGCTCCAGGCTGCTGCACACCACCTTGCCCTCGGTGGGCGCCTCCACCCTGCTGCTCCCTAGGGTCCTGCCCATAGTGCTTGCAGCCCTGGGACAGTGCCACGACCCCGCAGATGCCTCATCCTCCCCCTCCTCCTCCCCCTCCCCCCCTCCTCCTAGCATGATGAGCAGCGCAAGCTGCAGAAGGAGGAAGGGTGGTGGCAGCATGCAGCCCGGGGGGTGCCCAGACAGCTCCATGCTGTGGGCCGGACTTGTGGGAGGAGTGGGTAGCGCTGGCTTCAGCTCAAGGGAGGGTAGGCGGGGCCTCCAGGCGACTGCAGGACCCGTGCTCCTTTGTCTGAGGCTGACATGCTCAGCCTCAGGGAGCCGCAGGGTCAAGGCCGCCAGGTCCCAGTGCCACTGCACAGCCCACAGGAGCGCTGCCTCCTCAAAAGTTGGTTTCTTTGCAGGTAACCAAAGAAGGAAAAATGATTAAGGATGAAGAATTAAAAGATGAAATTTAGCATTTTAAAGGACAATAATTTAAGCAGGATATGGAGTAGTTTTACACATCAAAACTGGCAATTTAAAAATTTCGAGCCCGAGGCTGGGTGTTGTTATTCAGTAACCCTCATCATAGTGATTCCCAGCTAACTTGAATTTGGGACTCAACTTGAAAGTTAGGATGCACTTAATAAATATTTCTGTTAATTGGAACTGACATTTTAAAATATACATTTTTCATTACCTTAGGTAATTTTTCATAGTGGCTTTTCAGTCTGTTCCCATTCAGTAGGGTGACTTGTGACCTACAATCCTTTGTAATCACAGTCTTCTCCTCCGTGTGCCTGCATTTTAATATCCAGAGACTAATTGTGAGGTCATAAGGGGTAGTCAAGCAGAAGTTGAAGGCACTGAATGGAAAGTACTTTGATTTATCAGACCTAAAGAATTTACATACTCAATATTGAATAAGAGAAAGGAATAAAAAGCATGATTAAGATAAATATGAAACTTCTCAATTGTGGCTTTCATGGCTTTTGAAGTGTAATGCTTGAAATACTACCTGAAAGTTGAATCAACCTATAGATGATGTTTCCAATTAGAATAGTTACATATGGTTTCCCTTTTGCATGTTATGTGTCTATATGCAAACTTCTGTTCCATGAAGTTATTTTAGAAGATAAATTTTAAATAATAAAAGCATCAGAATACCTGAATTGCTAAGCATCATTGTTGTAGAAAATGTACCTTTTAGATTATTCCATCTCATTAACACTTTTTCATCCTAATATTTCTGTATATTCCGATGAATTGGCAGAAAAGATGAATACATTTGTTAGGGAAGAAATTATAGAATCACTAGAGTTGATAGACTTCAAGTGGGTCTTTCTTTCAGTTTGGCTCTTTAACAGTCTACTGCTTTGTGTTGAACAGGAAAGGATGGAGTGTTACTTTTACACCTGTCATTGTCACCTAGGACCACCTCATGGCCTTTGGGAACCAAACACTGAAGTGCTGTTAGGAACTGAAAAGGGTGCAGAGTCAGATGGCACTTTTGCTAGTTATTGTCTCAGTGCCCTTGGGCAAAGGGCTGGCTGTCTGGGCCACCCTGTGTCTGAGATTTCTCAGAGCCCCTCCTCTCATTTAATTGGCATCTAAAGCTATTGTTGATATACCACTATTTACTTTTAAATCCTTATCACCTAGACATCATGTGTGTAGGTGCATATTAATGTTGATTGATGTACAATATATGGTTTCTGATCTCTGTCTGTTTCACATAGTTGTATGAAATTAAATAGTTGCATGTACTAACATGCTAAATGTCCTGTAAATGTAAGATACTATGTTTATACAGTTCTTTTTCTCAAGGAATTTGCATTAAAAAAACAATACCCACAGATGCTGCTTTTAGTAATAATGAATATTTTTTTAAAGAAGTCAAACAAATGAAGGAGATTATTTGACAAAATACCTTTTGCTAGTTTGTCATTTTTTCCTTTCTGACCCTCTTCTTGGGTTTTTCTAGTTTCTGTTGGAGAGAAAAATCTGGTGAAGATTTCTATTCAGAGCATTTCTTTTTCTGCTAAAAAATGTAGCCTTCTTTATTGAACCTATAAGTGCAAAGTTATTTTTAATTTAAGGGCTTATTAGCAAAACATATAGAACATGATTATTACCTATAAGGTCAAACTACAGTTTTACAGGTTGATTTTTAATATACTTTAAGCTTCTTTGATTAAAAATTACTGTTAGCTTCTCTAACTTGTCTCAAATAATAAACTGATGCCTATTTATAGTGAGAAAAATATAATAGGTAACTCAGAATAATAGATAAAGCAAAAGTCACATTTATTTTCTTATATCCATAAAGTGTATTTTTAGCAGTTGTGACACATTTACATTCCCAATGTGCATATTTCACTTAGGTTAGGTTTATTTTACTCCTTAAGAATATAGAGTTGCAGGCTTAGGGTGTTGACCTTGTGTTAAAAATTGCAATAGAAAAAAGTTGCAATAGTTGAATATTTAAAATAGGGGTAATTCAGCATGCTAATTCCTAACCTGCGATAAGTACCCTATTCTTCTATAGTATGACAATATAGTTAAATAAAGGCTTATTTTTAGATTAGATCCTTTCATTTCATATCACTGTTGAAATTCCTTGGTACAATGTAGTAGAAATAAATTTTAGTTGAAGATGTATTCAGATATACTTTGCAATCATAATACAATCATTAAATGGTTAAATAGAACTGAGTGAAGAATTAGAAACTTTTGAAATTTAAACCTGTTTAGTGACTATGTCTACCATCTAATTAAGGGCTGACTATTGCAAAATTAGAATTTTACCCAAGTGCAGAGAATTTCCTTATTGCAAAAGTATAGTACTGACTTGGGCATAGACACACTAAAGAGTAACGTTGGGTTTGAATAATGCAGATTAGATGGTGTAAGGCTCTGCAGTTTTTGAAAACCAGCATTCTCTGGCATTAGCATCCTTGCTCCAAATACCAGTGATCCTATATCGTGGTTGAATCCTAAGAGTGATAACACATTTTCAGTATGATCATTAGACCTCTTGTCACTTTATCCCGAGAGCTTTCATAAATGTTTTTAAACTGCTTTTGTTAATGTTGTCTTAAGGTTACATTTGTTATATATACTTATACACATAATTTTTTACAATATTTACAAATATTAGCTTTTGGTGACTAAAAAACAAGATGGAGTAATTTGATTCATTTGCATTTGCTTCTTTGTATTTCTGTGGTACTGGGGATAAATCTAGGGCCTTTGTACTGAGCTACATCCCTAATCCTTTTTAAAATTTTCATCTTGAAGCAGGGTTTCCCTAAGTCACTAAGTTGTCCAGGCTGGGCTTGAACTCATGATTCACCTGCCCCAGCCTCCCAGAGTGTTGGGATTCCAGGCATGTGCCACCAAACCCAGCTCTTGTCTTCTATTCTAATGGAAAATGTGCTGAATTGACTTTGGGTTATGATACAAATACACAGTTGTGTGTCAAAGGTCAAGGCTTTAAAGTAACTTTGTACTTTTATCTGAGTGTGAGTGTGTGTGTGTGTGTTTTCGGTGCTGGGGATTGAACTCAGAGCCTCACATATACCAGGGAAGTGCTCTACTTCTGAGCTACATCTCCACACCCTGTACCTTTATTGTTAATGATTTGCAAAAGTAAATTTTCATTTACTATATAACAGATTTTAAGTGAATATGGTCATGAGGCAAGTACTTAAATTTCCCAGTATCTTGTGCACCCCTTCATCTCAATAATATTTTCAAAAGAAGTTTTAAAGTAGTATGTATAAAGAGACAACTTTTTTTTTTCTTTCAGATAAACTAAAGATTATTCATCAAGCACATAAATCAAAGGTATGTTCCACCTGCATAGTATCTGGCACATAGCAATAATCAGTGGTGGTTAAATTGGTTAAGTGAGAGAACTCATGGTCATCTAAAATCTTTTCCATTACAATTGCATTTTTAATTTTTGTATATTTCCTTTCTACGCCTCCCTTTCCTGCTAAAGAAAAGTGAAAGCTAAGTCATATATGCCTGTTAGTAATAGATACTTTTAAAAAAGTTAATTAAAACAAAAAGCATGCCATGTGTTATCTAGTACATATTTACATAAAATAAGCATAAAACTTAGTAAATTCAGGTTACATGTAAAAGGAGCCACTTATTTTCTGGCAGTCTGGTCTCATTGACTTTCTTAATTCCTCACCAGAAGAAGGGCCAAAATCAGATCTCTAATTTGCTTGTCTTGACACTGGCTGTAGAGGGCAGGACCATGGCTCTCTCCACACAAGGCACACCCTGGGATTGTAAAGTTGTCTTGCTTTCCCTGATGAAAGCTATTTGTTTATGTGTTCATCATCATGTATTTACATTTCTGTTTTCCTGCCCTTTTAGAGTAAAGTCTTTATTTATTTATTTATTTATTTTGGTAATAGGGATTGAACTCAGATCCTTGTGCTTGTGAGGCAGGTGGCAGAACCACTGAGCTAAATCCCTGGCCCCTAGAGTAAAGTCTTTATGAAGCCACAATCAAAGGGTTGCTTTTTATTACTGACAGAGTGATCTTTTTTCTTGAATCTCAGTGACCTCCTCATTAAAGCGGTCATCTTACTCTACTGTGTGAACTGCTCAGAGGCAAAGAACTGTATCTTATTCTTCATCCTCTTGTATCTCTTAATACCTAGTGCCTGGGTCATAGTTTTTCCATAACATTTTTAAATGAAGTTATTTATTTATTAAATCATTTTGTTCCATTCTCTTCTCTAGTCCTATTCTCCATGAACTCAGTCAGCTTCCAGATAAATGTATATCACAGATCACAAAGAAAGTGTCACAGTGTCTGTTGACTATGCATTGGTAACTTTCTGGGTTTTTCTTTTTTGTTTTTCTTTTTTTTTTTCTCTGTACATCCATTGTCCAATACCTCAAAATGTTGTGCTCACATGTGTCTGGTGCAGTGTGGCATTTGCCCCTTTTATGGGTACTAGAGTATTCTGTCACTATATCTGGCCACAGATCTCATCTATTTTCTCTTTTCCAGTCCAGGAGTATTTTCATCTTGGTTCCTAAAATACAGAGAATAGGAAGTGTGGAAGAATATATATAAGTATATTATAAAACATAAATAAAGTTAGAATGAAACAGTATGCTTTTTGAAAAAATTGCAAAGTATATCATGTCAGTCTCCCTTCAGTGTTGCATTTTTCACCTTGTTGAGCTTGTTCATATGCTCATGTTTCTTGGAAGGACTAATTTGTAAACTCTTACTGGAATGAAGAACTCATTCATCACATTCAAATAACCAGAGTCATGACATGTAAAAAATCTGGAAGTTCTCCTGCAGTTTAGAAGAGAAAAATCCTAGAAGTGTTACTGATATCTGAACCACACATTCTTCTCTGGTGTGTTATATACAGTCGTCCCCTGGGATCAGTTCCAGGACCCAAATCCACAGATGCCAAGACCTTTACATTAAATGGGATAGTATTCATGTCTTACCTACACACATCCTCTTGTATACTTTAAATCATTTCTAAATGACTTCTAATACCAAATTAAATATAAATGCTATGTAAATAGTTGTTGTATTGTTTAGGGAATAATAAAAAGTTCACATGTTCAGTACAGACATAAGCATCATAGACCTGACTGTGTTTTCAATCTGCAGTTGGTTGAATCTGCAGATGTCCAACCCTTGTATGCAGAAGGCCAATTGTAGTTGTAAAATTAGGGCTTATTTTTCTAGTTGAACAATGCATTTATTTAAGAAGGGATTCACAAAAATTAAGTACAGACTTTTTCTGGACTCTGAATTTATAGATCCATAAAAACAATTCTAGTTAAGTACAAGCTCTCTACCTTGGGGATGATTCTGCAAGTTTTCATGGAATT
Source organism: Heterocephalus glaber (assembly GCF_053883595.1). NCBI lineage: Eukaryota > Metazoa > Chordata > Mammalia > Rodentia > Bathyergidae > Heterocephalus > Heterocephalus glaber. Next base: position 20,664,880 of record NW_028258143.1, on the reverse strand, counting down.
CCACATATTTTTACAGATACACACAGTTTTTAAAACTTCACCCTTATGTTCTCCTTCATATCTTCTCTCACTGCCAGACATTTTTCTCATTTCCAAGTGATAACTGTCCTTTAATCTTCTGTTCCATCTGTGGGGCTTGTAGCTTCTCCAGCCAAGCTGGTCAGTTTTCTAGCCCAGCTAGAATTTTACTCTTTTGATAGCCAAAAGGAGAGACTTCCAAATAACCCTTGTATGTTAACAAATTCATTTATAAAAGGGATTTCTTAGATATTATATAAAAGGAAGAAACTATATCATGAAATAGACTTTGTAAGCAATGTGCAAGATCTTTAATAAATTTTTATTTTAGTTTTTAAAATTTTTATTTTCTGGTCCTGGGGATCAAACTGAGAGCCTGGTGCATGCTAACCAAATTCTCTACTACTAAGCTACATCCCAACCCAGAATAAAATTTTAAGAATGGAAGGGTATCTTTCCCTACTCCTGCCACAAACACACTTGAAAAGCTAAATGTAAACTCTTTTTTTCTAAATGTAAACTCTTATTAATTGTCCAGATTCATTAAAGTGAGCTCCACTTAAGATCTCTGCATTTTATTATGTTAAAGTCTACTTCACTTTAACAAAGTATTGCACTTTACAAGGAATCCAAAATAAAACTTCTGTAGAAATGCTGAAGATATTTTGCCTTTCATGAAATAGCTTGAAGATATCAGTTCTTTCCTAGTTAACTTATAAATTTAAGGTCACCCCAATAAAATAAATAGTTTTTTATATAAAGTAAAGCTGATTATTAAATTTATAAATTAAAAAGGAATTAATATGTATTATGTACATACACCAGCTCTTCACAAAGAATGTAAACATTATGGACTACAAGCATGTACTAATAAAAAATAAAAAAGTTGCCAGGTGTGGTGACAAATGCCTTTAATCCCAGCACTCGGGAGGCTGAGGCAGGAGGATTGCCGTGAGTTTGAGGTCAGCCTGGGCTATATAGTGAGTTCAGAGCCAGTCTGAACTACAAAGCAAGACCCTGTCTCAAAAAAAAAAAAAAAAAAAAAAAAAAAAAGCCTGACTGGGCCATAGCAAGGGCTCCACCAGGCTTGCAAAAAAGAAAAGATGAACCTTTAAGCATAGAAGAATCTCAGAGAGTCACAGCATAGCCATACAGCACTGCCTGTGAAACGAACAATCTGAACCCAGACTGACTCCCCCAAACTCACTGAGTTGGGGGGAATGTTTCCTCTCCATCACCACTGGGGAAGCTGGGCTGATGGCTAGCTGCCCCACACCATCAGTATTCACTGGACCTCAGGCCCCTGTGCAGGAGTGCCGTCTAGCTGGGCTGGTGGGCAGGCAGAGCCTTGCTTTCTTCTAGCCAACCTGAGTAGGGGGAAGCCTGGGCAGCCAGGAGGGCAGAGCTCAGGGAGCAGGTGCTGTATCCATTCTGTCCCCAGGTCTGGGGGACAAAAGCTAAAGGCATCAATTCTGAGAGGAGCACACAGGGATCCTCAGCACTGCCATGCCCCTTTAAGGGACAAAAGTTCTGCTCTTCCCCAGAGTCATGTTGGAGCTGTTACTGAACCTGTGAATCAGATGCCAGGAATGAGGGAACTGAGAGGGACCTGACCAGAGCCTCAGTCTGGCATTCCAAACCAGGGATGGGTGGGAGCTGTGGGAATTGAGGCTGCCCAGGACCCCCTTCCTTGGATGCCCCCAGCTTTAGTCACCCTCTTTAATTTTCTACCAGGGACCCCTCCCCCTACCTCATCTTGGTGTTTATTGCTGTAATTTATTGACCTCAAAAATGCATAACAGACCTCATTTGGGACAGGGAGGGTCTCTGGGGCTCCCCCCTTCACTTGGCAGGGCACCATGGGGCCAGGTGCTGAAGGGAGCCTCTCTGTACCCTACCTATCACTTGCTTCCCCCTTCCCCTCTGGGGCCCCTGGTTGGGCACTGGCCCGTTTGCAAATATCTTCAGGAGGAAGGGAAGGGATGGGGTTATAGCTGTTTTGTTTCATTGGAACTGGAAGAAGGATCATGTCCTACTATGTCCTCTCAGAGAGGGGGAAGGACACTGAGATCACACTCCTATACTGGCCACCACCATCACTCATCACATTGAGTTCACCTCCCTTGAGAATTTGGATAAATTCAGATCAGAGCTGCAGGTACACAGCCCTCCAGTGTCACAGAAAAGCGATTCACTGATGACTAATCTCTCCATTCAGAAGCGTGCAGTCTTAATGTACCGTGATGAGAAAGTGTTATTTATGATCATTAAAAGCTTGATTGAAAACTAAAAAAATAAGATTAAATAAAAATAAAATAATCAAAAATAAGTAAGAATAGGAGACTTCTGAAAAATAAATGAGGGTGACTAGGCCTAATATAATATTAAGATGTAGTGCAAAGCCATAGTAATTAAAATGGTGTGGTACTCTAATATGAACTGCTAGTTCAGTGGGACCAACTTAAAAGTCTGAAAATAGATTCAAATATATATAGAAATTTAGTGTGTAGTAAATATGGCATTTCAAATCTATGGAGAAAAGATAGAGGATTCAATAAATGGTACTGAAACATCTGGATAGACATCTAGAAAACAGTTAAGTTGAATCTGTGTCTTTTCCTTTATGCCACAATAAATCCCTATTGTATTAATGACTCAAATGTAGAATTTAAAACCATAGATGAGGATAGAGGTAAAATGGATAGAATCAAAATTAATAATTTGTTCAAGTTGTGTGGTGTGTATGGAGTGAGAGGGTTCATTACATTATTCTGTTTATATAAAATTGTGAAATTCTCCACAATTAAATATTTTAAAATGAAATTCATAAAAACATTTCAGAAAACATGGAATTTAAAAAGTAATTTTGGAGGAGAGACAGTCTTAAGTGTGATAGAAAACTGGACAACCAACCAGAAAAGCACATATTTTACTTCATTAACTTATTCAATCAAAATTATTAATTTGGGACTTTTTAAAAAAAAGAAATACCATGCCCAGAGTGGTCGTGGCACATGCCTGTAATCCTAGCCTTCTGGGAGGCTGGGGCAGGAGTATTGCCAGCTTGGGCTAAGTGAGACCCTGTCTCAAAATAGAAAATTAAAAAGAAGCTAGGGGTGTATCTCAGTGCAAAGACACTGGACTCAATCATCAGTACCACAACAGGAAAAAAAAAGAAGAAAAGAAACTATAAGAAGAGTAAAGGAACAAATGAAAAGTGGGGGAAATTTTTCTAACTTTTAGAAAAGATCCAATTTCCTCAGTATATAAAAATAATTGTAGCTCAGGGTAGAGTTTGTGTTTAGCATTCAAAGACTCTGAGTTTGATCCCCAGCACTGCAGAAAAGAAAAAACAAAAATGCAAATCAAGCAGAAATTATGAACACTTTTACTCAAAATAAATACAAATTAAGACTCAGCTTAAATTTGGCCATAGTCTATAAATAGAATACATTGCTAAACAGCTGCATTCTGGTTGGCAAGTGATACTGTGTGCTCAACTGGTGATCACCTCTGTGTGCTGTTCAATGCTGATACCAACTTGAGATTTTCTCCTACATTTATGATTTCTAACCAGGTTTGTAAATGTCATTGGAGATTTTGGTACTCATTTACACTTTCAATTTCTCATACCCAAGAAACAATTCCGTATTTACACATGTGTGTCCTATTTATTTCTCTTAAGAGTGCATCAAGGTGCACCAGTTTAGCTATAAATGTCTCTAGTTTATCATTCTTTGTGGCTGAGTAGTACTCCATTTTGTAAAAAACCCCACATCTTTATCCATTCATCTATTGATGGGCATTTGGGCTGTTTCCAAGATTTAGCTATTACGAACTCTACCACTATAAACATGGTTGGACATATATCACTGTGGTATGATGCTTTTAATTAATGCTTTTTTTTTTTTTTGGTACTGGGGTTCAAACTTGGGAGCCTGTGCTTGCAAGGCAAGCAGCGGAAGCACTGAGCTAAATCCCCAGCCCTGAGGCTTTTGATTAATTCTTTTGGGAAGATATCCAACAGAGGAATCACAAGGTCAAATGGGACTTCTAATTTTAGCTTTTTGAGGAATCTCCACACTGATTTCCACAGTGGTTGGACCAGTCTACACTCCTACCAACAGTGGAGAAGGATTCCTTTCTCCCCATAACTCCACCAGCATTTGTTATTGGTTGATTGCTTGATAGCAGCCATTATTTCTGGAGTGAGGTGAAGTCTCAGCATTGTTTTCATTTGTGTCTCACAAATGACCAGTGATATTGAACATTTTTTCATATGTTTATTTGCTGCTTCTACTTCTTTGAGAAATGTCTGTTCATTTCAGATGCCCATTTTTGGGTTGGGTCTTTAATTTGGAGGAGTCTGATTTTTTTAAGTTCTTTATTCTAGATATTAGACTTTTGTCTGAGGAAAAAATGTTTTCCCACATTGTAGGTTGTCTCTTCACCCTGTTAGTGGTTTCTCTTGCTGTGCAGAAGCTTTTTAATAAGACGAGATACCAGTTTTTGATTCATTGTGCTAGTTAGCATGCAACTCAGGTTTTGTTCATAAAGTCTTTTCCTACACCAATGTCTTCCAGAGTTCTACCTAGCCTACCTTCTAGCAGGTTCAGTGTTTGTTTTAATATTTACATCTTTGATCCATTTCTATGTTAGTTTAGTGCATGGTGAGAGATATGGGTCTAGTTTTAATCTTTGGCAAGTAGAAACCCAGTTTTTCCAGCACCACTTATTACAGAGGATATCTTTCCTCCAGTGAGGGTGTTTGGCTTCTTTGTCGAAGATGAGATGGCTGAGTGTGTCTGCAGTTGTTTATGCATCTTCTAATCTATTCCACTGATCCTTAGGTCTCTTTGCCAGTACAATGCTTTTTTTTGTGTTTTTTTTTTAGTACCAGGGATCGAACTCAGGACCTTGTGCTTGAAAAGCAGGTGCAGTGCCACTGAGCTAAATCCCTGGCCCTACCATGCTGTTTTTATCACAGTAGCTTTGTAGTACAGTTTCAGGTTGGAGATTGTGATACCCCCTGCCTCGTGTAAATGACAACAAAAATGTATAATAGATAATTTGAAAAAGGAAGAAAAGATTCAAAGGGAAAGGAGAACTAGGAAGGGGGATGGGGGAAAGGAAAAAACAGAAAAAAAATGAGAAAAGAAGGAAAAAACGGAAACAAAGCTTTTGTAAATAGGGAGAGGTGGAGGGGTGGAAGGGAGGGAAGGAGAATGGGAAAAAACAAGAATGAGGATATGTCATGTACAGGAACAAATTCCCAATGATGAATGGGATCATAATGTATACCTAAAATGTACCAATAAACTTAATGAATAAAAAAAAGGCACAAAAGACAAATATTGCATGATCTCATTCATGGGGGAAATCTAATAAGGTTGATCTCACAGGAGTTGAGAGTTCAATGAGAGTTACCAGAGCCTGGGAAGAGTAGTAAGGAAAGATTGATCAGTGAGTACTGAATACTAAATTAGAGTTAGATGGGAGTAATGATAATGTACTGTGTATTTTGAAAAAGCTAAAGAAATAATTTTGAGTATTCTCACTACAAAGAAATGATAAATATTTTAGGAAATGGATACATTTACCCTGAATTGAGCATTACACAACGTATACACAAGGTATTGTGACATCATATGGTACCCTAAAAATATGTATTGTTTTATGCGTCAATTAAAAATATTTATCCTAAAAAGTGTCACTGGAGAGCAAACTCATCTATGCCCACTCCAAATTGCACAGAAATATATTATGGTTAATATGACTTGGGACCAAATCCTTGCTTGCTTGGGTAAGGGTTTTAAATAGTGGTACCTCGATTCATGAAAAAGAACCAAATCAAATTCACTGGTTAGGTTCAATGTTGATCTTATAGGGGAAATTTGATTCAGTTTTCATCCAATTTAGTTTGCGACCAGAATCTTGAAAAGAATTAAGTTCATGAACCGAGGTACCACTGTGTATATAGACTTTAGGCCATTTGAGGTAAAGTCACTCCTCTCAGAAGTTAGACTGCCCAGAGCTTGACCTCAGCTCCATTGCTGAATAGCCACATACACTTGGCCTCTGCATTCACATTTCCCTTTGCTCCTGGACTGTTGAGCTGATGGCATGTGAAGATGGTAATGACAGCATCAACAGAACAGTGCCAGCCAACACAGAGGGCCCTGCTGTATGCACTGAGGGTTTATAGCTTCACCTCACGTTATCTCATCACAACAAAATGAGGAAGATGATTTTGTCCCCCTTTACTAGAGATGAGGAAACTGAGTCTTAGAGAGGTTATTTTATTTTATTTTTTTCAAATATTTAAATTTTATTTTATTGGTACATTTTAGGTATAAAATATAATGACATTCATCATTGGAAATTTGCACCTTTACATAATCTCTCTTGGTTCTTATTTTCCCCCTTCCCCTGCCCTCCAACCCCTCCATCCCTCCCTATTTACAAAGACTTTGTTTCCATTTTTACATTTTCTCATATTAATTCCATTCCCTTCTTTCCTTTCCCCTACCCCTCACACTTCCCCTTCCCCTACCCCTCTCACTTCCCCTTCCCCTTTGCCCCTTTTCTTCCTATTTCACATTATCTATTATACCTTTTAGTCCTTATTTACACTTTCAGTTTCTCACACTAGAGAAACTATTCGGTATTTACACGTGTGTCCTGTTTATTTCACTTAAGAGAATCGCCTCAATGTGCATCCATTTAGCTATAAATGTCTCTAATTTCTCATTTTTGTTTTTTATGTCTGAGTAGTACTCCATTTTATTTTTAAAAACACACGTTTTCTTTATCCAGTCTCCAGTTGATGGGCATCTGGGCTGCTTCCAAGTTTCAGGTAGTACAAATTGTGCTGCTGTGAACATGGGTGCATATATATCACTGTGGTATGATTCTTTTAATTCTTTGGAGAAGATACCCAGCAGGGGAATAGCTGGGTCAAATGGGCCTTCCAGTCCTAGTTCTTTGAGGCATCTCCATACTGATTTCCACAGTGGTTGCACCAGTCCACACTCCCCAGCAGCAGTGGAACAGGGTTCCTCTTTCCCCACAGCCCCACCAGCATTTGTTATTGGTTGATTTCATGATAGCAGCCATTCTTTCTGGAGTGAAGTGGAATCTCAGCGTTGTTTTCATTTGCATCTCTTGAATGACCAGTGATGTTGAACATTTTTTCATATTTTTTTTGCTATTTCTACTTCTTTGTCTGAGAAATGTCTGTTTATTTCAGATGCTTATTTTTGTATTGGGTCTTTAAATATGGGAGATCTGATTTTTTTAAGTTCTTTATAGATTCTAGATAGTAGCCCTTTGTCTAAGGAACAGCAGGTGAAGATTTTTTTCGCACATTGTGGGTTGTCTCTTTAAACTGCTGGTGGTTTCTCTTGGTGTGCAGAAGCTTTTTAATAAGACATCCCACTTGTGGATTGTTTGCGCTAGTTCACGGGCAACTGAGGCTTTGTTCAAAAATATCTTTTCCTACACCAATGTCTTCAAGACTTCTACCTAACTTCTGTTCCAGGCAATTCAGCATTTCTATTTTAATATTTAGATCATTTCAATTTTAGTTTAATGCATGGTGAGAGATATAGGTCTAGTTTTAATCTTTGCCAAGTTGAAACCCAATTTCTCCAGCACCATTTGTTAAAGAGGCTACCTTTCCTCCAGTGAGGGTGTTTGGCTCCTATATCAAAGATGAGATGGCTGAGTGTGTCTGGAGTTGTTTCTGCATCTTCTAATCTGTTTCACTGGTCTTCAGGTCTGTTTCTTTGCCAGTACCATGCTGTTTTTATCACAGTAGCTTTGTAGTAGTTTCAAGTTGGGGATTGTGATAATCTCCTGCCATGTCTCTGTTACCTAGAATTGCTTTTGCTATTCTGGTTCTATTCTTGTTCCAAATGAATTTTTGGATTGTTTTCTCAAGGTCCATGAAGTATGCTGCTGGGATTTCAATTGGGATTGCATTGAATCTACATAGCAGTTTTGGAAGTATGGCCATTTTCACTATATTGATCCTTCCTACACAGGAGCAGGGGATGTCTTTCCATTTTCTGATATCATCTTCAATCTCTCTTTTCAGAGTGCTATAGTTTTCAGAGAAGAGGTCTTTGATTTCTTTAGGTAGGTTGATTCCTAGGTATTTCAGTTTTTTGGATGCTATTGTGAAAGGAATTGTTTCCCCTATTTCTCTCTCAGTGAGTCTGTTGTTCTTGTAGAGGAAAGCTATTGATTTTTGTGTGTTGACCTTGTATCCAGCTACTTGACTGAATTTGGTTATTAAGTCTAGAAGACTTTTGGTGGAGTTCTTGGGATCTTCTATATAGAGTATCATGTCATCTGCAAATAATGACAATTTGACTTCTTCATTTCCTATCTTTATTCCTTTTATTTCTTTTCTTGTCTAATTGCAGAGGCTGTTTCCAAAAATATATTGAACAAGAGTGATGATAGTGGACATCCTTGTCTTGTTCCTGATTTCAGTGTGAAGAATTTCAGTTTTTGACCATTTAGTATGATATTGGCTGTTGGTTTTTCATAGATGGCTTTTATCAGATTAAAGTAGAGACCATCTATTCCAATTTTTTGTAGGGTTTTTATCCTAAATGTGTGTTGGATTTTGTCAAATGCTTTTTCTGCATCTATGGAGATAATCATATGGTTTTTGTCCTTGGCTCTATTGATATAGTGTATTACATTGATTGATTTGCATATGTTGAACCATCCCTGCATCCCTGGGATGAATCCCATTTGGTCAGGGTGTATGATCTTCTTGATGATCTGCATTCTATTTGCCAGTATCTTATTAAGGATTTTTGCATCTATGTTCATTAGTGAGATTGGCCTATAGTTCTCTTTTTCCGTTGGGTCTTTCTCTGCTTTGGAGATCAAGGTGATGGCTGCTTCCAGGAATGAATTTGGGAGTATTGCTTCCCTTTTAATTTGATTGAAGAGTTTAAACAGTAGTGGCAGTAGTTCTTCTCTGAATGTCTTGTAAAATTCAGCAGTGAAGCCATCAGGATCTGGGGTTTTCTTAGTTGGTAAGTGATTAATTATGTTTTCAATTTAATTGATTGATATTTTGTTTGTTTAGAATTTTTAGGTCTTCTTCATTCAACTTTGGTAATTCATACGTATCTAGGAATCTGTCCATTTCTTCTGTGTTTTCCATCTTATTGGTGTATAGGTTCTGGAAGTAAGTATTGATGATCCTCTGGATTTCTGCTGGTCCATTGTAATTTTATCCTTTTCATTCCTAACTGCATGGATTTGGGCCTTTTCTTTCCTTTTTCTGGTAATGTTGGCTAAGGGTTTATCAATTTTGTTGATTCTTTTGAAGAACCAACTCTTGGCTTCATTGATTTTTTTTTGTATCATTCTTATTCTCCATTGCATTGATTTCTGTTCTGCTCTTTATAATTTCCTCCCTTGTATGAGCTTTGCATTTATCCTACTCTTCTTTTTCTAGAAGCTTGAGGTTCAGCATCAGGTTAATTGGGCTTGTTCTGTTTTCCTAATATGTCTATTCACTGCTATGAATTTCCCTCATAAGACTGCTTTCATTGTGTCCCATAGATTCCAATTTGTTGTATTGTCATTGTCATTTAATTGAAGGAACTGTCTGATTTCTTCTTTAATTTCCTCTGTGACCCATTGGTTATTCAGAAGTGTGTTGTTCAATTTCCATGTGTTTATGCAGTTTTTGCAGTTTCTTTTGCTATGGATCTCCAATTTCATAGCACTATGGTCTGATAATATACAGGGGATAACCTCAGTTCCTTTGTTCTTAATTAAACACATTCTGTGAGTGAGTATGTGGTCTATTTTGGAGAGCAACCCATGTGCAGCTGAAACGAATGTGTATTCTGATTTTGTGGGATGGAACACTCTGTAAACAACTGTTAAGTTCATTTGTTCAAGAGTTTGATTGAGTTTTATCATTTCCTTATTTTTTGTCTAGTTGATCTATCTATTTGTGACAGTGTGGTATTGATGTCCCCCACTACTATTGTATTAGTGCATATGTGACTTTTCATGTCCCTATTTGTTTATATATTTGGGTGCAGTAGTGTTTGTTGCATATATATTTATGATTTTCATCTCTTTCTCTTGGATTGTTCCCTGTACAAGGATGTAGTGTCCTTTTTTGTCTCTCTTAATCAGTGTTGGTTTGTAATCCACTTGATATGCAAAGAGGATAGCTACTCCTGCCTTTTTTGGGGTTCCTGTCACATGGAGTATTGTTTTTCATACTTTAAATTTCAGTCTATGAGTTTGTTTTTGAATTAAGTGTGTTTCTTGTATGCAACATTTTGTTGGATTTTGCTTCTTGACCCATTCTGCCAGTCTCTTTTGATTGGTAAATTGTGACCATTAACATTGATAGTTATAACTGATACATATTGATTAATCATTGTCATGACTTTCTTTTTGTTGGATTCTCCCCCTTTACATTTAATTTCTTGTCGGATTCATTCTGGACAATGGATTCATTCTACTGGGCTTCCTGGTGTTGTGATCCTCATTTTCTGTTCCTAGGATATTATCTAAAAATTTTTGGAGTGCTGATTTGGTATTCATGAAGTTCCTAAGGTGCTCTTTGTCATGAAAGTTTCTTATTTCTCCATCAGTTTTGAAAGATAGTTTTGCAGAGTACATCAATCTTGGTTGGAGGCTGTTTTCCTTTAGGGCTTGAGATAACATCACTCCAAGGTCTTCTTGCCTTGAGCATTTGCATTGAGAAGTCTGCTGTGATTCTGATGGGCTTTCCTTTCTATGTGATTTGTTTCTTTTCTCTAACTGCTTGTAGAACTTTGTTCTTCTGTGGGGTTTCTGGAATTTTAACAATTATATGCCTATGTGTAGTTTTTTTTTTTTGATCAAGGCTATTTGGAGTCCTATATGCTTCACTTATCTGTATGTCAAGTTCTTTTCCCCTGCTTGGGAAGTTTTCTGCCATTACTTCTGTGAACAGTTTTTATATGTCATCTGCACTCTCCCCTGTTTCTTTGTTGACTCTAATCAGTCTTATGTTATTTTTCTTTACATTGTCTTGTAGCTGCTGGATTGATTTCTTGTGTTCCCTTACAATTTTGAAGCAAGTTTTCTTTTCCTGATCACTAATTGCAATCTTATCTTCTATATCTGAAATTCCATCCTCACATTGGCTCATTCTGCTGTATAGACTTTCAGTGGAGTTTTTAATCTCCTGAAAATCTGTTTGCATCTGTTTTATGGATTCCATTTGTTTCCTATGTTGGGATTCCATCATGTTCCTCAGCTCCTCTATTCTTTTATCTGTGTCTTCTTTAGATTTATTAATCATGTCTTGCACTATGGGCACAATCTCTGCTGTTATCTGAGAAGTTATTTCTGATTTCATTTTTTCCAGATCCTCTTTTGTTGCCAGTTCAGGGAGTCCAGGTGGTTGAGTATCAGAGTGTTTCATCTCGTTTCCCTTTGGGGTTGCTGTAGATGATCTGAAAGTCTGGCTTTGAGACTTGTTTATGTGTCTTCTCATTTAGATGGGGGGTGGGTGGTTACTGTTGGCACCTGCATGGCTCACCTCCTCTGCTCTGGGAGCACTGTAATGGAGGCCTGGAAGCCCCTACCTCTGGCCTGGGAGTGGTGGAATGGTTGCCTGGAAGGCCCTCCCTCTGGTCTGGGAGTGGTGGAATGGTGGCCTGGAAGCCCCTTCCTCTGTGCTGGGAGCAGTTGAAAACCAGCCCAGAAGTCCCTTCCTCTGGGCTGGGAGTGATGGAATGGCAGCCTGCCTTATTTTATTAATATCATTACTTGTTGATGTGTCTGCAATACCTATCAGTCACTGGTGTAACATTGAAGTAGTATCATCACTACCCCTCCACTCCAACAGGTATAGAAAGGTGAGAACTGTGGTAATCAACCCACCAAATATGGAGCAAGAGAATCTGGGAGTGGGAAGAAAGCAGAGATTGGGACAAGGATGCCTTAGAGATGTTTTGCAGTTTGTTGAGGTCACACACCTGGGTCCTGAGGTAGCCTGAATTTGAGCCTAGGTGTAATTCAAAACCCCATGCTACTTCATATTCCCACAGCACTGAACAGGTCTGCACACTACTAGGTCCACACTGGCTACCCTTCTCATTACCATAGTGGGAGTGGATTGTGAGTTTGATTGTTTCTTTAACTCCAGGTAATAACTCCCTGACTTTGAGAATTCTTACCAAATGTGAAACCCATATCAGTACTGATAAAATGCAGATCTTCTTTCTTTTTAGACAAATGAACTTGTATTGAGTTTGGAGGATGACGACAGACTCCTGCTGAAAGAAGACAGCACGCTGAAAGCTGCAGGAATTGGTGAGCAGGGAGCTGTGTATGGCTGGAGGGGCACTCATTTTCCTGGCCTGTGTGGTGAAGCCTGGCTGATTGCATTTGGGCAATTCTCTGCAAGGCAACTCCTGGCTTGTTGCTCCTTCCATGCCCCCTCACTTTTCAGGGGAGCTTGAGAATGATGTGTGTTCTTATCATTTGACCAAGGGCAGTAGATATCTGCTCTCCAGATGAGCAGAATACAAATACTTATTTTCAGAAAGTTTGCTCAGAATTCTGCTGAGGGTCATCTTATATGATTGATAGGTTGTTAGTACCACATCTACTTACTCTCATTTGAACCAAAGTGGACCTAGTAGAACTAATGTAGAATAATGAAATGAGATGTTGTTTGCACAGCATGCAGCGTGGTGTCTGATAGTCATCCGAGTCACTCAGGGCCAACCAGTGCATGGAATTTAAAACAGCAGCCTCATGTGTGCAGTTGAGAAGTTGCCCAATTTAACCTTTCAACCTGGAATATGCTTATAGTTCTATTTTAAAGAAATGCTCTGTGACATGTCTTAATGGCCATTAGATGTCACTGTTATTCTACTTATATGTTCCCCTAAAGATGATCCAGCAATAAAAGAGTGCAGGTTAGCAGGGCAGTCTGAGCAGTTGAGGACACTGTGCCTTTGACATACCTCCGTAGTCAGAGACCATAATGGAGTCTTCTGGATTATGCTTCCTCATAGTTCTGTATGCACACTGGCTAAGCAGCACCCAAAGAGAGGGAGATCCTGGGAAGCCATACATTTTCTGACTGATATTCTGTTGAGTTGTTTAATTGCATATGTCAAGAATTCACTTGTGAATGATTCATTCTACTTATGTGAATTCCTGACCTGAACTGTTCTGTGTAAATAGGATTTTAAATAGCAGGTTGTAAAATTTTAGATTTTTTTGTGTTTAAGTCTACTATTTGGTAGAATTAGTACCTTTTCATAAAATTGATTTTTATTTGGAAAACACTTTAATTGGTATTTGTCTCTTCAAATGCTATTAATTATAACCTGTGTTATTGAGACCCATGGCCTCTGGAGGATACCCTGATTGTTGTTAAAGCATAAAACTATAATGAAAATCAGCCTGATAGTGATGTGGGAACTGACAGCTCTGTGAAAAGACTGGATAATCAAAAAACTAAAACAAAAACAGATAAGATTTTACAAGGTGATAAAGTTCATGTCTCAGATAAATGGGGAAAGAATGAATTAACCAAGAAATTACACTGACCCATAGTCAAAGAATTCAGAAAAATAAATTTTAAATCTTTATCTCAATTTTTATTCCAAGACAAATACTATATGGATTAAATATTATAATGTAAAAAAAAATCTTAAAGTATAGCTCTGTGATTTCATAATCTTGGTAGAAGAGCTTTTGAAGTATGACCTCAAAAGTAGAGACCGTAAAAGGGGAAAAGTGATTAATTTTTGCAGCATACATGGCTGATAAAAGTTACTAGACTGGCATTGCAAAGATCTCTTGTAATTCTACTAAAAACAAATTTTGCTAAAAGGAATAGTTACATATGGAAAATAGTTCCACCTTATTAGTAATGAGAGGGATGCACATTAAAATAGATACTAGTTTATATAGTATAGTCTCATGGTTGAGAAGCACAGCCCAGAACCTGTGCTTAGGTTTAGAACATGATTCCTCCTCTTACTGTCTGTGACTTTAAGCAAGCAGCAAGATGAACAGTCATGAGGAGGTGGAAGTATGGGGTAGTTAATGGGTGGGAAAACAGATATTCTTTGTACCACTGTTGGGAATGTGTCTTTCCGCTAATACTCTGTAGGTCAGACCCAACTGTTGTATCTGTTCCTAAGCCAGCAGAAGCATCTTGCTCAGCCTCTGAGGTGATGTACCTTTAGAGGGATGGATTCTTACTCTTCCTCACCTTTCCTATTTGCCAATCCCTGACATAGAGCTTTACTTATTTCATGGAAATAGAATATACTGTGTGATAACGTTATCATTTAAAGTGCATATATTAACATGTTAGTATGTGGAGGTAAGATTGTATACCAAATTATAAAAATGTTTTCTTGGGGTGTTGGCATTACCAGTAATTGCTTTTTCTTTCTATTTTTATTTTCTATAAAAATAGGAATAATGAAACCTATTTCATGGTAGGTTTTGTTTTTGTTTTTGTTTTTTTTTTGGTACTGGGGATTGAACTTGGGACCTTGAGCTTGCAAGGCAGGCGGCAGAACCACTGAGCTAAATTCCCAGCCCTACTGAAACCTATTTCAGAAGATTGTCATAAAGATTGAGTAAAAGAATGAAGATATCAGGAGCAGCACACATAAAATATCCTTAGATCATTTTGGAGAAGACAGTTGGCAAATATTTTTAATTTCCTGAAACCAAGTTGGTACTTTGTCATTAATGTCAGGCTGTCTTACATTATGAAGCAGCTAGAAAGGCAAGAATCACATTCCTCCTTTTGTCATTCTTGTTTTAAGGCTGTAGGACTTTGACCAGAATCATATCCTTTTAGCAGGTTCTCCACTTGCCTGAGGGTGGTACAGGGCCTGCACACTCCCCACCAGTCCCTGGGAGGGTGGCGGGTTGGGCACATGCAATTTCAGTCCATGCTGTGCACAGTATCCTCCTCATTTCCCAGAGCAGGGTCTGTCTTCCTGCAAATGAGCTAGAGCCATACTTGGGGAAGGTGATGTGAGGTTCTGTAGAGCATCACAAAAAATGCTATGGGAGAGTTGAGTTGTAAAAGCGATACTTGAAGTGTGTGATTTTTCTAGGGAATTTTCCCTCCTTCTGTGCTGTGTCTGGTTAGGTTTCTAAGAGATTTAAAAGAAAAATTTGAAGTCATCATTCTGTCCTTTTTTTAACCACTTGATCTTGCTGTAGAGCTGTCATTCTGCTATCACAGCCAGTTGCCATGGGAATACTGCCAGTGTAACAAATTTATCACTGTGACTTTTCTGTGGGAGTCATGAAAGGAAAAGAAAGGCTGGGTGGGGGAAATTAGGGCAAAACCTTGTTTGAAGATTCGTTTTCATACCAGTTCATACTCTGGCCTTTTATCTGCACTGCAGATTCACAGTGTATATTCTACCCCTGTCGTCAGTACACATTTTTGCTGTGGACTTAGTGCTAAAATATATAAATAAGGTTTGCTTTCTGGAAGAAAGAAGAGAGTTTTACATAGAACTTGAAATTATTTATGACTTAAAGGGGTTTTTTTTAACCATGTTTTTAATAATTGTAGTTTTATCAACTAATTCTCTGAAGTAATACATTTGCATATAAGCTTTTGTTTTAGCTTTTTACATTTTACCTCTTTCATTTTGCTGTATTCTGCTGTTAGCTCTTGAGTGTCCTCTGGTTTAAGAAAGAAACTGTGTCAGAATAACTCTTCTAAAGCTAGTTATGTTTTACTGGAAATATTTTTAAGCAATTACAGTGGACCAAACAGTAAGTGCTTATTTGAGGGAAGAGTTTCTATCAATCCCAGTCCTGTAATAATTCCAGAACTCCTGTGTGCTTTGCTTTCATTTTGCTTGTTGCTTTGCTTCTGTTATTGGCCCCTGCCAGCACCTGGGTCTGGTACCTCTTGGTTATCTCCTACCTCCAGCTAACATTGTAGGATCCTTGCTCCCACTTTATCAGGATTGTGTCTCAAGTTGTTTTTCCTTAACATTTGGGTCCTTTTCACCCATCTAAGGGCATGCACACTTTCTCGCTTCGACACAGTGTCACAGTGCTGCCAGCATCCACAGCAGTACAGTCCGGTGCATGGTAACATAGGTGTTGGACTGGGAAATCAAATGATTCCAGAAATCTGAGTGCATCCTCATAGATTTTCTTTCCCTTATTATTGTTCACTTTTTTTTTGCAATTTTATTTTTTACATTTAAAAATTAACTTTGAGACATAATTGCAAATATTATAATGTATTATTTTGATACACATGTACAGTGTGTACTATCCAAATCAAGGTAGTTAGCATATCTGTCACTTCAAACATTTATCATTTCCTTACATTGAGAACATTCAAAATTCTTTCTTCTAGCCATTTTGAAGTACACAGCAGATTATTGTTAACTGTAGTTAACCTACTGTGCTATAGACACTAGAATTTGTAACTGTAATTTTTTACCAACTGACTAATCTCTCCTTGTCTTACCCCATCTCCCACTCCAGTAACCCTTATTTTACTAATTCTATGAAATCAACTTTTATAGCTTCCACATGTAAGAACGTGCACTGTTGTCTTTCTCTGTCCCACTTATTTCTCTGAATGTAATGTCCTCCAGTTCCATCCATGTTGCCTCAAATGACAGCATTTCCTCCTTTTTGTGGATGAATAACACTCCATGTGGGTATGATTGTTCTTCTCTTCTAACTTTACACTTGCTGTATGGAAATTACAGGTTTGTGTCCCTTCTAGGAAAGATTGGATTGTACACTATTTGTTTATTTCAATCTGTAGTTTGACATCTTCTCTACCAGCTGATGCAAAGCAGACACTTGAAGTGTGACATGCAAAGCATAGTGGTTGAGACCTCTTTGTTGGATGGTAGCCTCCTTTGGCAAAAACTTAGAAGTAGATCTGAGCTGTGAGCACAGCTTTGAATGATTTATAGATTAGTTTTGCAGAACTTGGGAGGATAGGTAGGGTATATTCCTGGAGCAAGAGAGGGGACGAAACTTTGTCCTCTTGGCCTCAGCTTCCCCCATGAATTGCCCCACCATCAGGTATTGTTATTTTTTAATCTGCCATTATTGTCACATGACAGGTTGCCCCATGAGAGCCACAAAACCAGTGCACATGTTTTAGTCTCCCTCTTCCAGGCAACAGGGGTGGTGCTTTATATCACTTTGGTACTGACCAGCACGAGGCTAGGGATATAGAAAGTTTATGAGGGATCTTCATCAACAGATGAGTTTGAAATAGATTAGGTGAAAAGTTTAAATACATTAATTTAATTTTTTGTGGTTTTACATTTAAAATTGTTTTTTCTTGTTTTTTTGTACTTAAAGACATCATTATTATTTTCCTGTTAAGGTATGTGTGTAGCTGGGTGTGGTGGCATATGTACATTGTAATCCCAGCACTCTGGGAGGCTGAGGCAGGAGGATCACAAATTTGAGCCTCGCTTGGACAGTTTAGCAGCTTAGTGTGAGACCTTGTCTCAAAATAAAAATTTGAAAAGAACTGGGGATATATGTTAGACCCAGCGAGAGAGAACCAACCAGAGACCGATATTAAATCCACACAGGAGTTTATTACCGAACAGGACCCGAGCAGAGCATCAGACTTGAGCCCCGACTTGGGGGAGACAAACATGTTTTATACATCTTTGAGGCCAACAGTTTCTACGCCCCCCTATGGGATAGAACTAGCAAAGCAAGCAAAAGGTACAGAAGCAGAACGTCCTGCTGTTAGAACATTTGTAAAACAATAGTTGATTGTTGTTTCTAAAAGACTTTCTAAGGGGAGGAGGTTTCCAAGCTTCCTCCTTCTAAGTTCATCTAAAAGGCAGGCAGGTGGGTCGTTCAGCAGCAATATGGAGTCTGTTTTGCTAACTAGGGTCCTTCAGTATAGCTCAGTGCAATGGCCCTGGTTTCAGTCCCCTGTACCACAAAAAGAAAAAGATAAAGGTGTGTGTGTGTTTGTGTGTGTGTGTGTGTGTGTGTGTGTGTGTGTGTGACCTGTTAGGAAGCATTATAAAATTATTAATTTTATATCCAAACTTTTCTTGGCTTGTATTCATTTCATTAAACTGGAACATCAGTATTAAAATGATCCAGAAATGTATTTGGAAGGCTTTTACTTGATTTCATTTGATAGTAAAACGAAGGGATGAAGTGGCAGTGAATTTATTGGATTTTAGATTGCACATTCATTTCAGATTCCCATGCCAAGGCCCTGTGCACCTGACTGCACTGCCGCCTGCAGCACATTTAATTTAAAATCAGGTGCCCTCGGGGACCAGCACATGTCGGCTTCCTGAGGGTCTTTCCCCAGCCATTTGTAAAGGAGCCATTTTAAATAGAATCTAGCAGCTGGAGTTTAAGAGATAATGATGTAAAGAATGATTATATGAGGGTCTTGAAAATCATTTGTTATTTCTTTCCACATAAATCAGCAAATCTATTTGCACTATAAATTCACAAAATCATTCTCTCAAACATTTTCAATAGAAGTTTACAGATTTTTTAAAAACATTACTCCTTTTGTTTGAAGACTACTGAAGATTAACATCCACCGTCTGTTTACATTTAAATGTTAAGAGTAACATGTAATTTATGTATTTTTCAATTTCAGGATGAATAGTTTTTTTTTATCAACTTGAAGTATTTGACTTTAACCCATTTGTCAAACCAGTTTTCCTGGAAAAAGAATTGAGTCATCTGAAAATAAAATCTTTATTATTATCAAAATTTCATTTTGATCCTGGGAGAGACTGCATCAATACTCTATAAATAATGAATTGCTTTCTAAGTTAATTAGGCCTGAGAGAACCAACACGTCAAACAAAACTACTCTGTTGGTGCTTGCTGTCCATCACTTTATTCTGAGCCTGCTCCTCCTGTACTGAGGAGTTGCGTGATGTATTAGTCTCTCAAAAGGGGTATGGATAAATGTCAACTGCAGTAAGAAAAAGTTTTAATTACAGCTAGCATGGCTTGAGCAGCGCGCTGGGCGGGCCAAGACTCTAAGTTCTGTATGTAAATAGCACATTGCAGATAGAGCCTATCTAGTGTTAAGAACAGCGTGCCTTTTGCTCTTCCTCCATTAGAAAGATAGTTATAATCACTTATAAATTATATGGGTCTGCCTCTGAGCATGCTTCTCCTCAAAATGAAAACCCCAGGAGACTTGTTTAAAGGACAGATCTCAAAATATCTTTGAATATCCAGTTTTCTGAAGCCCCCCTTTTTGACATTTTACTCATTCTACATGTGCAGCCTCGTACCCATTCTTTGAAATGCTGTTTCTTGAAAATTTTGACTGTATTAACTAGTGCTTGCTCAGGGTGCCTCCATTTACAGCCCCTCCTGGTTGATTCCCAGTTTCTCTGCTATGTCCTCTGCCCAGAGGGTTGTGTGATGAGAGCTTGTAATCTTGATTTTCTTCTACTCAGATTAAATTTAATCTTGTCTAAGACATAGTAGGACAGAACAGGGACCTGAGAATGTGAGTGGTTTTATTTCTTCTCTCCGCATTTTTTTGTAGTGAAATTGCTTGCTTATGATGAAGAGATGTTCCAAACAGCAAAAACATTTTTAATAAATGTCATGCTAATCACTTTAATTTCATTCTTTTATGATAAATTCTAATGATGAGATTAGAGCTGTAAACTAAGACACCAGTGGTAATCCTTGGCACCCTTCTTATTATCCTATTTATTTGGGTTGAAGAGTTGTACTTGTCTATTCTTAGAGTATATGTTAATTGAGTACTCAGTATTCATTACAAATAATCTTGTCTGTTTTCTTGTCGAGATTTTGAGAAAGCCCTTTTGCTCTTTCTGTAAAAGCCAAGCAGACTATTAACTTCTGGTTTAATTTAAGAAACCAATGTGGAACTTGTTGGCACAACACCTTAAAGAATTGCATGTTTAATAATTGGAAGGCTTTCCATCAGAGTTGTATCCAGTCTGCATTAATAATGTTGCTGACTTATTGTTTTAGAAGACGGAGTCCTTGACCTGCTAGGTTGAAAGAATTGTGGCTGCTCTGAACCTTTGTGGGTCCTTTAGCTGTGCCAGGTCCCCTATGAATAATTAGAGGTGTTTGAAGGTATTGCAGTGAAGCCAATTTGTGTCTTTCACTTTGCATATTGTTGAAGCCTCATGAATTAATCATAAGCAGGGCAAAAAATTAACTTCTTCAGACACATACTTTGATGGGTCATGAGGGAGAATGTAAAGTGATCTGTAAAATATTCTACTGATCCTCTAAGTATTAAATTATTATACCTACAGGCTAATTTCAAGGGCGGGGGAGCTCCCCCCACCATATCAGGAACTGAGTAGCATATTTGAAAAAAATCAGTTTGTAAGTTTCTAGGGACTGCAAAGATGACAATAAATGAGCAATTCTATGATTTTCTGAAAATTGTAACTCTTGTGTTAACTCTTGATTCTAACTTTGGGAGTTTTTCATTTAATTATTATTTGTTGATTTGCTGAAATATATTACACAACCCAACGAATAACCCATCTCTTTCACTTTAGGCATCTAAAACTGCTAAAATACCAAACCAAAGTAATGTGGATTTCCAGCCTTATTTAAATATTAAATGTTAAAATATTAATTATTTTTTCCATTTTCTGTTTTTCAGCCAGTGAAACTGAGATTGCATTCTTCTGTGAAGAAGATTATAAGAACTACAAAGCTAATCCCATTTCATCCTGGTGACGGTGTCTCAAGAGCTTCCTTTCTGCATACCTGTAGTAAGCTCTTTATTCCACTAGTGAGTTTTTGAAATAGACAAATACATCTTAAAAATTAATCCCCAGTGCTACTATTTGAGCTAAATTTGGTGATTTCTCTCTCTGCAGGGTCCTCCTTTCCTTCCTTGTTGGAAAATAATATAAGAAAAATATTTTTTAAATTTAATAAATGTTTATTCAAAAATCTTAATTTGTTTTTTATTAGGGATTATTTTTGTGATTTACATATTGAGTAATTTAAAAGATAAGACCAATGTCAGTTGTTTATCTTGCATTTTTTCTATAGTTTCTAATTAGAGCAACTGTTACTGTCTTTGGCTGTCAGAGATTGTAAGGGGCTCTTAGGACTGTTGAGACCATCTTTTAGCTCAGGAAGTATGTGATATACACCCCAACATGTGGTATTAAATGGTATTTATTTTGGGGAGGTCTTATGATGTGAGAGAGTTCCTTTTCTTTTAGTATTATAGCAAATAACATTGCTGAAAAAGTTTTTCTAACCTGTATTTCCCGACTTTTATTATTACACACTATGATAAAACCAAACTCATTTATTTGGAGAAAGGATGCAGCTGGCTATTTGTACTTTTGGGAGAAAATTGTTCGTGGAGAAAAAGTCTGCATCCTGGAAGACACATTTCTTTTTAAAAATAATATAATGCCTTTGGTTCCTGAAAGCAGCTGATGACCAAGGCCTGAGCAGGTTCATTTCAGAGGGGCCTCTCAACCCGTATGGGTCTAATCCAAACTCCTGGAGAGGTCAATTGGCTCCAAATCTCCCCCATTTACCCTTTAAGTTGACAGTAGGGCAAATTAACTTCATTGTGATAATGTCTAACTTAACCTCCCTTGTTAAAATCAGTTTTGAAAGTCTGATTGACATGATCAGAAGCAGCTTTGCTTTGTTGGAAGATTGAATAGAATCTTCTTTAAAACAGAAATTATATTTATTTTATTCATTTTTTGATTTACACAGTGTTGAATACATAGATGGCCTCAATGAGCGGGAAAGATATAGAAGCAAGTGATTTTGGTAGAATAACAGTAAAAACTTCTCTAGGAACATTGGCAATGGGTAATTAATTCTATATGGATTTTTTTTTTTTTTTTTTTGGTACCAAGGATCAAACGCAGGACCTTGAGCTTGCGAGGCAGGTGGCAGAACCACTGAGCTAAATCCCCGGCCCTGGAATTTTTATTTTTTAAGAAGTACTAGTTAAGTTATATCTTCAAAGATTGAATAGACATTTTTTTTTTGAATAGAAATTTTTTGCTTAGAAGAAATGAAAGGTTTTCTGGAAGAGGGATGAGCATACACAGAAACAAAGCTCTTAGAGCAAGCTTGGGGTTTCAGTAGAAAGCACAGATTTCTATGCACTGGATGTAAAGTACAGAAGCAACACAGGAAGCCAAAATCAGAAAAGTCGGTTGAGCTAGGCCTTGTGGGTCACACAGAAAACTTGGAGGTTTATTTGATGGCAGTAGGGAGCCAGGGGCAAGATTTAAGCAAGTAAATTGCACAATTCCATTTTTATTTTATTTTTTTTAATGTATTTATATGTTAATTGGTATATTTTAGGTATACAATACATTTACATTTATCATTGGGTGTTTGTACCTGAACATGATGTATCTTAGTTCTTATTTTTTTCCCCCATTACCTATGCGCCCTTTGCCCTCCATTTTTATTTTAGACAGAGAGCTTTAATGGCTGTGTCTGGAGAGTGGAAAGACTACAAGATGGTTGTCATAGATAAGGTGAAGACTGGCAGGCCTGGCCTGGGCCAGTGACACAGGGGAAGCTGCGGAGAGGAGATGATATTGAGAGTGTTCGCAAGAGCAGACATGGTGGCAAGTGCTTTACACACATTATCTCATTTACCTTTGACCACAGCTTTTCAAACTTGCTAATAAGTCTGTCTGTGTATAGATGAGGAAATTAAGGGCAGGGTGACTGGAGTGAAATTCTGCCTTAAAATCCTAACTGTGCTTGTTCCATCTCATGGCCTCCTAGCAAGAGACATGAGGTAGAATGATTGGTGAAGGGTTTGGGACTTGGTGTGGGCATGGTAGGGAGGGCAGAGAGGACAACTTCAGTGAGTCTTGTGGGAGTGAGTGGCTGGATTGATGGTGATACCATTAATCTACGTAGGGATACAGTAAGTAGCATAGGTTAAAAACATACCCTTCTTGTTCACTGGCAAACAGTGTAATTACAAGCTTGTAATTTACATACAAGCTTTTCTTTTTTATGTAGAATAAGCATGTCTTGTATATTTTCTTTATAACAAATAATGGAAAAAATATCTGTATATAATACCTTGTGGGGGAATACTTTCCTTATTATAAAAGTTTTATATGGGCTATTTTCACATATGAAAACAGATTTAAAATAAAAAACAAAAATATATTATGATTAAAAAGAACTTTTACCAGGACTGGAAGATTGGTTCAAAATTAGAAAGCCCATCTATCTAACTTACAAACTCAATAGGCTACAGAAGGAAAAAGTATTTATCTTAGTAAATGCCAAAAAAGCATTTGATGATATTTGTCTGTGTGTTTAAAAATTAGCAATGGGTAGAAATGTCTTTAACTTGATGAAGAGTAGTCACAGAAAACCTACCTAACGGAGAAGTATTAAAACAAATCTATTAGATGTGGGTGAAACTAGGGTGATCAGCATTACTGGAACTATTCAGCATTGTTCTGCAGGTCTCCCTGTAGCAAATATAATATGAAAAGTAATAAGCCCAGATATTGAAAAGGAAGAGACAAAACATTCATACAATATGATTGCAAGAGAATCTAGTGACAAATTAGAACTAAGAGACTTCAGAAGTGCTAGATTATGAAACAAATAAATTGTTCACAAAGGCTATAAATTATTATTAGAGGGTCATAAAAAGACCTAAATAGAGAGGTTGCATGTTCATAGATGGGAAATACAGTGTTGTAAAAATATAGAATTGTACCTAACCTAAAATTTAGTGCAATCTCAATCAAAACTCCAAAGGAACTTTATAATGGAATTTGAAAAAATGGATTTTAAAGTTCATTTGGAAAGGTAAATGTGCAGTAATAGCCAAGATCAATTTGGAAAAACAAATAGCAGAGAGAGGAAGGATCAGGGGTTGCCTACCAAATTTCAAAATATATTTTAAAGTTGTAGGAATCAAAATAGTTTAGTAATAATACAAAATGGAGAAAAAAAGTCAATGGAATATAGAAACTGACCAATATATTTGGAATCAATATATAATAAATGTAGTATTTGTAATCAATGGAGAAAATAGACATGTAGCACATGGCTAGGCATTAAAAAGTATTAAGGGAGCTAATCTATTCATTCACTAAAAATTTATATGGGTTAAATAAACAAAAAAAGACAAGCTTCTTTGAAAATATGGACTATGTTTATGACAGAATAGAGACGACTTCTTGCTACACAGAACGCAAATGCTATAATTTACCAAGTTTGATGTATGTACATGAGAAATGAGATTTTAAACAAAAATTGAAAGACAAGACTGGAAGAAACTACTTACATATATAAAACAAATGAAGAATTAGTTTGTAGAGTACATAAAGAACTCTTCTGCCTGCTGCGCAAGCGCAAGGACCCTAGTTCAATCCCTGGTAACAAAAAAAAAAAAAAAAAAAAAGAACTCTTACAAATCATTGAGAAAAGGACAAACAACAGAAAAATGGATACATTTTTGCAAAGAAATTCATATAAAAGGAAACATGGCTTACAAATGTGAACAGCTGCACATCCTTATTTTTAAGGAAATTCAAACTAAGGGTACCATTTTCAGTCATCAAATTGACAAAAAGTAAAGGCTTTGGTAATAGGTATTGGCCATAATGTGTGCCTATACTGCCAATGGGAGCAAAAATTTTATACAGTCACTTAGGCAATTTGGTGTAGGGTCTATTGAAATAACACTGTGCATATTCTTTTTTTTCTTTTGGTACCGGGGATTGAACTCGGGTCCTTGCACTTGTGCAGCAGGCGGCAAAACCACTGAGCTAAATCCCCGGCCCCTATGCATATTCTTTTGACCTAGCAGTTCCATCTCTTGGAATCTGTTCCAATGAACCTTCTCAATAAAGAGGTATTTACAAGGGAATTGCTAGTGTTGAAATAGAAAAACACTATTAACAACCTCAATGATGATGACAGGAGAGAAGCTAAATACATTATGGTATATGGATATTCTGGATTCCTACTTAATCTAAAACAATGAGAGACATCCATATCATTTACTTACATAGACTCTGAGATGTCTTCATGGATGAAATTATAGAGGGACTTATATAAGGAGATGTCATTTGTTTAAAAACACAAAATAAGCTGGGTATGGCAGCATACTCATGTAATCCCAACACTCTGGGAGGTTTACAGGAGGATTTCAATTTCAGGCCCAGCATGGGCAACTTAGTAACTGAGAACCTGTCTCAAAATAAAAAATTAAAAAGGCAGGAATGTAGCTCAGTGTGAAAGCCCTAGCTTCAATCCCCAGTACTGCAAAAGCACACACACACAATGCTAAATTCATGTACATATGATGTGTAAATATGTGTAGTGCTACGATCTGAGTATGGGGTTGGAGTGGGAAGATAGCTGTCTATGATAAAGTGGGCTCTTGAGATACTGAATCTGCCAGTTCCTTGATCTTAGATTTCCCTTCTTCCAGAACTGTAAGAAATAAACTGGTATTTATAAGCCACCTGATCTATGTCATTTTGTTTGCAGCGAGAATGGGCTGAGATATATATGTACATGAATATATACAATGATACATGTATACACTAAAGAATACACACCACATTGGTGACCCTAATTACCTTGGGAGGAGACAAGGATTGGGAGGCAAAGGTGGTTATAAGTCTTATTTATTATGTATCTGTGTTCAGAATTAGTAAAAAAATCAAAAACAAAAAACTAATAATTATAGAAATCAAAATAAGCAGGAAAAACCCATCAAGCAATTGCATGAATATTTTGGAATAGTTCCATGTAGCTTATTTTTTCCTGTATATTTTTTAGTGTTTCTGATCTTTTTAGTGTGTTTTGAGATACAAGTAATATTTGCTTGTTAAATACAACCAACTCAGAGGTGAAAAACGTAAAAGTCCTCTTCTTCAAAGGGCACTCCTTGGGCTAGGGATTTGGCTTAGTGGAATGCCTGTGCCTGCCTTGCAAATGCAAGGTCCTGAGTTCAATCCCTGGTACCAAACAAACAAACAAAAAAGGTCACTCCTTTGCTTACCTTGATGAGCATATTTTCAAACATTTCTACACATATGTCATTTAAACGTGCAAAGCGCTTAAGTTTTACCTCATTTAACCTAAGGACCTTAAGAGTTGGGTGCCCATTGCCTCACTTTTGCAGATAAAGTACACACACAAAGCTGAGTAACCTGCTCAAGACTGCACAGCCTTCACGGCAGAAGGAGCTGGCATTGATGCTATGGCCCCACTCCGGGCAATCTTCTACACTCTGCTTTTCTGTATGGGCTGTGATTCCAGCCACTCAGGAGGCTAAGGCAGAAGATCACTTGAGCCCAGGAGTTGGAAACCAGCCTGGGCAACATAGCAAGACTTCCATCTAAAAATAAAACGGACAGGATATATACATCTTGCTATAGTTTAAAGCTAAAATGTTCCCTGAAAGTTTTATGTGTTCATAGGGAGGTATTTTGGAGGATGATTGGATCATGAGGGCTCTAATGTCATCAGTGGATTCATCCATTGATGAGATCAGAATTTGATGGCATTACTGGGAGGTGATGGACACTTAGGAGGTGGAGCCTAATTGAAGACAGTGGTCCAGGGGGCCATAACCTTGGGGTTCCTTCCTTTCTGGCTCTTTCTTTCCCTGCTTCAGGGCTGCCATGAAGTGAGCAGCTTTTCTCTGCCACACCCTTCCACCATGATAGTTCTATCTAAGAGCAGTGGAATCAGCTGACCATGGACTGAAACCTCTGGAGCTATGAGCCAAAATAAATCTTTTCTCCTTTAAGTTGTTTGTGTCAGGTATTTTGTCACAGTGATGAAAAGTTAACATGTATGTATATATTTTGAAAGTTTATCATAATCTTAAATATGGTTGAGAAATCTCAGTTTTTTCCATTGCTACTTTATGCCAGACATTGTATGGTTCATTTAATCCTCATGGTAGACCTGAACTAGATCTCTGAGGAAGCTTGGGTTTCCTGTGGAGAAGACAAGGGCCATCTCACAGATTTTGGGGGATCAAATGAGACATTGCCTGCAGGGCACTTGGAGGACAGGCCTGGCACAGACTTGTCTTAGGATGTGTCAGTGGGCAGTGCAGCAGCGTCATCTTCATTTTGGAGCCAAGAATTCTGCCTCTCGTAGATGTTAAGCCACTTGCCCAAGGCTTAAAATCTGATAAACCAAAAAGCAGGTTTCTTCTAGCTTCAGACCCCACTTTCTGCCAGTCTGAAAACATGAGGCATCAGGCACTGGGAGAAATTTGGTTGGAAGATTGTTTGTGATGGGCCCAGAGACAGTTTCCCATTTGTGTGGGTTGGCAAGGCTTGGAGCCATTCTCAGGTGAAGAGAACCTGCTTTCTGTTCCTGCAGTGCCAGAGGAACATACAGGCCCAGCCTGCTATCCAGGCCAGGTTTATGTGAGCCAGAGGAACTTTGCTGCTAGAGCAAAGATGGTATTTCTTTCCCTTCTCAGCTTACTCCGGACACATGATGCTGCTGCTCCTGACTACATGGGACCCTGCCTGGCCTGCGCCCCTCTGGAAGATGGCTCCTGGTTGCTAAAGATGGGACAGGGTGGAAAGAGCAGAGAATCTCCACTTCCTCCAATGTGTGTTATTTAGGGTGTGGAGTCTAAGATTGCGGAGCCAATTCTCTAGTGTCCGAGGGACTGCACCTCTTTTCATCGTGTGCACATGTGTGTTGGGGAGGGCTCTGGTTGTTGGTTACTGGTAATTTCACCTCATTTTACTCATAGCAACTCACATGACTAATCACATTAGCAAAGGTAACTACAAAAGTGTTAATATTTACTTAATTAGTGTGAGGTTAATGTTTTAAACTACAAGATCAAGACAGTAGGTCTTTGGAGCTCTGTGGGCCTCGAAAATACCTGTGTCACGTTGACCCTACAGCATGAAACCCATGGCTCCTGTGTCAGCCAGCTATTTATTGCTGGAACAAATTACCTGACACACACAATTTAAAGGAGGAAAGATTTATTTTGGCTCATGGTTTCAGAGGTTTCAGTCCATGGTTGGCTGGCTCCAAGGCAAAATCATCATGGTGGAAGGGCATGGCAGAAGAGAGCTGCTTATGGCAGCTGGAAAACAGAGAGAGAAGAAAAGAGCTAGAGAGGAAGGATCCAGGAGCCATATATATAGCCCATAAGATCATATCTGCACAACTGGCTACCTTCCAACTACCCCCACGTAAATGTTTACTGTATCCCATAATACCATCAGATGATCTCATCAGTACTTTAACCACTGGTGAAGTTAGAACCCTCATGATCCAGTCACCTTCCAAAATTCCAATCTCTGAACATCTGAGATATTTGGGAGAAATTTTAGATCTAAACCATAACAGCTCCTTCCTCCCTGCACTCTGTATTTCCAGCATTTCTGGGAGGTGGGTGTGTGGAGGAGGAAGATGTGGCTTTGTCATTTATTTCCATCAAAGGAGTTACATGTATTCAGTGAATCAGAGCTGAGGTCAGTTCCCTCAGCCCCAAATGTTCATTTCGGATAGAATAAGAACATAAGCATTTAGATAATGGCCTTTGGAGACTCATTTTTTGATCATTAGTGAGAGAATCATATAATGTGTAATGACTTAGAAGCATCCAGGATGTATGTCAGTCATGCCACAGTCAGTGGTGTTTTAGACAGCAGCGCCTCCCCCACCCTGCACTCACTTCCTGTGAGTATTCAGGAAGTAACACCACTCATAGGCAGTGAGAGTTAAGATGGGAAAAATCCATTTCAGGTCCTGGGTCATGTGACATTTTTACATAAGACAGACTGTTTGAGGAATGTTGCTTTAGAGACTTTTCTTTTTTTCTTTTTCTTTTTTTTTTGATACTGGGGATTGAACTCGGGACCTTCCATTTTCAAGGCAGGTGGTGGAAGCACTGAGCTAAATCCCGAGCCCTAGAGACTTTTGATTTTAACCATACTCCTCCTATTCAGTTCAATAACTAGGAAAAATGCTGCCATTGATAATGATGTTCTTGTGATCAGTCAGTCCAATCAGTCAGCAGTGCAGAGTCCTTTGAGGGCTGTGATTCTTTAGGAGAACTAAGGCACATGGTAGGGATGAAGACGGGGTGTGCTTTCTCCCCTCCATTTCTGATTTAAGGGAGAGGGAGACCTGGAAAGATCGAGTGTTCATTTCCAGTTCTTTCAAATTTTCTTTGTCAAAAAACAACCAACTCAGCCTCATTTAATTTCCTGATCATGCCTCTTCCTCTTTGCTACAACCTCTGGCTTTGAACTTTTTGTCATCAGACTGTACATTGCCCTCTCAGCACCACCTCCAGCCACCATGTTGCGGATACCTCCAGGACCCCACCTGCCCCTCCACTACTCTGGAATGATTTTAGCTCCTGGAGCTATTGCTCTCCCCAGGACAATTGTAATGATTCAGTATAGACACTGACAAGTCTTCTTGTAACTTGGAGCCCGTTAAGTGACTGACCAGTTCAGCTGCAGTGATCTTACTGTCTCCTTTGTCTCAGCACCTGCACCCACAGTTGGCTCAGCCAGTCCTCATCAGTAACCACACCCTAGCCCACAACATAATCCCAGTGTTGTGGTCCCATTCCCCACCCACCCCTTCCATATCTCCATTGTTCCACCATGGCACCTACCATCCTGTCACTGTCCTCTGATGTCACAGGGTCTCTGGTCCTTCATCAAGCCTTTGTGTAGACCCTCACGTCTCTGACCATGCCCCCCATCTCCTCCGCTACTCTGGATGGCTGCACATGGCTGGAGACAAATGCACTGACTGGCCGAGCTCTGTTACTGCCACCAAGCCCAGAAAAATTCCTGATGCTCCCTGCACTTCTGCCCTTCCCTGGCTACTTCACTCTCCCCCAGTTCTCCTAGGCAACATCCCCACAGCCTTTCTCCTTCCCTCTGAGCTTCTGGCCTTGCCTTTCGATTCATTGAGAAAGCAGAGGCCATGGGAAGACCAAATGTAAATGCTCCACCCCTAGGTCTCTCTGTGTGCTGCCTGCCTGCCTACGCAGAGGCTGAGCCAGTGCTCCTCTTGTCTAAGTCTGTCCTCAACTTGTGCATGGAGGCCACTGCCTCCTGAATGCTTATGGGCACCACTTTGGCCTTTGTCTCTGTCCTTTCGTCATCTCCTATTGTCCTCTCTCCCTCAGGTCCTTCCTGCCAACATATAAGCACCTGGCAGAGTCTCCCATCTCTGCCCCCACAGCAATTGTCGCTTCTCCCCTTAGGAGAACGTTCCTTAGCAGAATTATCTTGTGTTCTACTGTCTCCTCCCATTTTCTCTTCAACTCTCCAGTTGGGGTCCGGTGCTCTACTGAAGCAGCTCTTGCCTGCATCACCAGTGTTGTTACAGAAACATGCTTCAAAGTGCTTCTATCAGCCACATTTGATGCAGGGAATTGTGCTGCAGTTTGTTTGTTTGGTACCAGGGATCAAACTCAGGTCCTTGCACTTGTGCAGCAGGCGGCAAAACCACTGAGCTAAATCCCCAGCCCCTTGTGCTGCAGTTTGAATGTGACCCCCAGGAGTTCACATGTTGGAAACTACCCAAAGTGGTGTGTTAATGGTATTTGGGGATAGTCTGTGGGAAATACTTAGGGTTAGATGAGATTTAGAGGGTGGGGCCCCACAATAGCATTAGTGCCCTTTTAAGAAGAAGACAGAGCCCTGAGCTACCACACTTGCTCTGTCTTGCCACATGAGGCCTCTACCATGTTATAATGCAGCAAGAAGGCCCTCATTGGATGCTGGAAAACGCCAGCTCCTTGCCTTTGGACTTCGCGGCTTTCAGATCTGTGAGCCAAATAAACTTCTGTTCTTTATAAATCACCCAGTCTCTGGTATTTTGATATAGCAACAGGAAGCCGATGAAGATACCCTTCTTGTCAACACTTTCTTCACCTGCTTTCACTTGCAATCCATCCTTACTTCCTTTCCTGGTTTGTCCTTGTCTCCCTAACCTCTAAACTTTGGTCCACTCAGAGTCCTGACTTTTCTAACTGCATCTACCCCCAGATGACCTCATGGATTTTGCAGCTCTGAACAGGACCAGGTAGATGCTGCAGACTCCCAGTTTTGCACAGCTGCCCCCTGGGGTCCTGCTGGCTGCCTTGCCTCTCTGTGAAGGTAGTTGACAGCAATTCACTGATCCTCACCTCAGGCTTTAACATGTCAAATACCAAGCTCTTGAGGTTTTTCCTCCACCCTTCCTCTATCTTCTCTACCAAAGGAGATGAACTCCAGTTTTCCATCTGTTCAGGCCCAAAATTTTGGAGTCTTTGCTCCCCCCCACCATCTAGTCCATCAGCTGGTCCTTTTGGCTCCAGTATCCAGCCTTGTCTTTATTTTTTGCTCTATTACCACCAGGTGCAAGGCACAACCATCCACACTGGATTACTTTCTAGCTGGCTTCTAGCTTCCATTCCTGTTCTACCACAGTTCTCCACCTGGAACCTCATGGTTTCAGAACAAGAGACAGATCCTGTTATGCCTCAGCTAAAAACCCATTTTCTTCTGAGAGGCACTGGTAACCAGCTCCCACCACCTCTCTGATTTCATCTCCTCTTGCTCGGTAGTAGCCACCTTTGTCTTCATTCTTGTCTGGTACACACCAAACGTACTCATACCTCAGGGCCTTTGTACTTGCTATTTCCTCTGCTTGCAATGCCTTTTCTATAGCTATTTGCATGGGACATCCCCTCATTTCTGTCAGATGCCTGCCTGCTTAAATGCCATCAAAGAGGCCTCCTTACTCCAAGTAAAATAGCAAACACCCATCCCCTCAGAACTTCCTGTTCTTCTGTGGTTACTTTTTAAAATATCTGGCCTTGTCCTGCCTCCTGATATTAGAGGATCCCCAATATATAGAATATTGGCTGGTCCTTTTGGTCAGCATGAGTAGTTTTTGGATAAATGCATGACTCTGAGATTGTATATGAATTTTAAAACCAAACTTTACAAATTTTTGACGCTCATCTCATAGCAAAGCAGATCCATGTAGACTGGATGCATTTATAGTTATCAGATTTGTAGACTGCTGTGGCTCTGGAATAAATTGCTCACCAGTCCCGTGTACAGAATGTGTTCCAAATGGGCTTGAGGAAACTCAATTAGAAATTGTGTTGAAAGTGAGTTGTGTTGGTCTGAGTCCAGTCACTGCCACAGCCATGTTTTTGTGTTTCTGACAGTGCTTTCAGGGCCCTGCACAGTTCCTGTGTATGCCCTGAGGCAAAACTGCACCTTCTGAGAGCTCTTTTTACCAGTTTGGAAAGAAACTGTCATGGTAGTTATTCACAGTAGGCAAGATAAATGTCCTAGATTGTCGTTTGTTTCTGTTTGAACTGTCCCTGGAAAGCTGAGTGGAAAACTAAGCTGTAGATTCCACAGTGGTAGAATTATGGCAGAATTTTTCCCTGCCTGCCTTAAAGCAAAGTTGCTTGTTTTAAAAGTGACCTAGAAGTGAACTTGTGGTGACATTTAAAATTATACAAATTGGGAAAGACAAATGGTGCACTTTTGCATAGGTTGGAATTATTTATCTTTCCATGTTTGCTTTAGGCAAACGTGATGAGGAAAGCGGATGGACACTGAAGTCAGACAGCCCAGGCTTGAAGAATACACTTACTGTTGCCCATGTAGAGTCCTGACCTTGGGCAAGCTGCCTGGGCTCTCAAGGGCTCAGTTTCTCACTCTGTTAAATGGGGATGATGACAACTGCCCAGAAGTGCTCTGAGGCATCAATAATAGAATGACCTAGCCTGGTGCCTAGCACTTATATGCTCTATTTTGGGCAGAATTTCTGTCCCATTATGTTTCACTATGAAAGTATAGTAATCCCATCGCACAGGAAACTTGAGACACGAATGAAACATTATCCCCCACTTTGAACATTTACAGAGCATCTGGGGCTTTTCCTATGAAGCAGGTGCATCCTGGAGCTGTTTGCCTGCTCTGCCTCATCCACTTGTCAGATCTGGCAGCACAGCCAGCAGTGTTCTCGAGACCCAGGAAGGACTCACTTTGCAGTCTGAAAAACCTTCCCTTCCCCTTTCCTTTCTCTAGGTGCCTTGTCCCTGGATGCAGGTAACCCTGAGCACATTCCCTGTCAAACGTTTCTCTCGCGTGACCCCTTTCTTCTTGCTTGCCACGTTTCACAGTTAAGACTGACGAGCAATGGCAGAACATTTTAAATACCCTTCTTGTAAGAATAAGGTAACTCATTTATTCTCTGGCATAATGTCCTTAAGCCAGGGCAGAAGGGTAGAATGAATGGAGCCAGAGGTTATCCAAATAAATACAATCTTTGCAAGAAAAGCTTTGCAAAAGCAGGTTTGTAGTTTGAATTTCCCCCAGCACCGGCCAACGAATGCCCAGACATTAATCTGTAGATCGTGCAGAGCTGCTACTCCTCCAGTGTGACCCCTTGCCTACCCTTTAGTCAGTCTCATTCCAAACAGGGAAGGCCAAGAGGCAGGTCTGGTGGAGGAAAAGGGCTCTAGACTCAGCCATATCTGCCAACCTTCAGCCACCAGGTGGCAGCAGAGTGCTGAGGCCTGGACTATGGCTCTGCCACGTTGAGTCATTTGTCCTGACCATGCTTAGGGGGTAGGTTTGTCCATCTGCAAGTCAACCTTGGAGTCCTTTAGTTTTACCTGAAAGTCAAAGCCTTTAGCTCTCAAAAGGTGTGGCATGTTATCTTCTCAAAAGTGCTCTTGGTATTGCTACTGCCTGAAATGTTGATTTATTTAAACAGTCAGTGCCTAATTACTTTAAATCCAGTATCTAACTTTACTCAGTTGCACCTCTGTCATCTTATTTCTAGAATACCAATAATGTGCTCACACTTAAGGGAATCTTTCTGCTTATTTAAGGAAGATCATTGTTTAAAGGTGAGGCGGCAAGCAAGTTTTAATCCTTGGCTAAATGCTGCCAAGTGTACTGTATTACATGCAGCCTGCTTT
The DNA here is from genome assembly GCF_053883595.1 of Heterocephalus glaber. Classification (NCBI taxonomy): domain Eukaryota; kingdom Metazoa; phylum Chordata; class Mammalia; order Rodentia; family Bathyergidae; genus Heterocephalus; species Heterocephalus glaber. The sequence continues at coordinate 20,630,826 of NW_028258143.1, read as the reverse complement.
ACCTGGCCCTGGTAAGGTGCTTAACAAATTCCTACCCAAAATAATTGCAAAGAGAATCTGTTCTGGCGTGTAGGGAAGTGTATCCTCTTCCACATGCAAAGGCAAAAATTCAAGCAGTGCCCAGGGCTCTGGGGCAGAATGACTCCCACCACGGGGCCATGAGAAGGACTCTGCAGGATCGATGTTCCTTTTTTTCTTCTGAAGGCCGAATGTCCTCACATGGCATTAGGCAGTGCTATTAACTATTTGCTTAGTGTACAAAACCCTGTGTTTATCTCTCGATTGTTTTAAAGATTAAGACATTTCACTTTGAGGTAATGAATAGTGCAGAACTGTGCCCCCCTCTGACCTGTGCATGGTGCAGCTCTGATCTGGCTGATGACAGAGAACATTATAGGTAGAGAGCTGAGCTTGGCTAGGAGCAGGGCTTGAGGAGTAAGTCTGAGGTGGCAGGGTCCCTGATAGCTTCAGGGGCTCCCTTGGTGTCTAATTTCACTCCCCAATTCTGTCAGTGCCACACAGCTGTTTATAATTATTATTAATGTGCACCATAGCTGGAGATGTGTCCAAATTAAGATGGTTAAATGTAAGATGAAACATGAAAGTTAAAAAGGAGAAAGAAGGATCATTTAGGGCTTGTTTGAGGTAGGAGCAGAGTACAATATGCCAACTCCTCCCCGACTCCCCACTTTACAAATCATACAGTTCTGGGCTGAACAGGACTCTCCTGACCTCTATACATCTGTGAACTCATGTCCTCATGTTTGAAGGAAATGTGTTGAGACCTGCTGGGCAGGGGTCCTGGTACCCAGCCTTCCTGAGGGTCTCAGATCAAGGGGGCAGGTAATTTATGGAGATAATACTTTTCATGTAGTCCTCTTTCTTTCCTCTTCCTGTCCTTCCAGGGGACTTGGGCTCTTTGGTGTCCTCACCCCAGGGTGCTAGTAGGATTGGAAGCGGAAGCAGCTTGCAGGTAGAGTCAGTGTTTTCTTGAAAACCTTAGCTACTCAGGGAGATTTTGCTAGATGACTTGAGGTAGAGGGGCAGGGGGGCAGGGCTGGAGGCTGGAGTGGTTCCCCAGGATTGGGGGAATGAAGGCCTGTGGCTTCTCCCATTGGTGGGTATCTATGTTCTGAGGAGGTGGTCTGACTTCAGAGGGGAAGAGTTGCCCCTGCTCCACCCAAGACCCTAGGCTTCCATTTGGCAAGGGAACAGTGTATGCATTGAGACAGTAGGCATCTCTGGGAAACTGAACTGGGCTCCAGGTCTCCTGAGATACCTTGCCCCAGGGCCTTTGCATACCCCTGAGGTACAGGTGGATCAGTTAGTCTAGCAATGACTCATTAAATGTCAAGCCAGATCGGGATTTGGAATCATATTTTTTTAAAAATAAAGAAATATGAAATTTCTTTTACAAATGTGCTTATAATTAATTGCACATTCCAACATGATACAGGTTGGCCCAACCTCACAATTAAGGAAGTGCCATGTAGCCTCTTGGATTCAGTTACCAACAAAACGTTTAGTTAATGAAAGTGGTGAACAGAATGAAATTCTATTTCCAAATTATCAAAACATTCCAGCCCCAAACTGTTTGAGAATTAACATATGTAATTTTTGTTTTATCAAGTTAAAAATCTGCAAATTAAAAAAAATCTAATAGTACTGAGTTGTATGTAATAATTTCCTAACCTAACTCTTTTCCCTGGTCTCAAGTCTCCCAAGCAATTACGTTTAACTCTCATAGCAGTTTCTTCTGCTATCTCCATATTTCATCTAACACTTTCCTGTTCTTCCTTTGTTCCATTCCAAGAGGAGTCTATTGGCTTCCTATTATGGCTGGTGAGGATTCCTCTGTCTGCTACCATTGTTCCAGGGCTGCCCCCTTGTCCCACCCTGTATTTTAATGGCTTTTAGTTAACAATATTTGCATGTCTGTGATTGAATACCTTGTCTTAGACATTTAAAAATATGCTTCCCCCTCACTTCCATAGTTACCTCTATACTCACACATCGTATTCTCAGGACATTGCTCATAAGCTTCTTATTTAAGTTTTTTTCTGAGCATATCAGATGTTTCCTTCCCTTTTTCTGGAAACCTCTGTCTGGTCCATTCTGGATGGGTTGCCACTTTGATCTGCTGGAGGGCAATTGCAGGGGATTTCCCATTGTCCTCCTCCCGGGGCCCCCCTTCCTTGCTTGTTCTTGGTCCCCTGACTCCTGTATCTTTGTCTTTCTTATTGCCCTATTTGTTGTAATGTAGCATGATCTCTAGTCCTTTACTAGAATGAGTGCATGGAACATACGTGTTTGGAAATATTTGTAAATGTCTGTTTCCTCTTAGACACTGTGATGAGCACTGAGTGCTAGGTTGAATGTCTTGGATTAGAATTTGGAAGGCTTTTTCCCATTGATTTCGAGCTTACAGGAAGCTACTGAGAGGACCTGTGCCATTCTAATTTTTATTTCCTTGTATATGAACTATTTTTTCTCTCCAAAAACTTTTAAGATGTTCTCTTTCTCCTAGGGTGCTTTGGTGAGGGTGTGTTGCAGACTTTGAGCTTATCTGGTGGTTCCTTTCCATCTGGTCCCTTTTATTTACTTATTTTTTAGAGAGAGTCTTAAAGTTTATTTTGATAGTCTTGCTTTTGATAGGCACTGGTTTAAAGTGATTATTTTCAGAGGTGACTCTTTGAAAAGCTAAAAAAAAAAAAAAAATAGCAAAGGCGAACACTTTCTTTTATTTTCAAGCTGTAAAACAATGACCCAGGGCTACAGATTCTCCTGTCCTGCCATGGACAGCGAGCAACTCTAGAGAAGGAAAGCCCTGGCCATAATCTGGTCCCTTTTCATCAATTTGGGAGAATTTTCATGGACTGGTTCTTTGCTGATTTCTTTCTCCTCTGTTTTCTGTTTCTGACCTTCCTATTAGCTGAATTGTCCTTCCTGCCTGAATTGTCCCTGTAAAGCTTTTTTCTTTAGTCTTTTGGTTTTCTTTTCGGGGAAATTTATCAAATTTTATTATCTTGTTGATTAGCAAATATTTCTGCTTTCATATTTTCAATTTCTTTCTAGTTCTCTGTCTTTTTAGAGTAACCTTTTCTTATTTTCTCTTTAAAGGTATTGTTTTATGGAACTCTTACTCTTCCTTGAATTGTGCCTGTTTCCTCTGGGTTCCTTTCCTCAGTAGTTTGCATTGGCTTTTTTCTTACATAGTAGAGGCAGTCCTTAAGGGTCTGTCCATTTATATTTAAGCTTGAAGTGCTTAAATTCACCCTGCAGGCTCTCTGTGTTTGGGTGGGCCCTGCTGATTGTATTATGGTTTGATTTTCACTTGCTTCCTGCGATACCTTTTTGCTCTGAGTTCTTCTCTCCCCTTTCAATTGGTCACATCTTTTGCATAGTACAGAGAAGCTGTTCCCAGATGTGGTTGAACTTGGTCTGCATGTGCACCAAGAGGGAGCCCTGGGCTGGTGTGGGGCAGGGACATGCAGGATGACTGAGCCCTGGGCACCTTGCACAGCAGATGGTTATCGACCAGTATAGCTGAGTGTTCTGCCTGGTGTCTCACCTCTCCCAGCCTCCTTGCAAGTAGGGGGACCACGGAAGGCTCCACTTAATGAAACATTCACAAGCCTACTGGGAGACTTCTCTCTCCTCCTCTCAGTCACGCATGGAGGCAGCATGCTGGGTGACAGACCCAGAGGATGGAACAGCGTGGGTCCCTGAAGTCCACGTAGAGAAGGTACAGTTGCCCCAATTCACCTGCCTTTCATTGGATACAAGTAGAAGAAATAAACTCTGGTTATGTTGAGTTATTGAAATTTTAGATTTATTTTATCACAGAGTAACTGAGACAGCCCTGACTGATATATCATCATTTGTTGGAGATTCTATTTTTTTCAGGAGTTAAACAGTTTCTCCAGAGAACACCCCGCACCCACTCCTCTCCTTTTTGACAACAGGATCCAGGAAGGGGCATGGACTCCTATTTTCAGCCATGAGATTTACCCCTTTCCATGAATGTGCTCAGCTCCCAGAGTCCAGAGAATAACTCTCCGGTCTCTGGCCCAGGGAAGATCCAAGCTGCCTGGATGCTGAGGTGCACTGGCTGGCATCTGGTGGAAGTTGCTACCAGTACTGGAGTTGGACCTTGCTCAGCTCTGTCCATTCCAACTCTTCCAACCACTTCTCATTTTCACATATTGCATCATGGGCTGGCAGTGCAGCTCAGTGGCAGTGTACTTGCCTCACATGCATGAGGCCCTGGATTATAATCCAGCACTGCACAAATAAGTAAATGAAAGGAAGGAAGGAAAGAGAAAAGAAAAATGGCATTGACTCCTTTGTCCCTGGTATCTCTGGGTCTCTTTGTCTTCATAGGTTTAGACCTATATAATACTCGTGGAGTTTTTAGAGGAAATGACATAAATGAGTAGGGTTAATTTATCATGTTTAACAATCTGTTTGTTTGCTTTCTTCCTGGATTTTTAAAACTTGAAGACTAATTTACAATGAGTAAAACACAGGTCTCAAGTATACAGTTCTTTGACTTTGGACAAATGTGCAGCCCACGTCCAAATTATGGCACAGCACATGCCCTCCACCCTTGAAATACTGTGCCCACCTGTTTTAGTTCCCTCTCTGCCCCTCATCACTGAACACCACTGCCCTGTATCTGATACCATAAATTAGTTTTGGACCCAAGTTTTGAATGTTTGAAGATGGCCAAAACCACTTTCTTAACTTAGCTAATGGAAGAATAATTCTATTATAAGACATTAGGATTTAAGTAAGAACTGTTTGTTAGAAAAACACAGCCTGGGGGTTATCTCAGTGGTGAGTGCTTTGCCTAGCATATTTGAGCCCCTGGGTTTGATCCCCAACACTACAAAAACAATAACAAACAAACAAACAAGCAAACATAAAATGTTGTCCAGATCTGGCCACTTCCTTCAGGAGTGAGGAGAGGTTTATTGTTTTCTAGAAAGGCTTTTGAGAAAAATCAGTTTCCTTCATAACCCAAAAAAACTTAATGTCACTTAAAAACTTAAAGAAAACTCAAGTAATGAAAAAAGAGCCTAATGCCTTTGAACAAGCATCATGTCTCCCTCGTGTATCCTTGTACCATATTTCTCTTTATTCTTCTGAACAAAAGCCAAGGTTTCTCCTTTTATCAAATGAATATCTGCCCTCTTATCACACTCCCAGGGCCATTGGCTCTCCTCCCTAATTACCTGCCACTGTGCACTGTGGGCCCATGGCTGTCCTGGTGGTGTAGGGAGAGGGGATCTTGGCTGTGCCCATGCAGGGACCTGTACTGCCAACATGCTGAGAACTGAGGGCACCATCTGGTTGTTTTAACTGATGGCCACTCCACTGTGTAGACATTCCATGAGTGACAAAAGTTATATTTTAAAATTCCGAGTATTTGTCTCACAATGAAGTTCAGTAAGATTTGCATGGCAGGCTAAACTTTAAGAAGAGAAGCTGAGGCCAACAAGGCAGCCTTGCAGTATTTACGGTTAAGCATTACTAAAGCTTCCCTTGACATCCATAGGGAATGGTTTCCAGGACTCTCAAGGACACCAAAATCTGTGAATGCTCAGGTCCCTTATGCAAAATGGCATGGTATTTGCATATGACTTATGCACACCTTCTATACACTTTAAATCATCTTTAGATTACTTGTAATATCCACTGCAATGTAAGTACTAGGCAGGCTATGTGTGTGTGTGGAACTGGGAATTGAATGAAAACCTCCTTCATGCTAAATAAGCTTTTTACTACTGAGTTATATACTCTCAACCCTAAATATGCAAATAGTTGTTATACAGTATTTTTTAGGGAATAGCAACAAGAAAAGTCTGCACCTATTTGATACAGACTCAGTTTCTTCTTCCAATATTTTCTGTGGTTGGTGGAATCCATGAATGCCATAAGGAAGCCTCAGTACAGAGGGTTGGCTGCATGCACAAACTAATGCTGGCCACTATGCTGTGCAGTAGCTACTGCTATGCATGATTTCCATTTTACAGATGAAGAGCGAGGCAGTGTAGGTAAGGTGGCCTCTACAAATTACCCAGCTAGTAAGCCAGGGAGCCCACTCATAAGCAACCATCAGGAGGAACATCAAGGGTAAAGGGAGCCCCTGCACTCCTTGGGGTTCTAGAAACAAGCTCCTTGTTGTGCTGGAGTGAACAGTGTCCTTCTTTGCCTTTCAATCCTCCTCATCATGAGCCAGCTCAAAATTGCTGGAATGAGCATCCCCCAAGAACATCTGTCCTTCCCCTCTCTTTCTGCACAGCTGCTCTGGTCTGGGCCACTTCATTCCTCATCTTGACCACCGAGACACTCTCCCGTCTGGTGTCCTTCCCTGTAGACTCATCTGGTGAGTTCATCCTTCATGTCTGCTACAGGAGAGATCTGTTAAAAATATAAGTCTGACCCTGTCCCTTATTGTTTAAGACCATCTGATGGATCCCAATTTCTTTCAGAATAAAGAGCATACTCTAGCAGAGCACTGGGGACTTCCTTGATTTAATCATTTAATCTCTAGTTTCTCTCTCTCCCTCCCTCTCTCTCTCTCTTTCTCTCTCACACACCGCCTCCCATCCTCCTCACATAGGGTCTTGCTATGTTGCCCAGACTGGCCCTGAACTCCTGAGCTCCAGAAATTCTCCAGCCCTGGCCTTCAGAGCACCTGGGACAGGCACTCACACCTGGCTCACCTCTTGCTGTGTGATTTGTGCCCTTCTCCTGTCTCCCACAGTCCCTTGCTCTCTCCTCTGCTTAGTCCTGGACACACCAGGCTATCACATCCCTCAGACTTCTCTCTCTAGTCCCTGCTTGGAATTCTTTACCCCTGTGCAATAAACTTGGCTTCATTTGGAGAGACACTGCCAAGGATCTCTTCCTCCCTGAGATCTTTCCTGTCCCACTTTCCTACCAGCTCACAGCAAGTGGACTAGACTTTTCTGTTCTTTGGGTCCACACTGTGTCCTGGCCAGTCTGTTACAACACTCTTGGTTTTGTTTTTTGTTTTTGGTTTTTGAGACAAGGTCGTAGTATATAGCCCAGGATGGCCTTGAACTCACTATGTAGCTCAGGCTGGCCTCAAACTCACAGCGATCCTCCTGCCTCAGCCTCCCAAGTGCTGGGGATTACAGGTGTTGCCACCATGCCTGACTGTTACAACACTCTTAATATGCTGAAGCCTTGCTTTTTTATAGACTGATCTTTCTCATGAGATGGGGCTCTCTCTGAGTTTGGGGACCAAGTCTTATTCCAGTTGTGTCCCCACTGCCTACCACATATCAGGAGTTAATAAATGTATATGGCTTTATTTATTTGTGTGTGAATGAGTGGATTGGCTCTCCCTGTTGTACTGCATGCTTTTCTAAAAGTTACTAGGTTTTCCAGAACTTGTATTAAGAAATGCAGATACCAGCAATAATATCCAGATAATTCAGCCTCTGCCCAAAATTGCCTGACAAGATTATCTGTGCCTCCTAGCTAGGAGCACAATTTCTGCTTCTGCATTCTCTGCAGCACTCACGCAGTGTTGGATATGCCCAACCTGTTTGCAGTTTACCTGACTTGTATGAGCTGGGGTGGGCTGGGTGGGCAACAGCTGAAACATTCTGACCTCAGAAGGGCCTGACACACGGAAGGGGAGATGGGACAGATCCTATGGGGCCGAGCCTTATGAAAACCAGTTAACAGCACTTTCCTCCATTGTCTGCAGAGACACCTGCACGTAGCTACAGGGAGCCCGTCCGAGTCCTGTGACCCTGATAAAGGTCTTCCTTCATCATATGATTTGTAGCAGTAAAAATAAAAGAATTTGGAAGAAGTTAAGGTCACACTGTACAGACACCACACCACTATATCATGTTAAATAAAATGTCACTTAATAGTTATTGTGTCATTCTTTTCAAAGGATTTTATGCACAGTAGGTAACATATATATATTTGACCACATTTTCAATTTTTAAGAATTTAGTAATCCTGTGTAACTAAATCTGTATTCCCTGTTTAAGGAAACCTGAGAAGGGTATGACCAGAGTAATGATGTTTCAGGGGGGCTGAGGTGGTTTTGTTTATGTCCTTACCTGATCTCCAGGACAGTTTGCTTACAGGTAAGAAAACCAAAGCTCAGGCAAGTTATTGTGCTCGAGACCTCTTAGCCAGGTTAGATTAGGCCACATAGTACAGAGTATAAGTTCAAATTTTAGGTTTTTCACATTGTCCTACCTATAGATATTCAAATCTAAATTCACTCACATGAAATTAGGGATTAAATCCTTTAGAAAATTGTCAACTATAAGATTCTGTTCCGAAATGTCTGTGGTAAATTTATTTAAAACTTTTTATCCATAGATGTGTATTTCAATTTTAAACCTGAAAAAATATTTTAACTGTTAGACTGAAAAAAATAGAAGAAAAGATAAAGAAGAAAGAGATGATATAGATAGTAAATATATAAAATAAACACAGGTTGATGTGCATCAGCATTTTCATACAATAATGCCTGAGGAAGCCAAGAGCTCTACGTGGTGTGGAGGTAACTTGGCACATACAGCGTTCCTGATCAAAGCACCAAGTGAAGGCACCCACGGAGGCCTCTGGGGATTCCATGCGCACAGTGGCACCGTGATGCAGTAGTTAAGGGTAGAGGCCCTGGCTCGCCAGAGACCTGCTGTGGAAATGTTTTTTGCCTTTAAGGAGCCCTACGACTAGGTAATTTAGTTTTTAGTACCGTTTTCATTATTGGTGAAATTAGGTTATTAGTTCCTACTGTGGGGTGTCAGGACCGAGGTTTAGGGTGTCTCTGAGGTGCCTGGCACAGTTCCTGTCCAAAGAGGGGTCCAAACAGAATCGGGAGCACTCACCATAGGGACACACGCACACGCACACACACGCGCTTCTCAGTTAACGCGGCGCCCCGTCCTGGCTATGAGCTGGAGGATGTAAGACGAACCCAGGGCTGGTTACTCATGGAGGCTTCGGGAACCCCGTGTTTGGAGGAGGAAATGATGTGGCTTAGGGAAGGAGTAAGCCTGGTGTCTGAACTTTCTTCTTCTCCTGGGTAAAGGGTATGAGAAACTGGATTCTGCCAAGGAGCAGACACAGAGTGCCACAGTTGTGCTCCCAAGGGTCCAGCCACCTCAGTGTGCAGGCACACGGGCCAACCAGGAAGTTCGGGTCCAAGATTCAGTTCCATGTCAAAGCCTCATTTCTGATTTTTGAATTTGATTGTAGAATGTGTAGAAGTGGGAAAATCCTCCAGGGCGGGTATTTAAACACTGGAACCTAATGGACACTAGGGAGAGGAAGAGGGAGCGACAGGAGCAGGAAAAAGGAGTGCAAGAAGGATGAGGGAGGGAGGAGTTGGAGCCAGTGCAGACCCCAGAGCTGGGGAGAGGAGGTTGCAGCACTAAGGGGCGGGCTTGAAGCTTCCCCTGCCTAGTGCATTATGTAAACCTCAGAATGGTGGCACACGGAGGAGACCTAGGGGAACCGCTGAGGGCTAAGCCCCTGGGTTCTTCCCCCACTCCTCCACTCCCAGCCCCCAGCCCCTCCTTGGCGCCCCCACTGGCATCTAACCAAAGCCCCAAGGGAGACAGTCCCGGCATCGGCATCAACTGGCACCTGGGCATCCCACCCGGACTCTTCTGGGGTTGCGGAGGGGACCTCCTAACTGAATGGCACCACTAATTATCTGTGACCTCCTGAGATGGCCCCACCTTCACAGAATTTCTCCCAAGGGCAAGTATGTCATTTCCTACTTCAAAACCCTAGGGTTTAAAAGAGTAAAGTGAGGGTTTGTGATTCTGGGTTTAGTGTTTTCACCTGATTCCCCATTTCATCACACCCCTCAGTGCTATGAAATCTGGATTATTTTTTAATCTTCCCTTCCCATTTTTGTTGCTCTGGTGTTGAACTGATTATGCAGAACTGTGTGTTGATGGCGCAGTGGCACCTGCCCTCCAGGGACAGAGCTCTGCTTTCTAAACATCCCCTGTAATCCTCTTACGGAGGAGGAGGCACTGGGGTGCTCACCCTGTCCATTAAATGACACTTGGAACTGGGGCCATGCCACACAGGAGGTTGGGAGGCTCCAGGATCCCAGATCTATCACCCACCCCTCTAGCCATCCATCTCAGGTGGTTAAAGAATAAATACATGAAAATGAAGAGCCAGCTCAGACTGAGAAAGAGGATATAGGGCAAGTTGGCTGCCAACTGTCACCTGGAATCACCTCCAGGGAAGTGCTGAGTCACCCCAAGATCAAGGACAGGAAGGAGGCTTGGTGAGTGACAGTCCCACCCTGACAGTGCCTCGAAGACAACACAGCTTTAATTCAAAGTGAAAACAGAGTTACTGCATTGGAGCCAACCTATCACTTTAAGATATTTCTCTCTCAACTCAGGAATGTTGATAATAAATAGATCTACACAGGATGCCTGCTTTCATTTTTCATTTCTATGGGCTACTCAGGACACCGCCCTCACTTCCCTGACTTCTTACATCTTAATGACCTTTCTAGAACTTTTCAGAACATATACTACCACTCCTGGTGGGTTTGGTAGTAGTACAGTGAGAAAATGGCTTGTTTCAATTCTCTTGCAGTCTTCCGGTTGAGGGAAGCAGCGGTCTCAGTGTGGGGTTGGCATATCCTCAGGACTCGCCCAGCCTCCTCCTCACTGTTTTATTTTCAAAAAGGTCATCACCAAGGGTTTTAGCACGTAAATACCTAGTTAGAATTTAATATAAAATAAATTTAAATAATTTTTTAAAATTTATTTTAAGGTTGTATTTGTTTTAAGACCCAATGGCAAGGAATATGGTTGTCTATTTATATTAGAGATGTTTACCAAATACTTACATAGCACTTATTGTGTAAAAGGTCTTTTTAAAACAGTGTGCAAGGGGAAACTCCTATGATTTCCATAAGCTAATAACAAACCTCTGCAGTGACATCTATAATCAGCCTCATTTTACCGATGGGGATACTGAGGCCTGGAGTTAAATCAGGTTAGGAAGAGGCAGAAGCGGCTCCAGGCTTTTGTGTTCTTCAGCTCTGTGCCATGCTGCTGCCTCACCACAAGGACCATTAAAAATGATTGTGCTGGGGGAACAATGAGTTGATCTGAAGGAAACATTGATAGAAAGAAAATGAGGTACAAGCTCTGGGTGGAAATGGCAGATTTGGTGGAGAAAAACTGAAATGAGTGCAGCAGAAGGGAGGGGCAGATGAAGTGCTTGCCTTCAGATACAGCGCAGGGCCCCCAGAAGGGACTGTGGAGCTTCAGATAAACCTCCTTGCAGGCAGATTCTGTGATAGAGACATCTTGGAGGACTTGCTGTGTTTGTGATGATCTGAACACACAGACAAGCATACACTTTTTACAGTTAGGTACCAGGGTCCGAGCCAGACAGCATCATTATATACTTTTCATAACAGCAATGGGGTGGTTCTCAACCCAACTGTGAGTCAGGATGCTGAGCTGAGCTACACTGTGAACTTCTCTGGGGCCCCTGCTTACAGGGAGATGCTGGGCTGGGAGACAAGTGAGATCTCACAGCGCAGGTTATGTTATCAAACAGTATTGGAAGGAGTAGCCAGTGTTCCAGTATTTTCCCTCAAAAAAGAAAGTAGGGGATCCAAACATGACATTGGGCCACAATTCTCAGACTCTGGTATTTAAATAACCAAGAATTTAAATCAGAGAGATAGATTTGGGTTTGCCAGTTCTTTATTTTACTGTGTCTTAGTCTATTTTTTACTACTGTAACAGAAATCCTGGGACTGGATAATTTATAAAGAAAAGAGGATTATTGAGCTCAAGGTTCAGGTGTCTGAAAAATTCAAGATCAGGTGACTGCATCCACTGGGTTTCTAAGGAAGGCCTTTTGGCCAGCAAATGCGAGTCCAAGCAGGATTGAGCAAACCCCTGCTACAGCTAACCTTCTGCTATAGAAAAGCATTAATCTCTCGAGAGGGTTCCAGCCCATAATCCGAACATCTTTCACCAGCCTTCCCCCATAACACTGCAGCACTGATGGCCAAGATGAACAGGGACATATTCAAACCATGGCATTAAGTAAGGGCATCAAAAACAAAAACAGTGCTTCCCTAGCCAGTAACAAAATCCAATACTCTCATCGTTATCAATATGTGAGAAAGGATTCCAGCACAGACAGGTGTGAAGGCTGTAGACTTAGAATAATGTGTGTGCGCGTGTGCATATGTGTCTGTGTATATGTTCATGGGTATCATGTTGCTCCGCATGAGTCAAAGAAGCCATGATGGTGCTCACCCAGAGTCCTAGCTACTTAGGATGGGGTGGCAGGAAGATGGCCTGAGTCCCAGGAGGTCAAGGCCAGCCTGGGCAACATAGCAATACCTCATTGCAGAGAAAATAAATAAAAAGAAAAAGACAAATTAAAACTTCTTCATCGAAGCAAATTGGCAGTGCTGAGGAATCACTGGCTTGTCTGCTCTTTCTGCTGTCTCCTGTTGACCGCCTTAATTACCTTAATTGTGAAATTACCACCTTCAAGTGAAGGGATCTCCTAATTATCCTGAAACTGACGGTTCTGATTATGGATTGTCCTGACTCTTACTTTCTGCAGATTTTTAAGAAGCCACTTCAGCCTTGACATGCTTTCCCAGCAGTGTAGTAAGTCCTAGGAACCTTGAGCTATGAGCAAGCAGCAGTGGAACCTGTTTTGCTCACTGCTGTGTCCTAGGACCTAACACAGTGCCTGTCACACAGGGGCTGTTTGTTGAGTGAATGAATTGAATTGCCAATAAAAGGGAGAATTTATTTTATTCTTTGCATGTGGGTCTAATAAACTCTTCATATAAAACTCATTTTCAAATTCTGAAACATGGTAATAAAAGGAATATTGTGAACCCAGCACACAATTTAAAGGAAAAAGTAATTTTGTACATAGCTCTTCCTTGCTTCACTAGAAATAAAAACTATCTTGAATTTTAGGTTCATCATTCCTTTCTTTTCTTAAAGTATAGTTTAAACAATTACATATCTACGTATTCCAAATAGCAGTTTAGTCTTTTCTGGTTTATGATCATTATAAAAATAGTATCATGTGGTATATAATCTAGCTTAAATTTTGTGTTTATTAGCCATGCTTCTTGAAAACAGTTTTAAAAATCACATTAATATGCATTCCTAAGCAATATGCTATTTAGGTTTTTTCTTGGTTTCTGAGGTCTATACAAATGACATCATATAGCATGTAATATTCTGCTACTGCTTTTTCCCCCATCCTGTGTTGTTTTCTAAGTTTTACTGATCATGTATTTTCTTGATGAATAACAGCCTGTTATGGCTTAAATATGAAGTGTCCCCCAAAGACGCATGTATTGAGGGTTTTACCCCCCATACAACAGTGTTCAGAGGTGGGGCCTAAAGAGATGATTTGGATCACATGGGTGATAACCTCGTCAATGGAATGATCCATGGATGAGTTCATAGCTAAATGGGCTACTAGAAGGTTGAGCCCAGTTGGAGTTGCTGTGTCACCAGGAGTGTGCCTTTGAAGGGCACAGCACCCTGGCCCCTTCCTCTCTGGCTCTTTCCCTTTCTCTCTTCTTCCTGGCTACGGTCAGGTGAGCAGCTTTGCTCCACCATGCCTTTCTGCCATGATGTTTCTGCCTTGGAGCCAGTTGGCCATGGACAGGCCTCTGAAACTGTGGGCCAAAATAAGCTACTTCTCCTTTAAGTTGTGTGTGTCAGGTATTTTGTCCCAGCAACTGAAAAGTGACTAACACACAACCATCATCTGAATAGTACTATTTATTCGTGTAGCCTATGTCAATCAATTTAGATAATTCCCAGTCTGGAGCAACTATGGACAATATTACTATAAAGACTCTTTGAAATGGCAAGGTGGGCAGAGGGAGATGGAATAGGAGCTTATAGATGGAAGGAGACCTAAAAGACGGGGGAGAAAAGAGAGAAGAGTGGGCCCTGGAGAGGGGAGATGAAACTGGTGTTTAGAAATATAAGGAGGGTAATTGGTAGGAGGCCAGAAGTTACCCTCAGTGGGAAGGGGACTCTGGCTGTACCTGAACACCCCTAATCTCGTCTGATCTTGGGAGCTAAGTCGGGTCAGGCCTGGTTAGTACTTGAATGGAAAGGGGAGAGCCCTGTGTCTGAAAAAGGGAGGTGCCGGCTTATGAGGTCAGAACTAGTTTCCTTTTAATAGGGCATTTAAAGGTGGTAACCTCTTAATTGTATTAATCTTTCATTTCATTTCATAGTAGATATGCACACGTGTGTATGTAATTTTAAGAACTTCAAATATGTTTTTCATTTCTTTGAACACAGTAAAATTAGCTGATATAAACTCTGTGTATGGGTTGGGGGTATGGTTCAATGGTAGATTGTGTAGCATGCATGAAGCCCTAGGTTCAATCTGATATGCCATAAAATCAGACAAACCCAAAACACTGGCACAAAGTCCTTCCTTAGTAAGCCCAATATCTGGGCTTCCTCAGGAACTATTTTATTAATTGCTTTTCCCCCTATGTACAGACTATACTATATATTTTAAGCAATATAATAAGGCAACTCTGGAAGTTGGTTTTGTCTGTTGGTTTTGAATGTGTCTCCTCCAAACTTCATGGCTAAGGTGATGACAGTAAGAGGTGGTGCCTTTATGAGGTGATTAGACCACCAGGGGTCCTCCCTCCTGAAGGGGACCAGACTCTTCTAAAAGGGGCTTCACGGCAATCAGTCCTCCTTCCTCCACAGGAGGACACAGCGTTTGTTCCCTCTGGAGCTTGCAGCAACGAGGCTCAGTCTCAGAAGCAGAGAGTAGCCCTCTCTAGACATCAAACCTTCCTGCACCTTGATCTTACTTTCCCACCTCCAGAACTGCCAGAAAGTAAATTTCTGTTCTTATGCATTACCCACCCAATCTTAGGTATTTTATTCAGGCTAAGACAAGGTTCTCCCCTTTCCCTACAGTTTCTTATTGCTGCTGTTTCTTCTCATGGTTTTCTGGGTGATCTTCTTGAATTAATTAGTAAAGGTTGTATCCTTTGTTGTCCATGACCAATACTGAAGTCTCCCCTTTGTTGGCTTAGAGGATGCCTTAAGTGTCTTGGACTAATAAGTCTCCTAGTCAGAGAGTTGACAGCTGAGGCTTAACCTTTACTTCATGCTTGTGCAGAGCCTCAATGTCAGTCAGAGAGGAGAATATAGGGCTTATCATGTCCTTCCTGGGCATGTGTGCAGCCCTGTGTATGCATGTGGACTTCTAAATCCCAAAGAACAATTGGGCACAGTGACTACACTTGTGATACCAGCTACTTAGGAGGCTGAAGCAAGAAAATTGAAAGTTGGAGGCTAGCCTGGACAATTTAGTGAAACTTTGTCTCAAAACAAAATAAAAAGGGCTTGGGATGTGGCTTAGTAATAGAATGCTTGCCTAGCATGTAGGAAGCCCTGGTTTCAATTCCTGGTACTAACAAAAGAAAAAAAAATTCATGAATTCCAAGAGACATGTTGGCACTTTTCTAAGCCCCTGTGTACATCTCATTATCTAGCTCTTGCCTTTAAGCTTTGTGGTTAGTATACTGTTTGCCCCAACTGTTATCCAACACCCCAAGTAGCCATTTAAAAATTACCTATAATTGTTTTCAACAAATGTCCCTGGGAGAAGCCTTTTGCACTTGACATGCACAGAGTCAGGTCAAATAAAGGCAGTCTTGAAGTGTTTGGGGACTGTCACACAATTCAGGTGATGACAGTTCTCTGGCCATCAGGCTTTGAGGGAGACAGCTCCTCTTCTCTGCTGTCCTGTGGTTGCTGGGCTGCTGGGTTTTACCATGACCTTGGGCCCCTGGTTTTCAAGACAGCTGCAGAGTGGGAATCAGGGATGAAGCAGACAAGTTAAAACACCAAAAACACTCTCCATTCATACTGAGATACAGCTGTTTTTGTGCCTAGTGTTTCCCAGATTGTTCTGAATCTTTGGTTAATTTCCGGTGTTAAGAAAGAGTAGATTCTGATAGTTTTCTCGTTGCTTTTATGAAGGATGGTTCTTGAACCATTTTAAACTTAGAATATGTGGTTCCATATTTTTCCACAGCATATGAAACTTTGGTCCTTCAAGAACAGTGTTGATATCTAATAATATACATAATAAGTTTTAAAATAAATTATTTTTGAAGCATAATAGGCCTCCAGTTGAAATATACAGATTGTAAATATATAATTTGTTGATTCTCTGTAACTCTGTGCACTCATATAACCCACACTTTTATCAATATATAGAACATTTTCATTGCCCCAGAAAGATCTGCTAGGCTCATTCCCAATCAATCTCCACCTGCAAAGGTGACCTCTCTTCTGATTGCTTTTACCACTAAGTCTTTTTCCCTTAACACTTGATAGGTTAATTTTGCCTGTTTAAAAATTTCATATGAACAGATCCACAGAGTATGTACTCTTTTATGTCTGGCATCTTTTGGGTAATCATGAAGTATTAATCCACAAAAGCTATTGATGACTGTGTCAATGATGTAGTTCAATTCTCTTTTTATAATGCAAGACTTTCAGAAGAGTGCTTGCAGTTTTTTCCTGAAATTTTCTTCCATTCTGATGTCTATTTTGTAAGTTATAGTAAAAACACTTCTTGGTTTTACCAGAAGGTAGCTATGAAAACCACCAGGACTCATACTTCTTTTTATAATATTTCATAAGGCCATTGTTGGCTGAAAGATCAAATTTATCAACAGAAATCAAAACCTAGCTTGAATCTTTGTGGATCATAATAACTAAGTATTGGTTTCTAGGTAATAGTGACAATAGATGCTATCAATTGTAAAGAAGCATTCCAAGTTCAGAGAAATTAAAATATGCAAAATGTATATCTTTAAATCAATAAAATATGGTATATTATTTCCATATCTGTGCAGGTCTGTTTTTAGGTTCTCTGTTCTATCTATTCCTGTGCTTATACCATATTGTGTTAATTAGTATAGCTTTAAAATACATCTTGATATTTGGTAGGGCAAGTTTCCACATCTTATTTGTCATGAGTACTTTAACTTGTCTTGGGATTTCACATTTCTACAGAAATGTTGGAATAAGCTTATGTATTAGCCATGTTATTTTAGCTTCTGAAAACCCAATGCTCTAACCCTTGTCCTACCTGCTCATGCAAGGCACACATCATTCTAGACAAACTGATATGACTGGCCACCTTGCCTTGGCCCCTGCCACTCTGTCATCCTGCTTTGGGAGAAGTTATTATGGTTTAGACCTAAATTGTCCCCCAGTAGTTTCATGTGTGTGGAAGGTGATTGGATCATGGTGGCACTATGCTCATCAGTGGACTCATCCATTCATGAGTTCAGTAGCTGAATGTGCTATTAGGAGGTGCGGTCTGGTTGGAGGTGGCCACTGAGGAATACCTGGAAGGATGTGTTCTTGTCCTAACTTCTCTGTTACTCTGCTTCCAGCTGCTATGGGGTGAGCAGCTGTCTTCTGCTATGTTCTTTCACCATACCCTTTCTGCCTTGAAACCAGCTGGCTGTGGACTGAACCCACTGGAAACTGTGCACCAAATAAACTTCTCCTCCAAGTTGTGGGTGTCCAGTGTTTTGTCCTAATGATAAGAAAGCTGCCTAATGCAGGAGTCCTTTTCCTTTGAGTGCTCTTTCAAATAAAGTCCAAAGTTGATACCCCCAGCTACCTCCCTTGTAGGCTATCATGCTCCAAGCCACTGTGCACCCACCCTAACCACCAGAGGGTCAGAGAGCAGACAATCAGAGATAGCTCTCATGCCTGGAGCCCAGTACTGTCCAAACCTGCTGCCCTCTCTTACCCATTCCTCCTGCAGAAACCACAATAAAGGTGCCTGCCCACATTGTCCCTTCTCCTTTGCCTCCTGATTGAACCCAGTGCTTCCCCATGGGGCCCTGTGGGCACAATGTGGACTCCCTCTTATAGCATGTGTGAATATTATATGGCAATTTTCTCCTGATCTGTTGGCCAGAGCATAGTTAAATAATAATAAAACCTACTAAATAGCTTACCAACTTAATTTTAAAAAGCTTATTGTGTTTCTATTGCATTGAATCTACAGCTCAATTTAGCCTTTATTCAATTTTCCTTTCCAGGAACATGGTATATATTTTGCTCTTTAATGTTTTCAATAAATTTATATAATTACATACTTTAGTTTTCTCATTTCGGGTTTCCCCCAGTTGTATTAGATTTATTCTAGGTATCTTGTGTTTTTGTTGTCTTTTTAAGAGGTGTGGGTTTTTCTTTTAATGTTTTCTTACCATTTGTTGCTGGTGTATGAGAATCAATAGATTTTTATATTAATTAAAAGCAGCTAACTGGCTAAAGTCTTTTTTTGGGGGGGGTACTGGGGATTGAACTTGGGTCCTTGCACTTGCGTAGCAGGCGACGAAACCACTGAGCTAAATCCCCAGCCCAAAAGTCTTTTATTACTTATGGTAATGTTTACATTCTTTCAGGTTTCCAACCCAGGCAATTGTGTTGTCTGTAAATAATGACAATTTTGTGTCTTCTACTCTTGTTTCATATTTTTAAATTTCTTTTATTATTTTTCTCTTTTCCACTGGCTAGCACCTCTGGTACAATCTTAAATAGAAATGGTGATAGTGGTCATCCTTGCCTTATTCCTGATTGTGTGTGTGTGTGTGTGTTGCTAGGTATCAAAACCAGGGTCTTCCACATACTAGGCAAGAGCTACTGCTGAGCTATATCTCCAGTCTTTGTTTCTAATTTTCAGTGAGTTGCTACTAACATTTCACCAACAGAATGATATTCTCTGAACATTTTTAATACATTACCTTTACCAGGTTAGAGAAACCTCCTTCCATTTCTTTTGCTAACAGGCTCTTATTTTTTTTGTTTTGTTTTAAAATCATGAATGATATATTAGTCTGTTTTCTGTTACTATAGCAAAATATAAGAGGCTCAATAATTTGTAAAGAGAAGAGATTTATTTAGCTCATAGTATTGAAGACCGGAAGTCCATGATTGGGCCATCCCATTGATTTGGCTGTGGATGAAGACATCATAGTGGATGCATTACAGTGGCAGGAACACATGCAGAAGGAGAGATCTCATGGTGAAACAGGAAGCCAGAGACTAGTAAGGAGCTAGTCTCGGCTCTTTTTATAAAAACTCACACTTTCAGGAACTCACTAAGGTTCCACAAAACTAAAAAAATGCTTTCTGAGAGCAAACCCCTAATGATCTAACCATCTTCTACTGGACTTCACCTCTTAAAGGTTCCAACACTTTTTATTTGTGCCATGTTGGGGTCCAAGCTTCCAGCACACAAAGCTTTGGGGGACATGTTCAAACCACAGCACACAGATACTGAATTTTATCATTTTCTTTTTCACTATATATTGAGATTTTAAACAATTTTAATGTGGTGAATTTGGTTAATGATATTTATAGAATTTATGTAAAACCATACTTTCATTCCTGGAATAAACCAAACTTAGTCATGATGTGTGATTTTTTTATATATCACAAGATTAAGTTTGTTAATATCTTTGCATTTATGCTAGGAATGAGATTGGCCTGTAATTTTCCTTTATCACATATTTCTTGTCTAGTTTGATTATTTCTTATGGCCTCATAGAATAAGTTGGGGAATAGTTTATTTTAAAAAATAATTGTTGTGCTGGTCAGAAGAGGAGGGTCACTGGGAGCATGGCCTGGAATGGTTTGTCTTTCTCCTCCCTTTGCTCTCTGCTTCCTGTTATGCCAGGAGCAGCTCTCCTCTACCATGCCTGTCTGGCATGTGGTCCTGACTTGGAGCCAGACTGTAGACTGAAACGAGGAAAGTTGATCAGGCATGCTTTATTCACTGCTGTTAACTTCAGTGTCTGAGAAGGTGCCTAGGACCAAAAGAAGACCAACTGTGCAAAACACACAGGATCACTTACTAGAGTTCTGAGAGGATGATACAAGGATTCAGAGGTGACTGCAAATCAGAGAGGGCTTCCCAGCTCTTACTATATAGTTCATGCTGGCCTCAAACTCACGATGGTCCTCCTGCCTCAGCCTCCTGTGTGCTGGGATTACACGCATATACTACTATGCACAGCAAGAATTCTGAATTATAGAAATTACAATACCTGTGGATTTAAGACTCAAAATATTTTGTCTTAATAAATGATGCTGGGAAAACTGGCGATCCATGGGCAAAAATTACTTTTTTTTTTTTGGTACCAGGGATCGAACTCGAGCCCTTGTGCTTGTGCAGCAGGCAGCGAAACTGCTGAGCTAAATCCTTGGCCCTTGGGCAAAAATTGAACCTAGACCCATATCACTCACCATGCGCTGAACTAAACTTGAAATAGATCAAAGCTCTAAGTATAAAAACATTTAATCAGCTGGAAGATAGAATAGGTAAAACTAGAAGATATAGGTGTAGGCAAAGACTTCATGAACAAATCCCCAATTGCAAAGGAAGTAATACAAAGAATCAACAACTGGGATCACATCAAATGAAAAAGCTTTTGCATAGCAAAAGAAATGACCAATAGGGTGAAGAAACAACCAATAGAATGGGAAAAAAATTTTTACCAGCTACTCCTCAGGAAAAGGACTAATATCTAGAATATATAAAGAACAAAAAAGTCAGACCTCTCAAAGTTAAAACCCAATTCAAAAATGGGCATCTGAAATGAATACACAATTCTCAGATGAGAAAGAAAATAGCAAATAAATGTATGAAAAAATGGTGAGTATCACTGATAATTTGAGAAATGCAAATTAAGACAACACTGAGATTCCACATCATCCCAGAAAGAATGTCTATCATCAAATCAACCAATAGAAAATGCTGACAAGGCTGTGCAGAAAAAGAAACACTTCTCCATTGTTGGTGAGAGTGTAAACTGGTATAACCACTATGGAAATCAGTATGGAAATTCCTCAAGAAACTAAAACTAGAGATTTCATTTAACCCAGGTGTTCTCCTTCTAGGTATCTTCCCAAGAGTTAAAAGCATCATATCATAGTGATATTGCATATTTATGTTTTATAGCAGCACAATTCATAATAGCTAAATCTTGGAAACAGCCCAGGTGCCCATCAATGGATATATGAATAAAGAAAAGGTGGTATTTATATGCAATGGAGTACTACACTGCCATAAAGAAGGATAAACTTGAGTCATTTGTAGGAAAATGGATGGAGCTCAAGACTGTAATTTAGATAAAATAAACCAGACACACAAGTTTAAATATAGTGTTGTTTCTCTTGCTTGAGAAACCCAAAGGGTACACAGGGAGCATAATGGAGGACGGATATTGAGAAGTAGGAGAGACATGTTCAAATAGGAGAAAAAGGGAAGGGTAGGAGGAAGGGAAGGAAGGGAAAAGGAAAAAAAGAATAGAATGAAAAAGACATAAAGCTTCTGTAAATGATAAGGGAAGGAAGGGTTGAAGAGTGAGGAGGGGAAAGGGGAAAAAATCAAGATATATTATGCATAGGTACAAATTCCCTATAATGAATGTGATTAATATGTATGACAAATATGTACTAATAAAAATAAAGTTAAAAATAATTGTTGTAAGATAGAATTATTTGATTATTTGTTCCTTGAAAGTTTAGTAGAATTTTGTTCCAAAAGCATCTGGGCTGTGTGTGTGCATGTGTGTAGGGATTTTAAACTACTGATTTAATTTTTTTAATGATTTTAAAGAATATTTAGACTTGCTGTTTCCTTGAGTCAGTTTGGGTATATTTTTGTTCATTCTGTCTAAGTTTTCAACATTATTTGAGTAATCTAGGTGCAGTATTCTCTTATGAACTTTTGAATTTCTGTTTCACCTGTGATTTTTGTCTCATTTGTATATCTAAAGTTATTTATTTGAGCCTTTTTTATGATCAGCTTTATGAAAGATTCACCTACTCGATTAACTTTACCCAAAAACCAACCCTTAGCTTTACAATCCTCTCTATTGTATCTTTGTTTCCTACTTCTCTAATTTCTGTTCTTAAATTTAGCATATATTTCTATTTACTTTATTTGGATTATATTGTTTTTGCATTTATTTCTATCAAAGCTACTGGTCTCCTTCAAAGAAATAATTTTCACTTGACTCCCTGTTTGATATACAGATATTTAATAATTATTTGGTTTAAATTCTTTGAAAAGACTTCATTATAATTTCCCCTTTGATAAACTGACCTAGTTAAAAATACATATTTTAGAGGACTTCTGGGAAGATGGCAGAGTGATGAACAGCAGAGAAACAGCCTCTCCAAGATTTGGTGTCCAGATTCTGGAATATAGTAATGTGAGGAAGAGAAGGAGGGAAGTGGGTCACTGGGACCCAGAAAGGATCTAAAACAAAAATTGAAGCCCACAGGGAGAGCAAGGAGAAACACCTCAATGAAGAAGAAGAAGGTGGCAAGCAGTGCTTTCTACCTGAGCCCTGACTTACTGCATGAGAAGGTTGGCTCAAACCTGCAGCACATGATGACTGCTAGCAACCCCAGAAGCCTCTATGGAGAAACACACTAATGGAACAGAGCACTGGATGTAGTGAACTGCAGTGGCTGGTGAATTTTTCACGTTCAGACATCCCCCAGGAGAGGGCAATTGGCTGGTAGCCATCTTGGAGAGGAGCCAACTGAGGTCAGAACTAAGAACAGCTGCAGGCTGGCTCCATCAGGGCAATGTGGAAGCAAGTTCAAGACAGCAGGAGGTCAAGGAGCCAAGTTCACACTGGCCGGAGGCACACAGAGTGTTGCAGGCTGAGCAAATCAGGTTCCAGCCTCACAGCCAGAAACAAGCCTGAGACTCAGAACTAAAGGTGCAGACTTGCTGGGATTATCCACTACCCCACCATAAATCTATGACTAGCTTGTTGGGATTAATCAACACAGATCTCGACTCTGCCTGCCCACTTTGTATACCAGTGACAGCAAAGACACAAGTGGACATTTTTTTTCCCTTCTTATTTTCTTTATTCTTTTCTTGTTTTTGCTTTGTTTTGTTTTTCTTGCTTTTATTTTTATATAAAAATTGTTTCTAGTTTTTTATTGTTCTGTTCCATTCTTGTTTTTATTTTTCCTGCTCTCTTTCCCTCCTGCCTTCTTTACCAGTTTCCCAAAATTTGTGTAATCTTCATTTGTCCTATAACTTTGGTTCTAATCTCTTCCTCTTCATTGATTTCTCTATTTTTTCCCCCAAACTCTTTCAAACTTTCTTCCCTGAGGGTAAAATCACCACACTGAGGGCATACTTACTATATACTATTTTCTGGCTTGTTTAAGACTTTGTTATACAACCATAAATCTAGTTCATATAGTTAAAGGTGGCAAATAGTTACCACAGTTTGTCATTTTCTAGGCTGTGTTTGATGCTATTGTTATTGCTGATTGTACTACTTTAGTCAAAGTGACATAACTGTTCTAATGAGATGTTCTTCTTGGTATGCCAAGACTGAGATTGCATAAAGGTCATAAACAATACTACAGGCCAGTGGCAAAGAACCAGGTGTTAGGCCAAATAGGCAGCGACTTCTCATCCCCAATAAATTAAAGAAGTAGGATCTTGCAACAGACTCAAGAGACTCAAAACCAAAAGCCATCTATACCTGGAAGACATCTCTGAGAAGTAGTCATTTCCTAAGGGTTCTAAATACTAGCAATAAAGCTACTTGCTATAAGCAGTTTATAAGCATCGACCCAGGAATTAAATTAATATGACAAATCCATGCAGTTAGGAATGAGAAAGGTGAAATCACAATAGATCTTGCAGAAATCCAGAAGATAATAAATACCTACTTTGAGAACTTTTATTCCAATAAGATGGAAAACACCAAAGAAATGGACAGATTCCTAGATACAGATGAATTACCAAAGCTGAATCAAGAAGATATAAAAATTCTAAATAAGCATTTATTTACTTCTTTCTCCTAATTGCTCTGAATAAAGAAATTAGACAGGAGAAAGAAATAAAAGTAATAAGGATAGGAAAGGAAGAAGTTAAATTATTATTTGCAGATGGCATGATGCTCTACATAGAAGATCCCCAAAAACTCCACCAAAAGACTTCTAGATTTAATAAACAAGTTGAGTAGCATAGCAGGATATAAAGTCAACATTAAAAAATCAATAGCATCCCTGTACACAATAACAAACTCACTATTAGAGAAAAAAAAATTAGGGAAGCAACACCTTTCACAACAGCATCCAGAAAATGAAATACCTATGTCCCGGCCCGCGGGTAAGTCAACGGAGACCCTAGAGGGGGAGCGAGGATGAGAGGGGACAGGGGACACGAGAGATGGAGACAAGACAGGTTTCTGATCAAGTCTCGTTTATTGCGGAAGCTGCTACAACATATATACCGTAGGGCGAGAGGGGAGGAGCAAGAGGAGTGTACTGGGGCTACTTCCTTGTTGCCGGGTAGATCTGCAACAAGCCCGGGCATGTCCGTAATAGGCACTCAAGAATTCCAGCGGGGGGGGGGGCAAGGCCCCCCACATACCTAGGAATAAATCTAACAAAGTAAAAGACCTTTACATGGAAAACTACAATACTCGGACAAAGGAGATTGAAGAGGATATCAGAAAATGGAAAGATACCGCTTGCTCTTGGGTAGGAAGAATGAATATAGTGAAAATGGCCGTACTTCCAAAATAGTTATACTGATTTAATGTAATCCCAATCAAAATACCAATAGCATATCCCACAGAGTTAGAGAAAACAATCCTAAAATTCATTTGGAACCAGAAGAGACCTAGAATACCAAAAGCAATTCTGGGCAACAAAGGTAAGGCAGAGGGCATCATAATCCCTGACTTGAAATTGTACTACAAAGGTACTGTGATAAAAACAGTATGGTACTGGAAAAAAAAAAAAAAAAACCAGACCCAAGGATCAGTGGAACAGATTAGAAGATATAGAAACAACTCCAAGCATACTCAGCCAGCTTATCTTTGACAAAGGAGCCAATCACCCTCACTGGAAGAAAGATGATCTGCTTAATAAATGGTGCTGGAAAAACTGGCTGTCCACATGCTGAAGACTAAAACTAGATCCATATCTTTCACTCCGCACTAAACTAAAATCAAAATGGATAAATAAGATCTAAATATTAAAACAGAAACACTAAACCTGTGGAAGATAGAATAGGTAGAACTCTTGAAGACACTGATGTAGGGAAAAACTTTATGAACAAAACCCCAATCACACAGGAAATATCACAAAGAATAAGATGAAATGGAACCTCATCTTATTAAAAAGGTTTTGCACAGCAAAACACCTATAGATTGAAGAGACAACCAACAGTTTGGGAAAAAAATTTTGCCAGCTGTTCTTCAGACAAAGGACTAATAGCTAAACTATATAAAGAATTTTTATAAATCAGACCTCCCAAATTTAAAGGCCCAATCCAAAAATGAGCATCTGAAATGAACACACATTTCTCAGATAAAGAAGTACAAATGGAAAATAAATATATGAAAAAATGTTCAACATCACTGGTTATTTAAGAAATGCAAATTGAAATAATGCTGAGATTCCCTCTCACTCCAGAAAGAATGGGTGCTAGCAAGAAATCAACCAGGGCTGGGGATTTAGCTCAGTGGAGCCACTGTTTGCCTTGCAAGTGCAAGTGCCTGGTAGAAAGAAAGGAAGGAAGGAAGGAAGGAAGGAAAGAAAGAAAGAAAGAAAGAAAGAGAAAGAAAAAAGAAATCAACCAATAACAAATGCTGGCAGGGCTGTGGGGAGAAAGGAACCTTCTCCACTGTTGGGGGGAGTGCATACTGGTGCAATCACTGTGGAAATCAGTATGGAGATACCTCAAAAAACTAAAACTAGAAGTTCGATTTGATCCAGCTCTTCCCCTTCTTGGTATCTTCCTGAAAGAATTAAAAGCATCATACCACAGTGATATATGCACACCTGTGTTTATAGCATCATAGTTTGTAGTAGCTAAGTCTTAGAAAGAGCCCAAATGCCCATCAACAGACAAATGGATAAAGAAGATGTGCTTTTTAAAAAAATACAGTGGAGTACTACTCTGCCATAAAGAAGGATAAGCTTGAGATATTTCTATCTAAATGGTTGCACTTCAAGACCATACTCTTAAGTAAGATAAATCAAACACACATGTTTAAATACCACATTGTTTCTCTGCTGTGAGGAACTGAAATGGAGATAAATATCAAAATGTATAATAGATATTGAGAACTGGGAAGAAAATATTCAAATGAAAAGAGGAACAAGGAAGGAAGGAGGGGGAAAGGAAAGAAGGGATAAGGGAAAAAGAAGGAAAAAATGGAAACAGCGCTTTTGTAAATAAAGAAGGGAAGAGGGCTTGGAGGGAGGGGAAGTGAATGGGAAAATACTAAGCAAAATGTATCATGCACAGGTACAAATTCCCTATGATGAATGCTATCATTATGTATATCTAAAATATACCAATAAATGTTTTGCTTCAAAAAAAAAGGATCCTAAAAGAATACATATTTTAAATTTCAAAATATATGGCCATTTAAAGTATAACGTTTTGGTTTTTTAACTTTTTTATTACACAATGACTCTATCTCTAATAATGCCCTTTGTGATAAATTATGTTTTGTACGATAATAACCTAGCCACCCCAACTTTAATTTGATTTTTCCTAACACATCTTTTCTATACTTTTAGTTTTTAGGTATGTCACTTACAAATAGTATATAAATATATTGAAACACTCAAACTTCAAAACCTACATTTTTGGTGAAAAGTTCAATCTGTTTGTATTTATTTGTTACTATGGTAGCACAGGTCCCTGAATGGCCTTTGATGACCCAGTTCACTGTTTCTTGAAATTCTTGAGCAGAATGTACTGAGAATGCAGCATCCTGAGATCAGGAAGAGCAGTCTGGGCTTTATCCTCATTCCTCGAAGAACAGGAAGCTCTACAATGAGTAAGCTCAGTGAGTTAAGTGGCCCTTGAGGTCTAAGAACCCAGAGTGTACTTGTTTCCGGGTCCCTCAGCTGCAGTATAAAGTGGGTCACATGCAGATGTGATTCTTTTTGCCTTGGACAGCTCTCCTGCATCTTGGGGCACTGGCTGGTCATGGATCCTAGGCTTCTGTTTATCCTATCTGTGAGTAATGGTCTGCTTTCCTGACCTGTGCAAATGTTTTGTCTCACCAAACTCTGGCAACTGGATTTGTGGTAAGATTCCTGCCAGACCTGGGAACCTGCCAGATCTAGAAATCTGAGTAGAATTGGGAAGGAGTTTGGAATCCTCCCATGGTAAACAGTGCACTGTGTTCCCCTCATAGGGACTGATACTAGTGCATGGAATTCTGCTTCACAATTATTTGTATGTGTGGTTTTGTTTTGTTTTGTTTTTTTGGTACCGGGGATTGAACTCAGGACCTTGTGCTTGCAAGGCAGGCAGCGGAAACACTGAGCTAAATCCCTGGCTGTGTGTTTTTTTCTAATATTTACATTTTTTTCTATGTGCCTTGATTTTTTATGCTATTTTTTTCATTTCTTACTTTTGGAAAATTAAACATTTTCTTTGTTTTCATTATCTATTCTTAAGGATTAGATATCATAATCACATTTTTAGCTTTAGTTTTACATTTTTTACAATTTACATTTTTTTGCTTTAGCAAATGTTTACCTTGACATTTTTCCATGTGTGTTTAACACAATCTAAATTTGTTCAGAATTTGTCCCTACCTCTAAAGAAATATAAGGGCCTCAGAGCATTTGAACTCAATCCATTATTTGATTAATTACATACTATTATTGTCCAGTCTTTTCATGTATAGGAAAACACATAAGTAGATATTATAATTATTTCATATAGAATAAATTTGCTTATATTTATTTGCATGGTCACTATTTCTTTGCTTACAGATTACTTATTCTTGTCAGATCCTCCTCTGGGAGGAATACTTTTTAGAAGCTTTTTAAAGGAAGAACTGTTTATAAATTCTTAATTTTTATTTATCCAAAACATTCTTATTTTGCCTTCATTCTTAAAAATTGCTTTTGTTGGATTTGAACTTCTAAGTTGAGAAGTATTTTTTCTCTGCACTTTCAAGATATTAGGCCAGCATTTAAAAACTTTCCATTTATATGGTGAAGAAGTTTGTTGTAATTTCACAATGATAGGTAATGTCATTTTCTTTTGGTTCTTCTATGAGCGCCTTGGTGTGTTTCAGTACAACTTTTAAATTCACTTTTCTGCCTGGTGGTATACATTATCCTTTCTGCTCCTTTGGATTCCTGTCTTTCAGTGATTTTAGAAAGCCCTCAGCTATTATCTCTTTAAAATTTGCCTCTCTGCCATTCTTTCCTCCTGAAAGTCCAGTTATTGGCATGCTAGCCTTTATAAAAATTATATCCGTGATGTCTTTTAACTTTCCTTTTATATTCTCTAACAATTTTCCCTTTTTTGCATTCTGAGTAATTTATTCAGCTCCATTTAAAGTTCACTAATTTCCTTACATCTTCTGTTAAACTCACCTTTTCCAGCAATTTTTCACTTCTGAAGGATCTATATTTTTTTTAGATTAGAAATACTTAATTTTATTTTTTAATTAATTAAGTTTATTGGTATATTTAGATATACATAATGATCACATACATCATCGGGAATTTGTACCTGTACATGATATATCTTGATTCTTATTTCATTGTGCCTGGTCCTTCCTAGTGTCTTATTGCTTATTTTTTTTGACACTGTTGTTTTTTTCTTAATTCTTTAGGTATTTAATACGTTATTATCCTATGTTTGACAGTTCTATTCTTTGAAGTCCTTGGAGGTAGTTTCTGCTGATTCTCACCTGTGGTTTATTAATCATGGGTATAAAGCTCCTATTCAGTTGGTATGAACTGAGATTGTTTTCCACTAGAAGGAACTTGAATTTGCTTTTGCCAGGAGCCACAGAGAGCTATTTGTTTATTTGTGTGTTTCCGTTTATTTTCTGCCCTGTTGACTTCCCTTACCCCCTGAGAGTACACAGGGCCTGAAAAAGTATGTCTTTTGCAAGAGACCCAGTTGTTTTGTAGCAGGAAGACCCTTTAGGAAGTGGAAGCCCTAATGAATTCTCTGGTGGGGAGAAGTTTTTCCTGTTGGCTAAAATTATATCTTCCAGGGTAGGCTCCACATAGGACGGGAATTATAGAAATAAGCTAGGTTTCTGGCCCAATAAATAAAATCGACAATAAACAGGGCCTGACTATGCCCTCCACGGTGGTTGGTGGTCGTGGTAGCAGCAGCTTTCTCGTTGCTTGCCTCGTCCCAGGTTCCATTTGTGATTGTTCATTTCTCAACAGAAAAAAAAAAAAAAATGAAGCCAAAGCAGTTTTGAATAACTACTAGAGATCAAATTGAGCAAAGAAAAACTATCTGGAATTATTATAGAAATCTGTGGGTAAACAGAATTTCACTGAACAAAATCCACTTGCACTCTTTCAGGGAAAGATAATTAGACCAAAAATAAAAGGATAAGGTTTTTTTAATCCTAGTATGTTTTTCTTATCAGGTCCTTTTTCATTTTCTCCATCAATTATTATTATTACTTTGTTTTGTTTTTGGCACCGGGGATCAAACTCAGGGCCTTGAGCTTGCGAGGCAGGCGGCGGAACCACTGAGCTAAATCCCCACCTCCATCAATTAGTTTCAACTTTCTCATTCCTTTCCAATCTCAAAGCCTTACCTTCTTTCTTCCCTGTTATCCTCAGCAGATGGCAACACTTGTGTCATCAAAGCTAAAACCCTCATTGGCACTTCTCTTTTCTCTGTCCCTCCTAAGTGTTAAGAGACAAACTCTGCCACCTGTACCCTAAGCCTCCTGCTCTGGACCTCAGCTTTTCCCATACCCAGTAGGACTTGGTTCATCCGCATTCTTTGTATGGTTTGAATATGATACATTCCTCCCAAGGCTCACTGTATTGAATGCTTAGCTGCTGATGGACTCTTGGAAAGTGATTGGATCATGAGGGCTCTGACTTCGTCCGTGGATGAATCTGTTGATGAGATCATAACTTGATGGCATTATGGGAGGTTATGGAAACAGGTGGGATCTGGTTGAAGGGAGTGGATCCTGGTGGTATGACTTTTGGGACTATATCTAGTCCCTATCCCCTTCCTTTTGTCTTTCTCACCCTCTCTCTGCTTCCTGGCTGCCATGAAGTGAGCAGCTTTCCTCCACCATGCCCTTTTGCCGTGATATTTCTGCTTCACAACAGACCTAAAAAAAAAGGGAGGGACTGAAGCCACTGCAACTGTGAGTGGAAAGAAACCTTTCCTCCTTTATGTTGACTTTCTCAGTTTTTTTTGTCACAGGGATGAAAAGCTGACTAACATAGTCTTTTTCTGTATTATGCCTTCATCCACTCCTGTTCATTCTGTTCTTTCCAGAAACATTTAAAACACGTTCAGATCAGAGGCAGGGAAAAAATAAGGTCAGTGCTTCTTTGGCTCCCCCACTCCCTTCCAGTTACCACCCTTTCTCTTCACTCTGCTTACTTAGCCTGGTCTTGAAAGAGTTGCCCAGAATTCCTGTCTCCATCTCTTCTTACTTATCTCTAATCTGGATTTTACCCCCCCATACTCAATTGACATTCTCACCATTAAGTTTCCATGATTCCAAATGTAGTCAACAATTCCTAGTTCTTGCTCTACTTAACTTCTATATAACTTTCAACATAGTTTCATGCACTTACAGTCAACACACACACACACACACACACACACACACACAGCTTTAGCCTTTATCCTAAAATATCGGTTATAAAGCAAGAAGGTTGTATTATCAGCAATCACTGTGACAAAAATACCTGAAATTGTCAATTTATAAGGAGGAAAGGTTTATTTTGACTCAGAGTTTGAGAGGTTTTAGTTTATGGTTAGTTAGATTCATTGGTTTTGGGCCTGTGTCAAGGGAGAACATCATGTTGATCATGGTGGGAGCACGTGGCAGAGCAAACCTGCATTAGCAATGTTTACTTAAATATCATTGTATTTATCTTAAAACCAACTTCATGCAAGATTATTACTTAATATATTATTATTTATTATCACATATGTTAATATAAATTATATTTATTTTTACTTTTTCAATTAAGACAGTTCAATTAAAAATTATATATACAGGTAGGTTACATTATTTCTAAATTTTATTTAAGATGAGTAAACTGATTTTCAATATAGTACCTGTTAGAGAGTTGTGCTGGTCTGATGGGATTCAGGATTTCTGCTCTGTTGGTGCCAACTTCCTCTTGGTCCAGAGACCAGGAAATGACCCAGGCCCAAAGAGCTGCTCTTCCTGCTTTTGAAAAACATCCAACTTTCCAAATGGCTGAATGGTAACTTCCTGTCTCTAACAGATGAGTCATTTTGGTTGTTCCCGAGTTCTTACATGAGCTGAGTAGTGGGTATTTTCCATTGAGTTTTGGAAATTGATTTTGCTTATTCTTTGTAAGCTTCACGCTTCTAGTAATGTGAGAGGACAGAGAATAGGAAAGCGAATCCTCAAGCACAAGATTTTTCTCTCTCTGAACATTTATTTTTTTCAGTTATTTCCCAGCCACAGGAATTTCTATGGAAAGCTCTTATTATGGACCCACAATGGCAAAGCTCTCTTTTGGATATTGTTCTCCAGAAATAGTTTTTAGCCACCAGACTGCCATAGGTTTTATTTTCCTCCATCCAAGTAAGTTTCTGGTGCCTCTGTGGAAAGCTTGGCTGCAATGACAGAGAAGTGGTCTCCCGATGGGCTCAAGGCCAAAGGGCTGCATCCCAGGGGCATTGTGCATGTGGCACACAGTGCAGCACGATGCACCAGGGCATGGGGAAGGGTAATGGGGCCAAGACATGTGTGTGCACTGGTTTGTGTGCCACAGAGTACAGCACAGCAGAAGCAAGAGCCAGTCAAGCTGTGGTTCCTCAAAGTGTCCAAGAGTCATCACCATTGGTGTCACCCAGGAGCTTGTCAGAAATGCACAATCTAGGGCCTCCTCCCAGACCCATGCATCAGAGCATGCATTTGAACCACACTGCCATGAGAATCAGAGACACATTATAGTGTGAGGAGCACTGGTGTCCTTAATGGCCTGGAGCCTCAGCCTTCAGACCACTCCAGGAGCCTCCTGTGCTGCCTCACTGGCCTGGGGTACTCTTGTCACTCCCAATCCATACTGTGTCCCCTAATTTCGCCCATTTCCCCCACTGACCTGCCACTGTGGTCTGAGTGTCTGTCCTTCCTCAGTGGCTGGACCTAGCACAGATCATTCCCTAATAACTTATGTGCTACTCGACTGAGAGCTCTATCAGAAGGCAAGGAACTCTCAGGCACATGATCTTTGTACCACAAATAAAAGCCTGAAATTTATGGCAGGTTAGATATTTATTTTTGCTGTTTCTTGGACAAGCTCTATAAGGTAAGAATAAAATACACAGATTCTTTCAACAGCATAGATTTTACAAGTCAACTTCAGACTGTGGCATTTAGGATTCCCAGAGTATGTGGGTTGAGGCACTTTTGTACCCAGAGGCACGTAGACTTTGCCAGGCTCTGGGAGAGTGACTCGTGGTCTTGCGGATGCTGTTGCCAGCTGCCTGGTGAGGTAGGGAAGAGCAATAGCAGACACAGGGGTTGGGCCAAGCACATAGCCCACCTGCCTTTCCTGACTGGTTGGCAGATGACAGATCCTCTGCTCCACCAGTTTCCTCCTGTAACCTACCTTTGAATCACTGCTGCCCTGATGAACACCTTCAGCAAGGGCTGGGTGGGGAAGGGAGGAAGTACTCTGGCCTTTGCTCTGTGCCGTTATCTTTAGTATAAGGAACCTTCGCTGGGCAGGTAAGACTGGAGAAGAAAGGCAGCCAACACCCACTGGGGTTAGAATCACTGGGGGAGGGGGTTGCTTCCATTAGCAGGGAATCATTGTTACGCCAAGCAAATGCTGAAGTGTGTACTTCCCTTGTTTCCTTTCAGTGAGTCATGGGCCACAGCTGCTGCTCTCATCAGGGCCAATTTATGCCTCAAGATAAGCTCCTGCCACCCAGCTGGGAGTTGCAGCTGGAAACACCTGCAGGAAGAGGATGGCCTCGCCCCATCAGTCATGGGCCTATTGAGAGGTTCTGCACTGGGCTTCCTCCTTTCTTGGAAGGACACTAATGTTCTCAGGAAACACGAGGGCACAGTGCTCCCGGGGCCTGCATGGCACCTCCTCTTCCCCACGCTCTGGTTGGCTTGTGCCAGTCCAGCTCCCTGTTCTATCAGATGATGCCTTTTGGGCCGGGAGGAGCCCCTTTGAGACCTGTGTATTTACAGATGAATTTCTGGTAGCAGATCACTCTGGGCCTATGAGAGGTCGGGGTTCTTGGACTGAGGACAGCTGCTTCTTCATGTTTCAATGTAAATCAGTGACAGGTGGCATGGGACTGAGGACAGATATCCTGCAGCCCTCACTGTGGTCTGGCCTCTTGTGCTTTAGGACAGTAATGTTTTCCATTTGTACCTTTGCCAGGAAAGTCCCTCCCAGCTTTTTTTTGAAATGTAGTACAGCAGTCCCCCTGCTTATTCCTCCTTATTCAAGATCCCATTGGTGGCCTGAAACCTTGGAAAGTCCTGAACCTTGAATGTATATGGTCTAGTCCTCCTAAACCTACAGTCCTATCATAAGGGTTAATAAATTAGGCACAGCAAGAGACTAGTAATTAGTAAAATAGAACAACTATAATAACATATGAAATAAAATACATGAACACGGTGCCTCTCTGGAAAGAGGACAAATATTAATATTTTCAAGACTGCAGTTGATATTGGGTAACTGATACCCAGGAAGGCAAAGTTGTGGTTAAGGGGGAGATTGCTATCTCAGGAGGAGGAGCTTGGAGCCTGTGTTGTTTTCTGAATATTCAGTGACAGCCGAGGACACCTGCAAGGGTCCCTGATATTTTTCCAGAGGGCAAACCTAGTGAAGACAGTCCTCAGCCCTGTCAGGTCCAAGAAAGGCTGTGGCTGTGAGGCTCAGTGAGCACAGCTGTGTGGCCTCCCCAGACTGATCACTAAGAGTGTGCTCTCAGCCTTGTGGGAGACATCCAGATTAACAGGGAAAAGGTGAGAAGGCACAGCAGCTTCAAGAATGGTCACAACTGACTTAAAGGAGGGACAGCAATTACGCTTGTTCTCAAAAGGGGATCATTTGTGGCTCCAGCAAGAGGTGACTTCACACCCTCACAGGAGGATCCATTTTCAGGCTCTGTGGTGATTCTTTACTTTTGGAGGAAAAGAAAATCTCCCCAGCTCAGTGAGGATCAGGTGAAACAGCTTTAGTCCCAATCCCCCATCTGAAAAAAAACTCTACCTGGAAAAAAACCCGACTTCGGGGGCCTCTGGGGACAAACTCCAGGCTCACCACCTACACCGCCCTCCACTCATCCTCCTGTTGCTGCCCAAGGGGGACTAGAAGAACCAGACCCCCAGCCCCTGCTCACTGGCATCTCTTCGTCAGTCCCAGGAGCCTGGGTGGGCTGCAGGCAGAGCTATTATCTTCCCTGCCATTTAGAATTACAACTCTGTAGTCACCTTGGGAAAGTAGCCAAAGGGAAGTGGAGGTGAGCTAAGGACAGTACTCACCAGGATACACAAGTCTGTTCTGTGCAAAAGTGTGTATGTATCTCTGCAAAGGTCACAATAGCATCATCTGCTGCTTAACATCTGGCACTTGCTTTTAAATCTACAAGTTGAAATCTCGGGCACCCAACTTTTAGCTAAGTAAGTATAATCTCAAATTCTGTTATATATATATGAAATATATGTACATACAAATTGCACACATGTGTGTGTCATTCTGAATATTATGGCACACATTTTCATACAGGGAAGTCCCACCTTGAACCACCTGTGTGTGCACAATTACTCTGCTCTGCACTATCCAGAAAAGGAAAGTGATTATGAGCCACCTGCACCTAGTTTATGGTGCTAGGCACAGGTACCTTACACATGGCTTGTTTTTTCTGCTAAGATGGAGTCAGCTGGCAGTGTAAATTTGACCGCACCATCTTTCTCCCAGCCTCTTCGGATCTTGGTGAGTCTGCGGCTGAAGCAGGGTAGCAGGAACAGGCCTTTGGCCAGGATGATGACGCAGGGCACCAGTAGCGTGAGCGTGAAGGTAGGCGGCAGGTAGAACTTGTAGCGGCTCTCCTCGAAGGCGCGAGTCCAGCCATAGGTGAGTGTGTGCAGTGTACTCAGCACCAGGGCCACAAAGCCCAGTGTGGACTATTAAGGAAAAGAAGGCCAGAATGAGGCAGGGTGAGGTCAGACCGGGGGGGGGGGGGGGCTTCTGCTGCCTGGCCAAGGGGGACAGCAGTGGTTTAGGTTTGAAGCCCAGCCCTATCATTCTCTGTATGCAAGATCTTATGATTGCTTCCAGAACTCCCAGAGCCTAAATCCCTAGCAGAAAAATGGAAATCATGTTTCTATACTGAAGATGCATAAGGATTAACTCTTGCACATTTAATAGCAATGCTTTTTCCCCAGCAGCTCTCCTGGCTGCCAGATGACTTTAGATGGAATTTTGTTCAAAGGAGCTAAAAAACATTTTACTAACTTTGTGTATACTTTAATGTATATTAAAGTAACAGATCTGCTGGTATACCCAAATCACAACTTCACAGGTACCAGGGGGCCTAAGTTAAGGTGGGGCAAAACAGAAAATTGATTTTAAGTTGACTTAAAGAGAAACACAAAGTGAGTAACTCACAGATGGCACATGGACTTAGCACCCAACAGGTAAGTGGCTCTGAGTCTGGGTAACCTGGCACGAAACAGAAAGCCCAACATAGCCAGTGGATGGTCTTTGCCAGGGCTGCCTCACAACGAGTTATATGCTCCCCAGGCAGAAACCCCAGCAGGCCTACCCTCTGCCTGGGAGGGGATGAGAAATTTGGAGGGGAGCTCCAGCTACTCTGATTGGATAGGTCTGGGCCTCCTTACAGTGGGGCTCCACACGCCTTGAGGCATAGATGACTTTTGTGAGTCACTGCCAGAGAAAAGCAGCTCCTCCATCACTGCTCCAAACAGGACTTTGTACTTGGGTGCTCTGTGAAATACCCTGGAAGGGCTGCTTGGGCAACTTCAGCCTCTTTTGCCCGTGAGCAGCCTCGTGGACCGCAAAGGGGAGGTGCAAATTCTATTTCTGCTACTAGTTCTGACTGACATGACCCTAGGTGAGCCACTTGATCAGTCTCTGTGGGAAGCAAGAGATTCCAAAGGCCAGTTTCAGAGAGTGCAGGGCTGGAGGAGAGAGCACTGTGCATCCAGGCTGAATGGGGAGGAAGAAGAGATGGAGGCAGCTCTAACTGCATTCTGTGGGCACTGGAGTTACTGAAGAGTCAGGGTGGGAGAGACCTGTGTTTATGACATCAGGAATGAAAATAATGGTGACCCATCAAGCAATGGACACATCCACATTTTCTCCAAGGAGATGTTGCAAAGGTTTAATTTAAATGTTGTGGTAAGCTGATTACCTCAGCTCTTTATAGATTGGTTTGGAGCTTTCCACAAAAGCTGCAAAGGGGCCTCCTAGATTTCTAGCATAGCTTGTAAGCATCAACCTAAGAGCCCAGCTAAAAGAGTCTGTCTGTACTCCCCTCAGACACTTTTCTAAATGAGGCTGGGTGGCTAGGAGTACAGCTCAGTGGTGGAGCACCTTACTAGTATATGCAAGGCTCTGGGTTCAAATCCCAGCACTGCAAAATAAGTAAGTAAAAATGAATGAATGAATGAATGAATGAATGGAGCTGATTGCGCATGGTGTCTTGTTTAGGCTACTTTCTGGAAAGGAGGGAATATTCTGTGGTACCTGCTCCTGTACAAACACCAGGATTGTGGGAACTCTGGAGAATGAAAGAATGCCAGTCAGAAGAACTGCTTGTGATGCTTTTGTTAGACATAATAATAAGCATTTTCTAATGGAGATACACTATAATTTCACAGAGAGCTTCCCAGGTACATTTTTGCCCCACATAATATACCTCAATAAAACAAATCTCCCCCTCCTTTAGTCTCTGCCCTTCTTGGCCATCTCTGGTTGTTCTTGGCCTTGTGTCCACTTCAATGATCTCATTTCATTATTAATGACTTTCAGCTTCAGTGTGGCCATTTTGGGAAGCTGTGGTTGGCTTTGTGCTATTCTCTACAATTAATTTATAAATCATTTTAATGCCATATCCACATATGCAAGCTTCCTTGAGTGTAAGTCACATGGAACCAAATCCTTGTCACTCAGAGATGTCTATCAAAAATTGCAAATATGAGCCAGGTGTGGCGGCACACATTTGTAAGCCCAGCACTCTGGGAGGGTGAGGCAGGGGCCCAGCCTGGGCTAATGATTTAGTGAGACTCTCTGTCTCAAAAAGTGAAAAAAAGGGGAGAGGTTACTGGGAATGTAGCTCAGTTTGAAGGCCTTTGGTTCAATTGTGGTACTGCAAACAATACAAAACAAAATGAACCTGTAACTTCTGGGCCACACCAATTTTTCTAAATTCTGATGTCTCAGCATAGAAGATTGGGAGGAATTTGTTTTAAAAGGCTCCCAGTGCTGACCATAATGAACAAGTCTTGAAGAGCCAATCGACATTCTCCAACCAGAACAGCCCCAGCTGGTGGTCTTTCTATGCCTTTTTGTGGAGTTCCTGAGTTGGCTGAGATGGCTGCAAAATGCCTTTAATCCCTGAGAATTGCTTGGTCTGAGACTGGTTTCATAGCTGCTTGGTAAAAATCACCTGGGGAGCTTGGGAAACATGCAATTGCCCAAGGGCCATGCCAGAAAATTCAGATTAAATTGGTTTAGGGTGGGGCTCAGGCATCTGTTGTTTTTAAGAGTTCAGCAGATGATGCTAATGAGCAGCCAGGACTAAACCACTAATTTTGAAAACTCTTACATTCACACCCTTCTAGCTTGTGGTTGAAACATCCACACAAGTCTCTATGCTCAGGCTGTGTGGTTAAGGAGAAAATGAACCTGTCTGTTCTTTAGACAAACACCTACTGAAGGCCTTTTGGTTCCCACATTCTGTGTCATGGGCTTTCCCAGACGGACAACAACGAGAACCCACCCAGATCTAGGGTGGTAGCCCCACTGAGGCCTTAGCATCTCTCTTAGGGGACATGCCCTGCAGCTGCAGTGTGACCCATGTGGGCCACCATTCCCAGTCCCTCATCTAGAGAGCAGTGGATAGGCATGTGGGGCCCTAAACTGGGAAGACGTGGAGGCACACTACTCCAGGGCCTACCAGCAGCAGGTAGATCCTCCCACTCATACATTTGCATCCCTTTGCCTTCCAAGACCCTAAGGTATGGATGCCAGAAGCCACAGCCACCAGCTAATTGTCCATAGGAAGGCCACACAGCCAAAGACCAGCCAATAACAAAAGCCCTTTGACTTCCATATCCTGGTGGGAAGCTTGGATGATTCCTGAGTTTGAAACTGTCTCTCCTTGGAAACAATTTTAAAATCCCAGTATTGCCACATGGAACTAAAAGAAGAGGAGGGATTGTCCTGGGGCAATTAATAATCCCCTCAAACTAGGACCATTTTTATTATACAGAAGCTTGTTAGCAAAAAAGAAACAGCAGGGTCAATGTGGCTCCTGCTGGTGCTCAATTATAATGGTGTGAAGGGGCTTTGACAATTGCTCACCAAGCTGGGGTTAGGCTGCTCTGTCATTATTTTAGGAAAGAGATGGGAGTGAACAAGGTCACAGAATGTTCTTCTATCTCTGGGACAGAACTTAGGTGCTAAGGGCTGAATCCCAGCTTTCTATGCAGGACAGCTACTGGCCTGGGTATTTTGCAATTTAACTGGTGAATTGGGAGCATTTAGCATAGCCGAAGCTAACACCAAACAACAAAAACAACGAAACAAATAAACAACCTCCACAAACTAAAACTTTGAAAACAGCCTTGGAAACAAAAGGATAAATGCAAGCATGAGTCATCTTTTGCAAACAAAGTAATACAGATCCAGGGTTCTTTCCAGGTTCCTTGACAACCACAGTTTCTAAGCCCTGTAGCAATGTGTCCATGTGTGGTGGGGGAGGGAAAATAGGGGCTGGGTAGCTCCTCACTGGCCATGCTAACTACATAGAAGGTTGTATCTTTCCTCAGAAATCATCCAGGGCTGGGGGTGCAGTTCCATGGTAGAGCACTTGTCTAGCATGCAGGAGGCCCTAGGTTCAATCCCCAGCACCACAAAGGAAAAAAAAAAAATAGAACCCATCTTGGGTTCATGGGTCCTGCATTTGATCTCCTTCCAATGACTGCATGAGTGAAGACAGGGACAGGCAGGGAAGCAGTAGTCCTGAGAGGCTGAGGAACAAATCAGAGGGTGCAGAGCCCACACATGAGATCTAGGGACTGGCCCAGCTCTGCCACACCCCTTCTAGTGTGCAGCCAAGAGGGCACCATGCAAGACAGTGTTTGGCCCTGGTGGTCATCCAGAGTTCTAGAGCCATCTCGGAGCATCTGAGTCCATAGGCGAGAGGCAGGCCTGGGTATCTGTATTCCTCCAGGAGTGCTCTGTGGTTTCAGACCTTCCTGATGGAGTCTCATGATAAGTATATGTTAGTGCCAGGAGACAGCTAGGTCTAGCACAATGTATATTTAACTATTACATCGGTGTACTGAACACATCTATCTGTACATCATGAAAACCACTCTGATGTTTTCTTTGCCGTTCTATCATTCTATTTCATTTTTAAAATGTTCAATGTACCTGGGCATGGTAGCACAAGACTATATTTAAGCTACCTAGGAGGCTGAGGCAGGAGGGTTGCTAGATTTGAGGAGTTCAAGGCCAGATGGGGCAAAATAGTGAGACCTTATCTCAAAAAGCAAAACAAAACAAGAAATGGGTGGATGGTAGCTTAGTCAGGGATAATGGAGTGGCCAGATACCCTAAGAATAACAGCAAAATGCTTTCTGTTTTTCTTGCACACATAGTCCTGGGCCCTAGCAGTGGCTCTTCCATACTGCTTCTCTTGAGAGACATAGCAGCTAGTTTTTGTGGATGGAGTGCAGGCATTTGATTTCCACAAATAAAATCCTGCCCTCCCACCCATCCACTCCCCTCACCAGCTCCTGCAGTGTCAAAAGGGCTTTCATGTTTTCATTGCAGCTCTTCAATATGCAAAGCAAAGCCCAGCTGCTGGGGTCCCAGGCAGTTTTGTTAACACAATCAAATCCACAGGCTTTCTGCAGCAGCCAGAGCAGGGGATGTAATCTATGCTGCTTAAGGGAGCAACTTCCTGGTGAGGGAGCTGCCTGCAGTCTGCTTTAATTGTGGACAAACCATGCACCCAGGATACTCCTGGTGGGAACAGGAAAATCCTAGATTTGGGTGTGAGACACAGAGGGATTAGTGGCAGATCAGCAAAATGCCTTTCCCCCTGCCTTATGCCAGCATGTGCCATCCTGAGCCCTCCTCCAAGGACTTTCTGAGATGAGCAGAGCCCTCGAGCTTCAGAGGCACACTTTGGAAAACAACCAAGACCGTTTTGTTCTGAGGTATGCTAAGGGTCTCTAGTCACGAATAATTAATCTGGATTACATAAAAGCAGTACACTGTCACTGTCCCTCTGAGTCCTCAAGGCACACAGAAGATACTCAACAGATTTCTGCTGACAGTGGGGGCGGGTACAATGGTGTTCTCTCCCCTGATACAATACAAGGCAGGATCCAGCGTTAGTCACCTCCCATCCTCCAGAGGGGATGAGTTAATCGCCAACACTGACTGCGGACTTGGTGCAGGGGGCAGTGGGAAGTGCCAAAGAAGTGTCAGAAATGTCCCCATCTCTGTTATTTCTGTTATACCTGAAACAAGCCTCTGTTTCTCTTGTCCCCTCTCATATTCCAGGCCTAGTGTGGCACCTGGCATGGAGCAAGTACTCATTAAGTGCTTACTGAATGAACAAGTGCACAGAGGCCTCTGGACCACTGGCAGCGCTTCCCAGAGTGTGCCACAGTAGTGTCCTTAGCTGTTATCTGAGAGCCCAGGACGAGGAGGAACTAATGCTTCATGAGTCTGACTCACAGAGGCTGGCAATTGTAGATGTAACTGGACTCTTTAAGGGGGAAGCAGATCTTTTCTCAAATGTGTTTTGATGACATATCTCCTTTTTTGTTCCTTCATGCTGCTACAGATAGAACATGGGCCTTGTCATGCGAGGCACCTGCTTGACCCCTGAGCCACACCCGAGGCCCCAGCCCTCCTATCTGTGGGTATTTCTCCAGGAATGGTGTCCTTTGGGAAATGCCACCTCATCCCTTATAAACAGTGATCCTCATGCTCACCTCTCATTCACCCTGCAAGCATCAAGGGCTGCAGGGAACAAGAGCACCAGGTTGAGAAGAGGGTGCAGGTGGTGGACTAAGCTCACTCATAGTTCACTGACTCCCATCTAGACCACTGCACTGTCGGATGACCACACATGATAGAATTTTGTTTGGAAATCTCGAGGATGGTAGAAACTGAGCATGCCTGATGAGGGTTCAGAGCTCTGCTCTAGTCTTTCCAAGTGCCTTTGTCTGGCTTCCCTGATGTCAGGAAATGAGCCTGTGTGGGTAGCTCTTCACCAGGAAGCTGAGAGGGACCTGAAGATGGGAAGCCCAGTGTCCAGGTGGTGGCCCTGCTGTGCCCATGATCAAAGCCAAGGCAATTTGCAGAGGGAAAGGCACTTCCACAAGACAGGTGGGCTGGGCCCTTTCTGCATTCACTTGCACTGGAGACATCTGCTTTACCTGCACGAAGCTGAACTCTCTCCAGTTGAGCGAGTTTGCAATGGATGGCAATGAGGTGATGGCCAGCAGGGACAGCGTACCGAGGGCCAGCACTCCCAGTGAGAGGTATATCTCCATGCGCCAGACTTCCTCCTCCACCCAGAGGTGGCTCTTGTTGGTCAACATCTGATATGGACAGAAAGAAAGGAATGAGCACTGTGGCCTCAGCTGAAACACTTGCGATGTAGTGAGCCAGTGCTGAAGGAAGCAAAGACAGTTAGGGATGCCTATCACATCCCACCTACCACCCAACAAGCACTTGGCTGTGTGTGAAGTTCTGCCCAGGTCTTATTAATCCATTTAATCTCACAATCACCCCGAAAAGGAGGGGTCACTATTAACCCATTCTACTAGGGATGAGGAAGAAAAGGCACAGAGACCAAGTTCACGGGCTCCCCTAGGCTCTCACATATCCGCCTGGGGGGCAGCCAACTGGAAGGGTCACATTGGCTCAAAGTAAGGAGTCAGAGAGATTGACAAGTACGGCCCCCCCAAGTGGGACTGGTCCTCACATTACAGGACAACAGAGAGATGCTCTCCCAGACTGGAACTCCCCAGTCAGATGGGCTACTCTGCTAGCCATCTTCCCTCTAGCTGGGAAGACCCCTGTCACCCTAGTCCCTCAGTCTGCCCCATCATTGGCTCACACTCAAGACACACAAGGCATTCCATTTGATCCAGCTAGCCCTCTTCTAGGTATCTTCCTGAAAGCCTTAAAGACATCACACCACAGTGATACACGCATACCCGTTTATAGCAGCAAAATAGCTAAGTCTTGGAAGCAGCCTATATGTCCACCACCAGATGAATGGATACAGAAAATGTGGTATTTGCATACAATGGAGTACTGCTCTCTCATAAAGAAGGATAAACTTGAGTCCTTTGCAAGAAAATGGATGCACCTTGAGACCATAATGTTAAGTGAAATAAATCAGACATACAAGTTTAAATACTGCATGGTTTCTCTTACATGAGAAACCCAAAATATAAATAAAGAGCAAAATAAAAAACAGATAATAGGAGGTAGGGAGATAGAATTTATTTAAATGATAAGGGGATCAAGAGATGGAGGGAGAGGGAGGGAAGAGAAAGGGAATGAAAAAAAGAATTAACATGTGTTATGTACATGTACCAACTCTTCACAAGGAATGTACTCATAATGTAAATACTCATAATGTAAAAATAAAAACTGAAAAAATAAAACAAAAAACCCACAAAGACACACACAGTGCTCACCCTCAACACTTCTAACTCAAAGCCTCAAGACTCCCACCTTCCCACCCACCTGTCTCTCTCTCTTTTTTTTTTTCTTATTTCTGGTACCAGGGATTGAACTCAGGACCATGCGCTTGCCAGGTAGGCATGGTGCCACTGAGCTACATCCCTGGCCCCCCACCTGTCTATTTCTGCTGGAGGCAAATGGCTTTGGCTGAACTGTTGCTAGGCAATAGAGACCAACAGAGACTGATGTCCCTTCGCCAAGCAGCTCTGTGAGTGTCCAGAAAGTACCTACCGTGTGTGCCTGCCTGGGGCTGCAAAGAACAACACCTCTCTCAGAGCTCTGGGATCCCCCATTGAGCTCTAGGATGCATAAATGGGGGGCGGTTGAGGGGCTATGCAAAACTGGAAATCCATCCCCTTCTGCCCTCCTGGAGTGTCTGTAACTGGGCCCTCTAGCCTAGCAACTCACTGGCACAACAAGCACAGGGAAGAACATGTCGGGTCCTTCTATAGGACTGTCACTTCCCAACTTGTTCAGGGAGCTGAGTTCATAGAAGTCAGGGTCTCTCTGAGAAGCCCTAGGAAATGCTAGTGCTTTAATATTACCAGGACAGCATTTCCCTGAGAAAATGACTCTGCTTTAGCAGGCCAGTCCCTGCCTCTCCAAATAGGATGACTCATTTGGGGTTTTTGAGAAAAGACTGCAGCAGGAAAAAAAAAAGTTAAGCCTGCTTACCAGATAAAATATTAAAAATTAATCTAGGCCCTCAGCAAAGGCAGTTGACAAGTTCATGAGAGGAAATGTAAAGAAAATGAGAAAACTGCCTGCAATTTGTGAACAATGACTGCCGCTGTTATTATAGGGCAGGCAGCGTTATTTTGGCATCTTTAAACCACAGAAAGACCAACAGCCTGGGACCCTGCTTCTTGTCCTGACCACCAGTTGTGTGTGACTCTGGGCATCTGTCTCTGGCCTCAGTTTCCCTACCTAGGAGATGTGGATGATGTCATGTCTGAAACGTTACCATCTTGGTTGTGTGTCTTGTGTGGTGGAAACAGCAAGGGTAGCTTTAGCTAGAAAGGCGTGGCCAAGGTGACCTGCAAAGGGCACAGGTCCCCTCCACAGCTGCACCCAAAAAAGACTTACTTGCTCTGCGCTGTGCTAACAGCCACTCCTAAAGAAGTCTCTGCCTAGCTAGTTGTTTGCTCTTCACCTCTACTCCATTAATCACTCCTAGCTGCGTTTGGGTAAGATCAAGCAGTTAAAAGTCACAAGTCAGGGTTTGCACGACTGCACACATGGGGTTGCAGAATAGCTTGGGATTTTACCAGTTGTTCTACTCTGCAGTGATGCTGGGTGGTGGGGCAGGGGAGCGCTGGATGGTGCGGGAGCTGCCGTGGGATCTGGATCCCATTGAGTCCCATGCTTCCCGGGAGCTCACAGCTCTCCATCCCCCTAGGGATCCCCCCATCCCTACAGCAAATCAAAGGCTGGGGTGGCCACGTGTGCTTTGATC
This sequence comes from Heterocephalus glaber, assembly GCF_053883595.1. Classification (NCBI taxonomy): domain Eukaryota; kingdom Metazoa; phylum Chordata; class Mammalia; order Rodentia; family Bathyergidae; genus Heterocephalus; species Heterocephalus glaber. The sequence continues at coordinate 20,586,219 of NW_028258143.1, read as the reverse complement.
TTCAGAGGTGAAGACCACAGTGGGGTATTTTTCCTGCTATAGGAGAGAGGTCATCAGCCATTGATGGAAGGATGGCATCGGGGATGGGGTTTCCTTTTCCGCAAGGCTGCAGCACTGGCCCCTCTCCTAGTCACCATGGTAGGCGCGGTTCGGTGAGGAGGAGAGCTGGCCCCTGTCTCCCAGCACAGAGGAGGAGGGGCAGGGAGTGCAAGAGGTGCTGGGAATGCAGCCAGCGTGCCATCCCACAGCCTGAGGGGCAGTCATGGGACCCAGGGACCTCACCACGGGTTGTTACCTTATTAACAGTTACCGTATTAACAGTTCCACTGTCTCTCTCTGGCTGTGTTACTACAAGGACTATAAAATGATGGTGTTTACCTGTATTCCCACATAGCCAGGAGGATTGCAAGTTCAAGACCAGCCTCAGCAAATTAATGAGACTATGTCTAAAAATTAAGAAAGAAAAGAAAAAGAAAAACCAAAACCAAAAAGATGCTGTTTGTGAAATGAGTAATATGTGACTTGCACATAATAGGTGCTTAATATAGTAAGTGGCTGGTGGAGTTGTTCTTAGTGGCAGCTGGGCAGCTCAAAGGAAATCCTGGAGGAGGTTCCTGTGCCTAGGCTAACATAAGCCCTTTACCCAAAGGGCCAGTGGGCAGCTGGGGTGAGAACAGGCAGGGAAAGCAGCACTCTAGGTGGGGCCCACTACAGGCCCTGCTTCGAGGACACAGCCAACCCTGCCCATGCAGCATCTGCTTAATGCCCCCAGATTCCCTCAGCTCACCCCTTCTGGGCTGCTGTGTGTTAAATGGGTCCCTCTCTGGCCATCGCCCCAGACATGCCCCAACAGCCTGGTTCTGCCCTTGAGAACTCTGCAGAACAAGTTAAGACCCTTTTCAAGACAAGCCTTCCTCGGTGCCTGAGTGATCCATCCTATGGGGAGGCATGGTTGCCTGGCAACCTGGACTGGGGCCTGCAGCCCTAAAGGGCTTTGGAACCTGGGAAATCACTCCTGCCTGTGCCTGGGTCTTGGCATCGAGGCGGAATTGAGTTAACAGAATATCAAGGAGAGCCTAGGTTGGCAGAGTTTAGAGAAAGGCAGTTGGGCAACTGCCCTAGGGGTGGGCAGGAAGCAGTGGTTGGTCTTGTATCCTGCAGGTAGATGCTGTCACCTTCTTCTGCCTGACACAGCCGCCAACTCAGAGGAGAGGGCTCCCCACGTCTTGGGCCACAAGTGCTGTCCCAGTACCCCAAGAGCCCCACAGAGCCCCCTGCCAAGTGGGCTGGCTTTTTAAAGAAGCAAATGCGAAAACATAACCAAAGATCATCAAACACATCAGCACTAGGAGAGACTTTGATCTACACATCAGGGGCCTGAGGACATAGAGGGCCTGGGACTTTCTTAAGGTCGAGGTCTGTGTTCTAATCAGTGATGCAGCAGGACAGGAGTTCCCAGGTCTGGCCTACCAGCCTCCAGTCCACCTGCACCAGCTCAGGTAAAGGATGAGATGATCTTTCTTATTCCTGTCTGTGGCTGCAGGCCTGGCAGGGTAGGTGCTCAATGAATGAGTAAATGAATTAATACCTTAGTTCTGAGACTTTTTACTCAATTGGTAATTTGGCTTTGTTTCCTTTAGAAAACAGGATGTGTAAAAGCATGGAATAGAACAGCTGGTTCTGAAACCCACGTCTGCTCCTTTCTGGCCGTGTGGCTTTGGTCAAGCAATTTCACTTCTCTGTGCCTTTGTTTTCTCATCTGTGAAATGAGGGTAGTACAGCACTTGCCTTATGGAATGAGATGGGCATTAAATGAATTCAGAGTGGGTATGGAAAGCTCTCAGAATGGTACAAGGAACATATCAAGCTCTTTTTTATGGGTTCGTGACTATTATTTTTTCCCTTTCTCTCATTCCCAGCAGGCATCTTGCTTCTGCACCTGACATCGGGGGTTCTTGCTTTCTCTTAGGAAAGTTGGAAACTACAGAGGCGGTGACGCCAGGTGTTCGTGGGTGGGGAGACAAGGGCCTCTGAGAAGCTGCCAGTGGGGAAACAGAGCCCAGAGTTGGCAGGGGCAGAGGTCTGAGGTCCCCCTTCTGTGTGGGGGTGGCCACGCTGTGGGTGTGTGCACAGAAGTCCCTGCACTCTCAGCAGGAGAGGTGCTGCAGGGGCTCCAAGCTGGACTGAGGGAGGATGGGAAGTGTCTCCTGGGCATCTAGGCCACCTGTGCTGTGGGAATAGTGTCCTGGAATGGGCAGGGCCCATGCACAAGGGGTCCAGGGCTGGAGCCTGGAGGGGGCTTCAGTAGGCTGGCAATAAGGACAGTCACCCTACTAGTTGCCTTCCTTAGCTTAGGTCTGAGACCTATGCACCTGGGTGCTTGGAAACCAGGAGGGAGCATCACAGAATTCTGTGCACACAGCTTGCCAGCTAATGCCATCTCTGTTCCCACCTGGCCTGGCCTGATGGCCCTGTTTCCCAGGAATCCTGCTGGCGAAGGAGTACCATATGGCTTTTCTAAATGAATAAATAATGCCACCTACCACCCTCCAAATAAAAAAAAACAACCTCATCACCAAAACACCCACTCCTGCACCCTCCCCTTCTCAGCGGACAGCAGCTTGTCTTCCATGGCTCACACCAAAGCCCAGACTCCCCTGGACCACCCCAGGCAACCCCACGCCTGTCACATCACCACATCTGCGTACTCCATAGAGAAGCCCTGCCCTACTCCACAGCTTCCTGCCCTGCTGCTGCTCCCTTCCTGCCCCACTCTCCTGGCCTTGAGTGTGGGTTCCTGCACAGCCTCCTTCCTGGTCCCTTGGTGTCTGCCTTTTACCCTGTTGTCTGTTCTGAGCCCAGCAGAGTGAGCCCATTAAAAGCATCAGGCAGATCATCAGTTCTAGACTGAAACCCTTCACTGGCTCCCTAGTTCCCTCAGGGGCTACAGCTAAAGCTCTTCCTTTGCCTTCAAGGGCCCCAGTCTGGCTTCCACCTCTCAGACCTTGCCCTCCACCAGCTCCCTCAGGTCCAGTCCCACAGGCCTCGTGGATGCCAGGCCTGCTCCTACCTGAAGGCCCTGCTCTTGCTGCCACCTCGGCCTGCACCACCCCCAGCTCACTCTTACCCATGCCACATCAATAGGGCCTCCCTGGCCACCTTTAACACCACCCCCTTCTGCCCTCCCAGCTTTGCTATACTCCCCAGTGCCCATGACCTGCCAGATGTCTGCTCTTGTTTAACTTCGTCTATGTAAGTCTGTACCCAAGAGGGTGGAGATTTTCCTGTTCCACTCCGATACTCAGAACCCTGGGCAGCAGGATGGGAGCATTGCCTGGATGGAGCAGAATCTGCTGTGTGTGGAGGGACAGGAGAGAGGAGGGCAAGGGTGGCACCTGCTTGACGGCCAGGTTGACCAAGTCGTAGCGGTGAGAGCGGCGCAGCGGCAGGCAGAAGCTGTAAAGCGCGTGCAGTGCAGCACAGAAGAAGCTGAGCAGCCCGATCTGCTTGCGGTGCTGCAGCCAGTGGTCCAGCCAGTCGGGGAAGCGGTGGTACTTGGTGCCTCGCCGAAGCTGCAGGGTGGCCGCCAACACGCCGGGCAGGTACACCAGTGACAGCAGCACATAGGCCACGCACGGCAGCGTGGTGTTGACCACAGACACGGGCAGCTTGTAGAACTTGTTCTTGCCCTCCTGTACATAGGGCTGCAGCACATCCCGGGTGAAGTTGTATGCAAAGAAACACACAAAGAGCCCCAAGGCTAGGAGTGCAGGCACTTTCCAGGCTGGCAGGAGATGCAGCGGCATGGCCTCTACCTCTCGGGCTGATACCAAGGAACCCATGTCCAAGGGCATGAAGCCCATGGCATGAACCATCTCGGAGATGGTGCGCTTGGCTTCTGGCTGGTCACTGCAGATGGGCACCTGTTGGGAGAAAGGAAAGGATAATCAGGCAGAGTCCCAGGCCCTGGGAATGGGCAGGGCCTCAACCACACAGGCTCAGTTCTACATTGAGCAGCTGAGGAAACTGAGGCCTACAGCCTTGTCCAAGTGAGCTTCCAGGGAACAGTGTAGCTGTGAGCACAGGGAGGCTCTGGCTTCCAGGCCAGGGATCTTTCAGGGCCTTAGTGGCCTCCTGGCCTCAGGTCCTGTGTGCCCAGGGAGGCCCACCACTAACAGTGAGTGTCCAGCTTGCTGACAACAACCACAGAGACATGTCCACTTAAGAAGCCCCCTGGCTCTTGGGGTGGCCGCTCCTGAGGACTGTGGCCTGTTCAGTTGCTCAGTCACAGGTTCTACACAGAGCCCAGGACATGCAACTCCAGCTGCACCTCCATCCCTCAGTACAAAGGGGTCCCCTTGTTTCCATAGGGAGCCTGCTGCCAGCGAGTCCTGCATGCCTTCTCAGCCCAGAAGCCCTGTGTTCCTCATGAGCTCCCACTGAAGGTGCCAGGAAATCCTCACACCTCCAGGCACTCTGTGGGCCTTGTGACACTGCTAGGGTCAGTCTGGTCCCCAGCACTGAGTACCTAGTCTGAGCCAGGCTTTACACGCATGATCCCTTGGCCTGCAGGTAGGTATAATTGTCCTTATTTTTCAGATGAAGCAACTGAGATCTGGGAGTACAGTCTTGTACCTCTGTGCCTTGCAGATTGTCCCCTCATCCTGGAATGCCCTCTGTGTTCCCTGAGCATGACAACACCATGTGGGACACTTCCAAGGCTTCTCCAGCTGGCCCTGTCCCAGCGCTTGCCCACTGTTCCCAGCCAGGCCCCACATGAGAGTCCAAGGAGGCAGCTGTATCCCAGGCCTTGCAGCCAGAGCTGGGCAGCACCTCTGGATCCTGCCCTGGAGCCCCGGCACCTGCCTGGACTTGCTGGATGTGTGTGTGGATCTGGCATTCTTCCACAGGAAGGGGCAGATGGCCTTTTACATTAAAAACCATCTTGTCTTGGGAAAACTCCTCCTGCCAAGAAATATGTGCAACTCTGGTTGTGCTGTGGAGCTGCTTTCCAGCCCCAGAAAACTTGTTGGCTGTTCTAAGAAATCCACTCAGTTCCCACAAGGTCTTGAAATTAACCAAATGAAGTCTGGGACCTCCCTGTCTTCCTCAGGGCCTGGCACCTAAGTGTGCTACTTTCCTCTTTCTGAGTCCAATTTTATAAGGGAAGTCTCTCTCTGCCTTCAAATAGTCAAAAAACCTTTTTCTCCTCAGGCCCTGGGAAACCTAATGCCTTAACAGAAAGAACATGGGTTTAGATCCACATGAACAGAGCTCAAATCCCAACTCAGCAACTGTAGGCTCTTGGGTGTGATCACCGATATCTCTGAGCCTCAGTTTCCTGCCCTGTAAAATGGAATTTTGCAGTGACATGACATTAGCTGAGAAAATGCACACACAAAAAAGCTGGTGTGCTGATGGTCTTCAAGGAAAATGACCCATTTGTATTTATCGTTATGATAGCAGTGATTTCTCAAGGACTTACCTGCCTGTTCCCATCCCTTGGGCCAGCCTGGAGAGTCCAGGCAGAGATGACATTGAAGGCCTTGACCACTGTGCAGGTGGGAAAAAGCGAGGCCAGGTACTCCGCATTGGACTCGAGATGCCGAAGGTGCTCCTGCTCTGTCGGGTTGCTCACGTCCACCAGGATCTTGCCGGCTAGTTGATCACTGAGGCCACAGAGGGAGGAGTAGTGCTCTCGGAACACAGCCACAAAGATGATGCCTGGGGAGGTCACCGCCTCCTCCTGGAAGGTCACTTGGGCTGATGAGGGGAACAGCCCGGCTGTGCGTTTAGGGTTGCGGCTCCCCACCACCACACTGAAGCCAGAGCCCACCAGGCGTGTGGCCAGGGAGCGGGCAAAGTCCCCACTGCCCAGGATGCCCACTTTGAGGGCCCCAACAGGGGGCTCAGCAAGGCTCCCATCGCTGTCTACCAGGTGGTGGCTGATCAGGGGCTTATCTATCTCTCCGGGCATTCTGGTGGCTGCAAGAGAAGACAGGAATCTGGTCACTGGAGGGCTCCTGGGCACCCCCTCCTGCCACCCTCTTCCTCATGTCCAACATTCACCCATCATGAAGTGCTATGGTATGCTACCACCAGGGGGCAAACAGAGCAAGACCAGCCTTGCCCCAAGAAAGGCACAGAGGCAGGAGAGGAGAGGAAGGACTTCTGCCCCTCATCCTTTGTCCTTCCTGTGAATTTATTTCCTCAGGACACATGGGCAGCTGGGAGGGTGCTGGAAAAGGATGACGTGGAATTTCTATGCCCGACGCTATATGTCCACGCACAATGGACAGATGGTGACACTGGCTGGGAGTGACTGTCTACCTCCAACCTCATCGTTGCTGTGTGTTATCTGTGATGGGCAGCAGAGCAAACATGTTCCTGTTGTGCTCACACTGTGCACTGTGGAGCAGTCAATGCCCCTCCTGCTCTTCCTCAAGAAAACCCGGGGCGGTGGGCAGGGCCCTCTCTCTGACTCTGGGCCTGGTATAGAGGTGGTTCTCATGCTTGCTGAATGAATGAATGAGTGAATGAATGAATGAACACACACCTGAACCTATTCTCTGAGGGTCCTGGGAGACATGAGGATGAACAGGATTCAGAGACCTGGATGCCCTGGGCTCTCCTTCCATGGGCCTGAGGGACACAGAGGACAGGCTGGGTGTGGAAGAAGACCATGTGAACTCAGACAGGGAAAACCATTCTGCAATTGTCACCAACTTGTGACGGAAACTGGCTATGTCCTTCGAGGATGAAGGTAAGCAACAAACCACAGTAGTCCTGGCAGAACATGTGGGTTTGTCACCAATACTGACAGGTCCAATCCCAAATTCAGTTGTGACAGAGTACCCTGAATGCTACTTACACCCACTGTGAATTTTACATTATGGTAGATATTAAACCTGCCACTAGATCTTTTTATATAATGTGCTAACACGAAAGTACGTATATTACTAAAGTGCATCTTCTTCGGGGAATTAGTAACTGCCTCATAGTCGAGTACCCCACAGCACTGTATTTTGTGCCCATCACAACATTATTGTGAGCAGAAGCTCATAAGCTTCAGCGGCCTATGGGTTCCGTGGGGTCCTTAGCACAGAAGGATTAAGAAGCCATGTCCAGCCTGGCGCTGTGGCGAACACTTGCAATTCCAGCTACTCAGGAGTCTGGAGCAGGAGGATGACAAGTTTAAGGTCAGCCTGGGCAACTTAGGAAGACCCTGCTATGCTCGCTTGGGCAGCACATATACTAAAATAGGAAGACCCTGCTAAAGATAAAAAAATAAAAAGCGCTGAGGCTGTGTAGCTCAGGGTTAGATTGCTCATGGGTTTGTTGCCTCATACTGAAAAGAGAAAAACCCCAAAAAACAAAAAAGAAGTCAAAAGTCTTCCTGGAACCTCTGGGGCAACAGGCAGCTGTTAACACCCTGTGCACGTATTTACCTTTTTCCAGTTTTCCATGGCAAACTCCTGGGACTCTATTAACTATCAACACTGGGAGAAGTGCGGGGGCCACAGGATCTAACACAAGGGTGGATGGAGCAAGAGGACCAGAGGGTTGAGGCTGTGTCCTTGGGCAAGTCCCTGTGCCTCTCTGGGCCCCAGCTTCCACCTTTGTTACAGAGATCACACGTTCTCATCTCAGATGACAAATATTGCAGTCTTACAAGGTTTTACAAACTGAGATACGGATCTCTTACACAGCATCAGCAGCCACTCGTTTATGGGATGCCTGCAATGTGCCAAACATGGCTGTTGGGCCTTTCTCCTAGTGATGGTGATCAAGACCCTTCCCCAGTAACTCCACAAAGTAGGCACTGTTACTATTCCCAGTTTAGAGGAGGAAACGGAGGGTGAGGTCAAGGCCTGTGCTTAAGGCAACACAGGCAGCGAGCAAAGGAGGAGAACGAGACGGGACTCAAGTTGTCAGCTTCCAGAGCCCAAGCTTCATTCAGTCTTGTCACCCAGGGGACGATGAGCTGTGCACAGATGCTCCAGAGAGGCAGCAGGCCCACCTGGGCTGAGGGGAGGCAGGGGCTGTGCTAAGTGCCCCTCCGGGGAGAGGACACGGTTCCCATCCTGCCTCTGCTCCCATAACCTCTCACACATCTTTAAAGTGGTTTGGAAACATCATCCTGTCTCTCTCATGGGATAGCAGGGACTTGTTAGGTTAGGCCACTACAGAATTGTTTTGGGGGGACCCTGCTTCCCGAGTCCAAGAATACAGACAGGCAGGCACCGGCCACAACCCCACCCTGCTCTGGACAGACTCGACCTCCCTGCAAAATTGGAGAGGGTGTTTCCTGCCAGTTCTGGGAGCATTTCCCAAGGGGGTGATGAGCTGCTCCTTGGGGGTTAAAGCAGGCCTCCTGCTGCACCACCTCACTCACCCAGCACGGCCTTGAAGCCATCTGCTCAGGCAGGGAGGGCTGTGCTGGGCGTGCTAGGCCAGACTGCCTGGGTTCTGACTCTGACTCTGGCAAGTGCTGAGTGACCTTGGGCCAGTCAGTGCCTGGTTTCTTCAGCTATAAACGGAAGACCATCCTAGTACTGCACCTTCCCATGGGCAGGTTGGAGAAGTAAAAAGCAGAGCCGAGCACACAATAAGCATTTGGCCAGTATTGTTCAGGAATTACTAAGCAAATACTGGTTCCCAGCAGAAGCCAAGCTGTGCATCAGCAGTGGGTATGTGGTAGAGAAGAGGGGTAGGAGACCCTGGCTGCACCCCTCCAGGCCTGGGGAACCAGAGCTGGATGGGAGGGGGGTCTGGACAGGACAGCAGCAGGCCAGCATTAGGGACCCTCCCAGGGGCCTCCAAAGTCCCTGTAGCTGGGACGATCAAGGTTTCCCTTGTAGTCAGTGAGAACTGGGACAGACATACCCTGGTCTTTCCTGGTCACCGCCCAGCCACCTGGAGTGAGGAGGAAGTCCTGTCCTGAAGGGGAGGGAAAGGAAGCACACAAAGGCTTCCACTGCTGTTGCCACATTTGCCAGCAATATGAATGATCCCAAGATGCTCTCCTCCTGGATGAAGCCTGTCCTCTATCTTTGCTCTCTCCTTCCCATCTCCTAAGTAACTGTGCCGAACTCGGAGGAGTGTGACGATGGTAAGACTGGTTCCCACTCTTGGATGGGGGTAGCGTGTATACAGGGGGCGTGATGTGTGTACAGGGTGCGTGGATAAGCTCTGCCCACCAAAGACTGGTTGCTGGGAGCTGGGGATGGGACCCAGGAGCAGTGCAGGCCTGGCTGAACCTCTTGTCCTCAGAGGCAATGCTACCTGCCATCTGACAATTCTTGAAGAGGCCTGATGGTTTTACCACCTTGAATCAAATACAGGACCCACCCAAGGTGAGGAACAGCATCAGTCTCAGACTTTGCATCTTACCCATGGTGAACCCCAGATTTAGCATCAGAGGTGAAGCTGGCCCTCAGGGTCACTGCTCAGAATCTGAATGATGTCTCCTTTCTTTACGGGAGCTGGGAAAGAAGTGGTCACAACAGAGGAAAGTCACAGGCAGGGGCTGGGGGTCTAGGCTGGCCCCATCTCTGCCCCTAACTAATGTTGAGACCCAGGGGTGTCATTGAGCCTTTCTAGGTGGCTTCTTTGAAACAAGTCACTGCACCAGATTATCTCCAAGCCCCTCCCATCTCCAGCAGTCTAGCAATCTATTAGAAGTCCCAGTCTTAAATCCTAGGGGCCCTACTTTCAGCTGTAGGATGAACAGGAACCTGACATAATATACCTCTAATGTGTTTCTTGCTATCAAATTTGATCCTTGGGACAAGAGAACAACAGGTTGTCATGCCTCCTTGAGTTCTCCCTCCTACCCCAGGGGTAGCTCCTTCCTTGGTATTTCTGAGGCAGGGACAGAGCCATGTGGGTGGAGGAACCAGTTGCGCAGATGGTTGAAGACACCAGGTCCAGGCCAGGCTATTGGGCCGTACCTACCACTAACTAACTGGGCACTTTGGAGCAAGTTACTTACCCTTTCTGTGCCTTAGTTTTCCCACCTTTAAAGTGGGGACATTGATTGTTCCTCCCTAAGGGTTGTTGTGAGGATGAAATGAGCTAATACATGCAAGAGCTCAGAGCTAACCTCTATGACTGGTGTGTGTGCACATGTACACTATCCTCTAAGTTCCTCATGGGCAATGACCATGTCACATCCGTCTCCCCTCCCAGTCCCAGCACAAGGCCTGCTGCAGATCTGAAGGCCAGTGGGGGTAGGACAGGACAGGCCTGCGGCCTGAAGTTGAGGGTGTGATTAATCCTGTCTGAGCCTCTGTCTGGGCCAGGTTCCACCCTGGAGTTTCTATTTAGAGGTCCATGAGAGAGCACTGAGGGGATCAAATTGAAGCAGGTGACCCGGGCCTATAACTAGCAAACCACCTTTCCCAGTTGTGGTTAAAGGGCGCTGAGCCTTGGGACCTGTACCCTTTGGTCCCTGCCCAGGCTTGCCTGTTTCTCCCACTTCCTCAGCTATGATTGTGGTAGAAGCCATGCCTGGCCCCCAGGCCTGCCTGCCAGGACCTCCCCAGGCCACTCATGGTGACAGCGATGCGGCACACAGCCCGAGATTTTTTTTGCATGGGCAGCAACAGCCCTGCAGACATGGAGCTGCACAGGCAGGTCACTGTTTATCCTCTGGGGGCAGAAATACTGCCAAAGTGCAGCATACACTTGGAGAAGGCATCATATCCTCTTCACTCAGAATCCAGGGATCACCCCAAGTTCTTGTACTTTCCACTATGTTCTTTTATTTTTTTCCATAGCTGGGGAAACCAGGGACTTGAGCATGCTAAGTTATGATTTTATGCAACATTTTCGGAAGTTCTCTGCCTCCTCCCTCAGTGTCAGGACTTAGTCAAAGCAGTCTGTCTGCCTGTGCAAGCCCCTTCCCCACACCCCAGGTCCTGCTAATTCTCTGCAGACAAGAAATTCCCAGAGCACACTATCAAGAAAGTGAAAATGACAACCCATAGAACGGGAGAAAAATGTGGCCAGTCACATATCTGATAAAGGACTTGTTTCTAAATATATAAAGAACTCATAACTCTATTGAAGACAAACAACCTATGTAAAACTGGGCAAAAGATTTGAACAGACATTTCTCCAAGGAGCAAAGGATACTTAGTATGGTTAGCCCTTGGAGAAATGCAAGTTAAAACCATAATGAGATACCAATTTATAGCCACTAGGGTGGCTAAAATGATAATAAAAAGTAGTTAGCAGTAAGTATCGGTGAGGATGTGGGGAAACCAGAACCCTGCTATAATGTGCGAAGGGAAAATGGTGCTACCTCAGGAGAAAGGGCCTGGCTGTTCCTCAAAAGTCTGAACAGTTTCTTCATGCCCCAACAATTCCACTCTGAGGTATAGTCCCAAGACAAATGAAAACATATCCATTAGAAAGGTGTATATGAGGTTAGTAGCTCATCAACTGTGGTTAAAGGAGTGGTATATACATATGATGGGAGGTTAGCTAGCCTTAAAAAAAAACCTAAGTGTTAATGCCTGCTCCAACATGGAGCAAGATTGCAAGTATTATGCTCAGTGAAAGAACCTGGTCAAAAAGGCTCAAATAGTGTACGGTCACATTTATACAAAGTGTCTATGAAAGGCAAATCCATAGAGATGGAAAATGAATTAGTGATTGCCAGGGAATAAGGGGTTGAGGGAAAATGGGGAGTTTCTTAGAGATGTTGAAAATATTATAAAATTGATTGTGGTGATAGTCATACAACTCTGAATATCCTAAACACCACTGACTACCTACTTTAAATGGGTAAATTGCAGGGTGTATGAACGATAGCTGAAAAAATCTGCTATGAAAAAGAAAAGTTGCTATTAAGTTTTTTTAGCTTGCTGTAGTAGTGTACACCTGTAATTCCAGCTACTTGGGAGGCTGAGGCAAGATGACTACAAGTTCAAGGCCAGCCTAGGCCACTTAGTTAAGACCCAAAATTTTAAAAAATGGCTCGGGACGTAACTCAGTAGTCCTGGGATTTGATCCCCAATACAAAAAAAAAAAGTTATTCTCTGTTAAAAAAATAAAACTCCCATGCCACAGACTATTGCTAGTACTGTATGTGTGAGCTAAAAGCAAATGTGTTTTGGGTGAGCACTTAGGGACATTCCGTGAGCTTAATGCATGGACCTCACTATTGCTGGCTCTTCAACCTTTTCAAGCATTTTCCTAGTTTTCCACAAATTTGAGTTTCCTAAACCCATGACCTCAGAGAAGTGAGATGTGTGTAACCGACACTAATAACTGTTGTAGTTGGAGAGACATTAACTTGGGCTAAAAATTCCTCTTGGCCTTGGTGGGCCCTGTGGCTGCTATTCCCCCAGCTGCCTGTCTGCACCCCACCATATAAGCAGACAGCCATTCCAGGGCCATGTGGTTGGAGGCAGGTGCTGAGCACTGAGATCTGGGCCTACCCCAGCCACTCCCAGGCTGGGAGCAGAACAGGCGTGTTCCAGTGGGAGGGGGCAGGAGGCATCATGTGCTATTCACCCAACATCTAGGGGTTTATGTAAGGACACACAGCTGGAAACAAGCACACAGCTGCAAACCTGCTATATGGGGCATTGGGTCTGATCACTTCCTTGCTGTGCTCTGAAATTCACATTGAAATTTAATCCCCATTACAAGACCTCAACAGGTAGCACCGGGTAGGACCTTTAAGAGGTTTAAGAGGGGAAGCCACTCATGTGATGAATGTGTTAATGGATTATCTCTAAAGTGGGTTTACTATAATAGCCAGTTGGACTAAGTCTCTTGCCATGTGATGCCCTGAGCCACCTCAGGACTCTGCCAGCAAGAAAGATATCACCAGATGCAGCCCCTGGTCCTTGAACCAAAATTAGGAACCAGAGTAAATATTTTCTTTATAAAGTATCCAGGCTTGTGTATTCTGTTATGGCAACATAAAATGAAATAAGACATCCCTATTCCCCAAACTCATCCTTTCCCTACTGAGGTGGAGGATCAGATCAGACCTAGGAATCTCCCAATTTTACCAAGCCAGAACTGGTCTTTGGGAGCTTGCCTCACCAGGCCAGGCTGCAGCCCTCATGTAACCATCAGAATATGGGCTCAGGCTGGGCATGGTGGTACACACCTTAATCCCAGAACTCTGGGAGGCTGAGGCAGGAAGATTGCAAGTGTGAACCCAGACTCAGCAACTTAGCAAGACCCTATCTCAAAAAAAAAAAAAAAAAATTTAAAAAGGCTGGGAATCTGGTTTCGTGTGAGGGCCCCAGCTTCAATACTTAGTACAAGGAGAGGAGGAGGAGGAGGAAGGGAAGAAGAAGGAGAAGGAGAAGGAGAGGAAGAGGAAGAAGAGAAAGAAAGGGAGGAAGAAGGAGAGAAAGAGGAGGTGGAAGATGTGGAGTAGAAGGAAAGATGGGCTTAGGAGAACATGTAAATGTTCTGGATTATTCAGGAGCTATCATCTTGTAAGCTACAAGGTCAGCCAGCAAGAGCACAGCTTGGATGTAGGCTGAGCACTTGCCAGCCAAGTGGTCTGGGTGTCACTTTACCTTTCCAAGCCCGGTCTCCTCATCTACCCAGGGGGTGCTGGTACTTTAATGAGGTGTAGGGTGGATGCTATAAAAATAAGTAGAGGGCCACACTGTGGGCCTGTTAAATTCACTCAGTTTTCATTTTATTCCTCTCTCTCTCTAGGATTTTTCAAAAACCCTTTTGTCTGTATAAAGCAGAAATAGATGCACCCAAATCAATATATGGTGTTCTCTGCCGAATGGAAAGATATACTTTAAAATTTTCTAAAACTGTGCTGAGATAATGGCCTGGAGGTGCACACATCTCTCTCAAGACAGCTGGGGAGAGGAGACTGTCTGGGATCGGGGGATGGCGGTGAGGCAGGGGACTGGGCACAGTAGGAGAAACTGGCAGTAGGGGCAGGGCACCAGGATGACTTGGGACTGGGACACTGGGCTCCCTGCCAGGAACATTCCTCAAGCTATGGGGTGCCCAGGGCCCCCTTCTTTGCTCAGGATCCTCAGCTCCTGGGTCAAGGCCACACCAGGGGCCACTCTGCCTCCATAGCCCTTAAGAGCCACCCCCATCCCACTGGCTGGTATTTCCCCCTTTGCTGCCTCTCTCCACCTCAGACTCCAAGCTCCTCAGAGATGGGAACTGAGCAAAACTCACTTCAGTCACCTCCACACTTAGCACAGTGTCCTGCACACATTTGGTTAATCTAAAGTGCACTGGCTTCACCTGAGGCTTGTGAAGCCTACTCGTGGGCTCTATAACCAGAATCTCAGATGCTGCTGGTCGTGGAACCACACATTAGAAACCTCTGCACCAGGTGCTCTCAGTACAGGACCGTGGAAGGCGCGAGTAGGTTAGTGAATCACCTGTAGGCAAGAGCCACCCCAGGTGCGGCCTTCTCCCAGGTCCCTCCCATGGGCCCAGCTCCCAGTGCCCCCATGCCCATACAGACCCATGGTATCAGTGTCTCCTATGCTCCCATCAGCCTTGAGGGTCAGCTGTACATGCCCTGCACCCACCTGTCCTGCTGCCCAAAACAAAGTCTTTCTGGCGAGGAGGTAGCCAGGCTCATGGGGCACTGTCATGACATGCCAAGCTCCATGGCTCCATTCCCACATGTGTGAGTCACCAGGCCCACAGCGGGCCAGGGAAGAAGAGTGCTGTTGGGGATCATGAAGGTCCTGGGGGTCCCAGGTGCCCATTATTACCCTAAGAGGATATGCCCAGAGGACTGAGTCTTCTGGTGTGGACTCCAGATGGCCACCTCTGACTCAGGACTATTTCACTGCCTTGATTAGACAGCCTGGCGCAAAAGGATGGGTCATTGGAACAGTTTATTACCACCTGCTACCGGCATATGGGCAGGGCAGGATGGTGGTCAGTGCTGGTTGGAAATGGGAAAAAGGAGGCCCTGAGGGGAGTACCAAGGCCAGGAGATGAGCAGCAGGGATGCCTTAGAGTCCTCTCACTGCACACCCCAGGGGGCCTCATTCGCACTGGAATCCATGCAGGGTGCACCCTCTGGAGTAGTGCAGTGGCTCTGGGGGCTTTTAAGAGAAAGGTGGCTACACGGGAGCAAAGTGCTCTGAGGGGGGTAGGACTAGGTACTGTGGGAGCCAGGGAGGAATGGCTAACTCTACCCAGGGAACTCGGGTGTGGGGGCCAGCTGGCTCCCTGCAGGCCAGTTAATGCAGCCAGGCTGGAGGCCCACTACTGAATCTGCAGCCTCAGCGTCTGGAGTTGGCTGCTTTCTTTGCTCTCCAGGGAGATTTGGAGCTGCAAACCCTGGGGCCAGTAGGTCTTGTGGGCTGTGCCTGTGCCTGCCCCTACCCTGGCCATGGTGTTTGCAGAATCAGAAAGAAGCTTTGGCCTTGATCCTGAGCAGGGAGGCCCAGGGGCAAGGAAAGGGCAGATGCAGCTGAGACACACAGAGGCAGCTGTAGGGTTTCTGCCAGGAACTCAGTGGGCCTCCAGTGTTATGAGTCTTGGGCTTGGCAAAGCCCACTTCCTCCTCTGGCCAGTCATGGATCACCTTTTCCAGGAAGCCTTTGGAGGACCCTCCCCTGACCCCAGCCTCCACTCTCCTGTTGCTCAGCTTGGGGAGGGCCAGGCAACCACTCTCCAACTCTGCCATGGTCTTGCTCTGACTTTTGCAAGAGTCTTGGAGAGCTCAAGAGTTCAAGACCAGCTCTTGCTTCCTCCTGAGCCAGGACAGAGGGGACCTCACACACTGGGACTCACTCTGCACTTCTGTTCCATTACCACTGACTGAATCCATGGGTTCCCTAGTCCATCACCCCACCAGATGGCGGTCACTTAATCAACTCTGTTCCTCCTCTTACACCTAGCTCAGGTCATGACACCCAGTAGGTACTCAATTTGTTTTTGGTACCGGGCATGAAACTCAGGACCTTGAGCTTACAAGGCAGATGCCAGAACCACTGAGCTAAATCCCCAGCCCATACTCAATTTTGCTTGTAGCTTGAATGCTGTAACTTCTGGATTCTGTGGCTGAGGGCAGAGTGTGCTTATAGCTCCTGACCATTTTCCCAAAACCTGTCTGGGGCCCTCAGCATCAGTGATGATGAAGCAAAACCAGGAGTTTGTAACCCAATTGCAGCCTGTGATACTGTTAGACTTGGCCAACTATTTTTCCACTTGAGAAACTTACTAACACAGAGGCCTTCTCTACAGGTGAGTTCAAATACTGTAAACACATAGACTTCTATGGCTCTGGTCAAAGCAGAAAATCAGACACCAGATGTGAGGAGCATTGGGGTGCAACCTGGTAGAGGGTACCCATGGAAGGGAGCAGTAAGGCTGCTGGACCAGTGGCTCCTAGGTCTGTGGGGAGTCAGTCCAATCTCTATGAGGCAGGGTGTCCAACGGTGGCAAGGGCAGATGTGCCATCCCCTTGGTTCTTCCCAGCTGGGACCAGTCTGGTCTATAACATTTCTGGCTACTTCCTACCCAGATCTCAAGCTTTTTTTCTGCTCAGATCATAAGGACCTCAGGTTACTTCCCTCCAACTAAGAAAATTCAAGTTCCAATAAGAAGGTCCAGATCTTTAAGGCAGAATTGATCTCTCTCCTCTGGTCCCCTTGGTGTTTGCACACAGCTAAGAGGATGTCCCTAACCTGCTGTTGTTGGTATCTTCCCTTAGGAACCAAGGGGGTGGACAGCAGGGGACCCTGGCCCCCATAATCTCCATCACTTCCCCTATGCTAATGTTAATATTAAACCTAACACTCCTTAATATGAATAATTCACATTTCTCAGACAGGTGAAATGAATCATAACTTCTGTAGTCTTCCCAACATATAGATCTGAAATATACTGATACTCCTTAACTTGGTGTGGGGCTACATCCAGATCAGCCCATAGCATGTTGAAAATACCATAACTTGAGCCAGATGCTAGGAGCCTACATAGGATAAGGATCTCAATAAAAGGAGCTGCAGACAAGTATGAGCAATTCACTTTTGAATTATCCCTACTCATCCAGAGTAGCTTTCTTATTTATTTATTTATTTATTTATTTATTTATTTATTTATTTATTTTTGGTACCAGGGATTGAACTTGGGACCTTGGGCTTGCGAGACAGGCAGTGGGACCACTGAGTTCTTTACCAATGCTGGGTTTAGGACTGCCAAGAGCTGTGTGTTTCAGCAGAGCAGTGGCTTGCTGTCCACCCCTGAATGTTACAGTGTGGCATCGTGTGGCCTGGTGTATAAACCCTCCCCAGATGTTACAGAAGCCATGTACACAACTTCCAGAAAGTGCCTGAAAATGACCTTACTTAGAATCAGACAACATGCAGCCTTTCAGATGGACCTTTTCTCATTTTGCAACTAACCATGAGAAATATGATAGAAGAAGCCATCGGAGTGCTGTTTCATTTTTCCTCATTCTTCTCTGACAGAAGATTTTAAGACAGCAGGCCACCAGTCAACGTTTGGTGATATGATACAATTCTGGCAGTGATATGTGAAGGGAAATGCACGTTAAATTCAGAAGGAAACACTACCTCCCTCCAGTTAAAATGACTATTAACAGAAAAATAAAATAGCAAGTGCTAGTGAGGATGCAGAGAAAATGGGATTCTTATAGTTCATGGAATGTATGTACAGCCCTAGAGATAGAGGATGAAGAAAGGAATTAAGAAACTTCCCACACATCATGTAAACATTACGGACTACACATATATAAAAAAATCAAAATAGGATTGCAAAAAAATTTAAAAATAGAACTACCATAAAAGCTAGTGATCCCACTACTGAGTATATAAACAAAATAAGTGAAATTGGTATGTTAAAAAGGCGGTTGCACTCTCATATTTATTGCAAGACTACTTACAGGAGGCAAGATTCACAAACTGCCTACATGCTCACTGTGTGTATTCTAAGTAGCCTCGTTTTAATAGATTATGAAAAAATTGCAAGTCGTATTTGCTGTATTAGCTGATGGTAGCCTCAAGTGTCCAATCCTCACAGAAACTTATTGAAAAAAGTTATTTATGTAAGTTGTTAGGGTTACTGAAGCATAAAACTTTCAGATATCCAAGTTTTTACTTAGTTTTGTAACCTATGTAGAAAAAATTTGTTTTCAAAAAAAGAGTATAGTAATAATTCTTACAAGAATAGTAAAATATCTAAATATATGTGTAGGAAAATGGACGAACCTTGAGACCATAATGCTCAGTGAGATAAATCAGACACACAAGCTTAAATATCATTTGATTTCTCTTATATAAGAAACCCAAAATAATATGAATAAATTAAAGAGCAAAATATAAGATAATAGCTAGCTGAGGAATAGATCTTTTGTAAAAGGGAAGAGGACCGAGAGATGGAGGAAATGAAAATAAGAATTAAGATGTGTTTTATACTAACTCTCCATGATTAGTGTAATCAATGTGGACTCCAACCACATATATATATATATTTTTTGGTACCTGGGATCGAACTTGGGTCCTTACACTTGCGAGGCAGGCATTGGAACCACTGAGCTAAATCCCCGGCCCCCTCAACCATATATTAAAAAGATGAAAAAAGAATATTAAAAAAAGAACTGACTTTTCATGTCCTTCAAGTAGTTTTCCATTGTTTATCTTTTTCTTTTTGATGACTAATCTCTGTTGGGCTAATAAATTATGTTTTTATAAAATTCAAAAAAGAAAACACCATAACTTGAAAATGCGTGGGGTTCACCTCCCCTCCTGAACATCCTTGCTCAGCCACGCAGTACACTGTAGACTCAGTTGTTTCCCCACATGACTGAGGGGCTGGCTGGGAGCTGGGGCTCCGTGCTACCACTCAGCATCATCTGCATATGGCTAGCCCCGGAAATGATCAGGTTTCAAAATTTGAAGTAGTGAACCAAAATAAACCCTTTTTCTTTATAAGTTAAAAGGCAAAATTTGAAGTGTGATTTCCACTAAATGCACATTTCTTTCATAATTGTAATTTTGAAAATCGTTAAGTTAAACCATTGAAAACTGGGGACTGTTAGCACAATCTACATAAAAACCAGGGCCCTTTATGCAAATAGAAGCAGCTCTCAGGGAAGTCCCCTAGTTCCCAATTCCTGGTGACTGCCCAGTGTAGTAAGCCAGGACTTCCCCAGGGCACAAGGTCAGTCTCTCTCATAGAGGCAGTGGGCAGGCACATTCCAGTACCCAGCCGGCTGGACACATCTGCAATCACCAGGAGGAACCAGGAGGCGAGGTCAGACTCGTGAAGCAGAGAGGTGATAACTGTGTATGTGTGAGTGGGGGTGACCTGGAGAAGGCTATCGGTGCTTCCATTGCAGATGACAGAACTGAACCCCAGGCAGGTGAAGGGCTTCCTTCAGGTGCCAGGGTTGGCTCTGAGCTGCCCTGGATCCGCTGTACCCTATTCCTGCCCAGTCTCTACATTCAAGCTGCCTCCCAGGTAGTGAGGGTGGGCAGGTCTTTATGTGGGTGTCACAGGTAGTCACTTGATGGGCACAAGGTTCATGCCTACTCTCTGTCAGCTCACCCTTCTCCTCACCGAGCTGGTTCTCAAGCTGTTTCCCAAATCCAGGGCTGCCCTCTATCCCAGAAGCTAAGCCTCAGGAAGCACCATTCCAGGTCTTGCTCTTTCAGGCTTGGGGATCCAGGGCCTCATGTCCCTCTCCTCACCTGACCCCTTTCCTCCCTCAGCTGACAGCAGGGGAGAGGACAGAGGATGCCAATCTCAAATCAGAATGTAAGAGCTGGGTGACAGCCACATACATCTTAATTGGTGCATTTCTATTTTCTCTGTGGACATTTTCCCTTTCTGATGGACTCTTACAAACATTTTACTGTTACATTTCTTGTAATACTGCCTGGAATCATTATTTAGACATCATAAAAAAATCATTATATTTTTAAAAGGAAGGCGGATATGTTTCCACCAAAGAGAAGTCAGAAAGCTCAGGCACACACACAGGCCAATGTATACACACACACACTCACATGCATGTTCTGTCTAACAGAAAACAGAGTTTTATCCCCGCATCTCTTTGCAAAATAAAAGTGAACATACAATTCATAGGGCTTTTTACAAACATCTACATTTTTGAATCATTCTAGAAAAATCCAGTTCCATTACTTACAGCAGCAGTTCCGTGATAAACCAATGCAGAAATGGTTACCAATAAGTAAAATGTACAATTCCCAATAGGCTTGTATTCTACAGAAATGCATCATAAACATTAACGTTTTTTGAAGAACAAACCAGAAACCACAAAGCTGCTTCTCACTACCTGCAAGCATTGTGTGCAGTAAATCCTTGGACACTGTACTCTGAAAAAGCTCATGACTTAATTGTCTGGACTCCCGTCCCTCAAAAGGAGGCCATGAAAATGTGCAGATGAGAAAATCTCCCTGGCTATTTTACAAGAACCCTGTTCTACCGCTCTCTTTGCTACCAGAGGTGGTGCAGCCCTCCAGGAGTTGTCCAGTTCTCTGGACTCCAAAAAAATGTGAGGGGCCACCACTCCCTATGCCACCTTGGACATGGATCTGTGCCCTAACTGAACTCACCAACAGGCAGGTGAGACACCTGGCTATGGTGAGAATCAGAAGCTCTGGTCTCTTGGCAACCGTACAGAGCTGGGCCACGGCTTCTCTCAGATGCCCAACCTGTATCCAGCTTGACTTCTGCTTCTCAGATGAGGTGCCTGCCAGGTAAGGGCCTGGGCAGCCTGGCTGCCTCCCCCTTAACCTGTACTCCACTTGCTGGCTTCTGGGAGTGGTGACTGATGCTCGGTTAGAGAGTGCACTGTGGGAGAGCAGTTCTGGCCTGAGACTTCCTGTTTGGGGAGGAAACCTCACTGGGGCTGGGGATAATTAGTGGCTCAGACTCCAGTGTCTTTGCTACAGGAACTGAGGCGGGACAGCCAGAAGAATCCAGGATATGAATAAATGTCATCCAACACAGGGCAGACTGCTGTGTGTGTGTGTGGTGGCGGTGGGGTTGACTCCTCAGATACAAAGCCAAACATAATGGCTGCAGAAAGTGGCAATTTATCAATTTCTTCAGGGGCAATTTATCGCAATCACCATGGCTGTCATTGGCTTAGTGATAATTCTCCAAGCATTTTGTGCCAACAAAGGCTTCATTGTCATCTTCACTTGTTAGACAGCATCCACAGTGAAAAGAAAGACAGAAAAACAGCACTTCCAGAAGGGGAATCACACATGATGGTGAGAGCACAGGCATGTGGCCCTCTGCTGCCAGTGCCTTTCAGTTGGCCCTGGAGGCCACATCTATGGCCCGAAGAAGCCAGAGGTTTGGAGACCTCTGTACCTTTGCAATGAATTATACCAGGTTTCATTTTAGGGAAAAGTATATTTGATTGTTTTCAACTTGTTTAAAAAGTAGTGACCTTAGAGTAGGGCAGCTCTGAATAACCCAGGGCATTTGATAACCAGAATGCATTCCCCCGGGCTCCAGGAAGGTTTCCTCCGAGAGTCTCCAGAATGACTGAAAACTGCAATGCAGCCTGCACTGTTCTGACTGTTGCAGCCCCTACTCTTGTCTCTCCTTTGAGATACACTTCCCGAGGGCAGGAGTAGATTCTGGAATCTTTCTGAAGTCCAGTACAGGCCAGCAGGCCGAGATTGACTTTCCCCTGGCTCCTTCCTGACTCTGCCCTCCCTACTTTGCCCTGTTACATCCACCCAAGTCTTAACATCCTCCTGCACCGTCTGAGTCTTCTATCCTTGAAGATGCAGCCAAAGTTCTTTGGCAGTGAAGGACTTGCCATCCCCTACAGCCCCCAGCAATCTCTCCGCTCTGAATTCAGAGGGAGCAGCTGTTAGCGCCTCTTTACCCGGACAGACCCCGAGTGTGCATTTAGGTTCAGCCCCATGCTATCTGTGTGACCTTGGCCAGGCTGGTTTCTGTCTCTGTGCTGATGATTAAGTGAAACAGTGAACTTGAAAGCCCCAAACACACATCTTCCTTAGACCCGCTCCTGTTTTGCACATGGCCTTGCTTTGCTTGGCAGCTCACCGAACTCCTCTCCCTCTGCTGCTCTGGAGAGCTATGTCACTCTGCCACACCAGCCAAGGTCAGCCATCTACCCAACTTCAACCCCTAGGTGTCCACACAGCTCCTCCCTCTGTTCTCTGCTCACTGTGCGGTTGGCAGATGCCTGTTGGGACAAAGAGGCTCTGGCAGTACTTTCAAATGGGAGTGAATCTCAGAACCCACTGGAATAGCCCAGATTTCGGGGCAGCCCCAGGCCCAGGTCCCAGATTCGGTAGACTGGGGTGCTCAGAACTCTGTTCCTGTTGAAGCTGCTAGGTGGCCTCTGGGTCCCCTTGGAGAAGATGCCCTGTTCAGACACCACACTTCCCTAGGAACACAGAGCTGCCAGGTGTGAGTGGAAAGCAGCTGTGACATCGTACAGTTCCTCAATACTCCAGGTGGGCTGTGGGGTCCTGCTCCCCAGGTTCTCCTGAGACCCTGGCTGCACCCTGAGGCCCCTCAATCTCAGGAACTGCCTCCCCTCGCTATTCCACACAACCACACCAACCACTTCTGCTCAACAGAAGCTGAACAAGGGCCACAGGAGGACAAAAAGCAGCCACCCCGGAACTCAACAGTTTGGGGATGGCCCCTAGCCCAGCCCTCTGATCTAGGATACTTTCCAGGCCCTGGCCCCCACATCACAGTGTGTGGCGCTGGGCCCAGCACTGTCCTGCTTCCTTCCCTTCCAGTTTTGCTGCCACCTTATTTCTAGCCAATCAGGAGCCATTTCTAAGGACCAGTCACAGAGGGCCTGTTTTCACCCCCTTTGCGGTTCTGGCCTCACATCCATATGGGGCTGATGATTCCTGCTGTCCTTGCCATGTACAGCTCCAGACAGCCACCCGGGGAGCCTCAGCAGAGACCCCTCAGATGGCAGCAAGCCCAACATGGCAATGTGCAGTGCAGACTCGAGCTGGAAGGTCCAGGTACAGCCACTCTGTCCTCCAGCTGTGTACCCAGGGCCAGTTCACCCAAGACCCTCACCCCGATGACAGGTGTCCCATCACCCTCTCGAGCCCATCAGTTAGATCACAAACCTTACTTTCTTCCCTGCAGCCCGACAGCCAGTTCACCAGCATCAGACACCCACAGTAACAGGAGGGGTCGCTCCACGTAACTGAAGCTTGAGAGCCCTGCTGTGACAGCTCGAGATGCACCTGCATTTAGTAGCCCTTTCGCCAATCCCCACATTCCTTTACAGTTATGCCACCAGTCAGTGTTACAATCCTGGGGCTGTATTTTTTTCTATCAAGTTTAATCTCCTAATCTGATAGCTCAAGAAGGCTTTAAAAATGGGCTGTTTGCTTGGATGCCAACCTGGCTGTCATTAAGAGGAAAGCAGAGGTAGGAATAAGTTACCATCTGACCTCAGAACAACCGGTGCTTACCTGATACACTTCTGCAGGTGAACCAGTGATGTAGGACAACTGTGAAGAGCTGAGAACAGACGGATTCCCAGCAACAGGATTCTCACATTGTTGAAGCAAATGAACCATAGTCTGTGCAAAGAGCAGTGTTTCTGGCAAGCTGGCAGGTGGAGGAGGGACACTTTCTACCCTGGGTTGAGCAACAGGGCAGGAGTTTATGATTCATGAGCAGCTCCCATCAGCCCTGCCCACAGCACAGCAGTCAGTACCCCCAGCTTGGAGGTGGGGAAGTATTTGTTGTCTCCAAATCCTTGTTAGCATTTGGGTCCTGAGCCATGCTGAGGTGGTTTTCATGCTTGTATTCAGAAATACAGGGAAGGTGGGGTTATTGGGGGTGATAAACAACAGCCAAGACACTGATCCTGACAGAAGTGAGACTGGGCTGGTCTTAAGAGTGCCTGGCACAAAGTTAGTGCTCAGTAAATGTTTGCTGAATAAATAAATAATGAAGCAGAACTTGGACAAGAATAGAGTTTGTGGTTAGGAGTCTCAGGTTTGGAGTTGAAAGAAGAGTCTGTCCCTGGGAAAGTTCCATCGTTGTGAAGAATAACACTCTCCATTTCCTAAGCATCTCAAAGTACAAGTGAATTCATGTGGTAGGGCATAGTGACACACGCCTGTAATCCCAGAGCTTGGGGAGCCTCAGGCAGGAAGATTGCAAGTTTGAGTCCAGCCTGGGCAATTTAGTAACTTAGCAAGACCCTGTCTCAAAATTAAAAAAAAAAAAGGCTGGAATATATCTCAAGCCCCTAGGTTCAATCCCCAGTACCACACACACACACACACACACACACACACACACACTCACACACACACACAGACATACACACTCACACAAAAGCTCCTGTATACACTGTGTGGCCCAGGGCCTGGCACATGGGAGGCTGAATGTTCGGGTATGAGGACTGTGATTTCAAGTGTAATGGCACTGGGACACACAATAGGTTGGGAGGGGCCAACAGGCCGGAGTGTGCACACATCTGAGAACCATGCGGACCCAGTTGCAGGGGGAGGCATAGGAAGTGAGGCTTCTACAGCAGGTCTGCTTGCTGCCCAGGGCCCTGCCTCCACTCACTGCCTTCCCTCTCCAAGCTGTATAATCACTGGCTTCACTAAATAGCATGGGGTCAGTGGAGGTGGGGTAGGAGTAGGAAAAGAGGCACATGCCCCTGCAACCCCAGGAGGGAGAAAGGAGCCAACTTGGCCTTAGGTTTCAATAACTACTTACATTGGCAAACTTCCCATTTTAAGTCAGGAGACCCCTTCCTGGTCATGATACTAGAAAGTAATTTCATGGAGTACTTAAACTTAGCTGCCTTCTGCCTGCCCAGCCCAGGAGGTCTGGGCCTCTGTGCATGGTAGGAAGGGCAGGAAAGGGTGGACACAGCCTCAGCTGTAAGGTGGGAGGTCTAATTCTGCAATGGCCTGCTTCCAAACCTATCCAGAACCTGTCTGAAAACTATACCAGGCTGCACAAGGAAAGCAGTAGGTGGTCACACTTCTTCTCCTGGCCCAGACACTGAAAGGAGGACCTTAGAAGCCACAATCTGGGGTTCAGTTGCCTTCTCTAGGGAACTCATGGGTTCTAACTAGAAGAGCAAAAAGTGTAAAAGGTCCTGTCAGATTAACATTCAACACTAGGGGAAAAGAGAGAGATGTGATATTTAATGCACTCCCACAATTCAGCACTCCACATAATTAACCCCCAGACAGGCACCATAGTCCCTGCGTTACAGGGCTATCATGCCCCAAGCCCCTGGAAAAGTTTACAGATGAAGAAAAAAGTTTAGAGAGCTGAAGACTTCAACACTGGCTGAGATTCAGCCTCGGGTTCACCAGACCCCAAAGCCAGGCTCTCCCTAAAGCCAGCCAGCAGTCTTTGCCTCGTCAGGTGCTCAGGTGTTCAGCTTTGGACTCTGGTCAAGAACTTTCACTTTCTAACTCCCTGAGTCCCTGGCCAGCACTCTGGTCTCTGGTAAGTCTAAGACCCTGGGACAAGGACAGGAAACATGAATGGTAGCAGCGTCTACCTGTTGATGTCGTTAGGCTGCAAAGAGCACATCTGCTCGGCCA
Source organism: Heterocephalus glaber (assembly GCF_053883595.1). Taxonomy (NCBI): domain Eukaryota; kingdom Metazoa; phylum Chordata; class Mammalia; order Rodentia; family Bathyergidae; genus Heterocephalus; species Heterocephalus glaber. Next base: position 20,560,642 of record NW_028258143.1, on the reverse strand, counting down.
GGCCAGGTCCCGGGGACCTCAGCAGGGTTGGTGCAGGCTGTTCAGTTCTCAGCTGACCAGCTCACCTGGCCTGAGGTCCCTACAGGCCGAGGCTAGCACCGTTCCCTCCACGTTAACTGCGCGCTGTCTCCTAGGGTGCCTGGCTGAGGCTGCCTGTACACACTCGAGATCCCCTTCAGGACGCCTTACCCCACTCCCCCCAGGGACACCTTCTACCCCACTAGGACTCTTCATCTGACACTGAATAAGTAGCTGCTCTCTGACAGCCCCTGTACAGGCCAGGGATGACCTAGAAGAGCCTAGGGCCTCCAGGCACTAATGTGGTCAGCTGAACTGGGCATTTGCATTTTCAACAGACCTTGCAGGTGACTGAAGGGGCAGACCCAGGTAAGGCCTTCGGTCTTGCAGACACACTGGCCCCCAGCACTGCATGCTTTGAACTGCCAACATCCCCTTGAGTACACAGCTTATCTGTCCCACTAGCAGGCTCAGCTGGGCTCCCAAGTCAGTCAAACCTGGGTTCAAATCCTACTTCTGAAACTTGTGACCTATGTATACTTGCAAAATACCCAGGCTCTCTGGAGTTCGGCTTCCCCATCTGTTACAAGAGATAGCAATGGTATCTTCTTGCTGCCAGCTTCAGCTGGATGTTGGATACAGAGGCTGATGTAACGGGGCCGGGCCCACATAAACACACAATCAATGCTTGCTATTAATTATATCATGGCTGCACTCTGATGGATAGAAATACCTCCAGGGGGGCATTTCCAGAACCCCCACTTTTGCAGCCTCTTTCAGAGATGGCCCTGGTCACCTAGGAGCCCTCTTGGTGCTCTGTGCTAGAACCTGCCCGCATTTTCCCCTAGATGAAGCTTTTGGCTCCCAAAGGACATTAACAGCCTTCACCTACACAGAGTGACCAAAGTTCCAGCCACACCTCTCCGGGCAGCATGCCCCTAAATTTCCGGGAAGAGGGGAGGAGTGGGTATTTCCCAGGCAAGGGCCCTGCGGACAGCGGCCGGCACTGGACAGTCCAGCGTCCTGAGGATGAAGGTCCGGTGTCCCTCCCCTGGCTGGAAGAGTCTGGGAGGCCTGGAGAGGAAGATCCAGGAAGGTCCGGCCCACAGCCGCCCACTCTCCCTTGGGACTGGCGGGACAAGGGCTCCACGGCGGGGCTCATGGGTCTGGGGTCCTGGCTGGAGCCGCCGGAAGGGGCGCCCAGGTCGGCACCTGGGCTCCGCACTCCCGCTCCCCCTAGTTGGGTCCCCAGCCCTGCCCACTCCGCCGCGCACACGCGGCTTCCGTCGCTTGGGGAGGAAGCGCACAGGGCTGGGGACCAAGACCGGGGTCCTCCGCCGCCCGGCACATGTGGCTCGGCCCTAAGGGACGCCGGTCTCCAGACGTCCTGCGACAGCCAGGGTGCGCACGGGCGGGGTTCTGGGGACAGGGCGCGGCCCACAGCCCCGCGGGGCCGGGCAGGGTCACTCACCTCTGCAGCCCGCCCGCTCCTAGCAGCAGCGGCCGTGCGGCTTGCAGGCGGAGGCTGTGGCTCGGCCGAGCTCCTCCCTCCCTGCGCCCCGCCCGTGTGCCTGGGGGCCGGACCTGTGCGCGGGGAGGTGGCCGCCCGCCAGCCCGCCGCTGCTTATCCGGCTCCACTACCTCCCCAGCGCCACAATCAGGGAGCGACAGGGTCCTTAGTCCCTATCCCCCCCCCCCCCCCCAGGAGGTTGGGGCCGGCCCCATCACTTGTTCTTCTGCACACAAAGTGAGCAGAACTCCGGACCAATCCTTAACAGGACCGGCTAGGCCTGGGGGACGGAGGGACCTCTGCATCCCCTTAACCTGAGGGACTCCTCTGTTCCAAGTCTGCATCATGGCTGAAGCCATTGTGGCCGGTCGAGAGGCAGGTTGAGGTTGCACAGGTGGGCAGAAGCCAAGGCCAACTGCCTGGGATGCTTCCCTTCCCTGAAGCTTTGTGGTCCAACACACCTCTGTCCCTGTCCACCCATGAGGCAGACTTCCACCCTTCCTTGTAATTGTCAAGGAAGAGGGCTGGTGGCTGCCTTGGCCCTCCAGGAGCTGGTGGCTACCAAGAGCCCTGCCTGGCCATTTTGGACTCCAGAACAGCGTTGTGCCCTGAGGAAGTGCCCTCTGGCTCTGGGACACTGTCCACTGCTGCCCCCACACCTGCTCTCAATGCCAGTGTCTTACCAAACAGCAGGAAGCTGGGGCACAGGTGAAAGTTGAGCAGGTACTTTCTACAGACATACGCATCATTGGAAGCCCTTACTCACCTTTGGTCACACCTACTCCTGACAGGGACTGGTATGGAATGTGGGCTCTGATGCTTGGGGAGGGGACACGAATTTCACTTCTGGGAGCCAGAGTGGGGGTTCGGGGCCCCTGGAATTCTTCGGGAATATTCTGGAGGGTGTATTTTACCAGCCCCTGATAAGGAGCTTCAAGTTACTCTTTGGAAGTAGAAGAGTACTGCTTTCCAAGAATTCAAACTGTATGGGGGAGATAAGCCCAAGGGAGCCAGAAGCAGGAAAGGTAGGCCTCAAAATGGCCCTACTGTTGGACCCCAAAACATAGAGCAGGGCTGAGAGGCAGTGTTTAGCCCTCCCTGTGGAGAAAATATTTCTATGAGCACCAGGTACACCTGTGCCTTCTCACAGCCATAGGCTTCCTCCTGCCCCTGATATCCCTCCCCAGCTCTCAGCCAGGCCAGGTCCCAGAGCCAGTCCCTTGGTCTTCTTCAGGGCTCCTCCTGCCCCACCCTACCCCAGGGCAACACCCTCTCTGAGCTCTTGTGACAGTTCTCCGTCAAGTCCCTGTGCTGAACCCTGCCCTGGGGATACCAGGTCTGGGGAGTGGCCTCTGCCATGGGTTGTTATAAATGTTAGGAAGAAGACAAGAACTGGTTGCTAGCACTCCATGGTGTTATTGGTACAGTAGCTACTCTTTAAATACCTGCTTTGGCTGGGGGGGATCTCTGAGTACCCTTCCTGCAAGGAGCTTGGCCTTGGAAAATGGAAATGCTCAGGGGTCTTCCAGAATCCTTAGAACGAGTCTTGGATCCATCTAGTATCACTCAGACAGTAGGTGTCTTGGTGGGCTCCCCAGGGTGCAGGGAGAGGCAGAATGAGATGGAAAGGGAGGGAAGGAGGGAGGGAGAGACCTGAAGGCTGGGCTGGCCAAGTTCTGGAAATTGTCCTAAGGGGAACATGAGTTTCCCAACGGAGACTCGAGGCCTGGCCCACATTTCTCCGTGGACAGAGCACCACTCTGCTGTTGGCCTTTGGTCCATCCACCTCCCCTAGACTGGGAATGCCTTGAGTGTGAGCTTGTCTCACCTAGCATGGGATCTGGTGTGGGTGTGAGCTCCATAGGTGTTTCCTGAAGTTTGAGGGCCAATTCACATGAGGCCTGCCCTGCTCCAGTAGGAGAGCAGTGAGCTAAGGTTCACTGAGCACTTTTAAGGCCAGTCCCTGAGGTCCTGAGCCAGGCCAAGGTGAAGTAGCCTGTCCTTGAAAGGCATTTATTGTGCCATGTTACTCCTCTGCACAAAACTCCCCCTGGCTCCCTCGGTCTCAGAGAAGACCAAGTCCTTGGAATGGTGGACAAGGCCCAGCATAATTAACTGGCTCTTACCCTCGTCTTCCATCGCCCTCTCTTCACACTCCACCCTGGCCAGCTGGCTTCCCTTTTCCTCAAACACATTAGGCAGGGTTCTTGGCCTAATGTTGGCCACTGCTCTGGCTGCCTCCTGGGCCTGATCTCCATGACCCCTCCCTTTCGCCAAATCTTTGCTGAAATATGGTCTGTGTGACACAGGGCTCCTGGGCACCCTGTTCTCCTGTGTATGCCCAGTGCTGGTGCACTGCTGATACAGCCAATCCATTCTTGCATTCATGTTTGCACGTGGAGTTGCTGAACATGCTATTTATGGCACTCTTGAGATCACCCTTTTCCTTGAAGACAAGGCTACTCCTTTGGCTGAGAAGACAAGAGTAGTCAGGATGAGAATCTAGACTCATCTGTTACCTGGACTGGAAAGGAGTGGAACACTCTTCATTCTTAGCCCCATGGACTGATCCAGCATTTTACAGGCCAGGACAAAGCACATCCATTTTATGAGATTGAAAGATTTGACTATTAAAACAAGACAGCCAGAGGAAGCTATGGGCTCTGATGGACTCTGACAGCCCCTGCCAGGAGCCAGGCCACCTGGATCTGGTCCCATCTGGGCTGGGCAGGGTGGGCTTTGGCACCAGGAAAGGCACTGCTCCACACCAATGCTCTCCTTCTACTTGACCAGGTGCCAAAAGACATGGCCAAACTTTTGGGGTGAAGTGGAATGGGGACAAGCTGCCCTGGTGTGGGAGGAGGGACCCTGAAGGAGACTTGGAAAGTAGAGGAATTGTCTTTGCCATCATGATGACCCAGTGTGGGGGACATGGCTACACTCAGTGCAGGGAAGGAATGGTCTGTGAGGCAGGCTGGCAGATTGTACTGGAGCCTGAAGTTTAGACATACAGACTGCTTTCCGTGGCACACTGTCATGAACCCATGGTGCAGACTGCATGGCATTATCAAGTGTGGCTTAGGGGCCATTGGGGACTGCTCCATGTGTACCCCAATATCCCTGCACTGCAGAGTTTGGTACCCTGCTATGGTATAAGAATGCCATAGCCTCTCCTCCAGTCCTCTCTTGAAACCTTAGCTCTCCAGGGAGGAAAAGGTATCTGAGCTCAAGGTAGTGAGAAACTGCCCACAGGGAGATTTAACTGTGACCAATACAAGGGTGTGGAGGAGGTTCTAGAGGCAGGTGCTTGGGGTACAGTGGGAAGAGGACTGAGGGTAGTGTGGGTCATTTCTCTGAGGGAGCTCCCTGGCACACAGTGGGTACTTAATAAACTTTTATGTGCTGGCTTGTGACTGGATCAAGGTAGCCCACTGGAATGCAGAAGTCCTGACCACACCTCCAGGAAGTGTGTGCTGGGCCCAGGAATAGGTTCTCCACATCTGTTACAGATGCAAGTGTTGCCTTTCCAGCAGAAGAGGTCAGAAACAACTGAAGAAACCTGGGCCTCTGCCCTTGCTACTCCAAAGGTGGTGCCCATGATGGCCTGGGAAGTTTTGAGAGTTACAGAGCTCCCAAATTAGAAGCGCATTTTAACAAGACCCCCTAGGAAATTGTCTGCATATAAAAGTTTGAAAGCCCTGGTTTACCGTACAGCTGAGGAAACTCCCAGCTCCTTGCCTGCCTGGGTCAAGGGAGGTCAACAGAGAACTCTCATTGGATAACAGTCATCCTCACCTATTGCGCTTTCATATTGTACTCTGCTTTCGAAAGGGCCCTTGGTAGTCTATAGACTCAGGTCATCTGCTTTTGAATTTCTGTAAATGTGAAGTCAATGACTCTACCCTCCACAACACTCAGTGCCTATTACACAAAGCTTCAAGAGAAAAAAAAGTATGCCGACTCCTTTCTAGTGCATGTTATTTCCTTTTTTTTGGTATTAGGGATTGATCTCAGGACCTTGCTCTTATAAGGCAGGCACAGTGCCGATGAGCTAAATTCCCAGCCCAGTTACTTCCCTTTTTATGTTCTTTAACATATTATCCTTATTAAACGTATTTCAATTCTACTTTCTTCTTTCCTACTCCATGATATTTCTGTGTCTAGTTTACTATTAACCTTATTGTTAAACTTTCCAAATTAAAGCTATTTCAAATAGCCTCTGGAACAACTCTATAAACAAAAATAAATTTAATAGACACTTACATTACAGTGGAGAATCTCCCTTTCCCCCTGACCGCTGTCATTCTTTCAGAGCCAAGTATCTCCTCTGCTGGATTTTGGGAAAAGGGCAGAGGATTGGAAGAAGTATATCTCTTGGCATTCTGCCAGGAGTTAGAAGAAAAGAAACCTCAACAGCTGGGCTTCGCTCCATGCCATATGCTGCCCCCTGCTTCCTCCCTGCCCATCAACCCAGCTCACCAGGTGTGTCCATGCCAGGTGACTTTCCGCAGCCCTGGGCAGGGATGGTGGGGCAGGCAACCTGGTCACCAGGAACCTCCTCTGCCATTTCACTGTATGCTGCTCCTTCTGCTGCTGGGACCCTTGGTTGGGTGGCTGGAGTTTACTCAGCACAGCTCCTGTGGTGGAGACCAGTATGAGCTGAGGCTCAAGGGTGACAGGTCACAGCTCCACCCAGCCAGGCCAGAGCTGCAGGTCAGTGGCCTCAGGGTCATCTGCAAACACACTGAGGTCAAGGGCAGAGATAAGGCTAGTGATGTGACTACCTGTGGAGTTCTTTGCTTCCTTGGTTTTGGCCTCCAATGGGAGTTGAGGGAAAGAAAGTGAAGTTTCTTAACATTCTGTGCCACTTGAGACTGTGCAAAACAAATGGGATCAACACCATTTTTTTCAGAGGATGATATGATTTGCTTGGCATTATGCAGTGTGGAAATGGCCTACCTGGGATTGGAACCAGGCCCCCTCCACTCCACTCCCAAATCCTTCCCTACCTCTTTCTTGGCTCCTATGGGCAGGGACCTGAATGCCTTTAGCAAAAGGAGGTGGGGCCAGCAAGATATGAAGGTACAACAGGCACAGTGCAAGCAGAATGACTGGTGGGAGATCATTCTGTCCAAAACACTCCTTGTAATGCACCCAGCTTGCCTAGGGAGATCTCAGCAGCTGTCCCCAGCCTCTTGGCAAGGTTGGCTCCAGGCTGCATCAACTAGCTGGAAAGCAGCTTCCCAGAATGGTTCTATCAATTCTAACTAGCTGACTTCAGGGACACTACACAAAGGCCATCATTCAGAGTCACCTTTAGACAATGCTCCTGGTTGCAGCATGGGAGAAACCAAGGCCCTGCAGGAGAAAAAGTAGATAATGGCCCTGTCCAGACCTCTGGGCCACAGCCAGCCAGGCTTGGGGCTTCCTGGGAAGAAGAAGAGCAAGGTATTGGCCTCTGGAAGTATCTATGGGGTAAAGGAACATGCATGGGCTTTGAAACCCTATAGACCTGTGTTCAAATTCCTGGATCTTCTCCACTGAGTTTCACCATTTCCTCCACCTCAAATGGGAATGTATATACCTCATCAGCTGGTTGTGGGCATTGGGTGAGACGTTACCAGGAAAGAGCCGGAAATTAGCAGGTGTTCATTAAAAAGCAGTCAACTCAGTTGAGCATGGTGGCACAGGCTTGTAATCCCAGCACTCTTGGAGCCTGAAGCAGGAGAACTGCAAGTTCAAGCCCAACCTGGGCAACTTAATGAGACCCCATCTCAAAATAAAAAAATAAAAGAAGCCTGGAGCTGTAGCTTAGTGCATAGTCCCTGTGTTAAATCCCTAGTGTGGAGGAAAAAAGAAAGAAAGAAAGAAAGAAAGAAAGAAAGAAAGAAAGAAAGAAAGAAAGAAAGAAAGAATAACAGCTTGATATAGGGGGAATAAAATATCTCCCAACCAGCTATATATCAGGTATGCCTAGTTTGTGTTCCCTAAAATCGAAGAGATTAGGAGTAGGAAAATTTTATTGAGAGATATAGCTTCTGAGAGATAAGGAGGTCCTGAAAGTCAGTGAGCCTACTATCAAAGAAAGTTTTATAGAGTAAACTACAAGGTGGGTACCAAATCATGAAGTGGATACAACATTGGTCAAAACTACGAGCAACCAATAAGATTATAAGTATAGTTGCTTAGGTGATATTGATCCAATGGGGATGCAGGTCATGTAGCAAGTGTACGTGGAAAGAATAAAGACCTTTTTAGGAAGGGATGGATCAGGAGGCCCTAATCACTCACCTGGGTGACTGATGTCTATCTAGACTTTATTGGACTAGGTGATACCAGTTATCTTATCCCTGGGAAGGCATGTAGGCCTGGTCATTCTGTTTTTATCTTGAGGCCTGACCTTCAGATGCTCCTCCAGCCAAAATTGCAATGTGTTCTCATCTTCTTCCCTGACTCTCTCGAGGGCCCAGCCCTGTCTGACTGCATATAAAATTTCTGCCTCACTTAGCTGTCTATAATAAGCTCATCAGAGAGGAAAAGAAGGGGTGTTCAGAGAGAAGAAAGCAGACTGCTGAAAAAGCCAGTTCCTCCAGGAAATAAGTCTCTAGGCAGGCAGGCAGTGGATGCCAGCCCCTTCTCTCTGTCCCACATAGTTCTGCTTCAGTGGCTGGCCACCTTGTAGACTCTTCTTGCTGGACCTCACATTCCTGTCTGGTTGAGGTATCTGAAGTCCTAATGTTGAAAACACCCACCTCTGCTGTGAGAAGTGCTGGGAACAGGCCCTGCTCTGTGCAGGGTTTAGGGGCTGGAGAGGCACAGCAGGAGCCGAGGCTGGGGGATGAGGGGCCGATGAAGGGAGGCCTGGTTTGCCTTTGTTGAGAAGCGAGCCTTGACTATGCTGGCAGCAGGTGCCTGGGAAGATCCTGGGAGGCCTGAGTGTTGCTAATAATAATAGTGAGGGCTTTTTTGAGGGCTTGCCACATACCAACTACTGTTCTAAGCATTAAGCATTAGCACTGTATTAAGTCAGTTAATCCTTAGAGTGTATTTTGGCTGTTTTCAAATACAGAAACTGAGAGGCATGAGATGGTTAAGTCACTGTCTGATGTGACATAGTTTGGAATGGTGATCAACCAGGTATTCAACCCACTGGTCTGTTTAGTGGCCATGCCCACCCCCACATCCTTGTGGTCCAGATGTCCTCACTCACCACAGGGGTGCCTCTCCTGGGCAGTGTGGGGAAGGTTGATCCACAGAAGAGATGAGGCTGGGGTTGTAGCTCACTAGTAGAGCATGTGCTTAGTATGGGTGAAGCCCTGGGTTCCACCCCCAGGATTGCATTGAAAAAAATTAAAAAGAAAGATGCAAGTCTGGGACAGGTCTAATGAGCAACAGGCAGACAGAGTTGTCCTGGCTGTAAGCAGGTTGCCAGCTGGTCCCCCAGGCCAGCAGTTGCCTTTCACTCAAAGTTTAAGGCCTCTGACCCAGAGCGAAAGGCTGCAAAAATGCCATTTGCCCAAGCCCAGACCTTTCACCTACCAAGCCCAGGAAGGGAAGCCCTGCAAGGCCTGTGGTAGCCTTACCTACTGACTTGACACATAGAAAGGACAGGCTTTGCTTGTTTGTTTGCAGTGCTGGGCATGGAACTCTGGGTCTTGAGCAAGGTAGGCAAGAGCTCTAGCCCTGAGCCATACCCTCAGGCCTGCCTTTGTTTTGGCAGAAGATTTCCTCAGGTGGAGGAGGCAATTTCAAGCAGAGTCTCTCCGTGTGGTTGGAGGGCAGAAGCCAGACAAAGCCAGAGGGACCTCGATTCTGAGGCAGCTCACAAAGCCTCTGAGTGTGTCAAAGTGCCAGTCCTTAAAGGTATCATTTTCAGAGCCTCAGTGGTTCCATTTCCTCTGATATAAAATGAAGGACCTCAAACAGTGTGAGGAAACAAGTCTTTGCAGATGCCTTTGGGAATGAGGTGCATAGACAAGGGTGGGAATTCAGGCTCTTACCCACCCCATTCATATGCAGACCAGAGCTTTTATCTCATGTACAAGGGAGGTCATACTGTTGATCCTGAGTTAGACATCATTAAAGTCCCCTCAGTGTCTAAGCTTCTAATCTGGCCAATTTAGGGCCAGTTAGAGAATCAGAGGTGCCAAGGCCCAGCCTTCCCCAGTTAGCAGAACTTCTGGTGGAGCCACCAAAGGCAATGGACAGTAGCTCTTAAGGAGCACTGGGAACAGTGCAGGGCAGGCCCAGGGGAGATGTTTTCTGCCGGGGTGGTGAAGGGCTCTCATCATGAAGCCACCACTCTGCTGATGCCCCTTCCTTGAACACAGAGCTGCCTGAACATAGTGATTGACTACAAGACACACTAGGAATATACAACACATGCAGATTTATGCTAATACCATGCAAATGCAGCTAGCCTTAGGCTGGGTGCCCTGGGATGGCAGCTGGCTGGGGTGAAGTGCCTCTGTTTCTTACTTCTGACTTTGCCTTAGATCTTCAGAGGACTTTGCAGAGACAGACCCACAAGATTCCCTCTGCACATTCCCTCTTTTCAGCAGGCTTCAGCAGGAGACAAAAAGGTATGATGGAGCACCAACTTTGAGTAGGTCCCATGAAGCAGGAAAGGACATGGCACAGAGTGGACACCAGAGAGGAAAGCTGCAGGCTCATTTTAGGGCTTTGCACAGACTGACTGAGGAGTGGATACAAAGGGCAGTGAGGCTTGGAGAGGTACAGCCCCACAGCCAGAGGGAGGAGCTGGAATCCCATCTGTGGCTGCCTGACTCTGGTTCTGCTTGCTGCCTTCACCATGTACTGTGGAGGGTACTGGGGTGCTGTGCCACCTGGCTAATACATAATGCATAGGTTTGTATGTGTTTACTGTCATGCCTGACTGGAGTGAGACCTTCTCAACAAACATGCCTCACTCAGCAAACAACAGGATACCACTAAAGGGCCATGCAGTCCTCAGTAAACAGAACGGATGGCCATAAAGGAAATTTAGGACAGGGCATACAATCTCCCTGGTGCAGAGAAGCCCAGTATTATCTACACACCTGCACTGACCATCCTGGGAACTTTGACCCCATGCGTTCCATTCCAGATTCCTTAAAATTACAATCCCCATCCCCAAACCCTATGCAAACTTTGCTTCTTCTCTCTTCAGCTGCTGACATCTTTCTTGATCTCAGCTTGCCTGCACCCAGGCAGAATAAATCAGCTCTTATTGCTCACACAAAGCCTGCCCTAGTGGTTTCTCATGCACCTTTTGTTACATGTACCTACCATGCATGAGGCCCTGAGTTTCATCCCCAGTGTAGCCCAATAAGTAAACAAATAAATAAATGTTGGAAATAATATGAAAGTGTGTGGTGACGGGCATGGAGCCTCCAGAGCCTCTGATCCTGATTGCCTTCCCATCCTTGCCATGATGTCCAAACATGGCTGCCCCAGAGCACCTCTCCATTTCCAGCCCCAGTGCCTGGCTTAGTATGTGTTTTTCTCATCTTCAGAATGAAAGCTCATCTTCAGAATGCTTAAAGGTTATTTCAGCTACTGAGGATCTTTGCTATTTTCTCAAATCAGTGCTGTCCAAGCCAGAATGTAGTTGGGGGTGGTGGAGGTGAGGTTTTCTTGCTCTTAGGGTGGGATGTTCTCCTAGCAAGTTATCTGGGAAGGAAGTTACTGGAGATAGGCGAGAGAAGGAGGGCCTTGGACTTGGGGGAAGGAGGGCCTTTTGTGTCTGGAGAGTCTGGAGCCTGAACAATCAGAAGTGGAGAAGGAAAAGCCTCTGTGTTTGTGTGTGTGTGTGTGTGTGTGTGTGTGTGTGTGTGTGTGTGTGGCAGGCGGGGGGGGGGCGTCTCTGTCTTTCTCTGAGCACACCCTCTTCTATCCTCAGCCAGGCAAGTTCTGAGGCCATAGCTACAGACTGAGTAGAGCTCTCCAGCCAGGTTGAGGTCTGTGTGAGCTGAGAGGGCTGGATTTGGGCTAACTCCAAGCTTTTGCTTTAAATCAGAGCTGAGCTTTGTTGTGCAAGCAGGAATCTCATTCCTTCTTCAAAGAAAGCAGGGAGTTAGTGAGCCCCAGTAGAGAGTGCTCATCTTGAGATAAGAGAGAAGATATAAAATCAGGTAGAAAGGAGGCAAGGAAGTCAACATTTTAATAAATTGTACTTTAAAGAAAAACTGCAGCTTCAGAACACAAGCCCAGTTTATTTACTTGTTTTCCTTCTCCCCAAACAGCAAAGCTGGGCAATTCCCTTTCAGCTGCAAAGGGACCTGCCTATTCCCTTTTACTTATAAGTGATCCTCTTTCACTCATGTATGGACCACTTTTTTGGCATTTCCCCTAGGAACAGACCATTATCTCACTAGGGATGGGCCATCCTCCCCCACCCATTAAAACTAAGACTTAAGACTATAGATTATTGAACTCCACAGATTTCCACCTCCCAAAACACATAAAGACCCCGATCTCCCAACTGTATTGTGCCTCAGTTCTTTGAGCACCTGCTCTCTGCTCTTGGGTGCATCCTATATCTTCCACTGAGAAATCCTTCTCATGCTTCTTTTACTGACACGTCCTGAAAATTCTTCTTCTATGACAGGAGTCTGCAAACCCACATACTTCTGTTAAAGAGGTGGGCTAAATTCCTTATTTCAGCCTCGGGGACCCTCAGACCTAGCCCATGACAATCTCACATGGTCATCAACATCAATGAGACATCAACACAGTGACCAGACCGTAGGCTGGGGGAAGACTGCTCAATCAGAGCCCGGGGAGATAATTTTTGGGAAATACACAGAAATCCTGGTAGTGGGGTGGGGCAGGCACATGTACTTCAAAGGGGATAAACCTCTGGGTAGATGGTGGTGAGATCTTGAGCTATAGATTTCAGCCTCAGAAGCAAGTACACAGGGAGCAGGTACAATTACGGGTAAAATAAGATGTCAAACCCCACAGTAGAGACCTGAGTCCTTGTCAGAGGGCAAGCCAGAATTGATGGTGGCAGGGAGAGCCAGACTGGGCCAACCCTGGGCCTGCTGCCCAAGCAGGGCAGGGGTGGGGGAAGGCCCACTTGGGAGGGGATGGAGGCTCAGCTTGTGTCACAGAACCGTTATTGAGGTGAGTGACCACCATCCTCAGTAATGCCCTTGGAGAGGGGCTCCTCTCAGGGGCTCACACAGCATGCTGTGGCCCTAGGAACAGAAGTAGGACAGCTGGTGCTTTCAGCCTTTGGGACAGGAGAATGAAGAGGAAAACAAGGACTCTGACCCACACAGAATTCATAAAGTGGGTTTGGGGTCCAATTGAGGACTGGGGTGTCTCTGACATGGACCCTACTTGAGTCTCAGGCCTGGGAAGCCCCCTTTGACCCCTGCCTGAGACTCTGCCCCCTCACCTCGAGGGCTTCCTATCTGTCCTATGCACTAAAGACAGGCCCACATTCCTCATTCAGCCCTAAAGGCTCTTTCTTGGGGCAGAAGCCTCACCTTAGTGCCCTCTGGGCAGTGCTCCTACAGAACCAGAGGCAGGAGAGTGGAGGCAAGGGCTAGAAGCCCTGGGGCTCCCTCTGCTGTCACTAGACTCCTCACTGGTGCAGCCAGAGCCCTGTTGCCTTTGTGTTGGGCACTAAACATTATCATACAACCTTTAACCTCACGACTTTCTTTTTGTTGGAACTTCAAACTGTTGCTACAATTTTAAATAGATTTTATGTTGTTTAAACAACACATACAGGAAAATCTGAAAAAGTTAAAGAAATATATAAACAATGACATAACAGAATATAAAAATTAACTGCAAGAAAAGTGAAAGTTAAAAATACTCTCAAATACATAAAGTTTCTAGAATCTGTTCTTTAAATGCATCCTGCGAATGGTATTTTCAAATCATCTTCTTGTTCTTCACAGGCAAGGCCTAGATTACCAAAGTCCAAAATTCCAGTTCTCTGAAAGGAATCATTTCCCCACAGTGTTTCTTGCTTATATCTACAAACAAGCAACTTGAGGCTTTTAAAGATGCCAGCTTTTTATTCTGCAAAAATACTGGACATGTTGAGCTGCCTCAGCTCCTTCCTTACTGTAGTAAGTGAAACACCTAAGAGCCCTGACCAGCTCCATGCTAGCCTACCATTGGCTCCAGCCTCTAACTATGCAGGACTGTAAAAGCTGGGGAGAAACATGGGGAAGGTTAAGGGAGAAATGAAGTCAAGTTTGGGATGGAACAATCTAGACTTTTATGGGCAATCGCCTTCCCACTGTTCAGATAAAGAACTAGGAATAGATAGGTGAGTAAGTCAAAGGTACCAGGCCTTTTAGGGAATCCTGGGTTCCTGTAGGACACAAGAGTCGATACTTCTGACCCCATTATAACCAACCACAGGTTCAATGCGGGTGTGTGGCTGGGACAGTCCTTTACCTGTGCCCCGCCCCCAACTAGGCTCCAGTGTACAGAGCACCCAAAAGGAATGACCAACCCAGCCCAAAGTAGCCATGATGCTCTCTATCACAAAAAACCTGACAAGTGGCCACAGGCAGGGTGTGCAAACTTTGGTTTGCAACTTTGTTAGAGAGTGAGACCTACATGCTGGAGCCGGTCAGGGCCCTGGAGGGGATAGGAGGGCAGGCAGGCTCACCTGCGGTTCTCTATGCACTCAGTCAGAGAGACTCCCAAGCCACATTTCACATTCTTCCTTTCTGGGCCTTCTGCAGCCTCTCAGATGTTAGCACCAGAAGATGGTGGGGCAGAGGCCTTGCCCAAGCCACCACAACTGTCAGTGGCAGCCCCAGCCTCAGTCCCAGCTTTACCACTTAGTGGGCCAGACTGTTTCTTTTGAATTGGTACAGGTAGATGTTTCTTTAGTGAGGGATATATGTGTTTATTTATTTTTGTGCTGCTGAGGTCCTTGAACATGCTAGGCAAGACCTCTACTCCCAAGCCACACTCTCAGCCCAAAGTAAGTTTACTTTTAAAAGGAAAGCTGCAAGTTGAGCCACTTGGGTTTGGGGGAGACAGAATTTCTGGTAGAGGCAGAACCTGCTCTTTTGGGACAGGCCTTTAAGGAGCCATTTGATGAAGAAAAGCAGACCCTCCTCCATTCCTTCACCCCAGCCCCAGCAGGGGGACTAGTAACACAAGACATAAATTGTCTTGCATCTGAAAATACCAGGAATTTTGAATTTCAGGCAAGCTGGGGAAGAAAAGCAAGGAGCTGGAACTCAAAGCCAGCTAGAAGGGAAGATTAGAGAGAAAGAAGGGTTCCTGAAACATCTGGCATATAGGAGCTCCTTTCTGGAAAACATTGTGTGGAACATTTTGCCAGAAGCCATTCCCAGCCCCATATGCCAATCACGTGCCAAAATTCCCAGACTTTTGTGAGCTACTGTCCTGCTCACAAGTCTAGTTGTTAGTACACTGTGGAGTTGAGGGAAGGGGCCTAAGGATATGGAGTCTGAGCATTGGGAGCCTCACTGATAGCAGGGAAGATCGCAAAAACTGTCTGAGAGCTGTTTGCTTTTTTTTTTTTTTTTAATCTTTACTCCATGTCAGATGCTCTCTTCTCTACCTGGGATCCCACTCAGCATCCGGGAGGCCCTCCTTGGTGAAGCCCTGGAGCCTAAGCCTTACACTCCCCTTTCTTCTCTGGCCAAGCTCAAATTCTCATAGTTGTCTTTGCTGAAGCCCTCATTGGCACAGACTAGAACCTGAGGCATGTGTGTGTGTGTGTGTGCGTGCGTGCTTGTGCGCATGCATGCATGCATGTATGCGGTTTATTCAGGAGGAGAGCTCAGCTCAGGAAGCAGAGTTGCCGTCTGTAAAAGAGGAATGAAGAAAGAAGTCAAGAAAGTGTATTGTTGTCCCGCTGGAAGATTCTAGGGAGTGTGTAGGCTTCTGCCTCCCTACCCTGCAGCCCACACACCTAGGCCCCTCAGGAAGGGCTCTGGACTGTCCTGCATACCTATGGAGAGGAGTCACTTTGTCAAAGGAGCACTGGGGCTGCAGAGGGAATGAAAGCCTTCCGGGGCCATGGCTGTGGTGAGGGTGGTCAAGGGGGTGAGATAGGCAGAGGCATGTGATACAGAGCAGATAGAACCACACAGTACAGACACTGATTCAGACACTTGTCAAGGGCAGCACAATCCCTCTTCTCAGCACATCTTTCCTTATCCCGCTGGGAAAAACAGTGGAGGTGCCAAACAATTGATAAGGCTAGAGAAGACTTTACCTAATCCAGTTTCACAACCACTTAAGGAAGGATGATGCCAGTGCTGGAGGGAATTATTTTCTTTTGTTTTGTTTAAGGTGGATCTAGCTCTGTTGTCCAGGCTGGCCTTGAACTCTTAGGCTCATGGCCTCATGTATCTGCATGGGGCATACCATTATGTCTGGTTTAGAAGGAATTTCAAAGATCCTCTCCTTAATTCTAGTCCAACCTTCTGCTTTAGAGACAAGAAAATTGAGGTGTTTATTCATTTGCTCAACATCTTTGTTCTTTTATTTATTTTTATTTTTTATTTTTTAATGAGCACACAGCTGTTTATTGGGGGCTAGGGCCTCACTCCTTGAGGGAGAAGTGCATCTTGTCGTTGATCATCTTGTGCTCGGGGTTGAGGCGCTTCAGGATCTGGGCCAGCACCTTCACCATCTGCTCGCTGCTCAGCCCCGTCTTCTTGGTCTGGAACTTTTTCAGCAGGTCTTTGGTGGTCATGGGCTTCTGCACTGACCAGGTGGCGCTGCACTGCGTCCTTGGTCGCCTGCACATCGCTGCTAGGTGTGCATTTTCCGGAAGGCGGCTGCGGGGTGGACTTCCCCAACTGGCTCTCGGGTCCAGTGTTCAGCCGCAACTGCTTGGCTGTGAGCATCTCGCTTGTCCGCTTCCCTTGCTCCAGTTTGGTGGCAGCAGGCCGCAGGGTGGAGGAAGTGCTGCTGCCCTCTGCGCTGGGGGAGCCGGGCAGCTGTTTCCTCTCGAGCTGCCTCCCGAGGGCTTCCACTCCCGCCGGGGGCGCGGGGGCGCGGGGGCGGCGGGGGGGGGTCTTTTTCTTCTTCGCCATGCAGACGCCGGCCGGCCGAGGAAGCTCTGTTGTCGATGCCACTCTCCTCTGAGCTGTCTGACTCGTCGCAGCTGTCTTTCTGGCGCTTCTTCGGTGGGTGGCTGCCTTCTTCTCCTCCTCCTTGTCCTCCTTGGCGGTGGCTGGCTTCTCCTCGCTCTCCTCACTGTTGTCGCTCTGCTGGTCCACACCCTTGGGCCCCTCTTCCTGCTGCTGGCAGCACTTTGGGCTTGCTCCTCTCAGGCTCTTCTTTCTGCCTGCCTTAGTCAGCAGCGCTTTCTTCTTGGCCTTGGGGCTCTGCTGCCCTCCTCACCGCTGGCCTCCCTGTCGTCCAAGGACATCTCCAGGTCGTCCTCCAGGTCGTGGATGCACAGCCCGCTGGCCTTCTTGAGGCTGGGTTTCTCCTTTTCCTTGTCCTGGCTCTGGTCCTTGAGCGGCCGCTGCTGCATGATGCTGAAGTGGTTCAGGACCTTGTTCCTCCTCTCCCGCTCCTCCTCCGGCCTTCTGGGCAGTGAGCGTGCAGCTCCAGGCAAGCGGCGTGAAGTTGTACCAATTGTGCACCGGGAAGGTCTCCAAGGCCCCGTCGGGGCACTGGGTGAAAATGTAGTAGGACGTGTTCTCCGTCATGCCTCCCTTCTTGATGCCCTTGAGCTTCCTGCCCGATTTTCCGATGACTCGGAGCAGCCAGGGCTGGTCCTCAGGCCGGAACTCCTTAAGGATGATGCGGTACTTCTTGCGGTGGGCCTCCTACCGGAGCTTCCGGTTGAACTCGCTGCCTGCGCCCGACTCCGGCGTCTCCTCCTCCTGGTAAATCTTGTTGCTCAAATCCCGCTCCAGCCTGGCCTGATTCCACGTAGCAAAATTCACTTTATCGTTTGCATTGAAAGCCATTATATTATATTTTTTGGTTGTGTTCTTGGGAACTCGAACAACATACTCGGTGACATTCTGGCTCCCGGGGACTAAGGTCGCCATTGACAATACTCAGTGGCTGGGGTCTACTCTGACCCTGATTCTTTTCGTCTGCTCCGGGATCTGCACCCTCAGTCCAGGGAAGCTGCTCTCTAGGCTGTGGGTCTCTGGCCCTGACCTAGGATCCCAAACACCTTCTGCCTCTAGCCCTGGGAAAAACTACCTGGAAGTGGCACTGGGCTGGCTCCTTCTGTGATTGGACTGCCCATTAACCTGGAAGTGAAACTTCTCCGTTGACCACGTCGCAATAGCAACCTCCTTTGTGGCTGTGTTTCACTCAGGGCTGTCACTTAGGAGCTGGGTTTGGTGGTGTACAACTTTAATCCCAGCACAGAGGGAGGCTGAGGCAGGAGGATCGAAAATTCAAATTGCGCCTGGGCAGTTAAGAGAGACTCAAAAAAGAAAAAGCAGCCCTAGGTACCACACACCCAAAAAAGAAAATGAAACAAAAAACCAAGATTGTCAAATCCCAAGGTCCCTGCCTTTTGTCAGACTCAAACCAATCTGAGATAACCCACAGGCTTTTCGTCCTAGGTGCTGGCCTTTAATCCTAGCTACTCGAAAGACTGAAGCAGATGGATGTGGCGGCACACACCTATAATCCCAGCACTAGAGAGACTGAGGCAGGAGGATCACTGCAAATTCGATGCCAGCCTTGGCTACATAGCGAATTCAAGGTCAGCTGAACTGCATAGCGAGACCCTGTCTCAAAAAACAAAGAGAGAGAGAGAGAGAGAGAGAGAGAGAGAGAGAGAGAGAGGGAGAGAGAGAGGGCTTTGTCCTTTTATGACAGTGAAAAGGGAGAGAGGTTAAGTGACTTCCATAGTTGGCCATGTGTTGAGTGATACCACATTAGGCTCTATGCGGATGGTGAATGTGGACTGGATGGGGCATAGGATGGAGGTGGAAAGGGTCAGCTTTCAACCAATGCCTCTGCTGGTTTAGGGTACCACTGGAGGGAGAGTTCCCCGTATTTTGGACACATCTAGGAAGACCTGGGGGCCTGTGCTAAAATCTGTACCCATCTCCTCCAATTAATGGATATTGATCTGCAAATACATGCTGAAATGTAGAAAGAACAGGCTCCATTTAAAGAATGGGCATCAATTCTTGTGGCAAAATTTGAAGTTCCACAGTAAATGCTCCTCCCCTGTCCCGCATTTTTGGTTCTCTCTCTCTCTCTCTCTCTCTCTCTCTCTCTCTCTATATATATATATATATATTTCTTTTTCAGTACTAAAGATTGAACCCAGGGACCGTACATGGCCCTTGCACTTGTAATCTTCCTGGCTCATGCTCTTAGGTAGCTGGGATTACAGGAGTCTGCCACCATTCTTGACCCTAGTTTTATTTCTTTAACTTCAGTGGATTTACCTTTCCTCTTTTGGGGCCTCAGTTTCTCTTGCTAGAGCCTTGCACAAAGGCATGCTTGATGACTGACTGTTTGGTCCAATGCATGTGAGCCATCAGCCTTTGCAAGCAGCCTTACAGGTAACCTTGTGCAAACTCCTGTATTAATGATGGAAAAACTGAAGCACAGAGAGAGGAAACATGGACTATCCTCTAAAACCCACAAGCGAATAAAGTAGGCAGGTCCTTAATCAATACCGGGGGACAAGTGTCATAGTAGAGGTATAGTGGGAGCACAAGCATTAATGAGTCATGGTAAAGTCTTCCAAGGCTGCTTTGGATGGTGAGAACTGAGCTGACAAATGGCCTACATTCCAAGGTGCCATTGGTGGATATGCCAACACCATGTTTCCTCATGCCTTCAGTGATTATCAGGGTTCTGTCTACAATAGACCTAAACTCTGTTGGAGTTTAGGAGTAGGACACTGGCTTCTCACAGAATTCAGGGAGCTGAAGGGAAACAGGTAGGAGCCCCACGCAGCTGGAAAGACAGCTGAGGTCATGGAGTAGAGACTGCTTGAGCAGGACACTGTGGCCACCGGGGTAGCCACCAGTGTGGGCACCACTGGCTCTGCTGTCTCTGTAGCCAGGGACTGGACAACCCCTCAGTCAGCAGGACTTCTGAGCTGTCTCATCACTGCACACCTAAGTCTCTGGTGGAGCATCTGACTGAATGTGGGACATATATCTGTGGCCCAGCTGCCAAGGAGAACAAGGCAATGTCTTCCCAGCTTTCCTTGAAGAGACAGGCCCATGCCTCCCCCAGATCCCCAAAAGTTCTCTCTGTCCATCTGTCCATCATCCTGAAACCTGGGCCCCTCCACTATATATTCTGTACCTGCCCTGTGCCCTTGTTCTATGTAGGGAAACTGTGATGGAGGGTGACTGGGTATGAAAGGCACAAGTGAGTTTGGCAGTGTCCATCAGAGCCTAGTGCTTGGTGCCATTTCCATAGTTCAGTTGCTGGGTTATGCTAATTTTATGAATGCAAAATGTAGTGCTAGGGCTTTTCCTTTCTGATGGCAGAATTGGTCTCAAGGGCCTCTGTTAGCCGGTGGGGAGACGGCTGTCAGGGTGAGGGAGGGACAACAGGAGCTTTCCCCAGGCCACACACACACACTCCTTTGCATTTGGAACTGACTGGCCCTGTGGCTTTCTTATTGCTCAGCCAACAGGAATCAGCAGTAGCCCAAATAGACCACTTGGGAACAAGCATTCCTTCACTTGCCTACTGATAGATTTCCCTCCAGTTTAGGGTGGCTGCTGTATATACTAGCTACCTTCTTCTTCCCAACATGCCCCTATTCCCACTAAAAGAGTAACCTAATACTTGTTCTGCTTCTAACAGCTAGTGATGTCACAGGCTCCTCCAGTCCCTAGCCACTACCTCATTTAACTCCACCCCAGCTCCTATAAGAAGTAATCCCTGTCCCGGCCATATTGCTTTTGTCTCTCCTTTGTTCAGAAACAGCCCAGCAGATCGTCCCTGCAATAAAGGCTTGTTGTGGCCTGGTCTGGTCTTGGTTTTCGGCTTTTTTTATCTGACACTTACTAGCTCTGACTGTCCATCTGTCTGTCCATCCATCTCTCCATCTCTCCATCCCATCTACCTGTCCGTTTACCCTACCATTTCTTCTTTCATGCAACATTTATGTACACCTGCTCATGTGTGCTTGAGGAGCTTTGAGGTGAGGTGAAGGTAGGTGATGCATAAATGCAAACAAAGAACAATGTAAACAAAAAACAAACAAAGAACAATGTCTCATGTGCTAATGTAGAGAAAGGTTTACTATAAGAGATCTTACAGATCCTCTGGGTTCTGGGCCTTCACTAGGCCTCACCTGAGCTGCAGAAATGATGAAAACTCCACCTTTGTCCCCTAAAGAGATAAGGGTCTTCTGGGAAGGAAGGATAGCTGCACAAAGTACCAGGAAAATGCCCTCCCCAGTGGAGGAGCACTGGGAAAGGGTTAGTTCTTGCTAGGGGTTGAAAGGATGTCACATTATTTTACTTATTTTTAATCAAAGTAAACTGGCTGAAAGCCCCCATTTGTCAAGACGAATGAAAAACCTGCATCTGTCAAGTTTGGGGCAGGCCTGACCTGGTTGAACACGCCGGCAAAAGCCTCCTACTATGCCACTCTCATTGGTGACTCTGCTAAGCATCTATCCCAGCAGATGTCCGCTTGGTGGACTAAGAGGGTCCCTCAGCTCCCCAGACAGGATGTTGTTTGGGGGTCTTCACTGAAGTTGGAAGCCTCAGGATGTAATGTCAATACCCCTAAGAACCTTCCTACACAAGGTCTGCTCTCTGCTTAGGAAGGGAGTTCAAATAAGGCATGTGTTCCCGCCATCTTAGAAGATCCACCCCCAATCTCTAAATTTCTATTTCTAGACTCTGAGGAAGACTCCAAAATTCTTCTTCCCTTCCTGGAATTCAAACCTCTCAAGCCCTGATTCTCTTTCCTTCCAGAAAATGTAGCTCTATTGACTACACGAGCCCAGACTTCTGTTTCTTTTTGTTTTTGTTTTTTTTTGGTACTGGGAATTGAATGCACGACCTTGAACTTGTGAGGCAGGTGCGGTGCCACTGAGCTAAATCCCCAGCCCAAGCCCATACTTCTGAACCCCAGAGCCTTGGAGGGTGCCTTGTGTCCCTGGGTACCTCAGCAATTTCTGGTTTTATCTGGTTGAGCAACACAGAACAGTTAGTTCAAAGTTAACCCAGGGTGCTCCTTGGCAATGGGGTGGCAGAAATACCCACAGGAACACAAGGGGTGCTGCTCAGTTCCTCTCAGATCCCTTGCACTGTTTCTGGGCACCTGGCTCCTGGTTTCCAAGTATCTGGTGACCCACCCCTGGGCCTCTCTCCAGCTGACTACTTTGGGCAGCTGGTGCCACCATGCCTGCATGCATGCCCAGATGGCCTGGAGTGCCAGGGAGCCAGCAGCTTTCCGGGGCAGCCTTTAATGAATGGCTAGGGCTGGGGTATGAAAGCCTAGCTCCTTTCCTTTAAGTTGGGGTGATTTTTTTGAGCTGAGGTCGGGCCATTTCCTGGCACTTGGCCTTCTCAGTTTCTTCCCTTTCCCTCTCCTGCTATGCCCAGCACCTTGTCTATTCTCTTGTGAGCCTATCGTCAGTCACATGAATGTTCATCTCAGGGTCTGTTTCTGGGGAAGCTGATGTCTGACACTCAGAGAGGACAAAACAGAAATGTCTGTCTACTCTGATAATCCCCCATTGAATGCAGTGAATGAGTTGTTTCCTGGCAGAGTTTCACAGCAGAAGGGACACTGAGGCCCATTCTATCTCCTTTGTTTTAACTGGGTCAGAGGGGGCCTAGAGCTCTACCCAGTCTTCTTTGTCTCAGCTGAGTAGGACAGATGACCAGCTGGCACAACACAGACCAAGGAGAAGCAACTCTGCAAGGCACAAGCGAGAAAGATGGAATGGCCTGAGCTGACCACAAGTTTAGGGAGTCCCTAGAGTTGGTTCAACTACCCTAATGAATGCCATTATGGGGGTGAGGGAGGGGGTACAAACCAAGCTAAAATCCAGAATAAGGGACATGAAATACTGTATAACCCAGCAAGGCCATTTGCCATAGAGGTGTGGCTTGGCTGGGAGCTGAGTTTAAAAGGAATATTCACACTCTGAATATCACACTAAGTGATTTTGTGTCAGATTGCTAGGGAGCTGGAAACCAAGGTAAGTAGACCAGGCAGCCTATTCTCCAAAGGCCCAAGTGGAGGACTTGGTCTTCCTAAGGGGCACAAAGAAGGCTGGATGGAGGGTGGGAGGTTGAACTGAGCTTTAAAGGGGAGAAGAGGGGCAGAGGGAACTTAGTCTTTTATGTACTTTATGACCTTGGGCAAGTCATTTCACTTCTTTTTTTGGTACTGGGGATCAAACTGGGGACCTTGCACTTGTGAGGCAGGCAGTCATTTCTCTTCTTTAAGCCACACTTTCCATTTCTATAATATGGGGGCAATATTATTACTGAATTCACCAGTTCCAGTGAAGATTAAATAAGCTAAGCATGTGAGGAGCTTAGCATAGGGCCTGGCATATAGTAAGTGTGGAGAAAATAGAAGCCATTATGGGCATGAGGAGTTGCCAAAGGAATTAGTTTTTCAACCCCGTACTGACACTCATTTGCAGGCGCAGACTGAACTCGAGTGTCTGCCTCCCTCTGGACCTTCCTCCACCTTAGACTTGGCCAGCCCTCCTTTGGGCATCTGTGCATGTGACCTGTGGTGGATGCTGTGACAGCCACCCAGATTCCCCATTGCCCCAGCTCATGTCCTCCCCACCCCCCGGGAGTAGCCCACATTCTAGTAGGTAAGATGGTGGCAGAAGCCATTCCACTTGCCTCAGTTTGGGACACTCTGAAGAGCTGTTCAGCTTCCGAGTTCCTTGTAGGTCAGCTGAGGCCTGTGCTGGGGCTGCATTTGCTTGACTTCTCCCTCTGACCAACCTTGACTTGATCTTTCCCTTATAAAGACCACTCCCTGCATGCAGACCCCACCTAGGACACACCTTGTTCACTTTCTACATGTCTGCATGCTGACTTACTTCTTTCCTCCAATAAAACTGGAGAACTTCTTGAGAGCAAGGGTCATGAGTTCTTCTTACCAGTGTTCCCAGCTCCTGGCACAGAACAACACAAAATATCAAGGTTAGTACACAGGAGAAAGAGCCCAGCTACATGGTGCAGCTTCCACAAAGGTGGCTTCTGAGCTGAGTCCGGGGCTCACCCTGTGCCTGGCATGTGACTGGCTGGCTAGGCACAGAGGGCACAGTTTGGGGGAGAGTGCCAGGACTGGCATCCATCAGGAAGCGGTAGGCTCCTTAATAGGGTGGCAACCTCCCTTTCCTGATGCCCTGCCAAGGACACCTCCTAAGAGTCAGAGAGCATGGGGATCCATGGGATAGAAGTATGGACAGCTCCCCATCAGTGTAGTCTGGCAGAGCAGAAGACTAAGTCTGAAGCCTAAGTGGGCAGAGAGATGAGGACACAGTGACCATGGCACAGCTTCTGATGAAGCAAGAGGGTGGAAGATCAGCAAAGCCTTTGCAAATGCACCTCTAGGCTGAGAATCTGGGGAGGACTGAACCTCCAGACTTGGTAAGGTCAAGGGTAGACAAAAAGTTGGAATCACGGGCGGCCAACTGGAGAATGTGGAGGGAGAGAAGAAGGCTGAAGATTCAGTTTAGGGGTGGAGTGTATGGAAGAGACAGAGAAAGATAGCCAGAAGTCAGAGGCAGGAACAGGGAGGGAGGGTTCATGGGGAGCAAGTGTTGCTCGGAGATCTAGGAGGTCTAGGCCATAAGTGGCCTTTGGGGGCCATTGCTGGCCTTAGGGGGCCCAGCTAGGGCAGTGACCGAGAGCAGCTTGGAAAGTCTTTCCTGTCTGAGCTGGGTTCAGTGGCAGTTCTTGTACCTGCTGCCTGTGTGGTCTTAGAGGAATCAGTTGCTTTCTCTGGTCTCTGTGGTTGTCACATGGACAAAAGGACACGATACTTGAAAAAACTCTTGGACATCTCTTTTCACCCTACCATGGGGAGTGGCAATCATGGGTAGCAGGTGTCACTTCAGAGAGAGCAGGGCCAGAAGGGCTTTGTGAGGTGGGGGACAATTCCTCCTGGGTGCTCTGAGGAGGAGAGTGTCTGGGCAAAGAAGAGTTGAGCATGGGAAACCGAGGCTGGTCCCGGAGGCAGTGGCAGGTGCACAGGCATATGGGTTGGGGGCCTCCTGAAGCTTCCCTGGACCCTCCAGGCTCAGAGGAGCAGGGCCCATTGTTGACAGTAGTATGAACCATTTCCCCTCATCATGGCAGTAAAATATGGGATGACACTAGATTTGGTCATTAAGTAAATGGGATAAAGAAATAATTGGAAAATGGATCCGTGTCCAGAAGGACTGGAATTGTTCTCTGGGCTATTCTTGTCCGTGCTCTGTTCTCTGAGTAATCGGCTGGAGCCAGGCAAAGAAGGATGTCAAGATCAGGGCAATGAGAAACTCTGCCTTGAAAAGGACCGGAAATTACCTGCTGCAGAAAGTAGAGCCTTTGTCTCCTGAGCAGGAGGAGGAAAAAAGGTCTTTCATGTTCCCTGGGGGTGGAGGAGAGGGAAGGGAGGACAGGAACAGTGAGTCCTGAATGAAACTGGAGGCCAGCACCTTCCTTCTTGGGAAGGGGTGGCCAGGGGGAATACAGACCTGCCAGGGCCTTCAGACTGTGGAAAGCTGAAGGTGGTATGTGTGAGCAGTACATGATTTTGCCTACAAATCTTTCCACCTGTTTCTCGGCCTCTGCAGTTTACACCTTTGTGATTAACCCTCAGCTCACCCACCAAACCAAAATGCCTCCTCAGGCCCTGTGGACAGAATGGGGTGATTTTCCAGCACACAGACCTGGGAGAAATGCTTTTCTGGTGGAGGGGGATGGGGAGGACGGACGGCAGCCTCCCCTTCTCTGGGGCCCTACATCCTTTACAGAGAACCCATAGTGTTGAATCTCAATGCCAGTGTGGCTGTGCATGATGGTGTACACCTGTAATCCCAGCCACTGGGGAGGCAGAGGCACTCGGGTCGCAAGTCTGGGTAACTTCAGCAAGATGTCTCAAAATTAAAAAGGGCTAAGCTGCAGCTTAGCATTCCCTGGGGTCAAACCCCACTACTTCCGAAACAAAACAACAAGAACCCAACAACATCAACCTATTGTGGTGCTCTGTGACTTCAGGCCCTCCTCTCAACCCCAGTGAGTAGAGCCTAAACTCTTACCTCGCACCCTCCCCACACTTGATTGTGAAATGCTCGGAAGCAGAAACTGGTTCTCCTCCTTTCCTAGGGATTTTGCAGCAGCAAGCTCTGTATTAGGCACCTGATAGAGTTTAAAAAGGTTTCTCTTCTTCTAAAAAGTCAAGAGCAGCCCCAGATGGAGCTCCCCGAGTTCAGTAAAACATGCAGGGCTATCCTCGTTTTCCCACACTACATTGAAAGGGCATGCATTGAAAGCTCATGTGTGTCTCTAGCAGCTGACCTATTTTGTTCACTTGTTTAAAAGTGAAGTCTCCTGACACATAACCTGTAATCCCAGCTACTCAGGAGGCTGAAGTGGGAGGATCATGAGTTTAAGGCCAGTCTGGGCACATAGCAAGAATCTTGTCTCAAAAATAAAATAAGATACAAGCTCTTGGGTCTCCCTCCAAGGCCACAGAAACAGAATCCCCAGAAACAAAAACTTTAAATAACTAGATTTTTGACTTGAAGAAAACTGTCCAAAATGCCAAATTCTAGGCTGGGAATTTAGCTTAGTGTGGAGCCCTTGCCTAGCATGCTTGAGGCCCTGGGCTCAATTCTCCTACTCTAAAAAAATATTAAATATTATGTGCCATATGCTTACCTAAACACAGATTGCCCTACGTGAAATAGCTACATGCAAAAAAGAGTTACAAAATTGTCCTTGGTTTTACAAAATGAAAAGCATTGCAATACTCCAAACACGATATACAAGGATTTTGTTTTGTTTCGTTAAACATTGACAGCAAAACAACTTGCTAAAAGATGAAGATGAAATGTGAATAAGCAAGCCAGTAATGAAAAAGGGGGATTTCTATAAAATCAGTTTTTCTTTAACCTATCTCCATTTCCATTTGATGTTCATCAAAATATCATTGGTCATCCAGGAAGAGAAAAAAAGAAAAAAGAAACAGAGAAAAGAAGGAAGGAAAAAGCAATATTCTTGTACACACACATATCAGTGGCTTCGTACAACTGATGAGCTAGAGATAGAGGAAGTTTGCAAGAGTTCTCAGCCTGTGTGGAGCCCTCCTGCCTGCTGCTAGAACAGGGAAGTGATCTGCTTGCCCTCCATTATGACTGTGTAAGCAGTGTCTCTCCTGCAAAAGCTGTCTGGAGTCAGAATCTGGTGCTCCCCATGGCTTTTGCTAAGGATCGCTTGCCCCTTAGTTGAAAGCCTCACCATGGGACCACTCTGTCTAGCAAGTGCAAGGTCCTGAGTTCAATACCTAGTACAAAAAAAAAAAAAAGAAAGAAAGAAAGAAAGAAAGAAAGAAAACCTTCAATTATGCTGAGCACCATGGTATGTACTTGTAGTGCTAGCTACTTAGGAGGCTGAGGCAGGAGGATTGTTTCAGGCCAGCTGGGGCAACATAGTAAGACTTTAGCTCAACAAAGAAAGAAAAGACAAGGATAAAAACAAAAACCTTCAGTGAATAATATCAATAAAAGGAGGAGAGGGACGGGGATTTAGCTTAGTGGTTTTGCTGCCTGCTATGCAAGTGCAAGGACCCGAGTTTGATCCCTGGTACCAAAAAAAAGAGAAAGAAACAATAAAAGGAGGAGGAACAGGAGAAGGGCACAATATGCCAAAGGAATGGAAAAGACACATAACTACAAATACAGAGAGATTTAAACAGTATACTACGAGTATCTTTATACCAATAGGGTGGAAAAACTAAATAAAATACTTCTGGTAAGAATAAAAGATACCAGTATAGTCTCAAAAATAAAAAAGTAAAAACATAACAGTAACAATGAAGGGACTTGGGATTAGAGTCTAATGATTTTTTCAAAGGGGACTAGGTTGACATCATTTATGGGTAATTTTTTAAGTGTTCAAAGAACACCTACTGTTCATCTAATACAAATAGTTTCCCAGAGTACATAGAATATATGAGAACTACTTAACCCATGCTAGCTAGTTAGTATGTAGCACAAGAAGAAAATTTATGATTTCTTTTTTTGAGTCAAGATTGCTGTAGTAGCCCAGGCTGACCTGAAATTTGTGATTCTCCGCCCTCAGCTTCCTGAGTGTGGGGATTACAGGTGTGCACCACCACATCTCAGCTAGATTTTGATCACTAGTGTAAACATTCTAAACAAAAACATTTCCACATTAATACAAGGAGATTTGTATCCAGTAATTTGTAATGTATCCAGTAGTATTTAACACAGAAATAAATGAATAGTTTAATATTAGAATATCTGTCAAAGAAATTCACTACATTAACAAATTCAAAATTAAGATGATGATTCCTCCATCACTAATATTACTGAATATTGTACTAAATAATGCAGTAAGACAAGAAAAGGAAATACAGGAATAAAGAAGTAGAAAAGAAAAGAACAAAGTATCATAATTTATCAGTGATACGATTATTCACACAGAATTCACTACAAAGGAACTGACATATAGTAGAACATATGGTAGAGTTAGAACATACAGTAGAGTTTAGGATTGAAAGAATAACATTTCTATATACCAGCAATAAGCAATTAGTAATACAATAGAAAAAAGACTATAAAAATATAACACATCTTGGGCTAAACTTGCCAAAAAAGCATAACAAATTTGAAGAAATTTAATGACTCAATTGGACACCATGACGTAGATCTGTAGTCCTAGCACTTGGGAGGGTCGGGTGAGCCCAGGAGTTTGGGACCAGCTTAGACAACATAGCTAGATCCCATCTGAACAAAACAAAACAAAACAAAACAAAACTAATGACCAAAAAAGAAAAGAAAGACTTAAAGACTCCAATAAATCAGAAGTCTCAACATTGTAAAAAAATAAGAATAATTTCCAAATTAATCTATAATCCTAAACATAATCCTAACAAAATTTCTAGCAAAATGTTCTAAGTACAACTTGGCAAATTGGTTTTAAAATTAACCTGGAAGGCTAAATGGGCAAGAACTTTCAGTATATTGTGAAAAAAAAAATAAATAATGAAAAAAATGGTAGCAGATATGAGGCCATATTATAAAGCCACAGAAATTTAAACAGTGTAGTACTAAACAAGTCTAGGCAAATAGATAAATAGAACAGAATGGAGAGCTTATGCATACATGGGAGCTTGTTACATGTTACAGCTTAATATCATGCATCTTTGAGGTAGACTATTTAACAAATGGAGTTGGGATAGCTAGCCATATGGAAAAATTAAACTGGATCTTTATATTGAAAACAAAAATAAAATAAATTCTACATAGATTGAGGATCTAGCTATAAGATAATAAAAATATTAGGAGGTAATACTGGAAAATATTTTTATTAACTGAGGGCAGGAAAGAGTTAAATAAGACACACAAACAAAAAACATAAGGAAAAAATTGACATCTGAATGAATAACTCTGACATGACAAAAGAGAACAAGGTAAAAAGACAGAATCGAAAAGCATACTGGAAACAAATACATGAAAGATTTAATACACAGAATATATGAAGAAATCAAGAAGGAAAAGGTAAAGTCCAATAGAAAAATAAAGCAAGTAACAAAATAGAAAGTTCAGATGGCCAATAAACATACAAGGAGATGATTGATTTCCCATTGGTAATCAGGGAAATCTACAGAAAAACAGAGGTGAGAGATTACATTTTCAACTCTAATAATATTTAAAATCAAATTTGAACAATATAGAGTGTTGAGAGAGTACAAGGAAATGGCTCCTTTTGTTTACTGATGCAGGAGACATAAACTGTCCAGGCAAATAGAGAGAATGCTTTGTAGCATCTTTTCCACTACAAAGGCTCAGGCTCTATGACCCAGCATGGCGTTTCTAGGACTCCACTGTAAAGGAGTTCTGCACATAGAAGGAACAGCAGCAGGGAGGCTCACTACCCATCCTTTGTGACAGAAGACAATGGAACCAGGCTAAATGTTCATCAGGAAAAGAATGGCAGGGCTGGGGTGGGGCTCAGAGGTAGAGTACTTGCTTAGCACGTGTGAAGCCCTGGGTTTGATCCCCAGCTGTCACCACCACCACCAAAAATAGATGTCAAAGAGAGAATGGGTGAAGTCAGTGGGAGATGCCCGAAGACAGCAAGTATGCCTTGGCTCAGAAGTTAAAAGCAATGAACTCTGTTAGCAGCTCTCAAAATTACTAAACTCATGACCCTTTACCCTTTTAAAAATTATTGGGAACCCCAAAGAGCTTTTATATGTAGGTTATACCTACTGATTTTTACAATATTAGAAATTAAAACTGAGACATTTAAAAAAAATATTTACTGGACTGGAAATGTAGCTCAGTGGTAGAGTGCTCGTGAGGTCCTGGGTTTGATCCCTAGCACCAGAAAAAACAAAACAAAACATATATTGTCAGAGTGGTGGTGAGCACTTGAAGTTGCAGCTACTTGGGAGGCTGAAGCAGGAGGATCTTGAGTTCAAGGTCAGCCCAGGCAACATTGTGCGACTCTGTCTCCTAAAAAAACCAACTCTATCTATCTATCTATCTATCTATCTATCTATCTATCTATCTATCTATCTATCTCTCTATCTCTCTATCTATCTATCTATCATCTATCTATGTCTATATCTATATCTATACATAGATAGATATATAATGTATATATTACATAAATAACATTTAATACAAAGTAGCTATATTTTCCAAAGCACAAAAATTCAGTGAAAAGCGTGATAATATTACCTTGTTTGGGGGAGGAAAGGAGTCTCTAACTTCTGGTTTCCTAGAAAAAAGCTGGATTTTATTTTTCTGCTTCTGCATTCAGTCCTTTTACATGCAATGCAGTCCCTTCAAAATGCCCCCATACTCTTGTGAGAGAATAAAAGTAAAAAAGGCAAATAACCTCTTAGTCTGTTTATGGAAATAGTTTTGACCTTGGGGACCCCTGGAAAGACTCTGAAAGACTGAGTCCTAGACCACATTTTGAGAACTACTCAAGTGGACTGGTATTAATTAATATAGTTTTGTTTTGTTTGAGACAGGGTTTCACTATATACTTCAGGGTGGCCTTGAACTCACTATGCAGCCCAGACTGGGCTCAAACCCATGGTGATCCTCTTGCCTCAGTCTCCTGAGTGCTGGGACTACAGGTGTGTGCTACCATACCTGGCTAACATAGATTTATTTTTTAAAATATTTTAGATTATTATATAAGTTAGGATTCTATCAAAAACCTGAGGTAAGAGATAGCATTCAGGTAACTATTTGAGAAGTGATTCCAGGGATCAGAAGTTGGGGGATTGGGAAGAATGAAACAGGGAAGTAGGGAAATCCAGTTATTGCTCTGGGCAATTGGAACTCATTTTAATTGGGGACCTCCAGAGAAACCTTGTAGAATTTACCTTAGTCTTGTGTTCCTGAGACCAGGAGGTGTGCAGTATTTATTCACTGGCTTCCAGCCCCTAAGGGGGCAAGGATTTCTCCAGGGAGGGTTTACGCCCTAGCACTACTAGATTTGCCAGTGCACCATGATTCCTGGGGCCGAGAGGGAGACAGACCTGGTGCTGCCTCAGAGATGGAGCTGCCAGCTACACCTGGGGACAACTGGTTGCCACAGCAACTGCACAAGGAGCCAAGAGAATGTGAGATGGGGCCTGAAAGATGCGCAAGACATTTTGTGAGGAAGCCAAGTTTCAGAATAATAGATACAGTAAGTCATCTTTATGTAAATAATAAACCCACCAAAATAATAGTGCTATTAAATAATAGTGATATTTTCTAAGAATACATGTATACATTTGTGCATCACATAATGATCTTGGTCAAGGAGGGTCACATACAAACATTGTGGTCCCATAAGATTGTATCACTAGTGACATTGTAGCCATCATAGTTTATGTAACCACACTACAATATTCCCACAGTGACAAACAGCCAACAAGGGATTTGCCAGGACATGCCAACTCTTTAAGCAAACAAATTTCTATTTACATTTCATACATATCAATCATTTGTACATACAGTGCATATGTGAATATTTACATATATACATACATTAAATACATATGCATATACAAATATATTTAAAAGCCTTTGATTCATATATGCCAGATTTCAAAGGAAGAGCTCTGGATTGGGGATATGGGCCTAAAGAGAATGTTAACTTTAAAAAAATAATCTCCTACTTTCTCAGTCAAACTGTAAAAACAGACTGGAAACTTAAAACAAAATTCACTGAAGTTGATTCATAAAATTTGTGTTTACTTCTTTCTTCATGGGGCACAAGACAGGGACTCACATCCATGCCAAGCAAAAGGGCTCCAAGAAAATGGCTTGTGGAGTATGATACCTACCTATCTTTTTCCATTCAAGCTGCTACAACAAAATATCTGAGGCTGGTGAATTTTTTTAGTTACGGAGAAACTGGTCAAGATCAAGGCACCAGCACATCTGGTGTCTGGTGAGGGCTGTTGTCTGCTTCCACGATGGCATTTTATGGCTGAGACCAACACTGCATCCTCGCCTGGAGGAAGGGATGGAAGTACATAAAGCACTAATCCATTCTTGAGGGCAGAGTTCTCATGGCCTAATCACCACCCTGCTGCCTCACCTCTTCATATTGCTGCAGTGGGGATTAAGTTCCAACATGAATTTTGGAGGAGGCATAAATACTCAAACCACAGCCCTGCAAGAGGGAGAGGTTGGCATCTGTCCCTTCATGGAATGCTTGCCCCACAGTACCAGAGTATGGCAAGGAGCCCCATGCGTTTGGGATTAAAAATGAGCAGAGATGAGCTTTGCTTCCTCTTTGAAGAATTCTCAAGGTGGGAGGCTGACCCAGAGCAGACTATGGTGCCAGGTGAGAGGTGAGAGTAGGAAATGATAAGAAAGGCTCATATTGACCTCTGTCCCTAGACCCTGTTGCAGATGCTGTAAAACCCTTGGGATTTCCTGAGTGAGAGGAATGCCAGGAAACTTGTTCCAATATTTGGTCTTGAGTCTAGTTTCTGACTAAGAGCTCCTGAGTCCCCTGGATTTCTGGTGTGCCAGGGGTACCTTTTATTCTTGTAAGAGAGAGGGTGGGCTTCTGCATGGGGGCTGGTCAGCAGAAGCGCCAAGCCAGGATGAGAAGCTCAGAGCCTACAGCCCTGCCCCATTTTCTGGAGAAAGAGGAAGGGCTGCAAATAGAGCAAACAAGTGATGAAGCCTCCACACAAATCTCTAAATCTGTAGGGTCCAGGGAGCTGCTGTACATCCATGTGCTGGGAGGGTGGCATATCCCAGCACTCCGGGACAGAAGCTGCTGCTCTCGGGATCCTTCCAGACCTCTCTATGCACTTCTCCCTCTGGCTGTTCATCTGTTCATCCACACCCTTCATTACATCCTCCCTTAACAAACCAGTAGATGCAAGCGAAGCATCTCCCTGAGTTCTGTGCTCTGCATCAGGAACAGAGCCTGAGGAGGACATCATGGGGACCTGATAGTCAGCCTGTGCTTGAGACTGACACCTGAAGTGAGCCTGTCTGGGGAGAGCGCTCTTACCCTGTAGGCTCTGACCCCATCTCTGAGGAGACGGTGTAGGAATGGAATGGAGGACAGCAGCAGGAGAGCTGCTAGCTGTACAGGAAACGGAGCTCTGTGCTGGTTGGTGTGTGAGTAGCAGAAACACCCTGGCCTTCCTGCCTCCCGGAGGGTCACTTGTTGGAAGGCTGCTCCTCCACTCTTGGGCCAGGCAAAAGCACATGAGTTTCCAAGGAGCCAAGTGGACCTCCTATGGGCACAAGCTCTTGCTCTCTCTTTTTTTTGGGGGGGGGGCACTGGGAATATGAACCCAGGACCTCATGCCTGCTAGGCAAGCTACGTCCTCAGCTCTTTTGTTATTTTATTTGAGACATGGTTTCAATAAGTTGCCCAGATTGGGCTAAAATTTACAATCCTCCTGCCTCAGCCATCCTGGTGGCTGGGATTACAGGCATGTGTTACCATACCTAGGTATGACGGTATCTTGAAGCCTACCCAAGAGACCTGCCTGCTTTGTCCCCATGCAGAAGGCTGTGAGGCCTGACACAAGAGAGCAGTCAGGACCTCTACAGCACTGAGACCATTGTGGGGAGTGGGCTCCTTAAAACCCTGACCTGGAGACCAAGACAGAGCTGACGGTATCACCTCATGCCCATGGCCAGCTCTCTCTTCCCCCACCCTGAACTTGAAAGAGCCAAGGGCATAAGCAGGGCGGAGAGAGAGCAGAACAGAGCGGCCCATCTCTCCTCTAGTCCACAGGGTGGGCTGAGCCGGAGAGGGAAGAAGCTCATGCAAGACTGAGTTTTGATTTAAATAAGGCTGTGTTCCCATGATTGAAAATACTACCACGGTTATGATCGCACCCAGTGACTGAAAAGCTATGCGACGGCCCAAGCTGTCATCCAGTTCTGGGAGAGGAGAGCTGACAGGGCAGAGCCGAAGAACAGTGATCTGAGAAAAGATAAAGCTATTTCTTAAATGTGCCTAGGGAGTTCTGCTGTTCTATAAACGTGTTGTTCTTATTTGTATTGTAAAATATATAGCCCAGCGCAGTGGTACGCATGTATAGGTGGCTGAGGCAGGAGGTTTGGGTGTAGTGTCGAGGACAACCTGGGCCAGATAGTGAGACCCTGTCTCAAAGATAAATAAGTGAATGAATAAAATGAAATAATTGTATATATAGGAACAGCCAGATGCAAATATTTCTTGTGATGAAGAGACTGTTGATCAACCACTCAACCTCAAATCACCTTCCACGTGTATTCTCTAAAAACCCTGACTTTGTTGAGATGCCCACCCAGCCCTGTGAAGTTGCATGGGCAGAGAGAGGCTGCTTCTCTAAGCCAGCGGTTCTCAAAGAGACAACACTGTTCCCTAAGTGTGAAAGTGTACTCTGGAATTGGCAGGGGCACTGGTATCCTGTGGGGAGGCCCCTACTCTAGCCATCACACATGAGGTGTAGGAGCACCCAGAGATTTCCAGTATGGCAGACTATGGATCAGTCCTTACTGAGAGAATGGCTCTGCGTCCCACATGACTGCCTGATGTCCTATGACACTTTCATGTGGATTAAAACCTTTCTTGGAAAAGCTCCAAGCATCTTCTTGCATGTTTTTAACATACCCTGAATTTATGAAAAATGTAGCTACTGTGTCAACCAAGAGAGGACTGTTTTGTATTTTGTTTGAAACTTTATCCAGGGTTGCTTACCACTTTGGAGAATCACACCGTCCATGGAAATGGCCTTGTGTTAAATGAGTCATCCCTGCATCTGGCTGCATTAGTGGCTGGTATAGCCTTGGCATTTCCTATTTTATTTGCAAGTGTCTCTCTACTTCATTGTTTCCTATGGAACATGCAGTCTGAACATTTGCTTATTAAAAGATACATTCTATCATCATCATCATCATCATATAATTATTATTATTATTACTTTGCTGTGGTGCAGATCAAACCCAGGGCTTCTCACATGCTAGGCAAGTGCTCTACCAGTGAGCCACAACCCCCACTCCACCAAAAATTGTGTTTAATTATTTTTTCATTATAGCTGGAGTATCACAACCTGGTTCTTTTTTGAAATGCATATTTGTAGGTAAATCATATTAGTTTTGAATTTTATTTCTGTACTGAAGGAAGGTAGTTATAAGAGTAACTGTGCTAGAGAGGAGTGGATGGTCTGATAGCATGGAGGAGCCTGCTTGCTCTGAAAAATTCAAGGCCAACACAGTCTCTTCCATTTGTTAGTGATTGGCTTGGGTGTGGATGCGTGATGTGACTCTGGCCAGAGAGATACGTTGGGTGAGTCTGCAGGAGGGCTTGGGGAAGTGTCTTTACTCCTACAAACAGGAAAAGATGGTATCCTTTCTGCACTGCTCTGTTTCAACCATATGCCTGACTCCTGTAGCCATGAGGTTAGAAAACCTGAGGACAAAGTCCACAAACTGAGGTGGCAGAGCTGAAGGATGGAAAGTTGCCATCATGGTCATATTGTTGTGCTGCTAAATAACCAACCCCGGGGCCACCCTCATTTTCATTTAATTTACTCCTAAATCAGCTGATATGAGTAATTCAGACATAGGACTATGCCTGTCATAGCCATTTCATTTTGTTATTGTTAAAATTTGCTTCCCCAGACAAAACAAAACCAACAAAACCAAAACCCTTTCCAAAGGAAAAAAGTAATAATGCACATGATAGAAAATTAAAAGGGTACAAAATGTTTATAAAGAAAATTCCATCTTCTTCTCCTAGTTGCCGATCTGTTTCCCAGAGACAAAAAATATTACCAGTTTTTGTGCAGTTTCTAGAAATATCCCATACATATATATATATGCATATATGTGAATATAGATGTTCTTTTGCTAACAATGGGTTTGTCCTGATAAACCCATCTCACATTGAAAACATCATTAAGTAGAAAATGGTTCTAATACACCTGACCTACAGAATATCATAACTCAGCCTAGCCTAGTATTAAACACCTCAGAACACTTCCATGCTGGGCAGAATCATGACTATTTTATAAAAAAGTGTTGAATATCTCACAGAATTTATTGAATATCATATCTGTATCCAAAGGATGCTGCTGATACAGTACACTAAGATATCAACAGTTTCCTCTTGTGATCGAGGTGCACCTGGCCAGCGTTGTGAAAGCCTGAGAAAAGACCGAAATCCAAATTTAAACTACAGGTTCTGCTTGTGCACCATAGTAAATTAAACAGTTATAATCCAAACCATCATAAATTGAGGGTTGTCAATACGTGTATATGAATATAGGTGTGTGCATGCATCTACATGTGAACACTTTTTAAAATGCGTTATAACTATTGTGGGTTCTTCCTTTCTCTTCTATCTTTCTTTTTGAGTGGTTATGGAGTGAAGAACACAAGCATCTTTGATAGGGTCTTATTTGGAGGCTGATTAGAGAAGCCATCTTCTTGGTATAGTAAAATAGAAAACTATGTAAATAATTTTTCAATCCATTTTGCCCTTTATTTTCTTAGGCTGTATCTAAATGTGAAATACCTTTTATAGAAATAAAAGTCTGGTCTTTTAGGGATACAGGAGTTTTGGCAGAGGGGGATATGAGCAGTGTCAGTGTTGGAATCGCAAAGTGGGAGCCGGAAAGCCAATGCCTAGCCCCACCCACTCTGTGGGTGCCTCTGCCCACATGGGAGGTACCCAGAGGGCCTACATGGGGCAGGGTGGTGGGGTGAGCCTTGGGCATGGAGTTATTTCATGCCTCAGAGCCTCAGTTTCTCCTCTGTGTGCATCACTACAGAGTCTTCCTTCCCTCTACTACTCTCCCATTTAAAAGCAAAATCCAAAGAACTCATTTTTCCCTGGTCATGGCACTTGCTCTGTCTCCTGCCTGACCCAGCTAGGTTTTGTGAGCCATTTCCTGTATCCTCATTCTCTGTTCCCATTTGTCTTAAGCCTTCATTAAGAAACTGTTTTTGTCAGATCTCTGGTTAGGGCTTCAGGCTGCCAGGGTGGGGTGGGGGGGGATGGTTCTCCTGGGGACCCTAGGGGACCCCAGTACCAGTATAGAGCTGTGAGTGTATTGAGTCAGGGAAGATCCCTGGATCCCATAGACATGGCTGCACAGACCTGATGTGAATACCACCTCTCCAGACCCGTGGAAAACGTACCAGCTGGGTTGGAGTCCTGAGAAGGAGGAACAGGTCTTGCAGCAATATGGGGGTGTGGGTGCTATTGAGGGTGGGGCCTCAGTGAGAGGACAGAGTCCACAGGGAATCCAAGAGGGAACCTGGTGACAGAAAGCACTGGGCTTTTTCAAAAATTGTGGTAATAAACACGTAACATTAAGTTTACTATCTTAACTATTCTTAACTGCATAGTATACAAATATTAAGTATATTCACATTGTTGTGCAACAGCTCTCTGGAATTTTTTCATCTTGTAAAATTAAAACTGTACAAACAAAATTCTTACTGTGGGTTGGATTGCAAATGTCCCCCCCCTAAGGCTCATGTCAGCTGGTGGCGCTATTGAGAGACGGTGGAAAATGTAGGAGGTGGGGCTGACTTGGAGGAAGTAGGTTACTGAGGCTGTGCTCCTGAAGGATATCTTTTGTCCCTGGATGCTGGGGCACTCTCTTTCTGTGCTTCCTGGCTGCCACAAGGTGAACAGATTTGCTCTGCTATGCTCTTCTGCTGGGATGCTCTGCTTTCCCATAGGCTCAGAAACAATGAAGCTAAGAGTCCATAGACTGAAACCTCTGAAACTGTAAACCAAAACAAGTCTTTCCTACTTTAAGTTGATTTTCTCAGGTATTTTGTCCCAGTGATAAAAAGCTAACACAACTCCCAAGAGACCCACACCTATTTGGTCATTTTTGGAGGACGGCAGCAAAACAATCTTTTGCACTAGAAACCAGTAAGTAAGAGGAAATAATAGGGTCTAAGGGTGTAGCTCAATGGCCAAACACTTGTCTAGCATGCATGAGGCCCTGAGTTTGTTCTCCAGCATGACAAAAATAAAATAAATAAAATAAAATAAAGAGTAAAACATTCCCTTTCCTATATCAAATATACCACTGGGTAGCCAATAGTAGATAAAGAGAACCACCTCTCATTAGAATAGCAGGCAAAGAAGAAATGATAGAATTCAAGTATTATCATTGCTAGTGAATTAGAGATCTAAGCAATGAACACTAAACACTCCAATCACCACAAAAAGAGAAACAATTAGACATAATGTGCCTTCTTTCCATGGAAAAAAACACCACAATACCTTTGAAATAGTCTTGCCAAAAATTTTAACCCTAATTTGATCAAGATCCAAGTCCCAATTTAAAAACTGAGAACAGAGGGATGAGTAATCTACACCATGGGGTTGCAATCAACACAATCCAGACTGAGGGAAACTTAAGAGGAAAATCAGTCCAATTTATTCACAATTAAATTGCAGGATTGAGACAGAGAGGGAGGAAGAGCTGGGGAGGAAAAGGATGGGGAGAGAGAGGGGGAAGACAAGGAGTTGAGGGAATGCATGGATTAAAAGCAGCTTAAAAATACAAATTTAGCAGCATTATTTCTGTCTCAAAGAAACTATAATAATAATATAGCATTTATGAAACAATTAGAAATTTGAACAGTAACCAAATATTTGATGATATTAAGCAACTATTTTAATCGTTTTAGGCAAGATAATAGTATTGTGGCTAAATTAAAAAAAAAATAAAACAAAACAGTTCCTATCTATCTTTTAGGCTTAGGAAAAGATGCCCCAAAGCATAGTGCTTCAGCATGCAGAGCTCTTTGAACCAAAGGATTCTGAAAGGCTTAGAAGCAACCTCAGGACCAAGGACTTTCTGTCTCTTGGTCCCCAAATGCAGGGTAAAACTCTCTGCCATCCCCTTATCTGAAGATCCTTTAAAAGTGCTGGGTGCCTTGCTTCCTTTCCTGCAATCTCATCCAGGAATGATTAAACTCCTATTGCTGGAAGGAGGATTGAGGAATGTCACCACTCCTAGACAGACTCTGCCTTAGCCATGGCCTGTTCTTTGTGTTTATTCTGAACCCTAAAAATCATTTAGCAATCCTCAAATTGCCTTCATCCCCCTCCCTCTCCTGTATGAAGATAGTATAAAAACATGTGTGTGTGTGTGTGTGTGTGTGTGTGTGCGCATGCTGGGGATTGAACCCAGGGCTTCATGGTTAGCCTGGAACCTTCTAATAATCCCTTCTGTAATCTGTAATATATAATCTGTAATCTCTTCTCTCCCCTCATAGCTGGCACCACAGGTGAGCACCACCACACAAGCCTTTTTCTGTTTGGGTCTTTAACTAACCTGAAGGTCCTAGGGGTGGATCCAGGTGTTCTCTGTGGTCCTGCAGACAACCTATGAAAAATACATTTGCAGTGGCTGTGCTGAGACCATCAAGGGAGCCAAAGAGGTGAAGCTTGAAGCTCAGGTTGAAAACTGTAGGACCAGGGCAGGAGACATGGGAGGGGCATGAAGAATTCTGATGTGGTTGGAGGGTGGCAGATGTGCAAGCCCTGTTGCTCCAAGGAAAGCTGAAGGAAGTGAGGGTTGATATCAGCTCTTGGAGGTAACTTTAGGAGCATGCAAGTGGACCATAGCATCTGGAGGCACTGATTTGTAGGCCAGGGTATGGGTCACTCCCTTAGCATCCTGGGGAAAAGCACACTCAGCTGTACAATGCTGTCCACACATCAGTACTGCACTCTAGGAGAGGCATCTGACTTTTGTGGTTCCACTTTGTGGGGTTATCTGCAAGCAGCATGACATTCAATGCCCTAGAGGTCAGTTGCTGCCACACACAGCCACCTCAGCCAGAATGGGGCAACAGCAGCCCCAGGGGGGTCACTGCTAGGTGACCTGCGGGCCTATGGGGTCTTCAGGAGTTGATCCTGTCTCTTCCCCACAGTGGAGGGCCTTGAGGTCCATCTCGTAGGGTGTGCTCCTAATGGGGGGCCACCATCTCAAAGCAGAAGATTGGCTAGCAGATTTCTATTCTAGAAAGGTATCTCTGGAGGACAGGTGGCAGGGGACAGTGGACAGAGACAGTCCGCAGAGTGTGATGGTTTGAACATGGTTTGTTTCCTCTACAACTCATGTGAAGGTTCAATTTCTCAGGGTAGCAGTGTTGGGAGGTGGGGCCTAGCAGGAGGTGTTTGGATCATGGGGAGCCCCCTTCTCTCCCAGTGAGTCTCCTCTGGGCAACTGGATTAGTCACCTTGACAGCGAGCTGTTATAAAGCAAGTCTGCCTTCCTCTGCTCTCTTGGGTCTGTCCATCCATACATACTCCATGCCTTTTCTCTCTGTTGTGAATTGAAGCAGCACATGGCCTTCACCAGAAGCTGAGCAGGTGCCTATGCTAGGGGCTTGGACTCCACAACTGTGAGCCAAAGAGACTTCTATTCTTTATAAATTGCCCAGTTGCAGATGTTCTATTATAGCAGTTGAAAACAAACCAAAACAGAGTGACCTTGGATGGAGAGGGACCACTGTGTGCAGAGTGACAAGATCTCAAAGGCCCAGGGATGGCACTGCAGGCTGAGCCTGTCTCTCACTCAACCCTTACTCTGTCCCCCTGATTTAAAGATAGAACACTAGGCTGGGTTGGGCTCTCCCCATCACCCCACAAACAGCTCCTGTGAATGAAAGCTGAGCACAAAGAAGCACCAAATACTCCACCTTCTAAAAGGATCAGGGGGACTTCTGGGAAGGTGGCATAGTGGTAAGCAGTAACAAATCAACCTCTCCAAGATTCAGAATCCCGACACTGGAAAATAACAACTTGGTGAAGAAAAGAAGGAGGGAGGTAGATCCCTGGGACCCAGGAAGGATCTGAAGGGAAAGTTGGAGACTACAGAGAAATTGAAGAGACAGACCACAACACAGAAGGAAAGGGCAACCTGCACTTTCTCCCCAGCTCCTGGCTAGTGGTGTGAGAAAGGAAGATTGAATCTAGAAAGACACAGTGAAAGCAGGTAACTCTAGAGGCCTTCAGGAAGAAATCCACCAGTGAAACTAAGCAGTGGTTGCTGTGCACTACAACAGCTGGTGAGTTACTCCAGTCCAAGTGTCTGGCATATCCCCTGAAGAAGATGCTTGGTTGGAAGGGCCATTTTAGGGAGGGGACAACTGGACTTGGGACTCAGAGCAGCTTCATCTGAGGGCTCCCAGTGTTAAACTCCCACAGTGACTGGGTAAGGGACAACCACAGGTGATGTGCATGGTCAGGAAGCTGTGGTCAGGCTGGAAAGAGACACAAGAGTGCTATCAGCTAATGACTCAGGCCCCAACCCCAAGAGCAGAGGCCAGATTCAGCCTGAGTATCTGTGGATTTGAAAGTTTCAGAACTGGCATTCTGTCCTAATCCTACTGCCGGTTTGCTGGAATTATCCAGCACAGATCTGGCCTCTGATCGCCTCTCTCATCTACCAGAGAGAGAAGAGTCATGCCTTGAATTGGATACTGCCACAAAATTGTGCACCCCGGATGATAACCATAGACTTCAATTCACGGAGAAGTTTCTTTCTTTCTTTCTTTCTTTCTTTCTTTCTTTCTTTCTTTTTCTTTCTTTTTC
The DNA here is from genome assembly GCF_053883595.1 of Heterocephalus glaber. Taxonomy (NCBI): domain Eukaryota; kingdom Metazoa; phylum Chordata; class Mammalia; order Rodentia; family Bathyergidae; genus Heterocephalus; species Heterocephalus glaber. The sequence continues at coordinate 20,518,858 of NW_028258143.1, read as the reverse complement.
TTTTTTCTTCTTTCTTTCTTTCTGTCTGTTTTTTGCTTTACTTTGCTTTTTAAAATTTTTGTTCATTTGGGTTTTTTGGATTGCTTGTTTTTGTTTTTGTTTCTTGTTAGTGTGAACATTGTTTTTAGCTTTTTTGTTTTGTTTTTGTTTTTTCCTTCTTTCCTTCCCTCTTGTCTTCACCAATTTCCTGAGGATTGGGTAATCTTCCTTTGTCCTTCAGCCTTGCTTCTAATCTCTTTTTCTTCTTTCATTTTTCTATTTTTTCTCTATTCCTTTTTAAATTTTCTCCCCTTAGGGTGAAATTACTTTACTGGGTGGATATTTACTTTATAATTTTCTGATTTGTCTTAGATTTTTGTTATGTAACTATAAATCTTGTATCAGGATAAAGGGGAAATTATTAGTTATCACATTTTGTAATTTTTCAGTCTGTGTTTGATGCTATTTTTATTACTGATTGTACTTTAGCCAAGATGCCATAGCTGTTGTGATTGGTTGATATTCCTAGATTGTCTGGGGGTCATGAACAATATCATAGTCCAGTACCAAAGAATAGGGTGCTAGGCCAAACAGGCTGTGACATTTCATGCCTAATAAACAGAAAAGGCAGAATCCATTCAAAGGCCAAACATTAGATATGCCTGAAGGACATCTCTGAAAAGTAATAGTCATTTCCTTAAAAGGTCTCAATGCTAGTAGTAAAGCTACCTATCATTAGCAATTTATAAGCCTCAATGCAGAGAACAAATAAACAACAACAACAACAACATCAACAACAAAAAGAAAATGAGAAAACACAGAAGTAAGATGCAACCCAATACCCCCAACTTGCCCATGGCAAATCCATGGGGCATTGAGGTGGAAGAAATCAAAGGCCAGCTGAACTTTCTGAAATGGTAGTAGGAGAAGTAACAAAACAGATGAATAGGTCTCCTGACAAAACCAAAGCAGAAATAACTATATAGATAATTTAAAAGATAATGACTATAATGAAGGAAATGGTTAGTGAATCTAAAGTAGAGACAGATAAAAACAGGGTAGCCTAGGAAAGACATGGAAACCATGAATACCAAACATAGAAAATAACTGGATTCCATAAAACAGACTCCAATGGAAATCCAGGAGATTAAAAATTCTACTGAAAGTATACATAACAGAGTCAACCAGTGTGAAGAGAGAATATTAGATCTAGAAGACAGGGTTGTAGTTGGTGATCACCAAATGAGTCTTCTTAAAAATAGCAAAGAACCATGAAAAATCAATCCAACAGCTGCTAGACGATGCAAAGAAGAATAACATGAAAAATCAGAAGATAGCACAAAGAACATAAAAAAACTCATTCACAGAAGTAATAGCAGAAAACTTCTCAAGTATGAAAAAAGAATTTGACATACAGGTAAATGAAATGTATAGAACCCCAAATAGCCATGATCAGAAAACAATTACACCAAGGCATATAATAGTCAAGATTCTAGAAATTCAACAGAAGAACAGAATATTAAAAGCTATTAGAGGGCTGGGGATTTAGCTCAGTGGCACCGCATCTGCCTTGCAAGTGCAGTACAAGGTCCTGTGTTCAATCCCTGGTAATGAAAAAAAAAAAAGAAAAAGAAAGAAAGCTATTAGAGAAAAGAAACAAATCACCCCTAAAAGAAAACCTATCAGAATCACAGCAGACTTCTCAACACAAACCCTTAAGTCAAGGATAACTTGGAGCAAAGTATTTTAAGCCCTGAAAGAAAACAACCTCCAACCCAGAATGATGTACCCCACAAACTTTCTTTCAAAATTGATGGAGAAATAAGATGCTTCCATGATAAAAAAAACACCTGAAATTTATGGCTACCAAATCAGCTCTCCAAAAAATTCTGTAGGATATTCTAGAAAAAGACAATGAGGACAATTTTAAGAATCTCAAGAGAATGAATCCACCAGGCAAGGCAAGTGATTAAACATAAGAGAAAGAAAGGGAACCAACATCAGGAAAATAATATAATGACAAGGTTAAATCAATACCTGTCAGTTAAAACCATCAATGTGAATGGTCTCAATTCACCAATCAAAAGAAAGAGATTGGCAGAATGGATCAAGAAACAAGATCCAACAATTACGCTGCATACAAGAAACACATTTAACACAAAAAGAAATCCATAGACTGAAAGTCAAAGGATGGAAAACAATATTCCATGCAATAGGAACCCATGAAAAAGCAGAGGCAGAGATTCTATATGCAGACCATGTGAATTTCAAGCCAAGAGTGATCAGGAGAGACAAAGAAGGTCACTACATACTTCTTAAGGGAACAATCCAAGAAGAAGAAATAACAGTCATAAATACATATGCACCAAATATCAGCTCACCCAATAATATAAGATAAATACTAATGAATATGAAAAATCAGATAAGCACTAATACAATTGTAATGGGAGCCCTTAGTACCTCACTGTCACAGATAGACAAATCAATTAGACAAAAAAATTAACAAAGAGACACCACAGCTGAATCAAATCTTTGAACAAATAGACTTAGTAGATATTTACAAAGGGTTCCACCCAACAACAGAATACATATTCTCCGCAGTACATGGGACTTTCTCCAAAATAAATCATATACTAGCTCTTAGAACATGCTTATGCAAATGGAAAGGAATTGAAATTATCCTATGTGTATTATAAGATCATAGTGCAATGAAATTGGAAATAAATGGCAAAATAAAACACAAAAACTACATAAACACATGGAAATTAAATAATATGCTCCTGAACAACCAATGTGTCACAGATGAAAATAAAGAAAAACCTTGACAGTTTCTACAATTAAATAATAATGCAATACAACATACTAGAACTTACGGGACACAATGAAAGCAGTCCTATAAGGGAAATTTATAGTGGTGAACTCCCACATCAGAAAAACAGAGCAATCTCAAATAAATAGCCTAACATTGAACCCCAAGTGTCTAGAAAAAGAAGAGAAAGTTAATCCCAAAGGTTGTAAAAGGAAAGAATTTATAAAGATCAGCAGAAATTAATGCAATTGAAACTAAGAAAACAATACAAAGAATCAATGAATCAAAAAGTTGGTTTTTTGAAAGTTTAAATGAAATAGACAAACTCTTAGCCAACCTTATTAAAAAAAAAAGAAATAAAAGACCCAAATGCATGCAATTAGGAATGAAAAAGGTAAAATGACAATGTATCCTACAGAGATCTAGATCATCAGTACCTGCTTTGAGAATCTGTACTCTAATAAGATGGAAAATTTAGAAGAAATGGACAGATTCCTAGATACATATGGATTACCAATGCTGAATCAAGGAAATATAAAAATTCTAAGTGATCCAATATTAGTCAATGAAATTAAAGAAGTAATTTTAAAAAACTATCAACAAATAGAAACCCAGGTCCTGATGAATTCACTGCTGAACACTATAAGAACTTCAGAGAAGATTTAATGCCACTACTTCTTAAATGATTTAATTAAATTGAAAGGGAAAAAATACTCCCAAACTCATTCTTGGAAGAAAGCGTTACCCTGATACCAAAATCAGAGAGAAATCCAACCAAAAAAGAAAACTACAGGCCAATCTCCTTAATGAACACCGATGCAAAAATCCTCAATGAGATACTGGCAAGGCGAATGCAGCAAATCATCAAAAAGATTGTACACCATGAGCAAGTAATATTCATCCCAGGGATGCAGGGATGGTTCAACATATGCAAATCAATAAATGTAATACACCATATTAACAGAACCAAGGACAAGAAAACCAAATGATCATCTCAATAGACATATAAAAGGCATTTGACAAAGTGCAACACCCATTCATGATAAAAAAAAAAACCCTACAGAAAATTGGAATAGAAGGTCTCAATCACAATCTGATAAAAGCCATCAATGACAAACCAATAGTCAACATCATACTAAATGGTCAAAAACTGAAAGCTTTCCCTCTAAAATCAGGAACAAGACAAGGATGCCCACTATCACCACCCCTGTTCAATATAGTTCTGGAAACATTAGCCAAAGCAATTAGACAAGAGAAAGAAAGAAAAGGAAAGGAAGAAATTAAATAAATAGGAAAGGAAGAAGTTAAATTATTATTATTTGCTGATGGGATACTCTACATAGAGGACCCCAGAAACTCTACCAAAAGACTCCTAGAATTAATAGTCAAATTTGGAAGTGTAGTCAACACTCAAAAATCAATAGCATATCTGTGCACATATACCAAACTCACTGAGAAAGAAATTAGGGAAACAAAACATTTCAACAATAACATCAAGAAAAATGAAATAGGAATCAATCTAATGAGGGGAGTGAAAGACCATTATATTGAAAACTACAGTACTGTGAAAAAGGAGGTGGAAGAGGATATCAGAAAATGAAAAGATATCCCTGGTTCTTGGATAGGCAGAACCAATATAGTGCAAATGGCCATACTTCCAAAACTTTTATACAGATTTCATGCAATCCTAGTCAGAATGCCAATAACATATCTCACAGAACTAGAGAAAACAATCCTAAAATTATATAGAATCAGAAGAGACCTAGAATAGCAAAAGCAATTCTGGGCAACAAGGGCAAAGCAGGGGGCATCACAATCTCAGATTTGAGGTTATCCTATAAAGCTATTGTGATAAAAACAGTATGGTACTGGGAAAGAAACAGGTCCAAAGATCAATGGAGCAGAAGAGAAGATGCAGAGACAGCTCTAATCACACTCAGCTACCTTATCTTTGACAAGATAGCTTCTTTAATAAATGGTGTCAGGAAAACTGGCTTTCTACATGCCCAAGATTGACCCTAGACCCATGTCTCTTACCATGTAATAAACTAAAATCAAAATGGGTCAAAGCTCTAAGTATAAAAACAGAGACACTTAATCTGCTGGAAGATAGAATAGGTAAAACTCTTGAAGACATAGGTGTATACAAAGACATTATAAACAAAGCCCTTATTGCACAGGAAATCCTACAAAGAATCAACAACTGGGATCACATCAAATTGAAAAGCCTTTGCACAGCAAAAGAAGCCACCAACAGAGTGAAGAGACAACCCACAGAATGGAAAAAAATTTTTTGCCAGCTACTCCTCAGACAAAGGACTAACATCTATAATATATAAGGAACTTAAAAAAATCAGACCCCCACAAATTTAAAGACCCAGTCCAAAAATAGGCATCAGAAATGCATAGACACTTCTCAGATGAAGAAGTACAAATAGCAAATAAATATATGAAAAAATATTCAACATCATCTGTCAATCAAGAAAAATCAAATTAAAACAACACAGATTCCATCTTACTCCAGAAAGAATGGCTATCATCAAAAAGTCAACCAATAACAAATGCTTCTGAGGCTGTGGGGAAAAAGGAACCCTTCTCTGTGGTTGGTGGGAATGTGAATTGGTACAACCACCATGGAAAACAGTGTGGAGATTCCTCAGAAAACTAAAACTAAAGGTTCCATTTGACCCAGATATTATCTAGGTATCATCCTGAAAGTTAAAAGCACCATACCACAGTGAGATATCCATAGGCATATGCATGTTTATAGCAGCACAATTTATAATAGCTAAATCTTGGAAACAGCCCATATGCCCATCAACAAATGAATGGATAAAGAAAATGTGGTATTTATATGCAATGGAGTACTACTCTGACATAAAGAAGGTTAAACTTGAATCATTTTTAGGTAAATGGATGCACCTTGATACCTTAATTGTAAGCGAAGCAAATCAGACAAACAAGTTTAAATATTGTATTGTTTCTCTTGTGTGAGGAACCCAAAGGGTAAATAAGGAGCAAAATGGAGGTTAGATATAAGGAAATAGGAAAGCCTGTTCAAATGGAAAGGGGAACAAGGGAGGGAGGAGGAGAAGGGAAAGAAGGGATAAGGGGTTAAAAAGAGAATAGAAGAGAAAAAATGGAAACAAAGCTTTTGTAAATAGGGAGAGAAAGAAAGTTTGAAGGGATGGGAAAGGAATGGAAAAAAAAGAATTAAGACATACTATATGTAGGTACAAATTCCCTGTGATGAATGTGATCATTATGTGTGGCAAATATGTACTAATAAAAATAAAAAGGAGTTATGCAAATAAAAAATCATCAAGAAAAAAAATAAAAGGAATGGGGCGGGGTGAGGTTGGAGAGGAGCTCAGTAGTAGAGCACTTCCTTAGTATGCATAAGGACCTGTGTATCATCCCAGCACTTCGAACAAATAAACAAACAAACAAATAAAAAGAACAGAAACCACAAAGGAACTGACCTTCGTGTTTCCCAGGGTTTATTAACAAGAGGACAAGCTTGTTCAGTGTCCTCCAAAACCTGTAAGCAGAAGATGGAGACAGAGCAAAGGGCAAGTGGTGAGCTGTTGGCCCAGGAAACACCACAGCTATTCCTGCTTCTGGGGGTGGAGGGAGTGGCAGCCTTTCTGTAGCCATGCTGAGGCCCAAGGAGAAGGGCTCTCAATGACTGGGTGTGTGCAAGAAGGGAGGCTGGGGCAGGAGACGGAACAGCAGCCTGAGATGCTTGGCCTGGCCAGCACTCAGCAGAAGGCAGCTGATTTGAACTATCTTTTGTGACCACCTGAGATACATCATGGGAGCAGGAGGGGGCTGGAGAGGGAACAGGGCAGGGGCTGCTCACATCTGAAAACTCAGCAGCCACACAACTCTCAGGAAACCCATGCCTCAGAGAGGGATCTGAAGGCATTAGCTACACAGATGGCCTCTCCAGAGAGGCAGTGACAGCTGAGGGAGGGCGCAGCAGCATTCAGCCAATGAGTGACGGCTGCCCCTCCCCCAGCTCCCATGGGAGACAAGAACTAAGCAGAGGGAGGGAAGGAAGAGAAAAGGCAGGTGCTCTCCTCACCTTTGGCAGGGCGCAGTCTTGCAAGACCATCTCCAACTTCAGATGCCAAGCACAGGTCCCCAGTTTGCCCACAGCTTCTGTCCCACTTGGCTACAAATCAGAAGTTCCCACCACTCCTTTCTTTGATCATTTGCGAGAGTGGCTCACACACCCATGAAAACAGTTTACTTACTATTGATGATTATTACCAAGGATATTTTAAAGGATACACAAATGAACAGCCAGATGAAGAGGTAAGTAGGGCTGAGTTCCAATCTTCAAATTCCCAGGTTGGTTTCTCTGGCACCCAGCCCCTAGCTTATAGTCATCTTATTAGCATGAGAAAAAACACTCATCACTTTGGAGATTCCAAAGGTTTTAGGAACTGTGCGCCAGGAAATGGAGGCAAAGATATATATATATATATATATATCATGGTATCACACAGTTCTCCCTCTAGTCCTTGAACACCTTTTTCAAAACCTTCATAAAAGTCAAAAGATACTGGCATAAAACTAGAATTTCATTCAGTGATTAATCATAATTCAAATCCAAGTCCATCATCACAGCATGTGAATGGCTCCCAGGCCAAGGCCACGTTCATGGCTTCTAGTGGGGTTTCAAAAATGGAAGTGGTCTCAGCAAATTTCACCAGCAAAGTACCTAGGAAAACTAAGCTAAGAGGTACTGTCTTTTCTTGCTCTGAGGCTCTCTCCCCTCTCCCACCTCTGTCTCCCTCTCTCTGTCTCCCTCTCTCTCTCTCTCTCTCTCTCTCTCTCTCTCCCTTTCTCTCCAGAGTCTCTTTCCTTCATATAACCCACTCATTCATTCCTATACCCTCACCTACTATTCCTCTTTCTCTTCATTTCCAGCTTTTTTACCCTTGGAAGGGCCATCAGTTTCAGCCATTGTGCTGCTCTACACTGCTGGCAGCAATGGTAGTAAAGCAAATGTCTCCACACAGCCAACTCCCGTTCAGAAGGGAGAGGTTGGACAGGTGCAGAACTAGTGGGACATTTTATCATCTTGCAATACAGTTGTGATCACTGTTAACTATGACCCACCCCATGAAGCCTTAGGAATTCTGACCTGAGGTTTAAAAATACAATGGCAATTTCTGGCCCAGGAGTCATCCCTGCATCCAGCACTGGTAGTTGTAACCATGGTCACATGACCACTGGATCAGGTAGGGAAAATACTGAGATGATGTGGGGAAGAGTTACAGTTTAAATGTTTCCCCCAACTTTCTTGTATTGGAAACTTGATCCCCAAAGTCATATTGTATTTGTTTTTAGAGATAGGACCTTTGAGAGGTAATTAGGATTAGAAGATCATGAGGGTGAGGCCCCCAGATGGCATGTGAACTAAATAAATCTCCAGTCTTTATAAACTACCCAATCTGTGGTGTTCAGTTAAAGTGGCAGAAAACAGAGAGAAAAAAATAAAAACTACAGCTGTTCATCTATGGCAAGAACTGGATGGTAATACCAGCATCCTTTGCCCACCAGAAATACAGGAAAATCTAGTGAGGACTCATGCTATTGTGTGCACATGCTCATGAAGACATGTAAGCCAGCCCTTCATCTCCTCTGTCTCTTTTTTATTTTTATTTATTTTTTGCCTGCTTGCAAATCAAACCTAGGGCCTCACGTGTGCTATGAAAGTATTCTCTACCACTGACCAACAGCTCCAGCCTGAAACTCACCTGTTTAGGGCAACCAAAGCTGTAGTTGCTCATTCCAATTTTCTGTCAAACTATTACTCTGAGGAGAGTATCCTTCCAGCCATTGTTGGACATTACAGGCTCTACAGTGTGTTCCTTGGTCTGAAGAAATGATGACCATCCACCCAAATGCATTCAGTGTCTCCTGTTCTGATTCTTTCTAGCACTCTGATCACTGCAGCTCCCACAGCTCAATGTTTATACCCTCCAGACCCATTTGTAATCCCCTGGGATTTCAGGCACCAGTCTGCTTTGCCAGGGTTATGCACAGACTTTCCACCAGGGAGTCTGCTGCTTAGCCACCTGTCTCTATCTCTCTTGCTGGCAGGCAGAACATTTTTCACTGCCATTTTGTGCCACAGAGCGGGCTAGTGGGACAGGCTGAGTAGATCTAGTCCATCTCTGCATTGCCACACCTGTTTCATGGACCCAGGTGTTGAGCACACGAGGAAGTTGTTTGTTGATTCCCATCACCTTCTGAACTAGGAGGGGGATTCTTCTGATGGACAGACATATCCTCAACCCTTTGCACCTCTCAAATTTCCATAGCTATTTCCACAGGACTGTGCCTCGATTGGGTATCCTTCTAATAGCCAGGTTTCCATTCTCCTCCTGCCAAATCATTTGTCCAACCATTTGCCACTGCTGGTGAGTCAGGAGAAACCCAAATGCAGAGGCTGTTACCACTGTTTGGTTCTCCCATCACTTCTGGGAAGACAGCCTGCAGTACATAAGTCCAACAAGCTTACTTGTTTTTACTTTCCTCCATCAGAGTATTACCTTTCCAAGCAGGATACTATCCATTCATCCTGGTGCTGCCATCCATTTCACCATGGAAGTCTTCTAGCCATTGCCATGCCCATTAGAGTGTTTCTTTTACACTGGGGGAATTACAGGTTTCAAGATTATTTCATATCCTTTAATCATTGAAATAATCTTAATTAATGTTTAATGGCAAGCCAATAATTGTCCCTCAAATGGAAATTCTCTAGCCCAAAGCCCAGTATTTATCACTGGGAGATGCTCACAGTCTTTTGCCACAAGCCCAGCTGCAGCCTACATTCTGCACACGGCTGTCTTGAAGCACATTGTCCAACACCAGCAGGCCAGCTTCTATTCTACACCCTGTGCGCTTGGCAATCATACTGATTCCCAGTTAGTGTGTCCAAATTACTTGATGGAAAGATTTATATGCCTCTGTTTCAAGTAGCAGGTAAGGGAAACATTCCCCACTTAGATATGATGCTCATCCCTAGAATACCTACAAGTACAAAAGAAGAAAACCCTTCCCATAAAGACTGTTCAACTACATCTGTTTTCCTGCAAACTTTTACCCTAATTCCAGTGACTCTTATTTTCCTCACTGCACCCTCAGTGAAGACTTTAACGGGGTTTGGTTTTGTAATGCTAGGTAGGGGAAGTATCCCCAGCCAGACATAATAGCCATTCCCATTAAAATTTAGACAAAGGAGACTCAACTTTACATCAATTTTATTTAAGTACTCCAACTTTCATTATCCCCACAAACTTTACTTTTTATGTTTTTGAAATATTCTTGTAGCCTGAGACAGGACTTAACCAACAGTCAGTGGGACCACAAGGGACTGTCCAACAAAGGAATCCTGGGAACTTCTTTCTCCTTCACTGTGGATTTAGGGTTTGGCCCTGGGCATAGGTGGAGCGCAGTGACCCTTGCCCTTTAGCCAGTCTTCATTTTGATTAGCCAATCTGACCCTTGCCTCCAGCCGTTGTTGGCTAGGTTTCTCATTGTAATTTTTTCCTTTTGGCTTTTAAACTTTATCCAAAATGGGACAAACAAAGCAGACTTGTTCATGCCTTTTATGTTGGAGGACTAGTAGAAGGCCCATTTGATCTGCCAGCTTTTGGTGTTTTGTATCAAAATCTTTAACTACATCAAAGTCCATTTTATTCATTCCATTTTTAAATAATCATTGTAAGATTTCTTCCCTTCTGGGATGAGTTCCACGTCTTTTTGTTTCCCTTCTATCAACATTTGTTTTATTCACCCTTTTCTTAATAATTATTTAAAAATTTCTATCTTTAAAAAAACACAACATAAAGAACGAAAAAAAACACAAAAAAGGAAAATAATAAAATGGACAAATGAACAAAGTTTTCATCTTTTTGGAAAAAATCTCTTGAGTCTCCCCTTTTCCCATTTACTTATTGTGTTAGTCATCTTTCCATCACTGTGACAAAATACTTTAAATAAGCAATTTAAAAGAGGAAAGGTTTATTTTAGCTCACGTTTTTGAGAAAGGAGATTAGGGCATAGCAAAGCTGGCTGGCTAAGTGGGTGTGACCTGTGAATTACAAGATCCTAGAACACATCCACAAAACAGTTCCCAGAGCCCTGCACATGGACTTCTCACAAGAACATGAGCAGGTTTTCAGTAGGATGGCCTAGACCTGATGTTAGTTTGAAGTGTGGGATCCCAGCAGTGCCTCTCAGGATGCATATGCAGAAGTTCTCACAGGTTTCTTTGAGATTTGGACAGCGTAAAAGGACACAGGCCTCACAAAGAGCTCCCTATCATGGCTTTCCTTATAATACCCTGCCCTATGTCCTCCAGAGTGTACTTTTGTCTCACTTTTTCCTCTTTTCCTTAACCTAAATTTGCTCTGCAGAGCCAGTTTCTCCCTTACTTGTTACCTTTACTTTTTCAAATAGACTCTGTCACCACTTTTTGCTCATTTCATTCAATTCTTTGTTCAAGATGAGAAGAACCTGGGACCCAAATCCTGAAGGAGATCCAAGTACCACAAAACCCAGTAACATTTATTTGGTGAGCCACTTTTAGAAGGAGCTACCCAGTAACAGTTTCAGCCCATAGTCATTTGGCCTGGTTGCTTTTGAGCCTATGATGAGCCAGACCAGCATGGTTGGAACCATGCGGTGGAGAAAAGCTGCTCTCTTCATGGAAGCCATGGGACAGGAAGTGGGGTGGGGGGAGAGAAAAGGGCCAAAATCCCAATATACTCTTCAGGGGCATGTTCATAATGATCTACTTTTCCAATGAGGCCTCACCTCCTAAAGGTTGTGCCACCTCCTGGTAGCCCTATGGGTTGGCAACAAAACCTTTAGCACGTGGCCTTTGGATGCCATTTCAGTTCTAAACCATACATGGTTAACTAACCTAATGCATGTGTAAAATCAATGAGGGGAAGCTGAGAAAGCAAATTTGATAAGCCTTTCTGCATGGTCTTTTGGTTTTGCAGCAATAAGTTTTTATGGGGTATACCTGTAAAAGAGCCCCCTTAATCACAGCATTTGCCATGACCTGGGTCATCGGCATATTCAGTGGGTGGATATCCAATTATCATAAAGCCAGTCCCACATGCCTTGTATATGAGGCATAGCAGCTGCCTCATTTTGGGTACTCCACTTGACATTTTCAGGAGGAGAGGGTCAGTATCCCTTCTCAGACTTTATAGTGCCTTTTATGCAGTCCACCAAGCTGCCTATACCCTTGGGAGTAGCTTGCTGAGTGCCTGGATTACACAGCCATCCAAAGTTGTTGCACAGTGAACTGTGGGTCCGGCCTTGACTCAAGCGTGCTTGTCAACTCTGCAGCATACAATCCGTAGATGTTGCCCCTAAACTAGTTGATCTCACAATCTGTGTTAGTGAAGGCTCTTCAGGAAACTGAAGATACCCATATGCAAAATGAAACAGCTCCTTCACACTATGCCCCCTTGCTTCAATAGTTTCTTGGTTTTGCCTCCCTCCATGTTGCCAGATGCTCAGGTCTTTACTGCCTGGCATTCCCCAAGAATGCAGGAAACAATCTTTGGTGGAAAGAAAAGGGCTTATTCCAACCTAGCTCTGAAGGAAAAAAGGGGACTTTTCCCCCAGTCTTTGTCTCACTGTGTTCAGGTGTGCAAGACCTTTTATTGAAAGGAAGAGAGGGGAAGTGAGACACAGACAAAAGGACAAGAAAATTCTAGGGTTGTTTCATTCCCTGATCATTCAAAGGTCCTTCTCTCCCTGTGGAGAGGAAACCACACCCTGACCCCCTGGGACCAGCATCTGCAAGGCTTTTGGACAGATACCCAGCTTTCTGACAGAGTTGTTACTTTTCTGCCCATTCATCTTGATACAGGGGGAATAGATGTAACTCCCTAACCTGCTAGATAGAAACTTGAGTTTGTGTTCTCTAAAATGGAAGAACAAATTCTAGGAACAACGGAGGTTAAGAGTAGGAAGAATTTATGGAGAGAAAGATAGCTCTCTAAGACAGAGACAGAAAGGGCACCAGAAAGTGGGTTGCTCACCCACCCTGCTTCTCAAAGGTGTTTTATGAGACAAAGTCACAAGGTGAGGAGGGTACAAAGTGGGACAAAACTATAGTCAATCAGTAAGATTACAAGTACAGTTGCTTAGGTGATATTGGTCAAATGGGGAATCACAAGGTAGACATGAGGTGGGACAAAACTATGATCAACCAATAAGATTACAACAAGTATAGTCACTTAGGTAATACTGATTAAATGGGGGATCAAATGGGGAAGCAAGTCAAATGGGGGTAGCAAGCATATAAGGAACTAACAAGGATTATTGATAAGGGATGCGTCAAGGACCTTTCCTTGAAGGGATGGGTTAAGATCTTGGTCCCCTACCTAGGTGACTGATACCTATTTAGGATATCAATCACTGCTATTCATCCCTAGGGAAAGTGAGTGTAATAGTTTCTCTGTTTTTGTAATGCTAACCTGTGAATATGCCTTAGTTGTTTTCTATGTTGAGGGCCTGCTTTGTCTAACTGCCTTATAATACTTTCTAACTAATTAAGCTATCTACAATAATCTGAGATGAGGAGAGGAGGGGGTGGTGGATTTCATTCTGGCCTTGAGAAAGTTGGAGAAGCAGCCATCACTAAAAGAAAAAAAATTTTATCTTTTAAAGATCCATTTTATCCTCTCTATTACAGTTATGTAGACTAGCTTTTTGGTGACCACAGGTTTCAGCCATACTTTCTATTGCCCTTGCATAATTTTTCTTTTGATGGGGACAGATGTGTGGGTAATGGCAGAAGTCAGATTCGCTAAAATCTGAGCTTAGTCTAGTATCAAGGTCTGACCCAGCACCCTCTTTTAATTTTATTTTAGCTATTGCAGTTAGCAATAAGCAAGAGATTGTGTTTTTATCTTTTAAATGTTAGTTCGTATTCCTTATGCATCCTGCGAACCAGCTTCCAGAAGCTGAATCCATCTCTAAATTCCATTGGTAACTTTTACTTTCACAGCACAGCTACTGCTCCTTATAAGGAGGGACCGCATGGCCACCAGGAGTCAAAGCTTCCTCGTTCCTCACCCTTTCATCCTTCTTTTTCCCAAATTGTTTCCATGAGCCAGGGCTATTGCAGCAAATCCCACCTCCCTGACACCAACTATAAGGAAAAATAATTCATTTTGCTCTTCTACACTATCACAATATTTTAGGTCACCAAATGTGTGGGTTTTGCCAACTCTCAATCTTTTCTCTGATTCTCCTGTGGATCCCATCAGGAGGTCTTACAGTTCCATGCAATTCTGACACTCCTCAGTGCAGACACTGCAGGTATAGAGCTCAGCGCCACAAGGATATCTCTGTTTCGGATGCCTTTCAGGTTACTCATAGTTTCTGTCCCACTTGGCTACAAATCATAGGTTCCCACTACCCTCTTTTTGGATTTGATCATTTGTTAGAGTGGCTCTCAGAACCCACGAAAACCATTTACTTACTATTGCTGATTTATTACAAAGGATATTTTAAATATTTAATGAAAAGATTTAAACAAAGGACATTTTAAATATTTAATGAACTATTTTCTTTCATTACAAATGAACATCAGATGAAGAGATATATAGGACAGTGTTCAGGAGGGTCTGAAGTATAGGAGCTTCTGTCCGCTTGGAGTTGGGGTGGCTGCCCTCTTGGTATGTGGATGAGTCCTTGTTCATAAACCTGAAAGCTCCCTCAACTCCATGTTTTGGGGTTTTTATGGAAGCTGCATACCATGGGGATGGTTGATTAAACTCTTGGCCATTGATGATCAATCTTTATCCACTATCCTCTCCCTGGAGGTAGGTGGTACGTGGGTAGTGGTGGGTCTGAAAGTTACAACTCTACAGTCACATAGTTGGTTACCTTAGCAGCCAATCCCCAGCCTGTGGTTAGCTAGGGGCCATCAATCAACTTATTAGCATATAAAAAGATGCTTGACATGTGAAGCTGAAGTTCTGAAGTAGTCACGTCCATCTCAAAGACATCATGTCACAGGCCTATGTTCCCAGTCATTTGAGAGGTTGAGGCAGGAGGACCATAAGTTTGAGTCCAGCCTGGGCAACTTAGCAATTTAGTGAGACCATGTCTCAAAATTTAAAAGTCAAAACAAAGCAAAAAGAGTTGGAGATGTAGCTCAGTACAAAGACTCAAGTTTCAATCTGCAATCTATACTCCCCCCCCCCCCAGCCCCAAAGATGCTGCATATTCTTTGAGCTTGGCTGAGTAAAACATTTTGACTGTGGGCTGGGGATTTAGCTCACTGGTGCTGTGCCTGCCTGGAAAGTGCAAGGTCCTGAGTTCAATTCCTAGTACTGAAAGAAAAAAAATAGTCATTTACTCTCTCCCAGCCCCAGGGCTGGGGGATTGAACCTAGGGACTCTCTACCCCTGAGCTACATCTCTAGCTCCTTTTTATTTTTATTTTGAGATAGGGTTTTGGTAAATTGCCCAGGCTGCTCTGAAACTTGTGATAATGCTGCCTCAGCCTCCCAGAGTGTGGGATTACAAGCATGTGACACCACACCTGGCTAGTTAACCTAATACCCTTGTGACTATTAGGTAAATGTCTCAGAAAGTATTGCTAAATTTATCACACCTCCAATCTCTACCAACCCGAAGGCTAAGATTGCTACAAAATAACACCCGAAAGTCTGCTTGGTGGCCAATGCCAGTAATCCCAGCACATGGGAGGCTGAGGTAGAAGGATCAGGAGTTTGAGTCTTGCCTGGGCTATATAATAAATTCAAGGTCAGCCTGGACTACATAGAAAACTCTGTTTCAATAAACAAACAAAAGATAACAACTAGTCCCTGACAGGTCCTCTGAGTCGGACCCCCACCAAATGAGAAGGGAACCCCCCCCCAAGCAGACTGCTACCCCTATCTGTAGGAGCACAGCAATAACAGAAAGCCAGCAGCCATCCCACTTAGCTACACTTTCAAGAAAGCTGATTCCAAGAAAAACCGTAAGAGACTTGCTGCCTAGCTCCCACCCTACTGCTCCCACCACCACCCTGTTTATCAGCCAGCCCCAGGCCCATCACCCATGGGACTTTACAATTTTCCACACTCTGGACCAATCCTCCCTCCCCTACCTAAACTCCCCTATATCAGCCACACATACCCTCCTTTTGGGGCCAACAGTCTTTTTGCACTTCGCCCATCTGCTCCCAGATAGCAGCAATAAACTCTTCACCAGTTACTTGAACTTTGCCTGCCTCAGTGGTCTCACTTGTGCCTCAGTCTGACCTTACAGTCCCTAGAGAACATTTTGTGCTTTGCTGGGCCAAACCTCCCTAATGCTTTACCAATGAATTTGATAAATGTATCAGTTTATGAATTTTGTTGTTCTTTGGCCATAAACACTTGTGTACATTTTCACAGTGGAACTTGTCATCCAGGGTAAATTGACTGTGTTCTGGGGCACAGTCACTCATACTTGGCTAAGAGTAAACTGCTTTCTTATTTTCTTTAAAGGAGAGTTATTTTACTTTGACAAATATTTTTGGAAATTCCAATGGTTTTAAGGGGCTGTGCGTCAGGAAATGAAGGTAGAAACCAAAACATATATTTCTTATTATATCACAATATCATAGTCACTGAAGCCACCATCAAACTTTGGGATGACAATGGCCCCAGCTAACATCTGCATGGCACCCCATTAGGACAGCCTGGTGAAGCCTTCCTCAAGTTCCCAACCTGCAAACACTGTGGAAAGTAACATGGATTACAGTTGTTCTAAAACACTGGGTTTTGAGGCAGGGTATCATATAGGATTGTGTCAAAACACAAAATCACACAAAATCACACCTTAGTTAGCTTTCAATTTTGATTCTAGGACCAGGCAACACCTCATTCTATAAAATAGAATGAATGTTCCCTACAAGCTGAGCAGACGAGGTTGTCCTTGGAGATGGAAAAGGGCTGAGGAAAGCAGAAACAGAACAGAAACGGGACAGATTGCTTCAAAATCTACTTTCTTTGTAAAGGTTAAAGCAGAAGGGACTTCTTAAACATCCCAGCTAAAGCTGGCCTGCTTAGGGATTTGGCTGCCTCTCTTCTGATCTTCAGAGAGTCAGCCAAACAACTTAGTGATGTGGAACTTCAGCATGGGTGACTCCACTGTGGGTCGGTCCTGCCAAGTGCGGGAGCCCAGTTCAAACCAATGTCCTCCTATACATTTTATTGAGCAGTAAATTAATACAATATCAGAGATGAGATTTGAGCCAGATAATCCAATTCCAGAATCCAAGATCTTAATTTTGCATACCACTGTATGCACACTCCCTTGAACTTGAGAAGAATGTAAGATGTCTTAGTTACTTCCTTGTTGCTGAGATGTCATTGTGATATCCACAAGTTCAAGGAAGAAAGGTGTATTTTGGCTCATAGTTTGTAGAGGTTTCAGTCCATAATCAGCTGGGTCCAAGGCAGGGTGGGATGGTGGAGGAGAATTAGTGTATGGCAAAGCAGGCAGAAAGCAGCAAGCAGCAAGCCTCCTTTTCCCTTTTATCCCATCCAGCCTACAAGCCTTGTGGATGGTACTACTCACACCTAGGGTAGGGCTTACCATTACCACATCCAGAACTATGCTAAATGAATTAGTGGACAAATCCAATACCACATACCCTTAATCCCAGTATCACGCCTTTAATCTACATTTACACAATTTAGATCCAGCCACTTCCAAAAAGCCCCACCTATAACCTCATGAGTCTTTGGGGGGCCATCTAGATATAAGCCATAACAAAAGATTAGAATTTTTATTTTATAGATTTTTGTTGTGATGTCCCCACCCCCCCAGAACTAGGGATTAAACCCAGGGCCTCTCCATTGAGCTATATCCCCAGATCTTTTTAATTTTAATTAATTAATTTTTTTTTGGTACTGGGAATTGAACTCAGGGCCTTGTGCTTGTGAGGCAGGCAGTGGAACCAATGAGCTAAATCCCCAGCCCCTTTAATTTTAATTTTTGAAACAGGGTCTTGCTAAGTCACTAAATTGCCCCCACTGGGCTTGAACTTATGATCCTTCTGCCTCAGCCTTCCAGAGTGCAGGGATTTATAGGCTTTAGTATTTTTTAAAACTGAAAATAAGAATGAGATTTATTTATTTATTTATTTATTTATTTATTTATTTATTTATTTATCTATCTATTTATTTATTTGAGACAGGGTCTTGCTTTGTAGTTCAGGCTGGCCCTGGGCTCTCTGTGTAACCCAGGCTGGCCTCGAACTCGAGATCCTGTCTCAGGCTTCTGGTTACCTGTGATTATACACATGTGCTACCTTGCCTAGCAGGGAACATTTCAACCTTTGGATAACTGCTTGCTGTCCCTTTCACCACTCTGCTCTGGCTTTCTTGATTTTCTTTGCCACTCTTTTCTTTAGGCTTTCTCCCCTTCCCATTCTAACAGCTCTTTGTCTCCTTCTACCTGGTCCCTGCCCCTTCTTTTTCCCACCTGTCTCTCCCCCTCCTTGTCCCCAACTATCTCCCTCCTCCTCCTCCTCCCCAAGCCTGTCCTGCTCCCTGCTCCTCATCTGTCATGGCTCAGTGACTGAAGACTGGAGTGGGGTCAGGACAGGTGAATCCGGGGAAGCTTTTGCCACTTCCAAGCAGTGTCACTGCCCAGGAAAGTGACTTGATCTTCTTAAATCACATTTCATTTACATCTTTCAAAATAGGAAAAATAATAAGACCCCTAAATATCTCCCCAGCATTGCTTATAAGGGTAAAATTTTAAAAGTAACTCAAATATACATCAATAGGAAATGACACGGATTAAGTAGTAAATATAAATAAAACGTATGTGAATCATTTCATGTGCTGGAGTAGTGTGCATTTACTGAAAGAATAAGACTGAGCTGCATGTCAAGTATGGAAAGCTGTGCACGGCATGGTGCCTGGGAAGTACCAGTGAGCGAGAAAGCTGTCAACAACATGTGCAGAACAGGCCCCCTTAGATAATTATTGTACCAACCACCGATGCACTGTACAGGACAGACACCAAACTCCTAATAATGGTCATCCTGGGGGACTAAGAGTGAAAGGGAGAAGTATTTGGGGTATTTTTTGACTTCAGACTCCTATGCCTTATTTAAATATTTTTAAAAACCTGTATCAAGTTTTACTAAAATTTTTTGGAAGGAAAGAAAAACCTTTTGCTAGTCCTTTTCCCAGAACGCTGAATATCAAGTGACACAGTGCACAGGACAGCCCTGGTGCTTAGGAAAGAGTGTGTGTGGGCTGTGGGGCTAGGGCATTAGTTCTACTCCTGCCCTATCATGGGCCCCTTGGTCCACCTACCTTCTTGTCCTGATGCTTCTCCCTGGTGCCTCCCCCGAGCTCCCTTTCCACTTTCCAGCCCTCCTTTTCTCATAGGTCTTAGAGCCAGTCCAGGGTTCTGCTATTGCCTCCTCTACCCTCAAGCTCTCTGCTTAGATGAGGAGCTGGCTGGAAGATACACATGGGAACTCCCTGTGGCTGCCCTCACCCTACCATCTCCCAGGGCCACATGGGAGGTCCCCAGGTGCTCTGCTCTCAGCCTGCAGCACCTGTTCCCCCAGAGCCCTGGGTTCTCTGCAGAGACTTGAGAGTGGCTTCTTGGAGCAGGGCAGGAGCAGTGCCTGGCCAGCAGGCCGCCAAAGCCCTCAGGAATTGCTACACGGTGTTGCACCCAGAGTTGACAGATGGAGTCATATGGGCAGACTAATTATATTTTTCCTGGGCATTTGTGAGTCTGCAGGAGCTTAATTTATGTATTAATTACACCTCAGAGCTTAATGAAGGAGTGAGTGCACCTCAGACAGCCTTCGAGTTTTATTAGGAGGCATGGCACATATATTTGCCTCTGGAAGGAAACAGCTGCCTAAACTCCCCTCTGAGTAGCCAGTGGACCTTGGGGAAGCAGAACTCCTCAGATGGCACAGGTGGGGGCCCAGGAGGGCCAGGCTGTAGGTCAGCTTTGTGGGCAGACTCCAGGATGGGCTGAGTGCTCTGGGCACTGTCTCCATCAGAAGGAAGCAGCCCCCTGCTGTGCTCCAAAGCTCCAACTGCCTCAGGCACAGTGGGCTTCCTCCCTGATGGGCTGTGGGTAAGTGGGCTGCACTGAGGCCCAACATGGAACCCTGGAGCTTCTGGAAGGGAGTCATGTGCAGTAGTGTCCCCTCAGAGAGCCCCACATGTGGCTTTGGGCCTCACTGGGGTCTGTGGAAGGACAGGTTCTGCCTTTCTTTCTCCAGGCTGATTTGGTGGGATCCGACTTGTTATGAAACTGAGGAGGCTAGAGTAGAAAGGACCCTTGAAGAGATCAGAGTTGGCAGAAAGAAAGCTACATTCTTGCAAGTCAGGCAATAGGGTCTGGGGCTCCTTAATTCTCTATTTCTTGTCCCCCTGGTGTTTATAAGGCCTTGACTGCAGCTCCTGTCCTGTGTGGTGGGGTAGGAAGTGAGAAAAGGGTCTTGAGACTATGCTTTGGCCAGTTTTCATGGAGGAAGCAGCCCCATGTGTTGTTTGTATCAACATGGTCACCAGTGAGAGAACAGAAGTAAGGGCCCAGGACTGGGGTAGTGCCCCTCCTATCTTGTAGCACCCTGTGGGCTGGATCAGGAGATCTGTTCTGGAGGAAGCATAGCCCTCAAAGAGCTGAAGCAAGGCCCACGGCTGTTGAGTGCCTGGGGCCTGACAGACAGGTGTCCAGGCAGTGGCAGGCCGTGAGCAAAGAGCAGAGGCGAAGAGGTGACACCAGCTGCTGGCAGATGGATCCCTGGCCATCTGCACCCCCATCGCTCCCCACTGTGCTGGCTCTTTCAAGGGTTAGGAGGCTCCCTGCAGGATAGGGCTGCCTTAGGTATCTGGTATGAACTTCCACAAGTTGTCACTGACAGGTGACTCTAAATGGTGAGTACAGGATGGGACTTGACATCTGTGAGGACTGTACGGATAGAAAAAATGTGACTTGGGGCTCAATGTGACTTGGGCACGTCTACCCAAATGAGGCTCTTTTTTGTCTGCCTTGTTCACTGCACTCCAAGAACCTAGAGGGTTTAGAGTGGAGCTCAGTGGTGGAGCGCTTGCCCAGGGTTCCATCCTCAGGACCACACGAAAAAGGAAAAGTTTTAGTTCAATTGCAAACATATTTCAAATATATTCTTGACTAAATCTATCAAGAACCAAGTGCAGAGCGCTGGGCATTAAATGAGAACATAGTAGGCAATGTTAGAAAAGTTGGTTATAGCTGTCCCCAAATCATCTTTTGGGCATAACTGATGAATAGGTGGTTGATGAGTGTCAGAGAGACTCTGTCACTTGGCCCAAATTACACAACTAATTAATAAAGGCTGGGCTCTTGGCTAGGAATATTAATCTGTCATTCTTTTTTTTTTTTGGTACCGGGGATCGAACTCAAGTCCTTGCACTTGCGCAGCAGGAGGCAAAACCACTGAGCTAAATCCCTGGCCCTAGTCTGTCATTCTTTAACCTGCCTGTGTTATGCAGGCCCTCTGGCCACTACACTCATGGCTGCTGCCTTCAATCAGCTGAACTAATTGATGAAAAATCTGTTTTGCCTGGTGCTGTGGGGGATCTGCAAATTTTTTTGCACCCCTGAGATGCCCCAATGCCTGGAAATCCTCATTAATGAGATTCTATCACCTCAGTGAAGGTTCTGGTACATGCATTGAGCAGTGGTGAAGGAGAAGCCGGTGGGAAGTGTGGGGCTGAGGGAGTGACCACACACGTGGGTGCCTGCAGGGTCAGGGCTGGGTGGGATAGAGCTCCTTGGACTTCCCAGCACAAGGCCATCTGGCAAGGGGCTCGGAGGCTGGTGGGTTTCATTCCTGTGACTCCATCTGAAGTGCCAGTTCATTGTCTGTGCAGGACGTATGTGACACTGGAATGGGGAGGGCCTGCTGTGTTCACCCTGTCTTTAGCTCTCCCTTCATCTGCTGACCAGCAGGGCTAAAGCCCAGCTACAAGCTACAGCAGGGCCAGGCAGGACCTCGGACTGTAGTTATTCTGGAATCAAGTGTCTGATGAGGGTCACTTCCACCTGAGCAGAAGGTGCTGGCTGGCTGCTGGCCTCTCTGCAAGGGCCTGGAGACCACAGGCCCAGACACTCTTCCCCCGAGGGGCCTGAGCTTGCAGCCTCCTGGCTTCTCCTGTGTCCTGCCTGGAGTCTTGGGCCTCAGCTACACCAGCCTTCTTAAGGTGGACTAGAGGAAGCCTGCAAGGTCTTCCGGGAGAGGTGGCCAGCATGTTTGACAGAGAGGGCTCTGGGTCCAGGCTGTCCGAATGCATTTGTCTCATCCCCTTGTATCCGGCCAGCCCAGAGACAAGACTAAGCCTTCCTGACAGAATCAGTTCAGCTCTATCCTCTGAGCAGGGCCCAGGGTGGGCAGGGGGCTGGGTGGGGCCTGCTGGGCTCTCTGGCCCTTGCAGCTGGGAGCCTCCTGGCTGAGGGAGGAGAAACAGGGAGCCCTCGTGGCCCCTACAGTCAGGGTTCAGGACCCCCCCCCAAGCTAGAGCTCAGAGAGGCTAAGAGGGGTCCCTGTCTTTGCTGCTTCTCCAAAAACCCCAAGCAAAAGTAGAAAGGGGGGCCAGGAGAGAGACCTTGCTTATTTTCTTCTACCCCCATCCCCACTTCCATTCTGAGACCCATCTCTCCTTAAAAGCACTCACTGTGAGGAACTGGAACTGCACTGGGTTTCAATCTGGGGGTGCATAGGAGAGAGGAAGGGTCACGTGGGTCCCTCTGAGAGCACATTGTGGACTCCTGCCCTGCTACCCTGAACAGGGCAGAATACTGTCCCCTCTGCAGTTTAATGCCAACTCCTGTCTCACTGCCAGGGCCAGAAGGCCACCATTTGTGGTCCTCTCCTTTGCTGAAGCTTTGCCTTCTCTACCTCCTCCAAAACCTTGTAAATTCACAATGCTCATGGGCGCTCATCTTGTCTTGGAAGGGCAGAGAGAGGGACCTCTGACTGTGGGGAGTCTCTTGGGGGTGACTGGGGTAAAGTCTGGGTGAGAGTAGGAGTGAATTTGAGCTGCTAGATAGGAAGGCTGTGTGGGGAAAGGGGGTTTGGCCTTGTGGGCCTAAGGATGGAGACCAAAGCAGGACTCACCACAGGGGCTTCTGGGACATGGGCAGGGGCAGGGCCAGGCCCCTGAGATGGTAAGAGGGTCCCAAGCAAGGGGCAAAGCCAATTGTTTCTCTTGTCCTGAATCCCACTGCAGCCCCAGGAACAAACAGACATGAGGGCTGGATTTCTGTTGAGGGTACAGGCCAGAGGGGAGCCCTGCAGGGTACTTGGAGAACCTGGAGGAGAGGCTAGTGGCCACCAGGGAGGGACCTGCCACACTGGGGAGGATGAGAACAGAGAAGCAAATTTGGGGCGTAAAATGTTATATATTCAATATTCCCATCACCACCCACAAAACAGCAAGACATTTTCAAGTCTGTATTGTGAACAAGTGGGAATGGACCTGCCTGATCTTGGGCATCCTCCCAGACAGCAAGGGAGTAGAGCCAGGGCAAGACCACAAGTCCAAGCGGAAGTACAAGGTGTACTGCATAGTAACATTTCAGCCAGTGACAGACTGCATAGGCATTGGCAGCGAGCCCATAAGATTATAAAGGAGCTGAAAATTCCTACCACCCAGTGATATGGTGTTTATCCTAACGCCTAATGCAACTCATTCTTCCTGTGTGTATGTGAGAGAAATGCTACGTGAACCAACCTTCCACGCTGCTGATCATATAAAAGTATATGACTTAGGGGCAGGGATTTAGTTCAGTGGTTCCACCACCTGCCTCACAAGTGCAAGGTCCCTAGTTTGATCCCCGGTACCAGAAAAAAAAAAGTATATGACTACATGCAATTATGCACAGTGCCTAATACTTGACAGTAAATGCCTATGCCATGGTCTGTGCATTTACTATACTGTACTTTTTACCATCGTTTTACAGTGTACTCCTTCTGCTTACATGAAAAGAGTTTACTGTAAAGCAGTGTGCTGTTGTACCGCCAGTAGCCCCATCCATCTCATGTTTAGTGAGCCTCTTGTCACGGAGGCGGTGTGGAGTGTTTGGCCTGGACCATCTGGGTTGGGGGACGTACCCTCTGCTGTTCACACAATGACAAACTGCCTGCCTACACCCCTCTCAGAGTAGCCTGTTGTTCAGCATCACATGACTGTTGTTCACCTGGGAGGTGAGCCTAGGAGACACGAAGAGGGGCGAGAATGAGATGGGGCAGGATAAGTGTGTGGTATGTGTCTTGGGGTGTCCCTTGTAAAGGACAAGGATGCTGCACCACTTACATGACAACTCTCACAGTTGCTGGTGAAGAACAGTTCCCCTGTACAGTGGATTCCAGGCTCCTCTGGCCTCCTCTGTGAGGGGCAGAGTTCAGGGCAGCCTGCCCTCTTTTCACCATGAGCTCAGAGACACAGGCACTGGCAGTTGGAATGGTGACCCCCGTGCATGGCATAACAACTGCCGAGGTACCATAGTGCCATTGCCCAGGGGGTAAAACTGAGGCTCAAGGAGGCCTCTTGCCCAAGATGCCCTGGCTGGTGATTGCTGTGGTGGGATCTGGCACCAAAGCTCATGCAGTTTGTATTTTTTTCCTATGCACTTTCTATCTTAACCCCAGCACACGTTATTCTCCTTCTAAGATGGCGGCCCCCAGGTCGGGGAGTCTGCTCCCTCCCACAGCCAGGGCCTGGCACTTGTCAAGCACAAGGTTGGTGCCTAGTCAGGGGCAAGCAGAAAGATGCAGACAGACAGGTCTCGTTAGTGCCATTAGTGGACCTGGGAAGAAGAATCCAATTTTTTTTAAATGCACTAGGATGCTCATCGTGAAGGGCTGTAGCAGAGACTTCTAAAATGCGGAGTGTCTTCCATCTGTCCTATGGGCTCAGTTGCATCCCCTTCCTAAAATTCTTGTTTTGAAGTCCTAACCCCCAGTACCTGAGAAGGCTAAAGAGTTAAGGTAAAATAAAGTCATAGGGATGGGCTCTAATCTACCACGTCTGGGGTCCTTACTAGAAGACAACATTGCCGGGCATGGTGGTGTGTGCTTGTAACCCTAGCATTCTGGAAGGCTGAGGCAGTAGGCCTGGAAGTTCAAGCCCAACCTAGACAAATCAGCAAAAGTGCCTCTGAACATCCAGACCCCTGTGTTACGCAGCAAAAAGCTCCACATAGAACTCAGTTCAAAAATTGCTTGTGCTATGTAACATCTATGTGACCTTGAGGGAGTTTCTTAACCTTTCTGAGCTTTGGTTTTCTCATCTATAAAATGGTACTAATGCCATGTATCTGGAAGCGTTGTTACGGGGATTATATAAGAAAACCCAGGTGACATCTGCCTCACACCCTCTCACTTGCTCCCCTTGGTACCTTCAAACTCTGTTAGTGTTTTGTAGAAAGGTAGAGAATCTAAACTCTGATCCTGCCCCTCTGGGCAGGAATGCTGCTGGGGGAAGGAGGTGTGAGCTTGGTGTAGGCGCCAGTTTCCTGCATCTCTGTCCCAGGGCACTCCTGGTACCTGTGAGCTGGGTTTCTTTCTGCCTGAGGCCACTTTATGAGTCACGTAAACAGGCACTTGGTGGGGGTCCTTAAGAATAAAAATTCCTACTTTCTTTAGAGGCTCATACTCTAATTTCCCCATTAATGAAAGCGCCAATCGACCCAGGATTTGACAAAAGTTTGTTCCCATTCAGTGTGGTGAACAGACTCTCAACAAACCCCCCCTCCCCCGCAGAATCAAACTCAGGACCTTGCTCTTGCAAGGCAGGTGCGGCGTCACCAAGCTACATCCCAGGCCACTTCCTTATTTCTACCAACTAGAAGCAATCTTCCCCCTCCCTTGGCCTTCCAGTATGTCACCAGGCTGCAGGATTCACCACCCCTCTCCTTTATCCCCATGCCTTTGGTTTCTAAGGCCCAGAAGTCCCTTCCTTTCTTTTTCCTCTGGTTTCTAGAACCTAGGTTGGACTACCCCTTTCCTCTGGAAGCCCTCGCTGGTCTTTCCAGACAGAATTTACCCCTCCAGTGTTGACCTACTCCTGAACTTTGACAGGAAAAGATTGGACAGCAATGGCTGCGTGAAGCCACTAGGGGGCGGGCCTCCCAGGAATCGTCCTGGGGCGCGCGCCCCAGGACCTAGTGCACAGGAAGCAGCGCTTGCCCCAGTGTGCAGAGCGCTGGAACGAGGGTACAAGGTCATGGCGCTGGCCTCAGTGGCCCATCAGCTTCTACTGCAGTTCCTAGGGCCAGTGATACAGACTGCGGCACACGAGGAGGCCTGAAGCAGAACCGAAGCCTGATTTCTCAGCGAGGCAAGCGGGGTGGTGGGGCTTAAAATGCACCCTCTTCTTGAAGTGACAGGGTAGAGCCCATTGAGCAACTAGAATCAAGACAATGGAGGTTGGGGGGCTGGCTCAGTGGTGGAGCACTGGTCCAGCATGCCGGAGGCCCTGGGTTCCATTCCCAACAATGAATGAATGAATTAATAATTGGATTGTGGCCCAGGACCCCCACGCCTCTCCCCAGAGTGCTCTGGCTATCTGGGTGAATGCTGCACCTGGTGTGTACTTCTGAGGGGCCCTTGTGCCCCTTGCCCCTTGCCCACCAGGTGGGACTCCCACAAGGTCCTGGATTCCCAGGCGAGGCATGGTCCTGAATAACGTCCTGTAGGTGCCTCCCTGTGCATGGCCACAGCGACCTCTTGCAACCATGTGCCTCTGTTTTGTCTCCTTGCAACCAGAGGACCATGCCATTTCCTTGTGGGCAAACGAGGGGTCAAACGTCTTGCAGGAGAGAGGTGAGGGGCCAGGCCCTGGGCAAGGCTCTGAGAGAGGTAGGGCAGGCCCCATGGAGTACTGGGGGCATTGATGAGGGCTCTGTGTTTGCTTCCTGCTCCTACCCTGCTCCTTCCCCCTCCCTGTGAATCTCTCCAAACCGCACTTCTCTCCCTGGGTGGGGTGATGGTCCATCTGGTGTGTCACCTTGGCCAGGCTACAGTCCCCAGTTATTCAAACACACCTAGGAGTTACTGGGACGTGAATATGATTGCCATTTTCCCTCCATGTCCACAACACATTCATTCCAGGACTGCTGCAGATACCAAAATCTGTCAGTGCTCAAATCTCTTATATGAAATGATTTAATGTTTGCATGTAACCTCCACACATCCTTCGATATACTTTAAAACATCTCTAGATGACTTATAGTACCTAATATAATGTAAATACCATACAAATACTTATACTGTATTGTTTAGGGAATAATGACCCACAGAAGTCTACACATGATTAGTAAAGACACATTTTTTGGTCTATTTTCTAACCACCATTGGTTGAATCCACAGATGTCAGATATGAAGAGCAACTGTAATGTCTATGCTCAATTGACCTTGCAATAACATGGATGGGCCTGAACAATCAAATAAAAGGCCTCAAGAGCAGAGTTGAGGCTTCCTTGAGAAGAAATTCTACCTGTGGACTGCAGCTTCCACTGCAGAGTTCCAGCATTTACTCCCAGTATCCTGGGGTGTGGATTTCAGACTTGCCTAGCCAGCCCCCACAGTCGTAAAAGCCAGTTCCTTCCAATGGATCTCTTAATAGATACATCCTGGGGGTTCTGTTTCTCCAGTGGAGTTCTCGCTGCTGCAGGTGGGCTGGGGGAGATCTCTGCACCTGGCATGGAAAGAGAAGCTGGGAGGGTAGAGTAGTACCCAGGTGTGGCACTCACTGTATGCAGACAGGTGTTGAGATTTTGCTACACTTAACCCTTCTGCATCATGCGTCAGAGGGGTGCTTGTGTCAGGCACAGAGGCATGACATGCCTGAGCTCACATAGCAAGCTGTTGGTGTGGATCAGAGACTCCTGGCTTCAGGGCATAGATTCTCAACCATTTTTTTGGTGTGTGTACAAAAGACCCTGTTTGCAGCCTGGTGAAGCCATGCACTCCTCTGAATGATTGTTTTAGATGCATAGAATAAATGCACAAGGTTCTACAGAAACCATTTTATCAACATATTTTGAAACACAAATTTATGGCATTGTAACCCATGTGATTTTTTTTGCAGCACTGGGGATGGAATCTGGGGTTTCATACATGCCAGGCAAGCAAACACTCTACCACTGAGCTGCATCTCCAGCCTCCATATGATGTTTTTATTCATGTATTCCATTAGCCAGACTCAGAGGGTCTGCCTGCCATGTGTGTGCATCACATATTTGTTTCCTGTCCCAATCCATGACAATCCCTGTGATTTAGTGATGAAGTCCTGTAAACTGCTAACCCTCCATGTGTTTGCTGGCTTACCTTCTTAATGGAAGAAAATGGTAAGTGTCAAGGAGTTTCATGACATTAACGATGTATTTTGTCCTCATTTAAGGTCAGAGACACCCAAAAGACCCTAGATCCATGGCAGACTTCACCACCCTCCGTGAAACTGCTCTTTATGGTTGACTGAAGAAGCTCATGGACAGGAGTGGCACCTGGCACACAGCAGTCTAATCCTCCCCTCACAAGAGGACTCCGATAGTCCCAAGCTCGAGGGCACCAGGGGAAGACACAGCCAGCCAAATGACTCCACAACAGCTCAGCCCTGCCTCCCCTCATGGCTGCTCATCCTTGCTCTGGCCCTGGCCTCCTGCATTCCCCACACATCCCTGATATCATTTGGAGCCTGGTGCTGTGGCTCTCTTGCTGCTCCTCCAGGGACAGAGTCCATGGCTGCTCATGTTTCCTGTAGGCCCTTCCATGTCCATGCCTACTCAGCCTCCTGCATGCAGTGCCAGGGGACAGGGCCAGGAAGGGAGGAGAGGCTAGAAGGGGCAAGGGAGGACAGGTTGCCTGGGGGTTCTGCTGGCCCAGGGCTCTGCCCACCCCAGGTATTTGAGGTGGAGGCTCAGGGTCAGCAGCTGGAGAGGCCCTCTGTACCCTGTCTCTTCCTCCCTCTGCTTAAAACAACCAGTAAGTCCTCCAATGTGCCAGCTGAGGCAGGCCCCGACCCCATGGCTTGTCACCTTCATGTAGCTTCTCTCTGAGCAGGAAGGGGAGAGGGTACAAAATACATATGTGCCACTATGTGCCAGGTGTTTTGACTATATAGACTTGCTCCTCACCAGTACCCTATAAGGTGATTCCATAAGGCCAATTTCATAGGTGAGGAAGCCCAGGCTCAGAGATGTCACCTAGCAACAAGAGGCCACTTTACATGCTGCCTTCCTCTGGTCAGCCTGTACCAGTTCCTGGTATTTGGCTCTCAGGTTGCACAGAACACCTGCTATCATTTAGAAAACCTCTATCAAACTAGTTCAGACTCCAGTGTTAGGGACTGAATAGGCTGCTCTTCCTGGAGTATTTGCATTTTAAGAGGGCTTTAGGGAGAACACTGTGCTCAACTTATAGAACAGTCCTGTCATGTGGCATATGGGTTGCCTGGGATCTTTGGAGGTTTCAGAGGAAGGCATATAAGGCTTGAGATGGGATGGAGCTGAGTTGGAAACTAGTACGTGGGCAGGAGAGACCATGGAGAACCACCCCACTGGACACACTCCTAGATGTGTGTCTAAAGGGCCGAAATGGCCCCTCCTGGTCCTAGCTTCTTAGTTCCACATCCTCATGTGTCCGCTAATTTGGCCTCTGGGACAGCCCCCTCTTCTGGGAGGCCACTGAGCCCACAGCCCAGAGCTGTGGGCTTCATTTTTGCTTTCTCTGCAGGGAGGTAGAGGAGAGAGCAGAGGAGGGGTCTCAGCTCAGGACTTGGGCTTGGCTTGTGGCTGGGGCTCTGGAGCTAAGACACCTTGGCATCAGGGTTCAGGAGAAAAAGAGCATCTCTGCTCCCTCAGTATCTGTCTGGTGAGATTCTCATTAAACCTTCCCTCCTCCCAAGTTAAGCAAGCCTCCAGTCAGTATATGTATTAGCAGGGGGAGAAACTGAGGCCTGGAGAGGGGAAAAGATGGGAGAGTCTTCTTAGGGCCTGGACTGGCAGGAGTCAGGGCAGCGGGAGGGAGAGGCACTGCCTTTGGTGATGTTAATTCCTCGCTCTCATTCTGGGAGGCACAAGCTAAGCACATCCTCCTGCCATGGCCTGATCCAGACACACATTTGGAGGGAGCTTCCTCCAAATGCTTTGACTCAGAACTTCTGAGAATGAATTTCACAAATATTAATGTTCTGCTCATAATAATGTGAGGCAGCACTTTTCTGGTGCTTACTCCATGCCAGGCACTGTTCTAAGAGCTCACCCACACATTAAGTCATGGCATTTTCCTAACAGGCCTAAGTGGTATGTACTCCACTGCCCCATTCCACAGATGAGGGAGTGGAGGTCCAAAGAGATTAAGGAACTTGCTGAAGGCAACACAGTCAGTCAGTGGCAGAACCAAATTTGGAACTCTAGCAAGAATGTTCTAGAATCTGTGCTTTCATACTACATAAAATCTTGCTAACTATATCGGAGGAAAAAAATGATGGTGACGGGCATGGTAAAGGTTCTAAAAAGTTCATCAGTGAAACAAAAATTTCATCCAGAGTTTTCTAAACCATTTTAATCCAAAAGTACTTTCTTCTTCTTTCAATGATGGAAAACCCTTTGGGAATTGCTGCTTTTCCTCCCATCCCCTGTGGACTCCAACAGTGGTAGATTCTTTGGGGGATGTGGGGCTGGAGGGGTTTCCTGACTCATGATGATCCCCAAATTAAGCCATCTGGCTGGCTCTCTGCTCAGAGCTGCAAAGTCTCCCCAAATGTGCCTGCCAGGATTATGTGCTCCTTCAAACACTTTACAGACCAAGAAAACACAGTGTGTGTTTAGAGATTTAGAAGAAGGCTTCCCCTATGTCAAAAGTTGCCTCTTTAACCTTGTGTGGGTTGCTCTCTCCCCTGACTGCTAACTCGAATGAGAATTCATTACTGGTAAGGGGTTAGAGTTTGCCTCATTCCAGCTTTGTTTCATTTCAGCTTTGTTTCAGACTGTGTGTGTAGTGTGTTGCATGAATGGGTGTCAGAATGGGTGCTCAGAGTGAGTAGCCAAGAGGTGGAAAATAGAGAGCAAGAGCAGTTCTTCTAAGTGTTCCAACCTCTGGCGCAGCCCGAGAGGAGCTATTGTGCAAGGGTGAGGGACAGAGAAGACATTTATGTCTGTTGTTTCCACAGGGCCATGACCTCACATCAAAAAGGCAACATGAGCTAATTCTTGGATTTCTGAAACCAGATTCCTTCCTGCCATAGGAAGTCAGGCAGCCACAGCTATCAGCACCATGGACAGCAGCAGGCCTAGGTGTGCCTCTGGGCAGGACTGGACTTTCATTGCTTAAGAGGCCACTATAGAACCATAGAGTATTTTGCACTATGTAGATGGAGCCTAGCTAGACTCACTATCATTTACACATTCCCTATCCTACCAAATGGACAGAGGTTTCAGAGGGTGGGGAGAAGGTGAGGATGATGTATATCATGCCCTCAGGAAGTACACAGAAATGACTGAGGTACAGGGACTGTGGCACTGTATTACTTGAACTTCCTTTGTCTGTGTCTTCAGGGGCAGGATGTATCTTTGGTGCAGAGCATGCAGTAGCTGCTTAGTTCACATCAGTGCAATGGCACAATGAGCCCAAGTCCATGGCTAGTTTCTACATTTGAATGAACAAAGGGCCAAGTCTCCCCCTTGGGGAAATCCTCATGATCTCATATGACCTTTCAAATCAGAAGCCTGCTTCTCCAAGAGTCTATAGGTATGTGGTCAGGACAGAAGATTTGTTTTATTAATGGGGCTGCCAAGAGCAGACAAATAGCCACATTTTCTGCTTGCCCTGAGCTGTTGGCAGCTCACTGAGCTGCCCAGGAAAAAACACAGCCAGCACTGACTGATATTTCTTGTCTCATTTTTCTCCATTCCATAAATGCATGTTGAATGTCCAATCTCAGGGCCAGCCCTGTGGGAATGAGCCACAAAATGACAGAATCTTTGCCTGAGAGCATAGAGAATCATCGAAAGAAAAGGCACTCTGGAAGACAGGATGTTGCAAGGGCCATCTGAGGATCACCACCTGTCACATGTGTCACCCAGGCCAGGAGCACATGTGGTTTGCAGAGGCAAGGTCTATGTTGGCTGCTATTACTAGGCATGCATGAGAGGAGGTCAGACAGGCCACCTGCACAGGCTTCTCAGTGATCAAAGGACAGCCTGTTTCTGCGGTTTAGCTGGGTCCCCATGTCATGCACATGGTAAGCACTCAATAACTCAGGGCTGCCTGAATGAGGAGTTAAAGTGCACCAGCCACCTGCTAGGAGCCTGAGAAAAGCCAAGGTGGGCAGTGCAGATCAAATGGTTCTCTGGTCAGCAGAGTGTGGGGTTGAGGAAGCTCTGCAGATGAGGCCCAGATGGAATTTGCACCTCAAGTTTCCAAGGCTGCTATCTTTTGCAGTTGAGAGTGTTATGGTGGACTTGGGCCCTGGAGAAATAAGACTCAGGAACAGAGGCAGACTCACAACTCTATGAAGACCCAGCAGGGCCAGCTCCTCAGAGGAGAGATAATTAGGGCTACAGCCACAGTTTCTGAGAGTGCCAAGTGAGGGCTTTCTGGGGCTGGCTGACCCTCTTGACTCAAATGTGTTACTGCTCCTTCTGACTAATGGGCCTGGCAGGTGCCTCCTCATTGGCCACTGAACAGGGCTGCCTGAGCATCTTCAGAGGTGAGACTAGAGCATTCTTCTCCCACCATTTTTATTGTGAGCCTCTCTGGAGCTGGAGCTAGAAATAGGTCACAGTGGCCCAACCAAGAGAAAGAGCAGAGGAACCTCACGCACTCTCTGGCCATTGACCGTGGGGCACCAGTTCCTGCCTGTGAGGACTAGTAAAGTAGTGATACCAGCAGCCCACAAAGTACCCAGCCCATTTCCCAGTAGGGAGTAGAAAATAGTATTTCCCCTTGTCTTCCTTTGAGAGAACTCCTTTAACAAGCCTATGTGAAGCTTGAGGACCAGGGGCCAGGGAAGATGAAGAGGAGCAAAGCAAGGCTTGTCATAGTGTCTCCCAATGGTCCCAATGTGGTGCATAAAGAAAATGGAGCTGGAGGATGGAGTAATAAGTATCTTCGAGGGGGAAGGGGAGGCTGGGAGATAGCTTGGTGGGAGCAGTGGGACATGTAACAAACCGTCAGTTCCCAGCCTGCCTCTGCTTTGTACTGTCCCTGTGCCCTGGGTGACACTTGGACAGCCAGACCCTTCTCAGGTTCAAATCCCACCTGGCCTTTCAGATTCTGATTAATGGATAGTGACACAGCTTCCTCAAGAGCTGTGGCCACAGGGACTTGCCTTCAGCAGCGTCTCCCTGACTGTGCCCCTTGCCTACAGCACCCAAACCGATGTCTCACAGTGCTGCTCAGATGCTTTTTATTGGTTTCTCTTGCTCCTCCAACTAGACTGGAAGCTTTTAAACAGGAATGTCTTCTTCATGTCTCCCTCCACATCATAGCAGAACATAGCACAGCACTCTGCGTATGGTAGATGCGCAAAACAATTTTTATTGAGAGGATGAATGCACAGGTAAATGAATAAATAAAGAAGAAAGGAAAGACATAAAGGATGAAAGGAAAAGAAGAGAAAACATCTGAGTTTTTCAAAGCCTCAACCAATAAAATTGGGGCTCTTTCTTTGCCCTCCTTTCTTACTCTCCCACTGAAAAAAGTATCTTTTTAAGAGCTGAAACTGTAGCTCAGTGGTACAGTGATTGTCTCATATGAATGAGGCCCCAAACTCAAGCCCCAGCACCACAGAAATAAAGGATTTAAGAGCAGCTTAAAAAAATTTCTACTCCCTGAGCAAACTATGACATAAGATTGCATGTGTGAAATTTTCAAGCTGTACAAAATAATCAAGAATTATAAAATATTTATTGAACACTTACTATGTCCTCATGACAATGTGGCTGGAAGGTAAGAGTAACTCATGGGTGTCAGCTTTAGTCAGAGTAACGTGGTTGTGGGGAGCTCCACATCTGAGGACCTCAGCATGACCTGGAGGAGCTACTGAGAAAATTACATATCAGAGTGATATTTGTGAAAACATAGGTTTATCTTAGTTTCCCCACTTGCAAAAGAGGGGCACCTTACCTCATAGTGATGTGAGTTTTAAAACAATTAATATGTCTAAAAACCTCTTTGCATAGTGTCAGGCACATAGTACTCAATAAAATTTACCTCTTATTAATGATGCTAAAGATAGCAAACTTCCTTTGAGCTTGCTAGGAGTCAGTTACTAAGAACTTCAGGCACTGGATTATTCCAGCTCTGTTGACTTGCCTTCTGTGCTGTACCATTTTCCCTAAGAAGA
Source organism: Heterocephalus glaber (assembly GCF_053883595.1). Lineage (NCBI taxonomy): Eukaryota > Metazoa > Chordata > Mammalia > Rodentia > Bathyergidae > Heterocephalus > Heterocephalus glaber. Next base: position 20,484,641 of record NW_028258143.1, on the reverse strand, counting down.
AGTTTGCACACACTTAAGCTGGTCCTGTTTTTCACCTCCTCCTGGAGCTCACAGCAGCCTTTGACTTTCTTACCCTATCTTCCCCAGAACTGTGTACACACCCTGTGTCCATTTCCTTTTTTCATGTTCGCTCTTCAACTTGCTGCATTTCAGCTTTTTCTCCCACAACTTAACTGAAAAGGATCTTGCTAAGGATCTGTGTTAGGTGGATCTGGTGAACACACAGTGATCTCACCCCAGTGAGTTCTGTCTTGCCATACCCCATGGTCCCTTTTGGTCCTCCTCTTCCTCAACTATTGGCAGCTTTCCAGACAAGGGTTCTCTCTTTCTTCTGGAATGGTTCTCTTTCACAGCCATTCCACTTCCTTCTCTGTCCTCCCTCCCTCCTTCCCTCTCTCCATTTCTTCCCATAGTTGTATCATCTCAGGTTCTATTGCAGACTTTTTTTTCTCCTACTGCCTATCTTTTAAATGGCTGGGGTGGAGCTGGAGGGTTGTTTACCATGAGCTAGTTCTTTGTCTCCCTCTCCTCCCCACCACTCCTCATTCCCAAGGCTACAAATATCATTTGTATCTTAAAAACTCACCTGCAGATGTTTCCGTTGTCACCTCACTGAAGAGGACCTGACTCACGTCCACTGCCCATGTGCTGTCTTCATTCAGCAATTTTCCTGGCATCTCATAGTTAATGGAGCTCACAATTCCATCTCCATCTTCTCCAAGTAACTCCTTCCTCATGTTCATTCACCCAGTTGCTCATGCCAGATCTTGAGTTGACCTTGATTTTCCCTTTTTCCTTCTCCCTTAACTTTTATCTGAAATCTATCAGCAAGGCCCATGGATTCTGTGTTCAAAATGTAGCTGGAGTTCACCCACTTCTTTTCTACCACCCCAAACCAAGATCCTCCTAAGTGATGTGTCCTTGGTGACTGTCTTGTCATCAGTGTTAATTATGGCCTTTATGAGCATATTGCCTTCCATGTGGATGATGGTTTTACATCTCAAGGCCCAGTCAAGACTCAAGTCTGTCCTAAACTGCCTTTAGTAATCCAGGCAACATTCCTTCTACCAACATCTGTGGATAATCTGCTTGGTGCTGATCACCTTCTACCTCACAGAGCCCTGTGGCTTAGGATATATAGTTGGACAGTTAATCATACACTGGCTGGTCTGGGGCTCTGCCAACCCCCATAGCAATGAGCCCTCTTTATTCATCTGTTCTACAGCATCTTCACCCTGGGATGTCTGCCTCCTACTCACCAATAGTTAACCCAGCCCAGGGTCCCTCTTTGTCCAAAGCTGTCTCTGTCCCCTCCCCAGCACAGCTGACCATCCCTGCCAGTGGATCCTGCAGAGTCCCTGGACTGTCCTCCTGCCGGCAAATACGCCATCAAGCATTTATTTACCTTTCCATACCTTAACTCATTCATTCCTCTCAGAAGGTGCTTTTCTCAGCCCCACTGTGCACACATGGAGACTAAGGCCTGCAGAAGCCATTTGCTCAAGGTCACACAGAGAGGAAGTTGCAAAGCCAGGATGGGAAGCAGGCAGTGTAGTTTCTGGGGGATGTGGCTCTGGGCCACAGAGGGGAGAGACCTCAAGATCAAGAAACCATGAAGAATGTGGTGAAGAGCCAGCTGTGGCAGCTTCTGAGAGCCCCTGGTCTGGGTGGATAATTCCAGCTCTGCTATGTGGGTGGAGGACAATGGGCAAGCACCTTACACATGCAAAGCCTTTGTCTTCTCTTCTGTATGATGGGTGAACCATCACTAATTCACAGGGCAGTTGGAATAAATGAAAAAGCACATGCAAAGTGTCTGATGCATAGTAGATGCCCAGGAAATAAGGGTTTCTTCCTCCATCTTTGGTGAAGTTGGCTTTAGGCTAGGCCTCGTCATTCTTTCCAGATCTTCTACTCTGCCCTGGGAAATGAAAGAAGAGGAGCTACTCCTGGTGGAGTGAGGAAATGATCCAGAGTGACAAAAATGGATTAACTAACTTGCAAGAGCACAATGCCTGATAAAGGAATGCTCTTTACAAAGGCAGAGCTCCAGGGCTCTGCTTGGTTGGTCTAGAGATGTCGTACTTCTCCAGACCCTGAGAACAGCTCTGGAGGGTGCTGGAGCAGGAGCTGGCCCTTTAGGGAAAACGAGTCCAAGAGAAGGGAACAGCTTGTCAGAGTCACACAGCTACTCAGGGCAAGGTGGGAACCAGGAGCAGGGGCTGCCTGTTTTTTCCCCTTCCTTTCTCTTTCCTTCTTTCTCCTTCCTTTCTCTCTCCTACCCTGGAGCATGTTAGGCAAGCAACTCCACTACTGAGCTGCATCCCCAGCTCAAGAGATTTTCATTTTTGACCAGAAATCTTCTCAAGACCCAGAAGTCTCCTTTCGTGCCTTCATCCTCCTCTGCTGAAACGGAGATACACAATTCTGCTCTCCTTGGGAGCAAGTTTATTCCCGGCTTGGGCTCAGAATGGCTTAGGACTATTTTATAAAATAACTAAATCCACTCTAGGAGAAAATATCCAAGGGAATGTGTCCAGGCGTCTGCTTGGGAGCTGAGGACACCAAGATTAACTCCAAGTGCTGGTGTCAAACATTTGCATTTGGAAATGAGCTTTATACAGAGCAGAAGCACCAGCCTTCGTTTCAGTGAAAGCGAAGGTCTGAGGCGAATCGATTTTTGTAGTGAGGCTTTGGGCTTTTCAGAGTCCTCCCAAGAGTTGGTGGGGGTGTTCTGCGGAGGCCTACGCAACAGTTTGAAACCTCAGTCTATGAAAGACCGTCCAGGAAGTAGAGTTACTCAGTTTGAAGTAACTCCGGGAGCACTTCACAAGGTCCTTCCCTCCTGGAGACTGCGGGACTTGGTGTGTTCAGGTCTGGTCCTGTTTAGGAAGCCGGATAGATTAGGTGAAACCCATCAGGGGACGTTGCTGGCACCGGATTCTGAGTACCTTCGTGGCCTTGTGGGGTGCTTGTGCGCGCGGGGCCACTGCGCGCGTGGGTGCCCGTGCTTGCGGGGGCGCTGGGAGGCGCGTGAGTGTGGCCGCCGGTGGGTGTGTCTGTGGCGCCCGGGCTGGGGCTGCGCCCGCTGCGCCCGCTTGTGGCTCCCTGGAGTTGTCAGGAGGAACATCGCCTTTGCCGCCTCTCCCGAGGACGCAGCGGGATAGGAGGACAGGAGGCTGATGACATGAGGGCGCCGTCTCCCGAGTGATGGCAGCGAGCACTGCCTCGCCGCCTCCGCCGCTCAGCCCCGGACTCCTTACGTCAGGGTAGCTGGGTCCCCCCTCCGCGCGGGAGCCAGCGAGCGGCGGGAGAGCTGAGCAGAGCGCTCCGCAGAGCCGGGCGCCTCACGGTGCGCGGAGCCCTGCGAGCCGAGCCAGGAGGAGGCAGAGCCGCGGCGCCGGGCGCCCCACGCCTACCCGGTGCTCCTGGCCACCGCCGCCCGGACCCGTGGGGCACCGGGCTCGTCCTGTGCGCCCCTCGCCATGCTGGCCGAGGTCCGCAGCTTTCCGGAGAAGCCCCAGCGAGGTGGGCACCGGAGCCCAGGCCGGGGCGCGTCTCGCTGAAGTAGTTGGGTGGCCGGGGCAGGGGGTCGCCACGTCGGGGCTTCGGCCGGGACCCGCGGAGTTGGCCCCCGAGCGCGGGGAGCGGGGCCACCCGCGCCGCCCCACCATTACCTCCCCAGGAGGCAAGGAGGAGCTGGTGGCGGTCGCCTCCCGGCTGTGGCAGCGGCGGCGGCGCGCCTGCTTGGCGGCCGTCGGCGTGCTCCTGGCCATGGCGCTCGGGCTGCTCATCGCCCTGCCGCTGCTGCTGCAGGCGGCGCCTCCAGGCGCGGCGCACTACGAGATGATGGGCACCTGCCGCATGATCTGCGACCCGTACAACGCCGCACCCGGCGCGGGCCCCGCGGGCGCCAAGGCCCCGCCGCCGGGACCCAGCACCGCAGCCTTGGAAGTCATGCAGGACCTCAGCGCCAACCCTCCGCCTCCCTTCATCCAGGGACCCAAGGGCGACCAGGGGCGACCTGGCAAACCAGGGCCTCGGGGGCCCCCTGGAGAGCCGGGGCCACCTGGACCCAGGGGCCCCCCGGGGGAAAAGGGCGACTCGGGACGGCCGGGGCTGCCTGGGCTGCAGCTGACAACGGGCGCGGCCGGAGTCGGAGTGATGGGCGGCGGAACCGGGGCCGGTGGCGACTCGGAGGGCGAAGTGACCAGCGCGCTGAGCGCCGCCTTCAGCGGCCCCAAGATAGCCTTCTACGTGGGACTGAAGAGCCCTCACGAAGGCTACGAGGTGCTCAAGTTCGACGACGTGGTCACCAATCTCGGCAATCATTACGATCCCACCACGGGCAAGTTCAGCTGCCAGGTGCGCGGCATCTACTTCTTCACCTACCACATCCTCATGCGCGGCGGCGACGGCACCAGCATGTGGGCAGACCTCTGCAAGAATGGGCAGGTCAGTGGCCCCCTGTCCCACCCCTGCCGGGCCCCGCGGACCCTCTCCCGGCCAGTCAAGCCCCCCCCCCCATCAGCCCCTTTTCTCCCCACCAGCGGGCACCTGAGCAAAGCCCAGAGACTTTCGCCACCGTGCCAAAGCATCCCGCTTCTCTGCGCTCCCCGGCCGCCCCTACCCGAGCCTAGCGCGGGAGCTTGGGCCACGAGCGCCAGAGACCCTGCTCCCCAAACTGTGCTCCGAGGCTGCCAGCGTCTTCGCCGCGGCCCGATGGGCTCCTCGGAAACCGTTTTTCTTTAGGTCTCCGATTGCATATCTGTCTCCCTTTAACCCCCAGCCTCCTTTCCTCTCCACCCTGCATCCCTGGTTCACATTCTTCCATACTGGGCCAGTGTCCACGAATCCCCCTCTCTCCTTCCTTCCGGGACTCGCCCGGTGCGGAGGGGAGACTGCCAGGAAGGACTTAGCCAAGTTTGAGAGGACACGGAGCTGGGTGGGAGTGTCACCCTTTGAAGTCGCTGGGAGAAGGCCGGCCAGGGGGCGCGCCAGGAAGGGCCCAGCAAGGGCTCGAGAAAAGGCGACTGGGCTCACCCGCTCCCACGGTCTGTCCCCAGGTACGGGCCAGCGCCATCGCACAGGACGCCGACCAGAACTACGACTACGCGAGTAATAGCGTGGTGCTGCACCTAGATTCCGGGGACGAGGTGTACGTGAAGCTGGATGGCGGGAAGGCGCACGGAGGCAATAACAACAAGTACAGCACGTTCTCGGGCTTTCTTCTGTACCCGGATTAGGGGCGCAGAGGACGCAAGGTGGGGTGGCTTCAGGCTGCTCCTTTCCCTCTGGGGCAGGGCTCTTTGGCGAGGCCACTCTTTGCTTCATGACACTCCCTGACATCTCCGTTGGAAAAGACACATTCCTGCTGTTCCCCATGCCCCGCCCAGGCCTCAATGTGTTTGCATCTAACCAAGCTGCCTTGTCCCTGTGCCAGGCCTGGGGAGGGAGCGGGTATGCCCACGTGGCGAGCTGAGCGTGAACCCCAGCCCTCTGGGCAGCCCTAGTGGGCAGACTTTGCAAACCTGATTGGACTGGACAGGCTCTGCAGGCGCCTACTCTCTTCCAGGTCCCCTCCTCCTCCTCTCCTCCTCCTGCTCCCCCCCCCCCCCCCAGTATCCCAGGCCAAGGGGACCAGGCTCCAGCTCCCTGGGGCACCCTTGTTTGTGACCCTAAATATTTGTGCAGATTTTCCTGTCCATCAGCCAAGAATCCCACCCACAGCAGAATTCCAGCAAAGGGAAAATTCATCTTTCCACACTGCACTCCCTCCTGACTCAGACTCACAGCAATGCATTAAATTATGTTTTTAGACTATGGGCTCCTTCGTCTTTATCAGCATGGCCCCTAACCTGAAACTTCAGGCATCCACCATGGCATTAAAACCAGAACTGGGCCCTAGTAGCTCCATCCATTCCCTGATCTCCGGCCATTGCCATGTTCCCACTACCTGGGATGGGTAAAAAAATGTGGGGGGAGAGGGAGTGTGCATATCACCCTTTCTCCAAGGTCCACTGCTGAACTGCAGCCCTGAACTGGAGGGGCTGGGAGGGGGAGGTCAGGACAGAAGTGTTAGGTCTGCAGTCTCTGGCAGTTTGGCAACTTTGTCTTCCCGGAGTTGGGGAGGAGGGTACAGGGGAGGGGCCTCTGGGAAAGGTAGGGAAGAGGGGGCCTCTGCATAACAGAGGGCAGGGGGCTGGGGATTTAGCTCAGTGGTTCAGACGCCTGCCTGGAAAGCGCAAGGTCCCGAGTTCAAGGTCCTGAGTTCCATCCCCGGTACCAAAAAAAAAAAAAAACAAAAAAAACAGAGGGCAGGAGAAGCACTTGTCACTGGGGACCTGAGAGCTCTTAGACTCTGAGAGGGACATGCAAAGCCCCCAGCAGACCCTCCACTCCCAAGTATCACGTCTTCAGCACAGGCCCGTGTACTTGCATTCCAGCTAGGTCCATGGCTCTTGAAAGAATTGGTAAACTGAGGCAATTCTATGGATGAGCCAGGTCCCTGAATTCACCCAGAACTTTGTGGTGTGACAAACACCGTCCCCCAGGGAGGGACAGTGCCAGGGTCCTCCTTCTCATTGCATGGTGGTGTGGGGTTCCTGTTTGTTTTGCCCCTTCCCTTCAGCATCCTACACATGCCAGTTGGGAGACCTCACACAGCTTCAATATTTTTCCTTTTTTCTTTTCTGTTTTTGTTGGTAAAACATTGAGTTTTAACAAGCAGTAAATTATCTGCAAAGTAGCCACTAATTAAGTCATTCAAGCTGGGCTCCAATTTACCATCCTGCCTCAGCTTTCCAAAGTGCTAGGATTACATACAGGCATGCACCACCACCACTAGACACTGTCTTGAAATAAAAATAAAAATAAAAATAGACTCAGGATATACCTCAGTGGGAAGGCCTGGATTCAACCTGCAGTACCACACACACACACACACGCACAAGCCTGTTAGCAACTTGCACAGTACTGAGCTTATTTTGACTAGGTGTTTGAAAAGAAATATGCGTGAGCGAGTGCACAGAGATAACCTTGGAATGTATATCTGTGTAAAGCTGCATTCACACACACACACACACATACACATGCACATGCACACACTTGCACACTACTACCCCCGAGTTCAACAGAACCCCAATTCCCCACCCTACTCTGCCCTACTGATTGTGAAATCCAAACTGAGCTGAGTCCACCTGAGCCCAGGAACCAAGGCAGAATCACCCTGGCTACAGTTGCATTCGTATCAATTTCTGATGCCTTGTTGATTGTATCATCCAGAAATGCGATTAAAACCAAATGTCTGAGACCCAAATGAAGTCTAATTGCTATGGATCAGCAATTCCCAGCGGGCCCCTAATCCTTTTTGACTTATTCCTCCCCTTCCTCCGATGAGATGGAGCTTAGACACAAAGCCCTTGGTTTAAATTTCAGAAATTAAAATTGACATGCAGCGGTAGCTTTCCTGGGAATGGGAGGAATTTCTAAGGAGGTACCCAAGCCTAGCTTTATCCTCTGCATTAGGAAGCAATTTGTACTTCTAACAAAACCCCCGCCACTCCCCTTTGGCGGAAGGGCAGTGGAGACGCCTTGGCCTGGGTCTGGCTGTTCACAATACTTAGACAAATTTGAATCTGAGATTCCTCCATCTGTATTCCCTGGTGCAGCTGGGCTTCTTGCAATTCTAATGCCCGGGCTGCTGGGAGGTGCTGCCAGAGGTGTCAGCGGCTAAGAGGATGATGGATTGATGAGGCAGCAAGCAGAGACAGGGCTGGCAGGAGCGGACCAGCTCAGAAGCAGTCTGCGTCTACACTCTCTCCAGGTCCTGGGCAGGCCCCTTGCGGCCCAGAGGTCCATGACCTCATTATGTCTCTGGCTGACTCCCCAGAACAGGTAGGACAGCACCGGGAGACCAGGCCTTGCACCTTTGCTGCTGCTGTGGAGCCACCAGGCATGGGGTATATATGAAAAGCAAAAAATCCTTTGCTCCAGATTCTTATCCTTGTTGCTAGCTGTGTGGGGAATTATTATTGGTCATAATTGTAAAGTATTACTTTTGTGTCCTAGTTGCTTTTGAGTACCTTTTCCAATTGTATTCCTAGATTTGTATTATCATACTGGAATCATCCAGCAGTAGGAAAGGCGTTATTTTGAACATGTGGGAGCTGGGGAAGTTGGGACTCAGAGATATTCATGACTTGCTCAAGTTCACAGAGTGCATGAGGAGCTGAGCTGGGTTTGAACTCAGACTCCGAGTTACTCTCCTGCCTGACTACACGGATGGGGCACCCTGCCCCTAGCACCTCAGACACAGGCTACTTCTCGAAAGGACTTGGCTGCGCACTGTGGCTGTGGGGTCAGTGTTGATGGCCCTGTGGGATCCTAAGTCATGAACTCCACATGCTCAATTTGCACTTGTCTGTCTCCCCCAGCAACTTCCCATAACCACTCTCCTTTTGTCCCTTGGTAGTGTTGGGGAGGGATATGCTGCAGGTGGGGAGAGCTTAGCGGGAGTGGGCATTGGCACTTCTGACTGGGGGGGGCTTTCCTAATTCCAGTGTCAATATCTGTGTGACTAGTTATTTTCAACGCTGCCTGAGTGCATGAGATACACACCTGGCCCTGGAAATTCAAGCAGAGGTTATGCCTTCTGTTCTGTTTCTCTCCTATGTGAGCGGAGCTCTCCTGGGCACCCAAGACAAAAATCCTGGTGCCCTGTGCATGAGGCCATCATAACACCACATCAGACCACCCTGCACAGGCTGACTGCTCTAAACTCCCCTGATCATGTGGCCCTGTTAGTTAAACATTCTGTGAGCACTCATACCCAATATATATTTGACTTATGAATAATTTATCTGTACCATCATCAATCTATACTTTAAAATTTTTTCCATCTTTTTATATTTATATTCATCCAAGGATCTGCATAGTCAAGTTAGTATCTACATTCAAGCTAGCTGACCAAGTCTGGAAATAGGTCTCCCCTCCTTGAAATCAAAAGAAAAGAAGGTTAATTCATGTGTTTTCCTTCAATTTGCCATTTTCCCAGAATCTTAGGCATGGAAATCTGTTCTTTTATGAGTCACAGGTAAGCCTGTGCACTTTTAATTCTGAAATGCGTAGTTTCTAGCTATTTTGTAAGTATTAGTAATGCTTGATTTTTTTTCTCCTGCTTTTTTTTAGATTAAAAATAAATAAAGTTAAAATTCCAATATTTTCTTCTTATATCTGATCTTTGGAGACTGCTGTTGTCATTGGAGCAGCTCACAGAGTCAGGATGGGCCAGGCCAGTCAGGGTCACTCCTGGGGCCATGCTGGATATCAGGCAGAATGAAGTGAAGAATTTCCAAGGAATATTTTGGTTTCCTGTCCTTGCCACATTCTAATCCCCTTCAGTGAAGGAGAGCAGACACTCAAATGAGAGTGGATTGTAGCAGCAGTGGCAGTATGTAATACGAGCAGTTTTTAAAAATAAATTTTACCATAATAATTTTAGGAAGGCACATAGGTGCATAGAAGAATGTAATAGCATACATGGGCCTATAATCTCCCATCAACACTTACTGCATCCCCTCCAACCAGGCAGAGCTACAGTTTTTATCTGTTAATATCTTAAAATGTGTCAGGAATTGTGCTACAGCATAATTGTGTCCTTGCAACACCCCCATGACGTAGGAATTACTGTTAGTCCCACTTTACAAACTCAGGTCCAGAGACTGAAGTGACTTCCCCAAGATAATGCCCAGGACTGTGCCAAGGTCTGTGTGACTCCGAGCCCAAATTCTTTTGGGTATCTGGGGAGAATAGGGAAGTGAGACCTTAAAAAAGGAAACCACAATGAAGGTGCATTTCTATAAACCAACCCTCTGCAGGGGAAGCCAGGGGCAAAGGCTTTTACAGGACCCCTGAAAGTAAGCATTTGCTTTCCCTTACCACTGTAACCAGTTCATTTCTAGGACTCCTCTCTCTCCCCCTTCTTCTGTTCCATGCTTCAGTAATGGTGTTCCCTCTACCTAGAACTCTTTTCTCAGGTTAGCTCCCCCTCCTTCGGGACTCAGCTAGCACATCACTCCTAGTAACCCCTAGTCCCCACCCTGGTACTCCAGAGAGTTTCTTTCTGTCCTTCCAGAGGGCCCAGAAACCTTGAAATTCTCCACCATGATGCTCAACACACTTGTGGCATCCCTATGGATACAGGCCTGACAAGGGCAGACCCCATGTCCATGTGGGTCACCGACAAACATACACTGCCCCCAGCAGTTAGAGTGGCACTTGGCACAAAGCCAGTGCTCATAAGTATTTGTGGCATAGGTGGATGGATGGGTGGGTGGGTGGATGGGTGGAAGGGGGGTGGATGGGTGGATGGGTGGAAGGGTGGATGGATAGGGACATCCTAGCAGATTCCAAAATATTGATCTTGGAAAGATTTCTATACAGGTGTGTGATTTTATAGTGGGATAAAAGGTGGTCTCACCTAGCAAGCTGAATCACTGCTTTTAACCAAAGGATCCCCACCCACTGGGGCCCTGAGTTTGTAAGGTTTAAGTGAACAGTGAGGACCATGTGTAAAGGAGCATGTATTACAAACTGTGAGGTCCTGGCTACACCTTTAGCAATTACCAGACCTTCCGTGTGGCACAAACATACGACCCCCAGCATGCTGCAGCCTCAGGACTGTTCTAGGCTCCCTTTTCAGGATGCTGTCTGTATTCTGAGGCTGCTTGGGTAGTAGCTTCATTTCCAACCAAGCCCCTCACTCAGTGCATTTGCCATCAGGGTTCTTTTATCTCCTCCAAATGGAAAACATCTTTTGAAAAATCTTTGTCATAATATGCACTTACAAAAAGATGTAAACAGTATAGAGAAATATAAAGCAAAAAGTCAAAACTCCCTTCCCCCTATGTGATTTCCTTCCCCAGAGATAATTTCTATAATAGCATGGCTTGCATTCTTCTAGACTTTTCAAATGCACAGAGGCGTGGATTTGTCCACAGAGTGTAAAACTAAACACTGCTCCGTACCTGCTCTCTTCCCTTAATGATCAGTCGGAGCGACTGTGAGCAGTGATTCCTGCTGAGCCTCTTTCTTTCCCTGAGGTTCTGCTCTTATATGCTTGTACTTCCCACTGATAATGACCTTAATTGGTTAAACAAATCTCCCACCTCCAGACCCGGAAGCTGCAAGTTCCCCATTCCCTGGTCTAACAGAGCGATAGCCTCTGCTAACAGGATGCCTTTCACTTACAGTTTCTGCTCTACCTTATTTCCAAAGCAATACAGTATCTCTATCCAATTTACAGATTATCCTAGCACATCCCTTCTTTCTGCCTTGTGGTATGTTTTCTACAGCCATCCCTTCTCCTGGGACTGAGTTAGACAAAGAGATGCCTCTAGCCAGTAGGGTTTGCTGCTGTGGGCACAAGAGAAGAAAGGGGCCTCCCATGTGCATGGGAGTGTGGAGACCCTTTCTCTGGATGTACTGGGTTCTAGTACCTTGAGCCTTGGCTGCTGTGTTAGTTACTTTTCTCTCATTGCTGAGATAAATACCTGATACCCAAAGTTAAAGAGGAAAGGGTTTATTTAGCTCTCAGTTTGTAGAGGTTTTAGTCCATAATCAGCTGGCGCCAGGGCAGGGTAGCACACGGGAGGGGCATCTCAGAGGAGAAACAGTTCATGGCACCCACAGAGTAGCAAAAACAACAAGGGACCTTACAGTGTCTTTCTATTCCTTTTATCTTATTCAGACTACTTAGGGTGGGTAGGACTCACACCCTCAATCCCAGTGCCCTCGGGCCTGGCTCCACACACTCTAGATTCTGCCACCTAGAAAAAGCATGAGGCTTTGGGGGGACATCTAAAAACAATGTTTCCAACCTTGGGAAAGATTTGGTTTTGGAGGATAAAATCTGGTGGAGGCAGGGCAGCCCGAGCATTTCCTAGAGAGCGCACTACTCTTGTTTTTGACCTTTGGGCAACGGCTTGGCTGAGCTATGCTTCTTAATGGTGTGTGTCTGCTTGACCACAGGGATCTTTCTGGGAACTGGAATGAAGGCCTCTTCTTCCAAGTGGATGTGGTATTTTGAGGGTCACAGTTTACTGAACAAAAAGGAGGCAGAACTCAGCATCCCCTTAGCTCCTCGGCTGCAGGCCTGGTCTTGAAGCCTCAGATTAGGAGAATGTCCCCATCCCTCTCTCCCTTGTTCTGTGGTCCCTCTGTCCTCCCCCCTCACACTGCACCTGGGGCTGGGGAGGGCGAGACACTGCTCTGATATCTGATAACCCACCCTAGGCCAACGGGTAAGACTGACTCAGTCACCTGGATGCCAGGCGCACTGGGTGTCTGATGGGTACCCTGCAAGCAGCCTGAGCAGTGGGCAGCAGCTGAGTGCACGGAAATAGCCCAGCCCTTTAAAAGGAACCAGGTCACAACACAGGGTGGAAACAGGGACAAATGTGACTTTAACCATTTAAAATGGTTTGTATCGAGCTAAGTCCTTCATTTATGTTATCTTGCTTAATCTCACCTATGGAGGAAAGTGAGATTCAGCAAGTTAAATCTCTTACTAGATGTCTTCTCAGAAACTTGGGGAGAAGAATGAAACTAAGGCACAGAAAGGGCTAGTGATTTGCCCAAGATCACACAGCAAAGAAGTGCCCAAAGATTGAATGAAGTCCAGTTCTGACTTCAAAGCTTTTGGTTCTTGTAGTCCAAGAATATGCTAATCCTCTATTTGAAGCTTATCACCTAATCTTCCTGAGCCATGGTTTCTTTTTCTGTTAAATGCCACCTATTCCACAAAACTGGTGAGAGGACTGAATGAGCTAAGTGATGTCAATACTTTTGCTGGGAACTGTTCCCAAACAGTTGGCTGTCATCACCATTCAAACATTTATTTTGGAAAACAGTCACTTTCATATCAACACCACCTAGCTACTTTTCTGAGTTATTAATATTTAGTGGAACTTAACTATGGTCTTTGAACTTGGATTCAAATCTGCCTTTACCACAGACAAGCTCAGCAATACGTTAACAGGTTGTTAAGCTTCCTGAGACTCTCTGTCTGTAAGATGAGGCCGGTGCTCCTACACGTGGATAGTCGGGAGGATTCATGAGATGGCATAGCACACTAGGAGCACAGAATAAGTACTGAAACCTGGTGGTGGTGATGAAATGACTGTTAGGAATTGTTCTGTTCTCTCCTGAGTCAGGTGCCAGGGCCACCAGAATGAGGAGGGGGTGGATTTCAATGCTAACAGCTGGCATTTATGAACATGTCAGTGTGTCAGGAGCCACCAAGAACTTTTCCAAACATGTCCATAATCCTTTCAATAACCCCATGAGATTAAGATAATTGTGCCTGTTTCACAGAAGAGGAGAGGAGAGGAGAGACCATTTCCAGCGGTTGGTATATGTGTCAAAGCCAGAACTTGACCCAGTGTGCTTTCCACTCTTCATGCCGTGGCCGTGGTGAGCACTGCTCACGTGGATCCTAATGTGCAGTGTGTATGAATCCCGAGGTCACTGTGCAGATCTGGCGGGCTCCCTTGCTGACTCCCAGGTGAGTAAGCCCCTGTATAACTGGGCCTGGAGCCATGACTAAGTCTCAGGGCTCTGCCACATGACTATGCAAACTCCCATTGATGGCCAGGTCCACCACAGACTGATTTCAAATTGACACACACAGCTCAGTGGCTCAGGGCCTCTGGCCATGCATAGTAAGAACACCTGCTAATCCCACTAAAGCTCTAGGACTTGGGGTGGGGGGCTGGTCAGCACAGTCCATTGGAGCAGGGCATGCAGCCCAGGCTTAGGCCTCCTTCAAGACTTGCCCCACCTCCTCGGGATCAATATGACCCTTGCAAGTCTTTGGAAGGCTGGCTTCTTCTCTCCCCAGCTTCACAGTGGATACTTCAGAGACCCAGACCTGTTCAAGAGCACAGGGTCGAATGCAAGCAGCCTGTTGGCCTCTGGATTCTAAAAACAGCTTTGTCACCAGGTGTTGCATTCAAAACCTGCTTGCTAGGTGTCTGCCATGCACCCAGAGAAGTGGCAGGGGACATGGTCACTACTCCCTTGCAGTCCAGTGAGTAACTGGAAGCACAGTTACAGAGACCTAGATATAACCTAGACATAACATTTTAGTACTGCTTGATTTTTTTTGATGATCATTCGAAAAAAAATTTTTATTAGTCCATGTTTGCAGCACATAATGTTTCTATCTCTTGTGGGGGGTTGATACATGTCTGTAACGCATCTTAATTCCTTTTTCATCCCCTTTCCTTCCCTTCCCTCTCCACTCCCTCCATCTTGTGATCCTTTCTAAAGGGCATCGGCAGCTATTCTCTCCCTCTGCCCCCTTCTCTCATTGCTAACAACATGCAGCCCCTACACTTACCAGTGTATGAGATGATGGAGAGCTGTAGTGACCTCAGTGGTCACCAGCTGGGTTGGTTATAACATCCTTGTTACCAGTAGAGGAAACTGAAGCTAAGAACAATGAAACGATTGGTCCCAGCCAGTCCAGTCAGCTTCTAAGGGCTTCTGTGTCTCAAAGTGAGGGGTCTGAATGTGATAATATGACGGGGGAGGGAGAAAGCAGAGGGAGTCCTGTGCCTATTTCAGGCCATGTAGAGCAGATCACTTGCCTGCCAGGCTTCAGCTTTCCTATAACCTCCTGCAAATGCCAACCAGAGGACCCTTCCTCCCTCCCTCCGTCTAGCCATCCATTCACCCTTCCTTGCTTCCATCTATACTTCCGTCCTGTGTTAGTCAATTTTTCATCACTGTTACAAAATGCTTAAAAGGAGGGGAAATTTGTTCCCACTCACAGTTTCAGAAGTTTCAGTCTATGGTCATTTGTGCCTCTTGTTTTGGGCCTGTGGCCGCACAGGACCTCATGGTGGGTGCATGTGGCAGAGGAGGTCTGTGTACCTCATGGTGGCTGGGAAATGAAGGGAGCAAGAGGAGTTGCCGGGGTCCCAATATTCCTTTCAATTGGCCTAATGTCCTTCCACTGAGTGTTACCTACTAAAGGTCCCATAACTTTCCAGTAGTGCCGCATTGAAGACCAGCTATTAACAAATGGGGCTTCAGGTGGACATTCCAGGCCCAAACTAAGCAATCTATTCATCATCCACCCATTCATCTACCTTCCCCTCCCTCCATTATCTGTCCACCCTTATCCACTCAGCCATCCATTATCCATGCATTCAATATGGACCTGTGTCCCAGGCCCTGCGAAGGTGATGAAAATTGAGCCTACTCAGCCACTTGCTGAGAGAGATGGAAGTGCAACCCTTTCCCAGCTCTTCATAAGCAAGCAGGCCCAGCAGTCAGTGTGAGGGCCTCTCATAGGCCTGCTCCCAGGTGACTGGCATCCAAGAACACTAAGTTCCCTGCTGAGGCTGAACTGAGTCAAGCTCAAGATCTCCACAGGCAGCACAGGGGTGTGGGGATCTGGCCCCTTTCCTGTGCCATGTGCCATGTTTGAGCCCTAGTTGGCCCCCGGTCAGACCCTGCAACCTCTGCTTAGCTGTCCACCCAGCAGGGTCAGTCTCATCCTAGAGGGGACACCTTTTGGCTCCTGCACTGGTTACCACTCATGTTGGGACTTCTGGCTGCAGAAGGAGAAGGTTGGGCCTGGGTCATGCTCTGCTGTTGCGAGGTAGCTTACGAGAGCGGCTGTGTGAGGAAGAGAGGAACCTGACACACAGGAAGAGGCCAAGTTCAATGCTGAGCTCCAGGTCTAGATCGGAGAGCTGCTCTGCAGGCTGTGTGTTCGGGGAGCCGCCCTGCGGCCCACGGTCAGCTGCCTCCTTTCATGTTGCTGGGCTACTGGGGCTGCCAAACAAGGGGTCCCATGGTCTCAGCCTCCAAACAGCAAGGAATTGTTTCCACTGCATGAGAAGCCAGTGCTGGCAGCTGCTGGGGGCCAGGGTGTTCTGAATTAATTCTCCATTATTCCCATTCCAGAAAGTCCAGGGCAAAGGAATCCTGAACAACATCAAATCGTAGTCATCACTCTTTTGGCTCCTTGCTTGACAAACCTTCATGTCTCCCCACACTTACACAATCACCTCCAATTTCCAGACCTGGCAGATTAGCCTCTTATGATCTTCCCTTGCTACCCCTCGGCCCACTCTCCCTTCCCCTGACTCTGCAGTCACTTGGAGTTTCAGCCTCCTGACCACGAGGCTCCTTCCTGCCTCACTAGGGGCAAGGAGTAGGTGAGCTACCAAATTCAAGGGAGGAACCAAAATATTCACTAGGCAAGATAATTTTAATACAATATTTAAAACATCAAAATCCGTGTAATTCACAATAGACCTATTATCAACATTTTAATTAAAGATGCCACCAGTCAGAAAATCAAGTGCATCTTTTTCTTTTAGAATAATTTCTTTTCCTTTTTCTACCTTTAAAAAACCCCACTTTATTGTGGTACGATCTTGAGTCTCATTTTATCCCAGTTGGCACCATACTTTGAGAGGAGAAGAAAAACAAGAGTGGAAGAATGTGTGATTTGGTGGTGTTAACCTCGATAAAGAGTAATCTCCTTGTTACTAGTCATCTGCTGTTTGTCAAGCCCTTATTCAGCACCAGGTACCACACTGTACAGTCTACATTCACCATCTCATGTTTAGGTGTGATGATGCTTATTTCAGACTTGGACTCTGAAGAACAGAAAGGGTGAGTAGGTTATCTGGAGGCACACTGCTCTGACAGGTAAATGAGGTGGAATTAGAATGCAGGTCGGAGCCCAGCATCCATCCTCCTCCAGCATACCAGGAGCATCTTTCCAGGTAAGCATCTGTCTTTACCTTTCTCTCCATCCTAACAATGACGAAGACGCACAATAAGCAACATTTACAAAGTTCTTGCTATGAGGAAAGCACCTTCCAAGTTGCCCGTCACATTTAAACCTCCCCACCACTCAGAAATGATGTAGAAATGATCATCATTTTATATATGAGGAAACTGAGGCCCAGAGGTTAGGTAAGGAACTCTCCCGAGGTCCCAGGAGAGTAAGCAGTAGAACCAAGACCGGCAGCCCACATCCTCCTGGCAGAGCCAGACCGGGTTGTCCTGCTCCGTACTCCGGAGGGGGGGTACCAACCGTGCAGCCCTGCCCAGCTCCCAGGCAGCCAGCCAGCACCCCTCTTTTGCGCCTCTTGCAGCCACTAGCGCCTCCCACAGATGCCCCCTCCCATGTCGCTGCTGTGCTCCTCAGAAGCCGTCACCCTAGTGGAAACCTGCCAGGGGGACAATGAAGGCATTCAGGCACTGTTATTTATTTATTTCTCAATAAAGAAGCTTCATGAATAGATGGATATTTATTCACCTAATTCACTTTTGCAAATGCAGTGTCCTTCAAAGGATGATTTGTTTGCTGAGTGGGGCTGAGGCGGGAGGTTAAAAATAGCTCCCGGCGGTACCGTATTTCTCAGTAAATCACTGTTGAGAATTTAATAATAAAATTAGTCTTACATCAGGTACCAGATAAGGCTCCTCTGAGATGCAAATCGAATTCCGCTTCCTCCCCAGCATGGCCATTGGTGAGGTTGCACACCCACTAACCTCGGTCTTACGGGCACTGGATTCAGTCTTTCTCTGCTGGCCAATAGCAGGACCTCACACGCCTGTCTCGTTAAGGCAGTCATTTGTAATATTCAGTAAGTTGGAAATGAAGAGCCTGGGCTTTCTCCCAGGGCACAGCTGCCACCTACAGCAGCTGGGGGAAGATGCACACTGCTCCTGTCCAAGTCAGGGAAACCTGGACTGGCCTCAGATTCAGGGCAGAAGCAGTGTCCTCTAAAATGCTTTGGAAAAGTTCACGATCACCTGCTGTGCTCCAAGTCCAGCAGTGAGCTCCAGGGAAGTAGAGATGCCCTAGATGCCACCTCTAAGGAACTCAGGCCTGGTCTGTGGGAGGGACAGGGCATCATGGTCTGAACACAAGGAGACAAGCAGGTACAAGATCCTGGGAGCAGGGCAGGGGGAAGGTTACCATTCTGTCAAAGAAAAAAGCACACAATTCAGGAAGGCTCACCTCCCAAAGTGATACCTTCGCTGGCTTTTGCAGGATGAATAGAAGTTCTCCAGGCAGTCAAATAGGCATTAAGGGCAGAGGAGAAAGCATTTTGCAAATGCTTAAAAGCATAAGGGCAAATGAAATGGTATGTAGAAAGGTATGGAAGAATGAATATGGTGAATGAGAAATTTTAACTGGTTCTCTGTGGCCAAAGATTAGCAAGAGGGGGACTAAAAAATCTTGTGGGGGTCACATGGCCTTGAGTGAGCTGAGAGGGCCGAGCTGTTTGTCTGAGAGCATGAGGAATGAGTGAAGACTCGGAAGCAGGGGAGAGGAGGGGTCACAGGTCCATGTTGACCTCTCTTTCAGGACACCGTGTGAAGGAAGAGGGTGGGACGGTTCCCTTCTTCCCTGGGAGAGAGCAACCATTGCCTGTAGGGAAGGAGTGATGCAGGACACAGGCCAAGAACAACAGGGATGAAATGTAAGGCAAGAGCAGAAGAGGAAGGGCTATCTCAGGAAGGGCTGGTGGGTAGCGCTCCAGGGGGAATCTCAGGTCCTCCATAGGTATTCTACAAGCCTTGTCTTTGTATGACACATTCAGTTTACAAGAAATTCATACAGGGACAAGATAACTGGTTCCAGACTACAACCTTCTGAGGTTGGCAGGGCAAGCAGCTTGATTTCCATTTTACAGGTGAAGAAACCAAGGCTCAGAGAGGTGGAGTGGCCTGTCCAAGGTCATTCAGCTAGAAAATAGCAGAACTCCACATTCCTAGTCCAGGCTTTTTAGAGGCACAATTCTCCCTTCAGTGAGTTGGCGTGTCAGTCAGCTTTCTGTTCCTGTGACAGAATATCTGAGCTAAACATCTTATAAGGAGGAAAGGGTTATTTTAGCTCATGGTTTCTGAGGTTTCAGTCCATGGTTTGCCTAGTTGCCTTTAGGTCTGTGGCAAGGCAGCACATCATGGTGGCAGAAGTGTGTGGCAGAGGAAGCTGCTCACATCACAGCCAGGGTCCCATTATCTCCTTCAAGGGCACACTTCCAGGGACCGAACTTTCTCCTGCTGAGCCCCTTTCTAAAGTTTTCTCTGTCTCCCAAGAGTACCCTTCACACTGTATCCTGAAAGAGATGTCAACATGGATGTGTGATCCCTCCTCTCTCCTGTTTCTGACCCTTCACTTGTTCCCTGGAGACCACCCTTGAACACGTGGCCTTGGGGGGATTTCAGTTGGGGACTTCCCATGAGTCCCATATGAGGAATGGGAGACAGAAGGTCAGGGTGACTCGCTCCTCATCACACGGCTGAGTCAAGGTCTGAGTTTAGATGATTGTCTAGTTACCTACCTCCTCTTCCCACTCACTGTTTCCAAGTGTGCTGGTGCCCTGCTACTTTGTGCTAGTCACTCTCCTGCTCAGGCCACTGCCTTCCATCATTCTCTCTGGGATATTTTCCCAGGCTACCATCACAGCTTCACCCTGGTTTGGTCCAGGTATCTACAGAAATGGTCAGAAAGGCCTCCCTCCCCGCCCTTCTCCACAGCACATCCAGGCACTCCAGGCCGTCTCTGTGCTTGGGCTCCTGAGCTACCATGCTGCTCTTTCCTTGCTTGCTCAATGTCTGGCCTCCCTGCTAGGGGCTAAGGCCCTGGGCAGAGGGTGGGGTGGAGGGTGGGGGGGTGTCACTTTGTTTGGCATTTTATTTCCCCTCTGGTTGTAGAGGAGGTGCTACATCCATGCTTATGGAGGGAATATGTGCTGGAGGTGCTGTGCTAGGATAAAAGACAAGCTGCCTCTGCTCAGAGATGCTCCCAGTACACTGGAGATGCAGGCTGTGGGCCCTCACTGTGGGTCCATGTGACCAGGGACACACTGACGTGCATAAGCACTTTACTCATAGATAGAGAACAGATTGGAGTGCTTTTGACTACAGCAGCAGTTGAAGGTAAAGGAAGGGAACTGTGTGGCCAACTTGGGCTCTGACAGACTCACTCCCACACAGTGTGCTCTGATGCATTTCATCTCCGTTTGATATTTTTAAATAGTTTTTGGTGCTAGGAATGAAATCCAGGGCCTCATCCATACTAGACCAGCAATCTCCCACTGAGGCACAGCCCCAGCTCTTAGATGGATCTTAGGATGAATATGAATCCCAAAAAAATCTGGAGACTGGGCCTAACAAACACCAGAAGACCAGCCTTCACTAGAGGTACTCTATGAATTTTGCTCATGTACACAGCTCTGGATCTCAGTTTACCCAACCATAAAGTGGGTGGAAAATTCCCAGTTTCACTTAGCTCATAAAACTCTGATGTCCCCGAGGCTCTTTTGAGCAGAAGTCAGTCTGGAATTTCTGTTCCCTGCTTTATCTGTATCTTTGTCACTCACCAATGTCTTTGGTTCTATGTGAGAATTGGAGGTGCTAGAATCCTCCTTGTCTCTCTGAGAGTGGCTGAGACCAGAGCTTGAAGTCCCCTTTTATCCCTCAAAACCCACAATGGAGGGACAAAGGAACCATCCCAGGAGCAGGCAGATTGGTAGCCCTGAGAGCTGGCTCTGGTAGAGGTAGTTAGATGATGGGTACTTTTAATTCTGTAATAAAAGGGCTTTTAAGAAAAATACAGAACTGCTTAGAGGAAAGTTAAGGGGAAAGAAAGGAGGGCAATGGAATTGTTCATACTCCATCAGTGCCTAAGAAGAGCCCGTTTCAATGACACGCTCTTCCAGGTAGCAGGATGGCGGAGGAGGGGTGGGGTTCCAGCCTGGGTGGCAGGACATGGTCTCTCCTCCCTCAAGGCAGAAACCTCCATTTCCTCTGCCTTCCCAGCCCCATTCAGCAGTTTAAGGGCCATGTTCAAAATAAATGCCTGGATCCCCCTCCCTGGGGTGGATGGCCAGCCACCCCTACTCCCAAGCTAAGATACTTATGTGTTTTATTTAAATACATAAGTATTGAAACGCTTTCATATTGGATAATAAACAACCACCAACCAGAGCCACCTCCACTGCCCCAGCTTCTCCCCTAGGCCTGCTGGACCCTCTAGTGTGGTGGCAACCAAAGAGCTACCCATTGGCACAGCTGGGCCTTGAGGACCCAGTTTTAGCTCTGAGTGTCTTCTGGTGGCACAGTGTCAATGACCACTGGCCTGGTTATTGAATATTGCCCTCTTCCCAATGCCTCATTCATATCCACAGTCTGCTCCTCCTCCTCGGAGCATGCCAGTAGCTGCCGTTCACAGATGCCCATGGAAATGCTGTGGACACCTCCATCCCATGCCTCAGATGCATCAGTCCAAGGCTCCATGACCCAGGCACTGTGCTCAGGCAGAATCCCCTCAGTGCCTAATATGACGCACCATGGTTGGTGAATAATACTCCTGCCCCTGAATGTCCATATCCTATCCCTGGAAATCAAGAACCTGTAAATGTTACTTTATATGGAAAAAGGGACTTTGCAGGTGTGACTAAGTTAAGGACTCTGAGATGAGGAGATGACCCCGGATTATGTGGGTGGGTCCACTGCATCACCAGTGTCCTCATAAAGGGGCAGAAGGAGACTTGATGCAGAAGAGGGGGCAGCCCTGTGCCTCCAGTGGAGATCAGGGGGGAATGGTGCATGCTGAGGTGTGAAGCCCGCCCACGTGACTCACTTCTGACTTCTGGCCTCCAGACCTGTAAGAGAACGAATTTCTGTTGTTTAAGGCCACTATGTAGGTGGTGAATTCTTACAGCAGCAATAGAAAAGAGTACACACACCCAACTCATCTTGCCCATCTGGTAAGTCCTGGTGGATTATGATGCTGTCTACAAAGCCGCTCAGCACTGTGGCCACGACCTCTTGGAAATGGAAACACAAAACCCGTCTTTTTCTTCCCACCCTTTCACTTTGGTTCAGGATGCATCTGGGGCCTCCAATTACTTCTGTGGGAAAGGTCTGAGACCTGGCTAGCACGCAGGTCCTTGGGGCTGTGCCTGCCCACCTCTCAGTCCTCTCTACATGCCCCTCCCAGTAGCACCCCAGTGGTGCCTGATATATGAGTCACTGTGGCTGAGTCACTCACTGTGACAGTCACACCAAGCCAGCAATATTTTCATTTTCCTCACTCTTGTGCTACATTCAAACTCCTCAGTGCCTTTGGTTCAAGAAAGTTAGGATTTCCTGGAAAATATCACCCTCTTCCTGTGGTCACTCTCTGCTTGTCCTTCAAGCCAACCCAGGGACCCTTGTCCAGGGAGCCTCCCCTGATGGCCCCTTGTGTTGTGCTCAACCTTTAGGGCTGGCTGGTCACACTGTGACCCCTAGAGACAGAGCCCCCTGATGTTGAGCAGCAGTGAAGCCCAGTGGGTGTGACTGCCCTTCACCTGTCCTTTGCAGCCACTCTGGCTCGGGCAGGCACCTCTGGCCCTAGGAGGAGATGGTCACAGGCTGGGCTGAAACTTAGGCTTCATACTGAATGCATCAAAGCCAGGTGGCTTCTGTCCAGAGCAGAAGAGCAGGCATGGAGCTGAAGGTGTGTCTGCCTCCCTGGGGACCCCGGACAGAAAGAAGAGGCGGCTGCCATGTCCAGCCTTCTCCCTGGGAACATGGACACTTGTGTTACAACCAGAATGAGACACGTTTCTCATCTTGCCTTTTTCTTCCACAGTCTCAGAATTTTTCCAAGTATTGGGCTTTCTGCTGCTAATACATAGAAATAAATGGGAGGTAGGTGTTTCTTTTATTTTTCTTTACTAGAAATGCTTTTGTGATTTTTTTTTTTTTTTTTTGCCTCATAAAAGTCCTCCATGCTTGCTGGAGGAAATTCAGGCCCTGTGGAATCATAGTGTTTTGGGCAGAAAGGGGCCAGCCCTCTCAGTTTCATCCTGTGTGGGTGGCTGGCCTCCCACTGTCCACTCCCTATGACACCTGACTGCGGCAACCTTTGATGACCTCAGCCCCCTGGGCCTTCCGTGTGAACCCTCACATCTCGCTCTTTCTCTCCATCCCCACAGCAGCTGGCCTCTGCCAGGCCCCCGTTCTCCCTTACTCAAGCAGTAGCTCCCACTTTCCTTCTCCCTGCCTTTTCCCCTGCGGACCTATCTGGCTCACAGCTCCACAGACATCATCCTAAATCTCCCCCTTGATGACGGCCCTTTTCCCTTCCATGGCACACATCACCTGCGTCATAAAGGCACATTCACCAACCCCATCTCCTGCGTGGGAATCCTTGTCCCCACTGGCCAGGGCCGTCTCATTATCTGCCAGGCCTGACCTTCTGTAACCAGACCTGGCTTCACTTGGATGGTGGCTGCTTCTAAGCTTTACTTTCCTGGGTGCCTTTTGGATTTAAGAAACAATGTTCACCCACATGGAGTGAGAAGGGGAGGCCATCCCACAGCTAGGAAACTGGAGGGCTTGGGGAGGGGCTGGGGAAGGAGAAGGGCCTGGGATGGTGAAGTTTCCCCCAAACGCCTGATAATATGTACAAGTCAAGGCCCTGGGATTTAGCTCAGTGGTTCCGCCGCCTGCCTCACAAGCTCAAGGACCCGAGTTTGATCCCTGGTACCAAAAAAAAATAAAATAAAATAAAAAGAGGGAGAGAGCAGCAAAAAAATAATGGGATCATTGGGGAGGAGAAAGCCAGCCTATGAGGCTGCCAGGGGCCCAGGGAGGATTGATGCTTTCATCCTCAATCCCTGGGGAAGAAGCAGCAGAGAGGGGAGCAGGGCTAGGAGGGGCACTCCTGGAAAGCACCCACCTGTAGCCTGCTGAATGCCCCTCTATCAGCCTGCTTGATTTGTGCAGCCATGTCCTAGGCCAACCGAGCCATTCTGTTAGCAGTACTGAGACCCTGCTGTAGGCCCTAACCCGTTCTAGCACAGTGGGCTATGGAGAGGGGGCAGAGAAAAGAACTCACAGCATGTGAGCATTTGGCATTTACCAGGCAAGGTGCTAAGCACGTTACACATATTGTGTCACTCCAAAGGACACCATGAGGTGACTATTATCATCTCCATTTTACAGATGAACAGATTGTGGGACAGCAAGGTTGGGACTTGTCCAAGGTCCCAAAGGGAATAAGGGCAGAGTCAGAGTACAAGCCACGTCTTCCTTTCTCCATACCCCAGGAAGGCACGGGCTGAGGCCCCAGGGTCTGATGAAGCTGAGGGTGGATGAAAACTCTCTCCCAGGTTGTGTCTGTCCCCTCCAGACCACCAGACAACACTGTGAGCTAGGGAGAGGAGTGGGTCTGGAACTTGTACCCGAGATTTGGAAGACACTGGAAGTTTGGCTGAGGACCATGGAGAAACTGCTTTGGTCAAGGGTTTCAGGGTGGTGAGGGGGCAATCTCGTTGATTTTTTAGGAGGCCCTGTTGCTGCCTTTCTCACCTCAGGGCTGGGGACAAGGAATAGGGGATACTGATTTAGCCCATGGATGGTGGCCTCTAGCCCCATGACCCCTGTGAAAGGAAGGTCTGGGCCTGGGCTGAAGGGCCTGCCAAGCTCTGACACCTGAGGTCTTGGGATTCTGAGGCAGCCAGGGTCACAGAGCACAGCTAGAGACACATCTGTCAGGTTCCCTGCTGCTCCCACAAGAACTAGATGGCATCAGCATACAATAGGTGCCCGTGGGGAGCATGAGTATGAAAATAATGAATGAATGTGGGCACACCCTCCGCTGGAGCTTCCCCATCTGGACAGGAAGTGAGAGGCTGGGAAAAGCCATGTGCTGTACCCAGTAGCCCATCCAGAGGGACATGGCCAGTGCTAAGATGGGCGGATAGAAAGAGAGAGGAGCTGTTTCTCCTCTAAGCCTTAATCCTATAAATCCATATAGGAAGATCTTAATTACTTGGATTTGAGTGGTTTTATTTTTTAATTAAAGTCATCAAGTAAACATTCTGAAATGAGTACCCTCATTAGGAGTAGGCATCACAAGTAAAAGCTCCTCAAGGTGTTGAACAGATTAAGTGCTCACCCTCCCCTTCTCTTATGGGCTCCAAGCCCTGACAGGAGGGACAGGAGCCCGAGGCCCCTGGTGTCTCTGCTCAGGTCACCAACTTCCCACCAACAGAGCCCTCCAAGGTCCAATCAGCAGTCCTCCTCTCAGATCATCAGCAGGGACCAGGAACCATGGAGCCCATGGAGGTCTATGCACACAGTAGGTGTTCAGCTGGTGCCTGTTGAGCTGGAGTTCAGGTGGAGAGAGGCAACAGGCTTGGAACTTGGGGTAAGAGCTGTGGTCTAGGCCTGGAGCCCTTGACCTTGATTGTGGGATCCCGATCCAGAAAACAGGGCTCTGGGAAGGGCTCTGGCTTCTCCCATTCCCAAGGATGGAGCTCTGAGGGAGGGTGATGGGAGAAGGGAGTGAAATTCCAGTCTGGGCCACTCTGGGTGGTCTTTGGTCATGATACAGTCCGTGCTGGGTGAATCCTAGCCAGAAAGCCAGCGGTGTTGTGTAGCTCCATACAGGAACAGAGATGACATCAGGAGGGTCCAGGAGGCCCTTGGCTCCCTCTGAAGAAGATGTTGATCTTCTTGGAAACTGAGATGTGATAGAGATGGGCTCTTCCATCAGTGCTGTGGACTAAATTGCATTCCCCCTCAAGACTCCTGAATTCCTCAACCTGCCAAGGTGGGCATCTGCAGACTCTTCCTTGGGACCACAGGGCACCAGCTTTGCCCAGAGGTGGGCATCTTAGTGTGGTTGTAGGACTGGCTGGGAAGAGGGCAAAGTGAACAGAGATATATCTGAATGGTCCCAGGGTTCATGCCAGTATATGAATAGCACAAGACCAGAATTCTTTTTTTCCTGAGAGATAATCTGAAAAAATTTACATTAATGCAACATGTCATCTTTTCCGGGAGCCATCTTTGAGATCAGAAGCCTTGGCTGGGCACCCGCTTAGCACTGTGAGGGCAATTAAGCATCATGTCAGGAGTTGAGATGATGTTACTAGGCAAGCAGAGACTCCAGATTTGGCCTGATGAAGGAATTTGAGCCTGGGAGCGGGGTGGGGGGTGGGGCTCTGCCTGCTTCCAGGTTGTCTGGTGGTATGCAGACTTCCCTCGGTAGTCTGCAGGCTGGGCTCAGGTGTCAAGTTTGGAATTTGTTTGCTGTGTGACTTGGACTAAACACTTGCCCTCTCTGAGCCCAATCTCTTTACCTACAAGGGAACTGGATGTCTCTTAGGTACCTTCAAAGGTACGCTTTCTCCAAATCACTAATATCTAATATGATTAAGCTATACAGAAATTTGTAGCACACTTTTTCTTAAATTATGTTTTTGAAGTGGTATCTCTATTCACCACACATGTTCATGACCAATTATTAGTTGTTCTTTGGGGAAGATTTGAGACTTTGTTCTTATTCCTTTAATTGTCCCATTGACAGC
The DNA here is from genome assembly GCF_053883595.1 of Heterocephalus glaber. Classification (NCBI taxonomy): domain Eukaryota; kingdom Metazoa; phylum Chordata; class Mammalia; order Rodentia; family Bathyergidae; genus Heterocephalus; species Heterocephalus glaber. The sequence continues at coordinate 20,458,227 of NW_028258143.1, read as the reverse complement.
TGAGTTCCCTCCCTGGAGAGGGACAGGTGTATCCTTCTAGACTGTGTGCATGGACCAGTTAAGAGTCACAGCAGCAACCAGAGTAATCTTCACAAAGACACTGTGGCTCTGGCCCCAGACAACACTGGTTTAAATTTAAGTCCCTCTCCTGAAGTGCTGTGTGGTGGTGGGAAGGATGCAAAACATCCCGAGCCTCTGTCTCCTTGTGTGTAAGACAGGACAACTATCAGCTGCCTCCTGGCATTGGGAGGGGAGTAAACCAAGTGGCCAGCAGTGCCTGTCTGCGAGAGGATGGTGGACGGCACCCTGGATGGACAGGTGGCAGCTCTTACCTTGCTGATCACCACTGCCCTCCATGACTAATCAGTCATCCCTGGTCTGCTAGTCTTGTCCTCCCAGAGTCTCAGGTCCATCTCCAGTGTGGGAATGGTGCCCTGGCTGCTTGCAGCCTCTGTGGTGCCCAGTGCTCTGGCAGGCAGGAAGGGTTCATTTGTCCTTTGTCTTTGGGCAGGCACAGGGGCTCCCTCAATGCCACCTAGCAGAGTCCTCAGTCTCATCATTCCTAACCCTGGGGTCCTTCTTCCACTGCTGTGGCTGCCGGCTTTGTGCTGACAGGTCCTGTCCATCCCACTGCTATGGGTACACAGTACGTCTTTGGAAGGACGTAGGAGATGAGGACTAAGAACCTCAGTTTAAAACCAGTTAACAATTGATGGGTGACCATTTGTACTTTTTCTCTATTTTCCTTTTAGTCATTTTTTTTAATGGAGGTAATGGCTTGGCAATATAAACGATTCAAACAAATGTATACAGAAAGGAAGCTGCAAAACCTCTTTACCTTCCAGTCTATTCTTAGCCCTAGAGGTGACTATGGTTAATAAATATGGCTTTCATTTTTGCCAAGCTTTCTAAAATCTATATACAAACTATCTACAAAACATACATAAACTGGCATATATAAAAGTTTTCTAAAAATGTTAGCAAGGTCATTTTCTAAAATCTAGCTTAGTTTTTCACTTCAAATATTCCTCATGCCACACTAACACTTTTAAAAGTCAATCACATTTTCAAATGGTCATCTGGTAAAATCGATGTCTTATGGTCTCCAGTCGTGTGAGTTTTAGCACATGTATAGATCTGTGTGACCACCACTACCCTCACAATCAGGACACAGCAGTTGCCTGATGCTGGGCAGCTTGCTCTTTGTCCATTTTGGCCTCCTCAGGGAGAAACTAGAGAAACTGACATCATCATTTTGGGAGACTTCTCTGAGTCTCAAATGCCGAGTCAGCCTGTTCTAGGGGACAGAAGCCCAGGTGGGGTCAGGCCTGGCTTAAATGCCACATACAAGCTGAGAGACACGGGCAGACATCTGAGTCCATGAGCCTGTGGGTTTTCTTCTGGAAATGATCAGGGCACTGTGAACCTTGAGGACAACACATACCACCCGCCAGGGCTTAGCAGAGCCACTGGTGTATCAGAGGTACTCGACATAGGGCAGACACATTGCAAAGTATGAGCGATCTCGGGCACCACAAGTACACACACACCTGGACTCTGTGAAGGTAGCTGGGGCTCATCCTGAAGTCTGTGTCTCATAGATGCTGCAGGTCCTAAGAGGAGATGCCTGGCCAGTGGACCTTGCACTTGGCCAAGAGGCCAAGGCTGAGGGAACCTGGAGCCAAGGACCCAGATGAAGATACCTTGGGGTCCTTCCTGGGCCTCCTTTAGGCCTTTGTCCAGCAACATTGCGGGGCTCAGAGTCAGAGTATGAGGTAGCCGGGACTTAGCCAACAGCTCCTGCCCTGGCCGGGTCCTCTAGCTTTGGGGCAACATGGCAGGAGTGGCCTCTTAAATATTGAATCGGTCCTCCCCAGCCCACTCCTGCCTGATTTGACTAAGGTCCCAGGCTTTAAGTTTGTTTAATAACCTCCTGACACTAAACAAACAACCTTTCAAAAGGAGTAATTTGTGTGGCAGAAAGAAAACAAATAAGTCACAAGGACACCAACTGCAGCAGGGGCCAGGCTGATTACATTCTGAGGGCCACCTAAGTCTGACACTGAGCAAAAGCATATAGATCTTGGCTCCTCTCCACTCCGGGAAGACTTCAAAAAACACGGGCAAGGCAAACTTTGCATTAGGCCTCTGGTGAGGGTGCATCATTAGGATTCTGGGGGCATATTAAATGCCATCTAGTTGCTAACACGATGCATCATTTTCTGTTAAATAATTGATCACGGTGCAGAGATTGTGTTTGTGGAGTTTTAAAAAGTGATTAGAACAGGGAACATTTCTGGGAGGCAAGTTGCATCTGTAACCTGCGGCCAGTTACACGAACACCTTCCCAGGGGGCCTGAGGGCATAGGGGATTCTGGTCACATCAGAGGTGGGATACAGTCCCAGAGTGCTGACACAGCAGGAGAAGGGTGACAGCAGGCGTGAGGGTGGCCTGATATAAGGCTGACTAGGGTCGGGGTGGTAGCAGAGCTCCTGTGATGGCCTGAGAGACCCTGCCAGCCTCCAGTCCTGTGGAGGGCATTTCAGGAAGTCAACCTGTCTGACCAGAGAGAAAAGGAAAGCTACGGGCCTCCAGTGACCTCATGTCCAGGTTCATCCCTGGGGTAGAGTGCATTATCCCCTGTCTTGGTTTTCTTTCCTTTTTCTGCCCTACTTTTAAGGAGAGATGATCTCTTTCTCTTTCCCTTCTGACTGTAAGGATACAGGCCAGGTTTAAGATGTGTGTGAAAAGACACATACCCTGGTCTTGAGGGGTACAAAGCTGTTCAGAACCTGTCAAGTTGACAGGGTAAAGATTTCAGGTACAGAACGTAGCTGTATTGGGGAGAGGGAGGTGGTGAGGGGGTGGGCCATTAAATAGCCAGAAAGAGAACAGATCTGATATGCAATAGGAGGGGGAGTAACGTTTCTGGGATAAATGATAGTCCTGAACAGGGAGCCCAAGCTTGCATACTGCAGACCTGCTGGAAGCCCTTGAGAAAACCCCTGAGCCTCATTTTCCCCGTCTGAAAAGTACACAACTACGTGTGTGTGTGTGTGTGTGTGTGTGTGCGCACTCATATGATCATTTCTAGGGATCCCTCTGACCCTGATATTCTGGGCTTCATATCCCTGTTCTCATCCCTGGCTGTGTGTCAGAATCTCCTGAAGACCTTTAAAAATATATACACTGGGGGCCAATCCTCAGAGTATCCAATTCAATTGGCAGGGGGCAAGGCCCAGACATCTATCCTCCTAAGGTCAGCCCAGCCATCATGATGTGCAGCCAGGGGCAAGACCCCGGGCCTTGGGAGGGAAGAGGGTGGTGACTGAAAGCCAGAAGAGCCCTGGGTCTGCTTGCCCTGGCCACAGGAGTAGATCCCCAACTCTGGGGCAAGAAAAGAAGGATTGGCAAGGCCGAGATGGAGTCCCGGCTGCTAGAGCACTGGGTAGACAAAAACACTGTGCTGCAGGAGAAGCCACAGCTGGAGAGCCAGCCAGCTGCCCAGGAGGACGAAGGGTGCAGGAGCAGGCTTCAGAGCTCTGCATGGGAGAATCTTCCTGCCCAGAGACTGGGTCAGGGCAGTGGGAGGAAACATTCCCTTGTCTCGCTGACTGCCCCTTCTTAGGACAGATCTTTCTCCTAGTGGCACAGAGCATATGCAGAGGGTTCTGCCATGGTTGTCAGCCAGGAATTCGCTCCTGACCCCACTCCTTCTTTTCTTAGTGACCTCTCCTGACCCCCACGCTGCCCAGATTGCTCACCCATGGGCTCCAAATACTTCTGCACACATATTCAGAGTGGGTTAGGTGGCCATAGGTCTCCTCTCCAGGAGCTGGAGAGCTCCCTGAGGGCCCAGATGGTTCTCCCCACTTTCTGGTATAAAAAGTGTCAGGTGCTCGTTAGTGAACCTGTCAGTTCACCAAGGTTCACGTCTCACTGTTCTGGCCCCCTCCCCCTGCTATTCACCGGGCCAGGGCCCCTTTCCTACTGCTGATCCCTCTTTTTCTCACCTGAGAACAGCAAGTCTGTGTCTCTGTGGGGCAGCCAGAGATGATCACCAGCAGTTCCATTATACAGATGGGATAATTGAGGCTCAAGGATGACTTGACCTGGCCAAGGATGTTTAGCCAGTAAGTTGGAAATCAGCAGCAGAACCCACAGCCCTTAAATCTGGGTCTGAAATAGCCTGCAACTACAAAGACCTAAATCATGGGGACCCTCCCAAATCTCTAATCAAAGGAGAAAAGTAATTTCTGTTAGGAGACAGGTACCTATTTTGGAACCCCTCCTGTCCACATGACTCAACGGACTCCTTCCCTGCTGTCATTTGGATGTTTCTGGGCTTTGTAGATGTTCCCATTGGGGTCAGAGCCCATACTCAAGGTAAACTGTGGTGTATGCTGCTGGCTATTTTCAGCTGCCACCCCAGTATGTCCTCATAGGGCAGGGTGTTTCATTCGATCAAACACCAGGCATGCTGAGCTCTGTAGGGTGACTGGGAAAATTATCCTCTGAGTTTGTTCAGTTTGAGATGCAGGATTTAGGACTGGCAGAAGGGAGAATGAGCCTCCTCTCCTTTCCTCTGCTAAAGAAAAAGATCATTCTGACACTACTTGAAATGGTCAGGAAGGCTGTATTTAGGGCTGTTTGGAGAAGTGTCAATGTTATTGCCCTAGGGGAGAGAGGTGGGGCTCAAGTCTGAATACAGCAATGGCAAGCGGGGACTATGGCCAGTGGGACAAGAAAAGGTATCAGTGGATGGAATAATCACTGAAAGGGGACCTCAAGCATAAGAGGGTTCTTGCTAAATAGACTTGGCAGGATTTTTGCTGAAGAGAGGCAAGAGTGGGGTGGGGATTTAGCTCAGTGGCACCGAACCTGCCTCTTAAGTGCAAGGTCTCAAGTAAGGGTGGTCAGCTGCAAGGGTACAAGCAGGATTTATTCTTTCTACAACTGGACAAGACCGGCCAAAAAAATACAGCCCAAGGAGGGTGCCTAGTCAAAAAAGGGCTCAGAGTTACCTGGAGAGTTTTTGTCATCTCTTGTCTGCCCACAGGAGCTGAAGTGGTTGAATCTGGTTTCTTCATGCTCTTCTAGAAACTTCCTCAAAGACAGTGTGGTCCAGTTTAGCATTTCTCAACTTTAGTGAGCACCAGAATCCCTGGGGACGTGCTGAAACACAGATTCTGGGCCCCACTTCCAGAGTCCTGATGTAGCGGACCTCACTCTGAGAATCGTTGGTCTAGTCCTCCTCCCACCTCAGTTTCCTGCCTCATTGGAGGGGCTTCCTGGAAGGACAGGCATCAACTGTGGCTTTAGACATAGAAACCTGCTGTTTATTTAATTTTCTTTGGCAAATTTCTTACCCTCTCTGAACCACGATTCCTTAAAATGCAGGAAAGCAATGCCTACCTCGTAAGTCCCAGGTAAAATGGATAACAGGGCAACAAAACATTTGCAAATCCTCTGGTGCAGGCAGCAACCCAAAAGATTCGTTTTCTGGGAGGGGAGTTGCTGCACGAGTGGAGAGAACAGAAGCCATCCAGTCCACCCTCACTCATGGGGGCAAAAGGGGAGGTGAGGCCTGGAGGAGCTAAGACAGGCAGAGCTGGGACTAACTGGGCACCTCTGTGTGAGGAAACATCCCTGGGACCTGCAGTTCCCAGCCCCTTCCTCCTTGCAGGCTGTCACTCACCAAGACACTGACAGGTGGCCCCTCCTCCTGCCTCCCTCACCTTCTCCTCTACAGGCTTCTTCTGGGGCTGGGAGTAGGGGTTGCTGGGCTCACCCCTCCCTGCAGGTGGACTCAGGGCTGGACAGAGAAGCACTGCCAGCCACTTGCCACCGGCCACCTACAGCCCCTGCATACACCACTGCCCGCTCCCCATGGCTGCATTTCCCATTGGGGAGACACCCAGGCCTTCTCCTTGTGTCACCCTATACTCCACCACGTGGAGTAGCCCTGGGATGTCCAGGCCCACAGTGCTAACCTCAGGGCTACCGAGAATCCTATGTCTTTATTTCCCATAATTTCCCATCAAGCCCTGGCCTCAAGTTGGTTCTGGTCCCTTAAAAGGGGAGCTATCCTGTGTCTCCTAACCTCAGTTCACTCATCTGCGAAATGCGAGCCCCTCCCTTTCAAGGAGTGCCCACCTATTTTTCCTCAGAAATCCCATCCCCACGTGGTCCACAGGACCATGGCCTGGACTTGGAGTGGGGAAGCCCCCTTGGAAGGATGGGGTGACTTCATGGTGAGCCCTATGGACACTTGGAACTCATTTTCAGCTTGACTTCTTTCTGAGAGAAGTTGGAATAACCTGAAAAATAGTTTTGCCAGGTCTGGATCCTCCGCCTCTGCTCTCCCTGGCCTGGCCTAGGCCCTGATTTCCTCTCTTCCTGGACATGTCTTCTGTCCCTGCCACCCTACCCTCTTCCTCTCAGAGTCCCCACATCCACTGCTGTTTGTGTACTTGGCTGTCTCTGCAAAGATAGGAGGCCCAGAGGGCAGGGCATGGGGCTCAGTCTCTGTCCTGAGGTAGGGATAGAGCAGGTGCCCAGTGTTTTTGGGAGGTTTTTCCCCCCTCTCATACTGGGAATGGAATCCAGGGCCTCATGTGTGCTAAACTATCACTCTAGTCCTGGCTATAGAGGATGTGCCCTAATACTTCCTGTCCTATGTTCCCACTGGGTGCCTATTCCTCGGGTCATCCACCTGCAGAGGAATTGGGTGGTGTATCTACAGTTGAACCAGGATTCAGGACCCAAGACTCGGTCAGAGTTTCTCTTGCATTCTTTCCACTGCATCGCTTACTAAAGTAGAGAGAGCCTAAGGGGCCATATACCCTTTAACTTTTGGAAACAGAAACAGTCCATGCTTGAGAGGTGAGCCAAGGTTGAAAAAGGATCTCTATGTCCTTTCCTCAAGGCTGGCCACCCACTCACCCCTCCAGCTCCCTTACCTGCCTTGTCCCCTCGCATGGCCCAGGCATGCATAGATACAATGAGGGCTTGTGGGCTCCTGGCAAGCAGGGCTGGGGGAGGGTGGCATCTCTCTGTTCCCCTGGGAGCGAGCCCTCAGGGCCCGGGCTGCCCTTGCCAGCCACTGCGATCTCTATTCTGGGCATGCAGGACTCCCCAGCTCTTGAAATCCTGCAAAGGCCCTTCGAGTTTTTAGCTCAGAGGAACACTTTGATGTCCTAAATGACAAAGCCAGGCATCATGGAGTCTTGAGGCTCCTGCCTGGTGACGATGGCTCCCTGCAGACACCCCGGGAGGGGCGGGCGAGTGCCGGGCTGTCAGTCCTAGCCTTCTGAAGCGTTTTGTCTCAGTTCCACGTGGATGTCTTTGTTCTCAGAGCTGTGGCTTCCTGGATTGTCTTGTGTTTCCTTGGGGATGCAGAGCCGCTGGCCAGCCCAGCCCAGCCCAGCTGTGCACAGGGGAAGGACAGGCAGGCTCTGGGTCTGCTCAGGATGTGAGAGTCCTGCATTGCCAAGGCTACCCCAGGTCCAGTAATACAACCCAAGCCCTCTGAGGCTGCTCAGTCCTTCTGTCTCTAGACACTGAGGAGCTGTTTAGGCCTTTGCACATTCTGATTCTAATCCCAGCTCCGCCATTCCATAGTTGGGTGACTTTGGTGAAGTCTCAATTTAGGCACGTGTAAAATGGGAATAATGATGGTAGTAGTACCTGCCCCACAGGGTTATTATGTAGGTGAGATGAAACAACACAAACCCCAGCTGTGGCACAAGCAGATTCTCAATAAATAGCAACTACCATCCTCTTCCTACTGCCTGTTTTTCATAACTTACTGGTTCTCCATCTTAGCTATTTATCAAGGCCCCCGGGGAGCATTTTCAGCACACCAGTATTCAGACTCTACCCTACACCAATGACAGAGGAGCTCCGAGGGTGGGATTTGCTTCTGTGTCATTTATAAAGGTCACAAGTGTCCAACATGTAGCTAGAGCATAGAATTCCTCATCTAAGCAGGTCCCACACCTCCAGATCTGTTGCCCAATATGGTGGCCATCAGCCACATATGACTATTGAAATCTAAGTTCACTAAAATAGCATAAAATTAAAAATTCATTTCTGCAGCCACATGAACCACTTTTACAAATGCTCAATAGCCATGTGTCTTAGTCACTTTCCCCTTGCTAAGACACAATACATGACACTTGTGATTTACAGGAGGAGTGGCTGATTTGGGCTCATGGTTTTAGAAATTTCAGTCCGTAGTCTGCTGGTTCCAAGGCAGAAATGGGGTGGTGGAAGGGTCTGGGCAGAGGACAGCTGTTTATATCATGAGACCAGAAAACTGAGAGAGAAGGGAAGAGCCAGACAGGGAGATAGAGCCTTTCACACCATGTGCCCGGGAACCTACATCTCACCAGGCCCCATATCCCAACAGCAAGAGGTGCCCACTCCCAATCACCTCCCACAATCCCTGCCACTGAGTGCCTGAGGCTTTGGGAGAACATTCCAGATCAAAATCACAATACTGTGTGTGGCCAGTGCCTAATGTATTGGACATCACAGATCTAGAATGTCTGTCCTTGCAGAAAATTCTTACGGAGAGCATTGCATGACTAGAGCTGTTCAATGAAAATAAAATGCAAGTTTTATATGCTTTAAGCATTTTTAAAAATAGCCACATGTAGTAAATAAAAGGAAACAGGTAAAATTAATTTCAATAATATATTTTATTTAGTCCTTTACATCCAAGTGGGTGTCTCAGCATCTAATAAATATGCAACAGATTAAAGAGATATTTTTGTATATCTCTAAAGTCTAGCATGTGCTTTACACTTTCAGCATGTATCAGTTGGGACCAGCACCTTCCACAGGGCTCAGCATCAGTGAGCACTGGGCAAATATCCAGTGATGTGTGAAAGAAACCATTTCAAATGAATATCTTCCTCCTCACAGTAACATTGCTGTGACTCCACAGAGTGCTTAGGGCTTACAAAGTGCTTTTACACATGTGTCTTCCCATGACTCTAGAACCCTTCCATCCTTAGTTTGGCGAAAGCCACAAGGCTTACAGGGCATGGAGACCGTAACCCAGCTTGTATCAGATACTGTTACTGTCCTCCCCAGTCCTGGGTGGGTGCCATTTGTGCTGATCAAATAGTCTGGCCATCCCAAGGGGACAGAGAGACTATCCCCTATTTCTGTTGTGCTCCTTCTTGGATCCCTAGTGACTCCATCATCAGCTCAATTGTTAGTGGTGAAAATGTCCCCTGACTAACTTGAGTAGTGCTGAAAGATCTCCCCTAGGAGCTATGAGACTGGAGCTTTCCACTACCACCCATTCCTTCCTCCTAAAACATCTATGCACTATTGCCCCGAAGAAACATAGTAAACACAATACCAAGTAACAAGGTCAATGTGTCATCAAGGAAGGTTTATGCAACCACTTCCCATCTGGCATTAGCATCTTAATATACACTGATTTAGTCATATTGGTTCATAGTAGAACCAAGAGCGAATGGGACACATGACAACTCAATTGTGATAAGAGAATGCGGAGTGAAAGGCCAGGAACACAAGAAACACAGAGCTTTGTCTAAGATGAGAGAAGACAGTGGTAGAGACATGCGTGCAAAGAACATCAGGAATCTTTGGGGCCAGACAAAGGAGTTATGAGAACAGGAGAATGGAAGGGCAGACAGCCATGTCCACCTGAAGGTGGGCACACATGGGCCTGCTGCATGGTGCTGGCTAGTGGGACAGGAATGCCTATATGTGGCAAGGAAGGGGGTGTGCAAAATGGATTCCTGTTCTCTTCAAATTTTAGTCTCATAGGTTTGCAGCTTCCTTTAGAAGCCCAGCAGACAGTGCAGCATTCAGGGACTCCAGCTCCTGGCTTTTGTGGAGGGGCAGGCAGGCAAGGCTAGGGCTCCCTCAACTTTTGCTTGGTCCTGGAAGTAATAAGACCACTCTCTGATGTATATAGCTGGCACTACTTAGCAGCAGTTGTCCAATATTTTCACATCTTTCTCAGGCTTCAGTCTGAACTACTCTGCCAAACCACTGTCTCCAGCCTGTCCCTGATCCTCCCAGCTCCTGTGATCCTCCCATTTCCCTCCTAACCCTCGGCACTGTCTCTCTGGTCTCTAACCTTTTCTCCCCTTGTAATTTATACTCAAGCCTTGCCTTCCTGTCCCCAGCTTTGGCCTCTCTAAGTCACCCCCTCCCCAGTCCTGTGTAGTCCTTGGTCCAAAGGTATGCGTGTCCAACCCTCTGGCTTCTCCCAGACTCCCACAGTGGGAGAGAAGCCCAGCTCCAGATCTCCCCTCTGATTGCTTCAGCCAGAGTGACACTGGCAGGGAAAGTGATCTATTGAAGGCATACAGCAGCTATTCAAATCCAGAGACTGTGGCCTGGGCCAGCTGTTCTTTATCATTCATTTGACAAGTGCTTGCTGAACACCAAATCTCGACCTACCCCACCGTCCCCCTTCTGACTGGCCACAGTGGCATGGTTTGGTTTTGGATAATGGGCTAATGAATCAGGATCATCCAACTGGTTTTCTCTTGCACTGAAGTGTCCAAAAGCCAGGCAGTTCTGTTCATGGACTTGGCGAGTAATGATCCCTCCCAAAAATCATAATCTATCAATCTCCCCTTTCGAGCCCATCCATCAGTGTTCCAGAATTCACGGTGCATTCTCATTCCAGGAGTTTTCAATCACTTCCCTTTTCCCTCGTGCTCACCGAGCAGTGCACTGACACTGGGAAATTGTGTTTTGACATGAAATCATTATGTGTTTTAAAACCTCTCCCTCAATGTTGGTCTTTTCCTGCCTTCTGCTCTCCCCTGACACGTCTCCTAGTATGAACTGCAGCACGAGTCCTGTTCCTTTGTTAAACTTCCCCTCACAGGTGAGGGATGGCTGGTCTGAAAGGAAGAAATATGGAAAGAATGGGTGCCCACTTTATTGCAGCACTGGCACACTGTAATTAATTTGTGTCCTCCAATCAGGCCCCTGCTGGTGTGTTTCCCTCAGGGAAGATTAAGAGATTGGTGGGGTGCAGGAAGCGCTGAGGCATGAGGTGTCTGTATGGTGAAGTCGCATCATAATTAGTTGCAACTAGTATGCAAATTTAAGCATACACACATAACAATCAGTGAATCAATTTGTCCACAAGCTCAAGGGGAGATCACATGTGCAGAGTACAGGGATTCTGCCCGTTGGCCTCGACACACCAGACCAGAGTGAGAGTGAGTTTGGAGGTGTCCCTATGTCCCAGCTCAAGTGCATCTCCCTGTGCAAACATCTCTTGGATGCAGATCCCAGTGTTTGCATACATGCATGTTTTGGATGATGAGCCCTAAACATATGTCAATTACTGATCCGATCTAGTGCTCAGCCAAAGAGGAGCATGGGGCTAGAATTGTACGGAGCTGTGTGTAAACCTGGAATCTTTTCCAAAGTGTTTGTTTTCACAGGAAATTTTCATTCTAAGTAATTGTCAGTAGCCCTGCTCTGCTGACTTTAGGTTTAAGCCCCCTGAGGAAGCGGCTAGGCTATATTTGGAAGGGTCACCCTGGATCATCATTCCCAGCCCATGGGGAGCTGGCTGTGTCTCTAGCTGTGTCTTCTGGGGCAAGTTATTAAGCCTCAGTTTTCTCATCTGGAATTGGGACTGTTAGTACCATCTTTACAGAGTTTGGCACAAGGGTTAAGGATAAAATCAGCTTCTGTGGGATCAAGTAGATGTGCAGCAAATAATGGGTCTGATTAACATCATGGCAAGTGTTTTCTTGCTAAGGAACACTGAGCTGCCAATGTCACTGAGGTGCTTCACTTGAAAAAGAATAGATGCTGTTAAGTTAGTTTCTGCTGAACAACAATAACTTACACTGTAAATAATTGATGCTGTGAACAGACTTCCAGTGTTCACATCCAGGTAGGGTTTAGGAATGATGGCTGCACATTTCAAATTGCATCATCATTCCCTTCTTGAATAAATGGAGCCTTGGCTGGCGGTCAGAGTGAAAGTCACTCAAGTGTGACTTCCAAAGAAAGTGCCTGGGGGAGGGTGGCTGGCTTGGCCCCTTGCTGCGGGGCCAGGGAAGCACCCGGGTGCCCCCCCTTTGATGAAGAGCCAGACACAATCCACAGTCAGCACCCACAAGTGCCCCTTTTGGAAACCTACCCTGACTTTTTGGCAACTTTTGCTTAAGGGACTTTAAGTTTGCTTCTCAGTTTTATTAGCAGACTCTGCTCCCCCTTGGAAGTACTCTCCTTTGAAGTCTACCTGTCTTCAATCCTGGCTAGAATCACCCTGATGACCTTGTTATCCATTTTAGAGCCTTTGGGAATGCATTCTGCAGAGCAGCATTCATTTCTTCTGGGATACCCCATCCATCATCATCATTAGCATCATCATCAGCAGCAGCAGCAGCTGCAGCAGCCTCTTCATCATTGTTGCAGTACTGAAGATTGAACCCAGAGCTTTTGCACTGAGCTACATCCTCAGCCTTATTTTTATTTTTTATTTTTAGGCAGGGTCTTACCAAGTCCCTAAGTTGCTTAGGCTGGGCTTGAGCTTGCTTGTGATCCTCTGGCCTCCATCTCCCAGAGCGCTGGGATTACAGGTGTTTGCCACACTGCCCAGCCTCTCCCCATCTGAGAGCCACAATGCTGAGGCTCAAGGTCAGGAGGTGGTCTCCAAAGCCTCACAGCTGGCTCTCACCCTGATCATCCATACATCTCAGAGAGCACCTGGCACCTAAATGTCAGATAGGTGAGGAGCTGAGACTCAGAAATGAGCTGTAGGACTGGCCAGTGTGTGGAGGAGGGATAAACTGACTTTCAAGTATCTGTGCTGTAAAGGCAGAATGTGGACTGGACTCTCCATCTTGGGCGCTGATCTCTCTATGTAGGAGTCTGATGGGGGGAGGAGGGGATGGACAGCAGCAGAAGCCTGTGGGTGAGGAGACAGTTGAGGTCAGGGAGGAGTCTTTCCATGATTGGGGTACTCAGGAGGCAGGGCTGGGCTGCCCCAGAGCAGGAGTGGTTTAGAGTTCCCCCACATGAGCCTTCAGTGAGCCAGGCCCTGTTCCCAGGACTTCCATGTGGTGACTCCTTGGGTCACACTGCAGCCCTTGGAAGTGGAAATTGATACACAGAGATGTGTGAGCCACGTCTCCTGGTCCTGCAGAAATGTGTCCAAGGTCACTTGTCCTGGAAAGGGAATAGTCAAACCACCCTTGCCCAGATGCTCCCAAATCTCTTCCATCTTATTCTCAAGTGCCCCCTGTCCAGTTCCAGGTCAACATGAAGAGAAATGACAGGGAAATAGAGGCAGAATCCCCACCCACCCCTTGGAGATAAAGCTGAGAGGGGGGCACTTTGGGTTGTGAATGGCAGGCAGGTGCTGGCAGAAGTGGGCAAGGCCAAGCTGATGAGAGGAGAGCCCTACCTCACCCAGGTGGAAGGAGCTGGTGGTCTATGGCCTTGGCCAGGTGACCTCAAGGGCAGATCCCATTCCTGACGATTGCCTCACAGGGCGGGAACTGTGACACAGCACTTAAACATGGGACCCCTGGAGGCAGCTGAGGAGGGCCAGGCACTGGGATGGCTCTGTGTATGGGGAGTGTTTTCCCTGTAGGGTTCCATGTGGCAACCTTTCACCCCATCGCCCCATCTGCCTACATGAAAGCCCAGCCGGCTGGTGCCTGAGGGAGGCCCCTGCCAGACTCTGTCATAGGAACTTTCCCACCCCAGCATTTTAGTCAAACCACCAGGAGGGCCACCTGCTTTCTAGTTCAATGAGGACCCCTGGGGAGGGAACTTTAAAAAGATTTCAAATCATAGCAATGCTCTCCTCTGCTCTAACTGACAACTGTTTTCTTCCCCTCCATCACAGCAAGGGCACACACAGAGAAGGGTAACATTGAGAAAATGGTGTTTCTGACTGTCAGACCTAGCAGGCACAATTAACCCTTACTTAGTCAAATTCTTCCTACCAGGAGCAGCTTTTGATAAGTACTGGGGACAGCTTGCACTTTTCCTTCCCTCCAGTGACACCAGCTCCTAGGCACAGAAGCCTGTCTGTTTTCCTGCCCAATGTGTCTGTTGTATCCATCACTGTCTTTGTAGTCCAGGACCCTGACCTTGGCTACACCTCATCCTTCCTGGTGGGTTTCCACAGTGGCTTCTTCTCCACCCTCCACTTCCTGAGCGACTTTCCTGTAGTTCAGGGTCCTGGAAGGCCCTAATTTGCCTCTGCGGGGCATTTTTCCCACTTCTGCTGTCAGCACCAGGATTTTCTTGGAGAGCTTCACTTTGTCATTACAGTAGGAACTGTGAGGGCTGTGCATCACTGTGACCGCCCCTCCAGCGTCTAAGGAAACGCCCATGCCTCTGGCCGTGGTGCTGAACTCAAAGGGCGGGCTGGGCATAGCCTTCGCTTTGAGGTACCCAGGAGGAGGGAGATTCAGGCAGCACAGGAATCTGCTCTTCCAGGGCAACAATGGAGCCCTCTGGTCTCCCGTCCCAGAGCCATGGGCTACACACAACTGCCCTAGAAGCTAGAGCACACGAGCTAGAGCTGTGTCCTCTAGAAGTGCGATGTGGTTGGGTATTTGCTCTGCCCGCTGTTCCTGGCTTGGCAGCATCCAAGTCCCATTCTGAGATCCTCTTGATACTGTGGGCCACCAAATACATATCAGCAAATTTCCTTATATTCAAACAAGCTAGAGGAGACTCTCTTGATTACAATTTAGAGTCCCAGCCAACACAGAGGGCAAAACAGAAAAATCCCAATGGCAGTATTTGAGCACCAGGGTGCCATTATTTCTGACACCCGATGGACCTCTGTCCTGTCCAGCCAGTATGTCCCTTCCTTATATATATGGCAAATGAGGTATGTTTCTGAAACTTGCAACCAAATATGTTCTGAATAATAGGAGATCTCTTAACATGTCACATCCCTCAAGTATGTCCAGTGACTGTAACAGGCAGTCTCCTCTGTGCTTCCAAACCTCTCATTTCAACCTCTGCCCCCAACCACCATCTTTGCTTACACAGTGCCCCCTGCTGGAAGACAATCATTTATCACTTCTTTCTGCTCAGATCAAACTCAAAGATTCTTTCAGCAGGATGCAAGTCACTCTGTTCCCCCAAACCCCAATGTCCATGCAATACAAGTTCATTCATTTATTCCCCTCTTCCTTATTTACTCAGGCAAAAGTTCTATACTAGAGGGGTATGTCTTAGTTACTTTCTTGTTGCTGAGACAAGTTAAAGGAGGACAGATTTCTTTTAGCTTACAGTTTGTAGAAGTTTTAGTCCATAGTCAGTTGGCTCCAAGGCAGGGTGGCATAGCAGAAGGGCATGACAAAGAAGAAACAGTTCATGGCAGGTGGCAGGAAGCAGCAACCTTTCTTCTCCTATCCCTTTTTATGCCATCCAGTCTACAAGCCTATTGGTTGGTGCCACCCATACCCAGGGTGGGTCTTCCCTCTTCAGTAAGTCCATCATTTATTCTCAGAACTATGCTAAACTAATCAGTGGACTAATTCAATATCACATGCCCATGATCTAGTATCACACATCCATCAGACATGCCCCAAAGCCCCACCTATGAAGGCATGAGGCTTTGGGGGGATATCTAGATGTAAGCCATAAGAAGGTACAAGAAGGTGTAAGTAAAAGGGCAGATACTTCTTAGACCTATTCTGGTTAATCCTTACAACTAACAAGGAAAGAGTATTAGTGTTGTTATTCTATGACTGTGGAATCTAAGGTTCTGGGAAGTAACTTCCCCAAGGTTGCACAGCTCTGGAGTGCTAAAATCAGTGCCTTTTGCTCACACCAAAGTCCAGGGTTCTTTCAGCAGGATGCAAGGCTATCTCTATTCCTCAAAACCTTCCCAGATGGCTGTATATATAGGACATGGATTCTTACTGAAATGACATTCATATTTGGAACCTATGAGATATTACTTTAAATAGGAAAATAGCTACCATACTTAGCACACACCAATAGTTGTCTAGTATATGCACATTGTGGGATGTTTTTATAGAAACAAAAGAAATTAAAGAAGATACAGTTCCTGGCCTCAGCAAGTACAATACAGGAGGGAAGAAAACCCATGTTCAGAAGCCTGGAATGCAGGGTGAATAGAACAAATGGAGACAGAGAGGGGAAAGAGAACGACTTTGACAGGGTAGCCTTGATTGAGTCCTTGAATGCCACTCAGGGTGAGATGAGTCATCAAGATAACTTAAGGTACAGGAGCTTGGAGGGAGGACAAAGAGCCATAGGCCAGGGGGTCAAGGAAGACAGGTCTTCCTGAACCACCAAGACCAGAAAGGGTTGTTTGTAATAAATATGTCACTCCACCCCTGCTGGTATAAAAACTTCTTGATAAAAAATTTGACAACAACGTTTTGTACAAATACTCACTAGAATTTAGTGAGTTGCTTCCACATGCCAAACACTGTCCAGGGTTTCATTCCAAGCCCAAATGGTCCTGTCTGTAAAATGAGAGTGGGGATAAGAGCCCAACTGTCATGGGGGATTAGCAGCAAGTGTTGGAAACCATTTGGTACTAAGCAGTGCTCACTTATGATAGATGCTGGAGCTGATCATTATGGTGACCCCATGTGGAGAGAAGAAAGGTATTCCTCACTGCAGATGAAAAACTGAGGCTTCCTGAGGGGTCCTGAGCTTCTCACAAGCAGAAGTAGGCTGTGGGTAGGGAATTTCTCCTCTTTCTCTGAAGCAGGCTCTTTGGGCTCCATGGTCAGGCTTTGAGGCTGAGAGTGTCTGATGAAGTTAGTGGCCCCAGAGTGGGGAATGTGACTAGATGGCCCTTCCCCAAGGAATGGTCTCAAGCCAGTGGGCCTGGACATGGCAGCCTGGACCTGTACCTAGCTCACTGTGACTTCGCAGGTATCATTCATCCAGGGACTAAACCTTGATTCTGATGCCTGAGGCCAGTGCTCTTGGGGTGTGATGTGGATGGCAGAGATCCTGGTGTGGGTGGTGGGGAAGGTCTGGTTCATCATCCCTCCCCTTGACCCAAGTCTGATTCTAGCTAGCAGAAGAGTATGAGGTGGTTTCCATCTAAGGATCTCATGAGACAAGAAGGTGCCACCCAAGAGGCAGGTGGCATCAGCGACAGAAGCAATAGAGAAAAGGATTCTTTGTCTAATTTGAGGACCTCTGTTCCAAAAGAAGCCAGACCTGGGGAGGGACAAATGATGGCCAAAAGGTGGCTAAAGAAACTGTTGTGTAGATGGAGCTGAGTCCTCTTGGACTTCCAGAATTAGGGACACTTTAAGTGAGCCAGGGTCCTGAAGTGGTAGTTAAAATCAGTCCAAGAGAAACTTCATAGAGAAGGCTGGACCCAGCATGGGGCAGGGCACACAGTGAGTCCTCAATAGTCCCTGCTAGTTAATACACTAATCGAGACCTCTTTCATTAGCTGGGATGTACATGCTGATGTTCTCTGCATCCCAATCATGTGCAAGCCTGTGTGGAATGACAAACTGGGCTTCTGAAGCTGCAATGCAATCACTGTGCCTGAGAACATCCTCAGGGAGCTGCTTTGCCCGCTCTGCCAGCTACCCCGGGCAGAAGCTGCTTCCCTAGCTCAGAGCCAGACTGCCCCTGGCTGTCTGCACTGGGAAAGCGCAGCTCCAGGCCCCCACCCCCACACCAACTCCCAGCAGGAGGGCTTGGGACCCAGAGGGGAGGGGAGGCTTCTGCTGTGGCTGCTGGCTCTTTTGAGTGAATCTCTTTTGGTTTCCAAAAACAGAAACTGAGAGCTCATCCTATCCCAGCATCCCCTTCCCGACACCCCTAGTCCCCAAAGGCACTATGGCAGAGAAGGCAGAGAAGCACAGGAGTGTGGGAGGGAGGACAGAAGCTCTGGGTGGCCCTCTCGCCTCCCTGAGCGCCATTGCCATCCCTTTCACTCACTTCCAGTACATTTGATTCAGAGCCACAAGTGGCTTGTTCCTCTCCAAAGAAGCATTTGAATTTTAAAAGAGGACCCTGGAGAGGAAACACTTAACCCAAAGGAATGAATATTTAATGTTGCCATTTCAGGCTCTGTTGGCGAAAGGGCTAGAGGAGCCTTTCTCAGGTTTGCTCCTGCCTCACTGCGCTCGCTCGCTGGCGCTGAGGAACCTTGCCTGGCAGAAACCCAGGGGAGGCTGCTGGGAGAGGCGGAGGCCTGGCTGCTCTCAGCTTGGGCTACCTCTGGGGGTTCCTGGACAGACCGTGATGGTGGTTGCTGCTGGGTCCCAGCTGCCTTTAGACCTAGGACTCTCACAGGGGAAGCCCATCACACACTCTAGATCCAGCCACTTCTGAAAAAGCCACCTATGACCACATGAGGCTTGGGGGACATCGAGAGCCAAACCCTAACACATGTACGTATTGCAGCTTGTTTTTCTTAATCCCCTTCCCCTTCCCTCTTCTTTCCCTCTCCTCCTTGGGTTCTCCTACCCCCCTTTTGTGTACTTGATATTATTTGTCTTAGCTCATGTTAATAGTAATTGGAGTTATTAGATTCCTATACATCTTTATTCCTCTCATTTCCCCTTCCCTTTCTCCTCATCCTCACCCAAGTTCCTTTGGGCCGCTTCCCTACTGAAGGAGAATTGAGGATACAGAAACCTCCGCAGACATTCATATATTTGATCTTTGACAGAGGGGCCAAGCACATATGTTGGAGAAAAGACAACCTATTCAACAAGTGGTGCCTGGAACACTGGTTATGTTTGTAGAAGAATGAAACTGGACTCTTACCTCTCACCATATACTAAATTAAAATCAAAGTGGATCAAAGATCTAAACATTCAAACAGAAGCAATAAACCTTCTGGAAGATAAAATAGGTAAAACACTCGAAGACATCAGTATGGAAAAGGATTTTCCAAACAGAACCTCAGTTGCACAAGAAATAGCAGCAAGAATCAACAAATGGGATTCATCAGTCTTTTTCTTTTGTAAAATTAGGCCTGCCAGGTCCTTCAGGTGGGGTTCGCACTCCAGCTTACCATGGTTTCCCTCACTTCCTCTGGTCATACTTTCATCCTACTTCACCCCTTCAATGTACCACCAACCCGTCTGTATTTGAGTTTGAGACGTTTGCTTTTATAAGGTCCTCCAGGGACCTGCAGGGAAGTGGAAAGGGTAGTTGAGAGCTGCAGACTAAGTGCAGGTGAGAGGAATGTGGTCATAGTGTCACTTGTGCTCTGTCTCCCACTCCCCACATGGGCTGGGAGCCCAACAGAGACTCACCTCATTCGCTCACCTCAGGGAGAAGCAGGCATCCCTTGTCCAAGGGGAGAAGACTGAAGCTCAGAACAGTGAGTTGACTGGTTATATGGAGGTCAGCTGGTAAGGATGGAGCGAGGATCTAAGTGGAACCCCCAAATCTCACTTTCCCTAACTTATGACTTGGGCCATATGTAAGTCATCTTCCTTTGGAAGCTTGTTGGGGAATGATGCTGTGTGGGGTGTACCCTTCGATGTGTGCCATGGTTGATGTCAGTACCCATCCAATGTAGGAGAATTAGGGCCTAGATTTTTCTGAGTCCTCAGTAGGGAACTCAGAATCTAAGGATTAGTGTTTAGAGACCATGCAGTGGGGTGACCATTTCATGTGCTCCTTGGGCCCTTTCTGATGGAGTGTTATGGCTTGTGTCTAGATGTCCCCTCAGAGCCTCATGTAGTCATAGGTGGGGAGTTTTGAAGATGTCTGCATTATGGCATGTGAATGTGGATTAAGGGTATGATGCTAGGACCAAGGGTGGCTTACTTTGGGTATGGGGGGCACCAATCAAAAGGCATGTAGGCTGGATGGGATAAAAGGGAGAGGCAGGCTTGCTGCTGCTGCTTCTGCTGTTTCACTATTTGCTGCTTTGCTGTCTCCTGTCTGCTTGCCATGGACTGTTTCTCCTTTGCAATGCTCCTCTGCCATGCCACCCTGCCTTAGAGCCAGCTGACTATGGACTGAAACCTCTACAAACTGTGAATAAACATTTCCTCCTTTAACTTTGAGTGCCAGTTATTTTGTTTCTGCAATAAGAAAAGTAACTAAGACAGAGGGTTTAAAAGAGAAAGTCAGGATCACTTGTGCCTGTAACAGTCTTTGTGGGGGTGACCAGCCTCCTGGACAAACATCTGACCAAATGTCACAGCAATGGCAGCAACTATATCAGCACTTCTCCTACTTACAGGATCACTTCTTCAGGTCTAAGTGCCACTGCTCTTGTCCCCTCTACCTTGAGGAAGTGGCAAGTACATGATTGGAAGGCTGTGCTTTGTGGGGCCTATTTCTTCTCTCTGCCTGGCCATGACCCCTGCTCTTCCTTTGGGATCCTAGATTAGCCCTCAGGCCCAACCTCTGCCCATAACTTGTGCCAGCCTGGGCTGGCAGGACAGTTGCCAGCTTTGCAGACCTCTGTGTGGTCCGATCTTCATTCTCTGGTTTATATCGTGACATTGGGCAAGTGACTTCATCTCTCTGAAGTGTGGTTTCCTTAACTGTAAAGTGGGATAATGATGTCTGACAGGGAATTTATGTAGATGAAGAACATATAAAAATACATTTTAAATTGTGGCTTGACAAGTGGCAATGATTCTGCTCCTTGTATTTTTTCATTGTAACACTCTATCTTGGACTATTCCACATTGGTACATCAGAATCCTCATCCATATTTTTATTTTTGCCTGATTTTCCTTTATCAAAAAGGATCATAATTTATTTAGTAGTCTTCTGATGGACATTTAGGTTGTTTACAATATTTTGCTACTATAAATAATGCTGGGATAACAGCTTTGGGTACCCACCCTTTTGTCCATCTGTCTCTGTGCTTATAAATTGGCTACTCCTTTCTTTGGAAATTTTCTCTCCTTCCCCGGCCCATCCCTCAGCATGGCTGCCATGTCACCTCCTAATGAAGTCCTTCCTGACTTCCCAGGACAGCATTCTCTGTTCATCTCTCTATGTAGACTCTTACACTCATGTTTTAATAATTTGTTTGTATATCTTTTTCTCCTGAGTAGTCATCTTCTTGATAACAAGGCCTTTTCTTTTGATGACAGAAACTCCGACCTCATCCAATGCTTTTCACATAGTAGGAGCTTCACTTTTTTTGCATCATGAATAAATGCAACAGAGCCTCTGTCCTGAGGGAACTGATGGTACAGTGGAGGAGAGACAGTCATGCACAAAGATACTTATCATTACAATGCAAGTCAGAAAGAGCTAAATGCCACCAGAGGTACAGATTAACTATTCTATTTGGTGGTTCTCAGCCATGACTGCAAATGAGAGGCACTTGGGAAGCTTTTTGAAAATATGGTGTCTGGGTGCTATCCTTGGAAAGTCTGGTTTATTTGGTCTTGCAAAGCACCCAGAAACTGATAATTTAAACTCTAAGTAGTTCTACTGGTAGCTAGAGTTAAGACTATTGCCACACTGTTCTGGTCTGAATCTCCCAAGGATTTTGTTAAAAATGCAAATTCTGATTCAGGAGGTCTGGATGGAGCTTGACAGTCTATAGGCTTTTAAAAGACTATTTTTAAAGCTTTATCGAGATATAGTCACATGCAGCATAACAACATTTTCGTCAGTGATGGACCATACATACATACACTGGTGGTACCACAAGATTATAATGAAACTGAAAAATCCCTGTTGCCTAGTGTGTTAGTCAGTTTTCTGTCAATGTAACAGAATACCTGAGAAAATCAACTTAATAGAGGAAAGTTTTATTTTGGCTCATGTTTCAGAGGTTTCACTCCATTGTCACTTGGTTCCGTGGATTCTGGGCCTCTGGTGGGAGGGCATGGCAGAGGAAAGCTGCTTTTCTCATGGCAGTCAGGAGCTGAGGAAGGAGGGAGAGTGCTGGGGCCCAAATATACCCTTTGAGGTCACGCCCCCAGTGAATTCACTTCCTTCTCCCAGGCCCCGTCTCTTAAGGGTCCACCAGCTCCCAGTAGCATTTTCAGACTGAAACTAAGCCTTCAACACACAAGCCTTTGGCAGGCACTTAAGATCCAAACTATAACCTCTAGTATTTTTACTGTCTCTTTTCTATGTGTAGATGTAAAAGTTTACCTCTGTGTTACAGTTGCCAACAGTATTCAGTACAGTAACATGCTGCCCAGGCTTCTAGCCTGGGAGCAATGGGCTGTGCTATGTAAGCACTCTCTGTGATGTTTGCGAAATAATGAAATTGCCCAATATGTGTTTATCAAAATATATCCCCAATGTTAAACAATGCCTGCCTGACATGTACATCTGACAAATAACAGCTGTATGTATTTAGGGTGTACAGCATGTTTTGATCCACATGTACATTGCACTATGATTACTACAATCTAATTAACATATCCATCACCTCACAGAGTTGCAATCTGTTGATGTTAAGAGAAAGTTTAAGATCTACATTTCTAACAAGACCCAAAACGCCTGTTACTGGTCCTGGGACCACACTCTGAGTAACAATATTCTGGATCAGCTGTTGTCAATATTGGTTATGCATTTGTGTCCCAAGTCCCAGGCTGATTTCCAGACCAACTAAGTCAGAATCTTTGGGGTTGGAAAGATAGGCATCAGTGTTTTTTTTTTTTTTTACTGGGGATAGAACTCGGGACCTTGCACTTGCGAGGGATGCAGCAGAATCACTGAGCTGAATCCCTGGCTCTACATCAGTATTTTTAAAGTTTCCAGATAATGTAAATGAAGCATTGTCTTCTAGTTAAGTGGAAGGATAAGTTTCCTGGAAGAGAAGAGATAGCTTTGGAAAAGAGAGTGTTTCAGGGGAAGTAACTCGCTTACCTGACTACTCCTTTGGTTTTAATGCACTAAGAGGTCTACTGTTAGGGACAGGAGACCTGGAACCCAGTTGTAGTTTTGACAAGAACCATCTGTATGCCTTCAGGCTATCCAACCATTCATTCACACAAATACCTGTTGAATGCTAAGTGTTGTGCTGAGTCCAGGGAAATAGCAATGAACAAGGCCTAACCGTTACTCTTGTAGAGCTCACCAGAAGCAGAGAACTCAGACAATTAAGCTAGTAATCATCACAGAGGATGATTCATGTTAAGATGGGGAAAGTATAAGATGTGGTCCAGGTTTCTCACCCCTTCAGTGGGTGGATATAATAAGGCCTTCCCTTTCTCCTTCAGAAGGTGTGTAATAGGTATCATATGGGACAGTGGGGTTTTTTTTGTATTAAATTCTTTTATTGGTACATTATAGGTATACAACACAATTACATTTCTCATTGGGAATTGTACCTTTATATAATGCATCTTGGTTCTTATTTTTTCCCCATTCCTAGCCCTCCCTTCAAGCCCTCCACCCTTCCCTATTTACAAAGACTTTATTCCATTTTGTCCATTTCTCAGCATTTTTTCCTTTCCCTTCTTTCCTTTTCCCTGCCCCTCCCACTACCCCTACCCCTTTGGACCTTTTCTTCCTATTTTACATTATCGATTATTCATTCTAATCATTGGTACATTTTAGGTATACAATATAATGACATTCATCATTGGAAATTTGCACCTTTACATAGTCTCTCTTGGTTCTTATTTTTCACCCTTGCCCAGCCCTCCCTTCAACCCCTCCAGTCCTCCCTATTTATAAAGATTTTGTTCCTATTTTTCCATTTTCTCATATTAATCCCATTCCCTTCTATCCTTTCCCCTAGCCCCCCACTTCCTTCCCCTTTGCCCCTTTTCTTCCTATTTCACATTGCCTATGATACATTTTAGTCCTTATTTGCACTTTCAGTTTCTCACACCAGAGAAACTATTCGGTATTTACATGTGTGTCCTATTTATTTCACTTAAGAGTATTGCCTCAATGTGCATCCACTTAGCTATAAATGTCTCTAATTTCTCATTTTTTATGGCTGAGTAGTACTCCATTTTATAAAAGAACCACATTTTCTTTATCCAGTCTCCAGTTGATGGGCATTAGGGCTGTTTCCAAGTTTTAGCTATTACAAACTGTGTTGCTATGAACATGGGTGCACATATATCACTGTGATATGATTCTTTTAATTCTTTGGGGAAGATCCCCAGCAGTGGAATAGCAGGGTCATATGAGACTTCCAGTCCTAGTTCTTTGAGGTATCTCCATACTGATTTCCACAGTGGTTGCACCAGTCTACACTCCCACCAGCAGTGGAGCAGGGTTTCTCTTTCCCCACAGCCCCGCCAGCATTTGTTATTGGTTGATTTCATGATAGCAGCCATTCTTTCTGGAGTGAAGTGGAATCTCAGTGTTGTTTTCATTTGCATCTCTCGAATGACCAGTGATGTTGAACATTTTTTCATGTATTTATTTGCTATTTCTACTTCTTTGTCTGAGAAATGTCTGTTCATTTCAGATGCCCATTTTCAGATTGAGTCTTTAAATTTGGGAGATCTGATCTTTTTAAGTTCTTTATAGATTCGAGATAGTAGACCTTTGTCTGAGGAAGAGCAGGTGAAGATTTTTTCCGACATTGTGGGTTGTCTCTTCACACTGCTGGTGGTTTCTCTTGCTGTGCAGAAGCTTTATAATAAGAAGAGATCCCACTTGTTGATTGTTTGTGCTAGTTCACGGGCAACTGAGGTTTTCTTCATAAAATCTTTGCCTACACCAATGTCTTCAAGGGTTCTACCCCTCTGTTCCAACTGGTTCAGAGTTTCTATTTTAATATTTAGATCTTTAATCCATTTTGATTTTAGTTTAGTGCATGGTGAGAGATATAGGTCTAGTTTTAATCTTTGGCAAGTTGAAGCCCAATTTTTCCAACACCATTTATTAAAGAGGCTATCTTTCCTCCAGTGAGGGTGTTTGGCTCCTTTGTTGAAGATGAGATGGATGAGTGTGTCTGGCATTGTTTCTGCATCTTCTAATCTGTTCCACTGGTCCTCAAGTCTGTTTCTTTGCCAGTACCATGTTGTTTTTGTCACAGTAGCTTTGTAGCATAGTTGCAGGTTGGGGATTGTGATACCCCCTGCCATGTCTCTGTTACCTAGAATTGCTTTTACTATTCAGCGTCTCTTCTTATTCCAAATGAATTTTTGGATTTTTTTTCTCGAGGTCTATGAAGTATGCTGCTGGGATCTCAATTGGAATTGCATTAAATCTATATAGCAGTTTTGGAAGTATGGCCATTTTCACTATATTAATCCTTCCTACTCAGGAGCAGTGGATGTCTGGGACAGTGGGTTTTAAGAGGCTGTGCAAAATTCTATAAAGGTCTGAAGGGATTTCACACATGGAATCTTAAAATGTGTATAATGGGGTAGAGCTGATCCACTTGACAGGCAGGAGCAGCAGCACAGCTTTGGCCACCAGCATGTGCTATTCTGAATTGTTTTGGGCTTTGTCAGGAGCTTTGACTTCAACTCTAATCTTCTCCATGGCCCCCAACACCCACATGGGCACTTAGTGAAGTATGGTTCGCAGTGGAATTAATTTTATATAGAATCTCCATTCATCACAGACCTGGAGGTGATACCATCCTTCTGGAAAGGGTGTGCAGAGTTACTCTGGCAGAGCAGCAAGGAGAGGCATAGGCCACTCCCTTGCCAACTACCTGGGACCTTCCAACTGCCTCCAGCCCTGAATCTGGGCCAGTGGGTGCTACCAAGCCTAAAATTGTAGGTGGTCTCAGGCCTAAGCAGCTGTGGGAGATGACAGGTGAGCTCTGTATATGTGCAGGTGAAAAGGCAAGCTCTTTGGTATTTCTTCATCTTCCAAGTCCTCAACTCTTTCACAGTCAAATGCCTCCTTAGGGGTCATGATGCTATGAAAAATGGGCTGACATAATGTAGCCCTCATCAGGGGCTTCTGGCTACTCCTTCCTGACATGGCCCAATTTACCTGGGCCATAGCATACACCTGCTCACTGTGGAAATTTCTTAGGTCTTCTTTACTGCCACCTTTGGAATCTGGGACCCCAGTCCGTCTGGTTCCTACTAACAGTCTTCTGACTTATGTAACTGTTCTCCCTTCTTCTGTATATTGGTGACAGGATGCTTCTAAAGCATAATCTGATCTCATTGCTTTTCAGTTCAGAGCATCTTTACAGTTCTCAACTTCCTACCATATCAGGTACAAACTACTCTGTCTGCTTCTAACCCCCTCAACCATCTTCCACTCTTGCCTCCCTAGTAAAACGTTAGCCCAGCTGCTTGGCAAAATATATCTGTTTCAAATGTTGGCACCCTCATTTCTCACATCCAAGTCCTTCATCTTCAACCACACACACACATGCACGCATGCACACACATGCATACATACCATACCCACATCTGGGAGTGGAACTCACCCTTGCCCCACCTGGAGTGTTTTACTTTACTATCATCTTGTTGAAATCCTGGTCACTGTGCAGGCTCTCTCTTCTCTTCCCTAAATCTACTGAGTTTGCACTGACCTCTATATGGGCTAGCATCACTTTCTCACTTCCTATGTCATGTGTGTTAATCATTTCTTTACAGCAGGCTATGCCTGTCTTGTATGCATGGACCATACAGGTCATTTTTGGATTTGCTCTCAGTAGACATAAACATTGGTGCTATAGTTTTTATCTGTGCTGTCCCCCCAAATATTTATGTGTTAAAGGCTCAGTCCTCCAATTGGCATCATTGGGAAGTCAGGGAACAATTAAGAGATGGTACCTATGGGAAGTCCTTATGGCATAGGAGGCAAGCCCTTGAAGAGGACAGTAGGATATTATCTCTCTCTCTCTCTCTCCCTGGCCATGAGGTGAGTGGTTTTGGTTGTTGACTGGGATCAAGACAGGTCACTGATAGAAGGTGGCTTTTTTTTAGGAAATTAGGAAGTCAGAGGTAGGATGAAGATGCAAGAGACAGCATAATGTTCTAGAAAGAGCATGGGCTTTGGAATCAGCAAGGCTTGGGTTTAAATTCCAACTCAACACTTTTTTCGCTGTGTAAAGTCAAGAGAACATCTCTGTACTTAGCATGATCCAGATACGCAATGAGAAACAATACATTTGAGCCGCCCTTTCCAAAGACCAAATCTTTCTGACTTAGTCCACAAGAGAATCTCAAGACTCAGCACCACGGGCAGCTCCAAGAGGCAAAATCTGCTTTTTATGTTTAAGATTTTAGCTTCTGAGTTAGAAAAGTCATAGTAGTGAAGAGTCATACAGCATTTTCACACCTGAAAATTTACATATATTGATTCATCCTCACACAAATTTAGGAAGGAAGGATTTTTTTGGTCTCAATCCAAGCCACAAAGAAATCAATTATTCTAACAGATAGGTAGTAAGTGGCAGAGGCAAGATTTGATGACAGACTGTTTCCATAGTGCCTTCTCCATGCCTAGATGGCGCTATTCCACTCTTTTGGATGCTCTCTTCCCTGTGGTGAGGCAGGTGGGGTCAGCAGGCCTGTTATTTGCTTCACATCACAGCTCAGTTTCCTGGGCTCCTCTCTATCTTGATTTGGTCCTGGAAGTGGAACCTCAGCTGAGCAGTATCTTGTTTCTGTTGCCACCACACCCAGCATATCTTTGTCTAATTCCCTTTTCCCTTCCCCCACTGTGTCTCTCTCCTCATGTGTCTTCCTGACCCTGTTTCCCAACTTTCCTGCCTAGTTAGGGGTGAGAAAAGAAAGAAGACAGAACTGAGTAGGGAAGAAAATAGAGAGGCTAAGGTTAGAAGAGGTGGGGAAAGAAATGGGGGGCATTGTGAGGTATTCTGATGGCAGGAGAAAGAGTGTACTAGGATTGAGGGGAAGATGAAAGAGAAGCTTGGAGAGAATGGGGCGTGAGAAAAGTGTTGGAATGAAGCAAGCACAAGAGAGAAAGAAAATGGAAGTAGGTGAGAGATCAGTGGAAACAAGGAATAGGGAAGAGTATATGTGTAAGAGAAGAGAATATGAAAGCTGAGGAGAGACACCTGATGATGTGGAGAGAGGTGGGGAAAAGAAAAGAAATGCAGGAATGTCAGGAAGAGGCATTGAAGAAGTTCCAAGTGCTGTGAAGCAGTGAGCTAACAACATATCTCTCTCAAATGGAGTTAAAACCTTGACCTGAGCATTCTCTCCTTTCTTCAGTTTTATGCTGGTACTGGGGGATTGAATGCAGGACCTTCACATTGAGATACAACACCAGCCCTTTTATAATTTTTATTTTGAGACAAGGTCTTCCTAAGTCATTAGTTACCCAGGAGGGGCTCAAACTTGTGATCTTACTGCCTCAGCCTCCCAGAGAGCTGGCATTATAAGTAGATACCACCACACCTTGTTCTTTCTTCAGGTCTTGAATTCCAGCAGGGTCAAAAAGAAAAGGATGGAAACCAATGAAATCATGCTACTACAGAATCGTGAAACCTTGTCGGTTCTTCTCAGTGGGCAGAAACTCTCTTTTCCACACAGCACACCTATTATATTTCACCCTCTAGTCCCACCCTGCTGAAAAGATCCACTGTTGCCCTCTGAGACTCATCCATGATTGTGAAATGAAAAGCATTGTCCTTTTACTGAAATGCCAGGAAGCTAGTGAGTTGGATTTTACAGAAACCCTTTCGTTAACTAATAACTGCATAAACCAAAGGCCTGTTCCAAGGGGGAAGAAAATATGAAGCACTGAAGTCTCTTTATCTGAATTTTGCCCCTGTGGTTCATAAGGTGAGTAGTGTGCATGGTACCACCCAAGTCCTCCCTCTTTTCCAACTAGCTACAACTGATTCTGCCATTATCAGGGATCAAGGAGCATTCATATGTCTTTGACATTGAGCCAAGTGCTTTGTCTTGCACAAGCCTCACAAAGACCCTGAGAGTGAGGCATGAGTAATCCCCACCTTTGTAGATAAGAATCCAGGTCTGGGAGAGGTTAAATAACATATGCAAGATCATGCAGCCAGTAAGTGGTAGAGCAAGGAGCCCATTTATTCAGTCTCCATGGCCCGTGTTCTTTCTGTAATGAGGTAAAATCATACCATAATATTGTCTTCAGAAGCGAGGACACCTTTTGCCATGAAACTGGGAAGATTAAATGGGAAATCAGAAAATCCTTGCCTATGAGAAATCATCGCCTCAAAGGAGGAAATATTTTTGTCCGGTTCTTTGAGACCTTGGGCCAATGTCACATTTTAATCTATATCTTAGTCTCCCTCTCACTCCCCATTAAGTAAAATAATTCAAAAGTTTTGTAGAGCATAGATATCTAATCTGTGCAAAACTCCATGAGGGCTCATGTTTCCCAGGCCAAACTTTCAGCTCAAGCTCTTCTTCATATTTCATTCCTTGGGGACTCTTCCTCTAGAATAACATTTCCAGTTTGGAAATAGTACACGAATTATGCATTTTAACTGGTAAATGACAATGGCTCCATCACCAAGGAAAAAAGTCAAAGTAAAGAGTTCTTTTTATAGACTGCCCTTGTTAGGCAAATTTCAATAGTCAAGAGTGGTCTTTCTCCTGGGACTTTGGACTACTTTTGTGTAGGCTGTAAACTACACAAAAGTACTGGGCGCAGGAGGTCTGAGTGAGTGTTGTAAACAGCCTGGCTCCCTTGACAAACTCCTGTATTCAGTGGGGCAGGGAGTGTTATTCCAGAGGAAGAGGAACCTATTGTTAATTGGTCTGGGCAGAAGAGGCCTTTTATATTCCAACAGCAAAGGAAAGTGCCTGTTTCCCCCTAATTTATGTGAAGGTATTCAACAATGTTTTTACTGTAGCCTTATACGTCCTTACTTTCTCTTCATTTTGCTTCCAGGAATAGTTCTAGTCATGTAAGTAGCTTATTTTTTATTTTTCCTTCCACAAAAAGTAAGTATGCAACATGATAAATATATAAAGCAATTATTAGAAGCATTGGACAACAGGAAACACAGGATTGATTCTTGAGATAAGAAACTCATGAAGTTACCCTAGAGTTTGCTCTAAATTTCTCCTGAAATCATTTTTCTGACCTTGGTATGAGGAGATCGAGCAACAAAAAAGAGTAGAAGTAGGAATCACAGTGAGTTTAAGAGGCAGAGATTCAAGATTGGGATCACTGAAGGATCTGAATTTGCATGCCTTGGACAGAAGGAGAGGGAGCTGTATGGGAGTTGTGGGTGGACATCTACATGGGGCTTCCCTTGGGTCATGGTTGATGTTTGTGCTGCATATATATAGGATGCATCCTGCATCATGGGTGTTAGAAAGTGACTGATGAACAGAATGATCAGTGAAATTATTTGAGATTACATAGTGGTAGGAAATAGTGAAATTCCATTTTCACTGGCAGAGTCACTTCCCTGAGATATTGAGTCATGTTTCAAGAGTAAGACTGAGTAAGAGTAAGACATGTTATAAGAGTAATACCCTAAGACTGAGGTAAAAATCAAAATGAACCCAATATAAAAAACATAACAATGAGCCTGACAATATGAAGATGCTCTGTACTTAATTATCTGCTAGAAGCTTTGAAGAAAGAGACCATAATTTAAAGTGCCAAAGCACATAAAATTCATGATGTCCAGCATATGATAAAAAATTACTTGGCTGGAGATTTAGCTCAGTGGTGCTGTCGCCTTCCTCGAAAGCACAGGTCTCGAGTTCGATCCCCGGTACCAAAAAAAAAAAAAATTATTAAACATAGAACAAAGTGGAAGAATATGACCATAATTAAAAGAAAAAAACAGTCAATAGAAGCATACCACTAAATAACTCAGATTATGGAAAATAGTAGACAATACTTTAAAATACCTATGATCAAGTATTTAAGAGAAAATATGGACATAATAAGCAAACAGATTGGGATTATCAACAGTGGAAAACATTTTTTAAAGATTTGACTGGAAAGCCTGTAACTGTAAAGTGTAATATCTGGAATAAAATATTCAGTGGAAATTAGGTACTGCAAAACCAGAAAATGGTCAGTGATTTTGAAGGAAATAAATAGAAATTAGCCTAGGTGAAGATGAAAAAGATTTGAGAAAAAGAACCTCAGTGACCAATAGGACAATATCGTGTAATCCAACATATATATAAAGGGACACTCAGAAGGACAAAAGAGAGATTGTGGAGAAGAAAATGTATTTGAATAAATACTAATTGAAAATTTTCTCAATTTACTTAAAAACATCCATCTATGGACCAAAGAAGCTCAAAGATACATAAGTGAAAAAAATCAAAAGATCACATGTAAACACAACATAATCAAACTGCTAAACACCAAAGGTTAAAAAAAAAATTAAAAATGTCCATAGAAAAAAAGACATACTGCATACAGGAGAACAATGATAAAAATTAGGACTGATTTCTGAATAAAAAACAAGGGGAGGATCTCCCATCACTATGACTGAATGGTTTAGAGCTCTGTCAAAAGTTATTTGGGTTTATTTCTGGATTCTCTATTCCATTTCATTCTTTAGGCCAGTCCCCCACTGTTTGATTACTGCAGCTTTGTAGCAACACTTGAAGGGAAGTTTGAGTTCTCTAATTTTGTTGTTTTTCAAGATTGTTTTGGCTATTTGAAGTTCTTTGAGATACCACATTTTTCATTTTGCATTTTTCATTTATGCAAACAATGTCTTTGGAATTTTTTTTTGTTTTTGGTACAGGGATCTAACTCCAGACCTTGTGCTTTCGAGGCAAGTGGTGGAACCACTGAGCTAAATTCCTGGCCCTGTCTTTGGAATTTTGATAGAAATTGCATTAAACCTCTCAGATTTTTTTTTTCAGTCTTCAGGGTTTTCTACATATATAAAATCATGTCATCTGTGAACATAGATAATTTTACTTCTTTCATTTCAATATGGGTAATTTTTATTTCTTTTGTTTGCCTAATTAATCTAGTTAGAATGTCCAGCATTGTATGAATAGAAGTAATTTTAAATTGGCATTCTTGTCTTATTTCTCATCTTAAAAGAAAAGTCTTTCACCATTGAGTATGATGTTAGTTGTGGGTTTTTCAGTTATGGCATTTATTATGCTGGAGTAGTTTTATTCTATTTCTAGGTTGTTGACTGTTTTTTTCTTGAAAAGGTGCTGAATTTTATCAAATGCTTTTTTTGCATAAATTAAGGTAATCATGTGTTATCTATTTCTTCATTTTGTTAATGTAGTGTATTACATATAAAATA
The DNA here is from genome assembly GCF_053883595.1 of Heterocephalus glaber. NCBI lineage: Eukaryota > Metazoa > Chordata > Mammalia > Rodentia > Bathyergidae > Heterocephalus > Heterocephalus glaber. The sequence continues at coordinate 20,426,131 of NW_028258143.1, read as the reverse complement.
GAGATTTTCATATTTTGAACTATCCCTGTCTTCCAGGAACAAATTTAACTTTGTCATGGTATACAATTTTTAAATATCTGGCTAGCATTTTCCTAGCATTTTCTTGAGGGTTTTTGCATCAATGTTTATTAGGAATATTGATGTTTAATTTTCTTGTAGTGTCTTTAGATATATAGACTTTTACATTCTAGGGAAATAGCCCTCAAAAGAAAAAATGAGATAAACAAAACTGAAAACAATTCATTACCAAGAGCCTTTTTCTGCCTAAAGTGTTAAGTAGGGCTGGGGACTTAGCTCAGTGGTTCCGCTGCCTGCCTCACAAGTGCAAGGTCCCGAGTTTGATCCCCGGTACCAAAAAATAAAAAATAAAAATAAAAATAAAGTGGTAAGTAAATTCTTTAGGTTGAAGAAAAATAATAGCAGATAAAAACTAAGATCTATGGGAATTAATGAAAATATGGAAAATAGTAAACATGTGGGTGAATATAAGGGCCAAATAATTTTTATTTATTTTATAGCAAAAATAATAACATTGTATTGTGAGATTTATACTATATGTAAAAATAATATATTACAACAATTTCACAAAGCATAGTGCACAAATGGAAATATGCATGTGCATGAGTTATATGGTATTCACTAGACTATGATAAGCTAAAGAGATACTTTGGAATATAGAGAAACTGTTAAAAAAGTAAAGAAGTAAAACTAAAAAGGCAATACAGGAAGTAAAATGAAATACTAGAAGTATTTGATTATCATAAAAGAAGACAAGGATTGTATAGCCCAAAGAAAGCAGATAAAAACATAAATATAGAAGGGGTAGAATTAAGACAGAGTGTTAGGCCAGGTAAAAAAAAAAAAATAAAACCAACTATGATAGCCACAAACCTCCATACTTAAAATGTAAAGACATTAATATATTAGAAGCAAAATGTTATAAAAATATATAACAAAAATTATAAGCATAACAAACCTTGTGTGTGGCTATTTTAATATCAAAATAAATTAGAAGACAATGAATGTTAGCCAGAGATAGAGAATTTCTTAATGTTTTTTATAAAAGTAATTCATCAGTTAATCATTGCCTCTGTGCCTAATATAGAAAGCAAAACCTAAGGATGTAATAGGAGAAATACTCAAACCAACAATCATATTAGGAGATTTTAACAGCGTCCTCAGTAATTAACAGAACAAATAGACAAAACAAATCAGATACTTTATAGAAGACTTGGAAAACATTAGCTACCAACTTGACTTAACTGACATGTATAGTGTACACCCCTCAACATTTGCAGAGTATGAATTCTTCTATGCATACAGAGAATACTGATGAAGGTTGAGCTCATTCTATCAACAATGCGAGTATCATTAAATTTCACAATATTAAGATTTTATTTAATTTTGTTTTTGTGGTACTAGGGGTCAAACTTAGGACCTTGCGTTGCGAGGCCAGTGAGATGCCACTGAGCTACATCACCAGCCCCAGAATATTAAGGTTTTGTAGAATATTTTTTTCATATTGCAAAGGATTAAATTTAAAACTACTAAATATAAGAAATACTACAAATACTTCACCCATGGATGAAAGTGGAAATCACAAGAAAAATCAGAAAATATTTGAAGTATAAATATAACAAAGAACAAAGAAATTTAAAATATGTGAAATGCAGGTAAGGAATGGTTAGAGTAAAATTTATATCTTTAAATACTTAAATTAGGAAAAAAGAAAAATTTAAAAGCAATAATGAACTTACTGCCTTAGTAAGTAAAACTAATTAAAAAATAAAGGTAAATAAGCACAAGAGCAGAAAGCAACAACATATAAATCAAACAATAAAGATTATTAATAAAGATAAAATTTGTTTTTTGAAAAGATTAATAAAATTAATAAACCTTCAGAGAAGTTGATAAAAAAAGACATGTTACCAATATCAGAAATAAAGATTATCACTCCAGAACTTACAAACTTTAAAAGCATAATGAAAGAATGCTATTAGCAACTTCGTAGAAATAAATTCAACAACCTAAATGAAAAGGTAAAATTTCCAGAAACAAAAGAGTATTATTTAATAGCTCTATATCTATCAAACAAGTAGAAATTTGTTTTCAAAAACCTTCTAAAGAAGAAAATTCCTGGCTCAGTTAAGTTCATGGGTCAATTTAAACACCTAAACATAATACCAACTTTTCATAAGCTCTTTCAGAAATTGAAGAATAGTCTGTAGTTCCCAACTCCTTTCATGAGATCAACATTACTCTGTATTACCCAAACCAAACAAAGGTATAAAAAGAAATCATCATCACCCATAAACATACATGCAAGAATCCTTAACAAAATTTTAGCAAATTGAGCCAATCGATGTGTAAAAAGATAGCATACCACGATCAAGTGAAGTTGAAACTGAAGGGTATAGAAGTATTTAACATTCAAAAATTCATCAGCATAATTTATTATATTAACAGGATAAAAAGAGCACTTGACTATCTTAATAAATGCAGGAAGTTGTTTGACAAAATTCAAGACTCATTCAGGTTAAAACCTCTCAATGGACCAGGAATAGAGAAAATTTCCCCTTCTGATGAAGAGCTTGTCAAAAATTCTATAGCTAACACTATTCTTTTTTTTTTTTTTCCTTTGGTACCGGGGATCAAACTCAGGTCCTTGCGCTTGAGCAGCAGGCGGTGAAACCACTGAGCTAAATCCCTGGCCCATGTTAACACTATTCTTAACAGTAACAAAGTGAATATGTTCCCCCCAAAACTGGAAGCAAGGAAAGGATGCCCACTCTGACCACATATATTCAATATTTTACTGGAGGTCATAACAAGAAATCAATAAGGCAAGAAACTGAATTAAAAGGTACAATGATTGAGAAGGAAGAAATTAGTCTTAGGAGATAACATGATTGTGTAGAAAACCTATGGAATTAAAAAAATACTAGAACGAATAAGCAATTTTGGTAAAGTTTGCAGGAAACAATGACAATATGCAAATTTTTCTTCCTTTGTCTAGCAATAAACAGTTGAAATATCATTTATAATAGCATCAGAAGAATACAAAAGTTTAGGAATGAATTTAACACAATAAACACAATATTATGAACTAAATAGTATGAAATATGAGAAATTAAAGAGATGTAGAGTAAGTGAAAAGATACCTTGTGGTCATGAATAAGAAGAGTCATGTTGTTAAGATGTCAGTTTTCTTCAAATTGGTTTAAAGCTTTCCAATCAAATTTGCAGAAAATGTTTTTGTAGAAACTGACATTCAAAATTGGAAAGGAAATGCAGAGTCTAGTGTACTCAAAACAGTCTTGAAAAAAAAAAGAAAAGGGGCAAAGTTGGAGGACATACACTAATCAATCTCAAGATATACTGTGACTCCACTATCAAGACAACATAGTATTGGAATTAGCATATACCCCCCCCAAATCAATGACTCAGAGAAGAAAATCCAGAATTAGATCCATGTATATATGGTCTCTTGATTTATAGAAAAGGCACCAAGACAAACCAGTGAGTGGAAAGGAAGGTTTTTCAAACAAATAATGTTGGAGCGGGGCAACAGGAATAAAACATAAAAGAAAACAAACTCCCTGCTACACAATTCACATCATACACAAAAATTAGGTTGAGCTCACTCATAGACCCAAATTCCAAAGTTACCATTAAGAGTTTCTAGGAAAAAACCCCCAACTTGACAACAGGGGATAGGAAGAGATTTCTTAGAGTCCACAAAGCACTCCTCAAAAAGAAGCAAATTTAATAAATCATCAAAATTAATCCTTCTGTGGATGGAAAGACACTGGTAAGAAAATGAAGAGCACATTACAGGCTGGGAGAAAATAATTGTCATACACACATCTGATAAATGTATCAGAAGCCACTCCTACCCATCAAGAATCAAAACACATGCAATCTAACAAAGGTAGCAAAACACTTGGACACTTTACAAAAGTGTAGAACTTACTAGATTCAAAGTTTGTGTCTTTTTTAAACCCCAAAGTCTATGCTTTTAACACTTCATTCTATTTTTGCAACTGCATGGAGTTTTGAGCACATTCTGCTACCCATCATTCCATCCACCCACACCCCTACCACTCATCCACTTCCCCACCAATCCTTATTCAGTCAACATTTACCAAGTACTATTGGCGAGGCCCAGTTCCTGCCCTCTGGTACCTCAGTCTGCAGCAGCAGCAGAGAGCAGCAAGTAGAGCTCTCCATCAGGCCACCTAGGCTATGGAAGGCCTAGGGCTGTGTGCCCAGAGAAGGCCCAGCCCAGTTAGCTATTCCTGGGGGCCTTGCTGAGGAGGCCTAAAGGCATTTCCCTTGAGATTGACTCCTCCCACTGGCATGGTTTTGGGGTTCCCATCACTTCAGGGCCTGGCACAGCAATATCCCCCAGAGGAGCAACATGTCATACAATTCCCAGTTAGGGGAGAGTGGTGGGGTAGATCAGGCAGGACAAACTCCTGCTGCTACCTTTCCATGTGCCTCTTTCACTCTCTCATCCTTGACCAGCTAGTGTGTGTCCACAAAAGACACTGCCCTTCCCTTCCACTGAGCTGTCAGTGGGAAGAGCCAAAAAGTGATCTACATAATACCTCAAGGAGAACCCATCAGTCCCGACCTTTTAGCAAGCCTGTGTGGGAGGTATCAGGAGAAAGCACAGGACTAACCTCAGAGCGTCTCCATACCCCTGTACAGGCACTGAAGTGTTTGCTCCTCTACCAACTCTGGAAGAGCAGTGCTGGATGAGAATTGATGAAAGCAAACAGGGAGGTCGAGGAAAACAGCTACAGTCTGGAGGGCTTCCTGGAGGAAGGGGATTCAAAAGAAGAGAGGTAAGGATTTAGATGGGAGGAGTGTACTTAAGGGCATCATGTTAAGAGTAACAAATCATTATTGATAGTGAGGAGCACTTAGGAATTTTTCCTATTGACAAGTAATGATTTACCTGGATGACATTATTACCATTTCAGGATTGGTGAAAGAATTCATGTGAATGAATCTCTCAGTCTCTTTTCTGTTTCTATAGCAAAGTACCTGAGGCTGAGTACTGTAAAAGAAATTTATTTAGCTCACAGATTTGGAGGCTGAAAGTCCAAGGTCAGGTATCTCCACTAGTTGGTTTCTTCTCAGGGCCTTCATCGTGATGGGAATGAGTGCAAGAGGCAGTGTGCAAAGCAGGTTTTTCTCTGCTTATAACAACTTACTGTCTCAACAACTAACCAGGGTCCAGGGAAGACTACATGAATCCATTCTGAGGGCAGGGCCTCCAAGGACCTGAGCACCTTCCCCTCAGCTCTACCACCTCAGCACCAACATACTGAGGCCCAAGCTGCCAGCATACAATCTTTTTGGGGTGGAGGGCACACTCAAATCACAGGAATGTCTGTACCTGTGCAAGGTAGTGGCAGCACTGTCCCATCCCATGAACACATGCACATGTGCACATGGGTCCACCTTCAGATGAACTAGGCTTGAGCTCAGGCATAAGTCCTATGCAGCTCCTCAGCTCCGACCTTGCTCATTGTTATAAACTGATGAGCACACTGGCAGGCTGGGCAGCATCCATTGATTTGAATTTGCAAGGGAGAGTGTAGGGTGGTACAGAAGGGTCCTGCCCGTCAGATGAAGCCTGTAGGGGGCTGTGCCTGTGAGCCCAGCACTCCCTATCAGTCAGATCACCTGCTTTAACCCAGCATCTGCTGGGGTCTGGCTCTGCTCTTACGAGTGAACCAGAAGTGCTAACTACTGCCCATGACCTTGCTGGGAAGGCAGTGGCCACATGGCTGGACCCATTGAACAGTTGGCACAGATCACAACAGCACACTGATGTGGCACAACACTAAATGTAAGGTGCAGGCCATGTGCTAGGAGCCCTGGCTTCTGCAGAGGAGCCTCAGGTCCACTGTGGGGAGTGTGACAGGACAGCAGAGAAAGGGGAGCTCCAGCTCCTCCCCTGTTCTGACAAGATCAATTTCATTGCCATCTGTTTCACATGAAATGGACTCCAGGTGAGATTGCATTCAAACCTTTTCTGTCTTTAAAGAAAAGACTGATGGCTCATTGGAGGTGCTCACGCAGACCTGGAATGATGGGGTGTGATGGGGTTGGGAAACACAGAACATGGAAATGTGAGTGTGTGAGTGTGTGAGTGTGTGTGTGTGCGCGCCATGGAAGGGAGTGGGGTTCAATGAGTCGCATTTGCCACCAAGAACACTGCATGCTCAATGCCCTAAGAGAGGTCTTTAGTTTCACCAGCTGGGCCATGTGTTTCTCACTGCGCCAGTCCTAGGGGAAAGCTGCGGGGTGGGAAAGCCTGGAAATGATTCACAGAGTCAAGGGAGGGGCCTCACCAATTTTTTAGTAAGGGGAGAAAAGTAACCAGGCCTGAACTAAGGGCCAGCCTTGAGCAAGACAGGAATCTCCTGATCTCTAATATGTGAGAGTTTCTCAGACAGAGCCTCCCCTGGCCAGATGGGAGCCCTTGGCCCTGCAACCCCCAGGAGGGCTGTCAGAAGCACCTGCACCTTTCTCCCTGTCACTTGTCAACTTCGGAGCAATCAGTCTGCTACTTAACACTTAACAGGCAAAGCACTCCAGCGCCTGCCTCCGATTTGTCTTTGTTAGTACTAACAGGAGGTGGGTACAGAGGTCTCATTGTGCTGGCCTCCCCACTGATGCACACCTGGGGTCTGCCGTGCAATCACTCAGGTCCTCCACAATCACCCTGCCCTCTACAATCACTCCACAGAGGCTCAGCTGGCACTTTCAGTCATCTCCACAGAGCCCAGCAGGAATGGCCACTGTGTAAGGGAACTTCAGGGGAGGAACCCTGCACCTAGACCAGGAGGAGCCCCTGGGTAGAAACCCAATCTGCTGTCCATTTCCCCAGGTGTGTCTGTGTGGGCACATGTATAGTACAGTGAGCTCAGTTCATGAACCTTAGCCATGCTTAACATTGGGGAAACAATGAAGACAACCATCATCTTACACCCAAGAGCCTTGTGGACAAGGGGTAGACGAGTCTATGGATATTTCCAATAAGACTGTGAATAATGCTGGAATAGAGGTGAATGCATAGCCTTCTTACAGTGAGGGGCTCATCTAATCCTGCCAGGCAAAGTCAGGAAAGTTCTCTGAGATTCCGATGTGCAGAAGCAGCCCAGCCTGCAAAGGGCAGGAGGTGGGGCACTAAGCTGGAGAAAAGGCACCAAGCCAAGGAAGCAGCCTGTGCAAAGGCCCAGGGGGGCTGGGGGAGCAGGTGGGTTGGCCCAGTTGGAATGACCTGGAGCAGGTCTTTAGGTCATTGGGTTCACAGCCTTGAAGGAGATTGTGGGACACTAGTCTTTTTATCTTTCCTTGGTTCCCAGCTACCATGAGGCTAACAGCTTGGCCATGATGTGTTCTCTCTCTACAAGCCTCAAAACAGCAGGTTCAAGCAATCATGCACTGAAACTCCTGAAACTGTAACCCAAAATAAACCTTTTCTCTTTTTTGAGCTGGTTATCTAAGGTATTTGTTATAGTAACAGAAAGCTGACTAACGCATCATTATTGTGGATTTACTGCTGCTATGGCTCTGGGGCCAGCCTTCCCTTGTCTAGAAGAGGCTGGGGGGGGGCGGTGTGTCCATCATTTTGACTAAATATCATAATAATGGTACATATTTTGGCTCAATAAGAACTTCTGAATGAATGAATGCTTGCTGAACTTTTGGGCAAGGGAAAAGTCGTATCACAGCTAGTGTGTGTCCTTGAGCCAGGCTTGCCAACACTGCAGCAGATGCGTGCTGTCCTGCAGAAGCCATGCAGGGCTCAGACTTCACTGATACATCACATAGATCCACACAGGTCTGGATTGGCAGAAAAATTTAGCCATGTATCAGCTGTGTAATTTGGGCAGGATAAGTAACCTCTTTGGGGCTCAGTTTCCTCAAGTGTAGAATGGTAACTATTGTTCCTGTTTGTGAGATCAAAGAATATTGTGGCACCTTGGAACTACAAATCACCACAATAACAATGGTTGTTGACATATTTTATATGTGGATACAAGGTAGGACCAAAAGTTCTCTCCTGCTTTTCCAAAAGAGTAGGGAAAATTCCAATGTGTGCCAGAGACCTCTAGGGCTGTGATCTAGATTCTTTCTGAGCTCTCTCCTTAGCATATTGGAAAATTCTGTGTTCTTTATTTCAAGAGTGATTCCTTTTTATCCTGCACACAAAATATTTCTAGGAAAGTGCATAGACTTTCATGACTAAGGATGCAAAATTTTAGACATAGCTGTTTTATTTTATTATTTTATTTTTTTGGTACTGGGGGTTGAACTCAGGACCTTGTGCTTGTGAGGCGGGCAATAGAACCACTGAGCTGAATCCCCGGCCCATAGACATAACTGCTAAGAAAGGATTTTCAATCTGATGCAAGTCCTCTTGGAGGGCTGGGTCTTGGGTTTTATAAGCCAACACTTGTGTTGTGTTGGAAGAAGGGGGAGAAATTCAGAGGGGAACTAGCTGGCATTAGCTAAAAGAATAGGGCCCTATAAGGATGAGTCAGTTCCATCCCTAAAATGCTTTGTTTTGGTAAGCAAAGCAGATGATGTGATTTAAACACTTTCACACTCTGGGCTCTTCACAGGCCTGTCCCCGTGTCCCACTTTTGGATACAGAGTTCCTAAAACTCCTTGAAGAAGAGTTTCCAAAGAAAGAACCTAAGGTTGGCAAGAGACAAAAAAGGAGAAAGCAGAGTGATTTAGGGCTAGGGACGCCTGGACAGAGCCAGCCAGAATATGGGTCTGGTCACAACTCCTTGCTCTTGGGAGGAGGTTTCTACACTAATTCCCTGGAGATGCATCTATGAATGGCATAAGCAAGCTGGCCCTTCACCCTGGTGCAGGAGTAGCCAGTGCAGATCAGTGGGTCTGGGGTGATGGCCAACCCTGAGTGCTGGAGTTCTTCTGACCTCCCCTTAACAGGGATCTTCCTAGACACACTGTTGCCCTCAAGTCCAAATTAAAGATGTCACCCTGTCCAGCTCCTCAGAAGCTGTTTTCTAGCCCTGGTTCCTCTTTGATGGATGGAGAACGACACTGTTGCTATCTGTCACTGATGTGACCATGCCCACCACCAATGTACTAGCCAGTAAAACTCAGTAACACCAACTATCTTAAACTAAAAAATGAGTCATGTCCTTTCTCTTACTTGTTATTCATTTAGTCAAGCACTCCTTAACCTCGTCTGCTTGTTGGGTCCTGGGGAAGGGGCCATAAAAATGATGGTATCTGGAGCTTCCTCCTCAGAGTTTCTGATGTAACTGATAGGAGAAAGACCAGAAAGCTTCAAAGAGCTTCCCCAATGATTCTTATGTGCATCCAGTGCTGAGAACCACTGCAATTGCAGCACCTAATCTGACTATGTCATCTACACACACACACACGCACACACACACACACACACACACCCTATTGCTCACAAACAAATGTTCAAACACACATGCTGTTTGTCTGAAATTGCTATTTCTCTCTTTATTTCTTTCCTCTCTCTTTACTTCTCCAAATCTAGAAACTGCTTGATTTCTCTGTCATCTCGTTTGACCTGCAGAAGTGAGCAAGGAAGTGAGCAAAGTTTATCCTAGGGGAGGATAGCTATTTTGAAGGGTCATCTTATGTGATAATCCCCTTAACCTTGGTTCAGAAAGTGGGGAGACTCAGAAGACCTGTGCCCAGGCTTTGCCTGCAGCACCTCCACTGACAGCTCAAATTGGGCAACTCACTACACTCTCGAACTTGAAGGTATCTTCCTATGAGCTCATCAAAAAGCAAACACTCAGACACTTGAATAAGATAAGCAATTTGTAGCTTTGTAGAAAGTCAATGCAATTCAATTTGGGCCTCTTAAGGAGGGCTGCTGCCTCTCACATTTATTGTTTCCTTGTATAACCTGCTCTGGCGAAGGGACTGCAGATTTGTCTTCTGTTTGTGAAGTGGATGAAGTCCCTGGAACAAGTCACCTTCAAGAGCCACACAAAACTTACAAATGAAGCTGTCACCAAGAACCCTCATTCTTGCCTCAGCTCACAGCTTTCTTCTTTAATAAAGATTTGATTTTCCAAATGGCAGATTACAAAACTCACTAATTTTTCCTTCTAAACACAAATGCTTTAATTTCTTGTCATTTTTTCAAACTAAGAGTGATGCTTTAAAAATGCAATCTTCACTCTAGTGGTTACCATTCCTGAAAGGCTCTCTCTCTTTTTAACCACAAAGGTCACTTGGGGGTCCAAGGTGAACCTCTGAAATGTGCCTTTCTCATTTTGGCTATCTCTGGCCCAAAGTGGGTTCTTTTTCCTGTTTTTCCCCCTTTGTCGCAGAACAGATTACCCCTATGTGGCAACCTTATGGGATAGAACTATCAGCCTTAGTTTATCAATGAGGCACAAAGAGGTTATGCAACTCCCCCAAGGGTAAATAGATAATAGATGCCAAAATTAGAAGTCAAATGAATGTCTGGCTGATTGTCAGCAAGATCAGATGACCTCCAGGTTCTCTGGCTTCCGGTATGTTGTTTGCTGCAGTTCCTAATGCCTGAGCTGTGAGAGTTGCTTAGGCAGCCCCTTCTGTTATAGTGTCCTCCCATGCCACATCACTGGGGATTCAAAGCTGCCCTTCTTGAAAGAGAGCAGAGGTGGCACCTTTGAAGCTTTCATGTTGACTTCATTGCCATTTCTATCTTAAATTCCAGGCTTCTGTGGGATGTGAGGATTACAGCCTGATGTGGGATATTTAGAAGCCTCACACTTTATAAACCTCCTTCCCTCTCTTTCATCACCTCTGTGAAAGTTCTGCCAATGGTCCCAGCCAGCCTGGTGTACTCTGGACCCCAAGGAAACCACAGGCTTCGCAGTTGCATCCAAATACACATGTGCAGCATGTCGGGACAGGATCTTGTTGTGGTCATGCCTTTCTTCCCTTCCACCTTTGCCATGCATCCTAGAATTGGCTCCAGAGTAAATAGGGACAGACAACCTTTCCTGACAGCCACAAGACCCTCCTTCCTGCCACCCAGCTACCAGAACACTGGAAATCCAAAGACAGAGGCAGCAGGCACTGCAGAGTCCACCATGCTTAGAACCAAGGGCTATCAAGAGGGGACACAGCAAGTGCTAGACCTGGAAGTTGGGTCTGAAACTCTCCTATCTTCCATTGGGACCCAATGCAGACCCAGATGCCTCTGACTGAGCTGAATAATTGAAACTCAGTCTTTGTCCATGCTCTCACTCATAGGATGACTATTCATTGTCCTGTTAGGGGCCTGATATCCCTTCCATCGCCTTAATTTCTCTACAGCTTTTCCACCAACTGCAGCCTACACCACACATTCTTCAGCATTAGCTCACCACTGTTTTATTCTCATTGTGTTTATTTTTATGGGTGCTGTCTCTTCACAGAATATTTTCCCCGGAGGGTGGTGATACAAAGTTTCACTTTTTTTTTTCTCATGAGACCCTTCCAGGATCTCACACTTCTTTAGTAAAATTCTACATAGCATTAGAATGTGTTTTTGTGTATACCCATGTATGTGTGCACATGTGTGTATGTATGTATAAATGTACACACTGGCACGTATCACACAACACCTTCCTCCTTTATATGCCTGCTCCATTATTCAGTATCTAATGCCTTTCTCATTTTGTAACTTATTTTTCTTCGTTAAGTTTATTGGTATATTTTAGGCATAGAATAAGTTACATTCATCATTGGGACCTTGTACCTTTACATGATGTCTCTTGGTTCTTATTTTTTCCCCATTCCCCTGCCCTCCCTTCACCACCTCCACCCTTCCCTATTTACAATGACTATTTAAGCAAGAACAGATAGTGCACTTAAAAATATGGAGATTTGATTCTAAAGATGTTAGGAGACATGAAGAAAGGGGTACAGATGATATAAAAATGATGTAAAGTAGGAGGAATTGCTCATGGCATGCCCTAAGGTATGAAAACAGGCTAGAAGAAGCAATTTGAATAAAAAATTTGCAATGTCACAGGTGTAAGGTGGTGACTAGGGGACCGCTGGTCATGTGTGTGTCAGAAGAACAGTGAGAAGCTTTACTGTCCTAATCAAATGTTCACATAAGCCTGGTGCTGTTGGCCAATCTGCTGCCTGTTTCCTGTCCTGAGCGGGGTTCCCAGATTGGCAGCTGATGGGGTGTGGCCCTGGGGAGCAAGCCCTTGATCCACAGCATCAGAGCAGGCAGATGGAGAGATTGGAATCCTCATGATGTCACCGGCTGCTGCACCCAATCCAAAGCAGCCAAATTTGTATCTTTAATTTTTTTCTTGTTAATGCATATTAGTCGTACAGAACAATGGGTTTCATTTTGGCATATTTGCACACGCATATAACATATTTAGTTATTTTTACCTCTTTATGGCTCCCCTCTCCTCCTCTCCCTTTATATCATTAGCCTTCCTCTTCTCTAATAATCTTCTTTGTACTTTCCTGTAATCCCACCCCCTTGCCTTTAATATTTTTTCTTTTTAGATTCCACATATGAGAGAGAGAAAAAAGTGATATTTGACTTTCTGAGCCTGGCTTATTTCCCTTATGTGATGATCACCAGTACCACCCTTTTTCTTGCAAATGACATGGCAGAGCTACTGTTTGATCTAGCTATACCCCTCCTTGTCTATTCCTGAAAGACTCAAAGTTACCATGTGAGAGTGACACTTGGATACTTACTGTGGGGCGAATTTCACAACAGCTAAGCTATAGAAACAGCCCAGGTGCCCATCAACGAGTGAATGGAGAAAGAAAATACACAATGCAGTAGTATTCAGCCATAATGAGTTAATATCTTTATTGCTTAAGCGCCTGCTTGTCAAGCATTTTATTGCTTGTAGCTGAAGCTTCTTAATGATACACATTTGTTTTTACAGAAGAGGCTCCTGGGGCCCACGCAAGGCTAGACTGGCCCAAGGTCGCATGGTTGGTGGTAAGGTCACTCAGACTCCAGTCTGTTTCTTGAACTCCACCCGTGCTGCATTCACTAGGCTCATGCTATACTCCCCTCTCAGTCTCAGTGGTTCCTTCTTCATATCGATTGTGACCTTGGTGCTTGATATACCTGCCCAAGTACACTGCTCCTCTCATTCCTCACCCTGTCATGGACTTTGGTGGAGAAAAATTCAAGAGCAAAGCCCTCTGCTTGGCATCACCATCCTCTGACTTTGGATGAGTGTCACTGGTCTCCTGCTAGCACCTACCCTCACCATAACCATTGGGTTTGAACATCTCTGTCCTACTTTGTGTCCTCTCTGCCTCTTCCTTGACTATTGCTGTTCACTTCAAAAGGCCCGCCTCTCCAAAAGGCCCACTCTGACTGTATATGGCACCAAGCCTCAGCACTATGGATTCAGACATTCTTTTCATACTGGTACTTTATCTTACACCATTTTCTGAATGTTTTGTTTTTGAGACTGCATCTCACTATGTTGTTCAGGCTGGTCTAAAACACTTGAACTCAAGGGATCCTTCCAACCTCAGCCTTCCAAGCAGCCAAGACTACAGGCAAACACCAACATGCCTGGCCTAAATGTTTTAGTAGCACTTTCTTGGGAGGAAATGGTTTATTTTCTGCATTATTGGACTACTCCACAGTTTCATGGTACACAGTAGGTAGCCAAATAATATTTCTATATTATATATCTTTGAACATGACAAGGCAACTCACAGGACAGGAGAAAGTACTTGCACATCATATATGTGATAAGGGACATGTGTTTGGAATACAAACCCTTATAATTCAATAATAAAAAGATAAATAACCCAATTTAAAAATGGGCAGGGCTGGGGGTGTAGCTTAGACATAGCTCAGCACTTGACTAGCATTTGTGAGGTCCTGCGTTAGATCCCCAGTACCAGAAAAAATGGGCAGAGGATTTGAATAGATATTTCTCCAAAGAATATATACAAATGGCCAATAAGCACATGAAAAATGCTGAACATCATTAGTTACCAGGAAAATGCAAGTCAAAAACATAGCATGATAGGATGGTTATGATGAAAAAGATAATAGAGGTATTGATGAGCATGTGAAGAAATCGGAGTCCTCATATACTGCTGGTGGGAATGTGAAATGGTGCTGCTGCACTGAAAAACAGTCTGGCAGTTTCCCAAGGACTTAAGTGCAAGTTTCCCATACGATCTAGCAATTCCACCCCCATGGATATGCCCAAGAGAAATAAAATTTTATATCCATGCAAAATCTTGTACACAAACATTAATAGAAGTATTATGCATAATAGCCAAAGGGTTAGAAAGTCCCAATATTCATTAACAGAAGAATGCATAAGTAAAATGTGGCACCTTCATACAGTGGAGTATTACTCATCAATACTAAAAAGTATATGCTACAAGATGGATAAACCTTGAATACATAGCAAATGAGAAAGCCAGTTTCAAAAGGCCACATATTAAATCCACTGATGTAAAATGTTTAGAATTAGCAAAAGTATAGAGACAGAAAGAGAGATGTGTGGCTGCACTGGGGGATTGGGGGTGAGTAATGGGGAGTGGCTCATAGTAGGTACAGAGTTTCATTCTAAGGTGATGAAAAATGTTCTAAAATTGTTGTACTAATCTGTGACAATATTAAAATACTCACTGACTTGTGTATGGTCATCTCTGCTATCTGTGGGGGATTCACTCCAGGAACCCTGCCGATACCAAACTCTGCAGATACTCAAATTCCTTATCTAAAATGGACAGTATTTGCACATAATCTACACACATCCTCTTGCATTTTAAAAGGACATATCTATAATGATGTAAATTCTGTGTACTGTACATAGTTGTTATACTGTATTGTTTAGGGAATAATGACAAGAAAAATCTTACATGTTCAATACAGATGCAAAATTTTGTTTATATATTTTCTTCTATAGTTTGTTGACTCTACTGATGTGAGATCCTCAATATGGAGAGCCAATGTATTTTGAAAGGATGAAATGTATCATATGTGACTTGTATCTTAATAAGGCTCTTAAAAATGTATTACGATCAAATCAAATTTCTTTGTTAAACATACTTTCAAAACACTTATAATGGCTGTATAATGTGTCATGATGTAAGTAAACCATAATTTGTTTAGGTAAAATTTTATTGCTGGGGATTTAAGTTGTTTTACTCTAGTGGTCAATATAGAGAAGAATATCCTTCAGTGTAAATGCCATGTGCATCAATTATTATTTCCTTAGGATAGGGACCTAAAAGATTTAGGACCCTTGTTATAAACTGCCACATTATCCGAGAAATAGTCTACCAATAAGATTGCCCAATTCACCATCTCTTCTTAAACATGAAATATTATTACATAAATGCAAACATCTTTACCAGACCAATGTGTGTGTAGGAGGTGGTGGTGGGAGACAATAGATTGTTTAAATTATTTTTAACTCAATAATAAGATTAAAATTTTCAAGTATATACAGATTAAAGTTTTCTAAATTTTCCTTGGTGAATTGACTGTTTCTTTCACCCACTTTTGTTAATTTATAGAAATATTTTATATATTAAAATTTTATGAAAGCGTTTTTTTTTAGTTTGTCCATTTGCCTTTTAATTTTATTTTGGTGTTTCTTCTTCTTTCCCTTCCTCTCCTCCTCCTCCTCCTCCTCCTCCTTCTTATTCTGACTGAACTCAGGACCTTGTACTTGTGAGCCAGGTGAGGTGCTACTGAGCTAAATCCCTGGCCCTTAGTGTTTCTTCTTTTAAAATGCAGAGGTTCTTAATTTTATGTAGTTCAATCTATTGATTTTGCTTTGTGGTTTCTTCTTTTATCTTTAGGAAGCCCTCTTGATTGCTAAATTTTCTTCTAGTTTTATGGTTTTTTCATTTATAATTAATCTTTTATTATTTTGGAATATGTGTTGGTTTCTAATGTTAAATTAATATCTAATTCCTTTCCCCAATTATTGCCAAATTCTCCCAACTTCTTCTATTGAATTCTTTTCTTCTATTGATTTGTATTAATATCTTTATTATAATTTTTTAAAGTATGTTGTTGGCCTTTACATTTGGGAGTTTTTATAAATACATCTCCCAGATGGAAGGATTTCCCAATCTGTTGCTCTATCAGTATTAGCTCTCATACTTTTTATGGCTTTTCAGAGTATTTTAATAACTACTGTGGCAAATCCATCCATATTGTACTCTTTTATCATATGTACTTGGCTATTCTCATTCTTTTAATCCTCTCAGTGAGTTTAGAACCTTCCAAGTTCTCTTGATCTCCACCCCCTTAGCTACCAACTCTCTAATGCAGTCTTTCATGACATTAGGAAACGCTTTTCATAAATGAGCTAAGTTAGTATGAAAAGATGGAGTATTTTTGTCACATCTAGAATAGAGAGCTTTTTGGGTGACTTTGTAGCCTACACATTTCTTCACTGATGACTGCCTTGCTCATAGGAATGAGTCTGTACAGCTATGTTATAATATACGACCCCAGCCTTCCTTATCACATCCAATGCTAGGATGTGTGCATGCCTGACCCGGACTAGGCCAATAAAAATATCTCTTCTGGGAATTTAAATGTAGAACATTGGAACACTAGGATATGAATTAGGCCCATAATGTGATTCAGCAGGGCTGTGCTTGCTGGGGCTGGAAAAAAGAGAGAGGGAGGAGGGAGGGAGAGAGAGAGAGAGTCAGTCTCTGGGAAGAGAGAAGAATGGTGCAGCCTCACAGGGGGAAGCAGCCCTTCAGAGAAGATGTGCTATGAGAGCCAGTTTTCCATCACTATAATGAAATGCCTGAGATAATTAACTCATAAAGAAAAAAGGTTTATTTTGGCTCACAGCTTTGGAAGTTCCAGTTCCTGATCAACTGGCCCCACTCTTTTGGACCTGCGGAAGCACACATTATGGTGAGTGCGTAGTGGAGTAAAACCACTTACATCATAATCCGGGAAGCAAAAGAAGACAAAAGGGGGCCAGAGTCCCACACTCTCTTTCAGGCATGCTCCAATAACCTGAAGACCTCTGACTAGACACCACCTCTTCCAGCTTCCACCACCTCCCAATAGCTCAACCCTGAGGACTAAGCCTTTGACACATGAGCCTTTGAGAGACACTTATTGAAGCCATAGTATGTGCTCAGCACTTTGTCATGAAGACCCTCAGTTTCTGTTGTTATTGCTTCTCAAGCTCCATGAGATAGCTCTCCTTTCTTCTGATAAAATTACCTTCCTTGCTGAAACTAATGAGGTTCTTAAGCTGTGGCTGAGAAACTGTAGATCCCAGAGCAGCTCACAAGTCATCTGTTGGGAAGAAGACAGGAGGGTTGTTATTTGCAAGCCTCATGCCCCATGGTACGTACTCCAGCCTGGGTCAGTGCATCTCACTCTGGGTCCTGAAAAATGCTTATTTTAATGCCTCTGGACCAGGAGGCTTAAAAGGCTTCCCACTGCATCCTGCGCCACACAGACAGAGGGGCCTCTCACCACCAAAGTAAAGTAAAGTTCTCAGTGTATTCTTCAGGAAGATGGTCAAACACTTTTGTTCCCCCTTGGCCAAAGATGCTTCTTCTATCTCCATGGAAACCTTCCAAGACCTCATGCAGTTCAGAACTGCTGACATCCTTCACTGGTTCATGAACAGCTAGAGAGAGAAACATTGGTCACTGGAGACCAGTATGGTTCTTGAATAATACAACCTGACACAATGAACTGATCTGGTTTTATAGTGGAGAAGACTACAACTAGAGTCTCAAGGAAATGCTATTGACCAGTGCTTCTTAGCATTTTGCAAGTCCTTCTGAGAACCTGAAAAGATCTATGGACTCTATCCTGAACAAAAAGTCAACGAGTGAGTACACATGTACATGTACACACATAGTTGTGTACAATTTTGGAAGGGAAGTTCATAAATTCCCTGAAGTTCAGGTACATGAGCTCAAAGTTAGGGAGTCCCTGGACAGGTAAAACTGGATTTAGTCCATCGTGCAATGAAGTCTCTGATTTCATTTGAAGACAGAACCTGAATGGATGGAGAGCTGGTGGAAAAACTATTCTTAAAGAGATCTAGTTAACCAAAGACTATTAGACTAGAGGGAATTCTAAGAGGAGAACACGAGGTCCTGTTCTTGGCCTTGTTTAATGTAACATAGTTTTTGAATCAGTGATTTAATATAAGGCAGTCTTACCCAAGCTGAAATTGACTTAAAATTTATGGGGATAGCTGATATTCTGTACGATGAGATCAAAAATAACTCAGCCAATTGGATGAGGAAAAGTTAAAACCAGGTGAAAACATAGCAAAGAGTAAATGTAACAGGATATATTCAGGTTATAAGTCAATTGGCCAAGTCCTGAGTGGAGGAAACTTACTTTTCTGAACAAGATGGTGGGAGTAGGGTGGACTGCTTTCTGTGAGCTAATTTCTGGAAAGATATGAATGCTGGTTGGAACATGTTTGGATTATCCCATGGGATATAAGTCCCTGACCCTGAGCAACCATCAGAAGGATTGTCCTTAGGTCTAATGCTGCATTTGACAGTGGGATTTGAGAAATGAAATTGTGTTCAGACAAAGGGAAATTGGAGAACCAGGGACTATGTATCCTATGGATCTGAAGGCAGTTTCAAAGAACCAAGGCTTTACCTTGGATAACAGATATTTGGCCTGGGGATGGGTGGGGCCTCGGATGGTGACCTTTGAATATCTGATAAGTTTCACATAGAAAATGACTAGATCTATTGGTAGCCTAAGAGCTTTCTGACACTAGTAGTTGCTAACCAGCAGCCTAGGCTGTCTTGCAGAAACAAGCTCCCAATCACTGGTGTCACTGCCCTGCATGGAGGGTGAACTTCACCTGGGCGAATACCTCTAGCTGATTGGCAGTAGCTGTCCAGGATGTAGGGATGAGAAAGTGTGGGAGGCTGCTTCTGGGCTCAGGAAATCCCAGAAGGATATCCATTGGTGCAGGGGTGGCACGTGATGGCACTCGCACTGTGTGGTGGCCACCCCTGGAAGCCGCAGTGCTCAGAGGCTGAGATCACCAGACAGCATTACTGAGCCTAGACCTGTGATGCTAAAAGAACAAGGACCACCTTCATGTGTGGTTGATGGGAACTAGTTTAAGTGTCCAAATGGGCTGCCCTGGAACCAGAGTCTAAGACAAGACTGGGGTGTATGCAGGAAGTTGATCATAGGGGTGATCCCAGAGGAAATGGGAGTGTGGACTTGGAGGAAAGTGGAATGAGGTGGAGGAATACGCCACATGAAGGGAAGCAATTGAGGCAATAGGTCTTGGACTGCTGGGACCTTAGAAAGCTACAAAGGGCCTTCCAGAACTATCCATCAGCGATTGAGACAGGGGAGCATGTTCACTCACTTTCTGCCTATGGCTTGAGACTTGCCCACAGAAGCATTAACTGGCATTCGTGGGCTATACATGCTTGCGGCTGGATGGCAGGTGCTTCAGAGCAGGCCCTGAGGCAGGCAAAGGCAGGGAGGGTGGCTTATACTATAGGAGGAATGCTAGTAGCACAAGTCTGGGATTGCCTGGGACAGGCTCCACTGCAGGCAAAATCAGAGTGTAGCCAAAGCGAGAAGACTTGGGTCACCAAAACCTCATGCCACTCTGTGCTTCTAGTCTGTGTTTATTCAGCAAGCATTTATTGAGCACCACTGTATGCCTTACATCAGGCACCAAGGTATAAAAAGCTCAAAACCTGCTTCATATCTTCTTCTATTCACACGGCAAACTGTTTAATGAGGAGGACATGATGTTCTGGACATACAGCAGTTTCCCAAATAGATGGATTTATTAGTTGATTTAAAAATTTACTAAATGAAACCTTCATGGTTTCCATATAAAAAGTTGTTCTTCTTCTTAGGTGAAATCAAAAGTTTACTTCCAGTCCTTTGGGGTATTCTAACATGCGGCATGTGCGGTACACATCCCAATGATAAAGTCCTTAGTAACTACAGGATGAGTTGGCAGGATGATTTAGATCTAAAGTCCAGAGCAAGGCAATTACATCTGGCTCCCAGCTTTAAAAAATTGAAATAATCTTTATCTGAATTTTTAAAGGTATGTTAAAATTATAACGTCAAATGTCAAATATGGTGATGACTTATCCTGCCCGTATGAGAAGTGGCACCAAGGAGGTAGAGCCTTAATATGCTTATGGCCACCACCTAAAGGTTAAAAACATCTGATGCGATCTGGTGCACTAATTGTACTTTTATCGATTGCAATGGGAATCTGAATAGCATCAGGGAAATGAAATTCTTGAGGCCAGCTTTCTGCCATAGACTTTCTTCATCTCCTCTGGACAAATGAGACGTTTGGAGAAGAAATTCGTCTCTTGGGGCTTGCTGTCCTGCTAAATTATTTTCTATTTCTCATTAATTCTTGTCTTCCTTTTGCCCATGCCACCCAGCCCCTCAGTGCCCTCCCCTGCCGTCCAAGTTGCATGAGCTGTCAGAATCACCTGCTCTCAGCAGCTGCCCCTTGCTGCTCTGCTGAGCTTCCCTCCCTCCCATTCCAGGGCTCCTGGGACCAGCAATCAGGGCTTAATGATGTCCATCTAGAGTTACTTGCTAATTATCTCATCTATGACTCTTGTGGCTCCATCCATGGCAGATACTACTTTTTGGCATAAAAGATATGCTTTAATTAATTATAAGAAAATAGAAATGGTTTTGAGCTTGCCAATGGAACATGAATAAGGTAAATTCAAAACCTGAGCCAAGGTGAAGAATCTGGAGTACTCTCTCAGAGGGTGGCCAGGCACTGTGTAGAGTCCAGTTTAGGGCCAGGGTGCAGAAGGACAGGGCAAGAAAAGTCATAGTGATAGCAATAACCACTTCCATAGCCACAAGAGAGCTCACAGCCCTGTTGCTGAGCCAAAGAAGCCAGGCACAAAAGGACTTGTGGTACGTGATTCTGTCTACATGTAGTTCAAATAGCAGCAAAGGTGTTGAAGGTTCTAGAGATTGAGACAGGGGTTACTTCTCAGAATGTGAGGGGAAGTGACCTACAGCTTGGGTGGTTCACATGCAGGCAGAATCCATCAAATTGTGCACTTCAGATTTATGCACTTTATCATACGTACCTAACACCTCCATAACAACTAATAATAACAAGATGGCCGACATGCATGTGCTTCTGCTGTACCTGCTTGTCCAACACTGTGTTTACTTCTTCACATGGGTCCTTCTTCTCTCCTCATATCTTCTTTGAGGCAGGCATCTCCAGCTCTGTTTTCCAGGTGGGGAAACAAAGCTCAGAGGGGTTAAGAAACATGTCCAAGCACACTAGAATTACAAACTCCTATCATCCTGAACCCAGAAGAAAGTGAGAAAATTCCCCAAAAGTGAAAATCATCCTGGAGTAGACAAAAATTGGTCACCTCTCAGTTGTCAATATCTCTTCCTCCATTCCCACTGCTTTCCCACTGGGAGGTGAAGCAGCACAGCCTTGTGCTGGGGAGATGTGTAGAGAACACTAGGGGTATCTCCCAGGATTTGGAGGTCACAGTGCACAGACAAGTAGAAGGAATAATGAGGAGGGGAGAAGCTGACCCCTAGGTAAGAAGGCTGGCTGCTGAAGCTCAGTCCTCAGACTCTGAGCTTGTTACATCACCGGGTTGGACACCTGACTTTCCTGGGTGTCCACACACCAGAGGGACTTGGTGATTATCGCCTGGGAGCAGGGTAGCCACACTCACATCTGGCCCAGAAGAAGGTCTTTCCTTTCATCCTCCTTCCCTTCTGTTCTCCCTACTTCCTTCCTTCCTCCCTCTCTCCCTCCCTCCCTCCCTCCTGTCTTCCTTCTTTCCTTCTTGTATTCCTTCTTTTCTTCCTTCTTTCCTGTCTTCCATTTTCCATTCCCTCCCTTTCTCCCTCCTTTCCTTCCCTCCTGTTTTCCTTTTCTTCCTTCTTTCTTGTCTTCCTTTATCTCCTCTCTCTTCTTTACCTTCCTTCTTTTCCTCTTCCCTCTCTCCTTCCTTTCAATACATATTTATAGAGCACTCCCAATGGGCCAGGCTCTAGGTTTACTACAGTCAATATCACATGAGTCTCTGCCATCCAGGAACTTACGGTTAAGTGGGAGAGCTCAAGAACAGGAAACCAAACAAGCAGCCAAACCATATATGATATGTCCCATGGTGTCAAAGGCAAGGGAGAAAAACACAGCAGCCCAGAATGCTGGGAGCAGACAATGAGACACTGTCTCAATGCTGAGACAGTGCAGAGAAGTGGATGAGAAAAGGCTTCTCTGAAGGAGTCTGAAATGAGCAGATCAGGGTAACAGTGTTCCCACAGAGGGCCAGCAAATGCAAAGGCCCTGAGTTGAGAAAGAAGCCTGAGTGTTTGTGGAGTCACAAAAAACAAATTTGACTGAGTGAAGGAAAAAGTACGAGGTGAAGTCAGAGGAACAAGCAGAGACCCATGTCAAAGAACTTCATTTTTTGTTCTGAATACAAAAGGACCATTTGAGAGTTTTTGGATGGACTATAGCAGGTCCTGTATTTAGTTAGAAAGGTCACTGGCTGCCATGTGCACAACGGGCTTGTAGCAGCACAACAGAGACAGAAAAACCAACAGGGATCACCCTGCAGAATCTTACTAAGAGCCTGGAATCTGGGACCCTGGGAAAGATGTAGTGGGCCTTTTCTACGATCACAGGCACACAGCACCTGAAGAGGCCCTGGGAAGGCTGACTAGAGGCCCCGTCCAAGTCCGCAACACCCCTGCCTTGAGACCCCACTAGAGAATTAAAGCTGTCAGTCCAGGAACACGATATCATGGTGAGTCATATATATAGAAAGCGTTGCTTTAATTTCTGATTCTCCATTAATCCTCTGGCCCCTCTAGGGAACCAGGTTCCCCCATGGTTACAACAGAGTTCATCATGGCAGGGTGGTCAGCCCCAAGGAGGTGCAAGATAACCTTCCAGGGCCAGAGATGAAAATGCTGAAACTTACATTTGTAACTAATTTCCATTTCATTGTTCTCTAGGTTTTTTAGTTCATGCTGACAAGGTGCATGGAACATTAGTAGAGCTGTACATGAACTCCATGAATACATTTATTGGAGGAGGTCATTATAATAATTCTGATTGATTGGACAACAAAATATTTGGAGTTCATGACCTGCAGGGAAAATCCCAAATTCTTCAAAATGGCTTGTCCCTGTTCTGCCTTGACCTCCTGTCGCTGATCTCTCCACCAAGACAGTCTCCCCGACTCCTGCGCCTTCTGTGTTAGCTACTACAGTATTTCCTTACTGGCCAATTTCTTGTTAATTGTGGAGTGGAGGGTGGATATTGATGGGAAATTGTTCATTGGCTCACCCCACATGCTACCATTACACCTTGGACATATTTTTTAACACAGCACCTGAAATTCTTAATGACTCCTATTTATGTTTAGTTTATTTGTCTCCTTTGACTGTGAGCTCTGGGGACAGGAATGGTGATTTATTGGCCTTTGGATCTTAGGATACCTAGACTTAGCAAATAAAAGTGTGGGATGCTCAATGAATATTTTTGGTATGTCTCCTGAAACATATTCATTTGGTACATATTTATATTGCACAATTACTTGTTATGTGAAATGCAAATGTATTTTAACTCTTAACCTATATTTTAACTGAAATTATTAGATTCCTGGAGCCTGATTCAGGTACTGTCATGGGGGAGATCCTTTGGAAAAACTATCTACATGCATTGGCACAAAGCAGGGATAAAAATATAGCCCCTTCCAAACAGAGAGATGTAAGAACAGACCCATAAACACACAACATTATCTTTTTAATAAATGTGATGTTTTAAAGGAAAATTTGGTACCATTAAGTGTGTGTATGTGTGTTTATGTGTGTGACTGGGCCTGAATCCAATAAGCAACTACTCCCTAGGAGACACAAATGAACTTTGTGACTACATCTTAGTTTCTAACCATCATTCTTCTCTGCAGGTCACATGGAGAAGTGGCCAGAGAGCACCAGGGCTGCCTGGAACACCTTGTTTTGTCAGAAAAAACAAGACAGCTTAAAGGTTAATTGGGTCATGTATAAAGGACATAGGATCCAGCTGGAGGAAGTTTCAGTGCACAAATCTGTGACAATTTGAGCATCAAAAAAGGGTAATGTTAGTAATGGATATTAATATGTTGAAAAAATTAATGAGTTTTATAATTAGGAGAGCTCAAGAGACAGAGGGGGAAGAGGAGATAATAGAACAAGAGAGGAAGGGAAGGGAAAGAATGAGAGGGTAAAAGGATGAAAAATTTAGTCTTTCTGGGAGAATGCCAGCTAATAAGAAAGGAAAAAATAATAGAAGTAAAAAAAAATCATGTAATAACCAGCAATGTTATAACTGATTTAGGTGAGTATAATCAAGAAGTTATGTAACAGGTCACTAGAGAACAGGACATTCATGTGAGTTAAATGATCACACACAGCCTGTCTCCCAGTTTATTGATTATTAATGTTCCACATTATCCACAGGGAATATGTTCCAAGACTCCCAGTGGATGCCTGACTCTCAAATAGTACAGAATCCTATATATACTATCTTTTTTCCGTACCTACCTATGATAAAGTTTAATTTATAAATAAGTAAGAGTTTAACAACATTAGTAATAAACAAAACACTGAGAAGAGTATATGGTAGTAAAAGTTATGCAAGAGTGCTCTCTCTGCCTTGCAAAATATCTTATTGTACTTTTACCTTCTCACTTACTGGAAATACTTCACGGCTTTTCTTTAACATACCCTAATTGTTAGGATCAGCATTCTTGTTTTGGGGGCCAGTACTAAATAAATGAGGGCTTGCTTGAACACAAGCTCTTTGATTCCATGATGCTTGATCTCATAACTGACACGGCTACTAAGTGGCTAATGGGGAGGCAGCATACACAGTGTGAGTATGCAGAACAGTAGGATGATTCACATTCCAAGCAGAATGATGTGAGATTATATCATGCTATTCAGAATAGCATTCAATTTAAAATTTATGAATTGTTTATTTCTGGAAATTTTACTTAGTATTTTCAGGCTATGATTGACCGTGAGTAGTTGAAATTTCAGAATGTGAAGCCATGGAAAGAGGCTACACCTGTAATTATCAAGCAGGAAAGGGAACAGTTACAGTGAAAAGATCCGGAGGCCCTCCCCTAGCCCCGCAATCAGATGTTGCCCAGCAGGAAACCTGAAACCATGGGTCTCCTTATGGGAAGAGGTAAGGAATGCCGCAGACACATACATAATATTCTTGACAAAAATGCTTCACTGGAATCTAGTGAGGAAATAATCACAAATATAAAATGTAGCAGGTTTTGTGAAACAACTGGCCTCAAGGCTTTACAAATATTAATGTCATGAAAGACAAAAACGTGAGAAAATTAGAGTAAAAGACCTGAAAGAGACACAATAATTAGAAGCCATTGGTCAACTTGGTTTGGATCCTGGATTGACAAAGTGGAATCAAAAAGCTACAGAAGATATTTTGAGGACAATTGGAAAAATGGAAATGATTCTGTTGAGTTCATGTTAATTTTCATAGAAGTGTGTGCTGTGTGGTGGTTCTGTTGAAGAAAAATTCTTATTCTCCATGCATACCCAGATTCATGCCAAAGGAGGAAGTGTCATGGTGTCTGCAACTTAATTCCAAATGGCTTGGAGAGAGGCAGAATGAATCAAGGTGAAGGGTTTTAAAACATTAAAAGCAAAAAGGGCAGAAAAGGGGGAGCAGTGCGAGGGTGTCTGGACAAAAAATCCAGCAGCTGGAGAAAAGCAGGAAGCGGGAGAAAAATGTGGCAGAGCATTTGTGAACTGCACAGCAGGCTCCCTAGATTTTCTTTTCCAGAATGTACCTGCTGCACCAGCCGAGCAAAGCCCCCTTCTTGTTTGGGGGTGCATTGTGAGGGGCTCCTGTCAAAAGCAGGGCTAGACACTGGACTGATGCAGCTGAAAGCACCTGTGATAAATTTGGCTCTTCCAGTCAGAGGTTAGTACATCCAACCATCATACTGCCTCCTAATATCTTCATTAACACACACATACCCCACAGAAATACACTGAACAGCACCCTGCCGCAGCTTCCCTCCTTCCTCGCCGCTGCCCAGCTCATCATAGATGATGGAATGCATCACCCTAGCAATGATTCCTTCCAGTACAATAATTACAAAACACTTAGCAGTATTTCTAAATGAGTATACGTTTCATTTAAATATTTAACTTTTTCAAATTTGACTTAAAATCTATAAGTAATTAGTTATCAGCCAGGCTACCGGGGTGACAGGCAGTTCCTTAATTTTCTATGCAGTCGACAGGTTTTAACTCTGAAATTATTCTAGTCACAGCATACTTCAAAGGTCTAAATGAAAAAAAAGTTAAATGCCTTAATATCTTTGAGATTTGCAGAGATATTTGAGGATTTGCTGAGGGATTCAGTGTAGGATGAAGAAAGTGTTTTGTTAGCAGGGAGACTAACTTGCATCTCCAATTTGAAAGGAAATGTGAAATCCAAATGCACAAAGATTATTCAGATGAGAGCACTGGGCAATCATTGATATTCCTCTGCAGCCCGTACCTGTGAGTCCTAGGTTACACTGGTTCAGAGGAAACAGGGTTGTGCCGCTACCCTCCTCTGGCAAGGGTAACCACAGCTTAACAAGGATAAAATGAAAAGTGCCAAATACTAATTCTAAGATGTCTAAATTATCATTCAAGCTCAAATCTCTGCTGTACTAACACATACTAGCAAGCTCCATTTCCAAGCCTGCAGTGTCCACATCCTAGGGAGAACTGTGCCTGGCCCTGCGTGGGCTTGTCCCCTATCACTGCGAAGTTGCAGTGCTAGCTTGTTGGTGTCCTCAGCTAGGTCACTCCGGCAGACATCAGCTCAGCCTTGCACTGGCCTTTCCTATTATGGGGTTCCAGATTCCCAGGACCCTGTGATTGCTTCCATGGAACAGAGGGTGATGAAGAAATCCCAACTCTGGTTATGTAAGCCATTTCTAATGCCCAGCTCTGTGTTTGGGGCTGAGCTTGCAGACATAACTAAGCCTGGGCCTTTGGCTTCAAGGAATACAGAAGAAAGTGCACCTGCAACTCCAGAGCTTATGCAGCGCATACACAGAGCTCCCCATGCAACTCTTTGTAGGGTTATCTCAGTGCATACACATTTACAGACACATATGTATGCTCACACATCAAGAAGTATTATGTGGCAAGGCAAGCATTATGTGGCTGGGCATGGCGGTGCATAGCTGTAATCTCAGCTGCTCCAGAGGCTGAGTCAGGTGGATGATGAGTTCAAGAACAGCCTAGGCAACTTAGTGAGACTTTGTATCAGTATAACATGGTAAGGTGGAGAGGTAGTTCAGTGGTAGAGCACTCTTGGGCTTAATCTGTAGAAAAACACACACACAAAGTATTATATGTATGTTGTATATGTTTTTATATATGCAATATATACATATGCATATATACATAAAATATCACCTCCCACAACAGCTATGGGTATGAAAATAAGAATTGAGAAGTATCAGGACTCCACTCCCTGGCTTTCCCTCTCTCTTCTTTCCTTGTCTATTCCTCTGTGGTGAAGAGAAGTGCCCCTTCCCTCCAGTAATCCTTCAGGATCCCAGTTTGAGCCTAGCTCCTTGGACTGGCTGCTGAGAAGCTGTTTTCAAGATACACCATTCATGAGTCACAGCCCTCAGCACATATCTCTCCCATGTAGACTATAGGTTAGAATCATCTGCCCTCAAATCCCCTGTGTGTGAAATGTCAATTTCTGCCGATTAGTCAGAGAAACTGGATCTAATAGGTGTGCATGCATCTATGCATGCATGTTCTTACATGCGAATACATGTGTGATGTTTGTGTGCATGCAGGCACATGCATGTTTGTGTGTGCACATATTGTAGGAGAAAGCATTTATGTGCATATACATACCAAGGCTTGGGACTGGGATCCAGGAGGGAGGAAAGCTGAGGGGCGCAAGAGGAAGAAGAATTGGTAATAGAAATGCTGATTGGCCACAAAGAATGCATTACACCTTTTCAGTGCATCAAGCACTTGAATTCATTAATCTGCACTGCATCACTAAACGGTGCTCCTCGTGAAAGATGAGGAAACTGGGCACAGAGAGATGAATTAACCTGCCTGCCCAAGGCAGTGCAGTTGAGCTGCATCAGGCTGACCCAGCTGCAGATGTGCTAAGTGTGGCAACTGATTGGTACTTGAGGTGGGGGTGCAGCAGGCTGTAGGGCCAACCTCATTTCTTTTTTTTTTAATTCTTTTATTGGTACATTTTAGGTATACAATACGTTTACATTTATCATTGGGTGCTTGCATCTGTACATGATGTATCTTAGTTCTTATTTTTCCCCCCCATTACCTGTGCACCCTGCACCCCATCCACCCTTCCCTATTTACATAGATTTTGTTTCCATTTTTTTTCTTTTCTCATAATTTTTCCTTTCCCTTCTTTCCTTTCCCCTTCCCCTCCGACCACCCCTACACCTTTGGACCTTTTCCTATTTCAAATTATCAATTATTCATTTTAATCACTTTAATCCTTATTTTTTGGTATATCTTTTTATTGGTACATTTTAGGTGTACAACATAATGACATTCATCATTGGAGATATGCACCTTTACATACTCTCTTGGTTCTTTTCCCCCCCCATCCCCTGCCCTCCCTTCAACCCCTCCATCCCTCCCTATTTACAAAGATTTGTTTCCATTTTTTCATTTTCTCATATTAATTCCATTCCCTTCTTTCCTTTCCCCTACCTCTCCCACTTCCCCTTCCCCTTTGCCCCTTTTCTTCCTATTTCACATTATCTATTATACCTTTTAGTCCTTATTTACATGTTCAGTTTCTCACACTAGAGAAACAATTCAGTATTTACACTTGTGTCCTATTTATTTCACTTAAGAGTATGGCCTCAATATGCATCCATTTAGCTATAAATGTGTCTAGTTTCTCATTCTTTATGGCTGAGTAGTACTTCATTTTATGAAAAAGCGTCACATCCCAAGCTACTAGGGCAGAGAAGCTGAGCCAGTCCCAGCACCCAGAAGGAAGCTCCCCCACTGCCATCCCAAGCTCCTAGGGCAGAGAAGCTGAGTCTGTCCCAGCACCCGGAAGGAAGCTCCCCCACTGCCATCCCAAGCTCCTAGGGCAGAGAAGCTGAGCTGGTCCCAGCACCTGGAAGGAAGCTCCCCTGCTGCCATCCGAAGCTCCTAGGGCAGAGAAGGTGAGCTGCGCAGGTGCCAGAAGCACCACCCCCCGTGGAAATGAGAAGACACCTAAACAAACCTTAAAAACAGACTTCTGGATCACATACAGCAACCCCAAAGGGAAATGAGATGGAACAATCTGATACTCAACCACCTGGACTCTGAACTGGCAACAAAAGAGGATCTGGGAAAAATGAAATCAGAAATAATTACTCAGATAACAGCAAAGATTTTGCTCATGGTGCAAGACATGATTAATAAATCTAGAGAGGACACAGATAAAAAAAAATAGAGGATCTGAGGAGCATGATGGAACCCCAACATAGGAAACAAATGGAATCCGTAAAACAGATGCACACAGATTTCCAAGAGATTAAAAACTCCATGGAAAGTCTGCACAGCAGAATGAACCAATGTGAGGACAGAATTTCACATATAGAAGATAAGATTGCAATTGGTGAGGAGGAAAAGAAAAATTGCTTTAAAATTTTAAGGGAACATGAGAAATCAATCCAGCAGCTGCTAGATGATGCAAAGAAGAATAACATAAGACTGATTGGAGTCAATAAAGAAAGAGGAGAGCGTGCAGATGACATTAAAAGACTGCTCACAGAAGTGATGGCAGAAAACTTCCCAAGGAGGGGAAAAGAACTTGACATACAGATAAGTGAGGCATATAGGATTCCAAATAGCCTTAATCAAAATAAAAAATCTACACATAGGCATATAATAGTTAGGATTCCAGAAATCCAAGAGAAGAACAAAACTCTACAAGCAGTGAGAGAAAAGAAACAAATCACATACAAAGGAAAGCCCATCAGAATCACAGCAGACTTCTCAATGCAAACCCTCAAGGTAAGAAGAGCTTGGAGTGATATATTTCAAGCCCTAAAAGAAAACAGCCTCCAACCCAGATTGATGTACCCTGTAAAACTATATTTCAAAATTGATGGAGAAATAAGATACTTTCATGACAAAGACCACCTCAGGAACTTCATGAATACCAAACCATCACTCCAAAAATTTTAGACAATACCCTAGGAAAAGACAATGAGGATCACAACCCCAGGAAACCCAGCAGAATGAATCCATTGGGCGTGACAAATTAAATGCAAAGGGGGAGAATCCAACAAAAAGAAAAAGTCATGACAAGGCTTTTAAAACTTTTAACTTCATTTCCCTAATGAGTGTATAATTCAATCTTATTATTGTATTGATTAGTATTTTTCTGATTCTAGAGTGGCACACCTTTCCTTGTGCTATACTGGCTATTTATCATCTTCTTATGTCTACATTTTAATTGGGTTGTCTATTAATGAGCTCTAAGAATTCTTTATATATTCTGGTCATAGGTTATATGCATTATAAATATGGTCTGTTTAAGGACTACTTTTCATTCTAATGATGTCATTTAAAGTTCTAAATTTTGATGGAATCTCATTTATCAATTTTTTTCTTTTATACATCATGTTTTTTGTATCCTATGTAATTCTTGCCTACCCTGAATTCATAAATATTTTCCCTTATAATTTCTTCTTCAAGTTTTATACTTTTAGGCTTTCATATTTAGGTTCATAGATCCCTTCAACTTATTTTCATGTATAGAAAAAAAGGGTTGAGGTTAATTTTTTATATCCAGATACCAGGTGTTCTAGTGCCATTTGCTGCAAACACTATCTCTTCCTTGGCTCTTGAATTGAATTTATATTCTATAAAATGGTAATGTTAAATAATCTTTCAAAACTCAGTGGACCATATATGTGTGGTTCTATTTCTAGATTCTCTGTTTCATTCAAATGATCTATATGTCTTTCCTTACACCAACACTGCCTTGATTACTGTAGCTTTAGAAGAAGTCTTAAAATTAGGTACTAAACATCTTCCAACACTGTTTTTTTGTTTTTGTTTTTAACTTTTCTAGGTCCTTTGTACTCCTACATAACTTTTAAATTTCAATATCCAATTCTTCATTTATAGCAAGTATACACAGACCTGAATTTTTATATATACTTTGTGTTTTCTAATCCTGATAAATTCAAATACAAGTTCTAGGGGCTCCTAGAGATTTCTTAGTATTTTCTCTGCAGATGATCATTTCATCTACATATAAAGATTTTGCTTCTACCTAGCCAATTCTATCCTAGTTGTGTCATTTGATTGCCAGACTATTTTGTTGGGGCCTAGGTTTCAAAGTTTAATGGACACATAAAGAGTAAGCACATCTGCCCTTGTCCCACACCTGAAGGAGAAAGCATTGTATCTTCTCCATTCATACAAGGCATTCTCGCTGCAAGTATGGAGTACATGTCTTTAATCTGTTGAGAAGTTTCTGTTCTACTTCTAGTCTCCTGATAGCTTTTACCACGAACTGCTGTAGAATTTAGTCCAATACTTTTTCTCCAACTACTGACAGGATCATATGGCTTTTTCCTTTCCTCTGTTAAAATGATGACTTTTAGGGGTGGATCTTCCAATGCTGAACCAATACTGCCATCCCTATAACAAAACCACTTTCTAAATACTGCCAGATCTGACTTCCAATAGTTTGTTTTGTTAAACAAATTTCTATCTATGTTCATACTTTTTTCTTCTATTATCTTTATCCAGTCTTAGGATTAGCACAATGTTGACTTCCTAAAATGAGGGGAGAAGTGTTCCTTCTTTTTTCTGTTTTAATTGTTTGATATAATTTATCAGTTAAAATGTTTATGAGCCTGCTGTTGTCATATAGGTAGGTTTTCAAGCTAGGAATATACTTTCTTTCATAGGTGCTATTCAAATTTTATATTTCCTCCAGAGTTAGTTTCATTAATTTGTCTTCTAAGTTACTTCTTAGAAGTTGTCAAATTTATTTCAAAGAAGATTTGTGAAATATGCTTTATATATCCTTTTAAATTCTGTACAATCTGTGGTAATGTCTCCTAGATCTTGATATTGTAATTTTAAAAATGTATAATTGATATTGAGTAACAGGAAGGACAGGTCTAAAGGAGCAGGGGAATTGGGAGGGGTAGGGGAAAGGAAAAAAGGGAAAAGAAAAAATATGAGAAAAGGAAAAAAATGGAAACAAGGTCTTTGCAAATAGGGAAGGGTGGAGGGGGTGAAGGGAGGGCAGGGGAAGGGGAAAAAAATAAGAACCAAGAGACTCATGTAAAGGTACAAGATCCCAATGATGAATGTAACTGTATTTTATACCAAAAATGTACCAATAAACTTAATGGGAAAAAAATAGTAGAAAACTTCCCAGACAGAGGTGAAGAATTGGAGATACAGATAAGTGAGGCATGCAGAACTCCAACTAGCCATGATCAAAAAAAACTACACCTAGACATATAATAGTCAAGATCCCAGAAACCCAACAGAAGAACAAAATTCTTCAGGCAGAGAAAAGAAACAAATCACCTATGAAGGAAAGCCCATCAGAATCACAGCAGATTTCTCCACACAAACCCTCAAATCAAGGAGAGCCCTGAGTGAAGTACTTCAAGCTCTAAAAGAAAATAACTTGGGCCCAGGGATTTAGCTCAGTGGTTCCGGTGCCTGCTGTGCAAGTGCAAGGTCCTGAGTTGGATCCCTGGTACCAAAAAAAAAAAAAAGAAGAAAAGAAAAGAACTTCCAACCTAGACTGTTGTATCCTGCAAAATTATCTTTCAAAATCAATAGGGAAGTTAGATACTTCCACGACTTTGAACACCCGAGAAATTTAATGATACCAAACCAGCACTCTGAACAATTCTAAACCATATCCTAGAAAAAGGGAATGAAGGTTACAACTCCATGAGGCCCAACAGAGTGAAGCCACCAGGCAAGGTAAGACACTAAAGGGAAAGGGGGGAAAATAAGAAATAAAAGAGCCAACAACAGTAAAATATCATGACAAGTATGAGTCAATATCTCTCAATTATAACTATCAATATTAATGGCCTCAATTCACCAATCAAAAGAAATAGACTGATAGAATGGATTAAGAAGCAAAATCTGGCAATATGCTGTATACAAGAAACACACCTAACTCAAAAGGAAATTCATAGACTGAAAGTAAAATGATGGAAAACAGTTCTCCACATAACAGGAACCCAGAAAAAAGCAGGTGTAGCTATCTTATTTGCAGACAAAGTAGATTTCAAACCACAACTAATTAAAAGAGGCAAGGATGGTCACTACCTCCTTGTGAAGGGAATAATCCAAGAGAAAGAGATGACAATCCGAAATATATATGCACCAAATATGAATGCCCCCAACTATACAAAGAAAATATTAACGGACATGAAAAACAAAATAAGCACTAATACAATTGTAGTGGGGGACCTCAACACCATCAATAGATCATCTAGAAAAAAATTAACAATGAAATTCTAGAACTGAACCAAGCTATTGAACACATGGGCTTAATAGATGTTTATAGAGTGTTCCACCACACAAAATCAGAATACATATTCTTTTCAGCTGCACACAGGTCATTCTCCAAAGTAGATCACATGCTAGCTCATAGGACATGTCTAAGTAAGTGTAAAAGAATTGAAGTTATCCCATGTATATTATCAGACCATAGCACAATAAAATTGGAGGTCAATAACATAAGAAACTCCAAAACTCCCCCACACACATGGAAATTGAATAATACCCTCCTGAACAACCAATGGGTGACAGAGGAAAATAAAGAAGAAATTAGATAATTTCTACAAGTAAATGATAATACCAGTACAACATACAGGAATCTATGGGACACAACAAAAACAGTTCTATGCGGGAAATTCATTGCAGTGAATGCACATATTAGGACAAAAGAGAGAACTCATTTAAATAACCTAATGCAGAACCTCAATCTCCTAGAAAAAGAAGAGCATAACAAACCCAAAGCTAGTACAAAAAAGAAAATTATAAAGATCCAAGCAGAAATCAATGCAATGGAGACTAAGAGAACAATACAAAAAAATTTATGAATCAAAGGTTGGATTTTTGAAAGAATAAATAAAATCAATAAACCTTTAGACAACCTTATCAAAAAAAGGAAAGAAAAGGCTCAAATCCGTGCAATTAAGAATGAAAAAGGTGAAATCACAACAGATCCAGCAGAAATCCAGAGGATAATCAAAACCTTCTTTGAGAACCTGTACTCTGATAAAATGGAAAACACAGAAGAAATGGACAGATTCTTAGATACATACGAATTGTCAAAGTTAAATGAAGAAATAGAAATTTTAAACACCCCAATTCCAATGAATAAAATTGAAAATGTAATAAAAAAATTTACCAACAAAGAAAAGCCCAGGTCCTGATGGCTTCACTGCTAAATTCTACAAGACATTTAAAAAAGAACTATTACCATTACTCCTTAAACTCATTGAGGAAATTGAAAGGGAAGCAAGGCTTCCAAATTCATTCCTGGAAGCAAGTGTTACTTTGATTCTAAAACCAGGGAAAGACCCAACCCAAAAAGAGAACTACAGACCAATCTCCCAAAGGAACACAGATGCAAAACAGAATACAGAGTGTCATCAAGAAGATCATACACTCTGACCAAGTTGGATTTATCCCAGGGATGCAAGGATGGTTCAACATCCGTAAATCAATAAATGTAATACACTATATTAACAGAGTCAAGGACAAAAACCATATGATCATCTCAATAGATGCAGAAAAGACATTTGACAAAATTCAACCCCCATTCATGGCAAAAAACGATACAGAAAATTGGAATAGAAGGTCTTTATCTCAACCTGATTAAGGCTATCTATGAAAAACCAACAGCCAACATCATACTAAACAGTAAAAAACTGAAAACTTTCACACTAAAATCAAGAACAAGATGAGGATGCCCACTATCACCACTCCTGTTCAATATTGTTCTGGAAACATTAGCCACAGCAATTAGGAAAGAGAAAGAAATAAAAGGAATAAAGTTGGGAAAGGAAGTAGTTAAACTGTCATTATTTGCTGATGATATGACACTTTACATAGAAGACCCAAAAAACTCCATCAAAAGTCTTCTAGATCTAATTGACAGATTCAGTAGAGTAGCTGGATACAAGGTCAACACTCAAAAAACAATAGCCTTCTTATATGCAAATAGCAGACTCATTGAGAGAGAAATTCAGGAAATAATTCCTTTCACAATGGCATCTAAAAAAATGAAATAACTAGGAATCAACCTAAGAAAGGAAGCAAAAGACCTCTACACTGAAAACTACAACACTCTGAAAAAGGAGATTGAAGAGGATATAAGAAAAGATCCCTTGTTCCTGGGTAGGAAGAACCAATATAGTGAAAATGGCCATACTTCCAAAACTGCTATATAGATTTAATGCAATGCCGATTGAAATTCCAACACTATACTTCACAGAACTAGAGAAAACAATCCAAAAATTCATTTGGAACCAGAAGAGTCCTAGAATAGCAAAAGCAATTCTAGGTAACAGAGACATGGCTGGGGGTATCACAATCCCCAACTTGAAACTATACTACAAAGCTACTGTGATAAAAACAGCATGGTACTGGCAAAGAAACAGACCCAAAGATCAGTGGAATAGATTAGAAGATGCAGAAACAACTCCAGACATACTCAGCCACCTCATCTTTGACAAAGGAGCCCACCACTCTCATTGGAGGAAAGAGCCTATTTAATAAATGGTGTTGGAAAAATTGGATTTCAACCTATCAAACACTAAAACTAGACCCATACCTATCACCTTGCACTAAACTAAGATCAAAGTGAATTAAAGATCTAAATATTAAGACAGAAACACTAAACTGGCTGGAAGATAGGTTAGGTAGAACTCTTGATGACATTGGCATAGGAAAAGACTTTATGAACAAATCCTCAGTAGCATGGGAGCTAGCACAAAGAATCAACAACTGGGATCTCATCTTATTGAAAAGCTTCTGCTCTGCAAGAGAAACCACCAACAGAGCTTACAGACAACCTACAATGTGGGAAGAAATTTTTAGCAGCTGTACCTCACACAAAGGTCTACTATCGAGAATATACAAAGAATTGAAAAAAATCAGACCCCCCAAATTCAAAGACCCAATTCAAAAATGGGCATCTGAAATGAACAGACATTTCTCAAAGAAGTAAAAGCAGCAAAATAAATATATGAAAAAATGTTCTACATCAGTGGTCATTTGAGAGATGCAGATGAAAACAACGCTGAGATTCTACCTCACCCCAGAAAGAATGGCTGCTATTAAGAAATCAACCAATAACAAATGCTGGTGGGGGTGTGGGGAGAAAGGAACCCTTCTCCATTGTTGGTTGGAGTGCAGACTAGTGCAACTACTGTGGATATCAGCGTGGAGATACCTCAAAGAACTAGGACTAGAGGTCGCATTTGACCCAGCTATTCCGCTGCTGGGTATCTTCCCCAAAGAAGTAAAAGAATCATGCCACAGCAATATATGTGCACCTATGTTTATAGCAGCACAGTTTGTAATAGCTACAGCTTGGAAACAGCCCAAGTGCCCGTCAACTGGAAACTGGATAAAGAAGATGTGGGGTGTTTTTTTTCCCCCCACATATGACTCTGGGCGGCCATTGTAAGCCAATAGTGTAAATTCTTTTTCTTTTCTTTTTTTTTTTTTTTTGGTAGCAAGTATTGAACTTGGGACCTTGTGCTTGTGAGGCAGGTGCTGGAACCACTGAGCTAAATCCCCGGCCCTGTAAATTCTTTTTTTTTCCCATTAAGTTTATTGGTACATTTTTGGTATAAAATACAGTTACATTCATCATTGGGATCTTGTACCTTTACATGAGTCTCTTGGTTCTTATTTTTTTCCCCTTCCCCTGCCCTCCCTTCACCCCCTCCACCCTTCCCTATTTGCAAAGACCTTGTTTCCATTTTTTTCCTTTTCTCATATTTTTTCTTTTCCCTTTTTTCCTTTCCCCTACCCCTCCCAATTCCCCTGCTCCTTTAGACCTGTCCTTCCTGTTACTCAATATCAATTATACATTTTTAAAATTACAATATCAAGATCTAGGAGACATTACCACAGATTGTACAGAATTTAAAAGGATATATAAAGCATATTTCACAAATCTTCTTTGAAATAAATTTGACAACTTCTAAGAAGTAACTTAGAAGACAAATTAATGAAACTAACTCTGGAGGAAATATAAAATTTGAATAGCACCTATGAAAGAAAGTATATTCCTAGCTTGAAAACCTACCTATATGACAACAGCAGGCTCATAAACATTTTAACTGATAAATTATATCAAACAATTAAAACAGAAAAAAGAAGGAACACTTCTCCCCTCATTTTAGGAAGTCAACATTGTGCTAATCCTAAGACTGGATAAAGATAATAGAAGAAAAAAGTATGAACATAGATAGAAATTTGTTTAACAAAACAAACTATTGGAAGTCAGATCTGGCAGTATTTAGAAAGTGGTTTTGTTATAGGGATGGCAGTATTGGTTCAGCATTGGAAGATCCACCCCTAAAAGTCATCATTTTAACAGAGGAAAGGAAAAAGCCATATGATCCTGTCAGTAGTTGGAGAAAAAGTATTGGACTAAATTCTACAGCAGTTCGTGGTAAAAGCTATCAGGAGACTAGAAGTAGAACAGAAACTTCTCAACAGATTAAAGACATGTACTCCATACTTGCAGCGAGAATGCCTTGTATGAATGGAGAAGATACAATGCTTTCTCCTTCAGGTGTGGGACAAGGGCAGATGTGCTTACTCTTTATGTGTCCATTAAACTTTGAAACCTAGGCCCCAACAAAATAGTCTGGCAATCAAATGACACAACTAGGATAGAATTGGCTAGGTAGAAGCAAAATCTTTATATGTAGATGAAATGATCATCTGCAGAGAAAATACTAAGAAATCTCTAGGAGCCCCTAGAACTTGTATTTGAATTTATCAGGATTAGAAAACACAAAGTATATATAAAAATTCAGGTCTGTGTATACTTGCTATAAATGAAGAATTGGATATTGAAATTTAAAAGTTATGTAGGAGTACAAAGGACCTAGAAAAGTTAAAAACAAAAACAAAAAAACAGTGTTGGAAGATGTTTAGTACCTAATTTTAAGACTTCTTCTAAAGCTACAGTAATCAAGGCAGTGTTGGTGTAAGGAAAGACATATAGATCATTTGAATGAAACAGAGAATCTAGAAATAGAACCACACATATATGGTCCACTGAGTTTTGAAAGATTATTTAACATTACCATTTTATAGAATATAAATTCAATTCAAGAGCCAAGGAAGAGATAGTGTTTGCAGCAAATGGCACTAGAACACCTGGTATCTGGATATAAAAAATTAACCTCAACCCTTTTTTTCTATACATGAAAATAAGTTGAAGGGATCTATGAACCTAAATATGAAAGCCTAAAAGTATAAAACTTGAAGAAGAAATTATAAGGGAAAATATTTATGAATTCAGGGTAGGCAAGAATTACATAGGATACAAAAAACATGATGTATAAAAGAAAAAAATTGATAAATGAGATTCCATCAAAATTTAGAACTTTAAATGACATCATTAGAATGAAAAGTAGTCCTTAAACAGACCATATTTATAATGCATATAACCTATGACCAGAATATATAAAGAATTCTTAGAGCTCATTAATAGACAACCCAATTAAAATGTAGACATAAGAAGATGATAAATAGCCAGTATAGCACAAGGAAAGGTGTGCCACTCTAGAATCAGAAAAATACTAATCAATACAATAATAAGATTGAATTATACACTCATTAGGGAAATGAAGTTAAAAGTTTTAAAAGCCTTGTCATGACTTTTTCTTTTTGTTGGATTCTCCCCCTTTGCATTTAATTTGTCACGCCCAATGGATTCATTCTGCTGGGTTTCCTGGGGTTGTGATCCTCATTGTCTTTTCCTAGGGTATTGTCTAAAATTTTTGGAGTGATGGTTTGGTATTCATGAAGTTCCTGAGGTGGTCTTTGTCATGAAAGTATCTTATTTCTCCATCAATTTTGAAATATAGTTTTACAGGGTACATCAATCTGGGTTGGAGGCTGTTTTCTTTTAGGGCTTGAAATATATCACTCCAAGCTCTTCTTACCTTGAGGGTTTGCATTGAGAAGTCTGCTGTGATTCTGATGGGCTTTCCTTTGTATGTGATTTGTTTCTTTTCTCTCACTGCTTGTAGAGTTTTGTTCTTCTCTTGGATTTCTGGAATCCTAACTATTATATGCCTATGTGTAGATTTTTTATTTTGATTAAGGCTATTTGGAATCCTATATGCCTCACTTATCTGTATGTCAAGTTCTTTTCCCCTCCTTGGGAAGTTTTCTGCCATCACTTCTGTGAGCAGTCTTTTAATGTCATCTGCACGCTCTCCTCTTTCTTTATTGACTCCAATCAGTCTTATGTTATTCTTCTTTGCATCATCTAGCAGCTGCTGGATTGATTTCTCATGTTCCCTTAAAATTTTAAAGCAATTTTTCTTTTCCTCCTCACCAATTGCAATCTTATCTTCTATATGTGAAATTCTGTCCTCACATTGGTTCATTCTGCTGTGCAGACTTTCCATGGAGTTTTTAATCTCTTGGAAATCTGTGTGCATCTGTTTTACGGATTCCATTTGTTTCCTATGTTGGGGTTCCATCATGCTCCTCAGATCCTCTATTTTTTTTTTATCTGTGTCCTCTCTAGATTTATTAATCATGTCTTGCACCATGAGCAAAATCTTTGCTGTTATCTGAGTAATTATTTCTGATTTCATTTTTCCCAGATCCTCTTTTGTTGCCAGTTCAGAGTCCAGGTGGTTGAGTATCAGATTGTTCCATCTCATTTCCCTTTGGGGTTGCTGTAGGTGATCCAGAAGTCTGTTATTGAGACTTGTTTATGTGTCTTCTCAGTTCCATGGGAGGGGTGCTTCTGGTGCCCACATGGCTTACCTTCTCTGCCCTAGGAGCTTGGGATGGTGGAGGGGGAGCTTCCTTCCGGGTGCTGGGACTGGCTCACCCTCTCTGCCCTAGGAGCCTGGGATGGCAGCGGGGGAGCTTCTGGGTGCTGGGACTGGCTCAGCTTCTCTGCCCTAGGAGCCTGTCATGGAGGCGGGGAGTTTCCTTCTGGGTGCTGGCACCAGCTGAGCTTCTCTGCCCTAGGAGCCTGGGATGGAGGCAGGAAGCTTTCTTCTGGGTTCTGGGACCAGCTGAGCTTCTCTGCCCTAGGAGCCTGGGATGGAGGTGAGGAGCTTCTGGTTGCTGGGACTGGCTGAGCTTTTCTGCCCTAGGAGCCTGGGATGGAGGCAGGGAGCTTCCTTCTGGGTTCTGGGACCAGCTGAGCTTCTCTGCCCTAGGAGCCTGGGATGGAGGTGGGGAGTTTCCTTGCAGGTTCTTCACATTTTCTTTTTCTTTCTTTCTTCATCTGTGCTGATCTTGTTACTGTCTCATTAGAATTCTTCAACAGCTTCAGTTTATAGAGGTTTCAGTCCATAGTCAAGAGGCTCCAAGCCAGGGTAACATGGCAAAGCAGGCAGGAGGCAGCCCGTCAAGTTTTCTACTATTACTTCTGTGAATAGTTTTTGTATATCAATTGTACTTTCTCCTGTTTTTTCATGGACTCCTATCAGTCTTATGTTATTCTTCTTTGCACCATATAGCAGCTGTTGGATTGATTTCTCATGGCCCTTACTATCTTTAAGAAATCTCTGTTTTCATGGTCCTTAACCATAATCCTGTCTTCTATATCTGATATTCTGTCTTCAGATTCTCTTAGTCTGCTCTGCATGCTTTCAATGGAATTTTTAATCTCCTGAATATCTGTTTGAATCTGTTTCATGGATTCCATTTCTTTCTCATGCTGGGCGATCATGGTTTCCATTTCTTTCTTATGTTGGGCATTCATGGCTTCCAGCATGTTTCTGATCTCATCTATTTTCTTATCTGTTTCTGTTGTAGAGCCTCTAATCATGTTTTTCACTCTGTTCACCATCTCTGTAATTATCTGGGAGATTATTTCTGCTTTGAATTTTTCTAGAGCCTCATGCATCTGTTTTGTTACTTCCTGTGCTATCAGTTCAGGATGTCCAGGTGGTTGATTATCAGAGTTTTCCACCTCATTTCCCCCAGAATTTGCCTATTGTGGCATGGAAGCCTGTGTTTGTGCCTTGCTTAAATGTCTTCTCATTTTTGTTTTTAGTACTGTCCTTGGTTTAATTCCTGAGTTGATATTTCAACATTGCTTAATGTAGGTGTCTTTGTTGCTTGTGTTTAAATCCCTTGTAGAATGATTGCTTTTCAGAGGTGTCTTCCAGGTATAGCTTGTGTTTAGGTTTTAAGACTCTAATGACTCTGAGGCTGTTTCATTTTCATTATACCAGGAAGGAAAACTGATTAGATCAATCACAACATCTTAGCCCAAATGATACAATCAGCAATACCATAGCATCAAGCACAGCTTAGAAAATGACAATTTGTGGTAGTTATGAATATATCACATTTAACTGTGTGAATTAAATCAAAACTGAGGACCAACCCAACATATGTTTATAGTGAATAGACTCTTCAATATAGCAACTGTACCTTTAGGGATGGGGAGTTAGAAGGAGTTGGGGAGGGAGGGACAGGTAGAAAGATCAGGAAAGATTAGTGGTGAAGCCAGAAGACACAGGAAGATCACACAAACTCTAAGAAATTGTTCAAGGCAAGAGGAAAAGGTAGAATGAAAGAACAAAGATGTGAACAGAACCACCTAACAGCAATAGGAAGGCTAGATATTGTATTTACTTTCCTTTAAAACTAATGATAATCAAGAGAAGAAAAAAGAGAAGAAAAGA
The DNA here is from genome assembly GCF_053883595.1 of Heterocephalus glaber. Taxonomy (NCBI): domain Eukaryota; kingdom Metazoa; phylum Chordata; class Mammalia; order Rodentia; family Bathyergidae; genus Heterocephalus; species Heterocephalus glaber. Next base: position 20,384,089 of record NW_028258143.1, on the reverse strand, counting down.
AAAATAAACGAGAAATCTGAATTCAGTCCAGAAAGGAACAAATAGGGAGATGAAGAGCAATGTGGGACAGCGAGAGAATGAGAGAGTTTGAGAGAGAGAGAGAAAAGATAAAAGAAAGAAAAAAGAAAAGTAAAAATTTGGAGAGTAGATAAAAGTAAAAATTAAGAATTAAAAATAGGAGAAAATTTTTTTTGTCTTTTTTGCAAATAAAAACTAAAAATGATGGGCCTACTTCAGGGTATGTCTCTGCTGCCACAGTAGGCAACATATGCAGCTGTGTGCATATACAAGTCAATGAGTCTCAGCAAGCCAGTAGCAGACCTGTGAGATTCAGGCAGATTTCTGGGGTCAGCCTCATTTCTGCAGGCAATGTCACCAACCCAGGTGGTCCCTGCCTCTGCTGCCAGGTGTTCTGACTTTCAACAAACAAATGAAACATGAATCCAGATTTGATATCCATATTAAAAAAAAAAAACAAACCTTCCAGGCCACATAAAATATGTCTACCTGCTAACATGGGGCCATTGGCTGCCAGTTTATTATAACTCCTTAAGGATGGAGAAGATGAGCTCCAGAGTGGGAAGTGATTGCCCTGGGCCCTCTTGCCTGTGCCCAGCCAGCACCAGGCTCTGGAACACAGTCTTCATTCCACTGACCTGACATGCCCTCTCACCAGGGCGGGGGGGCATCTTTTCCAGGATCCATGTCTCCCTCTCCCATGACAGGGCCTGGATCCATCCCAGCCTGTGTGTCCTGAAAAAAGGAGAATCAGGTGGAATTGTTCTGGCTGCGAATCCACAGCCAGGCCTGCAGGGCTCCCTTACAGCTTTATGGGAATGCTGGGAGCATCCGCACTAACTCTCAGCAATGATTTGTTTCAAAGTCCAGTTCACACAGGAGTAGGAAATGGCTCCACAGGCCCACCTAGCTGGCCCTTCCTGTTTCCTCCCTGACTATATCCACAGGCTAGGCTGACCCAGGGGAGAAGGGACTCTGTGCTCTTTGACTTCAGTCAGGAGTACGGGTGCTGGGATTTTGGAGGCAGGAGGAAATGGGGGGAGCCAGGTTGCACAGTTAGGGCTCCACAAAATGAGGGGTGTCAAAGGTCTCTCTGAGTCAGGATAGAAAAAGATTTAACCCCCCTGACCTTGTCTGGCTTCTTGTCCTTCTGTGCCACTTGGTTAACTGTTTCTGGGCTGAATCAGGGTCATTTCTACTTCTGTAGGTGTCAGTTCTGCTGAGCCCCAGGAGCTGAGTCAGGGAAGCTGCATGTCTGGGGGGCCCTGGCTTGAACCAGCCACCCATCTTCCAGGGGTGAACCTTGGCCAGGCCACTTCCTCTTTTCCTTGAAGAGGCCCTGCCTCTGACAGCCACCCAATAATATCAGCCCCTTACCACCCGACCCAGGAACCTTTCCCTCCTCCTTCCAGCCATCCTGATGATCCTCAACATGTGGGTGGCAGCTCTCTCTCACCTGGTTGAATCCTTTATTTTGAGTCTCATGAATCCAAGCATTGTTCCTTGGTGCATATTTCCCCTCCCTTCCTTCTCACTCCTTCTTCCCTCCCTCCCTCTCTCCCTCCCTCCCTTCCTTCCTTCCTTCTTTCCTCCTTTTTCTTCCTTTCATTTTTGTCTTCTTTCCTTTCTTCTTTCTACAGTTTATATTCATACTTTTACTTATTTTCTTTTTATGTGTTTTATCAGTGCATGTTAATTTTATGAAATACTGGATTTCTCTATGGTATTTTCATACATCCATATAACATGGGTGGATCATATGAATAGATATTTATCCTGTCATTATCTTCCTTTACATCCTCTCCCTCTTATTCCCTACTTCTTGTATAATAACAGTCTTCCTTCTACTTTTATGTCATCTTTTTAAAATTAAATTTATTGGTACATTTGAGGTATACAATACAGTAGCATTCATCAGTGGGATCTTGTACCTTTACATGACGTATCTTGGTTCTTATTTTTTCCAGCATTCCCTGCCCTCCCTTCACCCCCTCCACCCTTCCCTATTTACAAAGACTTTTTTTCCATTTTTCCTTTTCTCATGTTTTTTCTTTTCCCTTCTTTCCTTTTCCCTCTCCCTCCCACTACCCCTACTCCTTTAGACTTTTTCTTCCTATTTCAATTATCAATTATACATTTTGATCCTTATTTACATTTTTATTTTTTCACACCAGAGAAACTATTCGGTATTTACACATGTATCCTATTTATTTCACTTAAGAGTATGGCCTCAATGTGCATCCATTTAGCTATAAATGTCTCTAGTTTCTTGTTCTTTATGGCTGAGTAATACTCCATTTTATAAAAAAAACCCCACATCTTCTTTATCCAGTCTCCAGTTGATGGGCACTCGGGCTGTTTCCAAGCTTTAGGTATTACAAACTGTGCCACTATAAACATGGGTGTGCATATATCGCTGTGGTATGATTTTTTTAATTCTATTTTTTTTTGTACTGGGGATCGAACCCAGGACATTGCACTGGCAAGGCAGGTGCGGTGCCACTGAGCTAAATCCCTGGCCTGATTCTTTTAATTCTTTTGGGAAGATACCCAGCAGAGGAATAGCTGCTGGGCTGGCTAATGGGACCCCTAATCTTAGTTTTTTGAGGTATCTCCATATTGATTTCCACAGTGGTTGCACCAGTCTGCACTCCCACCAGCAGAGGAGCAGTGTTCCTCTTTCCCCACAACCCCCAAGCATTTGTTATTGGTTGATTTCTTGATAGCAGCCTTTCTTTCTGGGGTGAAGTGGAATCTCAGTGTTGTTTTCATTTGCATCTCTTGAATGACCACTGATGTTGAACATTTTTCCTTATATTTATTTGCTGCTTTTACTTGTTTGTCTGAGAAATGTCTGTTCATTTCAGATGCCCATTTTTGAATTGGGTTTTTATATTTGGGGGGGTCTGATTTTTTGGGGGTTCTTTATACATTTTAGATAGTAGACCTTCGTCTGAGGAACAGCTGCTAAAATTTTTTTCCCACATTGTAGGTTGTCTCTTAGCTCTTTTGGTGGTTTCTCTTGCAGTGAAGAAGCTTTTTAATAAGATGAGGCCCCACGTGTTGATTGTTTGTGCTAGTTCCCATACTACTGAGGATTTGTTCATAAAGTTTTTTCCTATGCCAAGATCTTTGAGAGTTCTACCTAACTTATCGTCTAGCAAGTTTAGTGTTTCTGTTTTAATATTTAGACATTTATTCCACTTTAATTTTAGTTTATTGCATGGTGAAAGATATGGGCCTAGTTTTAATCTTTGGCAGGTTGAAATCCAATTTTTATAATGCCATTTATTAAATAGGCCATCTTTCCTCCAGTGAGGATGGTTGGCTCCTTTGTCAAAGATGAGGTAACTGAGTGTGTCTGGAGTGTTTCTGCATCTTCTAATGTATTCCACTGATCCTCAGGTCTGCTTCTTTGCCAGTACCATGCTGTTTTATCACAGTGGATTTGTAGTATAGTTTTAAGTGGGAGATTGTGATACCCCCTGCCATGTCTCTGTTGTCTAGAATTGCTTTTGCTATTCTAGGACTCTTCTGGTTCCAAATGAATTTTTGGATTGTTTTCTAGTTCTGTGAAATATACTGTTGGGAATTCTATCAGGGTTGCATTGAATCTGTACAGCAGTTTTGGAAGTATGGCTATTTTCACTATATTGGTTCTTCTTACCCAGGAACAGGGAATGTCTTTCTATTTTCTTATATCCTCTTCAATCTCTTTTTAGAGTGTTGTAGTTTTCAACGTAGAGGTCTTTTGCTTCCTCCATTAGATAGATTCCTAGATATTTCATTTTTTGGATGCTATTGTGAAAGGAATTGTTTCCCTAATTTCTCTCTCTGTGAGTCTGTTGTTTGTGTACAAGAAGACTATTGATTTTTGAGTGTTGCCCTTGTATCCAGCTACTCTACTGAATCTATCAATTAAGTCTAGGTGTTGTTTGGCAGAGTTTTTTGGGTCTTCTATGTAGAGTATCATATCATCAGCAAATAATGACAGCTTAACTTCTCCCTTTCCTATCTTTATTCCTTTTATTTCTTTCTCTTGTCTAATTGCTGTGGCTAATGTTTCCAGAACTATATTGAACAGGAATCATGATAGTCAACATCCTTGTCTTGTTTCTGATTTTAGTGAGAAGGTTTTCAGTTTTTGACCATTTAGTATGATGTTGACTGTTGATTTTTCATAGATAGCCTTTATCAGGTTGAGATAAAGACTTTCTATTCCAGTTTTCTGTGTTTTTTTTTTTGTAACAGGGATCGAACTCGGGTCCTTGTGCTTGTGCAGCAGGGGGCGAAACCACTGAGCTAAATCCCTGGCCCTCTGTAGGGTTTTTATCATGAATGGGTGTTGAATTTTGTCAAATGCTTTTTCTGCATCTATTGAGATAATAATATGATTTTTGTTCTTGGCTCTGTTAATATAGTGTATTGCATTTATTGATTTATATATGTTGAACCATCCTTGCATCCCTGGGATAAATCCTACTTGACCAAGGTATATGATCTTCTTGATGATCCTTTGTATTCTGTTTGCCAGCATCTTATTGATGATTTTTGCATCTATGTTCATTAGGGAGATTGGCCTGAGTTCTCTTCTTTGGTTAGGTCTTTCTCTGCTTTTGGAATCAAGGTAACACTTGCTTCCAGGAATGAATTTGGAAGTATTGTTTCTCTTTCAATTTCATCGAGGAGTTTAAAGAGTAGTGGCAATAGTTCTTCTCTCAATGTCTTGTAGAATTCAGCAGTGAAGCCATCAGGACCTAGACTTTTCTTTGTTGGTAAATTTTTAATTATGTTTTAAATTTCATTGATTATAATTGGAGTGTAGAATTTTTATATCTTCTTTGTTCAACTTTGATAATTCATATGTATCTAGGAATCTTTCCACTTCTTCTCTGTTTTCCCTTTTATTAGAGTACAGGTTTTCGAAGTAGGTATTGATGATCCTCTGAATTTCTGCTGGATCTGTTGTGACTTCACCTTTTTCACTCCTAATTGCATGGATTTGAGCCTTTTCTTTCTTTTTTTAAACAAGGGTGGCTAAGGGTTTATCAATATTATTTATTCTTTCATAAAACCAACTCTTTGATTCATTGATTTTTTGGTATTGTTCTCTTAGTTTCCATTGCACTGACTTCTGCTCTGATCTTTATAATTTCCTCCCTTTTATGAGCTTTGGGTTTGTCTTGCTCTTCTTTTTTCTAGGACCTTAAGGTTCAACATAAGGTTTTTTATTTGAGCTTGCTCTGTTTTCCTAGTGTGGGCATTCACTGCTATGAATTTCCCTCGCAGAGCAGCTTTCATTGTGTCCCATAGACTCCTATATGTTGTGCTGGCATTATCATTTAATTGTAAAATTGTATAATTTCTTCTTTATTTTCCTCTGTGACCCATTGATTGTTTAGGAGAGTGTTATCCATGTGTTTGTGGAGTTCTTGCAGTTCCTTATGCTATTGATATCCAGTTTAATTGCACTATCATCTGATAATATACAGGGAATAACTTCAATTGCTTTGCATTTACTTAGACATGTCCTATGAGCTAACATGTGATCTATTTTGGAGAATGACCCATGTGCAGCTGAAAAGAATGTATATTCTGATTTTGTGGGGTGGAACAGTCTGTAGACATGTATTAAGTCCATTTGTTCAAAAGCTTGGTTCAGTTCTAGTATTTTGTTGTTGATTTTTTGTCTAGATGATCTGTCTATTTGTGACAGTGGGGTATTGACATCCCCCACTACAATTGTTTTAGGGCTTTTTTGGTTTTTCATGTCCATTAATAATTGTTTTGTATAGTTGAGGGCTTTAGTATTTGGTGTATATATAATGATGAATGTCATCTCTTCCTCTTGGATTGTTCCTTTTACAAGGATATAGTGACCTTCTTTGTCTCTCTTAATTAATTTTGGTTTGAAATCTACTTTGTCTGCAAATAAAATAGATAACCCTGCTTTTTTCTTGGCTCCTGTCACATGGAGAACTGTTTTTCATTCTTTTACTTTCAGTTTATGAGTTTCTTTTTGAATTAGGTGCAATTCTTGTATACAGCATATTGTTGGATTTTGCTTCTTAATCCATTCTGCCAGTCTATTTCTTTTGATTGGTGACATGAGGCCATTAACATTGATGGTTATAATTGATATGTATTGACTTATCCTTATGTTATTTTCCTGCTGTTGGCTCTTTTATTTTTTTTATTAAATTATTTTATTGGTACATTGTAGGTATACAACACAATTACATTTCTCATTGGGAATTGTACCTTTACATGACGCATCTTGGTTCTTATTTTTTCCCCATTCCTAGTCCTCCCTTCACCCCCTCCACCCTTCCCTATTTACAAAGACTTTATTTCCATTTTTTCCATTTCTCATCATTTTTCCTTTCCCTTCTTTCCTTTCCCCTGCCCTCCCACTACCCCTACCCCTTTAGACCTTTTCTTCCTATTTTGCATTATCGATTATTCATCCTAATCATTGGTACATTTTTCGTATACAATACAATGACATTCATCATTGTAAATTTGCACCTTTACATAGTCTCTCTTGGTTCTTATTTTTCACCCTTGCCCAGCCCTCCCTTCAACCCCTCCAGTCCTCCCTATTTACAAAGATTTTGTTCCTATTTTTCCATTTTCTCATATTAATCCCATTCCCTTCTATCCTTTCACAAAGCTCTCCCACTTCCTTCCCCTTTGCCCCTTTTCTTCCTCTTTGACATTACCTATTACACATTTAATCCTTATTTACACTTTCAGTTTCTCACACCAGAGAAACTATTAGGTATTTATACGTATGTGTCCTATTTATTTCACTTAGGAGTATCGCCTCAATGTGCATCCACTTAGCTATAAATGTCTCTAATTTCTCATTTTTTATGGCTGAATAGTACTCCATTTTATAAAGAAAACACATTTTCTTTATCCAGTCTCCAGGTGATGGGCATTTGGGCTGTTTCCAAGTTTTAACTATTGCAAACTGTGCTGCTATGAACATGGGTGCACATATATCACTGTAGTATGATTCTTTTAATTCTTTGGGGAAGATCCCCAGCAGTGGAATAGCGGGGTCAAATGGGACTTCCAGTCCCAGTTCTTTGAGGTATCTCCATACTGATTTCACAGTGGTTGCACCAGTCTACACTCCCACCAGCAGTGGAGCAGGGTTCCTCTTTCCCCACAGCCCCGCCAGCATTTGTTATTGGTGGATTTCATGATAGCAGCCATTCTTTCTGGAGTGAAGTGGAATCTCAGCTTTGTTTTCATTTGCATCTCTTGAATGACAAGTGATGTTGAACATTTTTTCATGTATTTATTTGCTATTTCTACTGCTTTGTCTGAGAAATGTCTTTTCATTTCAGATGCCCATTTTTGGATTGGGTCTTTAAATCTGGGAGGTCTGATCTTTTTAAATTCTTTATAGATTCGAGATAGTAGATCTTTGTCTGAAGGAGAGCAGGTGAGGATTTTTTCCCACATTGTGGGTTGTCTCTTCACACTGCTGGTGGTTTCTCTTGCTGTGCAGAAGCCTTTTAATAAGAAGAGATCCCACTTGTTGATTGTTTGTGCTAGTTCACGGGCAACTGAGGTTTTGTTCATAAAATCTTTTCCTATGTTGAAGTCTTCAAGGGTTCTACCTAACCTCTGTTCCAACTGGTTCAGAGTTTCTATTTTAATATTTAGATCTTTAATCCATTTTTATTTTAGTTCAGTGCATGTTGAGAGATATAGGACTAGTTTCAATCATTGGCAAGTTGAAGCCCAAGTTTTCCAGCACCATTTATTAAAGAGGGTATCTTTCCTCCAGTGAGAGTGTTTGGCTCCTTTATTGAAGATGAGATGGCTGAGTGTGTGTGGCATTGTTTCTGCATCTTCTAATCTGTTCCGCTGGTCCTCAAGTCTGTTTCTTTGCCAGTACCATGCTGTTTTTATCACAGTAGCTTTGTACTAGAGTTGCAGGTTGGGGATTGTGATACCCCCTGCCATGTCTGTGTTACCTAGAATTGCTTTTGCTATTCTGGGTCTCTTCTTGTTCCAAATGAATTTTTGGATTGTTTTCTCAAGGTCCATGAAGTATGCTGCTGGGATCTCAATTGGAATTGCATTAAATCTGTATAGCAGTTTTGGAAGTATGGCCATTTTCACTCTATTAATCCTTCCTACCCAGGAGCAGGGGATGTCTGTCCATTTTCTGATATCATCTTCAATCTCTCTTTTCAGAGTGCCATAGTTTTCAGAGAATATGTCTTTGATTTCTTTTGTTAGGTTGATTCCTAGGTATTTCAGTTTTTTGGATGCTATTGTGAAAGGAATTATTTGCCCTATTTCTCTCTCAGTGAGTCTGTCATTGGTGTAGAGGAAAGCTATTGATTTTTGTGTGTTGACCTTGTAAGCAGCTACTTGACTGAATTTGGTTATTAAGTCTAGAAGACTTTTGGTGGAGTTCTTGGGGTCTTCTATATAGAGTATCATGTCATCTGCAAATAATGACAATTTGACTTCTTCATTTCCTATCTTTATTCCTTTTATTTCTTTCTCTTGTCTAATTGCTGTGGCTAATGTTTCCAGAACTATATTGAAGAAGAGTGGTGATAGTGGACATCCTTGTCTTGTTCCTGATTTTAGTGTGAAAGATTTCAGTTTTTGTCCATTTAGCATGATATTGGCTGTTTGTTTTTCATAGATGGCTTTTATCAGTTTGAGGTAGAGACCATCTATTCCAATTTTTTGTCGGGTTTTTATCATAAATGTGTGTTGGATTTTGTCAAATGCTTTTTCTGCGTCTATGGAGATAATCATATGGTTTTTGTCCTTGGTCCTATTGATATAGTGCATTACACTGATTGATTTTCATATGTTGAACCATCCCGGCATCCCTGGGATGAATCCCACTTGATCAGGGTGTATGGTCTTCTTGATGATCTTCTGCATTCTATTTGCCAGTATCTTATTAAGGATTTTTGCGTCTATGTTCACTATTGAGATTGGCCTATAGTTCTCCTTTTTGGTTGGGTGTTTCTCTGCTTTGAGGATCAAGGTGATGCTTGCTTCCAGGAATGAATTTGGGAGTATTGCTTCCCTTTCAATTTCATTGAAGAGTTTAAACAATAGTGGCAGCAGTTCCTCTCTAAATGTCTTGTAGAATTCAGCAGTGAAGCCATCAGGGCCTGGGCTTTTCTTAGTTGATAAGTTTTTAATTATATTTTTAATTTCATTGGTTGATATTGGGTTGTTCAGAATTTTTAGGTCTTCTTCGTTCAACTTTGGTAATTCATATGTATCTAGAAATCTGTCTATTTCTTCTGTGTTGTCCATCTTATTGGCATATAGGTTCTGGAAGTAGGTATTGATGATCCTCTGGATTTCTGGTGGGTCTGTTGTAATTTCACCCTTTTCATTCCTAATTACATGGATTTGGGCCTTTTCTTTCCTTTTTCTGACAAGGTTGGCTAAGGTTTTATCAATTTTGTTGATTCTTTCAAAGAACCAACCCTTGGCTTCATTGATTTTTTTTTTTTGTATTCTTCTCTTAGTCTCCATTGCATTGATTTCTCCTCTGACCTTTATAATTTCCTCCCTTGTATGAGCTCTGGGGTTATCCTGTTCTTCTTTTTCTAGAAGCTTGAGGTTCAGCATCAGGTTATTTAATTGGGCTCATTTTGTTTTCCTAATATGCGTATTCACTGCTATGAATTTCCCTCATAAGACTGCTTTCATTGTGTCCCATAGATTCCGATATGTTGTATTGTCATTGTCCTTTAATTGAAGGAACTGTCTGATTTCTTCTTTAATTTTCTCTGAGACCCATTGGTTATTTAGAAGTGTGTTGTTCAATTTCCCCGTGTGTATGAAATTTTTTGAGTTTCTTTTTCTATGGCTCTCCAATTTCATCACAGTATGATCTGATAATATACAGGGGATAACTTTAATTCCTTTGCACTTACTTAAACATGTCCTCTGTGTGAGTATGTGGTCTACTTTGGAGAATGACCCATGTGCAGCTGAGAAGAATGTGTATTCTGATTTTGTGGGGTGGAAGACTCTGTAACCATCTGTTAAGTTCATTTGTTCAAGAGTTCGATTGAGTTCTAGTATTTCATTACTTATTTTTAGTCTAGTTGATTTATCTATTTGTGACAGTGCGGTGTTGAGGTCCCCCACTACAATTGTATTAGTGCATATATGACTTTTCATGTCCTTTAGTATTTGTTTTATATAGTTGGGCACACTAGTGTTTGGTGCATAGATATTTATGATTGTCATCTCTTCCTCTTGGATTGTTCCCTTTACAAGGATGTAGTGTCTTTCTTCATCTCTCTTAATCAGTGTTGGTTTCAAATCTACTTGATTTGCAAAGTGGATAGCTACTCCTGCTTTTTTTCGGGTTCCTGTCACATGGAGTATTATTTTCCACCCTTTAACCTTCAGTCTATGAATTTCCTTTTGAATTAAGTGTTTTTCTTGTATGTAGCATATTGTTGGATTTTGCTTCTTGACCCATTCTGCCAGTGTATTTCTTTTGATTGGTGAATTGAGACCATTAATGGCTCTTTTATCCCCCCCCTTTAATTTCTTGCTTTGCCACGTGGATTTGTTCTGTTGGGCCTTATGGAGTTGCGACCTTCATTGTCTTTTTCTAGAATATTGTTTAGAATTGTTCAGAATGCTGGTTTGGCATCATGAAGTTTCTCAGGTGTTCTTTGTCATGGAAGTATCTTAATTCCCCATCAATTTTGAAAGATAGTTTTTCAGGATACAGTAGTCTAGGTTGGAGCTTGCTTTCTTTTAGGGCTTGAAATACCTCACTCCAGGCTCTCCTTGACTTGAAGATTTGTGTTGAAAAGTCTTTTGTAATTCTGATGGGCTTTCCTTTGTATGTGATTTGTTTCTTTTCTCTAACTGCTTGTAGTATTTTGTTCTTCTGTTGGGTTTCCAGGATCTTGATTATTATATGTGTAGGTGTAGATTTTTTTCATCATGGCTAGTTGGAATACTATATGCCTCACTTATTTGTATGTCAAATTCTTTCCCTTTGTTTGGGAAGTTTTCTGTCATTAATTCTGTGAACAGGTTTTTTATGTCATTTGTACTTTCTCCTGCTTTTTTGTGGATTCCTATCAGTCTTACATTATTCTTCTTTGAGTCATCTACTAGCTGCTGGAACTATTTCTCATTGTCCCTTGCTATTTTTAAGAGATCTCTCTTTTCATGGCCGATGACTGGAATCCTGTCTTCTGTATCTGAAATTCTGTCTTCACATGGCTCATTCTGCTGTGAATGCTTTCAATAGAGTTTTTAATCTCCTGGATATCTGTTTGAATCTGTTTCATGGGTACCATTTCTTTCCTATGTTGGGCATTTGTGGCTTCCATTTCTTTACTATGCTCAGCATTCATGGCTTCCATCATGGTCCTGAGCTAATCTATTTTTTTTTATCTGTTTCTTTTCCAGAGTCTCTAATCATGTCTTTCATTCTGCTCACCATCTCTGTAGTTATCTGGGAAATTATTTCTGTTTTGAAATTTTCTAGAGCCTCATTCATCTCTTTTGTTATTTCTTGTGCTATCAGTTCAGGGTGTCCAGGTGGTTGATTATCAGAGTTTTCCACCTCCTTTCCCCCAGAATTTGCCTTTGGTGAGCTGGAAGTCTGGGTTAGCACCTTGCTTAGGTGTCTTCTCATTTCTATTTTTGTTGTTGGTACTATTTTTGGCTTAATTCCTGGGTTGATACTTCAATATTGCTTATTGTAAGTATCTTTGTTGCTTGTATTTAGAACCCTTACAGAATGATTGATTCTTAAAGATGTCTTCCAGATATAGTTGGTCTTTAGGTTTTGAGTCTCTAATGACTCAGGAAATCTTGTTTTCAGTATACCAGGAAGAACAACTGATTAGATGAATCACCTTAGCCCAAGTGATACAATCAACAGCAACATTAACATCAAGCACAGCTTAGAAAATGACAATTTGTGGTAATTATTAATCTATCAGCCATGGGGTGGGGGGAGGTGCTATGGTGGTCTGAGAGGCTCACCGTCTCAGCTGTGGAGGAGCTCTGCTCCTGGGCTCTCAGGGCAGTGCTATGGCAGCCCAAGAGGCTCACTTCCTTGGCACTGGGGCTCTCTGCTCCTGGGGGCTCTGGGGCAGTGCTATAGCAGCCTGAGAGGCTCACCTCCTTGGTGCTGGGGGCACTCTCTGTGCCATCTTCTTTAGATTCAACATATTAGGGAAAACATGGATACTTGCTTTTCTGAATCTGGCTTATTTCATTTAATGTGACTTCACATTCCATCCATTTTACTGCAGATGACATAATCTAATTCTTCTTTATGCCTACATTATACTCCATATGCCACATTTTCCTTATCCATTCATCTATTGATGGGGTCCTAGTCTGGTTCCATATCTTGGCTGTTGTGAATTGTGCCTCAGTCAAAACAGTATCCCTATAATATGGTGACTCTAATGCCTTCAGGTATATACCAAGGGGGTGTAGCTGGGTCTCTAGTTCAACTTTTAGTTTTTGAGGAAGCTCCATACTGATTTCCACAGTGGCTGAGCTGATTGATATTCCCTCAGTGCCTGTGCTCTGGCCTGCCCAGCTCCTCTGACTGCCAGGTCCCAGCACAGCCAGGCTGTGGACTCAAAGCATGGGTTTCCCTTGCCTCAGCTTCTCCCTTTGCATGCCCGCTTCCTCCCCTGCCCTACTCTGCTTGCTTTTCCGATTTGCTTAAGTCAGCCTTCTCATTCCCAAACCAAGCTTGCTCCCTGGAGAACTCCAGAGCCCCACATCTGTTCCCCAGGGGAGCCAGCCACCTGCTGCAGGGAGATGGACTCCAAGTCTGGTCTCTGGTTGCAGAGTGAAGCAGTCCCAGGGAGAGGGAGGAGGTAGCTGTGGTGTGGTCATGAGCTCCAGGGTGGGTGGATTTCAGGGGGGAAGCAAAGCTCTATATAGGGAAAGGAGGGCTTGCTCTGGTGGGATTGGCAGGCTGCAGAAAGCACACACTGTAAGGTCTGCCATCTGCTCTCTGATTCTCAAGGTGAGCTCAACTGCAGCACTCATTAATTCACTTGACAAATATTTGCAAGTACCAACTACATGTCAGGCACAGTGTAGACCCCGGGGCTTCATCAGTGAACAGGAAGAAATTCTTCCTGTCCTCACAGAGCTTGTAGTCTGGTGGTGGAGACAGTCAATAGACAAGGTAAACAAATAAAAGTGTATTATAATGGGGTGCATACTGAGAAGAAAAAATAAAGTTGGATGGGAATACAGTGTTGGGCTAGGACTGAATTTCAAACCAGGTGGCTGGGGAAGGGCTGGGAAGAAAGTGAGTTTTGAATAAAGATTTGAAGCTAGCAGGAAAGGGGTGACCGTCATCTGGGAGAGGGGTGTTCCAGGAACATGCAACAGTGGGTGCACAGGTGCAAAGTCAATGTGGCAGGGTATATCTGAAGTGTCAATGGCACGGTGAGGAAGTCAGCAGCTAGCAAAGGAATGAAGGAGAGGGAAACAACAGGCCACGATGTCAAGGGCCACACAACAAGGATGCTGGGTGATAACTCAGCTTTTATTTTTACATGGGGCTATGGGAGAGAAATGAGCCGGCTAATACTTTGACAGTGCTGCACTGCCCACGGTGCTGAGAAGAGGCAGCAGAGGGGCAAGAGTGGTCAGGCTGCTGCAGTGACCGAGGGGAAAATGCAGTGACCTCAGGCCAGGGAGGGATGGAGCTGTGAGAAGCCCCTGAATTCCAGACCTGGGGTGAAGGAAGAGCCGAGGGGCTTGCAGGCTGACCAGATGTGCTGGTGAGAGAAAGTCAAGAATGGCCGCAGAACTTCAGCCTGGGAACTGAACAGCAGGGATGATCCTGACTGAGGCAGAGAGGCTGTCGTGGAGCAGGTCTGGGGAGGATCGGTTCATCCACTGTTCACCAACTACCTATCAGGGACACATTAGTGTCTTGCAGGATGTTAGGGCAGGAGGCAGAGAGCTGATTAGCAAGATCTTGCACCTCAGGGCCCTTATGGTTTGTCAAGAAGAGGGGTCACAATTCAATTATACAATAAACACACAAATATCAACCCCCCAAGATCCGCAGAGGAAAGGAACATGGGTTTTGTAGAGTATGTGGTATGAAACCTGACCTAGTCTGGAGAGGGCATTGCTGATCAGGAGAAGTAATGATCAATAGGTGATATGAAGGATAAGTAAGAGTTAACTAGGCAAAAGCATTGAGTATGGAAAGAATGTTCCAGTAAGAGGAATAGCAAGTGCAAAGGTCCTGTGGTCAGAGGAAGTATGGGAGCCCAGGGCATTTGAGGAGTAGAATGTGTACAGTCTCTGGACACATTGGGGCAGAGGGAAAGCAGTGAGAGAAGAGCTCGTGGAGATAGTTCATGCAGAGCTTGAAGGCCACATGCAGGTTGTTTGTCATTATTTTTAAAGTAATCAGATGTCATTAAGGTGATTTAAACAGAGAGGGGAGCTGGTCAGGTATGCACTTTGGAAAGATCTGTCTGGCTGCAGAGAGGATAACAGTTTGCAGAGGACAAGACAGGAAATGAGAGACCTGGAGGGGTTACACTCATCTGGGCTGATCCTTGGTATCTTCGTCTGTAAAGGTAAAATAACAGAACCATGTCCTCGTTTTTCATGTAAGTGAATGGATGTAGCAGATGCAAAGTGATATCCAGTACTTGACACGGGCTCAGCAAAGAGTAACTGCTACCAGGTTATCAGAGCCCTACAGCAGTTTGATTTATAGTTTACTTGTGTTAGTCAGCCACATAACAATACTGTATAACAAACCTCCCCAAAACGCAGTGGCTTTGTACAATTATTTCTCACTTTCATACTCTCACCTATGAGTGAGCTGAGTCCTTTGACCTAAGTCAGATGCCACAGCGAGGCTCTGGGATGCAGTCAGTCCAGCTCAGCCCCACAGGTGCTGGGACACAAGGGGGCCCCACCTATGGCTGTGTGTTCACCAGTGTCTCTAGAGAAGGAAGTCACAGGGCCTAAAACAAACTCAAGGAGGGTGAAAACATCCTTCACCTCGAGAGATCACAGGAGAAGGGTGTGGAGATAGGGAAGGGGAAGCATTAGGACCAATCTGCTCTCTGACTTTTCACCCCGCCAACCTTCCCAGGAAGTAGCTCAAGCCATAGAATAATGGTGCTTGAGACCCAAGTCTCTTTTCCACTTGAGTTTTTTCCTTTTCTCTTTCTCCCATCTATTCTTTTTCAGGGCTGTGACTTTGTGTTCCTCTGAATTACCAAGTTTCTTTGACTGTAAGGCACAGAAAACAAGTCTGGCTGATTTTATCAAAAGAGAATCAAACATAGGACTACCAGCAGCTCATAAAAACGGGCCAGATGCTGGAAAGGCTAGCTACAAAGAGATTCAGGCAGCTATGGGCATCCAGGCCATAGAACCTGATCAGCTCTTTGCCAGACACTGATGCGGAGGTGAGGGAGTTTCCAGCATTGCACCTTTGAACTTGGAACTGATTCAAGGCCTTGGCGGAGAAAGTCCCACTGGCTTAACATTCATCTCTTGGTCAGGGTAAGGTAAGGCAGGGCATTATAGTTTATAGGTCGTCGAGGATGTTCTCAGGGAGAAATAGTAGATTCTCCAAAGGGAGGCAGGGGAGTGGGACAGGATGATCAGACCACAACTGGCATTCACTAAGTCCATCTCCAGGCTAGTGGACATCACAGAAAGGCCCTGCAGAGCACACAGGGGCCAGAATCCCTTCCTCCTCTTCTGCCACTAACTTGCTTAAAGTAGCAACTCTCAGGGGGATTCATTCTTCTTTAACAAACACTTGGAGGGCCCTTGCTGTGTTCCAGGCACTGCTCTGAGAACTTGGCAAATATTAACTCAGCGGTCCCTGATCTCAAGGAGCCATTAGGGAGCGCAGCGATTTACCTGATCTCACAACTGGGTGCTAAGGATTAAGTAAACATAAGGAAAGCATCTCGCAGAACTGCTGTCACACAGGCAAGGCTCAGTACATGCATGTTCCCATCTCCCAGTCCCCAGCTCCTGTCCTCCAGAGAGCCCCATGAGAGGGGAAGAGCCTGGGATCTCAGAGATCAGTCAAGGCTTTTGAAACTGACTTTAAGAACAGCTCCCCCTTCTAAGGGCTCAGCCGCACTCCTCAGCTTTAGAGTCCAAGATTGGGTGTAGGGAATGGTAGATGTGTTAGGATATCAGAGTGACGGATGTATGACCTCAGGTGTCTTGTGACCTCCATCTCCGGTTCTTTGTGGTGTCAGGGAAAACTTTCATGTCCTTTTCTCTTCTCTGAGCAGTGCTGTGCACAGTGTAGCAGGGTGATGATGGAGCCAGCAGTGTCTATTGCTGCTGTCCAATGTGACAGCCACAGCCACACGCCACTGTGGAACACTTGAAATGTGGCTAATTTCACTGAGGAACTGAATTTTTCATTGAATTTAATTTTAGTCACTGATGCCTGAGTGTCCACTTGAGGCTAGTGGCTGGCACGCACATGGCACAACTGGAGTGTCTGATGTGTGGGGCACTGCCAAGGGGCCATGGTGCCTGGGGTCCGGTGGTAGGACAGGACCTGCTGGGACAAACTCCATGGTGGTGTCTCATATTCACTCCTCAGAGACGGCTCCAGAAGGTCCCCTCCTTGGAGACCTGCAGCTCTGACTCCTGGTCCCAGCAGTAAACCTGGGTCAGGACAGCTGGCAGATGCCCGCAGGAACCAGCCTGCTTCAGCGCTGCACTGAGTTTTCTCACAATCAACAGCAGCAAAGATTAATGGAGGTGAGATAAGCAGGTGACGTGTGGAGAAGAATTAATGAATCAATTGGGGTTTTGGTTCCCCCAGTGTGACTCATCCCCGCAGAGACACCTATTTTCTGGCTGCTCTCACAGGTTGCATTTTGTAAAAGGACAATAAAAATTCTGTGCACACCAGTAGTGACGGCTGGAACCACAGTGTGTTGAAGCTGGAGGGAACTTTCAGGGGCATCCAGCTCTACACCCACACTGTACGGGTGAATGTCCTGGTCTATTCCTCCTACTACAGCGAAATACCTGAACTTGAGTAATATGGAGAGAATAGAAATGCATTTCTCCCAGTTCTGGAGGGTGGAGTCCAAGATGCTGGCAGGCTTGGTGTCTGATTAGGGCCCTGTCTGTGCTTCCAAGATGGTGTTTTATTGCTGCATATTCTGGGGTGGGGTGGGGTGCAGGTGCTGTGTCCTCCTGTGTCAGAAAGGGTCTAAGGGGTGTGGGAGGACCCAGCTAGCTTCCTCCAGCCCTTGTGCTAATCTCCCTTTGTGGCCTAATCACTCTCTAAAGGTTCCACCTCTTTATACTGTTGTATTGAGGGCTCACTGTCAATGCAGATTTCGGAGGGGCAGTGAGCTGTGGGAGGCTGGCGGTCCCCATCCGGTCCCAGTCCAGTCCCCCAGGATGCTGCACGGGAGAAAATGATAGTTTCCTTTTGTGAACAATCTGCTGAAGCCAGAGGCCAAGTACCACTGGAGCTCAGGAGACTGGGCCTGGGCACATGCACAGGAGGGTTCAGAGTGGGTCACCTGAGGCAGGGGTGCAGAGCAGAGGTTCGAGGCCCAGTCAGAGGGAGGACCAAGGAGAAGGAGGTCAGCCAGGAGGGCAGGAACTCACCTTCCGGGCCGTTCGCAGAGCAACTTCCAGGTCCCACAGTAAGACTCGTCTGGGTTTTCAGGTACCTATTTCTTGATCCTTTTTAGAGACTCAGACAGGACACGGGCTTTAAAAAATGGGGGAAACTGCTCCTCAACCAGTGGCAGTGGCAGGGCTCACCCCTAGTTCTCCCAACTCCCCCTCAAGATCTCCCTTGGCTACTTCACCCTAGTGAAGCAGGCCACATGTTTTGAAACTTCTTTTCCATCTAGAGCGGTTTGGCCCTGAATATAATTATAATCATGGCTATAATTAATTAAGTACTTCTTACTAAGGGGCAAGAATAGGTTAATAGTTTCACAAGCCATTATGACACACAATACCCATGACAACCCCATTAAGCAGATATTCTTCTACCCATTTTATTGATGCAGAGACACTTTGGGAGACCGAGGAGTGTATCTGAGGTTCCGCTGCTAGCACATGGCAGGGTTGAAATGCCCTTGCCTTGCACTCCTTGTGAGGGTTGTGGGAAGGGTTACTAGCTGCACTGCCACCTTAGAAGTTGAAGTGTTGTATGTCAGCCCAGGGACGCAGGGTGTGGTCTCCAATAGTGGATGTGACCTGGAACTCTGAGCTCCAGCTCTGAATTCTGAGCTTTCTGCAGAGACCACCTTCCCCGTTTCTTACATGACCTCAGCTGTGGGTCATTTTTCTCTTTTGACCCAATGTCTTCACAATTAATTTCATCAGACAGTCTGGGAAGAAGTCTCCTGCTATAGTCCCAAGAGCAGCCTCCAAAGTGAATATTGATTTCGGAAGTCAGGAGTGTGGTCTCGTTTGTGACTGCCCGGAGCCAAACCACTTCTTGAGTGGCACCCCTGAAGGATGGTTCCTGTCCCTTCTGGACGGCACTCCCAGTGCGCCAGGAGGCGGGGGTCCCATAAGGCAGAAAGCTGCCAGAAAAGGTTAGGAGCTCTACGCAGCATCCTCAATGAACCCTGAGCCACTCCTCAAGGTGTGCTGTCTGAGCAAAGAACACTCTGTCCTGATTAATAGGCACATGCTTCGCCTCCAGGGGCCGGGCCGGAGGGGCTGTTAATCATCTGCTCCTATGCACTGCATCAGAATACTGCATGTCCCAGCATTCAGACTGGGTCCAGCGCCCTCCATACCCTTGGTAGGAGCAAGAGGGCTTTTCTGGGTGGCTTGTCCTACCTGCATCACTGTAGCTTCCATCAAGCCCTTCTGGACTCTCCGGGACAGCAGAGGGGCAGTCACCTCCGAGTGGCATCCTGTGGTGGGAGGGAGGGAATGGCAAAGGGCTGGACACATCTTGGGGCAAAATTCTAATGAGCCAGAGGCTCCCTCCTTTTGCCAAAGGAGTTTTTAAAAAAAGTTCTGTCTTTTGTTTCTCTATTTTCATATTGTTTGGCTTTATTGGGCTAAAATACACATAGCCTAAAATTTGCCATTAGTGACATTTAATATATTCATGATGTGCACCTATGACCTTTATTTAGTTCCAAGACATTTTTAATCTCCTCTGAAAGAAATATCATACTCGTTAGTAGTCAGTCCCCACCACAGCTCCTCTCCTCCAGTCTCTGGCAACCACTAATCTATTCTCTGTCCATATAGATCTACTTATTCCAGACAGTTCATGTAAATAGAATCTTACGCTAGGTTGCCATCTATGTCTGGATTCTCTCACTTAGTATCATGTTCTCAAAGGCCATTCATATAGTAGGATATGTCAATATTTCATTCCCTTTTGTTGGCTGAATAATATTCCGCTGCATGGATATACCGCAGGTTGTTTATTCATTCATCTATTGATGGACATTGAGTTGTTTCCACTTTTGGCTGTTATGACTAGTGAGTGCTACTATAAACACTCACGTGTGCGTTATTTACACATTTGTTTTCAATAAAAGAGAAAATTATCTTATATCTTTGAAACAAATTAATTTAGCTTTACACTATCCAACATGGTAGACACTAACTGCATGTGGGTATGTAAATGCAAGTTAATTAAGACTAAATAAACAAAAAATCTCAGGTCCCCTGTTGCACTGGCAGAGTTCCGGAGCCATGTGACTAATGGCTACTATGTTAAACAGCACAAACACAAGGCATTGTCATCATCACCCAATATTCCATTGGTGAACTCCTGTCTAAAATAGGATAGGCCGCTCAGTGGTAGAGTTCTTGCCCATCATACACAAGGCCCTGGGCTTCATCTCCAGAACTGCAACAGTAATAAATAAAAATAAGATAAAATACTACCACAAAAATCTTGCCACCCCTTTAACAGGCCTGCCAATTTGTAGGGTTTTCCCATGCCTCGGGCTACATCAATCTCCACCTTTCCTTGGGTTGTCTTCTGAATAAAGGACCATTTTTCTTCCACTGTCTTTTCTGGAGTAGGGAGGAGTATTTTCTCTACGTTCCATTTTTACCTATTCTCTCCAAGGGAGTTGAAGCTAGAGCTCCTGCTTTGTCCCCTAATTCATGAACACTAATGAAACACATTCTCTAACACTCAGCACAGCAGCTCTTTTGCCTCCACAACCTGCCCCTTTGACAGTGACCCACTCAGCCTTGTGGGGCCATGGCATTGCTGATGGTGAGTGGTGTACAGATGTGTGCATCAGCATCTATTGCTCTTAGATCTGGTTTTCCCCTCCTTGCATTTTCCTCCCTCTGCCAAAATGCTCCAACTGGGCATCTCATGTGTGTGCTATGTGGTGTCAGCTGCAATCACCTTACAGAGTCCTCAAGTGTCTCTGTTCCTTCAGCAGCCTGTGTGGAAATCAGATCAGCAGCAAGAGCAGAACAGAGAGCCTTGGGTGGCCCCACTGCTGCCTGATTGCCCAAGCACCTCACACTGCTTCCCTGGGCTGCCATGATCAATGCCACTGTGAGATAAGAAGCTGAGGTTCAGAAGCCCATGAGGTCCAGCCAGGCCCTAAATTGGTGGTTGCAGGAGATGCACAGCATATTGCAGGGGAAGATAAAGACCAGCAGCATAGCTCAGTGTGGGAAGAATGAGGTTCATCAGCAAAATGCATGCAACTCTGGCTAGCTGTGAGGATGTGCCTTTGCCATGCAGGAGGGGCAGAAAGGTTTTGTGTTGCCAAGGAGCTGATGAAAGGCCCAGGTGGGGAGCAGGTGATATGAACATTGCTGTGTTGAAGGGATTCTCTACATCACTAACAATTACTAGGAAAGTAAGAATGAGAAAAGCATGAAGGGATAGGAGCACATGCCAGGAGTCCAGCTCAAATGGTGCTGTCCCAAATAACCCCAAGCAGTGGCCCCACCTCGTAACATGTGAACCAGAGGTGGGGGTTGACCCCAGGATATCAGTTATGCTGAGCTGAAAGTGATGGGGAAAGATGCAGACTTCGAGTAACAGCAGAACCAGGCAGAGAACCGGGAGACACATGATGAGTGTGCCTGGGCTGTGACCATCACTGCACAGGACTGACCTGGAGGGAGGCGGCTCGGTCCGGGAGCAGTGATAAAAATAAGGACAGCAAAAGAACAGAAGTAGCAGCCAGAAACCACTGTGTCACTGTGTCCAAGATCATTCTGAAGATACCCCCCAGGTCCTACATCACAAAAGGACAAAGGTGAAAGTCTCACCACGTAAGTTCTTTCTCAAGACTGGCCAGGGGAGCGTGAAGAAATTGTTGGCAATGTTTACCCTCTACTACTGTGGACAACCAGCAAGGAGTAATCAACATACTGTCAGTCCCAGCTGTAAGATGTGAACAGAAGTGACCGTTGTGAGACCGAGTACAAAACTGCCTTGTGACAAAATTACCTGAACTCTCAGTATTATCCCTGCAGAACAGGCCTTCTATTTTGTGTTTATCCATAGACTTCTCTTTTTAGTAATGGTAGACATGATGTTTCCACATCTTATGGAGTGGAGATTTTGAGGAGTTTTAAGTAAGAAAAACTTGGCAGACTGGAGTACCTGATTTTGCAGTCACAGTCCATCATATAAGAAATATAACTACAGGGCTGAGGCTTTAGTCCAGTAGTAGAGCCCTTGCCTGGCATATGTAAGCGCCTGGGTTCAAGTCAGAGTACTCCTCCCAAAATGTAACTACCCAAGATTGCTGTGTTATGGGAAGTCCATCCCACCTGGGGAGGTCAGGCTTTCTGGTGATAGCCCCTGCTGAGCTTTCCACAAACATCTGGCATCCATGCTCAGCCTTTTGAATGAGCCAGCTTGAACCTCTCATGTAGTCGAGACTCCAGATGATAGGAGCAGCAGACAATCCCTGACTTTTGCAGTCCCACATGACACCCTGCATCAGAATGGCCCAGTGGATCCTTTCCTGAGATCCTGACCAGCAAAATATTAAGCTAACAAAAATAGTTGTGTAAGTAAATACACATAAAACCCCACCTTTATATAAGTAGGCATTTTTTCAGATTTGTAAATTGCACATGCTTATTCTTGTTTGTTTGTTTTTAAATTTTTTATTATTATATACTTGTGATACATAATGAATACCTTCATCATAGGGAGTTGATACATAGACACAACTTAATTCTTTTTATTTTCTCTTGTTCTTAAGACTCTTAAATTTTGAGAGTGAGAGACACACCCCGGCTGCCAAAGGGTGCCAGCAGAGTCCTGCCGGCGCAGTCCTACCCCCGTCACCCTGTGTCCCTATATGCTAGTCCACTCCTCAGACAGATAGATGCACCATCCTTGGGCCACACTACTGCCTCTGACCTGGTCATTGATTTTAGGGAAGCTTTTCTCACTCCAACTCTTCTGAGTGGGGACATCTGTGAGCAAGCCGCCTCCCATCATACAAGGCGCCCCAAACCTGGGGTCCTGCCCCATGTGTGATGTGCCCAATTCCTAAAGGACAAGAAATAATGCAATAGCTGAGACAGAGAGACCAGAGGAAAGGGCCGTGGTTGCACTACCAGGTGCCACCTGTTGGGAGGGAAAGTAGGGAACAGTACTGAGCTAGCATCGAAGAGTCCAGCAAGCAGAGGCGGGAAACCAACCAGACAAGCCACTCACAGGCTTCCTAGTGTGGGGCAGCTTCAAGCACCCCTCAGGGGGCCCCAAATGGGCTTTTAAGCATCTGGGAGTAAAGCTGTCTCTCTAGAAAAAAAATGCACTTGAGGAAAGATTGACAGGCCCTGAGAGGCTTGCTGCAAGCCCCTGTCTCTCCATCTGCCTCCCACCGTTCAGGACAGCAGGAAAAACAATCTTGTGGGCATAAGGGAGTAAGGGATTGGGCAAACCTAGGACAAGGAGGGAGAGGCAGTGGCTCTGTGGGGGCTCTCTACCTGACACCAAGCCCCAGGAAGAGCCCAGACCGGGCCTCTGGGATGCAGGAGAAGCCCAGGTGGTTGTGGCCAGCCCTGAATGAGCCATGCAAACCGCAGCAACTCAATCCCTTCCAGGGACCCCATTTTCACGTCTGTATGGTGGAGACCAAGGCAGGATGAATGAGATCACTGGTTTTAAGTTATTTCTTTTTAGCAGAGGAATTCTTTATTCAAAAGGAAAATTGCAACGAATAAAGAAAAAAGTATTTGAAGAATAAAGCTGACCTACTGTGGCTACAGGTGGCTGTGGTGGCAGCCAAGGTGTGGCCAGGGCTCAACCCTGGGTCCCAGCCCACCCTAACTCCTTGTCCATGAGACGTCCCAGCTCGATGTGTCTAAGATTTGAAAATAGTATGTTTTCCCACCAGTTTCCTGAAACAAATTTTGTAGTCAGGTAAACCTGGGGCTCTCTGCTCTTTGTAGTACTTTATAGTTTGGGGCAAGTAACACAATTGGGCCCTCAGTTTCTACATCTGTAAAGTAGATCTAATACTACCCACTTCGCAGAGTGCTTAGGAGAGCAAGGTACAGAATCCGACCTCACAGTGGCCCTCATAAGTGTCCTTCCTTCCAATTGTAGGGGACACAATGCTGCACATTCATCATGGGGAGTTGGTACATGGACATATTGCACCTTGGTCCATTTTATTGTCCCTTTTCTTAAGGCTGTTACATTTTGAGAGTAAGGACCCCATCTGAAAGATCCTATCATCCTACAAGACTCTACCTGGATTGTGTCCAGCACAAATTATGGCCCAGAGACTGTCGGAGTTAAAGATAAATAAAACTAGGCCAATGACTTCATGAAACTCACACAGACGATCCTGATATCTTTTCAATTTCTCAGCTAATTTTTCTATTCATTGTGTGTCTGACTTTTATCAATTTGTACAAACTCTTTACACATTGTAAATTTAATCATGTCTACCTACTACATTGCAAATACTTTTGCAAATCTATTGTATGTGTATTGGCGTAATCTATGGCACCTCTGCCATGAATAAGTTTTTAATTGCTCTGATGTGCCCTGCTTTTAAAGCCTCTGGTATTTCAGCCTCAATTTGGAAGGTCTTCTTTGTCCTTACATGGAATGTGTAGGCCTTTACATTTTATTGAGCAACTCTTCATTCCCCACATTTTAAATCTTTAAATCACCTGAAATTAATTTTTGTAAATATATTAACAAAATATATTACAAAAAATGAAATACCAGCTTTACTATATCTTAATTATCATTTACTTTATAATCTATTTATGGATTTTGTAGTCTGCTGAACACAAATTACACATTAATTTGTATATAGAGACTGTAGCATGTTGTGATGTTTGGTAAAGCAAGCATTCACTCACTGATTTTTTAAAAAATATATTAGTCTCACACATTTAAGACATTTGTAGGAAATGGATGCACCTGGAAAATATAATGGTGAGTGAAATAAACCAGACACACAAGCTTAAATACAGGATGGTATCTCTCATTTGAATGAGGCAAAAGAAAATGATATAGGATGGATAGAAAGAGACAAGGATGGAACTCTTGCAATAGGGAAGTGATCCAAGGGAACAAAGGCAAGGGGAGAGGAGGAGGAGAAAGGGAAATGAGAGGAATGAAGATGTGCAATGTACAGGAATCTAATAATGTAAATGTTAATGTGAACACTATATGCCATAATGTGAGCTAAGATAAATAATATAAATAAGCATGAAAAAGGGGTTGGGGAACCCAAGGAGGAGGCGGAAGTGGGAGGGAAGTGGAAGGGGATTAAAAAAAAGCAAGCTGTAATATGTACATGTAACCACTCCCCAAATGATTGTAAACTGCATGAATTGCAAACATGCACTAATAAAATAAAAAATTAAAAATTTTAGTCTCAGACTTTAATATATATATATATATAGCATAAGATTATTTTATCAAGTTTGAATAATATTGGATTCAAATAGATATTGCACCAAATTTATAGATACCAATTTTAGGAAAATCAAAATGACATGATACTGAATTTTCCATCTGCAACTGAAAATGTGTTTTCATTTGTTTATATCTTACTTTATATTCATGTTCTATGATAAAATGTTATAATTTTCTTCATATAGATCTGTGCCTTTCTCATTAGCCTCATTACTAGACATTTCCTAATATGTGTGCGGAATATTTTCTTCCCTTTTCTTTTGTCATATTCATTGCTACAAGAAAGCGATTGATTTTATATATTCACTTTGCAGCCTTACCCAATCTTCTTATACATTTTAAGAGCTTTTTTTTCTAATTAGAACCAATTGAATTTTAGAAAGGTAATACGCTCTTCAGCACATAAGAGAATATTTTGTCTTTTCTAATGTTTATACTATTTTTTGGTTCACGGCACTTATCAAAACAAAGCAATTGAATAATCATAATAAAGACAAGAATCCTTGTTTATTTCCTGATTTATAATTTAAATATTTTAAAAATATTGATATTTACAATAATATTTGTTTTTGGTTTTACTTATAATTACACAATCTAATATTTAATAATTTAATACAGTTATATTTAATTTTTATTTTATCATGTTCATATTTAAGTAATTTTCTTCTTTTACTGTTTTACTCATGTTTAATTAGAAATGCCTATGGACGTAACAAATGCTCCTTCAGCATTTATTTGTGGGACCATGCACTTTCTTGTTACGGTATTGATATTGGATCTTTTTTTTTTTCTTAAATTCTTTTATTGGTACATTTTAGGTATACAATACATTTACATTTATCTTTGAGAACGTGTACCTTTACATAATGTATCTTGATTCTTATTTTTTCCCCATTCCCCTGCCCTCCCTTCAACTCCTCCACTCTTCCCTATTTACAAAGACTTTGTTTCCATTTTTTTCTTTTCTCATAATTTATTTCTTTCCCTTCTTTCCTTTCCCCTACCTCTCCCACTTCCCCTTCCCCCTTGCCCCTTTTCTTCCTATTTCACACTATAAATTATTTATTTTAATCCTTATTTACACTTTCAGTTTCTCACACCAGAGAAACTATTTGATATTTACACATGTATGTCCTATTTATTTCACTTAAGCATATGGCCTCATTGTGCATCCATTTAGCTATACTGGATTATGTTGACACATTGCCAAATATTGTTAGTTTTCATTGCTTATTTAAATCCTTCTTGATTATATCATATTTTTCTTTTAAACATTGTTGGAGTTTTAGATACTAATAGTTTAGTCAGAATGTTTATATTTGTAAACATATGAAATTGTCCTGTTCTTTTAAAATATAATTTCCTTATCAGTTTTTAGCATTAAAGTTATACTCTCTTCAGTCTTCATTAAACAAATCATCTTTTCATCAGGCCTAGAGTAGTTTAGTTAACATTGGCTTCATCTGGTCTTTAAATAGTAAGAAAAACCCAGCTGTAATTCCATCAGGCTATGGTAACTGACTAAATGGTAGCTCTCTTATTACTTTCCTAACTTTTTTCTATGATAATCACTGCTCAAGCTTTCCTCTTCTTCTGGAGTCAATTTTGGTAATTTACATCAGCAAGAAAATCATCCATTTCTTCAAAATTTTAAAATGATTGTCAAAAGCTGCACATATTAATTTCTTGAAAGTATTTTAATTTCTTTTGTATTTGTTTATATTCACATTACTAATTTCTTTCTTTTTTCCTTAATCAAATTCATGAAGATTTATTTCATGTCAATGTGATATTTGAAATACTTTATTGTATTTTTTGAGGGAGATTGCCTAGGCTATCCTCAAATTTGTGATTTTCCTCCCTCAGCCTCCCAAGTAGCAAGAATTACAGGCATATGCTACTGTATCTGGTTACTTTTAAATGTTTTGTTTGTGTGTGTGTGTGTGTGTGTGTGTATGCGTGTATGTGTATTTGTGGTGCTGGAGATTGAATCCAGGGCCTTTTACATTCTGGGCAAGTGCTATACTGCTAATCTACATCCCCAGCCCAAAGTACCTCATTTTAGATTTATTTTTTGCTCCTATTTGAAAATTTTTTTACTTTACTTTCAAATTTTATCTTTATGAGTTGCCTGTCCCTAGTTTTTAAATTTTCTTTTAATTTTGTTTTAATTTCTTAAATTCAGAATCATCTTTTATTTTAAATAATAAAGATTTAAGGCTATTAATTTTTATTAGTATGGCTTTTGTGGATCCAGAGGTTTTGTATAAAATTACCTTTTTATCAACTTCTACAGAATTTATAATTTCCCCTTTGATTTCATTCTCAATACAAAGATTTTCTAGGACTGCATGTTTTAATTGGTTTTTTTGGTTCTTGTTGTTGTTACCAGGGATCGAACTTGCACTTTTGAGGCAGCGGGCGGAACTACTGAGCTAAATCCCCAGCCTATGTTCTAATTTCTAAGCAGTTAAGATTTTAGCCATGTTTTTGTTATTTATTTCAAATTTTATTGGGACAGGATCAGAGAATGTGGTTCCTCTTTTATATCTATAAAATCTCTAATTTTTAGAACATTCAAAACACTTCTTTGGGGAGAAAGAACATGATCAGTGTTTTATATGATTTATGGAAACAAAATAAATATATTTTATATTCAACACAATTATAAATCATATATATGTATAAAAATCATGTTGATTTTTTGAGATTTTATATATCCCGGATTTTAGTCTTCTCTCTGAGGAGTAACTGGCAACATATTTTTCCATTCTGTCTCTTCACTCTATTGATTGTTTCCTTTGTTATGCAGAAGGATTTTAATTTGATATAATCTGATTTATTGATTCTTGGTGTTATTTCTTGTGCAACTGGGATTCTGTCCACAAAGTCTTTGTCTATGCTATGTCTTCAAGTAGATTAAGTTTTATCTTCTGGTAGATTAAGTTTTTTTTTTTTTCTTTTGTACCAGGGATCGAACTCAGGTCCTTGTGCTTGTGAGGCAGTTGCCAGAACCACTGAGCTAAATCCCTGGCCCTAGTTCTTTTTATATTTTTATAGCTTTGGCTTCATATGTTTAGCTTGATGTTCTTTTGATTGCAATTTATGAAATATCTTCTTCATACATAGTAGCATTTGTTTTTATGTAGGATCTCATTTTTATTCTGTTTAGTATTTAACCTTGGATTTTACCTTCTCTAACATAAATATTGCCATCCTTACTTTTTGTTTGTATTTTCCTGCTACTCTTCCTCTCATTCCATTAATTGGATCCTGTTATTGATTTCTTTTCAGTACATTTATTTAAGCAGCATGTACATGTTTTTCTTTTTATTAGTCCATGTTTGCAGTACATAATATTTACATTCCTCCTATGGAGTTGGTGCACATATTAATGACCATCTTAATTTCTGTTCTCAACCCATGTCCCTCCTCTCCTTCCCCTTCCTTCCACCTCTGGATCTCCTTCCCATTTGAGAAAAATCTATCATCTTATATCCTAATATCTATCTTTTATTTTGCTCTTTATTTATACTTTGGGTTTCTCATATAAAAGAAACCATGTGACACTTAAGCATGTGTGTCTGATTTATTTCATTTAATGGTATGTTCTCTAGATACAACCCTTTTCCTACAAATGATTCAAGTTTATCATTTTTATAGCATTGTATAATAATGCTGACAGATCTTTCAATGAGATGATTCAGTTTAGTCACATAGAGTTTACCAACTTTTCTGCTGTTTTCCTTTTCACATTGCTTTATATGTACATAGACTCATCAAATTGTTGCTCATCTTATTTTTTCCTTGTTTGTTGGGTCTAATAAAACTCTTACATTCTTTTAATGATTTCCTTCTCTTTCCTTTCACTCACTGTAAACACTTATCTCTTTTCTTCTTCCCTTTTCCAGTTGTAGAAGAGGCATTCGCAGTGTCTCTAGCCTCCTTCACCACCTGCTGCCCTTGCTGACTTAGTGTCACTGATGTAGTTTAGTGTTTCAGTACTAGGCTATAGTAAAAATTTCCCTTCAGATATCTCCCTGCAGTTTCCAGATTCTGTATTTGAGATTAGTATTTGACATTACCAGAGGACCCAATATTCCCCATTCAGAAATTCCCTTCTGTTGTATTCGCCACTTTATATTTTTGCTCTGTGTGCTGGCATAGATTATTTCCACGAGACCACTGATTCAGGTCCCAACAGCAGCCAGTTTTCTCATTTCCACTTGTCATGTTGTTGAACTAAGAATCCACATTTTACCTCCAGAAAGTGTGTGTGTGTGCACGTGTCCATGCTTGTGTGTTTGTGTGTGCTGCTCTTGATTACCAAAAAGCGCTCTTTTTTTCTCTTCAGTCTCAGAGACAAGGATTTGAAAGAAGAAACAGCTGCAGATACAAAGGAAATTAAGATGCTTATATTCAACTTTGGAGCAATTATTTTCATGTCTGTAATAAATGTATAATTTCTGGCCGGGGATTTAGCTCAGTGGCACTGCACTTGCCTTGGAAGCACAAGGCCCTGAGTTGGATCCCTGGTACCAAAAAAAAAAAAAAAGGATAATTTCCTAGTGAAAAACAATAAAATGCCAAAAGTGACCACAGAAGAAGTGGAACACTTAATAAGACCAATTATCATAGATGAGAGAGGAGAGTAATTGGAGAGTTACTATTTAGTAAATAACCAAAACTGGATGATATCACAGCGTAGACTTATCTAACATTTAGAGGGATTGGGAGAGTAGCTCTCTTTGGCTAGGTGGGCATTTTGTTTGATGGATCGATCATCCTCTCTCTGGGCCACTTGAACAGTGTGCAGGTGGGATTCTTTTGAAGGAATCTGGGCTGGAAAGTATCCTGCAGGAGGTTCATCAACAGGCTTTCTTGGGTCATCCCTAGAGGAGAGGGGAAGGAAGCAGGACTGGGAGAACAAAAATTTGGACAGTTCCACAAAGCCCAACTCTGGGAAGAGCTGTGAGTCTCTTTATGTCCATGTAGAATCACCCTGAGCTGCAGTGAGGGGCTGGGCTTTTATATTACCACATCATCTGGGCAATGGACATTGTCTACCCTTGAAAGGGAGAAAAACTTTGGATATGCAGAAGCAGTTCTCAGAGAGGCCTCACAACTGAGTTCTATCCACCAACAAGCCTCTGGGAAGTAAGAAAGTCTTTCATTCATGTTGGGGTGTCGGGGTGGCACATTATAGCACCTACTGAAGGTGGGCTGTTATTTTTCTTGGTACCTTTCTGAATCTGTGAGCTGTTGTTGGAATATCACAAAAGGCAACCATCCTGAAGACAGGGGTTACTGGTGGAACAGCCCCTCAGGATGGGCCTTAGAAATCATTTCTAGCACCCAGAGAACATTTACCTAGTCCCTTCTGTTCTCCCTGGAGCACTCATCGCTCTCTTGACCAGGCAGGCATATGGGAGCAGGGGAGAAGAGGGGTGCCACATTCCCGAGGGTGGACATTCCTGCAGGAAGCTCCTCCTAGACCCTGCTGCTACACCACCCTTGCTACAATGTGCCCAGAGGAGAAAGTTCTGTATTACTTTCCTTGGTCAGGAGCCCCATGGTACCCAAGGGCTCACAAAGCACACAGGGCCTAGTGACAGTTTGGCTTAGGATACTCAAGTAGATGAGAGCTCTTAGCAGAGAAGGGAGCCACAGAATAGCCACTTTCTCCTGAGCATTCCTTCCTTCCCACATTTCTCAGTTGTTCATGTGAGAATCATTGTCTTAGTCCATTTTCTGTAGGTATGTAACAGAACACTAGAGACTGAGTAATTTACAAAGAAAAGATATTTTGACTCATGGTTCTGCAGCCCAGGAAGTCTAAGATTGGGTGGCTACATAAGCTTCTGACAGAAAGTAGAAGGGAAGTGGCTGTGTGTGGGAGAGAAAAATAACCCAGGGGCAGCCTCACCTTATAACCACCCATTCTCATGGCAGCAACTCCAGTCCCTCCAGGACTCATTCCCACAAAAAGAGTATTAATCCTCTTTACAACTGAATTGCCTCCTAAAGGCCTATCTGCCAGGAACAACAGCAATCAAATGCCAACATGAGTTTGGAAGGGAACAAACTGTATTCAAACCATAGTCATAACGGAAATATTTTTTCATGGGGCATCAGAAACCTACACACTAACTCAGCAGCCAGTGAGTGCAGCCAGTAAGACCTGGGCTGGGGGCAGAAAAGAGACAAACACGTGCCCTGTGGAGCAAGGGAAAGTCTAATTAATCACTTGGCAGTTTCCTTAACTGTGAGTCCCAAGCCCTGGGATGGGGCCCACAGGGAACACAGGAAGGATCAATGTACAAACTGCCATGGTCCCAGAGCACATGCCCACTGGCGGCCAGCACTGTTCTTGTATTTAACTCAAGCCTGTGTCTATATGTGAATGTGTGCAGGGGTAGCGTTTTCTCAGTCTGATACCCCACTGCAGAGACCTAGGATGCAGGTCCTTTAAAATTCAAACGCATTCATGAAGTTGAAACACAGAGGCTCTCTATTAAGGCAGAAGAAGTTGTCTTAAAAAATAACCCACAACACTGTACTCATGCTCATAAAATGATATGTTCACCAAAGGAGCCCTGCCATGGAGGAGTGAGGTGCTGCTGACTCCCTGGATGGGATGCCTTGTCACATGCAGCTGGGGACAAGAGTGAAACCCTCCAGTGATCCTGACTGCACAGTCGTGACTGAGCAGGAAAGGACTGGAGAAAGTGGTAGGGAGGGCCATGGATGCACGGGGAGTCGAGTGTGGAGGTGGGGAGAAGACACAAAAGGCAGACACAGCCAAGGACAAATGCTAAAGTGTGCTCTGGGTTGGCAGAGAACAGTGTCGGGCAAAGCACAGGACTGAATGAGTTTTGGAAGAAAAAAGCCAAGGACAAAAGAAAATTAATTCTTTTTTTTTTCATTTTGTTTGGAGCCAGGAAAATACAAATGTGGCCACTGTTGGGGACAGCTGAGGTTTCTGCCACAGGTGACCAAAGCTCCGGAGCCCCCCTGAAAGGCAAGTGCATGGCAGGTGTGTGATGAGCAGGGCCCATGTGCTCTTCCATCACATTCCTCAGGAGGGGGTTATATGAGGGGAGCGGACCCACCCAGCTGTGGGCGAAGCAGATGGCAGCTGAGGGGACTGACTGCTATGGCTGCTTTGGGGGTCACCAACACAATCACCAGTAACACCTTTCAGGGCCCAGGGCCACAGATTGTATTTCAAGAATGAAAAGTACCCGCTTGCCCGGCCTCAAGGTCCACTGTCTGGTTCTCTGCAGATTCAGCAAAGACAATCGGGGGAGGGAAAGGCTCCCACGAGCAAGTGCAGTCCTCAGGTTCAACACTGGAGAGCCAAGGGAGGCCCTGCTCCACACAGGGAGCCAAAGCCACCACCCTGAGTTACTTCCAGGGAAAATGCCAAACTGCCCTCCCTGTGCCACGGTCCATTCTATGTGCTTGAGGAAGAAAGTGTTCGGGCAGTGAGGACTCATGGAGAAGAATCAGGCTGCCTGAAGGGTCCTTGTTGAAGGGGTGAGCCTGGCTGATCAGGGTGCCTGGACTTCAGCCACACGTAGTGCAGCCTCTTGGGGTCCTCCAATGCAGGAGACAGAAGCATGTGGACAGCACAACACACACACACAATTACCTTGGTGTCTCTGAGCCTCAGTTTCCCCATTTGTAAAATAGAATGCCATATCTATCTCTACTTAAAAAATTTTACAGATACATATATATATAAATTATGTGTGTATATATACATATGTATATGAGTATGTATATGTTTGCATATGCATATGTATTTATAATATATAACATGTTTTATGTGTGTATATGAATACATGTGTATATAATATGTATGTATATTGCACACATAATGTCTATACACAAAATGTACACACACATTTAGACAATACATGCATGTGCACATACACACATACATACAAAGCTGAGCAGAGGTGTGAGAGGTCAGGAGCACTGGGCCTGTGATTGATGGGTGCTGGCTGTTTATCTAGGGTACCAGGACCTCTCCCTCTAGGATGCAGGAGCAGGAGCTTGTCTTTGAGGGCAGGTTTGGGGTGGCCCTTAGGGCACAAATGTAGGGGAACATTAAGGACTGTATGAAAGGAGAAAATTTAAGGTTGAAGTAAGTCTAAAAGGAAACCATAAATCCAGAGTAGATTGTTAAATGAGAATGGATTGTGGCGCTGTGGCCAGAGGGAAATTTAGGAGTTAGTGCAGCAATTATAGCCCTCCCAGAGTTATAGGGCACACCAGAGAGTTTTTAACCACTGCCTTGTAGCCGGAAGAGTAATTCACCAAGCTGAGCTGTACGTCTAAAGAGAAGCACTTCTCCAGCATCTTTTTCTTCCAAATTAAAAAGCAATTTGCATCCTTAAATCACAAGCTTTCCCTCTACCACTATGCAAATCTTATTCTATAAGCAGATAGATAGAGACAGCAGGAAAAAAATATCACTATTCCATGCATTTAAAACGTAAGAGGTTTACTGCCATGATAGAGCAGCAGAAGCACAAGAGCCTGGAGTTGCCACTGGTTCCAGTCAAGCAGTAGTATCATGAGTTGCTCCTGGGAGCGGCAGGGTCAGGCCCTGGAGCAGAGCAGCAGCAGGTGACCCCAGGAGCTTTGTTGCAAGCGGGACCTCCAAGGTATTCCTCCCTTCAAGGCCCAATCATGCTCCTCTCAGGACATGAAGGAGGAGTGTACTGCTGCAAGTTTCACCCCAATGGCTCCACCTTGGCATCTGCAGGATTTGACCGATTGATATTGCTGTGGAATGTCTATGGTGACTGTAATAATTATGCCACACTGAAAGGACATAGTGGAGCAGTGATAGAGCTCCATTATAACACAGATGGCAGTATGCTCTTCTCTGCATCCACAGGCAAAACTGTGGCAGTATGGGATAGTGAAACAGGCGAAAAGGTAAAAGGCTGAAGGGACTTACTTCCTTTGTAAATTCCTGTTCCCTAGCCAGGAGGGGGCCCCAGATTGTCTGCACTGGCAGCGATGATAATACAGTTAAGCTTTGGGACATCTGGAAGAAAGCAGCCACCCAGACATTTCAAAACATGTACCAGGTATTAGCTGTGACCTTTAATGACACAAGTAATCAGATTATCTCTGGTGGAATAGACAATGATATCAAGGTCTGGGACCTATGCCAGAACAAGCTAACCTACACCATGAGAGGCCATGCAGATTCAGTGACTGGTCTGAGTTTAAGTTCTGAAGGTTCTTATCTCTTGTCCAATGCAATGGATAATACAGTGTGTGTCTAGGATGTCCAGCCATTTGCCCCTAAAGAGAGGTGTGTGAAGATATTTCAAGGAAATGTGCACAACTTTGAAAAGAATCTCCTGAGATGTTCTTGGTCACCTGATTGGAGCAAAATAGCAGCTGGCTCAGTAGACAGGTTTGTGTATGTGTGGGACACCACAAGCAGGAGAATACTATATAAGCTGCCTGGCCATGCTGGCTCCATCAATGAAGTAGCTTTCCATCCTGATGAGCCCATCATTCTCTAAGCATCTAGTGACAAGAGACTGTATATGGGGGAGATTCAGTGAGGATATGGGATGCAAGACTCTGAGCTGCTTGACCTTGAGGCATCAGGCTGCATAATTGGCATCCAACGGTGCCCAGGTTCTCCTCCCTTCTGATGACCGCTACTAGCAAGAAACACAAGCTGGTGGCCACGTTCCAGCAACCACTTGTACCCCACTCACCAGGATGATTGAGGCTCCCGGTGGCCTCTGATGCCACCTGCCAGACTTTAGGGACCTGTTTCTCCTTTGTTTTGTTTTTAATAAGATTTTTTCAAACGGACACGACATTGATTGTCTCACGGTTTCCTGTTTTCTAATCCTGGCTGAAAACAGGAAATATCAACTGAAGTTTGTTTTGTTTTTAATTTAGTAACTGGCTTGTAGGATATTTTCATTCTATGTTCTTGAGTCATTTTGTATTAAAAACCCAATAGATGCCTTTTTACAAGATAAAAAAGTAAATAAAATGTAAGAGATGTACTCCTTTCTGTTTTGAACAGGGAGAGCACACCTTCCAGTCCACACAGCCTCCGGAGCTCACACTGGATCTGCCCCACATGCCCCAGGTCCATTACCCACTGACCATCTGCTGAACACAAGACAAAGGCACATGGCCTTCGGAGTTGCTAGCTCAAGGCTGGAGGCAAAGAGCTTGGCGGCAAGTCTCTGGGGATTCAGCTGGATCCCAAACTAGGTGATATTAAAATGAAATGCAAGAAATTAGTAGCTACTGAGCATCTATTATGCACCAGGGGCTTTGAAGTAGCAGTTCTTACAAAAGGAAGCCGTGTAAATACCACTGTCTCCATTTTACCAATGAGGATGCTGAGCATCAGTGAGAAGAGAATTCTAGGTTTAAGAGCCAGAAGCCCAACTCAAAGCTATCTTAGTTACTTTCTTCATTGCTGGGACAAAATACCTGACACCTGCAATTTAAAGGAGAGGTTTATTTTGCCTCAAGTTTTATTTCACAGTGGGCTGGCTCCAAGGCAGGATGGCATGACACAAAAACACGGCAGAGAGGTGCTCATAGCACAGCAGATAGGAAGCAGAGAGTGAAGGAAGGAGCCAGAGAAGTAGATAACGCTTCCCAGGCCATGCCCCCTGTGACCTGTCTCTTCCAAAGAGATCCCACTTCCTAACAGCAAGTTAGCTCTAAAGCCCCATATCCAATCACCTTCTGAAAGCCCTACCTATGAGTGCATGAGGCTCTTGGGGGGACATCTAGATATGAACCATAACAGTAGCTTAAGCAATAAAGGAGTAGTAGGAGGAGGATACTTGAGAAATTCACAGAAAGCCAGCAAGACTGTACGAACCTTGAAGACATGGACCCCAGAACGGGGGACACACCTTGCTGTATATCCACCTGTAATTTGTCAGCTTTTCCATTGCTGGGACAAAATACCTGCCAACCACAATTCAAAGAGAAGAGGTTTATTTTGGCTCACAATTTCAGAGGCTCCACTCAATTTTGGCTGGCTCCAAGTCTGGAATATCATGGCAGAAGGGCATGGTGGAGCAAAACTGCTCACCTCATGGTGACCAGGAAGAAGAATAGGGAAAGAGCACCAGGGAGGAACAAGGAAAAGATATAGTCCTCAAAGCCATGTTCCTACGACCCACTCAAACACCCAGAAGTGTACTTTACTAATCCCCTAGGTGGCTCCCAAGCTAACTAAGCTGACAGTCAAGCCCATCACACTACCCCTTTTGACTATCATACCCCGTGCACACTCTCACCCTCCACCTGCAGCTTTGGCTTTATCTGCTTGGGTTTGGTTCATACAGCTGGGTTCTATGCCCATCTTCTGGCCTCCTTACAGTACCGAGCAAGCTGGGGTGCAATTGGGATAGAGAAGATGAGTTTTCCTAGGGAGTGAGGGAATGGGGAAGAGATGAGGGAAGGTGGGAGCTTAT
Source organism: Heterocephalus glaber (assembly GCF_053883595.1). Lineage (NCBI taxonomy): Eukaryota > Metazoa > Chordata > Mammalia > Rodentia > Bathyergidae > Heterocephalus > Heterocephalus glaber. The sequence goes on along the minus strand of NW_028258143.1, from coordinate 20,347,648 downwards.
CAGAAGAGGTGAGAGGACAGCTAGGTTCACAAGACCACCACGGTCGCTACTTGTCTGAAAGGACTTGGCTATGAAGCAGTAGCACTCAAGTTTGAACCTAGAGCCGTCTGTGGGGTAAACTGTCCCCCTCGTAGAGCAAGGAGGCAGAGGTGTCCCCACAGACCCCTGAGATATGGGCGGGGCTAACGCGGTACTTTTTAACATGTGCTCCGATGATCAGCATGGAATCCCTGGGGACACATGTTGAAATGCAGATGCCCAGACCAACCTCAGGCTCACGGAGGCAGCCTCTCTGGGATGAACCACAGGAATCAGGTAGCAGGTGACAGTGCACATGGGGTGTGACAGTCAGAAGAGGTAGTGTGACAATCCTACAGGGCAGAGACAGACCTCAACAGTCCGGGCATATGGAGGCTGGGACACATGTTACCCTCATCTTTCTTTTCGCTTGTGTGGAGTAGAGCCCTGTGGCTTTCAAGCCAGACATCTTAAGGAGACCATAGGCCTCGAAAAATAGTGTGTTAGTTACTTTTCTGTCACTATTATGAAATGCTAGCACTAATTAACTTATAAAGATAAAAGGTTTGTTTTCGTTCACAGTTTTGGAGATGCCAGTCCATAATCAGGCAGATGCACTGGTCTGGGCCTCTGGTGGGGGAACCAGATGTCGATGGCAGGAAGCATGTGGTAGAAGAAACTGCTCACCTCGTGGACATGAAGCAAGAGAGGAAGAAGAAGAGACTGGAGTCCCACTCTTCCATCTGAGGGTACATTCCTGGGGACCTGAAGTCTTCCTACAGGGCCCTTGCCTCCTAAAGTTTCTGCCACCTCCCACTAGTTCCACCCTGGAGATCAAGCCTTCCACATGGGCTTTTGGGGACACTCATCAAAACCATAACAAACACCCACTGATTGATTTAGTTCATCTCACACATACTGACCATTCACTACCTGCCAGGCACTGAGTTAGGTGTCACAGGTGTGATATGACCCTCAACTTCAAAGAGCTTACAGAGGGTCAGAATTATTGTGCTGATCTTTAAATCTTCCCAGAGAGCCCAGTCACACATTATTCACAAAGCAAACTCTCAGTCACTGAGAACCAATGAGTGAATGAACGAATGGAGTGTGTAGGAACACCAAGTTTTCATTTACTGATTGTGCAAAACAAGCATACTATAAAGAATTCAATAAAGAGCCTAGAAAATTAGGGAAAAGACCGGCTCATTCTATGACATTGTCTAGGTGATTTGTCTGCTGGTTGTGGTGATTGCCTTGGGTGTGTGCCACCCCTCCAGGGCACCCTCCATCCCTGACTCCTCTCTCTGGCCTAATGACTCCTTCCATCCTGATTGGGGTGGCCCAGAGGGGCACATTTTCCTGAGCAGGGCCCTTAGGCTGCACTGGCAGAGGAATTGCAGGGAGCACAGGTGGGAACAGGGACTCAGAGTGTGGGACCAACAGTAAAGAAAATAGGAGGGCATCAAGCACCTCATCTTTTTGCAGCTCTTGGGCTGTGTTTGCTATAGCTGAAGGGGAGGGCCTGCCAGCCGCACTGGAGTGCAATAGGACTAAGGGGCAGGGAAATGTGACAGTGGCCATACCAGGCTGGGGGGCAAATCCTGCTTTGACCAATCTATTCAGCACTGTGACTTCAGGCAATTTACTTTACTTTTCTTATTTTCCCATTCTCCAGGTGAAGGAAGTAGGCCCAACCTCATAGAAGGTGATAGGAAGAAGGAACGACATAATGCTAACACCATGCTTAGCGTGGTGCCAGGAACATGGTGGGTATTGGGTGAATTATATACATTACTGCATATGTGCTTTTATAGCTTGAACAAGTGAAAAGAACAGAACAGTCCTTAGCGGGTATGGGACCCCAGGAAAACACTTGATTAAAACTGTGTTATCAAATCCGTGTGGGACATGATGTATTAATGAAGACTTAGAATAGCTTTCATGTTTATTTATTACTTGACCAGACACTGTGTCTCCCTGTTTGGGTCCATGCCCATCTCTCTGTGCTCCTTACTGACTTGTACATTTCTGGTTTATTTCAAGTAAGAGATGGCAATGCCAAGTCAATTCACAATGTCATGGCTTTCCAGAACCTGTTTGCATTGAAACCACTTCAACCTTTGTGCCTCATAGTCCCCTCATGCTATTTGCCTGATATCAGTAACCAAACTGCTCACAAAGCAGCCTCACACATTGTGCCACACATGGGTCCTGACTTCAATGACTCTCTCCTAGTTGTTACTGTGCTTTACTACTGATGGGCACATGCTCTAGACTTCCCCAGAGAATGCAGGGAAATGTGAATAATAATCCCTTTTCCTCTTGAAATGAATTTATCATTTGGAATTCCGTAGTGTAATAGCACAGTGCATCTTCCACCCATGTCTTCTCCTGAACTTGGCAGACCGTAATTCCTGTAGCCCTAGGATCGGATGGCTCTCAGTATGGCTGTCTTCCTGCCATCCCCACTCAGCCACAAGCATGGAGGACAGACAAGCGATGTGGGGAGTGAGAAGGCCGGTGCATTTCCACGGAGTGCCCCTGGACAGCATATCTTAGGGGTATAGGGGAGATGTAACTCCAACCTGTTAGATGTCAGATACGTTGTGTTCCCCAAAACCGAAGAATGAATTCTAAGGAGCAACAGGGGTTAAGAGTAGGAAAGAGATACAGCTCCTGAGAGACTGGAGGGGACCTGAAAAATGGGTTGCTGCAGACCCCACTTTACAGAGGAAGTTTTTTTTTTGGTACTGGGGCTCGAACTTGGGTCCTTGTGCTTGTGGGGCAGGTGGCAGAACCACTGAGCTAAATCCCCTGCCCAACAGAGGAACTTTTATAGAGCAAGATCACAAAGTGGGTGCAAAATCATGAGGTGGGAGGGCTAGGGGAAAGGATAGAAGGGAAGGGGATTAATATGAGAAAATGGAAAAATAGGAACAAAATCTTTGTAAATAGGGAGGACTGGAAGGGTTGAAGGGAGGGCTGGGCAAGGGTGAAAAATAAGAACCAAGAGAGACTATGTAAAGGTGCAAATTTCCAATGATGAATGTCATTATATTGTATGCCTAAAATGTACCAATGATTAGAATGAATAATCGATAATGTCAAATAGGAAGAAAAGGTCCAAAGGGGTAGGGGTAATGGGAGGGGCAGGGGAAAGGAAAGAAGGGAAAGGAAAAAATGCTGAGAAATGGACAAAATGGAAATAAAGTCTTTGTAAATAGGGAAGGGTGGAGGGCTTGAAGGGAGGGCTAGGAATGGGGAAAAAATAAGAAACAAGATGCATTATGTAAAGGTTCAATTCCCAATGAGAAATGTAATTGTGTTGTATACCTACAATGTACTAATGAAAGAATTTAATACAAAAAAAAAAACCAGAAAACAAAATCATGAGGTGGGTACAACCTGGGACAAAACTATGATCAACCAATGAGATTACAGGTATAGCTGCTTAGATAATATTGATGCAGTGGGGAAGCAGGTCACATAGCAAGTATACATGGAAAGAACAAAGACCTTTTTAGGAAGAGACAAACCAGGGGGTTCTGACCACCTACCAGGGTGACACAATCCCCAACTCATTGCTCATCCCTCAGGGAGACATGCTGGCTCAGTCACCCCATCTCCATCTTGAGGCCTGGCCCTCAACAGATGCAACTCCAGCCACAGTTGTAGTGTTTTCATCTTCTGCACTGACTCCCTTGAGGGCCCAGCCCTGTCTGACTGCCTAGAATAGTTCTACCTAACTTAGCTGGCTATAATACTAGGACAGGAAGAGAACTTACCAGTAGGAAAGGTCCAGGGCATAGACAACTCTCCCAGCACCGGAGGGCCTCAGGTGCCAGAGGGAACCTTACGAAGTTTCGGGAAGGGTGCTCCGGAAGTGGGACCTAGGCAGGACCTGCTCAGGGCCTCGGCTGCCCTGCCTGGACAGAACTCCCAGCCCCCACTGTTCCAGGTACTCAAGGAGGTCTTAGAATTTCAAGGAAATCCACCCAAGGTGGGACCCCTGAGACTTGGAGCCAGGGAAGGACCTCCCTGGCTAGACCTAAGGGAGTTACTTTCTAAGAGAATGTTGATGAGATTTTAAATGTTTTCTTCATGAAAAACTGAATTGCTTAAGAATTTCCCCATCCTGCCTGGCATTTGGCCTCACTGCTGCGGCCAGGGTGGGCTGGGCTACAGTTGAGCACATGGACTTGGAGTGGGTGGTGGCAGCCAGCTCATCAGGGAAGTCAGGGCTTCAGAAGACAACTCAAGTCTGGTGTTTGTCCCAGGCCTCACTTTTCTGTGCCAGGGCAGGAGTTTCCAACCTGGTAGTATACGGGAATGAACTGAAGATGTTTAAAACCCATGCCAGACAAGTCAAATCTGGAGACTACCAGGCTCAGGGAATAGATTAAAAGAAAGAATAAGAATAGCAAGGGAGGACGAGGGATTTAGCTCAGTAGTTCCACCACCTGTGCCACAAGCTCAAGGTCCCGAGTTTGATCCCCGGTACCAAAAAACAAAACAAAATAAACAACAACAAAAAAAAGAATAGCGAGGGAGTTAGCAGACCCAAGTCTAAATCCTAATTCCTCCACTTTGTTACTGTGTGGCCTTGAACAAATTAACTGACCTCTCTGAGACTCAGTTTCCTCCTCTGTAAACCACACATGGGTGCCTCACAGGACTACCCTGAGGGCAGAGATGGAAGTCATAGACTTGGAGGTCAGGTAGCTGTGCTTTGCTCTTTACTAGCTGCGTGACCTTGAAAAATTGACCTAACTTTTCAGAACTTCGATTTCTCCAGTGTTTAAATGAGCAGAACAGTACTATCTCCCAGGGCTGCGAAGCTAGAGTAGTAGTAAGAATTTTAAATACCTAACACGGGAAGTAAACAGATCTGAAAAATAAAGTTTGTTTGCCTGAGGAGGAGTGGCTGATCCCGATCCCCATCCAGCTTTTCGGTGTCTCCACTGTCACTTTCTCGCACCCCTGCCCTGGCACCACAGCCTCATCCATCCTCTCTCCCCTAACTGCTCCAGTCATATTAATCTTCCTTGTTCTTTCTGATCTCTGAGGCTTTGCTCCTGTCAGGTGTGTCTGAATGATCCTCCCTCTCTTTTCCGCCAAACTAGGATGAGCACCACATTCACGCCTTTGTCAAATTAAAATTTCTTTCAAGGCAGAAAAATACCATCAAGGAAGCAAAGGACAAACCAAGGGAATGTATTTACATATTCATCATTATGCAATAGGAAGAGCTCTTACAGATTAATGAAAAAGACCAGTAATTCATTTTTTTAAAAAACAGGAAATGAGCACATACAGGCAGTTTACAAAGAGGGAAGTGCAAATGGCCAATAAGCATATGAAAAGAAGCCCAGATTGGCTCCTCATTAAAAACTACATGTCCAGACAATAAGGTGCCATTTTTCACAGCGATGTTGGCTAAACAGTGATGACAACATACAGAGCGGGCAAGCGGAGCGGGAAGGGGAGGAAGACAGTTGTGTTCTGTTACCCGGAATTTGAGTTGGGTTAGCCTCTCTGGAGGATGCTTGGAAATATTTGCCAATGTTGTCAATGCGTATCCCCCCTTGGGAGCTATGCCACGGTTGTAACACAAATGCAGTGCTGTCATTCAACAGGTTTGTGGTAAATGCCCACTGTGTGGCATGCACTGTCCTTGACATAGTAGGAGATACCCCAATACCGCTACACCCATATCAGCTTTCTGGTACCACGAAATTGCCACAAACCACAAACCCAGAGACATAAAATGGCACGAATGTATTATTTTACAGTTTTGGGGCTAATGTTCTGAAGTGAAGCTGTCAGTAGGCTGAGCCCTTTCTGAGGCTGTCAGGAGTCAACCACCTCCAGAGACTGCTTCATCCCTTCATCTGTGGCTCCTCATGCTTTCTCTGCCCCCTCCTGCTTTCCCCTTTGTAAGATCCTGTGATTACATCAGACCCCTCAGATGATCCAGGATCATCTTCTCACCTTGAGATCTCTAATCAGGTCACATCTCTAAAGTCCCCTTTGCCACATGAGGCAGCATATTGATGTCTGGGGACTGGGATGCAGGTGTCTTTGGGGTCCATCGTTCTGCCTACCACACCACCCTGTGGAGTTAACATTTTCTGATATGTATACACAGAGATGTTCATGGCAACATTGTTTATAACAGCAAGAATCTGAACAGTCTAACTGCTCTTTAGTAGGGCTAGTTAATTGGTATGATGCCCCCATCAGCGGAGTACCTGGCCTCCAAGGACCCGAATGAGGTGGAGTGCTGTGTAGTCATAGGCATCCAGCTCCCAGATACTCTGTTGGAGTGGGAAAGCATGCACAGCCGGGTGAATCCAAAGATGAAATTGTGTGAAAGATAAAAACATGTGCTTTTCTATGTACACAATACATTTGGGATAATACACAAGAAACTTAACCAAGACTGGGGTCACAAACTAGGGGTTTGAGACTGACTTTTCTTTATACATTCTGTCCTATTGTTATCATTTTCACCACATGTGAGAATCATGTTCTCAATATAGAAATGTGGCCATCACATCTTAGTGGTAACCCCAGCATGGCCCAAAGACTTTGTCTCCATTCTCTCCCTACAGATCCCCCACACAGGGCACCCAAGGCCAGAGCAGGTTGCTGTGCCCAGGCTGAAGCAGCAATTGCCTCCAGGGTCCAAGAGGGCTGCTTGAGAACCAGGAGGCCTGGAACCCTCAGGTAACACAGCCAGCAGGGTACAAAAGAAAGATCTGAAGGGCATTGAGCAATGCCAGACATTTGCTTCCTAATTTAACAAATACAGGCAGGAAGTGCTTTGGTTAGGCCCCTATTTGGAGAGCAGGCAGAGCATGGTGCCCTGGGGAACATTCACTTGAGCCCCACTTTTTACAGTCCCAGGTTCCACTTCAGATTTTTAAGGACATGTCAGGTGTCCACTCCTTGCCTGGCTCTGGACTGGGCCAAGGGAACCATGAGGAGAGATTTGAATTTTAGAGAATGCTTTGGCTGCAGGGAAGAAACCAGATCTCAAGGAGCCAGATCTGAGGAGGCGACACAGTGGAGGGTGGTTTGGATGTAAGGGGACAGAAGTGTGGATTAAGCCAGTGGTTGCTCAGAATGAGTGGCCAGAGGACAGTTGGGTGACAGAACTGGAAGGACTGGGCGGGGGCACTGAAGTGGGCCCCTTTGTTTCCCCGTGGAGTGATGGCACAAATGGCAACATTGTCCAGGGAGAGTCTGAATGTAATAACAGATGGGAGAGCAGAGGTCTCTGCATGGCACTCAGAGGGTCTCCAGAGGACGGAGAGACTGCAGCAGTGGTCAAGGTGGCCCAGTGGCAGGATGGACACCAGAAGGGACAGTTCAGGGACAGTGATGCTCAGTGGGGCTTGGCTGGAGGCTACCCGTGCACAGAATGTGTCCTGCTCCTGCTACAGGACTTCAACAGAATAGCACAACCTTCAAAAGATGCTTTCACTCAACTTAAGGACAAGAAGACACATGCTTCACTTATTTTTCTCTCCTCTTTGTCATTTGCTTTGGGGGTCATTTTGAGAAGCAGCAGCAGAGGTGGAGACAACCACCCCCATGCACCCTTTGACATCATCTCTTCTAGGGCTGTGTGGACAGCGAGGAAAGAGGAGGGTGCAGCCAGTCTTTAAACCAAGCAGAGAAAAGGAGCCAGGCAGGAAGACTGAGGGGGATGCAGGGAAAAAAGTAGGAAGAGACCCCAAAAAGGTGCAGAAAATCAAGGGGAGAGGATGCTTCAAAAAGCACATGTGCCAGCCAGGCATGGTGGCATGCACCTGTAATCCCAGCACTCAGGAGGCTGAGGCAGGAGGATCACCAAAAGTTCGAGGCCACTGTGGGCTACATAGTGCGTTCAGGGCCAGCCTGAACTACATATCAGGACCTTGCCTCAAAAATACTTAAATTAAATTTTAAAAAGCATTTTGGATTAAAAAAATCATTGCTTTTGTGAAAGTGTACAATAACAATGTAAAATACCTCCTTTCTCTTTCTCTCCATCCACTTATCTATCTTCTATCTGTATCTTTTATCATCTATCTTTCAGCTTTTTATCTATTTATTCATACTTTTCTTTCATCTGTTGATCTATCAGCTATCACTAATTGTTGATCTTTTATCTACCTAGCATCTATCCCTATCTATCTATCTATCTGTCATCTATCTAATCAGTACACCCTGCCTGTTAGCACAAAACAGTGTGTGAGAATCCATAGGCAATGTCCTAAACAGCTTAACACTTTCTTCCAGTAAAAACTGAAATGAATTATAAAATATTTAAACAACAGCTTAACCCTGAAGCCACAAAAGGAAAGACTGACAAATTCATCTATACAAAAATTAAAACCTTTAGTAACAAGGGGAGGAGGAAGCTTCAGGAAAATCTGTAAAGGTAGTTGCAATGCATATGACAGACAAAAGACCAATTTCCTTAATTTATGTTGAAAGAATCATTGAGGAAAAGACTTCAAATGCACAGATGTAAATAGGAAGTTCTTAAAAATGAAAACCAGAAGGAAAATATCCTCATCCTAACTCGTAATTAAAGAAATGTAATTCAGAACAACAATGAGACTTCATTAGTCAGTCACATCCTAGCTTGGCAAATATTAAAGAGCTCATTATTACTTAGTGCTGTCAAAGATGTAGGGAGACAGGCACCCTCTCAGTGCCGGCACAACCTTTTCAGAAGACATTTCAAATCTATATACTGTTCAACCCAGCAATCCCATGGGGGCCCTGGCTGAGGGGGACCGAGATGGACCCGCCTGATGCTCCTGCAGCACTGCTGGAAATAGCAAAGATTGAAAACACCTAATTCAATGTGCAAGCGCAAGGACCTGAGTTCGATCCCTGGTACCAAAAAAAAAAAAAAGAAAACACCTAATTCAACAGTGTCGGAGACTGCGCTGCGTCTGTCCTGTGGAATATTGTGCAGCCATCAGGAAGGCTGAGAGACCCATGAAACCAGCTCAGCAGAGAACAATGTTTAGCCTTATGCCAGTGATGTTAATAAAAACCCAGTACACTGTCCATGGATTATACTCAGCTGCTTAGGGGGAGGGCACATGGGAGACCAGGAGCCCTTTCTGGCTGGAGACTCCATCTGAGTGGCTGCTCCAGCAAGTGAGATGAGAAATGCAAGAGCAGGTCTTTGGGTGGAAATGTGCTTCTGGCTTTGCCTTTTGAGTTTAGAGTTCAGCTGAGAGGAGATTGAGTGGGGCTCAGTGTAGAAGGGAAGGGATTGTGTGTTTTATATTCTCAGGCTCTGTTTGACCTTTTTTTTTTTTTTTGATACGGGGGATCGAACTCAGGACCTTACGCTTTCGAGGCAGGCGGCAGAACTACTGAGCTAAATCCCCGGCCTCTTTGACCTTTTTATCATGAGGATGTGTTACTTTTTATAGGATTTTAAAGAAGAGTCTTGTATTAAGACAGTGGTTAAATTGGTGGTCCACGTATGAGAAGCATCACTGAATCTTTTGGCCAGCAAGGGCTAGGACAGGAGTCTCTCTGGCTACCCCACCCCCATCCCACAATGTGCCAAACTGCTTCTGTGTTTTGCAAGGTCCTTTTGTCACTGTATCTCAGTCACAGAGGCGCTTATGAGGATCACCTACAAGGTGACTGAGTGGTTTCCTGACCACCACCACCAGCCTTGCCATTGTGTCTAAAGATACAGCATGGCCGGAATTTGTTCTGAGCAATTTCTGTGATCCCAATACACCAAGGATTGTGTTGCTCCAAGACAGATTGAACTGCGGATATGGACAACTGTGTGTATGTGAGGGGCCCAGAGAGAATAGCATAGGCAAAGGGTAGAAGGAGCCCTGAAATGGGGCCAGGCAACCCAAGTTCCAGTCCAGCCCAGTCAACCCGCTGTGTCCTGGGCGATCTCATAGCCACCCGGAGCTCCATCCTTTTTTCAGTGAAGGAGTCCGACTCATGTCATGACTTTTAATAACCCTCCAGGCCAGACACTCTTGTTTTTCCACATTTTTCCCAGACCCCAACTCAACCCCTCCTTGGATATGTATTCTTTCATTTCTCTCCTTTATCTATGGTGTCTCTGCTTGGCTGAGGCTGTACAAGGCTGCAGCAGATGGCACTATAGGATGGAGAGTTTTGGGAATCAGACATCTCTGGGCTTGAGCCCCATTTCTGCTCCTCAACAGCCATGTGCCCCAGAAGCAGAGAATTATCCTTTCTGAGTCTTGGTTTCTCCCTTCTTCAAAAGTATTTTCTAAGCAGTAATACAAATTAGAGAAATTTCACCTCTGGGATCCAACACATAGAAGGTGCTCATAAAAAGGGGAATTCTTATGCTTGTTCCAGAGAGTATGACAGAAAAATGTAGCATAGCTGATTCTACTTAAATCTTCTCAAAAGCTGGCCTCTGGGGACTTAGTCACCACCATTTGACTGTATGTGTCAGGCCCGCTGAAATTGTCTGGGGATGTCTCTACCCTCTCCACTGGACAGAGAACTTGTGGGACCCTGTGTCCTGCCTCTTTACCTGCATCCTCAGTACCTGACAGTGCCTGGCACAGAGAAACTGGTGGCTGCTCCCACATGGTCCCTGACTCAGTGACCCAGTAACGGCAGGCTTTGGAGTGCAGCCTGCCTCTGGGCCACGCTGTCATCTGGCCCATGTGTCTCAGTTCCATTGCACTAAGCCTCCCCGAAGTTCTGGGAGACAATGGGAAAGGCTCAGTCCCTTGTCCAGTGGGGCCTGGGCCAGAGGCTGCTGGGCCATCTGCCGTGAGACCTTGAGAAGGACATCCATCCAGCAGGAAATAAGGAGTCACCAGAGGTGGAGCTGGGCGTGGACCAGGGAAGGAGGCTCATTTTTAATTAATTGCAGCCTCTTTTATCAATGACATCAGGGGCCACAGTCAGCATCAAGGAATGGCTTTAATTGCCTCTGAGAACTCTCCGTCCACACCATGGGTGCCTGGGTGCCTCTTCTGCAGGCCTGGGGTCCCTCTGTCCATGCAGTTGGACCGCTCTTCTGGCCCCACAGGTCAAACTCATCAGCCTAGGCCCTGTGCTGCACTCGGTTCACGAGGACTCTCTCACCACATGGCCCTGGCCCTGGCCCAGCCCCCGCTCAGTTCACACCTGGTGCTTAATAAATGGGAGTTTCCCTCCACCTTAAGGATGCAGGTTCAGCAGTACATGGACTATTACAGAGGAGAGGAAGGAGAGGTCAAGGAGGGAGTTTGGGGGCCTAGGCTGGGCGCAGATGAAGGAGGCACACTTCTCACGCTGGTGAGTGCTGGGTCCACCCCCCACCCCCCATCCTCCCCAGGAGATCCCTGGCGCAATTGCAATCCCCACCCAGGCCCCGCAGCCTCTTCGCGTCTGGACGCTGCCTGCAAACCTCCAGGAGACCCAAGTCCGCTCGGGGAGAGCTGAGCGCGGCCTGCAGCGCCGCCGCGTGATCGGAGAAAGAAGCGATGTCGCGCCGGGGTCTCTGCCTTGAACGGAAGGCAGTGTCAGGCGCGTAGGCAGCCCAGGTTACGCTTGTGGGCACCGGAGGCTGAAGCCACTTTCCCTAGGTTTGTTTCTCAGTCGCCAGCCCTGCCACTGCCTGCCAGGGCCGAGCATCGTCCAGGGTTTACCAAGTTCTCACGGGCGCCATCAGCTGCAAGTATCAAGAGCCTACTGTGTGCCAGAGCACCGTGCACCTTCCGGCCCCCGCCCTGAGCTGAGAGACACAGGGGCAGAGCAGCTCCTTGCAGCTTATCCGAGGACGGCAGACAGAAAACCCAGCAAAGTGCTGTTTCACGTGCATTTTGATAAACATGCAAATTCCTATTCTCTCTCTAGTATTTATCAGACAACACCACCAAATAGTTTTGTGCGTTGTGTATTAAGGTTTTAAAATAGGGAGGTGGGTATGGCAGGCAAGGGAAAGCACTCCCATGTGGGCCTGGCCAGGTGGGCTTACAAACCTGGCCGTGTTGTGACTAGCCCAGTAAGTTACACTGCGTGGGGTCCCGTCCCAGTCCCAGGTGGTTTCCTAGGGATCCTGACCTGGGGGCAGAAAGGGGCCTAGGTTTCAGCAGTGTTCAGAAAGGTGCTGCACACCTAATGGGCATGCAGTTCCTGCGGAAGTGCCACTGTGAGAGGGAGAGGCGGGGAACAGGACATGACAGGTAGAAAGGAAAACAGGAATGTGGCAATGTGGCGCTGAGTAAGCACAGTGAGGAGCCCTTCAGTGGGACCTTAAGCTATCTGCAGCCATTGGTTATAGGGGACCTCAGATTAGCCACCCTCGGAAAATGAGACTTGGGTAGGAGGTTAGAGGTGGAGTGAAATGTGCCTGGCTGGGCAGAGAAGGGGAGGAACAGATGAGGTAGGACAAAGGGTCCTCTTCAGGAGGGTTGCAGACCTCTCTCTCATCTTTGCCATTGCGCACCCCTGGTTTGAACCCCGCCTCTGCCGCTTCCTGTGTGACCCGGAACACACGACTCCTCTTCTTACACTGGACCCCCTAGTAGCCACCTTGAAGATGGTTCTGTGGATTAACTGAGGCAGTGTGAGCCTCGGAATTGGCCACCTGACAACTCCTGGCATTTCCAATAAAAGCACCAGGCCTTGTAATCCCAGCAATCTAAGAAGCTGAGGCAGGAGGATGGCAAGTTTGAGCGCAGCCTAGACAACTTAATGACTTAGCAAGACCTTGTCTCAAAATAAAAAATAAAAGAGCTGGGAATGTAGTTGTAGCTGTAGCTCAGTGCAAAGGCCCTACATTCAATCCCCAGTACTACAGGAAAAGAGATAGCAGACAGGGTACATTCTGTCCACCCTCAGATTCGGGTCCTTCTCGGTCAACAAGCCCAGTGCCAATCCCTCCCAGTGTGCTCCCTGGTGGCCCTTAATCCTGGCCCTCTGAGAATACAGAAACAATCACATGCCACTTACTTTGGCCCTCATCTGCCCAGTACCAGGTACACTGGGTACTACATCTTCATGCACATCTTTGCCGTCTTCCTGCTGTAATGGAAGAATCAACCATTCCTGCTTCCATCAATTGCTGGGATCCTTTGCCCTCTAGTCCTCATAAGGTCGTGGCTCTTGAAAGTATGCCCTCTCTCCTAAATTATTAATTTATTCCTCTCTCTGGGGTCCTTCCCACCAACACCAAGCAAGACTAAGTCTACCTTGCTATAAAATACCAAGCCCTCCCCATGACCCACCTGCCTCCCTCCAACGACAGCCCATCTCTCTTCACAGTCTACCCAGCACAGGTGGTCTTGGGACTCTGCACCCCTCTTTTCTGAGGGGACACAGAGCAGACCTGGGAGTGAGGACTAAGGGGCTGAGCTCAGGAGCAGCAAATTCTGCCCCTTTTGATGATACAGATTACACTTTTATTGTTCAGTTTTAACATTTTTTCTGCTTATAAATATATACTCATGGTAGACAACCCTCCAATCATGCAATATATAAAAAAAGAAAGAAAAATTCAGTCATAATCCTACCACTAAGGACAAACACTCTGTTGACTTTCTTCTGCTCCTTCTAGTATTTTCCTCTAACCATGTACATTTTAAAAATAGCTCATTTAAATATGTATGTATATAAACATATATATGCATGTACACATATATACTGTGCTCAACGGTGGGTGTGCAGTAAGAAGGACACAGTTCCCACCCTGTGAGTAGACAGAGGAGTGAGCAGCTCTCCTAAGCCTCATTAGGGCCATGTGCTGGACAGACCTAGGTGTGGGGGCTCAGGGGAAGTGGGGTGGGGAGATGAATGACTGCCATAGCCAATGAGCTAAACTCTGACTATGTGGAAAGTGGCAATTCAAAGGCTGAGAGTTCAGCAACAGCCTGAGACCAAGGGTTTCTCACACCATGGCTGGGGGTGAGGACTTCCTTGTAATGGCAGTGAGGGGTTCTTGGAATGTTTTAAACAAGGAAAGTGACAAGGCCTAAGGTCACCTTGGCTGTTTGGGGTGAACAGGCAGGAGGGAGTAAGACTGGAAGGAGAAAGAGCAGTTAGAAAGCACCTGGGTCACTGATAAGGTGGCTTGGTCTGTGGTGGAGGTGGGGGTAGGCAGGGGATGGGGAGCAAGTGGGGCTGGGAATAAGCAGATGACAGACCCAAGAAGCATCCAGAGACTCTGGGGTGGGGATAGTGAGAGAGGAGGAAACTGTTTTTATTCCATTGTAATCTTTCTGTTCTATAATTTTTCTCCCGTAGTGTACTATGAATACTTCCCTGTAGCGCTATGATGGCTTATGATGGTTGGGGAACCTGTAATTGCATTTTATGTGCTATCATTTAGTTAGCCAACCTCTGCTGTTGGTCTTTGACTATTTCCAAATGCCTTCTATAACAGGAGCAAATCTCAGCTCAGAAGGAGGAAATCACTTACGGTGAAAATACCTCTGTAAACCTCTTAAGTCACCCATGAAGTAAAGTATTTATTGTTTTTTTAACACACCATGTAGACTAATGGGTATGTGTAAATATATAAAATACAACATATAATAAAGAAGATAGAGCTCTTATTACCTTTGTTGCCTTGTGTGTGGCATGTTGTTTCTGCTCTGCCATGCCTGTTTGTCAACCCTGACTTGGAGTTGGTCAACTATGGACTGAAACTTCTATGAACTATCAGATGATGATGATAGTTTGTGTGTGTGTGTGTGTGTGTGTGTGTGTGTGAGAGAGAGAGAGAGAGAGAGAGAGAGAGAGAACAACAGACAGAAGAGTTTGTAACAGAAGGATTAAGAGAAAAACAAACCCAGAGGTAGGGGCTTCTGGGCCACCTTCCCACTGCTCCCCACCCAGAGGTAGGGGCTTCTGGGCCGCCTTTCCACCACTCCCAGCCCAGAGGAACAGGCTTCTGGGCCAACATTCCACCACTCCAAGCTCAGAGGAGGTGAGCCACGTGGGTGCCAACAGCACCCACTTCCCTATCAAAATGAGAAGACACTTAAACAAGTCTCAAAACTAAACTTCCAGATCTCCTACAGAAACCAAAGGGAAATGAGATGGAAAACTGTGATACTCAACCACCTGGACTTCCTGAACTGGCAACAAAAGAGGATCTGGGAAAAATGAAATCAGAAATAATTTCTCAGATAACAGCAGAGATTGTGTCCATAGTGAAAGACATGATTAATAAATCTAGAGAAGACATTGATAAAAAAATAGAGGAGCTGAGGAACATGATGGAATCCCAACATAAGAAACAAATGGAATCCATAAAACAGATGCAAATAGATTTCCAGGAGGTCAAAAACTTCATTGTAAGTATAAACAGCAGAATGAGCCAATGTGAGGACAGAATTTCAGATATAGAAGATAAGATTGCAAGTAGTGACCAGGAAAAGAAAAATTGCTTCAAAATTGTAAGGAACCATGAGAAATCAATCCAACAGCTGCTAGACGATGCAAAGAAGAATAACATCAAACTGATTGGAGTCAATGAAGAAACAGGAGAGAGTACAGATGACATAAAAAAACTGTTCACAGAAGTAATGGCAGAAAACTTCCCAAGCAGGGGAAAAAAACTTGACATACAGATATGTGAGGCAAATAGGACTCCAAATAGTCTTGATAAAAAAAAACTACACATAGGCATATAATTGTTAAGATTTCAGAAACCCAACAGAAGAATAAAGTTCTACAAGCAGTTAGAGAAAACAAACAAATCTCATACAAAGGAAAACCCTTCTGAATCACAGCAGACTTCTCGACACAAACCGTCAAGGCAAGAAGAGCTTGGAGTGACATATTCCAAGCCCTAAAGGAAAACAGCCTCCAACTCAGAATGATGTACCCTGCAAAACTATCTTTCAAAATTGATGGAGAAATAAGATATTTTCATGACAAAGAGCACCTTAGGAACTTCATGAATACCAAATCAGCACTCCAAACAATTTCAGACAATATCCTAGGAGCAGACAATGAAGATCACAACCCCAGGAAGCCAAGCAGAATGAACCCATTGGGCGTGACAAGAAATTAAATGTAAAGAGGGAGAATCCAACAAAAAGAAAAAGTCATGACAATAATAGCTCAATATGTATCAGTTATAACCATCAATGTTAATGGTGTCAATTCACCTATCAAAAGAAATGGACTGGCAGAATGGGTCAAGAAGCAAGATCCAACAATAAGCTGCATACAAGAAACACACTTAATCCAAAAGGAAACTCATAGACTGAAAGTTAAAGGGTGGAAAATAATACTCCATGTGACAGGAACTCGAAAAAAAAGCAGGAATAGCTATCCTCTTTGCAGATCAAGTAGATTTCAAACCAACACTGATTAAAAGAGACGAAGAAGGACACTACGTCCTTGTAAAGGGAACAATCCAACAAGAAGAGATGACAATCATAAATATCTATGAACCAAACACTAGTGCACCCAACAATATAAAACAAATACTAATAGACATGAAAGTCATATATGCACTAATACAATTGTAGTGGGGACTTCAATACCCCACTGTCACAAATAGATAGATCAACTAGACAAAAAATAAGTAATGAAATACTAGAACTCCATCGAACTCTTGAACAAATGAACTTAAAAGATGTTTACAGAGTCTTCCACCCCACAAAATCAGAATACACATTCTTCTCAGCTACACATGGGTCATTCTCCAAAATAGACCAAATACTCACACATAGAACATGTTTAAGTAAGTGAAAAGGAATTGAAATTATCCCCTGTATATTATCAGACCATAGTGCCATGAAATTGGAGATCAATAGCAAAAGAAAATACAAAAATTTCATAAACACGTGGAAATTGAACAGCATACTTCTGAATAACCAATGAATCATAGAGGAAATTGAAGAAATCAGACAGTTCCTACAACTAAATGACAATGACAATACAACATATCAGAATCTATGGGACACAATGAAAGCAGTCCTATGAGGGAAATTCATAGCTGTGAATACATGTATTAGGAAAACAGAGCAAGCCCAATTAAAAGACCTGATGCTGAACATCAAGCTTCTAGAAAAAGAAGAGCAGGACAACCCCAAAGCTCATACAAGGGAGGAAATTATAAAGATCAGAGGAGAAATCAATGCAATGGAGACTAAGAGAATGATACAAGAAATCAATGAAGTCAAGAGTTGGTTCTTTGAAAGAATCAACAAAATTGGCAAACCCTTAGCCAACCTTATCAGAAACAGGAAAGAAAAGGCGCAAATCCATGCAATTAGAAATGAAAAGGGTGAAATTACAACAGACCCACCAGAAATACAGAGGATCATCAATACCTACTTCAAGAATCTATACACCAATAAGTTGGAAAACACAGAAGAAATGGACAAATTCCTAGATACATATGAATTACCAAAGTTGAACAAAGAAGATATAAAAATTCTAAACAACCCAATAACAATCAATGAAATTGAAAACATAATTTAAAACTTACCAACTAACAAAAGCCCACGTCCTGATGGCTTCACTGCTGAATTCTACAAGACATTTAGAGAGGAACTACTGCCATTACTGTTTAAAATCTTCAATGAAATTGAAAGGGAAGCAATACTCCCAAATTCATTCCTGGAAGCAGGCACCATCTTGATCCCCAAAGCAGAGAAAGACCCAACCGAAAAAGAAAACTATAGGCCAATCTCACTAATGAACATAGATGCAAAAATCCTTAATAAGATACTGGCAAATAAAATGCAGAAGATCATCAAGAAGATCATACACCCTAAACAAGTGGGATTCATCCCAAGGATGCAAGGATGGTTCAACATACACAAATCAATCAATGTAATACACTATATTAATAGAGCCAAGGACAAAAATCATATGATTGTCTCAATTGATGCAGAGAAAGCATTCAACAAAATCCAACACTCATTTATGATAAAAACCCTACAAAAAATTGGAATAGATGGTCTCTACCTCAATCTGATAAAAGCCATCTATGAAAAACCAACAGCCAATATCATACTAAATGGTCAAAAACTGAAATCCTTCACACTAAAATCAGGAACAAGACAAGGATGTCCACTATCACTATTCTTGTTCAATATAGTTTTAGAAACATTAGCCACGACAATTAGACAAGAGAAAGAAATAAAAGGAATAATGATAGGGAATGAAGAAGTCAAATATTCATTATTTGCAGATGACATGATACTCTATACAGAAGACCCCAAGAACTCCACCAAAAGTCTTCTAGACTTAATAACCAAATTCAGTCAAGTAGCTGGATACAAGGTCAACCACAAAAATTAATAGCTTTCATCTACACAAACAATAGACTCACTGAGACAGAAATAGGGCAAACAATTTCTTTCACAATCGGATCCAAAGAACTGAAATACCTAGGAATCAACTGAACAAAAGAAATCAAAGACTTCTTCTCTGAAAACCATAGCACTAAGAAAAGAGAGATTGAAGATGATATCAGAAAATGGAAAGACATCCTGCTCCTGGGTAGGAAGGATCAATATAGTGAAAATGGCCATACTTCCAAAACTGCTATATAGATTTAATGCAATTCCAATTGAGATCCCAGCAGCATACTTCATGGACCTTGAGAAAACAATCCAAAAATGCATTTGGAACAAGAAGAGACCCAGAATAGCAAAAGCAATTCTAGGTAAGAGAGACATGGCAGGGGGTATTACAATCCCCAACTTGAAACTATACTACAAAGCCACTGTGATAAAACCAGCATGGTACTGGCAAAGAAACAGACCTGAGGACCAGTGGAACAGATCAGAAGATGCAGAAACAATGCCAGACACACTCAGCCATCTCATCTTTGACAAAGGACCCAAACACCCTCACTGGAGGAAAGATAGCCTCTTCAATAAATGGTGCTGGAAAAATTGGGCTTCAACTTGCCAAAAATTGAAACTAGACCTGTATCTCTCACCATGCACTAAACTAAAATCAAAATAGATTAAAGATCTAAGTATTAAAATAGAAACGCTGAACTGGCTGGAACAGAAGTTAGGTAGAACTCTTGAAGACATTGGTATAGGAAAAGATTTTATGAAAAAAACCTCAGTTGCCCATGAACTAGCACAAACAATCAACAAGTGGGATGTCTTATTAAAAAGCTTCTGCACAGCAAGAGAAACCACCAACAGTGTGAAGAGATAACCCACAATGCGGGAAAAAATCTTCACCTGCTGTTCCTCAGACAAAGGCCTACTATTTCGAATCTATAAAGAACTTAAAAAGATCAGACCTCCCAAATTTAAAGACCCAATCCTCTAATGAGCATCTGAAATGATTAGAAGTGTCTCAGACAAAGAAGTAGAAAAACAAATAAACGTATGAAAAAATATTCAACATCTCTGGTCATTCAAGAGATGCAGATGAAAACAACACTGAGATTCCACCTCACTCCAGAAAGAATGGCTGCTATCAAGATATCAACCAGTAACAAATGCTGGCAGGGCTGTGGGGAAAGAGGAACCCTGCTCCACTGCTGGTGGGAGTGTAGACTGGTGCAACCACTATGGAAATCAGTGTGGAGATGACTCAAAGAACTTGGACTGGAAGTCCCACTTGACTCGGCTATTCCCCTCCTAGGTATCTTCCTTAAAGAATTAAAAGAATCATACCATAGTGATATATGTGTACTCATGTTCATAGCAGCACAATTTGTAATAGCTAAAACTTGAAAGCAGCCCAGATGCCCATCAACTGGAGACTGGATAAAGAAAATGTCATTTTTTAATAAAACGGAGTACAACTTAGCCATAAAAAATGAGAAATTAAAGACATTTATAGCTAAATGGATGCATATTGAGGCCATACTCTTAAGTGAAATAAACAGGACACAAGTGTGTAAATATCGAATAGTTTCTCTAGTGTGAGAAACTGAAAGTGTAAATAAGGACTAAAAGGTATAATGGATAATGTTAAATAGGAAGAAAAGGGCCAAAGGGGAAAGGAAAGTGGGAAGAGTAGGGGAAAGGAAAGAAGAGAATGGAATTAATATCAGAAAATGGATGAATGTAAACAAAGTCTTTGTAAATAGGGAGGGATAGAGGGGGTGAAGGGAGGACAGGGGAAGGGGGAAAAATAAGAACCAAGATTATGTAAAGGTGCTAATTTCTAAGGATGAATGTCATTATATTGTATTCCTAAAATGTACCAATGCTTAAAATGAATAATTGATAATGTGAAATAGGAAGAAAAGTTCCAAAGGGGTAGGAGAAGTGGTAGGGGTAGGGGAAAGGAAAGAAGGGAAAGGAAAAATTACGAGAAATGGAAAAAATGGAAACAGTCTTTGTAAATAGGGAAGGGTGGAGGGGTGAAGGGAGCACAGGGAATGGGGAAAAAGTAAGAACCAAGATATATCATGTACAGGTATAAGATCCCAATGATAAATGTAAACGTATTGTATACCTAAAATGTACCAATAAAAGAATTTAAGAAAAAAAAAAAAGACGATACATGCAAAATGTAACTTAGACCTCTGTTTAAATTGCCTTTTCCTTTTTGTTTTCCTAGACAAGGGGAGTTGAATTTGCAGAAGTGAAAGGCACATTTGTGTGGCTTCACATGGCCTGCACAATGCTCCATGTACCTTAGATGTGGCCTTGTGTGGACAAACTGTCTCCATGACTCCATTCTGCACCCTTCCCTACATGCCCTGGGGCCAGAAGGCTTTGCTGCCTTCTGGAGGTGGAAAGAACTCTCCTGCCCCATGACTGTGAGACTTGCTTTGGCCAATGGAAGCGGAAGAAGTGACAGTGCCTCACTCTGAGCCCAGACTTGAGGGGAATCCGTGAGCCCTGCTTGCCCCCCATCTGTTCATTACCAGGAAATGAGCTGTAGAAGGAGAACAGCTCCAAGTGAAGACGTTAAAACCGCCCATCCCCAGCTGACCTGCAAATGCACGAGGGGCATACATAGTCGTCACCTGCCAAGTCCTGGTGTAATCTGTTATGCAGCAGTGGCTGACCACTACAGTAGGCATTTTTGCAGAGTCTCTTTTTGTGTTTTAAAAAGTTCAGGTTACATTTTTCCCAATTACCCTCTCCTCCACCAAAAATTCATCAAGCTTTCTATTAACAGTGGATAATGTTGTTTGTTATCTTCTCTAGAACCAGCATCAAGGAGGTTTTTTAAACTTCCAATTTGACATGCAAATAAGTATTCTCTTTTTTAGTATAAATGAGGATGAACATTTATACACACATACCGTATGAGTTTTACCAGCCTACCTTCTTTTTTTTTTGTGAATTGATGGTTTATATTCTGGGGACTTAGCCTTTTTCCCCTCTGATTACTCTTGCCACAAAGGGAAACTGACGAATATCTGAACAGATTCCTGGATTTCTAACCATTTGTTAACCTCATGGACTTAGAGCATCCTAATCAGGTGAGTGCCGTTTGTGTACAGTTTTAATAATAAAGATTCCTATGCAGTCTTTGAATTGTTTGCAACAATGTACATCTTCTTAATGCTTCAAATCTAGGATGATGCAAGTGGAAAAGTACTTAGAACCAAAAGACCCAGAGGTGCATTAAAGAGACCAGAGCAAAGTCAGCCTTCATTTTCCCACCTGTGAAATGGAAATAATAATGGAACATTCTATGCAGTGTTGTTGTGAAGAATGAATAAGATTATGGGTTTCCAACATACGCGGCTAACATGGAGCAAACCACATAATAAGCCACACTAAATCTTAGACTCTGCACTGGTCTTTTCTTTCTTACAAGGATGGGCTGTGGATATTTGGAGAACAGAAACATTCCTCTGGAGTTTCTTGAAAACCATGGGAAGAATCTTGGCATGGTGAACGGAAGGAGAGAATATGTTCTGAGAAGGGGAATGGTGAGAAGCTATTCTAATAAATGCCTCTGTCCCTCAGTGTCCAGAATGTGCCAAGAGCACTGGCATAGCTATTTTATCTTCATCATCATCATCATGCGCACGTTACAAATGAGGAAGCAAAGACTCAGAGAGGCTTGGTGACTTCCTGAAAGCTGGGATTTGCATCGCGTTTTCAATCCTAGTTTAACAATCTGTCTCTGTTGAAACCGAGCCGAGCAACTCAGTGGTAAAGCTCAGTGTTGCAGCCAAGTGCCACAGCTCTGAGGCACAGCTGAGCTTTACAGCTGTGTGGCAGCTCTGGGTCACAGCTCTCATAATTTGAAGACTCAAGAATCCGATGGTCAGTAGAAGAGGTGGAGAAAAAAACCTTTATTATGCTGGCAAGCCCTGGCCAGCTCACAGGAGTCTGAGCGCTCTACCAGAAATGAGAGCCTCCTTATATAGGGATCTAGGGGTAGGAGAGCATGCTCAATGAAGTGGGGTGTGGGGTGTGGGGGTGGAGTTACGGAACATTCCGGGTGGTGGGGGGTGGCGCTTAACAGAAACCTCTTGTGGGGAACCAGAGCTTAACAGAACATTCCTGAAAGGTCACACAGTTCAAAGAGTCACAAACCATTTTGATACATTGGTCAGGAGCCCACCAGCACAAACTTGCATTTCCAAAAAAAAACGTTCTGTGGAAAAGAAAATGGAGGCAAGTGTGTATAGCACTTCTCTGTCATCTCCAGCAGCCACTGAGGAGCCTCTAACCTCTGTGGAGCTGGGAGTGCTGTGCCTCACCACAGTGTCCTGAGGATTTGCCTCTACTCCCCAGCCAAGAAAGCATACTTCCAAGGCAGCATGGTCAGGGTCTGAGAAGGGCAGGGCATGGCGGCCTGGCTCCTCTGCCCACAAGGGGTTCTCTGAGGGGCACTCTTTCTCTAGGTCTTCCTGTGTGGTTGACCGAGACGCTGGTGTGTGCCACTGCAGTCTGAGGCTTACCTGCTGGAACCTGCACCTTCCTGTCACTGTTTACCTTTCACCTTTCAACCTGTGGCCTCCACACCCCTCTCCCAGTGCTTCTGATTTCTGATGGCTTTTGGAGGACCTGCTCCCACCCCATCCTGGGCCCTTGAAACTTTCCACGGGATGCTGGGGGTAGGCATGAGGGGACCTGTTTATTGGGCACAGAGGCTGAAAGGGGCGACACTGGGGGTTTGAGTGGATGGTGTTGAGTCTCAAAGGACATTAAGGAAGCACCAGTGCTTGTCACGTGCTGGGCACTATTTTAAACAATGTTTTCTATTTATCATTTCAATTAGTCCTCACAAGCACAGTGAGGGAGGAACTGTTACAATATTTTAGGAATGAGGACACCAGGACCCACAGAGACCCAATGACTTCAGTGTCCAGTGACAGAGCTGTTGAATGCAGCACCGGGATTCCAACCCAGGCAGTCTGGCTCCAGAATGTTCACTCTCAGCCACAATCCATGGCAGAGGCTGGCACATGGCTGTAGAGGGGAGGAGGACTGCACACAGGAGGGCCTTTGAGGACTCCGCTGTCTGTCAGGGCTGCCATCTGTTCCGCAGGCCTCAGCCAGATCCGTGTCCCAAAGAATGAATGGGAGGGACTCAAGGGGCAGACAGGCTAGTGCAATGCCTTGCAGAGGTCAGGCCCTGCTCCGTGGCACTCGATGTCACAGTGCCGATTGTACTCACCTCCTCTTCAGAACACAGTCAGCCCAGAACCGGAGGCTGATGCTCAGTGGCTGTGGGGCCCCTGCCCATCTGAGAGAGAAATTTCCTCCCTGTCACACAGTCTGGGGGCTTCTCGGAGGCACTGAGAGGTGACCTGCAGCAGGCCCTCTCCTTCCTTTTAATCTCGCTGGCGCCAGACAAACCTTGGCTTAGATCCCAGCTCTGCCCCTTACGGTGATGTGTCCTTGGTCAAGTTCATGGTATCAGTTGATTATCAATTTGTGATCAGCCACCTCCAAGCCTATAGCCTTAAATGACAACCATGAGTGGTTTCTTGAGTTTATGGGCTGGTTGGGCAGTGAGTTTGGATGAGTGTGATGGCTTTAATGGTCACATCTGAGCCTTGTTCCCCCTGGGGACCAAGGCTTGAAACTCTTCACAGCATTCTGTCACTTTCTCTGGCCAACATCATCGGCCTATGTACCTGGTCATCTGGGTGGAGAGCTCACTGCCTGTTGTGGAGATGTTAAGGCAGCAGGGAAATAGAAAGTTTTAAAATTTATTACACACTGAGTAAAACTCAGGCTCCATGATGTTGCTGTGAAAGCTAAATTTGTAAACTTTAAGAGGCAGAGGGTTAAATTTGCCTCTGGAGAAAACCATCCCTTCAATCTGGAGAGCTAAGCACGGGGGCAGTTAGTTCCCATAAATGTAAGATAAGGTCCCCTCTCAGCTGAGAAAGTTTCCACGGCAATCCAGTACAGAGAAGCCAAATGCTGTGCTTTGTGTCACTCATGCCTTCATCTGCCTACTCAGTCATTCACTTATCCAAGGAGCCCATCCAAAAATACTTCTCAAGAACCTATGGGGTGTGACATTGCATAAGAGAAATGGCACAATCAACAGGCTGGGTGTAACAGTAAATGCTGTGTTTCTGCTTGCTGGAAGAGCCCCTGAGATGGACAGGCAGGAGTACTTCCTTGCAAGCTTGGCCCACTGCCTAAGCTTTAGGCAGGGGCACAATTATCTTTAAGGCTGACTGGAGAGTGAACAGAAGGCCTGGTTGGTAGAGGGTGGAGGAGGAAAACTGGTTAGGAGATGTTCCAAGCATCCAGCCCATTGGAGCTGACCTGGGCTGTCATGGTAGTGGAGGTGGAGAGAGTTGGATGGACTGGAGAGATATCGGACAGGCAGAATTGGTGGGACTGGGCACCTGCTGGGATGAAAGCTAGGGGAGGGGAGGTGCGATATCTGACACTCACTCCTAATTTGAGCACTGGATGGAGGGAGCCATTTGCAGAGATGGGGAACAAGAGGGGAGGACAATAGGGGATGCTTGGAGGACCCCCAGTGGGGGCAGTTGGCAGTGAGCTGGATACATATGAGAGGGCTCAGGAGAGAGGTCTGCACTCCAAGGATAGGAAGGAGGGTCAGCAGCTCAGGGAAAGAGTCCAAAGCCACAAAAGAAGGTGCGAGGTGTGGCTGAGGCATGGCTGGGCCACACACAGGTCTGGGAGTTTGGTGGGCATGGCAGGGTAGACAGTTCCTTTTCTGCTGGGATTTTGACTAGTCTGTGCCTGTAGACTGCTATTTGTTCCTCTGCAATGAAGGGTGGTGCGTGTGTGTGTGTGCGTGGGTGCACTTTGGAGAAGAGTAGCTAACAAATGTGTTGTGGAAGTTGCAATCATGACCTCTACTTCTTAACATGTCATCCCCCATTATAAATAGTGCAGCAGTTTCTATGCTCTTGGGATTAAAACAAAACAAAAGAATCCCTAAGTGTTGTGGAGGACCTTCAATGTATGGCCTCAATTTACTCAGGAAATCTGCATGGTTTCCTGCAGTTCTCGCCTCGAATTTTGGCTTCTGCCACTGCAGCTTCTGTGGAGTCCCTTATTACCTATCCTCTTCCTCTTGCCACAGGACCTTTACTCATGCCAATTTCTCTGCCTAGGATGTTTGCCTCTTCTCTTCATCTACTTAACACATCTCTTCCTCCCTGATTCTTGTGGCCAAATCCCTTACATGTCCCCAAGGTACCATTTGAATCTCCTTTCTAGCATTCCTCATGTTTATTAGTAATTATTTGGTTAATTTGGTTTCTTCACTCTCCTAAAAACTCCATGTGACGAGATAATGTCTCAGTTAACTCCCTTAGCACAATGCCCTGATATGAAGTTAAGATTCCATAAGGCCAGTCATGGGGGGTACATCTCTGTAATCCCAGAACTCTAGGAGGCTGAGGCAGGAGAATCTCAAGTTCAAGCCAATTCTGGGCAACTTAGCAAGACCTTGTCTCAAAATAAAAAATAAAAAGGATGGGGATAAATGCAGTGTGAAGGCCCTGGCTTCAATGCCCAGTACCACACAAACATGCACATTTAAAGAGTAACAAAGGAGAAACTATAAAAGCACTGAGCCCAGGCTTGGCAGAGCTCAGGGTAGGTCATGGCCCTCTCATTCAACAGCAAGATGTCATTGGGAATGAGCTCTAGAGGGTGAAGTAGTTTGGGGTTCAGGGGGGCTCGTGTCCTTGTCCAGGCCTAGGGACAAATCAGCATCCCTAGGGAGGAGGGAAGGGGTTTGTTTCCCTGGCAGGAACCAGTACCGGCACCACCCATCATTGAAGGAAGA
Organism: Heterocephalus glaber; assembly: GCF_053883595.1. NCBI lineage: Eukaryota > Metazoa > Chordata > Mammalia > Rodentia > Bathyergidae > Heterocephalus > Heterocephalus glaber. Next base: position 20,321,464 of record NW_028258143.1, on the reverse strand, counting down.
GATGAGGAAGGTGGATCTGGGCCTGAAACTATGGGGAAGACCCTTTCCTCTCTGGCTGCCTCCTTATTTCCTTTCCCTCTGTCAGCTCAACAGCTTCTTCCTGTTTGCTTAGCTCAGGCTTTCCTTCCTCAAAGAGCCAGGGTCAATTAAGCCATGCCTGGCATTTGATAAGATAAATGAAAAACCTTAGAAAAATCTTTTCTGTTTGCATCTCTATTTTCCTGACTCTATCTTCCCATCCAGCTCTTCAAGTTTGTTTCAGGTGGTGCCTGCCCTTCCCTTTTCTTGGGCAAAAGCTTCTTGGAACAGACAATAGGTTTAAGGGACAGTGGGTGGGGATAAGATGCATCAGTTACATTTGTAAATATGCAGTGAATCCAGGAATCCTCTATATGTCTTAAAATGTCTTCCTTCCTCTCTGACCTATCAGGTCCCATCCACATGCCAGAAAAAGAACATGACTGTACAGGCTTCAGTCAGACTAAAGTGGTTGGCTTCCCAGTCTCCTCCAATCCCAGTCTCTTGAGGGCCAAAGCCCTCCTGCTTCCTGCAAACTGGCACTGTTGCTGGGGGCCTGTAGCTTCACCCTCTGAAAATGCATTTGGACTATGGGTGGCTGGATGTCTAGAGCCCTGAGGTGACCCACTGGGGCACACTCTCTTACCTTGCACCTGGAGTGTGGCACAGTGGCCAGAAATATTGGTCACTCCATCCCTCAGTCCTTCCACCTGCTCCTTCCTGGGTCCTAACCTTGGCTCTGCCATTTGCAGTCGACCTAGGGAAATTTTCCTCAGTCTGAGGCTGAACTTCCTCACAATCTAAAGGGAATGATGACACCAGGGTGTCTCCTGCAACAAACTCTTCCAGATTGCTCATTGGGGGAGGGGGGAGGGAGAGAGAAAGAGAGAGAGAGAGATCACAAGATCCCACTCAGAGAGAACATGGACACAGTAGAGAGAACCCATACCACTCAGACAGACTGCGTGTCTCACCTACTTGGTTTAATTCCATCATTTATTCAATAAACATGCCTGAGACACTCCTAGGGTGGATAAAGCAGACAAAAATCCTAGCAATTATGGGGCTCACATCCTACTCCTGAGAACTAATCTCCAGGCTGAAAGGTACAATTCCATTTATCCTGTGACCTGGTGCCACCTGGAAGCCAGCCTCTTCATTTGCTGCCCAGCCCGGGGAGCTGGCTCTGGGAGATGCCAAACGACTGAAGGCAAGGTCAAGGCTAACTCTGACCACAGGTGACCTTCACTTTTCCCCATCATTTCCTCTGCCCCCACCCCACTGTCCCCTGGCCTATGGGCTGAGGTTGGCCAGACAGAGTGCATGGGTGAGGGAGAATTCAGTGAACAAGTGCACCACTGAGTGCGGACATGGATAAAGGGTGGGAGTCACCAGCTCAGTGACATTCAGCCACAGCCCAGGCTGTTGCCAGGCTGCACTTTGATTTTCATTAATGACCCTCTCCAGAGCCTGCTCAGCCAGTTCCAGGGATCCCTCACACAGTCCTTTTCTTCCCACGTGTGTGTGAGCCGAAGGCCATCATGGGGACAGAGCAGTGACTTCAGGACTTCAAGATTAGCTGCACTCCACGCCTGCATCCTCGCTGTGGCCACAGTTGTGAGAGCCCCAGGAACTCTTGTTGCAGCTCCACAGGGAAGACTCCGACCCCTGACAGGCGACATCGTCCAGCCAGATCTTCCCAGTGCCTTGAGATGGGGGAAGCAAGAGAGAGGAGACGTAGGGTTACGGTCAAAGCCAAGCAGCCATGCAGGTCCTGAAAGCTCCCACCTGGGGCAGACTGGCAAAGCTGAGGGCTCCTCTGGTGCCTCTAAAAGCTATTTTAATGCTGAGTGTACACACTGCTGAACTCTCTGCCCGGGGTGCTCCAGCCTCCTGTCTCTTCCCTGCTAATTCACTGCTGTACCCTTTTCTCAAGTGCCTTGAAAGGGATTTGCGTCTTTGTCAAGCCCCCTTCCTTCTGATATAATTGAAATAATATTATTTTGTTAGTCATTTACATCACAATGTGACTTTATATATGCTTCAATATATAAAGAAGATGTGTATTTAAAGTTTCATAGTCCAACTGGATCCAAATTAAAAAGCAAGTCTGCACTTTGAGGTCGGGTAAGAGCAGAGGGCATTTGGGGGCCTAGTGTCCCTTGGGAGGCCAACTCTTATGGTCAAGGGAAGGGCTCAGGTGAGGAATTAAGTTCTTTGCTGAAGGTTTGACCTTTGGTTGGGGAAAAAAAGATATAAACTTAGCTGATCACTAGCACCCCAGGTTGTCTTGCTCAGATTAGTCTTAGTAAGTTCCCACTCCAATTTGTTTTAGGTTTTCTTCCATCCCACCCCCTTTTGGTTGTACTGAGGATGGAACACAGGGCCTCAAGTTTGCTAGGCAAGTTTCTGACACTGAGCCACAACCCCAGCTGTCCCATGTATTCTTTAGTGGATCACAGCCAAGACTGCAGGTCAGTCCAGACTTCTGGCTGCCAGACAGCTACAAATTACCTGCCATACATCCCTGCCTTCTGTAGAGAGAATACCCAGGTGAAAGGCCAGGTGGAATTCTGACTCCATGACTGGACAGGCACTGACCAGGCTAGGCCAGCTGCAGCCCCACAAAGCCTTCACTGTCACTGCTGGGGACAAGATGACATCTCTTTGCTGTGGTGGCCAAGCTAGAAGGAGGTGAACCCCAGAGCCCTAAGGTGCAGAACTTGTCAGTTGCTTGAACCAATACATTTATCCCGAGCCACACTGAGTCACCGACAATCAAAGGTGTCAGTACATCACTACAGCCCCTTCTGGGAGGGGGCCCTGGGTGAGGACACACTTACCGCCTCCATAGTTGCCAAGGGCTTTTCCCCTGCTGAAACCCAGCATGCGGCAGAAAACGGTGGCGTCGGAGTTATCCCAGCCATCGTCGCAAATTGTTCCCCAGACCTCAGCATAGTATACCTCAGCCCGGCCTCTACTACTACTGCCAATAATCCTGACGGATGAGGAATATGAGCCTGGGTTAAAAAAACCAAAAAAGACAGGTGGGGAAAGTTCAGATGTGCCAGGGCCCATGTTAATGCTGGCTCTCCCTGTTCACCTTTGGAGGATTTATGGGGTCCCCCTGCTTGGCTGTCACCAGAGCCGGGAGGAAGGAACCCCATTTTTTGGCCCTGATACAACCTGGCATCCTGCCTGCATGTGCTTGGTGGTGCCACAAGGCCACAGGAGCAGGTGCCTCCGTGGCTGGTCTTGTCATTCCTCCAGACCACATTTTGTCACATGTGGCAGAGAGAAAAAATAGTTAAGAAAACGGAAGGAAGGAAAGAGTGGAGGGAGAAATGTAGGCAAGAAGAGATGGAGAGAAAGAGAGAAAAAAGGAGGGATGCAGAGCGAGGAAATGAAAGAGGGGAGGGAGGAAGAAAGGAAAAGAGAAAGGGAGAGAAGGGGGGAGGAAGGTGTGCCACTACCATGTGCCTGCCTGGAAAGGTCAGGGTTCAAGAGAGGGGTCTGTCAGCTTTTCCCCAAAATGAAAAATATCTTTGAGAAGCTGTCTCCTTCCCAACATATATATAATTTTCTAATACTGAATTGACCCTAAAGCACAAATTAAAAGAATAGAAATGTCAATTACCTTTTCCACCTTTTTCTCCTTTTTCTCCTTTCTGCCCAGAAGATCCTGTTGTGAGGAGAAAACCCACACAATTTAAAGTGTCACCTTACCAGTGTCCCTCACCTTCCTTTGCTAGCAGTGGGCAGGAAGATGGAGGGCTGGTGAGGTCAGTGCCTCTTTTCCATCTTTGCCTGCAACCCAGCATCACAGGGACTGGATGTGCCATGGGCACCAATGGCTGACCAAGAAAAAATGGGCCCAAGCTCCAGCAGGGAGGGTGGAAGTTAGATTAGTGAGGGACGTTTGGTGAGAGACATGGCATGGGACAGAGGCATATCCTTTGTGGGACTATGTGGTCAGTCATGGGTGCTGGCCAGGAGCAAGAATGCATGAGGTTCATACGCACACTCACAGGCTGGCCGCTTGGAGGGCTGGGCCGTGCCTGGCTCACCGCTGTGTGCTCAGTGCCCAGGGCCATCCCAGGATGTAACTTTCCCGCTGAATGAACAGACCTGTACCTACCTGGGTTGTGCAACCTTTACCTTTCACTCCTGGGTCTCCCTTCGGGCCAACTACTCCAGGTGCTCCTCTGAGGCCTACCGGCCCGAGGGTTCCCTTTTCTCCCTTTGGTCCTGCAGATCCTACAAGAAGAGAGAGGACACTCCCATAGACATCCTTCTCTGCCATCCTAAGGGGTTCCCAAGGGCCCTGCTGCTTATGAGTAATCCCTAACTCCCAGCTTCCCCATGCACGAGCTGTGTGCACTCTCAGCCTGTACCTCAGCTCCACACGGGCTGTTCTGCCCCCTGACTCTCACACTGACACTGTTGAGAACATGCAAATGGGAATGGTGAACCATGTTCCAGAGATTGTTGGTCCTCAGCTGATTACATAATTGTGTGGAAGTTCGAGCCATTCTAGGAGACTTTGCTAGAACGTTTTTAGGCCTCTGTGTCTCCTTCAGTGAATTAAACAATAATAGAATATGTAGTTCATGAGAAAGAAAAATTGCTCCAGAAGTTTGTCTGAGAAGTTTTGCTTTGGTATGTGCTATGGTTTGGATATGGTGAAATGTCCCCCAAGGGTTCCTGTCCTCATTGTGGTGATAGTAAGAGGACATGGGACTTTTGGTGAGAGGAGTTGGCAGGAAATCCTTAGGCCAACTACTTTCTTCAGAAAGGATCATGGTACCCCAACTTCTTTGACTTCCTGTCCAGCAATGGGATCTCTTCCTCCTGCACATGACTCCACTGTGTTGACACTGTTTGCTATGAGGCCTTCTTTGAGGCTGAGCAGGAGCCACCACCATGCCCTTGAATCTCTAGGACTGTGAGCTTAACAAACCTCTTTCCTTTCATAATGATCTACCTCAGCCATTTCATTACAGTAATGAAAAACAACCCAATACAGCACTCATTAGGAACACGCTATTGAGAAGACTAGACATGCTGGGTAGTGGGTGCTGAACTCAGTAACCAACTATGAGCAAGGACTTTATAGATAAGGATAATAACAGTAATAATATACTAGTGAGAACCAGCAGAAGGAGAAGAGGAGGGTCTTGAGCAAACAAAAGGATGAGGAAAAACAGGCCAAAACTGAGAAACCCCCAACCCTGGATGGCAGATGGAGGTTGCCTAGCTCCATGGTGGCTCCACAGCCTGAAGCCACCACCTGCACCATCGGTTCTCCTGGCTTTCTTATCCCTTGCCAATCTCAGCCCTTGTCACACACTCTACAAAACATAGGACATCAAGTGCCTACTGTTTCCTTTGTTTTCCAGGGAAAAATAGAGGCTTGGACGACAGAGCCCTAGAATCTTAGCGTCAGCTTTCGGGGGAAGGTCACAGCTGTGTGTTCAAAGTCAAGTAGACTCCACTTCCAACTGCACAAACCTCTCCAGTCATCATTCTGGGAAATTAAAATGAAGCCAGCCCTTTACCTGGGACTCCTGATTCTCCTTTTGTTCCCTTCTGTCCTTGAATTCCTAAAATCAAAACAAAGAAAAGCAGAGAAGATAATAAAACTTAGATATTAGACACTTTTAATCTTAGACAACCTCTACCTTTTGTCTGATTAATGCAGATGGAAAGATACAATGGTTCTCCAAAATTGTTTAAAGCCTTTCCAGCAGAGCATAAAAGGAGACAGGCTGCAGATAAATGGAGATGGGTGTGTTGCGTTGAAATAGCAACCTGCTGGATGAAAGCCTAGGGTAGACAGACCCCAGTCCCACTCACTGGCCTTCCCTGTCCACCAGTAACCTGCTTTGGTGCCTAAATCCGATCCCATTTTTTACTGTTGCACTTTCTCAAGAGATACTTATTGAAGAAAATTGAGAAATATTTCAGAAATAAAGTATTTTGATTTCCAAAAGACTTTGGAGTGGACTTTGTGGTCAGGATCTTTGGAAGACCCACACCCACAACAGATGCTCCATAAATATTTACTGGTTTGTTCTTTGTGGCCCCAGTTGGCTAAATATTCATGTGGCTAAACGGTCTCAGGTTTAGAAAATGGAAAAATGATAACTACAATCATTGGTGATGATTCTATTTATAGTTACAGTGAGAGGTACTCCCTCATTTTATTCCTCCCTCCTTTTCTTCTTTACCTCCTTCTTGACACCCACTTATCTTTTATTCAGTTAATTTGCATGGAAGACCCCTTTTCCCTGCACCCTGCCAGGCCACTGTGGGATCCTAATTTGTACACTTAGCAACATCATGGTCTCAATTTTAAGGGTCAATATTGTTTCTACTTCAGAACAATAGGACAATTACACAAATTGGGAAAATGCAAGTTCATTATTAATTCTTAAGTAGCAGTTACTAGAGGGTACCAATGGGTGGGTGCATCAGCCATTCACAAGCACCTGTGGTTATGGCTACACCCTTGGTGAGCTTCCCACTTGGGACACAAGCTCAGACCTGACCACAGATCCACCCTTCTGATGACCACCAGAAACCATGGGGAGCTCCATTATCCTCACCGCAGTGGCCTGGGGAAGTTCCTTCCTTCTGGCCCCTCTCACCTACTTCATTGCCTGAATTTTCTGAGCACCTACAGTGTGCTGGTCAGAGGAAGGCAAAGTGAAGGACCTGCCAGCCCTCTTGAGAATTCCAAATGACATCCCAGTGCCTGGTGCTGCCTGGGAGGAGCATCAGAAAGCCAAGAGAAGCCAGAAGTGCTGGGAGGGCAACTACCCTAGCCCTAGGAATGGGGACAGAACTGGTGCTAGGAAAGGTTCTTCCAAGAGTGGAAGGTGCCTTCAAGGCCAGCCTCTGGCCCCAGCTCAGCCCAAGCATTGGTGCACACCCTGGTCCATCAGATTTAAATGCTTCAGCCCTTAGGTTTACCCAGAGAACTCAGATTTAGCCTGTGAACCCTTCAAAGATGTCAGATGTTAACAGCTGTGAAGCCTCTGCTGGCTTCACTCCATCAATGACACACTTTCTCCACAGCATTACAGTAAAGTGGTTTCAGACTCACCACTTGAGTCAGTCTCTGCCTTGTCTTGCCCTTGTGACTTTGGGCCAGGTGTCCCTGCTTGGAGCCTCAGTCTCCCCATCTTCATCTGTGCATTGCCTCCTGAGGCAGTCATAAGACTAAATGAAGTAGCAGATGTCAAAGGCTGGGGCCAAGGAGGACACTGTGAGTCATTTTCATGGGTGTCTCCCCTTGAGGTAAAGAATGTCTTGGGCACAGGGGCGGAGCCTCACCTGAGCACCAGGAAGTGTTTGCTGTTGACCTGAAGGGTCTTAGCAGTGGCCACCCTACAGAGATGGTAGATGGCTCTGCTTTCCCTACTTGCATCTGAACAGCAAATGTCAAGACTAGGAGAAAAGACCATGTTCAGAAATATGTATCTTGTGGTCATTAGATGGAAAAACAGTCCACATGTAGAACATCGACACTGTCTCAGTGCTAGAGGGTGCCACGTTACAGGAATCTCTACTTCAAGAACCTGTCCTGAGAAGCAAGGTTCAGGGACCCTAGAACACTAATCTCCCCTTACTGCCCCCATCAAAAGACATACACCTCTCTAGCTGTCCTCCAAAACTCTGTGTTATGGCTTTTATCTAGATCTCTCCCTAAAGCCTCAGGCATGCAAAGGCTCATAGATGGGGGTTTTTGGAGGTGGCTCGATCTAAGGTGTATGAATATGGAGTAAGAGTGTGTGATAACTAAATTACTCCACTGATTGGTTTAGTATAGTTCTGGGTGTGGATAAAAGGAAGGCCCACCTTGGGTGTGGGTGGCACCAACCAATAGGCTTGAAGTCTAGATGCAATACAAAAGGACAGAAAGAAGGCTGGCCCACTGCTTGCTGCCTACTGCCTGCTGTGCCATGGACTGATTCTTCTCTGTGATGTCCCTTTACCATGCCACCCTGCCTTGCAGCCTGCTGAATACGGACTTAAACCTCAAGCCAAAATAAATCTTTCCTTCTTTAACCTGCGGGTGTCATATTTTGTCCAAGAAACAAGAAAGTAACAAAGACACAGTATAAGACTAACACTCTCTATAAGACAGGAATAGCAGGGAAGCCCCAGCTCATGAGGCCCATGGCCCTATACCTGACTCTCCCCACCATGTTCCCTACACTCTCTCTTCCCAGCCCTTCCTCCAGAGCTCAGCATGTGCTACGGCTGCACTGTGCCAGGGACTTTACACACACTGCCTTCCTTCCATTTTTCAGCCACCCTGCAAGGCAATGTTATTTTCCTCCCTTACAGAGGAAGAAGTTGACACTCAGATGCCAAGTGATTTATTGAGGTCACACAAGAGTGAATGGTAAAGTTAAGGTGCTACCCAGGCTCATGTCCTACCTGTGCCTTGTGGCTGCCTTTGTTCTACCACATCCCAGCCTCACCCCTTCCTAGAGCTTCACTCAGGCTCCATTTGGTTCCAAGGCTCTTGAGCCATGCCTTTCCCCTAAGGGAGCTGAAGTCAAAGTAGAGTGTGCACCAGAATTAGACTTGTTTAAAAAGCAACTCATTAGGTCCACCCAGAGGTGTTGACTCTGTGGGGGATCTGAGAATCTGCATTTCTAACAAGTAATGCTGATGCTGCTGGTCCAGAGACCACATACAGTGCCCTGAACAAATCTCTCATTGTTCAGGGACCAGCTCACAGCCCGCCTCCTCCAAGCAGCTGCTCTGTCCCTGCAGGACACCCATACTGGAGCACTCCCTGAGCCATGTTCACCTGCAGGGGTTGGCCCTTGATGAAATGCCTTCTAAGATGTGTTTAGTGGATATCAGTTTTGTCTTCAAAACTCCCTCTTCAAAGGAGAAAATTAGCATCATGTTTTGTGTGATTTCTCTCTAAGCTTCACTAGACTCTAAGAGGGCCCTGGCTGAGTGGTTGCTCACTAAGGATCAAGGGACAGCAATCCTCACTCTCCGTCGAGGTAGCACCCTGACTGGATCAGCTAATACATGCAGGAGGGCAAAGTGGCTGGAAAACAGGATCTAGAAAACTGCATGTCCTAAAACTACACTGGGGAGAAATGGGTGCTAGGCTGTTCTTGACCATAAACAAACCAGTTTTCACAAACTTAGCAAGCTGAGAGGGCCCAAATGTTTATTTTCAAAGTTTTTTTTAGAGAAATGATTTCCTTACCCAAGAAAACAGTTGGTAGTACATCTTTTCCTTTTGCGTAGTGCTCTGAGGGAGCTCTGATTAAGATCATAGACTGTTCCTGCTCTGAGGGGAAATGGCTGGAGTGTTGTCAAACTGGTAGGGGTCTGGATGCTCTTCCACACTACTCAGACACCACCTAAGGGGAAACTGAGCCCCACTGTGGTCAAGCTCAAGCTCTAGCCCATTGTCAGACATCTGGTCAGCAGCAAGTCAAGCTGAAGATTAGATTTCTTGATTTTGCGTTAAAGGTAGAAATTTCCATTACACTGGGAAATTGTCCTAAATACCATTCCAATTTATAGGCTAGATGAAGCCTAGTAAATTTAAGAATAATCTAATAACTAAAAAATCAAGCTATGTATCTTGTGTCAAGAAGTAATATATGGCTTATGCGGGACCTAAAATTGGGATGTGTATAGACTTCAACAAACTTGGAGGAAAATTAGGAAGAGTTTTAAGGTGAACTTTAAGTAATTTGGTAGGACTTAATTCTTGAACTAAGTACTTAGATATGAGGAGTGGAATTAACTAAGAAACTATATTCACATTGTAGGACTAATTGCTATTATACACTCTCTTTGTTACTCATCTTCAAACATCTCAAAATGCAGATGACAACAAGGATTTTGACTTATTTGCCCTTGGATTTTGCCTCAAGAGAAAAATAAAAGTGCAAAGGAAATTCCGATTGTTATGTTTCAGCCACTGAAATGAAGGATTTCTGATCAAGTTGGTGTTTTGAAGCTTAAATGTTTTGCTGCTTCTAATATCCTTCATGCAGTAGAAATGGTCAAAAGATAAATGCCACAATTCCAAGTTGAAGTGGAGTGCTTCCTTATTTCCAAATTTTACTTTTCAATGTAGCTAAGGGATGTAGAGCTAAAATTTGGTTATTCTTTTGCAATGTTTTGAAAGAGAAAAGGCTAAAAAATTGAGATTAGTGCATTAGATAAAAATCTGTTTCTGACAGGTGGATGAAATTCACTTTGGAGAAAGTTCTGCTGGGTATAATGCTTTGCTTAATAAGATGTGGAGTTTATTTTCCCAAAAGAAAAAAATAGAATCTCCTTTCTACTTCCCTTAAAAGATACAAACATATTCCACCTGAATCAGCTGGAGTGTTGCTAGTGACAGTCAACAAAGGTAGGAAGGGTTTGTGATTGAGCCAGGATTTACCTATCTACCCTAGAGATTTGGGACATGGACAGGGGAACTCCGATTTCTCTTGGGTTCTACTTTATATTGTTCTATACAACAAATTAGAACAACTCTGCATCATTCTATAAGACAGAAGAGAACAACTTTATGTCATTCTATATAAAATCTGCAAACACACAAATTTAGACTCAGACTTCAGGATTAACTCCTATACTTGATGTGTGCTAACTACAAGCCCGTGAACAAAGGATTTACCCTTTCTGAGCCTTTGTGTCCTTATCTGCAAAGTTGGTTGGGTAAAAATCAAGTGTGTGTATGGATGAACTAAGACCATGGGAGTAAAGTCCTGAGCACCGTGCCCAGCTCAGAGAAAAAGTTAATAATAAATGGATCTCTTGCTATTTATAACTAATGCTCACTAATGAAATCTTGCTGTCACCTAGGTCAAACCAATGAACTATAATTTCTGTTTTCACCCAAAGTGACTAGATATGTTCTTGAGAGATTAATGGTTTTATTTACAAAATGGGTAATACATTAGCTTGACAACCTGGCTGATATATCATGGACAATGACCGTAGCAGCTTTAGTTTGGGGAATACCAACATTCTGACATTGACAAGTGTACACTGTCTTCCATGATGGGGCGGTCTGGCTCCCACACACCCCTGCCCCACCTTCCCTTTAGAAGTCATCAAATCTAATCTTTCCAGAAATTCATGAGCCCAATAACTTCAGCATCATATACCAACCAGATTATGGCCCTGTGGAAATTCCCTCGGTAGGAATTTCACCAGCTACTTGACAGGGCAAGCATCTGGACTTGGGTGAGAAATCTATCTCATTTTACAGAAATGTAAATTGCCATACATCCTAAACTAAAATGTAGTTCATCATGTTTACTTGGGCAGCAAGAATTATGGGGTAAACTCTAGAATATGACTGGTTGGTTCTTATCACCAGGGTTTGATGTAGAATCCCATAAAGGTGCTCAGTGGATACAGATAATATGGATGGTCTGTGCACTATGATGTCTATGCTAAAACTGGTGTGGGATCTTGGATGAGTGACTCAGAACAACTTCAGGGCCTGAATGCTTCATGTTTCTTCTTAAGAGTGAGAAAAGCTACCACTGCCTCTGTCTGATCCTTTCTGAACTGGGGTGGAGGGAGAAGGAATTACAAAAAAAAAAAAAAATGCCTGCAGAGCAAGGTCCTGAGACAGAGTGCAGTGGATAAGCTCCCAAGCTTTTGAGTCACCAAGGCTTAGATTCCAGCCTTGGCTGCATGTCTCACTGTCTCACTACCCTTTGACCTTGGACAACTTACTGTAAAACACCCCTAACCCAAGTGCTTATTCCCCTGGATTGTCACAAAAATGCTCATTAGCAGTCACTGCTCTTGCTACACCAGGAATCCTAGGGTGCAGGGTGAAGGGCAACATGCTGCACCCTCAGGCAGCAAGAGGCTCAGGTTTGGGGTCTGAGGAGTGGGCACAGGGCCTCTGTAAGTAAAATCATGTTTTACACCCAATGCTTCTGCTCAGTAAAGAACCGTGAATCCGGCAATGAGGGAGGAGGCAGAATGAAAGTTCTATTTATAACTGAGAAGGAAAGCAGTCATTTCCAGGAAGCCATATAGAAAACTCAGGGGCTGGATGCTTCAGACACAAGTCAGATGAACCTGAGATAGCAGACCAGAGAAGAAGTAGCATAAGATTGGAAGGAGTAGAGGACAGAGGAGGTTAAGCAGCTGCTCTCAACACAGCACCTGACAATGTTCAGGAAAATTCCAAAGTTCACAGCCCAGAACGCAAGGATCACCAGGAGGTAGTGATGAATGATTGAATGAATGAATGGTCAATCCATCCACCCACCACTGCTTCATCAGCTAGAACTTTGAAAACTTTGAAGGTCCAGAAGGTCCAGGCCTGGTACAGGCCTGTAGCACAGCCGGGGGATGAGGGAGTCTACTTTGTCTGACAAAGCAGAGCACCTTAGTAGGGCAGCATATAGCCCAGATTAAACTGGCTGATTGTTTATAACCTAGACTACACCGACAGGACAGTGTATATACTAAGTTGGCACAATAGCTTCAAACTAGTCTCTATAAGTTCCATTAATGTAGGCCAGTGTTTTCTCTGCCTGCTCCCCAGGAGAATGTGTGAGAAGGAGTTTCTTGACACTCTTGCTGAACCCATAGTGCTGATCACCACCCCTAAGGGTCAGAAGCAGAGTGAAAACTACGCACACAACTGGGTGGCAGCCCGGGGCAAGGTGTCCATTGATGCTGGAGGTTTGGTGATGGAATTCAAGGTCCTCCAGGAACCCAGAGCAGAGATAGAATAGCCCAAAAGCCTTGGGCTCAGAGGGCCAGAGGTAACTGCCTTCTGTCATTAGGGAGCCTCTGGGACCAGAACACAGGAGACCTACACCTCCCTCCATGGGCTGCTAGGAGGCTGCCGCCTCCCTGTCCATTGTGACACAGCACCTCACATCTCACAACACATTACCTGTGTCACCCTTGCTTCCTTTCATGCCTTCGCGTCCTGGACTTCCAGGATTTCCTGGTGCCCCTAGAAGACAGTCACCAGAGAGGGCATCAGGGCTGGGCAGTGCCCAAACGTCACTCCCCAGGCCCACTGTGGGATATGGGGATCTTACCTGTTAACCCAACCGTGCCAGGGATGCCACGTTCACCCCTGGCTCCCAGAGGGCCCGCTGGCCCGGGAGGCCCTGGAACACCTGGCACTCCAGGTTGTCCTGGAAGTTAAGTGGTGATTGTGAGGCTGGTGGTTGTTGACAGAGGACCTGTCTGCCCCACCCCCTCGCCTCTTTCCTCAGCAGTGAGACATGCTTCTTAACACCTTCTCGTCCTGTGGCAGCTGCAAACTGTCTCTTTGGAAGCCGTAAGCTAGGCCTATTAGTGGGAGGATAATTAGCATCAGCAACTAGTCTTCCGTTTGCTGCTGCAGAGTTTGGGATTGTAGATGCATTAGGATTTCTGGGTATGGATGCCCAGGTGAGAAGGTCTACTAAGAGGACTATCAATCAAGCCTGCTCTTCATTGGCTACTCTGTTCCTCATAGGAAGGGCCAGGTTTTTAAGAAGCCCCAATAGTTCATCCTGGTTAATACTATGATGAAATAAAATATGGTGGCTTCAGGTCCCCAACTTGACTCTGCCCAGGGACTGTGAAGGTAGAATGAAGCCCAGTGTCTCCCAATTCCTACCTTGATTGCCTTTGGCTCCAGGAAATCCAGCCATACCTAAAATGAAGAAGAAGCATTTTTAGGAATTATTTTACCCTTTAACTCGGCCTCCCAGAGAAAAAGGGAAATACTGGCTGATCAGTGGCTCTGGCCTCATGGTCTCTTACCTGGTGGACCTGGCTTCCCTGAGTCACCTTTGTTCCCTTGGGGTCCAGGGGGCCCTGTGGCCCCCATGTCTCCCCTCATGCCCATGTCCCCTTTGCTCCCTGCAAAAAGAAGGAGTTGAAGTCAGTCACAGGAAGGGGGACAAACCCAGTCAGGGACTCCCACCCTGACACTTCTTGTCCCACCCACATTCGAAACTCAAAACTCTTTGAGGTCCTACTTGGAGACAGAAGTGAAATTAGTGATCGAATCTCTCAAGGATCCTCAGAGACAGGACGTAAATTCATGGAAAATGAGGTGACCGGGCACAGACGATGGTTGTCAGATGGCCCTGCAGCTGGGCTCCCCAGGACCCAGTCAGAACCCTGGTCCCCTCAGGAAGGACCAGAGTCCAGGCTCAATCAGCACTTTTCAGCTCTTTTTAGTGTGTGCACTCTGGGAATTTTTTTGAAGTCTGAATGATCTAGAAAGCAGGGCCCCAGTGCTGAGAATGGCAATTTGGGGGCATTGATGATAGAGAGACACATTTGTAGCAGCTCCTATTCCTGCCAGCAGTTCAGATACGGGCTTCCCTGGTACCCAGGATTTCAAATTTTCCACTTGTCATCAGCATTCAGGACTTGTCCAGCCTGTCCTCTCCTGAGTCCTCCGTCACTCCCTCCTCCTTTCCTGCCAGTGCCTGGTGCATATCAATTGAGGGCAGCTCCTCACAGAGCCAGGGCTCTTCCTCTCAGTGCCAAAGTGAAGTTTGATGAGGAATGGAGGACCCTCATGGGCCACACCATGCAAGGCTTGCTCAGCAACAGCTCACTGGGCAGCTGGTATTCAGTAAGTTGGTGATGGGTGTGAATGTCTCCTACTCCATACCCCTGGGGGCAAAGTGGGGGTGCAGGTCTAAAGAGGACTATCTCACCCCAAAGCAACCTTTAGTCTGTCAAATAGGCTAGTTGGGATGGAATTTTGTTAAAAGGTATTCTTGGCTCTAGCCTATTATTTTGTTAAGATGACACTGGCCACTCCGGCACAATGCCAAACTTCTGCCAGTGAATTCAAAACTGGGACACAAGGCTCCAAAGAGGAGAGGTAGCCTTTCTGAGCCTGAGCTTGGAGTAAAGTTAGTGCAAAGGTTGGGAGCTGGGCTTAAAGAATGACCATTCCCTTCTGGGAGACAAAGCTATCATAAAAGACTTGGTTTCATGGGTGCAGAACACTGCTAGAGAGGAGGAATGCGATCTGGTGTACCATCACACCGAAAGGTGATTAACTACAATGCCTCACGTGAGTCAAAATAGCTACAAGGGAGGATTTTGAGTGTTCTCATCCCAAAGAAATGCTAAATGTTGGAGATGATGGGGAAACTAAAGATCCTGAACAGATCATTACATAATGTATATGGGTACCAGTGTTTCACACTAGACTCCATAAACACACACAATCATCTGTCCATTAAAATTAATTAATTCAAAAAGGAACTTGGCTACAGTTGAAGTTGCTTATGACAGTAAAGTTGCAATAAGCAGAGAAGATAAGTATGGTCCTGTGGAGTGTCCGTTTGGGAAAGGGTGCAAGGCCTATTGATCTGGGCCAGGACCATCACGTCGTAGCGACTGTTCAGCCAGCTGTACACAATGTTTTCTGTATGGTCTGAGCCCGCATTTGTGTTGCTATAACTTCCATGTCCCCATTAAAGGGATAACTTTGAGAAGCAGGGCAGCATCACCCCAGCAAGAGGTCCAGACACTGGCTACAACTCAGGAAGAGCAGCTGTTTCTGACTCCCAGAATGTTCCAGTCTGGGTGGGAGGAGGAGTGGAAGGAGGAGGCTGTCTATCACCTGAGGCTTCATCATGGTGCTCATCTCACTGGGCTTACATAGTCCCGGAACCTGCAGGGGCCTGGGCAGGTGGTGAGAAACAAAATGTTGCTATCTTGGGAGAGGAGATGTCAGGAGGGTACTGCTGACTTGTAACCCTGCTTTCTGAGAACCGTAATGGCTGTGTTTCCCTTTGCTGGCCACCACCCATACAGCTTCCAGGCTTGAGCTGGGTGTGGACTCCACTGGAAACAGAACATGTCAGGCCCAGCCTGCAGTGCTGCTGGGGTCACCTCGACAAAGGCCGAGTGCCCTTTACCAAAGAGAGCTGCGCTGTGTCAGCCAGCTTTGGAGGATCCTCAGAAGTCACTGCCCATCCCTTGGCCTGCTGCAAGAGTCCCCCTAAGTCCCACCAGGGAGGGCTGCCTATTCAGACCGAGTCAGCCTGATCGTCATAGATCAGCCCCAGGTTCTAAGTCACTTTTGCTCCCTTGCCTCTGCACAGCTGGTCCTCACTTTTTGGCTGGTACCACTCAGAGCAGGTCTGTTTTCTCCCACAAGTGCTTTCCAAATATTTAAGAATGGCTGGCATGTCCCTGCTGAGGGCTTTCTACTTGAAGGCAAAAACCCTTGGTTTCTTATAAAGTAAAAAAATTCCTACCTGCCAGGTACAACATTGCACATCTCATATGTCTTATACTCCATTGTAGTTAACCCTCATTAAAAATCAGTGTTACTATCTTCCTTTGGTAAGTGAGTGACTTGAGGCTCAGTGACATTCAGTCACTTCTCCAAGGTTACCCAGCTAGTGAGCTGTATCAGAATACAGGTCTGTCTCACCTTGGAACCAAAGTCCTTCCCTTTCTACTGTGTTGGATAACTATCAACACTACTAATAAATGTTATCATTTATGTAGGGCCCACCATGTGGCCAACAGTTTGAAATCAGAATCCCTAACCATTACAACTGTTCTGCAAAGCACGTATAATTTAATTGTTATTATTTTAATTAAATTACCCTTCTGTCTGAAGTGAGGAAATTGAAATTCAGAAAGGTTAAGGAATGTGCCCAGTCACACAGGTGAGCAGGTGCAGAGCAGGATGGAAACCAAGCCTTCCTGGCTCCCCTCATGGCATCCAGAGCCTCCTCCATGAGGCAGCAAGAAGCAGATGAGGTGCATGAAGGTGCTCAGTCAAGTTATGAGCCTTAGGGCAATGTTTTTGGCTGTGGTGCCAGACCTTCAAGGTCAGAATCATGAGGATGCTTCTTACGCATGGCCCATAACCTGGAGTCACCCTCCATCAGTGGGGGACTCTAGTGGCCTTCTGGCAAACTCTTTGCCCTCACTGCCAGCCTGTCCTTCTCCTAACTCCACCCCTGAGGCTCCTAACCT
The DNA here is from genome assembly GCF_053883595.1 of Heterocephalus glaber. Lineage (NCBI taxonomy): Eukaryota > Metazoa > Chordata > Mammalia > Rodentia > Bathyergidae > Heterocephalus > Heterocephalus glaber. The sequence continues at coordinate 20,304,442 of NW_028258143.1, read as the reverse complement.
TCCTCTCTGACCTCTTAGCATGGCCTGTGCCTTCACTAGTCAAAGGAATGGCATTGTCCTCCCTCTCACACTGCATCCCTGTCCTTGCTTCACCTGGAGAGAAGAGGTCACACATAGTGCCCGGGGTGCCTACAGCACTGAGCAAATGTGATGGCTAAGAATGTCGGACCCAGCTCCCTCCAATCTCCCGGTGAGCACTGCCATCCCAACACAGCCCTTACCTGGGTGGCCCAGGTCCCCTTTATCTCCTTTGGCACCAGCTTCCCCTTTGGGGCCAATGGGACCTCCATCACCTTTGCTGCCTTTCTCCCCTTGGGGTCCTGGTGTGCCTGTGAAGAGAAGAGCCAGTGAGGGCTCCCACTGTCTCCAGGATGGAGCGCTGGGGAAAGGAAGTAGGGTCTAGAGGGAGAGGAAAGTGTCCCCAGTGGGGACAGGTTGGCTCATGTCTTGGGTGGTCTTGCTGAGTACACTAGGACTCGAGAGAAGAGGACTGTGGGGAAGTTGTTACCCTCAGGGGCTGGGTTGGGGCTGTGCAGAGAGGACATTAAGTGCAGCTGCTCCAAGGCCTCACACTGGGCAACCCTGACACCAGGAGGGGAAGCCCAAGTTACCAGCAGCTCCTTGCTCTCCTGGCATGCCCTTGGGTCCTTGGAGGCCTGTGGAGAAGGAAGGAAGGAAGAGCTCAATTGCTGTGGTCTGGGCTCTTCAGTTAGCTGACATTCTGGAGCCCCTGAGGTGGACAAGCACCTGGGAATGTGTCTCACATAGCAATGGAAGAAAAGCTTTAGAGTAAAGTGAGTCGATTGGAATCATAACTCTGCCATCTGGCAGGCTGGATGATTCTGGAAATGTCACTTAAGTATTCCATGCCTCTGTGTTCTTGCCTGTAAATGGGGCAGGTCCTAACTGGGTTCTCAGTGCTCCAAAGCCGAGGTCAAAAAGGGATCTTAGAGGTGGTGGTTCCATCCCACAAAGCCTAGGGATCCTAGGCTAGCATGGGGATATGGGAGGTTTCTCTAGCCTTTCCTGGGGGAGCCAGTGGTGCCCCAAGGTGGAAGCAGATGGGCTCTGGGTTCACACTGCCCACAGTACTGCTGTAGCTCCTTCTTCAGTGTGTTTCAAGTACTTGGGCTCCATGCAGGACTGGGGCTGAATAAAGTGTCCAGTCAGTGGTCAGTATGCTGAAGAGGAGCTGGACACTAGGCACTATTCCTCCTGGAAGCATATCACTGAGTCCTTGGGCTCTGGCTCTTCCTTTCAAACCAGCTTCCCTGGATGCTGTCTGGGAGCTCCAGAAACCCAACCCAAGCCCCTTTCTCTCCAGGAGGAAAGAGGAGGGAGGATGACCCACTCCTCTCAGAGTGAGCCTGACTGCTCCAAGCTTCCACAGGGTGAGTGTGAGAGCATTTGTGCACAGGTTGTGTGAGTGTATGGTATGTGTGTGTGAGTATGTATGTGTACAACTATGATTCTTCATGTGTGCTTGAGAATTTGAGTATGTGCATAAATGTGCACAAATATGCACATGTTTGAGTGAGTGGATATGAACATATGGGTATGAAAGTGTGTATGGTGTGTGCATGTGAGAATGAGATTATATGTGTAATATGTGGTTGCAAATGAGTGTGTATGAATGTATGTGAACACATGGGTGTGTGTGAAAGGTCTGAGTGTGTTGTGTGTGTCCCTCACTGCACTGTAAACTTTCCTTCCTATTGTTCCTTCCTAGGGACTTAGAACAATAGGTTTTTTGGGATTCCATCTATTAAATTTCTTCCAAAAGTCAGCTTCTTGAAGATTTCCCTGCTAACAAGTTGCCTTTCTGTGACTGCTGCTATTTTCTTTCTGCCTCCGCAACCTGGAGGCTTAGAGCTTGTTGGCTTGTTTACTTCCCCTTCCTTACAAATCCTCTGGCTCTGCTCTCTCCTAGAGAAGCTCTTATTGTCTTTGCATCTTTACAGTACAGCAGCCTCAGCCCTGGGGTATTCAGAACTGGAAGGTGGAAGTGGAGAGCAGAGTGGACTGTAACAGTCACTGCTCCGGTCAGGGTCTGTCCTCTGGGGAGGGACAGCTGAGTCTCGCCCTCCCTTTCTCACCAGACCACTGATAAGACCCTGGGTAGGTCTAAGCTACAAGCTGAAAAATGGAGCCTCATACTTTCCTGGCAAGATCATGGGCTTAAAGTCATTATCTGGAGCCCCAGTGCCGAGGCTGAGGGGACACCCAGTGGCACAGAGGCACAGGTGCCAGGCTCTCAAGCCCCTGCTGGGCCGAGGAGCCTGACTCTGCTCACAGTGCTCACGGTTCCAACTCCCCCTCCCAGAGGCCCAGGTGGGAGTGTCACAGTCCTCCAGCCCACCCAGGCCGGTCCCATTAGTCAGTGCCCCTAAGGGCAGCAGCCCTGCCCTCCTGCCTGTGGATTGCTTCCTCCTACCTCTCAATCCATCCCATGTCTCAGGGCAGCCACCAACCTCCCAGACCCTGGGGAGCTTAAACTGCAGCCTGGTCCATGCCCACAGCCAGGGCCCCATGCTGAGAAAACCAGCTGCGAATTCCTTTCTACTCACCCGGGTTTCCCTTCATGCCTGCTGGGCCTTGGGGTCCCAGGAGACCTGGAAGGGAAAGGGAACTCAGAGCATGCCCCGGACAAAGCAGGGGAAAGATTACAGAGCCAGGAGACAGAGGCCATACCTGGGCTTCCATCCAGTCCCATGGCCCCCTTGGCTCCCTTCTCACCAGGGTGTCCAGGCACACCTGGGGCCCCTTTTGGACCTGGAAAACATGAAGAGGAGGATCAAAGACACAAATGAGCCAGCCAGCCAGGGGCAGGGGTGACAATGCTACTCACTCAATAATTCACTCAACAAACTCTCACTGAGCATCATGGGCAAGCTAAACTGTGTGACAGGAAAAGCAGAAGACAAGACAAAAATCCTTCCTATAAGACATTCATGGCCAGGGTTGGGGAGGTAGCTCAGAGGTAGAGTGCTTGCCTAGCTTGTGTGAGACTCTGGGTTTAATCCTTACCACCATAAAAGAAGAAAAGGAGAAGTGAGTGTGGGGAAGTAGTTCATGGCCTAGAAGGAAAAAACAAACAAACAAACAGCATAGATGTTGTCTTAGAGAGGCTGAGTCAAACAGACCTGGGTTCAAGGACTGGCACTGGCATTTAGCTGGAAGGCCTTATGCAAGTTACTTCATCTTTCTGAGCTTCAGCTTCCTGGCCAGTAAAATTGGGTTACTGTGCTTGTTAACCAAGGCTGTCCTGAGGTGAACATGTGGAGATCTTTCATGTGAAACTCACACGGCGAGGTCTGGTGAACAGGGCCAATTATTTCTGCAAGGCACTCAGTTCTCTGCCATTTCCAAGGACTGGTTTCTAGGCAGGGCTCAAGTTTCATGACAACCCAAGTGGGCAGCACAGGCCTTCGTGTTCCCAAATCACCAGGGAGGGGACTGACATGCTGGGACTTGGCTGAGGCCACATGTTGGGGGAGAGGCTGGCAGGTTCCAGGTCTCCCAGTGGTAAAGCCTTCACCCCCGGAAGCCACTGGGTGAGGGAGCCTGTGATGAGCTTTCTAGCTCAGCATTCGGAAGACTCAGAATGTTGTAGCATGTTGTGGGGCCCAGAGGATGGAAGCAGAATCGAGGGCTAGAACCCTCATTGAACATGATGTCCTTTTCAGCTTGTCTCAGGAGAGAGAATCCATCAAGGATCTACCAGTTTGCCTCCTATGGAGGGGCCACACTTGGCCCAGCCCAGGCTGACTTATCTGTGACATCTTAGTAACAGAGTTCTGGGGAGGACCTAAGGTGGTGGGACACAGGAAACCCACTGAGAGAGAGCTCTCTGTGCTCCTTAGCCAAAAGGCAGAGGCCAGAGCTTCGGAGATATCATGGCAGAGGGGACAATGAACCCTGTAGAACCGACCCTCCTCCTAGAACATCAGAGTTGGCGTCTTCTGGTCCTGGTACTTCTGGGGAAAAGAACCCACTTTCTGACAGGCTGGGCCCAGGCCCCTCCTAGGGGTTTCCCAGGGTGAACTGTTAGGACCCTGTCCCCATCAGCATGGCCCTCTTGGGCAGTGTGGGGTGTCCCTGCTCCACCATGGTGGCCTGGCCCTCGACTCAGGAGTCCAACTTAGCTCCTCCAAATCTTCCTGCATCATCTTGAGCAAGTCCATGTACTCTGAGCCTCAGTTTCCTTGACTATGAAATGGGGATAATACCAATAGCTACTTTTAGTTAGTGTGAAGAGTCAGCAAGGCACAAAAGAAAAGTGTCTTGTGCTTTTTTACAGAGGCACACACCCACCCACCTCACCCTACTCTGAGCCTGCCTGGCACCTGGCCAGGGTCCCTCCTCTGCTCTCATGTTCTTGGACTCCTCCTTCCTTTTCTGTGTTCCTGACTTACCAAGCTCCCTGCCCCACCTCAGGGCCTATGTACAGGTGACTCTCTGGGACATTTTTCCTGGCAATCTTCTCTGGCCTGGGGGGTTGAGGATCCCTCTGCACTTCCTCACACAAGGATCTACACCATCTTGCAATGCACTCTGCCCCACCATGCCTTGCTCCTCCCTAAAGGGGAAGGTCAGAGACGCCAGGGTCTTATCTACTTCCTATCTGGATTCCCAGTGCCTATGACAGTGCCTCCTCCTTATAGAGATTTCAACAAACATTGGTTGGAAGGAGGGGAAGAAGTCCAGGACTGACAAAGGAAGGAAAAGAGAGACAGGTGGGTCCCACAATCCCCTCCTAGAACCTTGGCTGGGGTGCCATTTCCCCCACTGTGTCCAGGAAGCCTGGTCTGAGGGCTGAGCTGGTAGATGCTGGTGTGGCTGTGCATGACAAGAAACTTGTGAGCCCCACACCCTCTCCCTCAGCCTCCTGTGCTTCTCCAGTGAGTCTGATTACAAAATGAGCCTTTGGGGAGTGCTGACCAGGCAAGACAAGGCAAGCCCTGGGGAAGGGACAGAGGCCACACCCTACTGATGCTTGGGGGTGAGTGGGGAGGATGGGAAGGTAGATGGTGCCCCAGCTCCTGGAAATGCTCTTTCCTGTCTCTGCTCTTTGGGGACCAGAAAAGAGACAGGAAGAAAAGAGGGAGAGGGAGAGGGAGAGGGAGACAGAAGTCATAGATGGAGAGACAGAGACTAGGAGATATGGGGAGATAGTTGGAGATCCTGTACAGTAGACCCTTGGCATTTGTAAGTTCTACATTCTCAGATTTAACCAATTATGGATTGAAAATATTTGGGGGAAAATTGCCTCTGTGGTGTACATGTACAGACTTTTTTCTTTGTCATTATTTCCTAAACAATACATTAACTATTTACATAACATTTATATTGTATTTGGTATTTCAAGTCATCTGAAATGCTTTAAAATACACAGCAGGATGTGCATAGGTCATATTCAATATGACACCATTTATATAAGGGACGTGAACCTCTGGTGATTTGGGTATCTATGGGGGCCCTGGAGCCAAACCCCAAGGATACAGATGGGCAATTATACATCCATGCTGAGAGAGACAGATCAGACAGTGAGACCAGAAGTCTGGGTGGGCTCCCCATCTGGATCTGGAGCTCTGAGCCTAGTGGTGATGGTAGTGGTGGGGGTGATGGGGCAGATTTTTAAGATCAGACCAACCCCACTGGGGTGAGAAAAGGTAACACTGATGTCATCAGCTGAAGTGACAGAGGTTGTCAGAAAAGCCGTTCCTGACAGGAGAGGAGCCAACAGTATTCATCAGGTTGGGGGCTATTCAAAATTCTTTTCATCTTTCTAATAGAAGAATAACAGTAATAGCCAGTAACAATAATAATAGCACTACAGAATGCTGACTCTATGCCTGGCACTGGACCGGCCTTTTACAGAAACTGCTCTATCCTGCCCTCACCCAACCATGATCCCCTTCTTGCAGGGGAGGACAGGAATGTTAAATGACTGGCTCGATATCACCAATCTTGTGAGGGGCAGAGCCGGGCTTGTCCCCAGGTCTGATCAGGGCTACCTCACAACTCTCCCTGGCCAGAGGGGAGGTGGGGCATGCCTAAGAAGTCATAGCACCAAGGACTCTGTCCCAAGAACATCAAGAATATTTGTTCTCAGGATAAATTTCAACTCCCCAGATGCTGGAATGGAACAGGGACGTAAGGGAGGTGTGTGTGCACCAGTGTGTGCAACACAGCACACATGTGGGCTGAGAAGGGGAAAGAAGGCAAATGAGCCACTGGCTCTATCTTAAAGAACACAGGCTGCTGTCAGACATCTTTTGTACATCACCCTCTAAGTCTTACAGCACCCTTATGAGGTGAGCCCTGTGATCACCATTACTTTCCACACCAGTGAGAGGCTGAGGGTCCCGAAAAGTTCTGTCTCAAGCAGGGCTACAAGGAGACAGGACCAGTGGCGATGGAAGTGAGCGCACCACCCCAGTGATGGCCTTAAGGGCAGGTGAAAGTGCTTATGGGAGAGAAGGGGAGAGGCTCCTGAAAGCTAAGATGCTGGAGAGAGTTAGCAGAGCGGATGGGTATGGACTGGCCTGGGAAGATGGTGAGGTTTGGATGGGAGTAGTAAGAGGGGAAGGGATTTCAAGCAAGGAGGGGGCAGAGGCCAGGAGCTGATCAAGGAGCAGAGAGATGATGCAATCAAGGGGAACCCCTGAAAGGTAAGGTGAGGTCAAATGGGGCATGACCCAGATCAATGCAGGCCAAGGATCCTTTGGGGAAAGATTTTGGGAGGTGACCATGGACCTACCTGGGGCACCTCGTTCACCTTTGATCCTGTGCAACTCTGCAAGGGAAGGAGAGAGGGTTTCAGACTGAAGTGTGGGGCCCTCTCAGCTTAGTCCATACACTTCTTCGGGGGAACCAGGGCCTACATTGGAAAGCTGTCCCCTCACACTGTGTGGGGAGCAGAAGCTTCAGCCAGGTTAGGGAGAGAGGTTTGAAGGACAGGATTCAAACTCCTGGGTGTGTTCAGAAGAAAGGCCCTGGAAAGCACCTGCTGTTTAACTCAGGAGCTGCAGATGCCTGGGAGCCACAGGAGTGGGGAAGGGGGCTGGACTGCCTTCCTGCACCAGGCTCTGCCCAGTGCAGCTTGCAGAGGCTCCTGGGACTGAGGAAGCACCTTCTTGAGTTGGCCAAAACAGCTCCTTCACATTTCAGGGGAGGGAGAGACACCCTTGCCCTGTCCATCTGCCCAAAGCTGCAGCCTCTCTTCACAGCCCAACTGACTGTCTTGCTCCGGGGGAGGCCAGAGCCCCTGGAGGGATTTGTCCTCCTGGACTTGTGTCTCATGGGATCACCCTCCTATGCCCCAGCTTTCTGGGACACTGGGGCCAGAGCAAGGAGCTCTGCCGGGAATGAGGTTCCATGTCACAGTGTGACAGTGGAGTTGCCACTTAGGAGCTGGGTTTGCCCAAACTGGCTGAGAATGAAGTGCTTCCCATTCTGGGGGAGTCTGAGAGAAGAGAGGGTGCAGCTTTAAGGCCCTGAGAGCTGGGGCACAGGGCTTGGCATTTCCACCTCTGGCTCCTTTTCCTCCTTCCCAACGGCCACTGTACCATTCAAGTCCTGATGTTTCCCTTGGCTGCAGTCTCTGAGCCCTCCACTGTTTCCTCCCCACCTTCAGGCCACTGTGAGCCAGCTACAGGGAGCAGTCCCGGGAACTCACCCAGGCTCTGCACTCTTACCCTCCTAGGCGCTCAGGATCTGTCTGGGTCTCTGTGACCCAGACCTGACCTTGGACTGGGCTTTCAGAGGCCACATTTTGTTTGGATGGGGCCTTTGTTCCCCTGGTTCTGCACCCCACTGTTCCTGGAGACCTAACTATGCCCCACTCTGCAGTCTGTGTCCTGCGGCATCAGCCTCCTAATTTCATACCCACCTCACATGACTCACCCGCTGCCTTGTTCCCAGAGTCACAGACCAGGCCAGGGTCCTGGAAGCCCCTCTTGCCAAGGAAAGAGATTCATGAAAACAAACATCTCTGAGAAATCCCAGCCTGGAGAGGAGGAGGCCAAACCTGCATTCCGAGTGAAGTTGTCCACCTGGTGGAACAGACGTTCCTGGCTGACTCGGACTTTAGAGAGCTGGGTCTGTAGGTCTCTCAGCTCCATTGCCGACCGCAGCAAGGAGAAGGATGGGTTGTCCTCAGCAGCAAGCGTCCCATTGGGGAAGTAGTCACGTGCCTCCATGGTCTGGAGCTGCTCCTGCAGTTTCAAGACTGGACCACACACACACAGCATTTCTTTAGGGACCTCATTGCAAGGCTGGAGCTGATCCCTGGCATTCTTTTGTCACATGTACGTGATTTCTGCAGGCCCTGAATTCATAAACACAAACTCCATGTGCTGGTGGGACCAGGTGTGAGCACAGAGTTTGTTCTACACTTGACCGTGTATCTTCTTCCATACCCACTTCATGTCCCTGGAGCATTCCTTAAAGCTGTGCTCATGGAATCCACCCTCAATCTTCCAACCTCATGCTTCCCTGTATGCTCTGGGTGTGAATTAGTGACAACCGCCATGCTGGTCTGACCTGGAGATGTTCGAGCAACATTCAAGTGTGACCTTCAAATATCCTGACAAGTGTTGATGACAACTGTGTGCAGAACATGCTTAGGTGACATCAGTATCTGCTGGTGAAACTGACTCATGGCTCTGACATTTGGACTGGAAATACTTTGGAAGTAAAATCTTGTTCAGATGAACAGTTAAGTGGCAAAGCCCTTTCCCACTCGTGGCTGGGAATCATTTGTGTCAGATGCTTGTGGCAAACCCCATGTGAAATCATGGCATCTTCAGTGCTTTACACACACATGTTCCAAAGTGCATCCCCTCCAACACAGACTACTTTCCCGCCCCCCCATCACCATGGTGACCTAGGGGGTGAGCACTGTCTTCCAGCAGGTGGGCACTTTAGCTCCCAGAACTGTCCAGTCAGCCCGAGTCCCTGCATCAGAGGGGTCCAGTTCAGAACCACACAGAACCAAGACTGCTTTACCTTGGAACTCTAGCAGCATAGCACCTGCTGTGAGCAGAATCAGGTAGATGATCACTACAGCCACGATGCAGTTCACCCAATTTTTCTTCCTGGGCTTCAAATCTGAAACACAAGCCCAGCAGCAGAAGGTGGTAGCTACAGAAGGCACAAAGCGGGGTCCCAGTCTTTGCCTGGCCACATCAGTGCCAACAGAGGTCTCCCTTGGAAGTTACATGGGAAGGACACCAAAGGCCCACAACCCCTAAAGCTTGCCCCCATCCTTTTTGCCACAAGGGAGAAATGCCATGGCTCAGTGTGGCAGAGCAATCAAACCTTTGTTCCATGTGTCACCAGCTGGAAGTGTTAAGTGGACCTCCTTTGCTATTGATGCCCCAGTGTGATGCCTGGTCCATAACTGGGTTCTTGGCTGATGTTTATGGAACAAAATATTGAATTTATGTGTTTGAATTTCCAAAGTCTTGGAGGGGCAGGATCATTCTCATTTTATAAACAATGAGCAAAGAGACTTGAATAACTTGTTAGGTTGTAGGATGCAGATCTGGAATTCATGTTCACGTCTTTCTTTTTCTTTCAATTTTTAAATTATGAAAGCAAAGCATGGCTGATATAGGCTATTAAATAATAGAGTTAGCATGACAAGGGTCAATGACCTGCCCTTAACTCCCTGAAGTCCTAACTTACTGAGGTAGGCTTTATTAGCATTCTGAGTGTGTGCTTCCTCCCATCCCTCCTGTTCACACAATCCCACAGGCCTCACACAGTTATCCTTTGCTGTGCACAGGGAATTGTTACTACAAGGATACCAAAATCCAGAGATGCTCAAATATTTTATATAAAATGAAGTAGTATTTGTATAGAACTTACACACTTCTTTCCGTACACTTTAAATCATCTCTAGATCACTCATAATACCTAATACAATCCAAATGCTATGTAAATAGTTGTCATACTATATGGTTTAGGAAATACTGACAAGAAGTCTGTATGTGTTCAGTTCAGTCTTTTTTCCTAGTATTTTTTTTCCATTTAGTTTATTGGTACATTTTAGGTATACAATACAGTTACATTCATCATTGGGATTTTGTACCTTTGCATGATGTATCTTGGTTCTTATTTTTTTCCCCATTTCCCTGCCCTCCCTTCACCCCCTCCACCCTTCCCTATTTACAAAGACTTTGTTTCCATGTTTTTCCTTTTCTCTATTTTTTCTTTTCCTTTCTTTCCTTTCCCTTAATCCTCCCACTTCCCCTACTCCTTTAGACATTTTCATCCTATTTCACAATATCAATTATACATTTTGATTCTTATTTACACTTTTAGTTTTTCACACCAGAGAAACTATTCAGTATTTACACATGTGTGTCCTATTTATTTCACTTAAGAGTATGGCCTCAATGTGCATCCACTTAGCTACAAATGTCTCAAGTTTCTCATTCTTTATGGCTGAGTAGTACTCCATTTTATTAAAAAAACCACATCTTCTTTATCCAGTCTCCAGTTGATGGGCAATTTTCCTAGTATTTTTGATCCTCGGTTGAATTTACATGTGGAATGCACTCAGATACAGAGATCCAACTATAGGACAGACATTTTTTCCTTTTAATCTTACACAAATGATATCATGGTACATATATTACACACACTGCTCTTTACAATGAATGATTTTCATGGACATGGCTCTAGTTTCCCAAGAAGAAAGACATTAAATGATTCTTTTTAACAGGTGCCTAACAGTTCTGAGGGGCAAAAGCAGAAGTTCTTGCAGATACTTCTCTCTCTCTCTTTTTTTTATTTTTTGGTACTGGGGATTGAACTCAAGACCTCCTGAGCTAAATCCCCGGCCCCCAGATACTTCTCTTTTAATAAACAGTTTACAGTTTGGGACATTACAAAAGAAGCTGTAATAAAACTTTTCAGGGGCTCCTGACTCCAGGCTTATGTCTACTGTCACACTTTGGAGATCAAGGGGCAGGACCTGGCCTACACAAGCCCCTGCAGTTCCCACCACTCATATTAATTGGGCATGCACTCCACTCCATGCTGAGTACTTACCATCATCATCTTGGACCCTCATAGTCACCCTTCAAGGGGGTGTGCAAATTCCCTACTATACAGGAGAGCTGGAGCTCCAGGGGGAGCTAATGGGGTTCATGGGCACATGACCCCACTTCTCTCTAACCCCAAATTCTGAGCTCACCCCACTAGCCTACACCAACTACTGTCCCTAGGAGGAGTCCAGTTGGAATGTGTCTGAGGACATCTCTGAAGGGAAAGGAGATCACAAGTGGGCAAACTAGGGAAGGAAAGTGTGAGGGAAGTGAGTCTCATATTCCCTTTGTGACGGGTGAAGGTGACTATTCTAATAGATGTCCATGAAGTTGAGGACTTTTCTCCAACACTTGTGGAACTTGGGTCACTCTGCTGATATTTCTCCCTATCACCTACATAACAGCCCACCTGATGCATGGTGGGCTCAGGATATCTCTGGCTGTGCCAAGAGGAGTGGTTTTATTGGTGTGTTGGTTTGGTTGGTTTCATTCCTGGAAGCAAGCATCACCTTGATCCGAAAAGCAGAGAAAGACCCAACCGAAAAAGAAAACTATAGGCCAATTTCACTAATGAACATCGAAGCAAAAATCCTTAATAAGATACTGGCAAATACAATGCAGAAGATCATCAAGAAGATCATACACCCTGATCAAGTGGGATTCATCCCAGGGATGTAGGGATGGTTCAACATATGCAAATCGATCAATGTAATACAGTAGATCAATAGAGCCAAGGACAAAAACCATATGATCATCTCCATAGATACAGAAAAAGCATTTGACAAAATCCAACATACATTTATGATAAAAACCCTACAAAAAGTGGAATAGATGGTCTCTACCTCAAACTGATAAAAGCCATCTATGAAAAACCAACAGCCAATATCATACTAAATGGTCAAAAACTGAAATCCTTCACACTCAAATCAGGAACAAGACAAGGATGTCCACTATCACCACTCTTGTTCAATATAGTTCTGGAAACATTAGCCACAGCAATTAGACAAGAGAAAGAAATAAAAGGAATAAAGATAGGAAATGAAGATGTCAAATTGTCATTATTTGCAGATGACGTGATACTGTATATAGAAGACTCCAAGAACTCCACCAAAAGTCTTCTAGACTTAATAACCAAATTCAGTCAAGGAGCTGGTTACAAGGTCAACACACAAAAATCAATAGCTTTCCTCTACACCAATGACAGACTCACTGAGAGAGAAATAGGGCAAATAATTCCTTTCACAATAGCATCCAAAAAACTGAAATACCTAGGAATCAACCTAACGAAAGAAATCAAAGACCTCTTCTCTGAAAACTATGGCGCTCTGAAAAGAGAGATGGAAGATGATATCAGAAAATGGACAGACATCCCCTGCTCCTGGGTAAGAAGGATTAATAGAGTGAAAATGGCCATACTTCCAAAACTGCTATATAGATTTAATGCAATTCCAATTGAGATCCCAGCAGCATACTTCATGGACCTTGAGAAAGCAATCCAAAAATTCATTTGGAACAAGAAGAGACCCAGAATAGCAAAAGCAATTCTAGGTAACACAGACATGGCAGGGAGTATCACAATCCCCAACCTGGAACTATACTACAAAGCTACTGTGATAAAAACAGCATGGTACTGGCAAAGAAACAGACCTGAGGACCAGTGGAACAGATTAGAAGATGCAGAAACAACATCACACACACTCACCCATCTTATCTTTGATAAAGGAGCCAAACACCCTCACTGGAGGAAAGACAGCCTCTTTAATAAATGGTGCTGGAAAAATTGGGCTTCAACTTGCCAAAGACCAAAACTAGACCTGTATCTCTCACCATGCACTAAACTAAAACCAAAATGGATTAAAGATTTAAATATTGAAATAGAAACTCTGAACTAGTTGGAACAGAGGTTAGGTAGAACCCTTGAAGACATCGGTGTAGGAAAAGATTTTATGAACAAAACCTCAGTTGCCCGTGAGCTAGCACAAACAATCAACAAGTGGGATTTCTTCTTATTAAAAAGCTTCTACACAGCAAGAGTAACCACCAGCAGTGTAAAGAGACAACCCACAATGTGGGAAAAATTTTTCACCTGCTTTTCCTCAGACAAAGGTCTACCATCTCGAATCTATAAAGAACTTAAAAAGATCAGACCTCCTAAATTTAAAGACCCAATCCGAAAATGGGCATCTGAAATGAACAGACATTTCTCTGACAAAGAAGTAGAAATAGCAAATAAATACATGAGAAAATGTTCAACATCACTGGCCTTTCGAGAGATGCAAATGAAAACAATGCTGAGATTCCACCTCACTCCAGAAAGAATGGCTGCTATCATGAAATCAATCAATAACAAATGCTGGCGGGGCTGTGGGGAAAGAGGAACCCTACTCCACTGCTGGTGGGAAAGTAGACTGGTGTAACCACTGTGGAAATCAGTATGGAGATACCTCAAAGAACTAGGACTGGAAGTCCCATTTGACTCCGCTATTCCACTGCTGGGGATCTTCCCCAAAGAATTAAAAGAATCATACCACAGTGATATATGTACTTCCATGTTCATAGCAGCACAGTTTGTAATAGCTAAAACTTGGAAACAACCCAAATGCCCATCAACTGGAGACTGGATAAAGAAAATGTGGTTCTTTTATAAAATGGAGTACTACTCAGCCATAAAAAATGAGAAATTAGAGACATTTATAGCTAAGTGGGTGCACATTGAGGTAATACTCTTAAGGGAAATAAATAGGACACACATGTGTAAATACCTAATAGTTTCTCTCATGTGAGAAACTGAAAGTGTAAATAAGCACTAAAAAGTATAATAGATAATGTGAAATAGGAAGAAAAGGGGCAAAGGGGAAGGAAGTGGGAGGGCTATGTGAAAGGATGGAAGGGAATGGGATTAATATGAGAAAATGGAAAAATAGGAACAAAATCTTTGTAAACAGGGAGGAATGGAGGGGTGGAAGGGAGGGCTGGGCAAGGGTGAAAAACAAGAACCAAGAGAGACTATGTAAAGGTGCAAACTTCCAATGATGAATGTCATTATATTGTATACGAAAAATGTACCAATGATTAGAATGCATAATCGATAATGTAAAATAGGAAGAAAAGGTCCAAAGGGATAGGGTTAGTGGGAGGGGCAGGGGAAAGGAAAGAAGGGAAAAGAAAAATGATGAGAAATGGAAAAAATGGAAATAAAGTCTTTGTAAATAGGGAAGGGTGGAGGGGGTGAAGGGAGGGCTAGGAATGGGGAAAGAATTAGAACCAAGATGCGTCATGTAAAGGTACAATTCCCAATGAGAATTGTAATTGTGTTGTATACTTATAATGTAAAAAAAAAAATCTTCATTCTTTGCTGCTTTCCTGTGAATCTACATAATTATTTCATGAAAAAATTTTAAAAACCTATATAGAAAATAAAGCCAGATGTTTAAAAGGATATTGAAAAATACCGACAGAACAAAAGAGATATCAGAATAACTCCGTAAGATGAAAATAACCAGGGCCAGGGATTTAGCTCAGTGGTTCTGGCACCCGCCTCGCAAGCGCAAGGTCCCAAGTTCTATCCCCGGTACCAAAAAAAAAAATAATCAAGATATTAGGGCTGGGGATATAGCTCAGTGGTTCTGCTGCCTGCCTCACAATTGCAAGGTCCCGAGTTCAATCCCCGGGACCAAAAAAAAAAAAAAAAAAAAAAACGATGAAAATAACCACATCAGCAGAACTGGATGTGGGTGGACTTGATGGCCGAAGTGTGTTTTAAAGTACCTTTAGGAAGAAAGGAAGCTAGACTCACTGCTGGGTGCAAGTGGTTATTGTTAATTATAACAAGCAATGAAAGCTTATATTTCTGTATTCGTAATTTGAGTTTTCTCTGTCAAGAACAATGTTCTTCATACTGAAAATGATGGTAAAAAAATACCCTGAAAAAAGACGTGAAGCCTGAAAGAGTTGCGAAGTTGGAGTGAGAGGTGTAGACAGGTTTGAAGAGTGAGGTTTAGGGTTACTCTTGCTGCCATGGCCCTCTCTGTCCCCACTTGCTCACTCCGACTTGTCTCCCTTCTACCACAGTGAGTAACCTCAGAGACTGCATAGGGCTTCCCAGCCCCACATTACCCTTGTCCAACCTCCCTATTGTCTGCAGGATTAGGTTCCCATCCCTTGGTAACAGGGAGCTTTCCCTCCCAATTTTAGCCCAATATGATGGAGCTGTTCATACTTCTTGGAATCTTCCTTGTGAATGTCGTATAGCAGTGTGGCACTCACCTGGTCCCAGGCACTCTCTCCTTCCTATAACTTAATCCCCTTTTATCCTTTAACATTTAGAAGAGGTGTTAGCTCTGACCTCCAGATCAAACACCTGGTCCAGCCATGGTGTTCTGTGAAAATCTCAGTCACAGCTGGTGACAAACTGTTTAGAAAAGGTCAGCTTATAGACAACCTCATGCCACCACCTGTGTGGGCTTCTCAGTGTGGGCTCCTCAGACCAGTAGCTGTGCTTATCCTGTCTCTTTCTTTGGTGCTGAGTGTGGCATCCAGAAGTTGGTACATCTTGAATACATTAATTGAATTTTCTAGACCATTTTCTGTATCTTAAAAAGTCACATACTGTATATATCTAGAATGCTGCAGTGTGAAAAGTTCTGAATATCCAGTAATGGTCACAGTCCTTCATACCACATTGTAAAATACTTCAGGGACTTTTGCTGACAGATATTTCATGAAAGAGATGTCCAAGTCAGGGGACAGGGATATCATTTTTCCCACATATACAACTTCCAGAAGGCCTGAGAGTAGAAATATCACCTTGGAAGAGGATTCTAAGAGAATATTCTAGAATAGAAAATCAGAGATCACTTGGGAACCAAGCCCACTCCTGGCTTTAACTGTGACAAATTCTACAAGATTTTAAAAAATATATCACCTATATAACACTGAGCAAGAAAATAAGACAACAGATTGACTAAATTTTTAAAACCTGTGCTCAATCTAAGAAAAACTAATTCTGAAGCTAAAAACATATCCTAGCCAACCTGAACCAGAGAACATGTTCCCAGGTTAACACATCAGCTATAACAGAAGCCACTTGAATGAATTTTATAGCAAATGTATCAAAAAATACGTGGCACTTGGCTTCAGTGATGCAGAATTCTTTCAACCTCTCAGTTTTGCACGGTCACTGTATGATGTAACTTTCGTGGCAGCATAAGACACTCATTGGCTGGGAGACATATAATAAGCATTAGCATTTATCCAATTTATCCTTTAAGTAGAATGTAAAGGAATGGCAAAAATTTTTTAAGCTATACGCTAAAGATACATCACTATTAACATTTCAGGAATTCCAATTTGATGCATTCCAGACACGTATTAGTGAGAAACAGGTACAAAATACAGTAGTGGTAAAACCTTGACTTGTCCTTTCTTATATCTTACCAGTAGAAAGACTGAATTACCAGGCAATTCCATTACTGAAGAGTAATATTTACCATCAATTTTGAAGGTCTCCATCGCTGCGAACACAGTTTGGTCAAAAGCTGCTCCTTCTTCAGTGCTCCCCAACAACCCCTCCTCCTTGAGGGGTTCATTACTTTCCATTCCTAAGCTTTATAGGTGGCTGAAGCCCTGGAGCCAGCAAAATTGTTCCCAAAGAGGAACCACCCTTTGCTGCTGTGGTTAGTAGTGGACCAAAAGGACCTCCCTTTGGCTCTGATTTCTGAATTTGCAAAATGTTTCCTGAAATGATCAGGATTGGACAGTCTCCAAAATCAGGTCATTCACAAGTGGAGCTGCTGCTTAGTGCAGCTTCTTGGTGAGTGTGTGTGGGTGGGGGATGAGGTCACTTTGTGGCACCCCTGGGACCCCCTGGGGAGGATGAGTCTTTTGTTCCCTTCTTTCTAACCAAGCTTTGCTTTTGTCCCAGACCCCACCGGCCATCTCAAGACCTCAGCCTACACTGAAGTCTCCTTCCTCTGACCTCCTTCAATCCTTGGGGTTCATCCTTGCTACTCAGAGTGTGGTTCCTGGACCAAAGGATCAGCATCATTTGGTGATGTGTGAGACACAGTCTCAGGTCTCACCTTGTACAGACCAAACCCCAGTACAGTTTTGCAGATCCCCAAGTGATTCATATGCATGTTAAAGTCTGAGAAGCACTGGTTCATACCACCCATTTTAGCACCTCTGGTTCCCCCTATAGTTTGCCCATGTTCTGTATGTGTGTGTGTGTGTGCACTTGTGTGCTTGCTCCAGCATGGGTGAGAACATATTCCTTGAGGAGGATGCTCTTGCCCCTCTGTCTCATGTCAGGCATGTGTACCAGGGATGCTCTACTGCCTGATGGTTACGACACAGATGCTAAGAGTTAGGATGCCTGGTTCAGATTCCACCTCTTCCTTGTAAGAACTGTGCGATGTAGGCCAGCCATTTGAGTTTTGAGCATCTCATGCTCCTCATTGGTAAAATAAGGAAGATGCTGAATAACTGTATTAAATGAATTAAATCATGTAAGCTGGTTGAGTGCTATCTGGTACACAATCAACACTACAGCCTCTAGAGACATCACGAACCTGCTGGGTACCAGGGAGATGCCTGGAGGATGCTCCTAGTCCTGTGGCAAACATGATTGTAGATACAGAGGAATCCCAGGAAGTGGCTGTGAAGTGTAGCAGTGACAGGCACACCCTGAGAGGGCAGAAGTGGCCTGAATGTGGGGAGGTCAGGTGAGTGTATTACAGAAAACCTCACTACCTGAAGCAAGGAGATGGGTTTAGAGGGATGACGGGGAGTGAGCCAGAGGGTAGGAAGGAGAAGGAGGGCCTCACAGGGGTGGAACAGCTAGGAAGGAAACCTTGAGACTTTGGGTCTATTTAGGACAGAAGGGGTGAGGAGGAGATGGCAGGCCATGGGGTTGGGCCAGGGTAAGTCACTTTCTTTGGTTTGTGGGACAGCAGAAAGCGAAAACAGAATGAAATTCTGCAAAGTGTGCCACAGGCTGTTCCTGAAAGGCAGAGGTCCTCAGTAGAGCCCACAATTTCAACATTAGGGAAGTTGCTGGCTTCAACCGAGGGTATGAGCAGAAGATGGGACAGAAGAGGTTAAAGGAGAGACTCGGAGGGAGGAAGTGAAGGCAGCTGGCAGCTCTAGTTAGAGGGTCGGACACACAATGGGGGATGATGGAGGCCTCAGGGAGCTCCCCCAGCCAAGGGCCTGCTCATTTTTGCTCTGGGGACTCCCCTCTGCCTGTGCCTTTCAGCTCATTGCTAGTCCTCAGGTAGGAAGGGGGCAATTAAAAAACACTGTGGTCCTGATATGGTAGCCCATACCTGTAATCCCAGCACCAAGGCAGGAGTATCGCAAGTTGCAGCCCAGCCTGGTCAATTCAATTTAGCCAGACACTATCTCAAAATAAACAATTAAAAAATAGGTTAGTATGTAGCTCACTGTAAAGGTCCTGGGTTCAATTACCAGTACTGAAAAAAAAATGCTGTGAGCTAATTAGTGAGTGCCCTAATCAGGGTGCATCTGGTGGATGTCAAGTGCAGCCATTTCAGCTCTGGCTGCTGGCTCTCAAATTCAAGGCTTTCCTGAACTTGCTGTGAGACCTTGGTTGACTTAGTTAACTTCTCTGAATGGTAGCACAAAGTCCTAACTTCTAAAGCAGGGATGGCGAACCTCTTAGAGCTTTCCATGATGCAAACAGCTTGCTGTGGCATGCATACCATTGGCTCACTACCACTGTCCTAGAGCATTATTATCCAGGATTTATTGTTATGCCAGGCAATGAGCTAGACATTTACATATATTACTCAACACTCACACAACTTGTAGCCTGCATCCATTCTATAGGCAGAAAGGGCTGGCATTAGAAATTAAATCCAGGACCTCTTGCGTTTATAACCTGTTTTAATTCTGGTTTAAGCCAGGGCCTCTAATCCTGAGCTTTGCACCAGAGGAGCTTTATGAAAGCACACATCCCACCCTGACCCTGCTCTGGTCTTTTTTTTTTTTTCTTCCGGGACCTTTCGCTTTTGAGGCAGAGCTCTGGTCCTAATAAGTCCTCTGGGTGGCTGTACTGTGCAGCCAGTCTGAGGACCACTGAGCAGAATGATGAAGCACTCCTAGGCAGTTGGGAAACCATCCTTGGAGGGTCCATTAGTTTTAACCATATGAAATTACTGATATTTATCCCTTTTACCTGTATGATAAATGAATGAATATATGAATCAAACAGTGCTTGGGACTGAGAAAAGGGTGTCACTAGCCTTCAGTGAAGAACACTTAGCCATCAAGATAAGCAATTTTGGGGGGGAAGGGTACCAGGCTTTGAACTCGGAACCTTGTGCTTGTGAGACAGGCGGCAGAACCACTGAGCTAAATCCCCAGCAATAAACAATATTTTTAAAAGTCAAGGCTGATGCAAACATTCTGTGATCAGCAGAATGTTAGCACTTTGAATAAAGATAACGTCCCCTGGCATTTGCAGCAACTCTGCCAGCTGACGGGCTCATCTTTTTCTGGCCCTCTCATTAGCTCTGGGTTTCAGTGGCCCCATTACAGGGAAAACCAAGAGTTGCCCGGTGTACCCAGAGGTGGTTATGAGGATCAAAGGATGTAAGCACATTTGTAAAAAAAATAAGGGGGGGGGGGCTCTGTGTAAAATAGCATCTTACATTAAGTCAGCATGTAAGGTGAAGTACCTGAATTGTCAGTGCTGCCTTTTAAAATCCTTTAAATCTTCCATCAAGCACAAAATATGTAATTTAGGAAATACAGTACAATTTCTTCCTAAGTTCCACTCAGATACTTTTATCTCTGAGAACATGGATCTGGCTGTTTCTTTCTCAGGCAAAGTGGTTCATTTGCATTTGGGGAACAGTTTGCCCAACAGCAGCAGGGTTTGCCTTTATTTTACTAGCAGAGTGCATTAAATAGGATTGAAATATTTCAGTGTGTGTTTGGAGAGGCCCCAGTGTAGTTATACCAGGTTCTGATGTTCTATGGCTCATGCTGCTTTATCACACAGGATGAATGGGGACCAGGAGACCCCAAGGAACTGTGACCCCACTCTTAGAACACTACAGAGCTTGATTTTCTATCAACTGGTGGGCTCCAATTTAGTTCAGTCAGTGGTCACCAAGAAAAAGCCCTTGAGAAATCTTATTTCAGTTTAAACCCGGGACAACCATGCTAATGTGTCATAGATAAATCACTCATACCAGCCTAAGGGTCTGAAAAAAACAACTCACAGCAAGCAGGCACACCAAGCCCCCCTGGCTTTTCCTGCATCCCTGCCACCCCTCCCTCACTGTTTGACCTTTAGTTCTGTCATCAGCCTGACCATCTAATTCCAGAGCAGCTGGGAAGAGGAAGTTGAGCTGAAGAAAGTGTACAGGAAACAAACATTAAACATTTCTATCTATTGACCTTATTTTTCCTGCCAGTGTGAGTGATAACGGTGGTCGCACAGTGTCCCAGGACTAAATTAGCTCTTGGTAATTAAGAAGGACAAGATTGGGGCTGCAGATGTGGCTCAGTGGAGGATTGTTTGCCTTTCATGTGTGAGGCTCTAGGTTCCATTCCCCGCACCACAAAAAAAATGAGGGAGGGTGTAAAGAATTAATTGCATAATTATTAATTTAATTACTTTTAAAATTAAAAAGTCAACCACACAAATGGCCATCACCAGGTGAACAAATTGTGGTATATCCATACATGGAATACTAATCAGTCAGAACAAGATATAAGTCCCAACATGGATGAATTCAAAAATTCATTACGTTGAACAAAAGAAGCAGGACCTCAAAGAGAACATACTGTATGATCCCTCTCATACAAGGTTCCAGAACACAGAACTCACCTACAATGTTGGGAAATAGAGCCATGGTATCTGCGGGTAGAGGAAGGGAGAATTGAATGCCTTGAAGTACAGTGGAAATTCCTGGGGCGATGGAAATGTTCTGTATCTTGATTGGGGTGTTACAAAATTCTTTGAACTCTACACTTAAAATTTGTATTTTATAATATGTAAATTATGCCTCAATAAAGTTAATTAAAACAAATTAAAAGAAAAAGATGAAAGAATCCTTGTTAGACCTTGGCCAAACACAGAAGTTAGTCCTTTGAGAGCTCCTGGAAATGGGAGGGTGACAGGATAGACTGGCTACCTATGCCCTCACTTGCTTGTGATTGGGAATTGAGCACATACTTGAGTTGCTGGGTAAGGGATGAAGCCTGTGCTCTGGGAACACAGGGAAGAAAAGGGAAGCAAACTGGCCCAGTGCTCCTGACTGGAGCCAGAACAGGGAAAAGGTGGAGAAGTCTTTCTGCTCTGATTTCAGGGACACAAGTTCTCCTGACTGGACACCATACTGTGCCTCCCTGGCTCTTTTGGTATCTCACTGGGGGACTAAAACTTTCATTCCACCAATTAGGAAGGAGATGCAATTCCCAAATAGGTGAGGAAATGGAGACCTACACTGGCATGTAAATGAAAAATATTGTCCCTTTCTCAGAGCAGGCATACAAGATTGGAGAAGATGAGGAGCTCAGATACTGGCAGCATCCATGCCCTGAAGGTCTCTGAACACGAAGATGTTAAATATATACTAAAAAATGTAAGAACCACTGTTTAACAACTTTGCAGCTTTTAACAGTCGTACCAAGAATTGCCTGCACTAATTCTCATTTATCTAAAACAATTTCACCAGGGCAATTCAGGATTGGGAGGAAACAGGATAGAACAGGGAAGTCAAGAAATGAGAACTACTTAGGAAGTGGAGGTTAGTCCGGCTCCTTTTGTTCACCAGATGTTTACAGCATGTCCCAAGCTCTGTGCTTCTGAGAAAAGACACCCTTAACCTTTCCATGATAGGATTGTTGCACACCTCTCCTCAGTCACATGCTCCCAGGGTCACATCCTACCTTGTCATTTTTAGTAACTGTGACTCCTTCCCAGCGGTCCATCCCATCCATTCTGGCCCTGGCTCCTATCTTTCCAGCTCTTGTTTTTAGTGCACTGACTCCAACAGTCCTCTGATGCTAGGACCTTTGATCTATTGTTTGGGTCAGTCGTCACGATCAGCCTCTTGCACACATCCCCAGCTCCTTTATACTCCATTGGACTTGACAAAAATCAAAACTCCAGTTAGATCCAATCCTGGTAGATGGAATGTAACTAGAAAAAACAGTGTGATCATACTGGTGGTCTTATTTTAATTATATGACTTCAATGGCAAATGAACCTCAGTCTTGTCTGAAGATTGTACTGGTTATTTATTCAACTCACCCTCCCAAACAACTCTTTCAGTCTTGTCTTCATTTCATTTCCTCTCTGCATTTTCAGCTGCTGACCTTGCCTTCCTCTTTACTGATAAAATTCAATTAACTGAATAATAAATTCACTTGACTTCCCGTCACCAAAAGCATCTGCACTGACGGTTCCACTTGCCTTCCAAAGACACAGAGGAACTTCCCTAGCGTCTATCAACAGCCCATTCTTCAACATAGGGGCCAAACCTCACCCCTCTCACCAACTCAAGGGTGTTTTTCCAGAGCAGTTTCTTTTCTCTCCTCTATGACATTGAGTTTACTGATTCAGCTGCAGTATCTCCAACTGCTGAATATATTAGGTAATTATTTCCTAATGCACTCACTCTTGACCCCCTTTCTTACATCCTACTACCCAATTTTCACTTTCCTTTATAGGTATCTATGCCCAGTGTCTTCAATTCCTCTCTTCCCAGGCACTTGTATATCAACTCCAGTGGGACTTTCATCACCATCACTCAACCAAAACTACCCTTGTTAGTATCAGCAGTGAACTCTACCTAACCCTTATCTGAAATTCTTGGGACCAGAAGTGTTTCAGATTTTTGTTTGAAATCCACTTCATCTGCGAAAAGGATAGCTACTCCTGCTTTTTTTCAGGTTTCTGTCTCATGGAGTATTGTTTTCCACCCTTTAATTTTTGTGAGTTTCTTTTTAGATTAAGTGTGTTTCTTGTATGCAGCATATTGTTGGATCTTGCTTCTTGACCCATTCTGCCAGTCTAGTTCTTTTGATTGGTGAATTGAGACCATTAACATAATAATTATAACCGATACATATTGACTTATCATTGTCATGACTTTTTCTTTTTGTTGGATTCTCCCCCTTTGCATTTAATTTCTTGTAGTGCCCAATGGATTCATTCTGCTGGGCTTCCTGGGGCTGTGATCTTTGTTGTCTTTTCCTAGGACAGTGTCTAAAATTTTTTGGAGTGCTGGTTTGGTATTTATGAAATTCCTAAGGTGCTCTTTGTCATGAAAGTATCTTATTTCACCACCAATTTTGAAAGATAGTTTTGCAGGGTACATCAATCTGGTTTGGAGGCTGTTTTCCTTTAGGGCTTGAAATATGTCATTCCAAGCTCTTCTTGCTTTGAGGGTTTGCATTGAGAAGTCTGCTGTGATTCTGATGGCCTTTCCTTTATATGTGATTTTTTTCTTTTCTCTAACTGCTTGTAGAACTTTGTTCTTCTGTTGGGTTTCTGGAATCTTAATTATTATATGTCTATGTGTAGATTTTTTTTTGATCAAGGCTAGTTGGTGTCCTATATGCCTTGCTTATCTGTATGTCAAGTTCTTTTCCCCTGCTTGAGAAGTTTTCTGCCGTCACTTCTGTGAACAGTTTTTTTATGTCATCTGCACTCTCTCCTGTTTCTTCATTGACTCTGATCAGTTTTATGTTATTCTTCTTTGCATCATCTAGCAGCTGCTGGATTGATTTCTCATAGTCTCTTACTATTTTAAAGAAATTTTTCTTTTCCTGGTCACTAATTGCAATCTTATCCTCTATATCTGAAATTCTTTCCTCACATTGGTTTATTCTGCTGTGTAAACTTTCAATGGAGCTTTTAATCTCCTGGAAATCTGTTTGCATCTGTTTTATGGATTCCATTTCTTTCCTATGTTGGGATTCCATCATGTTCCTCAGCTCCTCTATTTTTTTTATTTGTGTCTGCTCTAGATTTATTAATCATGTCATGCAGTATGGGCACAATCTCTGCTGTTGTCTGAGAAATTATTTCTGATTTCATTTTTTCCAGTTCCTCTTTTGTTGCCAGTTCAGGGAGTTCAGGTGGTTGAGTATCAGATTGTTCCATCTCTTTTCCCTTTGGGGTTGCCTTAGGTGATCTGGAAGTCTGGTTTTGAGACTTGTTTACATGTCTTCTCATTTGAACAGATGCAGCCTGCTGTGCCTTTGTTGAGGCAACGTTTTGCTCACCCAGTGGTCTTCAATTCTCAGCAAGCCACAGAGCTGCCTTTTCTCTGCTGTACACTTTTCTCACCAGTACACTAATTCCTGGGTTCAGAAAGGTGGCCTTCTGGATCCCTGAGCTGACCTGTTGTCTGGGCAGCCTTCTGGCTGGGGCCTATGCACACTTGAGATGGTATCTAAGTGTGCCACTGGCTAGGGCCCCTATGTAGCTGTAGTCTGGGAGGGCCTTTGGCTGGGGGCTGTGCACCCCAGTACCTGTTGTGTGAGCAAGCTTCTGGTTAGGGTCTCATGCACTTACTGATGGTATTGGGGTGAACCTCTGGCTGTTGCTTCTTTACCTGTGCAGCTCTTTTCCAGGCAGGGCTTTGGCTTGGGCCAGTGTACCCCAGCCTCTGGGGTTGGGGCGGAGCCCTGGCTGGGATCTGCTTGCAGTGCACTGCTCTGGTCCACACTGCTGCTCCCCCAACTAAGGTGGTCTGGTGTGCCTTTACTGCAGAGATTTTCTTCACTTTTCCGGTGGGCTTTAATTTTCATCAAGGGGCCTCAGAGAGGCCCTCTTTCTGTTGTTCACTTCTACTCTATCTTCTCAAGCTCAGAACAATGTCCTTTATGGCCCCTGCAACAACTCTGTGGTGTGGATCCAGGTAATGGCTTGGCACAGCCAGGGTGGGGGCTGTGCTGGCACCCACAGGGCTCACCTCCTCGATGCTCTGGGGTGGTGGTATGGCAGCCTGAGAGGCTCACCTCAGCACTCTGGAGTGGTGGTATGGCAGCCCAAGAGGTTCGCTAGAGAGTGACCCTTTTAATACATAAGGCAGGAGTGATATCAGGGAAAATGGTGTTGTAGGATACAGCAAGTATCTGTCTTTCCACCTAGACAATAATTACACTATCAGAAATAGACTGAAGTGAGGCTAAGTGTTGTGGCACACACTTGTAAGCCTAGCTTTGCTGGAATTAAAAAAAAGGGGATCATAAGTTTAAGATTTCAGCAATTTAGAGAGACCCTGTCTCAAAATAAAACAAAAAAGGGCCTGGGTATTTAGCTCAGTGGTTCTTCTGCCTGCCTTGCAAGCAGAAGAACCTGAGTTGGATTCCTGGTACCAAAAGAATAAAAATATAAATAAATAAATAGGTAAATAAATAAACAAAACAAAAAAGGCTGGGAATATAGCTCAGTTGTAGAGTGCTTGTGTCTCATGAATGAGTGAGTCTGTAGGTTAAATTCCCAGTACTGCAAAAAGAAATAGAAAGAAAGAAAGAAAGAAAGAAAGAAGGGAGGGAGGGAAGAAGAGAGGAAATGAGATGAAAAAAGACCAAGACAAGAAAAAGAAGGGAGAGAGGGAGAATCTGAGGTGACTATTATGTGACTTTGGAATTTATTATTCAAATATTCAATTTGCATCTTCCAGGAACATCTTGGCTGGTAAATTGCAACTAATGTCTATCAAATTTACCCATCAGCACCGTGATAACTACCTATTTCCAACCTCTCAGCCCTGTGACAGGTAGCTGTGGGGACAGCACCCAGTATTTCTTGCATGGCTCGCAGGAGTAGGAACAGACAGTAAAAACCTTGTCCTCCAAATTTTAGAGTTCTGTATTCTGGGTATAAATTTCTGCTTCTGGTCACTGAGAGGCAGGCATGGAGGTTGAATGCCATTGTTTCAACCTTCATCACTGAGTAACTTTCAGAAGGCCTAAAGAAGCTGCACTTGTTTTTGGAAATTCAAAAGCATATGGGGGACTTTAGAAAGCCAATGTGCATGTCCAACAAAGGAGGTGGGCTCAAAGAATACCTAAGAAAACCTTGAAATTTCATTTTAGGTTGATTCTTAGCATAGAAACATACCCCAACATTCAAAAAACAGTATAGCATTAGGATGGGAGAGAATATTATCTCCAGAGTTACCACAATATAAGGTTCAAATGTCAATCTCAATAACAACAAAAGGCACACAACAAAACAAGAAAGCACACCTCATTCAAAGGGACCAAAAATGGGCAAAAAATGTACTTGAAGAAGCTCAAATGTCAGACTTAAATAGACAAAGAATTTAAAAGTACTGTCTTAAAAATCATTTACTATTTGCCTTGAGAATATTCACCAGCAGTGCTTTCAGCTGCAGGGTTTACCCTGAGAATACTCGTAGATTACAGTCCTAACCCTTCAAAGTTTGCAACAAAATATCTTACTTTTATTATTATTTTTGCATTGCTCCATTATATCAATGGTCTTTGGAAATAAAAGGGATAATTTTATTTCTTTTTTATTAGTATATGTTTGTGATATTTCTCCATCTCATTTTACCCTTCTCTTCCCCATGTCCCCTTATTCATCTCCAAAAAAGTCTACTTTCCTCTTTCCTACCATCTATTCTTTATTTTTCTCTTTAAATTATTCATATTTTGGATTTTTTACATAAGGGAAACCATGCGATAGTTAACTTTTTAAAAATACAGAACACAGCAAATTTGAGTGCCATTCTTGTATGGGGATCATGCTAATCTCTCTTCATTCCAATTTTAGTATATGTACTGCCAAAGTAAGCACAAGACATCATTCTATTTATAGCATTCTGCTTTTAGTAGTGATTTTTCTATTTACAATTCTTGATTGCTGAAAATTAAATGAACACTGACAGCAAGCTGTCCACCCCTTTAAAAATGGGGAATGGGTTTAAAGATGACCAGAGAGCTAAAGAAAGCTATAGACAGACAGGAACATAATGTATAGACAAAATGAGAATATAAATAATGAGATAGAAAATATTAAAAAGGGCCAATAAAAAATTCTGAAGCTGAAAAGTACAATAACTAAAATGAGGAAATACACTAGGTGGGTTTGAATTAATCAGTGTTTGCAAGAGAACAGATTTAATGCAGCACTCAGAAATTTACAAGAGTAGCTTATAATATTTGTCCATAGAATCAAATGTAGAAGAGTGGAAGAGATGTGTCCATACGCTAGAGATGAGGAATCCAGCTGAAGGCCAGGATCCCATGTCAAGGGGTCCTAGAGCCCACAGCAATGTCTTCTGCAAGTCTGCACCAGGAGGCTGAGGAATCCATGATGGAGGATTGAAGGATCTGTGCCGGAAAGTCCAAGGGCTGGCACTGGAGACTAGAGAGTCTACACAGCCAGGCTGAAAGGCCAATGCTGGAAGCTAAAGAATCTGGTCTGAGAACCAAGAGATGATGCCCAAGGCAGAGGCTGAGAGCAGAACTCCCAGCTGAAGTATCTGTGCCAAAAGCCAGAAGACAATGCTCAAGGAAAAAGTGAAGACCAGAACAATAGTTCTGGTCTTTGCCATCCTTGGCAAAGACATAGCTCAGCAAAAGAGAACAGCCAAATCTTCTCTGTGGGAAATCAGCATAAAATCCTCTTCTGTTCTCTTTTTATACCATTCCTCAGAACCACACTAAATCAATTCAGCTGGACATTCCCACTCAACTTGGCCATTAGCTAACCACCACAAGGTTCAAAAGCAGATTTGATCAAGCTGCAGGGAGAATCATCAAACTAGAAGACACAACAGTTAAGATTATTGAGTTTGAGAAGCCAAAATATAAAAAGGATAAAGAGAAGTGAACAAGCCTAAGAGACCAGTGGGAAACCATTAACCAGAAAAATGTACACATTGTGATAATTCTAGAATGGGAAGAGAGAAAAGACAGAAAAAAAATTTGAAGAAATAATGCCATAAAAGGACCTACATTTGATGAAAGATATGAATCCACAAGTACAACAAGCATGATTAATAAATAGGATAAAGTCAAAGAGACTCACAGCAAAGTACATTAGAACTCAAATTTTCAAAAGACAAAGACAGGGCCAGTGATTTAGCTCAGTGGTTCCAGCTCCTGCCTTGAAAGCACAAGGACCAGAGTTCAATCCCCAGTACCAAAAAAAAAGTTTTGCTGGGGATTTAGTTCAGTGGTTCTGCTGCCTGCCTCACAAGTGCAAGGTCCCGAGTTCAATCCCCAGTACCAAAAAAAAAAAAAAAAAAAAAAAAAAAAAAAAAGACAGAACCTGAAAAGATATAAGCCACTGATCATAACTAGGGTTATCATGAAGAACTAGCTGATTTCTCATTAGAACCAGAACTAGAGGGCAGAATGCAGTAGATGAACACATTCAAAATGCTGAAAAAAAAAGCTGTCAATGAGAATCAATATTTGGCAAGACTGTTCTTCAGACATGAAGGAGAAATAATGATAGTCCCAGATAAACAAAAGCTGAGGGTATTTATTACCACTAGACTTGCATGAAATACTAAAGGCAGTCCATCATGGAGTTCCACCAGTAACTGAAGGCCATATGAACAAATAAATGTCTCTAATGAAGATAAATACAGGAGCTACTATAGAAGAAGATATTACTATAAATTTAGTCTATAACTTTACTTTCAATTTTCAGTAATATTGAAAAAATATGCATAAATGTCCCTTGTTAATCTACGCTGTTGGGTGCATAATGTATAAAAACCTAATCTGTGACATCAATAACACAAAGAGAAAATGGATATTCTAAGAAAGTTGTCGTATGCTACTAAAACTATATGGACATAAATTCAAACTAGAGGTCTATGGGTGTTTCTTAGTGGTACAGTGTGTGCCTACCATGAACAAGGCCCATAGTTTCATCCCTACTACCAAATAAAATAAAATAAATTCAAATTAGATTATTATCATTTTAAGATGTAAATGGAATTCTCATGGTAACCATAAAGAAATATTGAATTTAATGTAAGGAAATGATGAAGAAATGTATCATTACAAAAAATAAACAAAAAGAAGGAAATAATAGAAGTGAAGAATAAAAAGCTGTAAGGCATGTGGAAAACAAATAGCAAAAGGTAAGTTAAGTCTTCCTTATGTGTAATTATTTTAAATATAAATGGATTAATATTAAATGACAGAGCCTGAGCAAAATGGATTTGAAAATATGATCTAACTATATGCTGACTATAAGAGACTCATTTTAGATCCAAAAACAAAAATAGGTTGCAATTGAGAGTGGAATAAGATGTTCTATGTAAACAGTAACCAGAAAGAAAGGTGATATGGCTATACTAACATCAGACAAAACAAATTTTAAATCTGAAGACACAGAGAAAGATATATGTTAATAAAAAGTTCAATATATCAAGAAGATATAACAATCATAAACTTTTACAGACTGCTCTGTTTAAATGTGTCCCTACAAATTTCAGATGTTAAGACCTAATTGCTAGTGTGATGAATTTCAGTGGTAGGGTCTTTAAAGAGGTGATTAGGCCATGAAGGCCCCTTCCTCATGAATGAGATTTATGTAAAAGAGATCCTGTAAAAGAGGATTCATGCAATGTTTTTCTCGCTTATCCTTTTGCCTTCCACCATGTGAAGACACAACATTCTCCCCTCTAGGGGACCTGGCAACAAGGCACCATCTTGGAAGCAGAGAACAGCCCTCACCAGACCACTCAATGTGCCAGTACCTTCATCTTGGGCTTCCCAGGGTTCAGAACTGTGAGAAAATAAATTTCTATTGTTTATAAATTACCCATTCTCAGGTACTGTGTTATAGAAACATGAGTAGGCCTAACAAAAGACCTTCAAAATATACGAAGCAAAAACTGACAGAATCAAAGGAAGAAATAGGTACTTCAGTACTCGAGTTTCAATAACAAGTAGAAAAATCAGACAGAAGATAAGTAAGAAAATCAAGAAAAAAAAAGAAAAAGAAAATCAAGGACTTGAGCAACACAATAAACCAACCAGACCTAAAAGATGCTCACAAACACATTCTTCCCAAGTGCATACGGACAGTCACCAGGATGCACAGAGGTCAGGCCACAAACTCAGACACAATAGATTTAAAAATACAGGTTCAAGAACAGAAGGAAAACTGGAAAATTCATATATACATGGGAATTAACTGGCACATTCTTAACCAGTATGTAAAAAAATCACAAGGGAAATTAGAAAATAAATAATTGAGAGTGAAAACTCAACATACCAAAACTTATGCACATTTACAAATGGTTAAAATTATAATTATTGTTATATATGTTTTACCAAGATAAAAATGTAAATGATATTGACCAAAATGGCCTAATACAATCCCTTGCTGAGAAATAAGACTTTAAACCCAGAAATCTGGAGAATGAGCACTCAACTTCCACTTCCCTCCACCCTCAAGACTCTTTCTGACCCACTGGCCCCCAGAAGTCTGAGTTCAGAGGGAAACTCCCCTTGGGGAAAAAGTGTTCAATTGCTAGCTGTGCAGTTTCATATAACTCCCCGGGAGAACCAAGAATGAATGGGTGATCTGAACCTAAAAAGCAGAAGTGGGTGTTTATGAAAGAGGACCCAGGCCTGGAGTGCTTGCCTAGGCTTTTTCTTTCTAATTTTCATTTCTGGATACTGATGGCATAAGCCTCTCGCACTGAAAGGCCGTACTGTCCTGCAGACTGGAAATACAGGGTGGAGAAGGGTTTTGTTGCCATTTCACCAGAGTTTCACAGAGCACCTAAAGGACTGAGAAGGAGGGAGAAGCAACTTGAAGTTTGGTATGACTAACAGATGAGTGACTGGATGATTAATGTCTGCTGCACATGCAGAGAACTGAGCTTCCCTGTCCAAATAGAATTCTGGTTTCATATTGTCTCCATGTTGGCTGAAGCCAGCATACAGGTTGCTTTTGAGGGACAGAAGGATGTAGTCAGGCTGAAGTCAGGAGAGGTGAGATCAGCATTCATTTGACTGTCAGACCTGAACTAAGCTCAGGTACAGATGGAGAGGAACTCTAGTCATTCAGAATGGATTGAAGCTGTGTTACACACTTGATCAGGGTGGTATAGCCAACATTTACAGGTTTGGCTGCTGTCCAGCATCCATTTCCCCTTCCTAGATCATTCCAATTTCTTTTATCTAATTGCTGTACTTCTTTTCTATTGTTATTCAGTTTATTGTAGTTATAATTAATGGATCTGAAGTGACCCAGCCAAGCAATAGGTAAGTAAACAAAGCTGGACCAATGGTACCCTCCTATCTTGTTGGTTAAGTCTTGGGCAGAGAGGTAAAAGTTTCAAATTAGCTGGAGTTTTATTCCTTTGTAGCAGTTTTGTTCTCAGCAGGTAATTCCTGCTCCCTGACCTCAGGCCTGGCCTGCTTCTTCCCATGTGAAATGGCCTGTGTCTCTTCCTAACTTGTTCTTTCCATTGAGTTTGGAAGTCCCCAAAATTCTTGCAATAAATCTCCTTTCATTCGTTAAGCGGGCTACATTTGGTTTCTGTTGCATATAGCTAAAAAAATCTAGAGTCCCCCAGCTTTGTAGAAGGGGCTTGCCAGCCTTCTACCCACACCCACTCTGCTCCCCTCTCAGGCCCAGCTGCCTGTGGATTCTAGACTTCTCATGGCTTGGAGTCAGGTACCACTTTCATCAGCCATACCCTGAAGGGACCTACCCAGCCCTCCACTCAAGCCAGGGATGAGAGACGCTTTTCAGGACTAACATGGTTTATTCACTCTCGAAGAGTATAATTTACTCCCAATTCAAATCCAACAATTATTCCATTTCTGGCAGTTCTTAGTTTTATCCATTTCTGAAAGAAACTTTAAAAAGTATAATAGTGATTAACAAAATTTTAAGACAGCAACAACCCCAAGAAGAATCACCCACTGGCGGTGGGTAGAGGGTCTCCCTCTCACAGAGCCCCCAAGAAAGGACTCAAAGGCAGCCCCTTTCTCTCTTGCATCTCATGACTTTGTGTTAAGTCAGGAACATACCAAAGGCCTCGCATAACCTCTTTTTCTGCTTGTGTGATTATAACTTCACTTAGGCTGCATTTTCATGTTTGGGATCTTTCTCACCTTTGGAGGGTGAGTGGAAGCAGAAGGGGGGCTTAAGAGTCCATTTACTCCAGTTTCTAGCCTCCCTGCAGACAGGCATGGTGAATGGTCACCAGACATACCCACCATGTTTCTATAAAGGAAAAACCAAGACTATGGCACACAGGAAAGAAACTGTAGCAATGCCAAGGGTTCCTTAACACCCTTTGGACATAGGTGGCAGGAGCCTTGGCAGCAGCAGATGGGTGTTCACTGGGCTGGTTCTGTAGTCTACTTTTGGCTGTAGTCTGGCATGCTGACCCTGACCTTTCCTGGGGGCTGTTTCAGCAATCTTATGGGAAATTTTGTGAGCATCCCACAGTCTTCCAGTAATTTCCTTCTCAGCTTAAATCAACACGTTACCTATTTCTGTTGCTTACAACATGTTGCAGACTGATATAAGGAACAAGATATGCAATCAGTAGGGGTAGGAGTGTAGGTCAGTGGTAGAGTACTTACTTAGCAGGCTTGAGGTTCTGGATTCAATCCCCAGCACTGACAAAAACAAAAATCAATTCTCCTAAAAAAAACCAAATTGCAATCAGCAATGACCCTCAAGAAGCCCAAGTCCCATGTACTCAGGTTTTTGCAGAATGAAATAAAGGGCTTCTTCTGTGACTGTGCCTAGGCTGCCCTCCTATGTATTTGCTGCCCTCTCCTCTACCCAGTACCCTCACATTTTCTCTGGTCATCCTGAATTATTATAGTTTGCAAAGACTGTGGCTTCAGCTTGAAGACACTTCCCCACCTGAATTCCATCTAGTGGTCACTTGTCATTCAACCTAGGGTATCTTCCACAAAGCTGCATGTTCCCCACCTACCTCTTCACTATATAGTCAGCATAAAGCTTTGTCCCAGCAGAAATATCTGCAGCATTTGTGTTTCTAGGTCTCCTTACATCTCTTTAACCTTAGTTCAAGCAGAACTGAAAAAAATGATTGGGAAATACCTAGATTCTGAAGGGCAGCTCCCACACCACATTCCAGGAGCAGCAGGAATTAGGTGTGTCTCCTAGAGATAGTGGAAGGAGGAAGAAGAAAGAGCAGGCAAAAGACCCTTGTAGTCTCTTAATGACTAGTCAGTGGGATGGCAAAAAATGGTGATCTAGCTTGTTTTCATCCAGCTCAAAATTCGATCCCTTGAGGACACTAAGGAATTGTATGGTCAAGTGTACCTGAGAATCATTCTTCAAGGTCTTTGACCTTAGCCCCAGATGTAGCACTGCTACTGATCCTGAATATTCATCTTCACAGAAATTTGTACACTCTAAAAGGAAACAGATTATCAACTAGCTAAATTTGTACAGAGGCCAGAGCTTGGGGCTGAGGGCCTTTGCAGAGGCTATACTTCCTCTCTCCCCTGCCCTTGTAAACACATAATGGCATTTCTAGCTGTCCAAAGCCACCCTCCTCCATTTTAAACATTTTTTTGTGGGCTAATGTGCAATAAGCAACCCAGTTTGATTAATCACTGGTCTGACTGCTTTCTCCAGGATGAGGCTGAAAGTCTGGGAGCTCACAGTTCTAAGAACTGTACCAACTAGGGTTAAACTGTAGAAAAACCCAAATGCAAGGAGTTACATTTTTAGTCTAAAAAATCCCCAGGCTATTATTATCTCTCTTGTTGTGTCACTTTAGATTGCAGAAAGGATTAACTGATGCTGATTATGAGAACTGGATACAAATATGAAGGGAAGCAAAGTCTTGGCACAGAGATTTTAAGAGCTGGGTGGAGGGGAGTTGAAGCAGTTGCATTTCCATAGGCTCATTTTCAATTTACTAGATTCTATGGAGCCACTTCCCCAGGAAAAGAAAGCAGACAGTCACATCTCAGTACCTACAACAGGCCATGCATAATTGGCCATTTCTCAGATTCTTTCTTCTTAGCAATCCTTTGTGAGGTAAACAGCACTTTTTCTGTTTTGACAGGTGAAGAAAACCAGACCCAGAACCATGAAAAGACAGCTGACCAGGTTGCACAACCAGGTTCGTCCACTTGCAGAGCTCAGATGTGTCCACTGTCTCAAACCAAATCCTAGAGTCATTGCACGCTAAAGAGAAGCCTGAGTCATTTAAATGATGAACTCACAAGAGGATTTTTGCCTGAAGCAATAGAGCCAGTGTAAGAAACACAAAGAATTAGGAGCTGGTGAGCCCACGGGAAAACTGTGAATTATGCATCATATAGTTGGGTCTTTGTATCCACAAATTCCATATCTATGGATTCAACCAAGCGTTGATGGAAAACTTTCTTTTAAACAAGTATTACATTTGTACTGAATCCATACAGGCTTTTTTCGTGCCATTTCCTAAACAATATATTATAACAATTATTTTCCTAGCATTAACATTGCATTAAGTATGATAAGTGATTCAGAGATGATTTAAAGTACACAGGGGGATTGTGTAGATTGTATGCAAATATTATGCAATTTTATATAAAGAACTTGAACATCTAAGCATTTATTCACAGGGGTCCTGGAACCAAATTTCCACAGATACCAAAGGACATCTGCATATGTTTGACATATAGACTCCTCTTTCTTGATGCCCTTTCCCTTGCCTATCCTCCTTCTAAAAGAGTCTGTATACTCTACATTTCCAAAGCCCGAATTTAATCCCAGGAGAAACTCCCAGAATGCACTGTGATTCAAACACATTGCAGCATTAGGTACCAGAGGAAAAAACTACAAGTAGCCCATGTGGCCTCCCATGGAAGACATAGTCAGTACTCTGTGGAATATTATACAACTGTTAACAAGACTATAGTAGATATATCTAAATCACCTAAAGCAACTCCAAAGGGAAAAAAGATGAACAATCCAATACTCAACTGCTTGGACTCTCAGAACTGGTAACAAAAGAGGATCTGGAAAAAATGAAATCAGAAATGATTTCTCAAATAACAGCAGAGATTGTGCCCATATGCAAGATATGATTAATAAATCTAGAGAATACACAGACAAAAAAATAGAAGAACTGAGAAACATGATGGAATCCCAACATAGGAAACAAATGGAATCCATTAAACACATGTAAACAGACTTCCAGGAGATTTAAAAACTCCATTGAAAGTTTACACAGCAGAATGAACCAATGTGCGGATAGAATTTCAGATATAGAAGATAAGATTGCAAGTAGTGACCAAGAAAAGAAAAATTTCTTTAAAATAGTAAAGGACCAAGAGAAATCAATCCAGCAGCTGCTAGACAATGTAAAGAAGAATAACATAAGACAGATCAGAGTCAATGAAGGAACAGGAGAGAGTGCAGATGACATAAAAAAAACTGTTCACAGAAGTGAAGGCAGAAATCTTCCCAAGCAGGGGAAAAGAACTTGACATACAGATAAGTGAGGGATATAGGACTCCAAATAGCCTTGATCAAAAACAAAAACAAAAACAAAAAAAAACTACACTTAGGCATATAATTGTTAAGATTCCAGAAACTCAACAGAAGAACAAAGTTCTACAAGCAGTTAGAGAAAAGAAATGAATCACATACAAAGGAAAGCCCATCAGAATCACAGGAGACTTCTCAATGCAAACTCTCAAGGCAAGAAGAGCTTGGAGGGATGTATTTCAAGCCCAAAAGGAAAACAATCTCCAACTCAGTTTGATGTACCCTGCAAAACTATCTTTCAAAATTGATGGTGAAATAAGATACTTTCATGACAAAGTGCACCTTAGGAACTTCATGAATACCAAAGCAGCACTCTAAAAACTTTTAGACAAAATCCTAGGAAAAGACAATAAGGATCATAACCCCAGGAAGCCCAGCAGAGTGAATCCACCGGGCATGACAAGAAATTAAAGTGAAGGGGAAGAATCCAACAAAAAGAAAAGGTCATGATAATGATAACTCAATATGTATTAGTTATAAACGGTAATGGACTTAATTCACCAATCAAAAGAAATAGACTGGCAGAATGGGTCAAGAAGCAAGATCCAACAATA
This sequence comes from Heterocephalus glaber, assembly GCF_053883595.1. Classification (NCBI taxonomy): domain Eukaryota; kingdom Metazoa; phylum Chordata; class Mammalia; order Rodentia; family Bathyergidae; genus Heterocephalus; species Heterocephalus glaber. The sequence goes on along the minus strand of NW_028258143.1, from coordinate 20,268,293 downwards.
TGCTACATACAAGAAACACACTTAATTCAAAAAGAAACTCATAGACTGAAAGTTAAAGGGTGGAAAACCATACTCCGTGCAACAGGAACCAGAAAAAAAGCAGGAGTAGTTATCCTCTTTGAAGATCAAGTGGATTTCCAACCCACACTGATTAAGAGAAACAAAGAAGGACACTACATCCTTGTAAAGGGAACAAACCAAGAGGAAGAGATGACAATCATAAATATCTATGCACCAAACACTAGTGTGCCCAACTATATAAAACAAATACTAACGGACATGAAAAGTCATATGTGCACTAATACAATTGTAGAGGGGACCTCAACACCCCACTGTCACAAATAGATAAATCAACTAGACTAAACATAAGTAATGAAATACTAGAACTCAATCGAACTCTTGAACAAATGAACTTAACAGATGTTTACAGAGTCTTCCACCCACAAAATCAGAATACACATTCTTCTCAGCTGCACATGGGTCATTCTCCAAAATAGACCACATACTCACACAGAGTACATGTTTAAGTAAGTGCAAAGGAATTGAAGTTATCCCCTGTATATTATCAGATCATAGTGCAATGAAATTGGAGAGCCATAGCAAAAGAAACTCAAAAAATTTCATAAACACATGGAAATTGAGCTACACACTTCTGAATAACCAATGAGCCATAGAGGAAATTAAAGAAGAAATCAGACAGTTCCTTCAATTAAATGACAATGACAATACAACATATCAGAATCTATAGGACACAATGAAAGCAGTCTTACGAGGGAAATTCATAGCAGTGAATATGCATATTAGGAAAACGGAATGAGCCCAATTAAACAACCTGATGCTGAACATCAAGCTTCTAGAAAAAGAAGAGCAGGACAACCCCAGAGCTCATACAAGGGAGGAAATTATAAAGATCAGAGGAGAAATCAATGCAATGGAGACTAAGGGAACAATACAAAAAATCAATGAAGCCAAGAGTTGGTTCTTTGAAAGAATCAACAAAATTGGCAAACCCTTAGCCAACCTTATCAGAAAAAGGAAAGGAAAGGCCCAAATCCATGCAATTAGGAATGAAAAGGGTGAAATTACAACAGACCCAGCAGAAATACAGAGAATCATCAATACCTACTTCAAGAATTTATATGCCAATAAGATGGAAAATACAGAAAAAATGGACAGATTCCTAGACACATATGAACTACCAAAGTTGAACGAAGATAAAAAAAATTCTAAACAAGCCAGTATCAATCAATGAAATTGAAAAACTAATTAAAAATTTACCAACTAAGAAAAGCCCAGGTCCTGATGGCTTCACTGCTGAATTCTACAAGACATTTAGAGAGGAACTACTGCCACTACTGTTTAAACTCTTCAATGAAATTGAAAGGGAAGCAATACTCCCAAATTCATTCCTGGAAGCAAGCACCATCTTGATCCCAAAGCAGAGAAAGACCCAACCGAAAAGGAGAACTATAGGCCAATCTCACTAATGAACATAGATGCAAAAATCCTTAATAAGATACTGACAAATACAATGCAGAAGATCATCAAGAAGATCATACACCCTGAACAAGTGAGATTCATCCCAAGGATGCAGGGATGGTTCAACATATGCAAATCAATCAATGTAATACACTATATCAATATAGCCAAGGACAAAAACCATATGATTGCCTCAATTGATGCAGAAAAAGCATTTGATAAAATCCAACATGCATTTATGATGAAAACCCTACAAAAAATTGGAATAGATGGTTTCTACCTCAATCTGATAAAAGCCATCTATGAGAAACCAACAGCCAGTATTCTACAAAATGGTCAAAAACTGATCCTTCACACTAAAATCAGGAAGAAGACAAAGGATGTCCACTATCACCACTCCTGCTCAATATAGTTTTGGAAACATTAGCCACAGCAATTAGACAAGAAAAAGAAATAAAAAGAATGAAGATAGGATATAAAGAAGTTAAATTATCTTTATTTGCAGATGACATGATACTCTATATAGAGGACCCCAAGAACTCCACCAAAAGTCTTCTAGACTTAACAACCAAATTCAGTAAAGTAGGTGGATACAGGGTCAGCACACAAAACCCAATAGCTTTTCTGTACACAAAAACAGATCCACTGAGAGAGAAATGAGGCAATCAATTCCTTTCACAATCACATCCAAATAATTGAAATACCTAGGAATCAACCTAACAAAAGAAATCAAAGACCTCTACTGTGAAAACTATAGCACTGAAAAAAGAGATTGAAGAGGATATCAGAAAATGGAAAGACATCCCTTGCTCCTGGGTAGGAAGAATCAACATAGTGAAAATGGCCATACTTCCAAAACTGCTATATAGATTCAATGAGATCCCAATTGAAATCCCAGCAGCATACTTCACACACCTGGAGAAAACAATCCAAAAATTCATTTGGAACAAGAAGAGATCTACAATAGCAAAAGCAATACCAGGCAATAAAGGTAGGGGGTATGACAATCCCCAACTTCAAACTATACTACAAAGTTTCTATGATACAAACAGCATGGTACTGGCAAAGAAACAGACCTGAGGACCACAGATCAGAAGATGTAGAAACAACTCCAGACACACTCAGCCATCTCATCTTTGACAAAGGAACCAAACACCCTCACTGGAGGAAAGATAACCTCTTTAATAAATGGTACTGGAGAAATTGGGTTTCAACTTGCCAAAGATTAAAACTAGACCTATATCTCTCACCAGGCACTAAACTAAAATTGAAATGGATTAAAGATCTAAATATTAACACAGAAATGCTGAACCGAGTGGAACAGAGGTTAGGTAGAACTCTTGAAGATATTGGTGTAGGAAAAGATTTTATGAACAAAACCTCAGTTGTCAGTGAACTAGCACAAACAATCAACAAGTGCTATCTTCTTACTAAAAAGTTTCTGCACACCAAGAGAAACCACCAACAGTGTGAAGAGACAATCCACAATGTGGGCAAATATTTTCACCAGTGGTCCCTCAGACAAAAGTCTACTATCTAGAATCTATAAAGAACTTTAAAATATCAGACCTCCCAAATTTAAAGACTCAATTCAAAAATGGGCATCTGAAATCAATAGACATTTCTCAGACAAGGAAGTAGAAATAGCAAATAGATACCTGAAAAAATGTTCAACATCACTGGTCATTTGAGAGATGCAAATGAAAACAACACTGAGATTCCATCTCACCGCAGAAAGAATGGCTGCTCTCAAGAAATCCACAAATAACAGATGCTGGCCGGGCTGTGGGGAAAGAGGAACCCTACTCCATTGCTGGTGGGAGTGTAGACTGGTGCAACCACTGTGGAAATCAGTATGGAGATACCTCAAAGAACTAGGACTGGAAGTCCCATTTCACCCAGCTATTTCCCTGCTGGGTATCTTCGCCAAAGAATTAAAAGAATCATACCACACTGATATATGTGTACCTATGTTCATAGCAGCACAATTTGTGATAGCTAAAACTTGGAAACAAGCCAATTCCCCATCAACAGGAGACTGGATAAAGAAAATGTGGCTTTGTATTGTTTTTTATGAAATCGAGTACTACTCAACCATTAAAAATGAGAAATTAGAGACATTTATTTCTAAATGGATGCATATTGAGGCAATACTTTTAAGTGAAACAAGTATGACACACATGTAAATACCAAATTGTTTCTCTAATGTGAGAAATTGAAAGCATAAATAATGACTAAAAGGCATAATAGGCAATGTGAAATAGGAAGAAAAGGTGCAAAGGGGAGGTGGAAATGGGAGGGGTAGGGGAAACAAAAGAAGTGAATGGAATTAATATGAGAAAAAGAAAAAATGTAAACTATGTCTTTGTCATAGGAAGAGGTGGAGGGGTTGAAGGGAGGGCAGGGCAATGAGGAAAAAAATAAGAATGAAGAGAGATTGTGTAAAGGTGCAAATTTCCAATGATGAATGTCGTTATATTGTATAACTTAAATGTGCCAATATAATTAACAAAAATGAAAAAGCAAACAAATCAACTGAAATTATAATAATAATAATTAAGACAATCTAGTAAGGTGGCTGTTAACACCATCAATATATAAACATAACTTTCTTTATGTAAATAGATATAAATTAGAAAATATAAGTACTATATAGTATAAGAAAATATTTCATTAATATTGAAAGCAAAGGGATGAAATAGGAAGAAATGTAACAAAATGTATTGACACTCTGTGTGAGGAAAACTTTAAAATTCTAAATAGGTACAGTTTTAAAAGACTGGAAGCCAGGCGTGGTGGTGCACACCTGTAATCCCAGCACTCAGCACCCCGAGGCGGGAGGAGAAGGATCAAGAAGAGCTAGAGGCCAGCCTGGGCTGCATAGTGAGTTCAAGACCAGCCTGGACTACATAGTGACACCCTGTCTCAGAGAGACAGAGACAGAGACAGAGAAGACAGAGACAGACAGAGACAGACAGAGACAGCGAAAGATGAATAAATATCTTGAATAAGAAGGCTCAGAGTTATACAGATGCCAGTTTATATAAGTGAATCTATATATCTAATGGAAGCTCAGTAAAAAAATACTAATAGAAATTTTTTGAAAGAAGAGAATTAAACAAATTCATTCTAAATTTCATGTGGAGAATAGATAAGGCAAGATAACCAAAAAGATTAAAAGGTTATGAGAAGAAATTTACCAGATTACAGAAAGTGTTATAAAGTTATAGTAATTGAATTTTTCCTTGTCTACTATGACTAAAAGTATAATAGGTAATGTGAAATAGGAAGAAAAGGGGCAAAGGGGAAGGAAGTGGGAGGGCTAGAGGAAAGGAAAGAAGGGAATGGGATTAATTTGAGAAAATGGAAAAATAGGAACAAAATCTTTGTAAATAGGGAGGAATGGAGGGGTTGAAGGGAGGGCTGGGCAAGGGTGAAAAATAAGAACCAAGAGAGACTATGTAAAGGTGCAAATTTCCAATGATGGATGTCATCATATTGTATACCTAAAATGGACCAATGATTACAATGAATAATTGATAATGCAAAATAGGAAGAAAAGGTCCAAAGGGGTAGGGGTAGTGGGAGGGCAGGGGAAAGGAAAGAAGGGAAAGGAAAAATGATGAGAAATGGAAAAAATGGAAATAAAGTCTTTGTAAACAGTGAAGGGTGGAGGGGATGAAGGGAGGGCTAGGAATGGGAAAAAAAATAAGAACCAAGATGCATCATGTAAAGGTCCAAGTTTCCAATGAGAAATGTAAATGTGTTGTATACCTAAAATGTACCAATAAAAGAATTTAAGAAAAAAATTAAATGCTGATGAATCAGAGATGTAAGTGTAAGAATAAAAAACTGACAAAACTAAAAAACAAAAAGTGATTTATTTTTGTCTATTTTTTTTTGCATTCTTAGTTCTTCTTAGAAGAACTTTCCAAGCAAAACCAAGACACAGGAGCTAAAATTTTGACCACATAAAAGTTATAATTGGGTAGCTCAGGAAAAGCATACTGTAAACAAAGCTTTGTTTTAAAAGGATAAACCAATATATTTAAAATATATTTTGCAAAGGGCTAATAACCATAATATGTAGAGTTGAGAATCAGCCCAAGCCCCGGCAACAATACACTGGACCCCCACACCCGCTCCTCTGTACAGCCACCTGGTTCCACACTACAAAGACACAGAGGACACCGGACCACCAGACCACGGTACTGAGTCCCACTGCTCCCCTCCCAGAGGTAGGGGCTTCTGAGCCACTGTCCCACTGCTCCTGGTCCAGAGGAAGGGGCCTCCTGGCCACCATCCCTCCCACTGCTCCCAGCCCAGAGGAAAGGGCTTTTGGGCCACCTTCTGTCCCACCACTCCTGGCACAGAGGAAGGGGCTTCCAGGCCACCATCCCTCCCACTGCTCCCAGCCCACAGGAAAGAGATTTTGGGCCACCATCCCTGCCACTGCTCCCAGCCTCTGTTCCACCTCTCCCAGCTCAGAGGAGGTAATCCGTGCAGGTGCTAACAGACCCCCCCACAGTCAAAATGAGAAAACACATAAATAAGTTTCAAAACCAGACTTCCAGATCACCTACAGCAACCCCAAAGGGAAATATGATGGAACACTCTGATATTCAACCACCTGGACCCACTGAACTGGCAACAAAAGGGGATCTGGAAAAAATGAAATCAGAAATACTTTCTCAGATAACAGGAGAAATTGTGCCCCTAGTGCAAGATATGATTAATAAATCTAGAGAGGAGCTGAGGAACATGATGGAATCCCAACATAAGAAACAAATGGAATCCATAAAACAGATGCAAATAGATTTCCAGGACATGAAAAACTCCGTTGAAAGTTTACACAGCCTAATGAGCCAATGTGAGGATAGAATTTCAGATATAGAAGTTAAGATTGCAATTAGTGACCAGGAAAAGAAAAATTGCTTCAAAATTATAAGGAAACATGAGAAATCAATCCAGCAGCTGTGAGATGATGCAAAGAAAAATAACATCAGACTGATTGGAGTCAATGAAGAAACAGGAGAGAGTGGAGATGACATAAAAAATCTCTTCACAGAAATAATGGCAGAAAACTTCCCAAGCAGAGGAAAAGAACTTGACATACAGATAAGTGAGGCATATAGGACTCCAAATAGCCTTGATCAAAAAAAAAATCTACACATAGGCATATAATTGTTAAGATTCCAGAAACTCAACAGAAGAACAAAGTTCTACAAGCAGTTAGAGAAAAGAAACAAATCACATACAAAGGAAAGCCCATCAGAATCACAGCAGACTTCTCAACACAAACCATCAAGGCAAGAAGAGCTTGGAGTGACATATTCCAAGCCCTAAAAGAAAACAGCCTCCAACCCAGATTGATGTACCCTGCAAAACTATCTTTCAAAATGGATGGAGAACTAAGATACTTTCATGACAAAGAGCACCTTAGGAACTTCGTGAATACCAAACCAGCACTCCAAAGAATTTTACACAATATCCTAGGAATAGACATTGAGGATCACAACCCCAGGAAGCAAAGCAGAATGAACCCATCTGGCATGTCAAGAAATTAAATGTAAAGGGTGAGAACCCAACAAAAAGAAAAGCTCATGGCAATGACAAGTCAATACGTTTCAGTTATAACCATCAATGTTAATGGTCTCAATTCACCAATCAAAAGAAATAGACTGGCAGAATGGGTCAAGAAGCAAAATCCAACAATATGCTGCATACAAGAAACACACTTAATTCAAAAGGAAACTCATAGACTGAAAGTTAAAGGGTAGAAAACAATACTCCATGCAACAGGAAACCAAAAAAAAAAAAGCAGGAGTAGCTATCCTCCTTGCAGATCAAGTAGATTTCAAACCAACACTGATTAAGAGAGACGAAGAAGGACACTACATCCTTGGAAAGGGAAGAATCCACGAGGAAGAGATGACAATCATAAATATCTATGCACTAAACACTAGTGCACCCAACTATATAAAACAAATACTAATGGACATCAAAAGTCATATATGCACTAATACAATTGTAGTGGGGGACCTCAACACCCCACTGTCACAAATAGATAGATCAACTAGACAAAAAATGAGTAATAAATAATAGAACTCAATTGAACTCTTGAACAAATGAACTTAACAGATGTTTACAGAGTCTTCTACCCCACAAAATCAGAATACACATTCTTCTCAGCTGCACATGGGTCATTCTCCAAAATAGACCACATACTCACACAGAGGACATGTTTAAGTAAGTGCAAAGGAATTGAAGTTATCCCCTGTATATTATCAGATCATACTGCGATGAAATTGGAGCTCCATTGCAAAAGAAACTCAAAAAAATTTCATACACACGTGGAAATTGAACAACACACTTCTGAATAACCAGTGGGTCACAGAGGAAATTAAAGAAGAAATCAGACAGTTCCTTCAATTAAATGACAATGACAATACAACATATCAGAATCTATGGGACACAATGAAAGCAGTCTTACAAGGGAAATTCATAGCAGTGAATATGCATATTAGGAAAACAGAATGAGCCCAATTAAACAACCTGATGCTGAACCTCAAGCTTCTAGAAAAAGAAGAGCAGGACAACCCCAGAGCTCATACAAGGGAGGAAATTATAAAGATCAGAGGAGAAATCAATGCAATGGAGACTAAGAGAACAATACAAAAAATCAATGAAGCCAAGAGTTGGTTCTTCAAAAGAATCAACAAAATTGACAAACCCTTAGCCAACCTTGTCAGAAAAAGGAAAGAAAAGGCCCAAATCTATGCAATTAGGAATGAAAAGGGTGAAATTACAACAGACCCACCAGAAATCCAGAGGATCATCAATACCTACTTCCAGAACCTATATGCCAATAAGATGGACAACACAGAAGAAATGAGCAGATTCCTAGATACATATGAATTAATAAAGTTGAACAAAGAAGACCTAAAAATTCTGAACAACCCAATATCAACCAATGAAGTTGAAAATGTAATTAAAAACTTGTCAACTAAGAAAAGCCCAGGTCCTGATGGCTTCACTGTTGAATTCTACAAGACATTTAGAGAGGAACTACTGCCACTACTGTTTAAACTCTTCAATGAAATTGAAAGGGAAGCAATACTCCCAAATTCATTCCTGGAAGCAAGCATCACCTGGATCCCCAAAGCAGAGAAAGACCCAACCGAAAAGGAGAACTATAGGCCAATCTCACTAATGAACATAGATGCAAAAATCCTTAATAAGATACTGGCAAACAGAATGCAGAAGATCATCAAGAAGATCATATACCCTAATCAAGTGGGATTCATCCCAGGGATGCAGGGATGGTTCAACATATGCAAATCAATCAATGTAATACACTATATCAATAGAGCCAAGGACAAAAACCATATGATTAACTCCATAGATGCAGAAAAAGCATTTGACAAAATCCAACATACATTTATGATAAAAACCCTACAAAAAGTGGAATAGATGGTCTCTACCTCAAACCGATAGAAGCCATCTATGAAAAACCAACAGCCAGTATCATACTAAGTGGTCAAAAACTGAAATCCTTCACACTAAAATCAGGAACAAGACAAGGATGTCCACTGTCACCACTCTTGTTCAATATAGTTCTGGAAACATTAGCCACAGCAATTAGGCAAGAGAAAGAAATAAAAGGAATAAAGATAGGAAATGAAGAAGTCAAATTGTCATTATTTGCAGATGACATGACACTCTATATAGAAGACCCCAAGAACTCCACCAAAAGTCTTCTAGACTTAATAACCAAATTCAGTCAAGTAGCTGGTTACAAGGTCAACACACAAAAATCAATAGCTTTCCTCTACACCAATGACACACTCACTGAGAGAGAAATAGGGCAAATAATTCCTTTCACAATAGCATCCAAAAACCTGAAATACCTAGGAATCAACCTAATGAAAGAAAGCAAAGACCTCTTCTCTGAAAACTATGGTGCTCTGAAAAGAGAGATTGAAGATGATATCAGAAAATGGACAGACATCCCCTGCTCCTGGGTAGGAAGGATTAATAGAGTGAAAATGGCCATACTTCCAAAACTGCTATATAGATTTAATGTAATTCCAATTGAGATCCCAGCAGCATACTTCATGGACCTTGAGAAAACAATCCAAAAATTCATTTGGAACAAGAAGAGACCCAGAATAGCAAAAGCAATTCTAGGTAACACAGACATGGCAGGGAGTATCACAATCCCCAACCTGGAACTATACTACAAAGCTACTGTGATAAAAACAGCATGGTACTGGCAAAGAAACAGACCTGAGGACCAGTGGAACAGATTAGAAGATGCAGAAACAACATCACACACACTCACCCATCTTATCTTCGATAAAGGAGCCAAACACCATCACTGGAGGAAAGACAGCCTCTTTAATACATGGAAAAATTGGGCTTCAACTTGCCAAAGACTAACTAGACCTGTATCTCTCACCATGCACTAAGCTAAAATCAAAATGCATTAAAGATCTAAATATTGAAATAGAAACTCTGAACCAGTTGGAACAGAGGTTAGGTAGAACCCTTGAAGACATCTGTGTAGGAAAAGATTTTATGAACAAAACCTCAGTTGCCCATGAACTAGCACAAACAATCAACAAGTGGGATCTCTTCTTATTAAAAGGCTTCTGCACAGCAAGAGAAACCACCAGCAGTGTGAAGATAGCCCACAATGTGGGAAAAAATCTTCACCTGCTCTCTCTCAGACAAAGGTCTACTATCTCGAATCTATAAAGAACTTAAAAAGATCAGACCTCCTAAATTTAAAGACCCAATCTGAAAATGGGCATCTGAAATGAACAGACATTTCTCTGACAAAGAAGTAGAAATAGCAAATAAATACATGAAAAAAATATTCAACATCACTGGTCATTCGAGAGATGCAAATGAAAACAACGCTGAGATTCCACTTCACTCCAGAAAGAATGGCTGCTGTCATGGAAACAACCAATAACAAATGCTGGTGGGGCTGTGGGGAAAGAGGAACCCTGCTCCACTGCTGGTGGGAGTGTAGACTGGTGCAACCACTGTGGAAATCAGTACGAAGATACCTCAAAGAACTAGGACTGGAAGTCCCATTTGACCCTGCTATTCCACTGCTGGATATCTTCCCCAACGAATTAAAAGAATCATACCACAGTGATATATGTATGCCCATGTTCACAGCAGCACAGTTTGTGATAGCTACAACTTGGAAACAGCCCAAATGCCCGTCAACTGGAGACTGGATAAAGACAATGTGGTTTTTTATAAAATGGAGTACTACTCAGCCATAAAAAATGAGAAATTAGAGACATTTATAGCTAAGTGGATGCACATTGAGGCAATACTCTTAAGTGAAATAAATAGGACACACATGTATAAATACCAAATAGTTTCTCTGGTGTGAGAAACTGAAAGTGTAAATAAGGACTAAAATGTATCATAGGCAATGTGAAATAGGAAGAAAAGGGGCAAAGGGGAAGGAAGTGGGAGGGCTAGGGGAAAGGATAGAAGGGAATGGGATTAATATGAGAAAATGGAAAAATAGGAACAAAATCTTTGTTAATAGGGAGGACTGGAGGGGTTGAAGGGAGGGCTGGGCAAGGGTGAAAAATAAGAACCAAGAGAGACTATGTAAAGGTGCAAATTTCCAGTAATGAATGTCATCATATTGTATACCTAAAATGTACCAATGATTAGAATGAATAATTGATAATGCAAAATAGGAAGAAAAGGTCCAAAGGGGTAGGGGTAGTGGGAGGGACAGGGGAAAGGAAACATGCTGAGAAATGGACAAAATGGAAATAAAGTCTTTGTAAATTGGGAAGGATGGAGGGGGTGAAGGGAGGGCTAGGAATGGGGAAAAAATAAGAACCAAGATGCATTATGTAAAGGTACAATTCCCAATGAGAAATGTAATTGTGTTGTATACCTATAATGTGCCAATAAAAGAATTTAATAAAGAAAAAAAATAAATATGTAGAGTCAAAAAATAAATAAAGGGGCCGGGGATTTAGCTCAGTGGTTCTGTGGCCTGCCTCACAAGCGCAAGGACCCAAGTTTGATCCCTGTTACCAAAAAATATATAAATAAATAAATAAATAAATAACACTAGTAGAAGAATGGACAAAACACATCAAAATGCAGTTTGTAGGGTGAAAAATGGGTCACAAACAATCATAGAAATTAAACTTCTACTTTTTAAGTTTATCAGATTGGAAAAATTTTTAAAAGCTTGATAAAATATTAGCAGAATATAAGAAGACTAGGCATTTTCATCCCCAAAATGGTGAGAATATAAACTATGAAAACTCTCTTAAAGAACAATTTGGTCCTGTTATTAAAATAGCTCTTTTGATTCAATAATTCCCCTTTTAAGTGTTTATGTTATAGGTATTTTTGTACGTGTACAAGGACATTTACATGAAGCAATGTTTGTAAAGAAAAGACTGAAAAAACCTGAAAGTCACTCTGTAGGAAGCCAGCTAATAAATGATGATCCACTCATATAATGGAACCCATTAGTGCATAATAAAACTTTTGAAATGTTACTCAGTGTGTTTTCCTTCTTGATAATCTTTCCTTTTTTTTTTTCCTTTTCCATTTTCCTCCCATGATCTTGGACCGTGGATGCTTAGCCTGGAGGCCCAGGCTTGTGGGAGGGGTCTGCCTTGCCTCATGGGAGAAGGTTGATGTGTCCTACAATGGAGAGGACCATTTCCAGCTCTGATTTCTGGTCCTTATAAGATTCAGAATGAAACCATAGCCTTGAAAGTTCATCTTTTCCAGAAATAGAAAGGGAGTGGTTTTCAGAACTCAAAGCTAGATTTTTATATTTCAAAAGAACCAAACTTTGGAGGGCAGTCACAGGGTAAGAGAGAATGAAATGACAAAAAGGAATAACTGTAGTTGGCCCTGCCTAGTGCTGGGAAGCAGCCAGCTAGCATGTGCTGGCAGAGAAGGTTGCTGAGTAGAATGCATGCCCATTTAGAGTGCACCTGGCATGGAAAGGAGACCAATCCAGGCTCTTGTGCTGCTTTTCCAGGACATTCCCAGAGAGGTGACACATCTCCAGTGTCCTATCTGGCTGGGGAGGAGAAAAAGCCATAACTGAAAGGTAGGCAGACCTGAAAGCAGCTCCTCAAGTGATGTGAGAGAGCACTCAGATTTCTGGGGCTCCAAAAAGCTCTGGAAGCACTGGGAAACAGACCCAGGCCCACAGAGGGTAGAATCTTGATTCTGAAAACCATAGCAATCTTGGAGTTCAGTGACAGAGGTTTCTGGTGCTTTGTGGGACCAACCACAACTTAGTGGACACCATTGCAGGGCTCAAGGCAGCAGCTAGTCACAGTGCATTAGACAACACACACACACACACACACACACACACGCACAGAGGAGTCAAATTAAGATAAGTCACATTCACTTTGCACACACAAAAGCCACAAGAAATTGATCCCAGTAGCTATACCCGGGGAACATCATGGTAGAAGGGCATGGCAAAGGAAAGCAACTCACTTTGTGGCAGCCAGGAAGCAGAGTACAGGGAGAAAGCACCAGCAAAAGACATATCCTCCAGAGACAAGCCCCCAGTGGCCCACCTCCAACTGGGCCCAATTTCCTAACAGCACATTCAGCTATGAACATCAGTGGATTAATCCAATGATGAGTAATCTCTACAAGAGTCTTACCCCGGTCAAGTTGACAATGAAGATTAACTGGCACACACACAGTATCCTTTAAGCTCTTAGAAGATAGTAAAGTCTCCCAACTCCTTGGCTCTCTATCAACCAGTACCAACCAGTACCAATCTATCATTTCCTGCCAGTGAGGTGGGAATATATCAGATGAGACTCGTCTAAGACTTTGGGTTCTTCTAACCCAGCAAGGGAGGTAGATAGCCACAAAAGTGGTAAGAAACACATCACGCAGGGCTTGCTGAGAAATTCACATTATCTTCAGAACTGTTTCTATCCAGTTTCCTCTTAGCCTTTTCCTCAGATCGAAGATGATTGTAACAATGATGAGAATAATATTAGCCACCCACTGTTTGGGACTCTCAAAGCATAGGCACCACCCTGAGGAAGTTCCCAGACTAAAAGTAGAGAAGTGGCTTTGACTCTGTTCTTGGAAAACCTAGGCTTGTGGGCAATGCATAGCTATAATCTTTTGCAGTTCCTGGTCTCATGAGAGCAATTAGCCAGGCACATAACCAAGAGAGTATATACAGTAAAATCCCTCAAGGTAACTATCCCCATTCATATTTTACAGAATGAAAATCCCGAGGTTCAGAGAGGAAATATAATTTACCAAGGTCACACAGAAACTTAGTGGCGCAGCTGGAAGTTGGAAACCAAATCTCATCCTAATCTGGTGAACCATGGAATGTGATGACAGAGCTTACTGTAACAACTATGCCTTTTAAACCTACTTCAGTTCAGAAACATGACTTCCTGTCCTAGGAACTGCTTTGGTTTCCATGCCCAGCCACTTTGTGACATTTATCACACTCCCTACACATGTGGGCCACTATTTCCTCCCAGGCACCAACTACCCTCTTCCAAATATTCTACCTGTTACACTGAGAAAAGTCTTTTGTGCTTGCCTGGCCCCAAACACAGAGTTGGCAATTTTCACAATGCTGATTAGAGGTTCCTTTTAGAACGATAGCCTTATTTCCTCATCTTGTCAATTTCCTAATCTTCTCTGTGTATCTGTATGAAAACTCAAGTATTTTGTGGAACAGGTTGAAAGAGGTCAAAAGAGAAAAAAATCAAAGTGCAGCCAGGTGATGGGGCAGGTCAGACTTCCTCAGGGCTCTGGCTTGTTGACCCCCCCGTCTCCTCCTCCCGTCTCTGCCAACATCCTTAGGGAGCACCCACTCTGCAATCATCATGGCCACTAACCAACATGCAGGCACCATCCCTGCTGTGCCCTGGTCATGAATGCACAGGTCAGGGAGTCTACATCAACAAGCATTTGCTCTGTCTAAGGTAGTAAGCACAGAAAAACTAACAGTATTATTCCCCTGTCCAAGGAACTTGTACTCTTCCTAGAGAAACAAAACCCAGGCTCTGAGACCATCAAGGTTATAGACAAGGAACAATCAAGAAGTGATACAAAATAAAAGCCATTTCTCTTTTTAAAAATATTTTTACTAATCGTTATTTTAATTGCTCAAACTTTTGAAGTACAGTATGATAATTTAATACATGTATACAGTGTGTTATGATCAAATTGGGACAGTTAATATTTTTATCTCCTCAAACATTTAAAAAACTTTTTTGACTAACGTGATAATTATACACATTTATGGGGTATAGTGCAATATTTCCTTTTTCTTTTTTGGTGCTGGGGATAAAACCCAGGGCCTCTCACATGCTAAGCACACACATTACCACTAAACTATACTCCTAGGTCCAGTGCAGTATTTTGATACATGTATACAATATGTACCGAGTATTCTTTTTTGAGAAAAAATTTCCCTCTTCTAGTACACAAAGTATGGGCTTTGGCAGTGACCAAGGCTAAAACCTCAGGCCACAGATTACTGGGGAATCAAGAATCCTGCTTTGGCCTCCTGGGAACCCAGAATGCCTCTCTACTCTTCTGATGGTTTGAATGTAGTTTGTGCTCAAAGGCTCATGTTGGAGTGAAACATGAGGGGTGGAGCCCTGAAGAGGTGCAGCCTAGTGGAAGGTCACTGGGTCATGGAGGCTCCACCCTCATGAGTGGACTAATGCTGATCCTGCAGGAGCAGATCAAGTTTCTTGAGAGTGACGAGCTCTCAGGGAAGCAGGTTGTTATAAGGCAAGACCACCTCACCCCATGGTGTCTTCTGTACACTGCCATTTCCTTTTCCAGTTCTCCATCAAGTTGTGAATCAGCCAAGGGCCCCTTGCCAGAATACCAAGGTCATGCTCTTAGGGTCCTTCAGTAACCAGAACTATGAGCCAAATAAAACCTCTTTTCTTTATACATTACCCAGCATCAGGTATTTTATTATAGAAACACAAAATGGACTAAGACAGCATTCACCTTGTAACTCAAGATGAGTTATGCTTCCTCTCCTTGAACCTTCTAGATATAGCCCCAGGCTTGAAGGCCTCTGGGAATCTCCAGATGTTGACCATTGGCTGGAAAGAATGTGCAGGTATCTGGCTGAACCTATCCTTATTCCAATAGATGTTCTCACAGAGACTGTGGGTGGAGGTATCTTATAAAAGCCCTTCCCCTTAAATAGGAGCTGGATTCTTTCCAGGGTGCAGCTCCCTAATATCCAGTTCTTTCTGGGTGCAAGGGGAGCCCAATTCTCAGCCTCCATAATTTTGCCAGTGCCATGTTCTCTCTTGCTCTGCTTCAGTCACTCGGGAAGCCACAGGGGAAGATGGTAAAGCTGTGGGAGAGGGAATATATGAGTTTCCCAGTCATCTCTGGAAGGCAGCTGCCCACCAGAATGCTATGAGCAAGAATCAACTTTGGATGGGTGAAGACACTGAGAATTTAAGGATCCATTTTTTCCTGCTCCATACACAGCCTGTCCTGACTATTCCTGATGCCTCAGAGTACTGATGGTTGCAGAAGGTGGGAGAAGGGAGGACACAGACAGAAAATCCTTTGTTGTCATTAGTACTCTGCATCAAAAGATGCTCTCCCTGTCCCTCCTACCTTCAAAGTTGTAACTTAGTGGAGAAGCTCTGATGTGGAGTCTCAGGAGACCCCGTCAGGGAAAGTTTTGGCTCTTGCCAACCCTGCCTGATTTTCCTTTCAGGCACTAACTCCATGTGCACTAGGAACATGGTACTTTTGTTCCAATGCTCCTGGAAAAACAATGTTGCTCAGAAAAAGGTGAGATAGCCTTATTTGTCTGAGCCCTCCACCCCCGACAGACCCAGCCATTATCTCTGCACCCCCAGCCCCTCAGCAGTGAAGGGGAAGGGATCTGCATTCCACTCCTCCCTTCCCTCTGCACCCCACCCGCTCCACGAGCCACCTCTGATATTTGGGGAAACCATCTCAGGCAGCCAGGAGCCAGAATAAGTCACCTTGTACTTCCTAATGTCCCCCTTGAACCCAAGAACCCAGCCCTTCAAGACTCAGCTGATGCTGGAGTTACAACCCAGGACTCCTGGGCTGCTTCCACCTAGAGGCACTGCAGAGGCCTCAAACATCTCTCATGACAGAGCTCTCTGCATCAAGCAAGTGGACCCTTCCACCCAAAGGAAGCTCTTTCCAACTTTCTTCAAAGACAGCAGTGTCCTTTGCTTGTCCAGGAACTTTAGTCAGGCTGAAAGAAACAGTTCGTCTTGCCTGTCACGATTTATCCCTCACCGGCAGCAGCTTGGTGTTTATCATTCAGCGCAGGGCTTGGGATGGGACTGAGTGGATTGGAACTAAAGTAGCTGATTTATATTCAGAGCGGAGTTTAAATTAACTGCGCAGAAGTCAAATCTCGCCTTGCTCGTGTTTACTTTTACTGAGCAGTACCGACGACTCATGCTTTGGTCCATCCAAATTCCTAATGGGCCAAGTGCCCCAATTAAAGAAGGTGTTCTGAACATCCAGAGCTTCCGAGAGCTGACACAGGGATGATTCAGGACAGGGCTCCATGTCCTTCAGCCGGCTCTGGGCAGTGACACTATGGGAAGTGTGGCGCATTGCATGGGTCAGGGGGATTTTCATGGCTTGGGGCCCACATCCTCATCTGGGACCTGAGAGCACAGCCAGGCTTCAGAGGGACAAGTGGCCCCTTAAGTGCTTCTCTGTGGAGTGGATGAGGAGGGAGGATGGAGCTTGGGAGGAGACAGCATCAGGCTGTCGGGCTGATGCTGCTGGAGCTGGGAGAGAGGTCCCTGGGTTATAACACTCATTCTGTTTTGAATATGTTTGGACAGCTCCACAGTTAAAAATTGTGTATATAGTGGTTTTTAGTTTGCTTTGTTGTTGTTGTTGTTGTTTTTAATGGATGAGACCTTTGTGTGGACCAGAGCTCTGAATTACAAGTAGGAGAGGACCCTTGAATGCTCATTCTCAAAGATGGCCCCCAAAGGCCAGACTGACATCCTCACTTCCTCACTCTGCCCCACCTCTCAGAGGAACCCATGCCTGTAGCCAGGCTTGGCCAACAGATGTCAGGGCACAAAGTGCTTGAATAAGAACTTTATGTGTGGCCAACATGCTTGTTGTGTATCCACTCTGCTTTTGCCCTTGCTGGCTGAAAGCCATGACATTGAACAACAGGCTTGAGGAAGGGGCCCAGACGGGAAAAATTGGTTACAGTAGTGTTAGGTTATGGGTGGTCATGTGATCCTATGATGGCCAATGAAATTCAAGAAAAAGTTCTGGGTGGGCAGGGCTGCTGGGAGGTATTTTTTGAGGGGTATTTTGTTAAACAAGAGTTGCTTTAGAAGAAAGCTCCCTATCTTTGACCAGGAGTGGGCTTTTGGGTGTTGTGTCCTTTCAAGGCCTGTAGCCCCTTTATCTCACATATTTTGTTTTCTGCTACCTTCCCCCTCCATCATGCCTCCCTGGCCACCCTGGCCTCTTGCTTTTCTAGAACATGCTAACCACACTCTTATCTTAAGGACCTTTGTATGAGCTGTTCCTTCCACCAAGAACACTTCCAAATCTTCACTGCTTCCTTCTTCCCAACTGTTAGGTCTTTACTCATATACCAGCTTCAAGGTGAGACCATTAGTGCCATATTTTTTAAAATCTTCATTTAAAAAATTGTTCTCCAGGGGGCCAGGGATTTAGCTCAGTGGTGCTGTGCCTGCCTGCAAGCATAGGGTCCTGAGTTCGATCCCTGGTACCAAAAAAAAAAATTGTTCTCCATAGCACATACTACTGATATTCTATAGTTTTCTTACTTCTTTTGTTCATTATTTCCCTGCATAAAGTGTGGAAATTCCCAAGGACAAGAACTTGTCTAGGTCTTCTTCACTGCTATGTCCCCAGGATTTAGGGAATATCTGACACATGACAGAATGTATTAAATATTTGCTGAATGAATAAATGAAAGAAGGCTACACTTGGAAATTCTGCAGCTGTCTTATGACCATGAGGAGGAAGTGAAGGCAATCACAGAGAAACAGACCCACAGCTACATCCTCACTGAGCTGCTGAATTAACAACCCTGCTCTTGCATTATCATTACTGAGGCAATAACACCCTAATAATTTAAGACACTGTTAGTTGGGAATTTTTAATTGTGGCTGAAATCATCCTAAATAATACACCCTTCACTGCCACTAGGATGAGAGCCAAAGAAGGCTTTGCCATTCTATCCCAGGAGGACTGAGGCACAGGCTCTTCAAAAAACAGGTGGAGGCCCCAGAAGAGAGTGCCTGTAGTGTCACCAGCTAAGGAGGTAGACAGACTCATCCAGAACTGCTTCCAGGGGTACTCAGGGTCTTGGTGTTGCGATTAGTGCAATGGACATTGTAATATACATTCTCACTGTAAATCCCAGATTCAGAAACTTCAGAGGGGTCCCAGACTTTGGGGTTCAGGAAGTAACCTGACTGTCTGAATGTTCATTCTGAAATTGAAGCAACAGAGTTGGGTGGTATCATGGTGAGTCAACTTTGGCCTCATCACTTTGGCAGCAGGACAGAGACTGGTCAGTGCCCTGACTCTTGCTTTCCTGTTGTCTTCTTGTTTAAGAAACTTCCATGGATTTTCATTGCTCTGAACATAAAATCCAAACTGCTAAGCAGGCTCCATACATCCCTGCTGGCTCTGGCCCCACTTGCTCTTAGACTCATCATCTGTCCATCTTCATCTCACCAAGTACCAGGTGTGACTGCCTGAGTGGCCCCCGAGCATCTGTAACCAGGCTCCCTTCCTCCTGGGGCACTCTCTCCAACTCCTAGGAAGACTCCCTTGTTCTGCACCTTGAAATTTCTGCTATGTATCGTTCTTTCTTTTAAAAATGGGCTCCAGGGCTGGGAATTTAGCTCAGTGGTTTCGCCGCCTGCTGCGCAAGCATAAGGACCTGAGTTCGATCCCCGGTACCAAAAAAAATAAATAAATAAAAATAAAAATAAAAATGGGCTCCAGGGCTGTGGATTTAGCTCATTGGTTCCGCTGCCTGCTTTGCAAGCAAAAGGTCCAAAGTTTGATCCCCAATACCAAAAAAAAATTTTTTTTTAATAAAAATAAAAGAAAAATGGGTTCCAATCTCCCCACCCACAGTAGCAGCAACCCAGTGCCTCAGCAGCATCACTCTGTTTATTTCAGTCAAGGTACTAGCTCAGTCTATAATGCTTGGTCACTTATTTATGGCAGTGACAGAGCCTCACTCAACGTCTAGCATGAGAGGCGCCAGGTCATTGTGGTGCCTGAATAAATGGAAGAAGGAATCAATGCTGTGCTCACTTTAAGCCACAGGACCAGGTGGCCAACCCTAGCAGGATACTGCCTCAGTACCCTGTGATGTTCCTGATCCAACTACAAGTGTCACTGCCACTGAGGCGGTGAGGCTCACCTCAGCCCCAAAGGAAACTGTTCCCAAGGGGACTGAACAAGTGGTCTGTCCACTGGAGAATAGAACCCTTCAAACATAGCCCCAGTTCCACTCTGAAAACTCTCAGCACTCTGACCACAGAGAACCTCTGTCTCCAGGTTTTCCTCATGGTTGAGGAAGAGGTAGCCCTGGCCTCCTGCAGCTCATGAGGCAGTCCTGCCACTGAGGGGCCAATGGTATGGGGGCAGCACTGAGCAGTCACCCTCCCAGTAGCCCATGGGAGGATAGTCAGAGGAGTATCCCATAAATCAAGTGTGTTTGGGGAGTTCCAACAATTGGGGAATGGAAACTCTCACCTTAAATAAGTGGTGAGGTTTGAAGAGTTGGAAAGGTAACTACTAAGGTCACCTGTACTCTTCCTCCTCATCCCACCTCCACCATAGAAAAGGGTGCACATGCAGGTAGAGACATGTGTGCACACACATACCTGCACACACATAATATGCACAAACACATATATGCATGCACACTACCATGCAGCACACACATATGTGCCATGTACACGTACACACAACACACACAAATACAGTTTCTCCTACCAAAAAGAATATTTCCTTCCCTTCAAAAATGTTTAATGTTTGGGGAAAGTTATTCTAAATTCAGAAACTCCCTGGCTTGTACCCTCCCCATGCAGGGGGTTAGAATTGTCATCAGGGTCAGCTTCTTGGCTAACCCAGGCCCAATTCAATCTCTGCTGGAGGTCTGAGAGATGGTTAGTTAGTGGAAGGATGGGAATGTTTTCCCAGATAACAAATTCTGAGTGCTCCTGATGTGAATGTATTAAGTTTCCCCTAATACATTCCAATCTAAGTCTGTCATCCTTGTCTTAAATCTAGTTATAATTTCAGCTGTCAGTTTATTTCCCAAAGTGAGAGTAGCAAACAGGACTTTAATGAATCAATCAGCAAGTGCTGTTGTGCAAACAGGACCTAGGGAGGGAACGGATATTGTAGGGAGAGGCAGCAGTTTTGTTCAGTTTTGTTTTCTGGACTGAGAAGCTGGTTATTCGCCCCCAGGGTCGGGGTGTTAGGTTTCCTGCCTGCAAGGGGTGGGGGTGGGGCTCTTAATAGCTCCTTCCTTGAGGGTGGACCTGAAGATTTTCCTGGGCTGAACCAACTGCCTAGTGCCATGTTGAACACCAAGTAGCTTGGCAAGGCTGGGCTCCTCCCCCTGAAGCTCAGAATCTGTCTGTGCTCTCCCGCAAGTGCCAGGGGAGAGCAAAGAAGGACTGGTATATGGGACTCAGATTTGGGAATCATGGAAGGCCACTGGGCAACTTCACAACTGTGCTCCTCTGCTTTCTCACCAACATTCAGGGAGGATGGACCCTTCACTTGCCCCAGGGAAGAAGCTCCCATTAGTTTAGTAAATCAAAGCTGATTCTGTCCTCCTGGACAATTTTGTAGACATGTGACACAGTTTTGGCCAAGGAAACCTGAAGGAAACTCCAGTGGGGGAAAGTTTTGATCACTTTTTTAAAAGGGACTTGAAAAGGGGAATTTCTCTCTCTCTCTCTCCGCCCCCACCCGCCCCCTGTATCTTATTGTGTAAAAATAATATGATGGCTGGAGCTACTGATGCTCTTTTGTCCCTGAGAGGAGGAAAGAAAGTACCGAGGATAGTTGGTGGAAAATACCTGGGTCCTTGAGGATGTCATTGAGTCAAAACATGGAGCTGTTGTCCAAACATGATGCTACTCCATTTTCATCTTTTTGTTACAGGAGATAATAAACATTCTCACTGTTAAGTCGTTTTCTGATGGATTATCTTTTTCCTGCAGCTGAAAACAACTGTTTTGGTCAGTGTATCTTAGGTTATGTATGATAACAAACAGCTCTCACTGACAATAAACAGCTCAGTAGATCAATTCAAGTGAACTCACTCAGGCCATCTGCCCCTTGGAAGGTGGCAGAGGGGCTCAGTTCATCACTGCTCTCAGGGCTATGGCTATTGGAGGCTGGGAAGAGAACCTTGGAAATTATTCCCTGGCCCTAGAAATTTCTGCCCTGAATGTCACTGATCACTTTCCCTAAGAGGTGATGAGTTAAAACAGGTCACATGGATACATCTTATTTCAATAGTTGCTGGGAGTATAGTCCTGCCATTTGCCCAGATAGGTAAAGTTGGAACTATTTGGTGAACAATGCTAATATCTATTTCATTGATATAAAATCTAGTAATAGCAGTTGGATGGCTTGGACCAATAATTTAACTTCCTTAAAGCTTGGGTTCTTCATTTTAAAAATTTAATTTCTTTAAATGGTTCTTCATTTTTCTTCTGTGGTGATAATTAAATGAGTAATAAACATTAATATTTTATTTTATTTTATTTCTTTATCTTGTGGTGCTGAAGATAGAACTTAGGGCCCTACACATCCTAAGCAAGCATTGTATCCCCCAGCAACACCCCCAGCCCTAACATTTAGCTTCTCTGGCCCCTAGATTTTGTTTTGTTTTTGTTTATTTTGCAGTGCCAGGGATGGAACCCAGGGCCTCATGCTTGCTTGCCAAAACACTGAGCTGTACCAATGAAGCCTGCTGGGATGGGAAGCTGAGGGATGTTCATTCCTTCTCAGCAGTGGTTGTGGGCTAGTTCCAGAGACTCCTTGCTTTACACACACAACTCTCCTAGTCTCTGCCACCTCTGCAGCCAGACCCCTGGGTGGTGAAGACACTGGGTACTTTTCATTTCCATGACAAACAGAACATGCTAAAGATATGTGTTGGTGGTGGAGGAGAGGAGGCTGGGAAGGGAATGTGGCTGGAATTGTTTGCCCCAGTGGCTCTTCTGGGAAGCTGTATTAATCGTTCAGTCAGCCATAACAGACCACACAAGACTAGGTGGCTTGCACAACAGATTCATTCTGTGGATTCTGATTGGAAGTCCAAGATCCAAGTGTTGGCACAGTTGGCTTTCTCTGAGGCCTCTCTCCTTGGCTTGCAGGTGGGTGCTGTCTCGCTGTGTCCTCACATATCTTTGCCCTGTGCACACAAACCTCTGGTGTTTGTGTCCAGATCTCCTCTTCCTAGAAGGACACCAGTCACATTGGACCTAGAGCCTAGCCAATGGGCCCATTTAACTTGGTCACATCTTTAGAGACCCTGCCTTCAAGTATAGTCACATGTGGAGGTACTGAGAGTTAATATACACGGGAATCAGTTACAGAGCCAGGCCCATTTTGCCCATAGTGCGGTGTGTGACTCACTGAAATGAGGAGTTTTGCACAAGGTAGACAAACATGAGGAGGCTGAGTCCCCTTCTCAGGTCCACCCCCCTGAGGGCAGGGCCAGGGATATTTATGGGATGAAGAGGCAGGATAATTGGAGGTATCGCGAAGGTGATTGGAGGCAGGGATCAGTGCAGTCAGGAGTTGTCTGCATAGACTTAATCTGGTTTCAAAAGTTAGCCCTCAGGATGTTTTCAGCTGCTCCAGATGGACCTAGAGAGCAACCTAAGCCACAGTTACTGTTGTCATTGGCACACCGGAGGTGTAGTCTGCAGCAAAGCTAAGGGAAGTAGACTGCTCATCTGTGTGACCTCTAAAGTTGGTGACAAAAGCAAGTAACTAAAAGCAAGTGAAGCTAGAGGGTTCATTCAGTTTTTTCCTCTGTTTCAAATTGGAAGGAAGGGGGACATAATTCAACTGATAAAAGAGGCCATCCTTTTCCTCTCAGTGATAGATGTCCTTTGGGGGCAACGTTAATTTCCACTGTAAGGGAGAGGGAGGGAGGAGATTAAAGTGAAGGAAGAAGAGAATGAAAAGGAGAAAGAGGAGGAGGAAGAAAAGGAGGAAAAAGTGCAGGGATCTAGTTATCCTTCCCTGTTCTGGCTTGCAGAACTCTGCAGTGGGCAAATAGAGGCCCAGTGCTGTCCACAAGGTACTCCTGCCTGTGTGGGCTTCCCCCTGCTCTGGCAGCTGCCCCTGTGGGCCAGAGCTACAGCTCACAGCCGATACAGGGAGCAAGTGAGTCAGACCAAGCCACTCCTGGCCACTGAGTATTGCCAATTTGCTGTGTGCAGAGGGATTGGTGGTCTAATGAAACCCAGCACTGTGGAGTTTACTTACAGCTATAGCTGTATAAGCTATTCGTAATTAATTGTATGGGTTTAAATGCTCATACAAGTTTACTTATAATCTTAACTGTAGTCTTTGAATTCAGTTTTCCTTAAACAGAATCTTAATTTGGGGAAAGCAGCAAAATATACATTATAGCCAGTCTATTTAAATCTTCTACTTTCAAAAAAGATAAGAACCAAGATATATCATGTACAGGTACAAACAGCCAATGATAAATGTAAAGGAACTGTATACCTAAAATGTATCAATAAAAGAACTAAAAAAAAAATCTACTTTCTTTCTTTCTTTTTTTTTTTTTGCTTAAATTCTTTTATTGGTACATTTTAGGTATACAATATATTTACATTTATCATTGGGTGCTTGTACTTGTACATGTTGTAGCTTGGTTCTTATTTTTCCCCCATTACCTGTGCACCCTTCACCTGCTCCACCCTTCCCTATTTACAAATACTTTGTTTCCATTTTTTTCTTTTCTCATAATTTTTCTTTTTCCCTTCCTCTCACACTTCCCCTCCCCCTTTGGACCCTTTATTTCTATTTCAAATTATCAATTATTTGTTCAATCCTTATTTACACTTTCAGTTTCTCACACTAGAGAAACTATTCGGTATTTACACGTGTGTCCTATTTATTTCACTTAAGAGTATGGTCTCAATATGCATCCATTTAGCTATAAATGTCTCTAGTTTCCCATTCTTTACGGCTGAGTAGTACTCCATTATATTTTTTAAAAAAGCACATTTTCTTTATCCAGTTTCCAGTTGGTGGGCACTTGGGCTGTTTCCAAGCTTTCACTATTATGGACTGTGCTGTTATAAACATGGGTGCACATATATCGCTGTGGTATGATTCTTTTAATTCTTTTGGGAAGATACCCAGCAGGGGGATAGTTGGGTTGAATGGGACTTCCAGTCCTAGTTTTTGAGGTATCGCCATACTGATTTCCACAGTGGTTGCACCAGTCTGCACTCCCACCAACAATGGAGAAAGGTTCCTTTCTCCCCACACCCCTGCCAGCATTTGTTATTGGTTGATTTCTTGATAGCAGCCATTCTTTGGGGTGAGATGGAATCTCAGTGTTGTTTTCATCTGCACCTCTTGAATGATCAGTGATATTGAACATTTTTTCATATATTTATTTGCTACTTTTACTTCTTTGTCTGAGAAATGTCTGTTCATTTCAGATGTCCATTTTTGAATTGGGTCTTTAAATTTCGGAGGTCTTTTTTTTAAGTTCTTTATATATTCTAGATAGTATTCGTTTGTCTGAGGTACAGCTGCTAAAAATTTTTTCCCACATTATATGTTGTCTCTTAGCTCTGTTGGTGGTTTCTCTTGCAGTGCAGAAACTTTTTAATAAGATGAGATCCTAGTTATTGATTCTTTGTGCTAGTTCCTGTACTACTGAGGTTTTGTTCATAAAATATTTCCTATGCCAATGTCTTCAAGAGTTCCACTTAACTTATCTTCCAGCAGGTTTAATGTTTCTGTCTTAATATTTATATCTTTAATCCACTTTGATCTTAGTTTAGTGCATGGTGATAGATATGAGTCTAGTTTTAATCTTTGACAGGTTGAAATCCAGTTTTTCCAACACCATTTATTAAATCGGCTATCTTTCCTCCAATGATGGTGGTTGGCTCCTTTGTCAAAGATGAGGTGGCTGAGCATGTCTGGAGTTGCTTCTGCATCTTCTAATCTATTCCACTGATCCTCAGGTATGTTCCTTTGCCAGTACTATGCTTATTTTATCACAGTAGCTTTGTAGTATAGTTTCAAGTTGGGGATTGTGATATCCCCAGGCATGTCTCTGTTGCCTAGAATTGCTTTTGCTATTCTAGGTCTCTTATGGTTCCAAATGAATTTTTGGATTGTTTTCTCTAGTTCTGTGAAGTATATTATTGGAATTTCAATTGGCATTGCATTAAATCTATATAGTAGTTTTGGAAGTATGGCCATTTTCACTATATTGGTTCTTCCTACCCAGGAGCAAGGGATGTCTTTCCATTTTCTTGTATCCTCTTTGATCTCTTTTTTCAGAGTGCTGTAGTTTTCAGTGGAGAGGTCTTTTGCTTCCTTTGTTAGATTGATTCCTAGATATTTCATTTTTTTTGGATGCTATTGTAAAAGGAATTGTTTCCCTAATTTCTCTCTCAGTGAGTCTGTTATTTGTGTATAAGAAGGTTATTGTTTTTTGAGTGTTGATCTTGTATCACTGAATCTGTCGATTAAGTCTAGAAGTCTTTTGACAGAGTTTTTTGGGTCTTCTATGTAAAGTATCATATCATCAGCAAATAATGACAGTTTAACTTCTTCTTTTCCTATCTTTATTCCTTTTATTTCTTTCTCTTGTCTAATTGCTGTGGCTAAAATTTCCAGAACTATATTGAACAGGAGTGGTGATAGTGGGCATCCTTGTCTTGTTCCTGATTTTAGCATGAAAGTTTTCAGTTTTTCACCATTTAGTATAATGTTGGCTGTTTGTTTTTCATAGATAGCCTTAATGAGGTTAAGATAAAGACCTTCTATTCCAATTTTCTGTAGGGTTTTTATCATGAATGGGTGTTGGATTTTGTCGAATGCCTTTTTTGGGTTTATTGAGATGATAATATGGTTTTTGTCCTTGACTCTGTTAATATAGTGTATTACATTTATTGATTTATGTATGTTGAACCATCCTTGCATCTCTGGAGTAAATCTGACTTGGTCAGAGTGTATAATCTTCTTGATGACCCTCTGTATTCTGTTTGTTAGTATCTCGTTGAGGATTTTTGCATCTATGTTCATAGGGAGATTGGCCTGTATTTCTCTTCTTGGATTGGGTCTTTCCCTGGTTTTGGAATGAAAGTAACACTTGCTTCCAGGAATGAATTTGGAAGCCTTGCTTCCCTTTCAATTTCCTTGATGAGTTTAAAGAGTAATGGTGATAGTTCTTCTTTAAATGTCTTGCAGAATTTAGCAGTGAAGCCATCAGGATCTGGGCTTTTCTTTGTTGGTAAATTTTGTATTACAGTTTCAATTTCACTCATTGTCATTGGGGTGTTTAGAATTTCTATATCTTTTTCGTTTAACTTGGGGGAATTCATATGTATCTAGGACTCTGTCCATTTCTTCTGTGTTTTCTATTTTATTAGAGTACAGTTTCTCAAAGTAGGTATTGATGATCCTCTGGATTTCTGCTAGGTCTGTTGTGACTTCACTTTTTTCATTCTTAATTGCATGGATTTGGACCTTTACTTTCTTTTTTTTTGATAAGTTTGGCTAAGGGTTTATTGATTTTATTTATTCTTTTGAAAAACCAACTCTTTGATTCATTGATTTTTTTGTATCATTCTCTTAGTCTCCATTGCATTGATTTCTGCTCTAATCTTTATAATTTCCTCTCTTGTACAGCTTTGGGTTTGTTATGATCTTCTTTTTCTAGGAGGTTGAGGTTCTCCATTAGGTTATTTATTTGAGTTCTCTCTGTTTTCCTAATATGGGCCTTCACTGCTATGGATTTCCTGCATAGAACTGCTTTCATTGTGTCCCATAGATTCCTGTATGTTGTACTGGCATTATCATTTCTTGTAGAAATTGTCTAATTTCTTCTTTAATTTCTCTGTGATCCATTGGTTGTTCAGGAGGGTGTTATTCAATTTCCATGTGTTTGTGGGGGGTTTTGTACTTTCTTGTGTTATTGATCTCCAATTTTATTGCACTATGGTCTGATCATATACAAAGGATAACTTCAATTCTTTTACATTTACTTAGACATGTCCTATGAGCTAGCATAAATCTTCTACTTTCTATCATGAAATAATTTAACTCAAAGGCCCTCACCTGGGCTCTTAGGCTCTCTGCCTATAAAGCAAATAAAAGGGTGCAGTGAACAATCCAGGCAAGCATGAAACAGGATGATTATTATTTTCTCCAGGTGAACAATGAATGTACTATTAACATTTGATTTTTAATCTTTGTAATGGGCTCAATTTGTGTCCCTTGAAATTCTTGTTGAAATTCTAATCCATGGCACCTCAGAACATGGCTATAGTTGGAAACAGGGTCTTTAAAGAGGCAATTGGGGGAAAATAAGGTCAATAGAATGCACCTTAATCATACCTTACTGGTACCTTTCTAAGAAAAGGAGATAAAGGGACACACACACACACACACACACACACACACACACACACAAAGACATAGAGAGAAAGTGGCCATCTACAAGTCAAGGAAAGAGGCATGAAGAGAAACCAACCATACCTTTTCCATGTTCTCAGACTTCCAGTGCCCAGAATCATAAGAAAGTAAATTCCAGTTGTTAAACCACTCAGTCATGGCACTGTGCTGTAGCAGCCTTAGCAAACTCCTAGGGTTCCTAGATTTCAAGACCTAAGAGGATGGGGGTGGAGAAATGAGGGAATTCGAAACAGTGCAGTGACTATGTTCACCAGTAAGCTGCTCTTGGGCAGAGCTAGTTGACCTGCTAGGCATATGCACAGGCTTGGACAAAAGCAAAACAGATCAAAACATTATTTTGAGAGCTCTTAACTTCTTAATCTTTTTCCCAAAATCATTCAAGTAGCTGTCAAGGGAAGGGGGTATCTTACTGAGTCTCCTTGCAGTTCTTTTCAGCTTGGGGTTGGCATGTGGACACCATCATACTCATCAAGGCTTTCAGAAGGATTCCCTGGCAAATGAGGCAGGTAAACCATAACTATCTTGAGAAGGTGGTGATTGGAGGGGATGGCTCAGTCCAACCAGGCCCAAACATTCAATTGTGCACAACCCCCAGGTGAAAGATGTACAGGTATTTCATACACAGCCCTGCATGTCCCCTTCTTTAAGCCTGGTGCTGCCTCAAAAAAAACCAAAAAAACAACTTTGTCCAACTGGAGACACAAAGTGAGGATGAAGCAATTTTTATTGTTATTGTCACCATTCATCCTTTAATTAAGGTCTCCTTTATTCATGTCAATAACCTGCCCCTCTCTCCCCTCCCTCTCTTTGAAATCTTATTCGTTGGGCTGGCTTCTCCAAGCTCTCCCAGCTCAAATTTTAATTAAAGTGAGTCACAAGCCTAGAATCTCTAATGAGGCCCTCTTCCAGATTCCATTAGAAATCAAAATTGCTGTATTCTCTGTGGTCCTGTTCATTAGCAGGGTATTATTTTTTGAATAGAGATGGCCCTGTTCTGAGCCTTTTTGGTTTAGGTTCATACTCAGATGCAAAGTTCCCCCTCTTTTTATATTTTGCAAAGGCATAAATGGCAGTGGCATTGAAGATACCAAAATGAAACAAGCAGAAGTTACACAAGAGGGCCCTACCTCAGCCTAAAAGAAGATTCACCTTTATTCTATATCATTAGACAATGAGGTCCATACTTGTGATGGTATGACCATCTTGGAATGGTATTACCATACTTCAGATGGTAGATCTTTCATTGTGGGCATTGAGATTTCTTTTGTTTGAGCTAATTAAGGAAGCATTCACCCTCTCCTTAAACAGAGGATCTGAAGCCTAGGTTGATGCTTCTTCAGTGCTTCTGACCTGTCCTTAGAGGAGTGAGTGGCCAAGGTATGGGACAGGGTTCCCTGTGATCCTGCGCTAGCCCTGCACTGAAAAATTCAGCTGTCTCCAAGCAGCACTTCCAGAAAAGTTTGGAGGAGTGGGGTGCTACTGCTTTACTCTTTATTTTCCTGCAATCAGATGGAGAAGCTGCAGAGAACCTCAACTCTTGAGCGCAATGCTACACTTCACAGACTAGGAAAAACAGGCTGCTGTTTGCTCAAGGTCACACTAGAGTTGTGGCAGAGGTGGGCACCAAGCTAGTCCTCCTGCTCGAGAGCCCATGCTCATCTCCATCCAGAGCAAGTAGCTCACCCCATGGGGGGCTTCCACCATGCACCATGTCCTCACCAGTCCTGCTCTCTGTGAGGTGCCAGGAAATCACCTGGGGTCCAGCCCAGACAGGAAGCAGGACCATATGACTTTGACCAGATGATCACTGTTACTGGAGGAAAGCCACATTCTTTTTGCTTCTCTCATCCCCCCTTTCAGCTTTTTATAATACCAGTTGACAAGCATATGTACTATGGTTTGACTCTTCTAAGATTCATGTTGAAGTTTAATTAGTATTATGACAGTATTAAGAGGTAAGACCTTAAAAAGGTGATAGTGTTATGAGAATTCTGCTCTCATAATTGGATTAATGCCCTTATCACAGAAGTCGGTTAATTATCACAGGGTTGGGCTCCTGATAGAAAGATAAGTTTGGGCCCGCTCTTCTCTCCATCTCATGCACTTGCTTGCCCTTCTGCCTTCTGCCATAAAATCATGTGACACAAATGCCCTTACTAGATGCTAGCAGCTTTAGATTGGATCCCAGCCCTCAGAATGGGGAACATAAATTTCCTTTCTTTATAAATTACCTAGTTTATAGTATTCTCTTATAGCAGCCGAAAGTCAACTAAGACAATAGGCAAACATGAAAGAATAATGCAGTGCACCTCCATATACCTCACTCAGCTGCAACAACTGTCCTCTCATGTCCAATCTTCTTTTATTTATTTTCCCACCCTCTTCCCATCTCAGCCCAGACTTACCACTTCATCTGAAAGTGTTTCAATGTGTATCTCTAAAATTCAATTGTTACTGTTGTTTTCTTACGCTAATTATTTTAATGGAGGAATCATAAAAGTTTTAATTATACTGCTATATACCTGAATCTCTCCCAAGTCCTGTGAAAAGGGTGAGACTGTTGGTTCTTGATTGTAAAATCCTTGAAGACCAGAGAGACTGATCAACTGTGTCCTGAAGCAGGGAAGACAGTGCTATGTATGAATATGTTTAGATTTTTGTTAATTGATTATAAATGTAATGTGTATTATATTTTGTCAATGTGACAAGTTACCTAAATAATCAACTTGTAAGGTAGAAAGGTTTCTTTTGACTCATTGTTGCGGAGGTTTCAGTCTATGGTTAGTTGGCTCCATTGCTTTTTGCCCTGCGG
Organism: Heterocephalus glaber; assembly: GCF_053883595.1. Lineage (NCBI taxonomy): Eukaryota > Metazoa > Chordata > Mammalia > Rodentia > Bathyergidae > Heterocephalus > Heterocephalus glaber. The sequence goes on along the minus strand of NW_028258143.1, from coordinate 20,237,209 downwards.
TGAGTCAGATCATTGTGGCAGAAGGGCGTGGTGGAGCAAAGCTGTTTACCTCATGGAGGCTGGGAAGTAGAATAGAGACAGGAAGGGGCTGGAGTCCAAATATCCCCTTCAAGGGCATAGCCCAGGAACCCAACTTCTTTCCGCTAGGCCCTATCTCCTAAAGGTTCCACCCCCTGGAAGAATACCACAGATGGTGACCAAACCTTTAGCACAGGGGCCTTGGGGAACATTTAAGATCCAAACTATAGCATAACTATTCTCCTAAATTTAGAATATAGTACAAAGTATACAAAAATTAACATCACCAGTCTTATTACCACCATAAAGATAACCACTGTTACAGTTTGACATTTTCTCTTCCAGTCTTTTATCTAGGCAATTAAAAAATACACATATTTTACTTGATATCAGAGTGTACACTGAAATCATTTTGTCACACAACCAGAGACTCATACAGTTTATCCTAGGAGAAGGGAGGTTATTTTACAGTTATTTGTAATCTGAAAATAGAAATTTAATAGGATTCTGCCAGCAACTGTGGCTGCTTTAGGGACTAGATTCCCATGGTTTCTCTCCTGGCTTTCTCTCCTCTCTACCATGGCTTCTCTCCTCTCTTCCTTCTAGCTTCTCTATTTCACTTATGTCTACTTCTTTGTAATTGCAGATTTGTATGGTCCATTCTGGGTTCTCTCTACATCATAGTCCTCCAGCCTTAGTTCCTGCTAGCAATGGGCTCATTTTCTGGTCATTTCTTAGCCCAGATTTCTTAGAGAGGGGATTGATTGTCCCATTTTGTCATGTCAGATGCTTCAGAGACCATCTGTTCCAATCAGCTGTCCTTAGAGGAGGCAGGGTCATACAGAGGAGAGCACACATCCCCTCAGAATCTGTAGAGTGATGCAGGCACCCTGGTGGATAGAAAATGATGCCTGTAATCTATATAATGATACGATACACACACATATATGGATACTATGTATATATGTTGTTTGGTATGACTGTTGTTTCTTATTACTACAATCTTAGCACTCATATGTGCAGCTGTAATTCTTCTTTTGGTGTGGTGCTGGGATAGAACCTGGGACAGAACCCAGGGCTTCACACATGCTAGGCAAGTGCTCTACCACTGAGCTACATCTCCAGCCTGCAGCTGTGATTCTTTAAAAATAATTTTTACATCATGATTTTTAAAATGACAGGTCAGATGTTTTTTGAAAATTTTTTGCTTTTTACTTGGTGTAACAATTATACATCTTCATAAAATCAAAATTTAAACATTTTTTACTGTGAAATATAATACATAGAAAAGTGTTCAAATATACATGTACAGCTTAGTGAATTACCACAGTATAAACACACATAACCAGCTGCCAGGTCAAGGGACAGAGTCTTATCAGCAATCAGAAGCCCCAGGAACTCTCAAACTTTGCCAAGCCCCATCTTGCTTCATTGCTCCTGGCTTCCAGTCTGCCATGTCCTGTCAGGTGCCATCTTATTCCTCTTTGTGGAGACACACTGATCTTCTCACGGTCAAGACTAAGCATGCCATCCAGGACTTGGAATGTAGCTCAGTGGCAGAGTACTCACCTAGCCTGTTTGAGACCCAGGGTTCTACCCCAGCTTTGGGGTAGGGGGTTCCTAACCCTTCAGCCAACCTATGCCCAAATGTCTAGATAGAGGGATTTGCTTCTCTCATTGACAAACAGGATTGTGCTGGTCTATGCAATGAATAAATTCACTCTCCAAAGTACTCCTCTCTCCATCTCTGAAGATGAACTTGATCCCTACAGGCCAGTAGTATAACAGTAGCTTATCCACTTCATGAGGACCATACAGAAGTGTTGTTCCAGTACAATTTTCTCCTCCAGGAGCCTAAGACAGCAGGTTTTCAGAAAGCACTGGGCACCTGCAAGGGAAACAAACTCCAATAAGGGCCTTCACTCAAGATATCCCTCACTGAGCACTTTTGAGAAGTATGGCTTTCAAAGTCTGGTGGGTCTCAGGACCACAGGTCAAAAACAGCATTTTAGATATATACTAGGCACCTGTGTCCCAGACCAGAGATTCTGATTGGGTAGGTTTGGGTGGAGCCTAGGCATCTGTAGTTTTAACAACCCTCCCAAGTGAATCAGATGCTCATGAAAGCCTACATGTCACTGGTTTAAGGGACTCCATCTTCCCATCTCCAAGGTCAGCTGCTGATATAGCTACAAAGCCCTCCCCAATTCCAACAGAGGCATTTGACTGGCAGTGAATGCTGCTTCAAGACCACTATGAGGCACAAAGGGTGAGGTCACTTCAAGCCTGATGCAAGGTAGAATGCCCACTGAGGAAACAACAGTGTTTCTCTTTAGTTGTTCATCAAGACAAAAGACAGGCTCTATGGATATTAGCAAAAGAGCTGATTTTAGAATCAAGGGCACAAAGAATGTTCTAGAGAGTCACTGGTGATACTCTGTTAGCTTCCTAGTGGTACTAAGAATGCTTTGGAGGATGGAATCTAATGGTACTGTTAAATTGATGTTTGTTGTAATTCTGTTTCTGTACTTGGATGATGAAATTTGGCCCAAATGCTGCTACCACATTCACCAAACTGCAACCTCATTTAGTATGTAAACCAACTGCTACCTAACTTCAGAATACATCCTTGTATCAAATAGATGAGTCTTAGCCAATCTGCTATTAACCTTTAGCCAATCACAGATTGCCAAATGATCAGACCAGGTCCATATAAGGCAAATGTTGACTGCAGCCAATCAAGTTGTTTCTCTGTGTCATTCCTTTTCTCTGGCTATAAATATAAACTGTACATTTGGTGGGTTAGGGTATTCTGAAGTAACTTCATCTGGGATGTCGGTCCTGGTTCTAGAATCTTCTTCTTGTTCAAAAAAAACTTTGTTAAATGTAATTCATCTTTTCTTTTCTTTTTTTCTTTTTTTATTAGCAAAAAAAGAAGGGAAAGGGAAAATCATCTTTTATTTTTCTTTAGCATTACAGTGACGTATACCAGCCTTGCTCTGGAGATTCTGGAAATCTCTTCTGGCAAGAGGCAGAAGTTGTCATTTGACTCAGTAGTCCTTATTGTGGGAATTTATTCTGAGGAGAAAACATCTGAAACATGGGAGGAGTCTGATGTGCAATGATAATTAGGGTAGTATCCCCTACTACAGTGGAGAAACTAACCACAACCTAAATGCCCAGCAAGTAGGAGAAGGAGTCATTAAATGAACACATTTCTCATTTTTGTAGCCATCAATAATGAGCAGGTGTCATGAAAAATGCTTGTGATGTCAAAAGTTCTGGAAAACTGAGATGTACATGTAGCAATATCTGGTAGATAACATTAAAATACATTTTTAGAATGGTAGCAGAGTTTCTGATGAATGGTTTTCTCTCTAATTTCCAGTATTGTTATTACACTGTCATTTGTGGTAAAGAAAACTTCTCATTATTTTGGATCTGAGGAGGAACCAGATAGTATCTAATCCTCTAGCAGTCCCCAGAGCTCAAAAGTCTCTGGCCCTGTCCAACCTGGCTGGCTGCTGGCCAGAGACAAGGAGAAGTGATGACTGAGTGGAGTGGGGCAGCCGCTGTCCAAATCTGTGGGTCTGTGCTTTCAAGAAACATTTCCTGAGATCAAGGTTTCTTAGCCTTGGGACTACTGTCACTTTTAATCAGACCGTTCTTGGTTGTGAGGGACTGTCTTGTGCATTACAGGATATTTAGTAGCACCCAAGTGACTCTATTTACCACCCACTGGATTATATCCAATAAATAACAAATGAGGACCAAGCTTACTCTACCAGTTGTGTGAGAAATTCAGCCTTAATGAAAGTATTCTTAAGGTATTCGGTTTTAGGAACTATGTGGAACAATTTTCATTCATCAGCAAGAGGAAAATTTGTCTTCAGAATTCCCTCACCATCTCTTCAGAATCTCCTTGTATTTTCTCCTATAAATGATGATCACCCCTTATGGCTAGTCGAGGAGTACAGAATGCATTAGCTTGTCTTCCCACTGCCACAGGATTACAACCTCAATAAATGAACGGCCAGGGCACTTAAAAGATGACACAAATGTAATTGAACTGGGCCTGAAGCAACCTGGGTTCCAGTCCTGGCCTCATCATAACCAACCTACAGCAAATCAGTTAATCGTTCTGGGCTCCTACTGTCTCCTCTGCAAAGATGACTACTGGACCAGGTGATCTTTCTCACTCATTCCCCCTAATGGGTAAATGACTAACACAGCAAGCTGGGTTGGTCTTCCAACAGGTGCTTGCACATTTGTGGGAAAGGAAGTTTTCACCAGGCTAAGAAACCACTGGGCTTTAATGCCAGACTGGAGGATGGTGAGAGGACATAGAAAGTTCTGGAACACACATTCAGCCATGGGATAGAAGAGTCTCCCAGCTGGAGAGCATGTTAGCGATCACCTTGTTTGCCTCTCTTGTTTTATAAAAGAAGACACTGAGGCCTAGAGAGGAGAGGTAACTTGTCCACGCCTCATTGCTGAGTGTCATAGTCAACACGGTGTTTTAAATACTGGGAATTTGGAAGCACAGGGACAGTGGCTTTGGGGGACTACACTCATTACCAACTCTGTGTACTTTCAGGGTCCCTCACCTGAAACCACTTGACACCCCTCACCCCGAGTCTCCTGCCCTGGTGGAGTGGAAGTGCATATTTTCTGTTGTGTTTCCACAGATGGGTCCATGACGGGCAGGAAGGACACACAGATGGTGTCAAAGCAAGCAGATAGGAGAGACGGAAGGAAACCGCACCAGTCAGGGCCCCACAGGAAACCAAAGCCACACCGGATTTGAGGCAGGAAAGTTAAGAATGCTGATACATAACAGGGAATGTGGCACCCGGACATGGGTTACTAACGGTAGAGAGGACTCAAAAAGAGGCAGGAGCAGCTGAGTCTGGCTGACTCTGGAGCAGGCACCAGCCCAGGACTGAGAGGAGTGTCTAGTGGAAAACAGATGTGAGAGCGCCTCTAAGGCTGGGTTCAGAGCTTGTTGGAAAGGGTGCGGTCCCATGGATGTCCTGATTTCCAAGGTGGGCACAAGCAGCAATCCCAAGGAGCGGCTGGAGAAAGTGTTGCTGAACTTACTGGAAAGCCAGCAGGGAAACTTCCAGGAAGGTCCTCCCTGCCCCCAGGGCTTGCTCTTAAAGAACCCGAGGTGCCATTAAGACTCCTTGGAGACCCTGTCCTAAGGGTCCTGCCTGAGGTTGCAGCAAGAAGGAAAGGGAACGAGAGAGCCAGAGAAGCGGGTCTCTTGCCATGTTCCCCTACCGCCCTCTACTGGCAAGGTTTAGCATCGTGCCACTTGGCAAAGGAGACAAGTTTGCAAGGTTCAGCTCTAGGATCATCTACTTGTAGGACAGTGAAGGATGGTTTGGGAGATGTGGGACAAGGTAAGTAACACACTCACAGTCAAGAGTGAGGGCACTCATGTACACACACACACAGTGGCCTGTGGTCCTGGATGCACCCCCCCCCAAAGACCTAGCCTTTCTTCTTCTTTTTTGGTAGTGGGGATCAAACTAGGGACCTTGCACTTGCAAGGCAGGTGCTGGAACCACTGAGCTAAATCCTCGGGACCCCAGGCTTTTTTCTTCCTTCCCTCAGAGCTGCCATTCCAGTGGCACTGAATGAGCTCCTAAGCAACCGTCATGGAGGCTGAAGAGCCCTGCCTGGGTCTTAGCTAAGGCGACCTTGGACCCAGATCTGCAGCTGTCATCACAACTGTCTCATAAGTGCCCCTTCACTCTTGGAAGTGCCCGCTTTAGGTGATAAGTGACGTGGTCCCCTGAATGCAGACTACACCCTGCATCACACGTGAAGAGCCTTTCCACACTGCCACAAACAAGAAACTGGTGCACTGGACTTGGCTGTGCCATGACTGTGGCCCATTACCACGCGTCTCCCTAAAACCCCCAGCAACCTGGGCTTTGGGGCAATGAGATGAGATGATACACGAAGAATCGGGCACGGGTTGTGGCCCGAGGGATGCAGCAGCCCCATCCCACAGCTCCTCCATCTGTTCACCACTGTCCTTCCCATCACAAGTCTCAGTCCATCTTTCAGACAGGTGACAGGATGCATTTGTGACAGCAGCCACAGTAACATTTCAGAACAGGCACTGCCACTGGGGAGGCTCAAGGGTCCAATCTCAGTTTGTTCCGAAAGGAGATCAGCTGGAAGGGCCAGGAACTGCTGAACAGAAGGGCACATTGAACCCTCTCCCCAGTCCATGCCTCCTTCTCCTCAACTTCCCCCTTCCTGGAGGGTGCTTGGAGCAAAGGAGCCAAGAGCCCAGGCCATCCTTTTGGGAGGCAGGGCTAGCCCAGGCACAAAGATTCCATGGGCAGGAGTTTTGCTTATTCACTTATATGAGAACCGCATAATACAAGAAAGAGTAAAATAAAGGAGAGATAGCAGGAAGCATGATCAAATTATGATATATGTGTGTTTACAGATTCCCCAAAATGAATGTAATTATTATGTAGCGCAAACATACCAATAAAACAATATTTTTTAAGAGAGGGGCTGGCTCTCTGTTCACTGTGAGCTTAGAATGTATCAGAAGTTGTTCATGTATGTCATTTTTTAAAAATTTAAACTACTTTTCAGGAAAAGATTCCACAGGCTGAAGTATCCCGTGATTGCCACCTGGTGGCCAATGTGTGGAACACACTCCTTTGCAGCTACCCTGAGACTAATAAAAGCAGCAGCCTAGACTGGGCACCCTGTGCAGGTGACCGGTTGGTTACTGATCACGGGGGCTGCCTGGAAGTATGTGTGTCCCTGAGGATGCACCATGGCACTGCATCAGAGGTGCTCTGCCAAGCTTGCTGCCTTGTATCCAGGAAGCGGTTACTCAGGATCTCTCCACCCAGGTACTGTTGACATTGGAAATGGGTGGTTCCTTGTCACTGGGGAGCAGTGCTGCTCTATGTGTTGTAGGATGTTTAGTGGCATCCTTGTAATTACTAGATTCTAGTTACAACTTCTACCCAGGAATGATAGTCAAAAGTGTCTTCAGACGTATCATATGCCCTTTGGGGAGGGGTGCAGCACAAAAATCATCTCAGATGAGAAGCACTGGGCTACCAACCAGTTAGCTGTTCATTTCACAAACACCCAAGCTCTGAGCACAGTGTCAAGGAGGGCAGCCAGTGGTGACTGTCCACATCAGATCAACAGCAGTTCCACAGGATGGGGGCTCTAGGAAACAGTGATGAATCAATTCCCAGGCTTGGGCCTCCAGAGCCCCCTGTCACCCCATAAAACTTTGCTCTGGACACCCCCTCCCCTATGTGAGTTTGCAGGCATTTTTAGGCTGAGGCTTTTGGGTCTTATCCCAGAGACAAGCTCTGTGGAAAACACACCCATTCAAATGAGGTTCAGGTAGGTGCAAGGGGCCACTGTCTCAGGATCAGAGAAAGGTCCTTGGTCACCTTAAGAACAGCTATTATTTTGTCAGCATAAAATATACATTCAGCTTCATGCTCAGTACTTTTCTGCCTTGAACCCTCACATGTGTGCCATTTTACAAATGAGAAAATTGGGCTGCTGGTAGGACTGTTAACCTGCCCATGGACTTAGTGTGCCTGGTAGAGCTGAATTTTAGACTTGCATTCCACACACCTTCTACAAGTCTCCACAATGCCAAGGAAGTTGGCTTCTTTGACGCTGTTTGGAACTTGTCATCAATACCAATGATGTAGGCTTTGCTGAAGATGTCCATTTCTGCTGCCTTAGTTAAGTGAACTTTGTCTCCTTGAACAAACTGGAGGCATAGCAAGGGAAGGGACCATACCTTCTGCTTGCAGATGCAACTTTCAGAGCCAACACACTGCTTGGCACATAAATATCTAAAGCACATGCAGGATCCCAAAGGCGGTACCTCCCATGCAGAGTTGTGCCTGAGGACAATGCTTGCTCTTCCTGGAAGTCTCTGGAGTCCCACACACTAAGTTGGTCTCTTCTTCCTTGGAACCATAGCTAATAAAGAGATCCATCTCATCTCCACCTACATCTCCCACAGGTGCCAAACTAATTAGGTTCTTTTGACAATTTACTATTTGTAATTAAAGAGGAGCAAAGCCCATGTGTCATTCTTAGACTTCATCCATTAAACAACAATGTCCAATGTTGAAATCTCTCTTCAGACAAGGAGATATGGCACGTGTGTGGGCTAAGAATTCTCCAGCTATGCTAACCTAGATTTAATTATGCACAGAGAACAGAGGTTTAACTTCATCCCTCCTAGAAGTACTGTAATTAAAACTCAATTAGGGGCAGCACTGGCCAACATCATTATTCAAGTGTCACCCTATTGAAGAGACAAATATCTCAGCACTGCTCACATAGGCACCACCTGGAGCCTTCACAAGTACGGGGGTCACTGGGACCAGCCTGTCTTTCCACAGTTCTCTAAAAGCACCGTGTGTCAGCTGCCTTCTCTTTACTTACAACTTTTAAAAACTATCCTTTCCAAACATCCAGTTCTATGGAGGAATCAGCCCCTGAGGTGGCTTGTCTAATAATTTGTCAAGAGCTTATCATGGTATCACAGGTGTTTCTTGTAGAGTATCTTACTTCATCTTTTTCCTTAACCATAGGAAGTAGCTGTCATCCTTCTTCAATGCAAGGAAATAAAGGCTTAAAGAATTTTTAAAAGTTTTCAGGCACCCCATTGTAAAACAGTGAGGTCACGACTCAAGCTGACCAGTTTGTCTCCAGAGTCTGCTCTTAACCATCATGCTATGTTGGTGCTTTGAAATCGTTTTCTAAATATCTGATATTTGACATCAGAGATAGCCTTACTCTGTGTTTATTTGTACACACACAACACAAAAGGAGGATTCTGAGTTCTTCCAGGGAGCTTCAAGGCTGCCTGTGGGAGCCCTGCTGGTGCTGGCTAGTGAGGGTTGTGTCTGTCACTCACTTACCCAGCCAGTCACAGGCTCACTGGACTGGGAAAGATGTGACACCCACTCCTCCCAACTCTAGGACAAAGCACCACAGAACCAGAGGCCCAGGACACACCACGGTGGTCAGCATTTCCCATGGTTCATAAAGGTCTTGTGAAATCCATGTGACTCTCCACATCAGTGCCATGTTAGGAACTTTCCTTTGAGCTGATTCCACTGGGGTTGGAGATCAATCCTAAGGGAACAGTGGGTTTTGCCTGTCAGCTATGCAGAGGCAAGACCCAGGCACCTGCCAGGGAAATACATCCTTGTTCTCGGATTTAATGAGGTTGTGTGCACAGATCATCCACATTAGCAGACAATCCTGGGCTCCTTCCAGGGCACCACAAGCACCACAAGAAGTCAGGCACAGCATCCAGGACCATCAAGTGCAGTTGGTAAATTGTGACTTTCTCAGTGGCACCTGCCAAGGCATGAGTGGGCTCACACTCCATTCTAGCCAAAGGAAGCCAGTGACAGGCATCTACCTACTGGCTCCAGAGTGTGCAGGTCACAGTGCCTCTTGCGAATCCCACACAGAACATGCAGCATGTTAGGATGCTCCAGAACCAATCTTCTGACCCCACCCTAGGGCCGGGGCGGCCATTAGAAGGACCTGGAGGAAAGGGCTATCCCTTCCTCTTCCCTTTCCTCCTCCCCTCTCCAGTCAGGCCCCCTTTTATAGGTAACAGTGGAGAATCCTCATGCAGGGCTAGGGACCCCAAGCCTGCTGTTTCCTGCCCCTGCATCTCTGAGGTGAGCCTTCTCTCTTTTATCACTTGTTCCTGAACTTAAGCATGCAGATGCTCCCCAGCAACCCCATTTCAAATCCAGTCTCTGCACTGTTCCTTGGTGAGGGGAGACAGTCACCCTGGTCACCCTTATAGCTTGCCTGGTGCCTCCCCTACCTGGGGCCAGGACTGACACTGCCAGGCCACTGCTTGTGCTCTGAGGCTCTGGCTGGTGAGGACTCCGCTTTCCCCTCTTAGTCTCCTAATTCAAGTTTCAAGAATCAAGAAAAGACCCATAGCTGGGCACGATGCTGCAAGCTTGTGATTCCTTGTACTCTGGGAGGTTAAAGCAGGAGAATCTCTAGTTCAAGCCCACCCTAAGCAATTTAGGGAGACCCTATCACAAAATAAAAAGGCTAGGGATGTAGCTCAGCACAAAGGACCTGCGTTCAATCCCCAGTACCATAAAAAATTTAAAAATTCAAAAAACAAAAGGACTTTGTAGAAAAACGTGCACTTACTCATACAGCCAGAGCCCTCTCCAGGCCCCTCCTACATAACCCTGTGCCTTCATAGGACCATTTTCCCTTCCCATATCCCATTTGCCTTAAAACCAGGACAAATAGCCCTCCCAGCTCAGAGGGGAGAAGAGAAGCTATGCAGGTGATGACTATGCAGTGTCTTCGGTCCACCTAGGGCTCAGCTTCCTGCCCAGCAGGGTTGCCCTGGGGCTGCACATGACGCTTGCCCGCTCTGAGAGCAGCTTCTCTAAGAAGCAGTGACCTTGGAAAGCCCTGCCGGGTGTCTCCTCGCACAGGCCTTTGGGTGCCCCAAGGTGTGGGAAAGTGATTATTATACATTGATCTATACAAATGCAGATTTCTAGAGGTCTTTTAATTCCCACTTGAATAGAAGCAAGAAAACAATTGTAGAGGTGAACCAGTGTCATTAGAGCTATCACTGTTAGTGTTATTTCTTGTGCACAATCTCTGCTTTTTAATCATTAACCCAAAAGGCTCCGAAAACCATGTTTTTGCACAACGTATCTGGCAAACCCTTCCTCAGTGGATGTGAAATTATTTCTCATGTTTATTGACCCAGCTTGGTTTGAAAACTTCTCTGCATTGTGGGTGCGACTTCAGGGTACTGCCCCAGATCCATGGTGTCAGGCACTGTCGTATTGATACCATATCATCTTCCGAAGCACTCTGAAATTCTGAATTTCCAAAGGCATCTGGCCCTCAAAATCTTGGATAAGGGACTGTGGATCTTATTATAATCATTGTTGTTGATAGAGTTGTTGTTGTTTAGGAGTGATGGAGGTGACATGGCTTAAATCCCCACAACCAATCCCCAAATTGCTCCACTGGGAAACAGTAGTCCTTGGATGCATTGTTGCTGGCCTCTATATGGCCGGCAACTGGCTTCATCAGTTCTGTCTCAGGACATTACTGCCAGGGCTCAAAGGTGTAATACCCCAGAACCCTTCACACTGTAGCTCCTTTCCCGGTGGGGCTCTATGGTGATTTTCCCAGCGGGCTGCCTAGGAGTCGTGGCTCCAAGCCCCAGGTAGAGCTGGAGAGTGAGAGCGGAGAGCACCCGGGGTAGCTGTCAACACCAGCAAATGAATCAGGGAATCAGATAACAAGGCGATGATGATCCAGTCACCCTCCTCACAGACAGCGCTCAGGAACCTGCTTGCCAGATGTCCCCACCCTAATCCCTTCTCAGCCTTTTGGCTAAGATCAAACGCAGATGTCCCCACCCCATCCTTGCTCCCACCCCTCCTAGTCAAATGTCAATCAAGGTGAGAAGGGAGGAGAAGGGACTGGAGCTCTGCTCAAGAAGTCCTGGACCCAGAGACCGGGTCACTGTGACCAAGGGCTCAGAGATGCCTGTGGACCTCAGAGGGAAGGGGCCATGCCCACGGTATTCTCCGCTATGATCTGAAGCCCTAGTGTGGCAGTGACATTTAGTAGGGGCCCAAGTCTTCTGAGCTGAGTGTGTTCATAAATCCATGTGTCTCCACCCAGTTTATCTTCATCAGATAACAGTGTATAAAGGCCAGAATCACACTGCGGAAGCCTTACAGCATTGCCTACTAAGTGCCAGGCCCTGTCCAGTTCACACTTCATCACACTACATAAAAGAGATTTCCCCCCACTGTATAGACAACAAATTGCATTACACAGAAACAAAATCCCTTTCTGCAGGTCACCCTGACTACCATATGGTGGGACCAGACTTCAAATTCCAGACTACCTGCCTTCAAAATCCGAGTCATCTCCACCCTGTTCTCCTGCTCAGAAGGACCATTTGTCATCTTCATCCCACCACAGCGTCAGGCCCAATACACTGCAGTTCTTCATTTTCTGCTTGAAAAGACCACTGGGCTTCAAAGAGGGCACTGATGGTTTCTGGGAAAGAAGTTGGCTGGCAAGGGTGGGGGAGATGGTAGAGAAGAGGGACGTAGGGCAATGAGAGGGTATTTCCCCTTTCCTGCCCTTGGGATCCCAGCCCATAGTTTGTCTTGGTTCTCAATCCACCTTTGCCCCTTTCTGAACATCTGTGTAACAGCCTGCACTTCCTCCCACTGCTCGCCTGTGACCAGCCCTGGCCTCTGCCCTTGGTCCGTGGGCCACACCGATTAGCATCTTCTCTGAGAGCTCAGTCCTTGACCTTGTGTCCAGTCACTGTGCCCCTTACCTCCCCTGTCTCCAGAGATCCTGTCTCTAGGCCCCCGGTGTTTCCCGGGGGAAAACCTGCTCCCAGCTGGGAACCACTGGATTCAGCCAAAAAGAAAGTGAATGAAGAGCCTGCTTATTCTATCAGGTATGTGATGCTGGCCAGAAATTGAACTGGGCCTTTGTAAAGGTATTCGTAAGGATTTTTGGGTTTAGAAACTACATAGAGCAATTTTTTAAATTCACCATCAGCAAGAAGAGAAACTTATCTTCAGAATTCCCTCACCATCTCTTCAGAATCTCCTTGTATTTTCTCCTATAAATGATGATCACCCCTTATGGCTAGTCGAGGAGTACAGAATGCATTAGCTTGTCTTCCCACTGCCACAGGATTACAACCTCAATAAATGAACAGCCAGGGTACTTAAAAGATGACACAAATGTAATTGAACTGGGCCTGAAGCAACCTGGGTTCCAGTCCTGGCCTCATCATAACCAACCTACAGCAAATCAGTTAATCGTTCTGGGCTCCTACTGTCTCCTCTGCAAAGATGACTACTGGACCAGGTGATCTTTCTCACTCATTCCCCCTAATGGGTAAATGACTAACACAGCAAGCTGGGTTGGTCTTCCAACAGGTGCTTGCACATTTGTGGGAAAGGAAGTTTTCACCAGGCTAAGAAACCACTGGGCTTTAATGCCAGACTGGAGGATGGTGAGAGGACATAGAAAGTTCTGGAACACACATTCAGCCATGGGATAGAAGAGTCTCCCAGCTGGAGAGCATGTTAGCGATCACCTTGTTTGCCTCTCTTGTTTTATAAAAGAAGACACTGAGGCCTAGAGAGGAGAGGTAACTTGTCCACGCCTCATTGCTGAGTGTCATAGTCAACACGGTGTTTTAAATACTGGGAATTTGGAAGCACAGGGACAGTGGCTTTGGGGGACTACACTCATTACCAACTCTGTGTACTTTCAGGGTCCCTCACCTGAAACCACTTGACACCCCTCACCCCGAGTCTCCTGCCCTGGTGGAGTGGAAGTGCATATTTTCTGTTGTGTTTCCACAGATGGGTCCATGATGGGCAGGAAGGACACACAGATGGTGTCAAAGCAAGCAGATAGGAGGGACAGAAGGAAACTACAATTAAGATGTGTTATGCACATGTACCAATCCCCAGGATGAATGTAAGTATTATGTCCTGCAAATAGGTCCCAATAAAAAAATTTTTAAACTAAAATGGGGAAAAATAAAATAAAAGTTGGAAAAAAGGGAAGTGCACCAGACTGGAGCCACACAGGATTTGAGACAAAGTTAAGAACTACTGGTGAGTAGCCATGGAGGTGGTGCCAGAGCATGGGCAACTAAGGGCAGCGAGAACTCAAAGAGACAGGAATGGCAGATATGCTTTTCAGCATAGCTTCATCCCATCTGCCCTCCAGGGTGGAGAGGATTCCTTCTAGAAGGAATTTTTTTCTTTTGGTTGTACTGGGGATCGAACTAGGACTTCCCGAATGCTAGATGGGTTCTATACTACTGACCACACCCAATCCTTAGTTCACTCTTCAGTGTAAAGCTGTCACATACCCTCCTGCTGCTAACTGTTCCATGGTTCCCTTTACCAGTACTTGCAGATGGACTTCTGCCCCTGACTGACCCAACCTACACCTGCCTCTGCTTCCCTCCTTCATGTCCTAGCTATGAAGCTCTGACCTGACCTAAACAGCAGTCAGTCAGGGCTGATCTGGGCACCCGGGCTGTGATCATTCAGCACCTCACCTTTCACCTGTTCTAGCACTGGATGTAGCACCCTGTCTGGATTCTCATTCTACTGTCTGTCTGCTGTTCTGGAAGCCACAGGAAGGCAGAGACCACATCTGCTTCCTTCTCCATCATAGACCAGTGCTGCCAACCAGTATCTGCTGGATGGAAAAGTGAGTACTAGATGTAATCTCCTCTACCACACAAACATACCCTAATCACTTAACTAGTTGTCAGGCACTAAGATAGTCACATGTTCCTGATTATATCTCCAACAGCACCTTTGCACACAGTTCTCAAAACATAATCCAAATTATTTTCTCAGGCTAACATTTCTAAAAATGAAATTGCCAGCTCCAAATATATACATATTTTATCAGGGTTTGTTTTATGCTGCTTCACTGCCCTGCAGGAAGTCTGGGCTATTTTGGAGTATTACCAGTAATTTAAAAGGATGCCCATTGCCCTACATCTTCAGTAATATTGGGTCTTTTTAAAAAAAATTTTGCTCACTTTGAAGGCCAGAAAATAATGACTTTCTGTTGTTTCATATGGTATATTAGCATTAACAATTTCATAAAAGCTCTTCATTCCCTATAGATGATAAGAGAAGATACAGGATTACACAAGCTCGTGCTGCTGTGGAGGATTGTGAGGTGGCATTACACGGGGAAGAGGAAGAACGCTGCTTGTTGACGGCTAACCACATGCACCTGCTGCCGAGGTTATATTTGCATGACTCCTCTGCAGACCTCATAACTATCCTGCAAGACAAGCAGTACTACATCTGTTTTATAGAAAAGCTAACAAAAAATTATAAATGATAAATCTATAGTTACAAATGTGCAAACATTCATTGTACAATTACTATGTGCCATCTCTTCTTGTGATTAGGGCTTTCATAGTCCCACCTAAGGTGTGAAGATATTTTATGGGAAAAAGAAAGTCTTTTCAAGAAATGTGTTGAACCAACTGGAATTCTATATGCAAAAAAAATATGTGATCAAACAATAGAGTAAATATTTAAAATTTAAAACGTATTACAGTAAAAGACATATTGTCATTAACCCCTCAAAATATTCTCCTTCCCCTCCAACACAATTATCTCATCATTTCTGCCACTTTCTGAAGTTCTGAAGTTCTGAAGAACTTTTCCAGAAGTTCTCTTTCCTGAGTGTCTTTTCATGGCTGCCTTAATGTCCTAGATCAATTCAAAATGTTTATGGCAGTTTCTGTCAAATAAAAACATGACAGAATAATTTCTCTAGAGTGAGAAACTGAAAGTGTAAATAAGGATTAAAATGATTAAAACTAATAATTGATAATTTGAATTAGGAAGAAAAAGTCCAAAGGGGTAGGGGAAGTGGGAGGGGAAGGGGAAAGGAAAGAAGGGAAAGGAAAAATTATGAGAAAAGGAAAAAATGGAAACAAAATCTTTGTAAATAGGGAAGTGTGGAGGGGGTGAAGGGAGCACAGGGAATAGGGAAAAAATAAGAACTAAGTTACATCATGTACAGGTACAAACACCCAATGATAAATGTAAACGTATTGTATACCTAAAATGTACCAATAAAGGAATTTAAGCAAAAAAAAAAAAAAATGACAGTGTGACATTATTTACCTTATTCTCCAGATTTGGTACCATGAAATTCTGGCTCTTCCCCAAAGCCAAAATGACCATGACAGCTAAATATTTTTAACTGATTCAGAACATCAAGGCAGGCAGGACAATGAAGCTAAAGTCAATCACGAAAGAGGACTTCCCGGACTGCTTCAGAAGATGGCAAGAATCCTAGAAAAAGAAGAGCATAAAAAATCCAAAGCTCGTACAAGAGAGGAAATTATAAAGATTAGGGAAGAAGTCAGTGTAATGGAGACTAAGAGAACAATACAGAAAAATCAATGAATCAAAGAGTTGGGTTTTTGAAAGAATAAATAAAATTGATAAACCTTTAGCCAACTTTATCAAAAAAAGGAAAGAAAGAGCACAGGGCACAAATACATGCAATTAAGAATGAAAAAGGTGAAGTCACAACACATCCAACAGAAATCCAGAGGATCATCAATACCTAGTTCAAGAAGCTCTACTACAGTAAAATGGAAAACACAGAAGAAATGGACAGATTTCTAGATACATGCGAATTGCCAAAGTCAACTGAAGAAGATACAGAAATTCTAAACACCCCAATTACAATGACTGAAATTGAAAATGTAATAAAATATTTACCAACAACGAAAAGCCCAGGTCCGGATGGCTTCACTACTGAATTTTACAAGACATTTAAAGAAGAACTAATGCCATTACTCTTTAAACTCATCAAGGAAATTGAAAGGGAAGCAATACTTCCAAATTCATTCCTGGAAGCAAGTGTTAATTTGATTCCAAAACCAGGGAAAGACCCAACCCAAAAAGAGAACTACAGGCCAGTCTCCCTAATGAACATAGATGCAAAAATCCTCAATAGGAGCCGGCTGCAGACAGGCAGGTCTGCGGACGCCGTAGTAACGTCGCGAGTAGAGTGGCACGCGCAGAATCAGCCTGCGCCGAATCAGCCTGCGCCCTGGCAGCAATGCACTGGATACCTCCCCACCTCGCACTTCTCTGTACAGCCACCTGGTTCCACACTACAAAGACACAGAGGACACCGGACCACCAGACCACTGTACTGGGTAAGTTGGAGTCATCTTCACCTCTCATCAGGACCGGGACTATCTTCAGGGGAAGGGCAGCTGGAACCTGCAATACAACTCTGCAGAGTTCAACCCTACAGGAGGATAGGGAGCTCAACTTGGGACATGCAGCCAGAAATGTGCCTGAATCTCATGGGTCTGCGACTAGCTTGCTGAGACTCATTGACTTATATCTGCACACTGCAACTGACGTTGTCTATTGTGACAGCAGAGACATACCCTGAAAGAGGCCCTTCATCTTCATGGTTATTTTTTATTCCCAAAATTAGTTTTATTATTATTATTTCTCTTTTCTTTTCTTTTGCTCCTCTTATCTTTAATTTTTTTCCCTACTCTTTGCAAATATTTGTTTTTCTCTCCTTTTTTTCCTTTTCTTTTCTTCTTTCTTTTCTCTTTCCTTTCTCTCTCTCTTACACTCACTCTCTTGCTCTCCCACATTGTTTATCTTCCCTTTTTGTCCCTGTTTGGGTCCTCAGTCAGAGTTCTTCTTTATTTTCCTATTACTGTCTTTTTCCTTCTCACCTGTGTCCTCTGGCCACACTGCTAACCTTCCCCTATCCTTCTTCCCATCTGTCCCTCCCTCCCCAACCCCTTCTAACTCCCCGTCCCAAAGGGTAAAGTTGTTATATTGAAGAGTTTATTCACTATATGTTGGGTTGGTCCTCGATCTTGATTTAATTCACACAGCTAAAGGTGATAGATTAATAACTACCACAAAATCTCATTTTTGAAGATGTACTTGATGCAATGGTGTTGCTAATTGTATCACTTGGGCTAAGGTGTTGGTATTGATCTAATCAATGAACCTTCCTAGTATAAGGAAACTGAGATAGTCTTAGAGTCATTAGAGACTCAAAACTTAAAGACCAGCTATATCTGGAAGACACCTCTGAGAAGCAATCATTCCATAAGGGTTCTAATTAAAAGTAACAAAGATACCTACAATAAAAAATTTCAAACTATCAACCCAGGAGTTAAACCAAGAACAGTACCAAAAACAAAAATGAGAAGACATTTAAGCAAGGCACAAACTCAGACTTCCACCCCACTGAGGGTAACTCCTGGGGGAAATGAGATGGAAAAGTCCCATAACCAACCACCTGGATACCCTGAACTGATAGCACAGGAAGTAACAAAACAGATGAATGAGGCTCTAGAAAAATTCAAAGCAGAAATAATCTCCCAGATATCCGCAGAGATAGTGAGCAGAATGAAAGTCATGATTAGAGGATCTAGAACAGAAACAGATAAAAAAAAATAGATGAGCTCAGAAACATGCTGGAAGCCATGAATACCCAGCATAAGAAAGAAAAGGAAACCATGATCACCCAACATAAGAAAGAAATGGAATCCATGAAACAGATTCAAACAGATATTCAGGAGATCAAAAACTCCACTGAAAGTATCCACAGCAGATTAAGGGAATCTGAAGATAGAATATCAGATAGAGAAGACAGGATCGTGGTTAGAGACCATGAAAATAGAGATCTCTTAAAAATAGTAAGGGACCACTAGAAAATCAATCCAACAACTGTTAGACGATGCAAAGAAGAATAACATAAGACTGATAGGAGTCCATGAAAAAACAGGAGAAAGCACAATTGACTTTAAAAAACTGTCCACAGAAGTAATAGTGGAAAACTTCCCAGACAGAGGTAGAGAATTGGACATACAGATAAGTGAGGCATATAGAACCCCAACTTGCCATGATCAAAAATATCTACATCTAGACATATAATAGTCAAGATCCCAGAAACCCAACAGAAAAACAAAATCCTACAAGCAGTTAGAGAAAAGAAACAAATCACCTACAAAGGAAAGCCCATCAGAATCACAGCAGACTTCTCAACACAAACCCTCAAATCAAGGAGAGCCTGGAGTGAAGTATTTCAAGCCCTAAAAGAAAATAACTTCCAACCTAGACTGTTGTATCCTCCAAAATTGTCTTTCAGAATTGATGGGGGAATTAGATACTTCCATGACAAAGAACACCTGAGAAATTTCATGAACACCAAACCAGCACTACAAGCAATTCTAAACAATATCCTAGAAAAAAGGAATGAAGGTCATAACTCCATGAGGCCCAACAGAGGGAAGCCACCAGGAAAGGTAAGATACTAAAGGGAAAGGGGGAAAAATAAGAAATAAAAGAGCCAACAAAAGTAAAACAGCATGACAAGGATAAATCAATATCTATCAATTACAACCATCAATGTTAATGGCCTCAATTCACCAATCAAAAGAAATAGACTGGCAGAATGGATTAAAAAGGAAAATGCAACAATATGCTGTATACAAGAAACACACCTAACTCAAAAAGAAACTCATAGACTAAAAGTAAAAGGTTGGAAAACAGTTCTCCACATGACAGGAACCCAGAAGAAAGCAGGGGGAGCAATCTTATTTGCAGACAAAGTAGATTTCAAACCAAAATTAATTAAGAGAGACAAAGATGGTCACTACATCCTTGTGAAAGGAACAATCCAAGAGGAAGAGATGACAATCCTAGATATATATGCACCAAATACAAATGCCCCCAACTATACAAAGCAAATATTAATAGACATGAAAAACCAAATAAACACTAACACAGTTGTAGTGGGGGACCTCAATACCCCTCTTTCACAAATAAATAGATCATCTGGACAAAAAGTTAACAAGGAAATTCTAGAACTGAACCAAGCTATTGAGCAAATGAACTTAATAGATGTTTACAGAGTGTTCCACCCCACAATATCGGAATACACATTCTTTTTGGCTGAACATGGGTTATTCTCCAGAATAGACCACATGCTAGCTCATAGGACACATCTAAGTAAATGTAAAAGAATTGAAGTTACCCCCTGCATATTATCAGACCATAGTGCAATAAAATTGGAGATCAATAACATAAGAAACCTCAAAACCCCAACAAACACATGGAAACTGAATAACACCCTCTTGAACAACCAATAGGTTACAGAAGTAATTAAAGAAGAAATTAAACAGTTTCTACAAGTAAATGAAACTGCCAGTACAACATATAGGCATCTATGGGACACAATGAAAGCAGTTTTACGTGGGAAATTCATAGCAGTGAATGCCCATATTAGGAAAACAGAGAAAACTCAGATAAATAACCTAATGCAGAACCTCAAGCTCCTAGAAAAAGAAGAGCATAATGAATCCAAAGCTCGTACAAGAGAGGAAATTATAAAGATTAGGGAAGAAATCAATGCAATGGAGACTAAGAGAATGATACAAAAAAATCAATGAATCAAAGAGTTGGGTTTTTGAAAGAATAAATAAAATCGATAAACCTTTAGCCAACCTTATCAGAAAAAGGAAAGAAAGGGCACAGGGCACAAATACATGCAATTAAGAATGAAAAAGGTGAAGTCACAACACATCCAACAGAAATCCAGAGGATCGGCAATACCTACTTCAAGAAGCTCTACTACAATAAGATGGAAAACACAGAAGAAATGGACAGATTCCTAGATACATATGAATTGCCAAAGTTAACTGAAGAAGATATAGAAATTCTAAACATCCCAATTACAATGACTGAAATTGAAAATGTAATAAAATATTTACCAACAAAGAAAAGCTCAGGTCCAGATGGCTTCACTACTGAATTTTACAAGACATTTAAAGAAGAACTAATGCCATTACTCTTTAAACTCATCAAGGAAATTGAAAGGGAAGCAATACTTCCAAATTCATTCCTGGAAGCAAGTGTTACTTTGATTCCAAAACCAGGGAAAGACCCAACCCAAAAAGAGAACTATAGGCCAGTCTCCCTAATGAACATAGATGCAAAAATCCTCAACAAGATACTGGCAAACAGAATACAGAGGGTCATCAAGAAGATCATACACCCTGGCCAAGTTGGATTTATCCCAGAGATGCAAGGATGGTTCAACATTCATAAATCAATAAATGTAATACACCATATTAAGAGAGTCAAGGACAAAAATCATATGATCATCTCAATAGATGCAGAAAAAGCATTCGACAAAATCGAGCACCCATTCATGATAAAAACCCTACAGAAAACTGGAATAGAAGGTCTTTATCTTAACCTCATTAAGGCTATCTATGAAAAACCAACAGCCAACATCATACTAAATGGTGAAAAACTGAAAACTTTCAAGCTAAAATTAGGAACAAGACAAGGATACCCACTATCACCATTCCTGTTCAATATAGTTCTGGAAACATTAGCCACAGCAATAAGAAAAGAGAAAGAAATAAAAGGAATAAAGATAGGAAAAGAAGAAGTTAAACTGTCATTATTTGCTGATGATATACTATACATAGACGACCCAAAAAACTCCCCCAGAAGACTTCTAGACTTAATTGACAGATTCAGTAGAGTAGCTGGATACAAGGTCAACACTCAAAAAACAATAGCCTTCTTGTACACAAATAACAGACTCACTGAGAGAGAAATTAGGGAAACAATTCCTTTTACAATAGCATCCAAAAACTGAAATATCTAGGAATCAATCTAACAAAGGAAGCAAAAGACCTCTCCACTGAAAACTACAGCACTCTGAAAAAAGAGATCAAAGAGGATACAAGAAAATGGAAAGACATCCCTTGCTCCTGGGTAGGAAGAACCAATATAGTGAAAATGGCCATACTTCCAAAACTACTATATAGATTTAATGCAATGCCAATTGAAATTCCAATAATATACTTCACAGAACTAGAGAAAACAATCCAAAAATTCATTTGGAACCATAAGAGACCTAGAATAGCAAAAGCAATTCTAGGCAACAGAGACATGCCTGGGGATATCACAATCCCCAACTTGAAACTATACTACAAAGCTACTGTGATAAAATAAGCATAGTACTGGCAAAGGAACAGACCTGAGGATCAGTGGGATAAATTAGAAGATGCAGAAGCAACTCCAGACATGCTCAGCCACCTCATCTTTGACAAAGGAGCCAACCACCCTCATTGGAGGAAAGATAGCCTATTTAATAAATGGTGTTGGAAAAACTGGATTTCAACCTGTCAAAGATTAAAACTAGACTCATACCTATCACCATGCACTAAACTAAGATTGAAGTGGATTAAAGATATAAATATTAAGACAGAAACACTAAACTTGCTGGAAGATAAGTTAGATAGAACTCTTGAAGACATTGGCATAGGAAAAGACTTCATGAACAAAACCTCAGCAGCATGGGAACTAGCAGAAAGAATCAACAACTGGGATCTCATCTTATTAAAAAGCTTCTGCACTGCAAAAGAAACCACCAACAGAGCTAACAGACAACCTACAATATGGGAAAAAATTTTTAGCAGCTGTACCTCAGACAAAGGACTACTATCTAGAATATATAAAAAATTGAAAAAAATCAGACCCCCCCAAATTCAAAGACCCAATTCAAAAATGGGCATCTGAAATGAACAGGCATTTATTTCTCAGACAAAGAAGTAAAAGCAGCAAACAAATATATGAAAAAATGTTCAACATCACTGGTCATTCAAGAGGTGCAGATGAAAACAACACTGAGATTCCACCTCACCCCAGAAAGAATGGCTGCTATCAAGAAATAAACAAATAACAAATGCTGGCTTGGTTGTGGGGAGAAAGGAACCCTTCTCCATTGCTGGTGAGAGTGCAGACTGGTGCAACCACTGTGGAAGTCAGTATGGAGATACCTCAAAGAACTAGGACTAGAGGTCCTATTTGACTCAGCTATTCCCCTGCTGGGGATCTTCCCAAAAGAATTAAAAGAATCATACCACAGTGATATATGAGCACCCATGTTCATAGCGGCACAATTTGTAATAACTAAAGCTTGGAAACAGCCCAAGTGTCCATCAACTGGAAACTGGATAAAGAAAATGTGTTTTTTTAAATAAAATGGAGTACTACTCATCCACAAAGAACGAAAAACTAGAGTCATTTATAGCTAAATGGATGCATTTCGAGGCCATACTCTTAAGTGAAGTAAATAGGACACACATGTGTAAATACTGAATAGTTTCACTAGTGTGAGGAACTGTTAGTGTAAACAAGGGTTAAAATGATTAAAATGAATAATTGATAATTTGGAATAGGAAAAACCGTCCAAAGACGAAGGAGTGAAGGGAGGGGAAGGGGAAAGGAAAAGAGGGAAAGGAAAAACTATAAGAAAAGAAAAAAAATGGAAGTGAAATCTATGTAAATAGGGAAGGATGGAGGGGGTGAAGGGCGCACAGGTAATGGGGAAAAAATAAAAACCAAGATACATCATTTTCAGGGACAAACACCCAATGATAAATGTAAACAAATTGTATACCTAAAATGTACCAATAAAAGAACTAAAAAAAAAAAGAAAGAAAATGGCAAGAATAATGGGATGAATGTGTTCAAAGTAAAGGGGGGTATTTTGAGGGACATGAATAACAATGTGTCTTTTACTGTAATATATTTCTAAAATTTAAGCATTCACCATACATTTCAATCATATCTTGTGTATATACTGAACCAAATAGGATTCCATTAACCTTTGTCTAGTACTGTATATAGCACTTGACTTGTATAGTAAAACATAGACATGTATCATACCCAAAACTAAAAACTATGGAAGAAAATATAGAGAAAGAACTGTACCTCTGAGTTAAGCAAGGATTTCTTAGAGAAAATACAAAAGTATGTAAATCACAAAAGAAAAGTAATAAACTAAACTTCATCAAAATTAAAATTTGGGACTGGGGGTGTGGCTCAGTAGTAGAGCACTCGCCTAGTATATATGAGGCCCTGGGTTTAATCCCCAGCATAATAAATAAATAAATAGTCATCTTTCAAAGACACTATTAAGAAAATGAAAAGATGGGGCCATGGATTTAACTCAGTGGTTCCGCCACCTGCCCCGCAAGTACAAGGACCCAAGTTCGATCCCCGGTACCAAAAAAAATGAAAATGAAAAGACAAGCCACAGACTGGGAAAAAATTCCCCAAACACATTATCTGATAAGACTTACATTTATAATATATAAATGATTCTTACAATTTAAAAAGAGGACAACTTAGTTTTTAAGAAGGGAAAAAATTTGAACAGCACTTAATGGAAGAAGATATCCAATGACCCATAAGCGTAAGATAATTAAAAGCCAAAATGAGATACCATCCATCATTCATTTCTCATTCGGTAATGTAGAAATGCAAAATTGTGCAATCATTTTGAATAAGAGTCTGAAGTGTCTGGCAATTTCTTCTCAAGTCAAACAGATTACCCAAAAAAAATCAAAAGCACTTTTCTATGTAAATAACTAGCAAATATTGGTACAGCTTTATTAGTAAAAGCCCTTGAAGAGGAAAAAAAATTCCCAGTCATCAACAAGTAAATAGATAAACCCAATATAGAATGTCACAATGCATCCCTCTTCACTAAAAAGAATTGAATTGCTGGCATACACGTCAACACAGAGGACTCTAGTAAAAACCATGCTAACTAAAAGGAGAGGAGCACAGGAGACTGCAGAACCTACTTTGCACCAGTTGTAGGACATCCTAGAAAAGGAAACCCTAGTGAAAGAAACCAAATCAGTGGTGGCCAGCCACTGCTGGCTGTAAAGGGGAGGAGGAAATATTCTGGGATGCTTTACTGCTCTCTGTCTTGGTGATAGTGATGGTTAACTCTCTGTTATACAGTTAAAATTGGTGGATTTGATTTAGTGTAAATTATACTTCAATCAAGCGATTTATTTTAAAATGAAAGAAATGTGAAGCTTTGAGTTCATTTCCCAGTACCACAAAAAGAAAAAAGAAATAAAATTTAATTCCTATCATAATCCAGAAATTCAGCTCCTGGTTGTATCACCAACGTAAAGGGCCCATATGTGCACTGAAAGATATGCTCAAGGTTGTTCACAGCAGCCTCATTGAAATAGCCCCAAACTGTAAACAACCCAAATGTCATCAACATTCATCAACATGATGAACTGTGACCTAGGAGGCTGAGGCAGGTGGATCATGAGTTTGAGGCCTACCTGGGCAATTTAACAACTTAATGAGACCATGTCTCAAAATTTTAAGAAAAGGACTAAAGATGTAGCTCAGTGTAAAGGCCCTGGTTTCAATATCCAGTATTGCAAAATAACAACAACACAAAGATGAACTGTGGCATATTATACAATGTGTAATTTTTCAGTTACAGTAGTTGAAAAAAACCAGCTATGGCTTCATCCCAGATAAATCTCATAGCATAATGCTGATTGAAAGAAGCTATATACAAAACAGTGCTGTGATATAATACTATTTATAGGAACGTTGGAAAGGCAAAACTAAGCTGTGTGATTGAAATCCAAATGGTGGCCACCCATGAAAGAAACTCTCCCGTAGTTGGAAATATTGAATTTCTAGATACTTGCGGTGGCAACACAGGTATATACAGATGTAAAAGTTCAGTAAGGTGGACACTTCAGATTGTGAACCTAGCTTGGTTGACTAAATATAAGTTATATCTCAATGTAAAAATTCTTTAAAGATGTACATATAAAATATTTAATGTAGGCCATGGATGTAGCTCAGTGGTAGAGCACTTGCCCAGCATGCTCAAGGTCATGGGTTTGATCCCCTGCACAGCAAAAAAGAAATTCCTTGAATTTGCACTTGGCAGATAAACAGACAAGGTAGGTCTATGTTTTTATCTGTGTCTGAAAACAAACAAACGAAAAATAGCAGTAGTGTATATGCAGCGGCCCTGAGGAGCCTCCGTATGAGTCTAGACTTGTTTGAGGGTAGCCTGGACAGTCTGGAAAGTTACAATCTGTGCAGTCACGTGGGCTTCACGTTGACTCTGCTAATTATCACCTCCTCTTATCTGCTTATCACATTTTCCAACAGCTGCCTTCAGGGCCCCTGGATCCTCCTGGTCTCCAGACAGGGAACCCCACTGAAAGCACTGTGAGCTTTATCTCTGTGGGACTACTGAGCTGCCCTTTTGCGATGCTCAGAGGGTAGAGGCCCTTTCAGGTGCTGCCATGTCACTCCACTTTACTTGTGGGTGTAGTCCCGAGCCCTCTTTACCAGATGGCAATCTTTACTGAAAGTGTGGCTCTGAGTTCCAGCTCCCTGGAGTCTGGGAGGGAGGGTTAACTCAGAGGTCCAAAGTCTCACAATGTAGATGCCATGCTTTGGGCGTGCTATTTCCCTTACACAATCTAACTTAATCCCTCATAACCTTAATTGGGAGACAGTTAAGTAAGTACCATATACCTCCTTCAGGGACAGAGGTGATTGTGACTTGTAGCAAACTGAATCCAGGAAAGGAAGACACCTAAGGAGGCAGGAGGCAGTGTACAACTTTTTTATTACATCGAAGGACCTGCCTGGGATTGTTCCCAAAGAAGTCAGACCCAGAATATTGGTGGGCCAGCAGTTTTATAGGGTTGCAAGCAGCAGGTACAGAAGCAGAAGCAGAGTTTACCCAAAGCAGAGCAGTGGAGCGGGGAAGAGCAAAAGAGTTCTAGCAGGACTTTCTGAGTTCGTTATGCCCTTGTGGTGACAAATTACAGAAGTTGTCATGGCCACTTAGGTACATTCTACAAAAAGCATAGTTACCTAGTTAACCCATAGTTGCTTAATAACACGGTTAGCTCATAGTTGTCCAATTTAGTTATTTTGTTAGAAATATATCCATCTACCTAGAAATTCCCTTTCAGACTCAGAAATAGTCTGCCCAAGGGCAGAATGATCTGCCCAAGATTGCACAGCTAGAAAAATGCACAGCTGAGACTTGAATCCACAATTTCTGAGGTGTGAGTCTCATAACCAAGGATTTGACTCTCTCAAATCCTAAGCCAGACTCTTTCCTCAGTTCTTGAACAATCCTAGTTCCTCTTCAACTAGCCCTTGTCCTGGGATAGATGGGGATGTTCACAAGTGCTTCATGGAACAAAGAGGGTGTGGGCACCCTCTCCTCTTCCTGGATGGAAGAACATGCTCATTGCTCAGTGAGTTATAGACCTCTTCTCTGAGGGGGCTGCTTGAGGCCCTGATAACAAGGCAACTCAGGGGAGCATTCTACATGAGACAATTAATTGTCGCAGAGAGGACTTGCACACACCAATTAATGGTGCCGTATTGCAGTTCAGGGCAAGGGTTTCTGGGTAAAAATGGTGGCCTTCCACTAACAGAAAACATGGAGAAAGTCACTTCAGTTGCCTCATCTAATATACTTTATTCTACAGATGAGGCAACTGAAGTGACTTCCTCCCAATCCCTCAACATCTTGGGGGCAATTCCAGATCCTGGCTACTTCAGAGCTAACTTGATATTAGAGCATCATAATATTACATGACCAATAAAACAAAGTGAGAGCTGTGTTAGACTCAGCAGTGTCGGAACTGTGACTTGACAGGTTGCAGAGCAGTGGGAGGAGTCAGGTGGGCTGGGTCTAGAGTCATGCAAATAGAAAAAGGTGCAGACAGATCCCCACCTCCTCCAGGGACTCTGTATTTTGTGGTAAATGCCAGATATACTGAGGACTTACAGGTGAAAATCAGGCTTCTAAACTTTTCAAAGGAGATATAGGTGAGTAATTCTCTAACTTTGAGTACACAATGATTTCTTAAACATGAGAAAAAAGCATTAACTACAAAGAGGGAAAGATTAGTAAACCTGACTACATTAAAATTAAGAACATTGCTCATGAAAAGACACCAACAAGACAGTGAGATGACAGGCCATAAACAGGGACAAGATATTTGCAATATCTGTAACTGGTAAAATATTCATATCCAGAATGTGTAAAGAAGTCTTAACAGCCAGGTGCATCACATGCCTATATTCTCAGCTATTTGGGATGTGGAGGCACAAGGATCACAAGTTTAAGCCCAGCTTGAGCAGCTTAGAAAGGCATTGTCTCAAAATAAAAAGTGCTGGGGATATAACTCAGAAGTAGACTACCCATGGAATTCCAGTCCTATATCACAAAAACAAAAATGAAAACAAAAAAAGAGATGGGGATTTAGCTCAGTGGTTCTGACGCCTGCCTTGCAAGCGCAAGGTCCCGAGTTCGATCCCTGGTACCAAAAAAAAAAAGATTTAATCCTTAGGGATTAAAAAAAAAAAAAGAAAACAAAAACAAAATAAACCCTAAGGTATCAGAAATAGAATAACCCAGCAGAAAAAGAGGCATTTCTCAGAAGAGGGAACACAATACACAACTTCAAAAAAATGCTGTATTCTGCACAAGATATGAATTAACAGAAACTTTTACATTAATACTTTTCTGAAATTTCTACTGAATATTTATGGATGTACTCTCTTGGGAAAACAATTTGATATTGTCCATAATTGAGCATTTTGATACTTGCAACCCAGCAATTTCCCTGTTTAGTACATACACTAGAGCAGGAATCAGCAAACAAAACCCACGGACCATTTGTTTGCTCTTGGTGAATAAAGTTTTATTGGTATTCCCCTAGACTCACTATTTAAGCATCATGGAAGGCTGCTCTTACACCACAATGGCAGAGATGAGTAGTATCAGCAGAGACCATGTGGCCTGAAATATTTGCTGGGAGGCACAGATAATATTTGCCAATCTTAATCTGGAGATTTTTTATTTGAAAGTACAGTTTTACTTTTACCTATGGGTTTTAAAAACCTATGCCATGCACAACCTGTCTGTAAATATTTCTGTATGTAAACATCTATATCTATATTTAGGTAAACATGAGTTTATCTCCAACTCTAATCCTTTATCACATGGATCATTCTTGCTTTCTCTCCTTGCTCACCTGTAAGTCCCCATTCCAACAGTAAGACCCTAAGACATTTGTCATTGCTGTCAGCCATACCTTTATTTAATTGTCTAACGCTGCAAACCCGTACTGTAATACCAGCATTATTAAAGTATACCCCCACGGGGAACGATTCTATCAACCAGAATGCAACACTCATCTCCAGGGCCTTTGGTCTTTCATCTTAATTCCAAAGTTACTTAAATCAGCACCTCCACCCCTTATTCTGAGGCTGTTTTGCACTTGCAATATAGTTAGATTCTATTGTCTCAGTCAGTCCTGGGATCTTTGACCTACTAAATTATTTTCTTAGGTTGCAAAACATTAAGGTTGACTATGCATGTTTTAAAGTTCCCTGGACTTTGTCAAATGCACCGTGTCATGTATTCACCAACGCAGTATGACATAGAATAGCTTTACTGCCTTAAAAATTCATGAGGCCTCACCTATCTACCCCTTTTCCTCACCGCTAAGCTTTTTACTATTTTCTAGAGATGTTTTTAAAATCTATATACTAAGAGATACAACCAAGAATGCTCGCAAAAGCAAAGATCAAAGAACAACACAAATTTATTGTGTCTATCTTTCTGTCCATTGACAGGAAGTTTATTCAAATTAGAAAATTTTATAAGCTGTAAACACAACTCAAGCTAGGTTTTGTGCAACATTGATGACTCTTAAAAAGGTTATATTAAGTGAAGTAATTATCCCACAGGACCATAGAATACCATTTT
Organism: Heterocephalus glaber; assembly: GCF_053883595.1. Classification (NCBI taxonomy): domain Eukaryota; kingdom Metazoa; phylum Chordata; class Mammalia; order Rodentia; family Bathyergidae; genus Heterocephalus; species Heterocephalus glaber. The sequence goes on along the minus strand of NW_028258143.1, from coordinate 20,207,884 downwards.
TATAAACTCAAATGCAAGTAAGTCAAAGGAACATATAATAAAGTCAGTTTTTTAAAAGGCTAAGAAATGAAGAACATGAAAGTTAGGGCAGTGGTTAGTCTGGGCAGACCAGGGAGTAGGGAGGAAGAGATGCATATACTTAGAAGCCAGTCAGCATGGCTGTTCTAGTTCTTGGAAGCAGTTCACAGGGGCTCATGATTGCCATGGTTTGCTGTGGTTTGTCCCGCAGGGTTTGAGTATCCAAAGCTTGGTCCTCCTGTGGTAGCAAAGTGGTGGGCCTTTAGGAGGTGGGCCTGGGGGAAGGCCACTGGGGTTGTTGTCCCCCGAGGAAGTTAACATCGTTCTCTAGGGATCTTCGTTGATTCTCATGATGGGTGTTAGGAAAGAGCAAGACTGATCCCCAACTCCCCCTTTTTGGCTTCCTGTATTTCCAAGTGACCTCTCCCTCTCGCATGTGCTTCTATCATGATCCCATCCTCCAGGAGGTCCCCACCACCCAGAGCTGGGTCAATGGGAGTGTCAGGCCCTGGAACTTTCAAAGCTGTGGGCTAAATAAAATTCTCTTTCTAAAATACCCAACCTCATCTATTTCATTACAGCAACAGAAAACAAATACCATCCATCAGTACTTGTGATTTTTAAGCTTACTCATTTGTAGACATGTCTTTGATATACATATATATTATTAAATATATTTGGTAATGGGTTGCAACTATATTAAATACATTAAAATATATTAAACATTCTTAGCATAATAATGTCCTATTTGTGGGATTGTTGTGAGGATTAAATTAGATAATGAATGCAAATAATTAGTCCCAACAAATGATGATTGTATTTGTGAGTGTCATCATCTCCTCAGAACTGGTAGTTGCCCCCCTCAGCTTCCTGTTTGGGTCCCCGCCCTGAATTGCAAGTTAGACCCAAGACTGACTTTCCTCCTGTGTCAACAATAATGAAGCGTTATTTAAAAGTCTTCTCCATTAACGTTTCAAATTCCACCATTTAATTCATGAATTTAGGGACCCAAAAGTGAACTTCAAGTTCATCTGCTATGACCTTTTGTTTTGCACTTGAGGGAGGTTCGATGACTTTCCCAAGAGGACTCAAGTCTCTTGCAGAGTTGCCAGGCTTGGATGGTGTCTTCCAACCCCAAATCTAGAGCTACTTCTTCTGGTAGAAAGAGAACTTCCCCATGGCTTAGTGGGTCAGCCCTATATTGTGGATGTGGCAGAGCTGAAAGGAGGTGAAGGGAAGTGAGAAGAGGGATTAAGGCTGGACAGACATCTTTCTGTGAGTTTAGCACTTTTTTCTAGTCCTGGGGATTGAAGCCAGGGCCCTGTGTGTTCTAGGCAAGTGCTCTACACTAGCTACATCCGCAGTCCTTTAAATTTTTTCTAAGTTTTATTTTGAGATGGGATCTTGTTAACTTACCCAGGCTTACTTCAAACTCTCGATCCTCTGGCCTCAGCCTCCCAAGTAGTTGGGATTACAGATGTGCACCACTGCACCCTGCACATTTAGGATTTCTTTTTATTTTCAGTCTCTTTTATCAACTTTTATTAGTATATATTTGTGACACATAGTAAATGCATTCATCATGGGTGAATTGGTACATATCACACCACAACTCAGTCCTTTGAACCTCCCCTTCCCCTCTTCTCTCTCCATCTCCTCTGTCCCAGACTCCCTTCCCATCCTTTCAAAATTCAAAAAACCAACTCTTTGGTTCATCGATCTTTTGTCTTGCTTTTTTAGTCGCAATTTCATTAATTTCCACTCTGATAATCTATAATTTCTTTCCTTTGATTTGTTTCAGATTTGGGTTCTTTTCTTTCTAGGACTTTGTGATACATCATTAGGTTATTTATTTGGAATGGCTGCTTTGTTTTTATGTATGCATTTATTGTTACAACCTTTCCTCTAAGAACTGTTTTCATTTTACCCTTTAGGTTTTAGTATACTGTGTTTCCATTGTCATTTGGTTTTAAGAATTTTTAAAATTTCTTCGATGTTTGGCAGCAACATTCACCATATTTTTGATCACACCTTGTGAAAATACTCATGAAAGAGAACTTTAAACTGCTTCATAAAGTGGCAGAAACAGTGAGTAAGTGTATTCTAAGCAAAAGGAAGTATTTTGAGTGGGGTTAATGGTAATTTGTCTTTCACTGTAATAAATAATTTTAATTTAAACATTCATCATATATTTCAGTCATACCCTGTATATTGGTTTGATTGGAGAGCATGAAGAAAATCTAGCATTACGCAGTTAGTTGGAAAAGAAAGGAGTATTAAACAGTAGCCTTTTCAAATAATTGTGTATATATATTCCTTCATGTAGTAGTTTTCTTACTGTTTGTTTGCAGTATAGAATCTGAAACCATATCAGTGAGCTTTTCAAACTCTAACATTAAAATCTATTTGGCCTATATTGCATTTTGAATGGATCTTTTTTCTGTTGTGTGACATCATGTGCTGTTCATTTAGCAAATGATGGTTTACTGAATTACGCAGATCTTTCAGCTGTGGACACATTCATCATTATCAAAAGACCACATTCATTAGTATCACCACTTACCTCATTAGAAGAGTCTTTAGAGCTCATAATCATGGAAACAAGATTTTTAGAAATATAACTGTCACTTTTTTAAAGCTCAAATTTTGACCTTGACAATAAATATATCACTAGTTTCAGAACTGATAAATTTACTTTATTTTCAATAAAAGATCTTCCAAAACAAAAAAAATTTCTTCCATGATTTCTTCTGTGATCAACAGAATATTTAATAATATACTATTTAATCTCCACATGTCTGTGTAATTTTCATGGCTTCTTTCACTGCTGGTTTCTAGCTTTATTCTGCTATGATCCGGTAGTATTTAAATTCTGTTGCATTTATTTAAACATGCTTTATGGCCTAAGAGAGGGTCTATTTTGGAAAATATCCTGTGTGCTGTTGAGAAAATATGCATTTTGTAGTTGTTATTGAGTGAAACATTCTGTAGATATCTGTTAAGTCCATTTGTTCAATAATGTGGTTTAACTCTGATGTCTTTTGTTCATTGTTTGGTTGACCTGTCTAATTATGACATTGGAATATTGAAGTCCCCAACTATGATTATATTGTTGTCTTTCTGTTCTTTTAGGTCCAGTAGTTTTTGTGTCATCAAGTTGGGTGTATTGACATTCGGTGCAGATATATTTACAACTATCATCTCTTCCAGTTGAACTGTTACCTTTACTAGAATGTAATGGGCATCTTTGTCTCTTCTGATCATTTTTGGCTTGAAGTCATCTCTGTCTAAAAATAAGCTAATTACTTCTGCTTGTATTTATTTTCCACCCTTTCACTTTTGTGCTATGCATGGTACTTCTGCTGTTACTTCCTAAGATACTAGTCTACCTTGTGTGGTACCAGCAATAGGTAACCTGCGCCTGGTGTAGTACCAAGAAAAGGTCACATGATGTCGCCAGAAGCCAGTATTTTGAAATTGTCAACTAGTGTTCCTAGACCATTCGGTTCTTACCTACAATAGCAGAAGAAAATTTTACTGAAATTCTGGGCTGCTCCATGTATATTGCTTAAAAAGAAAAGAAAAGAGGGCCGGGGATTTAGCTCAGTGGTTCCGCCGCCTGCCTCCCAAGTGCAAGGACCCAAATTCGATCCCCGGTACCAAAAAAAAGAAAAAAGAAAAAAAAAAAAAGAAAGTAATAAATCCTAGAGCAAAACAGATACCCAGAAATATAATGTGAGCCCTGAATTCCAGCTGCATATGAAACTTTAAATGCTCTCATAGCCATGTTAAAAAATAAACCTGAAGTTTCAGTAATTTAGTAAGGTATTTTGTTTAATACAAGATATTAAAAATTATCGTGTCCACATACAATCAATATAAAAACAGTAATGAGATACTTTACATGTGTTTTGTTTTTCTAAGTTGGAAATCTGATGTCTGTGTGTTTGTTTCTGTGGTGCTGGGATGGAACCCAGGGCTTCCCGTGCTTTACCACTGAGCCACCTTCAGGCCCTCCTGGTGTGTTTTCCACTAATAACACAGTTCCATTCAGACCAGCCATAGCTCCACGCTCAGAAGCCACATGTGGCGAGAGACCACCATGCTGGAGGAGCTGACATGAAGCCACATCTATCTATCATCTCCCAAATGCAGTCTCCAACAGTACAAGGATGTAAGGATCCACGAGAATTTATTCGGAATGTAATCATGATTAATCACATAGCACTTACATAGCCAGGACACCCCCAATTTCCTACCTGCTGGAGAATACCTGGAATTCTACCACCAGCTGGATTTAGGCTACACATTCTTTATGCACATACCCTTCTCTCCATGTTTTACTCAGAAGCAGAGACCTGGATCTCAGCTGATGGAAGGGCATAGACTAGAAAGTCTTCTTTCCATGAGACAGGAAAAGGCATGGACCACAAGAACAGAGAACCAGCTTCTTTGGCCCACTAGAGACCTGCCTCAGTCAATTTCCCTTGCTCTGCACTGGGAATGCCCTGGCCAGCCCAGCTGTGCAGCTCTCCCAGCAAAACGGCTCCAGGCGAAATGTGCTAGAGAAAAGCCAGCTCTCTCTGTTTCTTCTCTGTTCTCTCTCTCTCTCCTGGCTGGCTCATTCCTTCCACCAGCCAGGACCTAGCCAGCCTGTCCACCCTGGGCAGGATCCTCTCAGCTGCTAGAGCAGTTTCCCCTGGACAGAAATGGGAATCAATCTCTGCTCTCCCCCTTGCCAGCTCAGGAGTTTCAGTGAGGTGGTTTCCAATGGCCTTTGTCTCACTGTGCCCTAAGGATGCACCCCCAAGCTACTGTGTGACCGGATAACATGCCATTATCCAGAGGAAATGCTGAGCGAGCACTTGGGCTCCAGGACCACACACCAGTGCCGAAAACCCCGGAGGGTAAAATCATCCAAATTTATGGATGGACAGTTTTTCACTATTTGACAGCTGGGGAAGGACATTTGAATAGAAGCCTTACTTCCTGCACAGCCTGCTGCGAGCAGGGTTTTAAAAGAATTAGCCAAAATTATTAAAGTACTTAGGTACTCAGAGCCCATGGCAAGTATTGTGTCCAGTTAGAACTGTAGATGACAAATAAAGATTGGGAGTGGTCTGAGAGCCCTGAGGTTGAAAAAGGAGAATGTACCAGTGAAGCAAATTGAGCTCCCCAGCTACCTTGGGGCCTGGGACAGCTGGACACTGCTCCCCTTCTCCGTGTTCCACTTGCTGTGTTTCTCCCCCAGCCCTAGCACCACCTCTCTGCTTCTCTCCCTGTGATGTAGCCCTGGTCTTTCTGCATCTCACAGCTCACCCCATTATTCCTCTGCACCAACCAAAGGGAGCCAAAAATGCCAATTTTTAAAAAATTTTCCATGAAATTCCTGGTGAAGGCATTGTTGTCTGATGAAATATTATCCTCATGAAAACAAAAAGACAGACTTAGCAATGGTCACTACAAATTTATCTACATCCTCAAATGTGTCTCCTTGATTTGGAAACAAATTCTTCATAATGTAGCAAGAACCTCAGGTGCAGCAGATTAAAACAGTAATAGCAAAACAAAGTTGTTTAAAAATTCCAAAGGAATTTGCAGTGCCTTCACTTTCACTCAACAGTCCCAAACCACAGTTCCCAATCCTGCAGGGAGATTACTGAGCTATAGACTCAACCCAGAAAATCGGCCAGGGGTGCAGAATGGACATTGTTATCCACTGTCCCCTTGTCCTGGATGTGCACCAGGGTAATCTCCATAGAAACTACCTGCACGTTTGGGAGCTTGCTCGTGGTACTGTGGGTGTTTCATGGGGAGAATTATACTTTTTAGCTGCAGGATTTGCATGTGGATTTTTCTCCTAATCAGAAGCAGCAGCAGATGAATTGCCTGGCAGAAAGACACTGGCCGGCACCCCATTCCTCCTGTCACCAAGAGGTGCTGTGGGCTCGAATCTGCCACATACCTTTCTGTGCTAAAACTTGCCCAACTAGAGCACAGAGAGGGACACCATAAGCCCAAGTCTCTCATCATAAACAAGAAATGAAAAACAAAGTCTGTATTTGGACAGGAGAGGATGAAATGGCAACCTCCAGAATTCCTTTCAACTGTATGTGCATGGTGTGTGTGTGTGTGTGTGTGTGTGTGTGTGTGTGAGTGTGCGTGCCGTGTTTCTGGCCTCATACTCCAAACACTTTCAGCCAAAAGGCAACAATAAAAATCTCACCCAAACCCCAAAGCCTATAGTATTGTAGCATTCTTATTTGGAAATTTTAAAGAATTACCAGGGAAACCATCTGTTTCTGTATGATATTTAAAAGGTGTTATTCTTGGCCAGGCATGGTGGCACATGCCAGCAACTACAGCTACTCAGAAGGCTGAGGCAGGAGGATTACAAGTTCAAAGCTAGCCTAGACAATTTAATGAGACCTCCCACAAAATAAAATTTTTCTTTTGACAGGGCTGGGGATATAGTTCAGTGGTAGAACACTGGCCTAGCATGCAAAAGGCCCTGGGTTCAATACCCAACATCACAAAAAAGGTGTTACTTTTAAAGAAAGATGGGTTTTGTTTGTTTTCTTTTCTTTGTTTTTGTGATCCTGTGGATGAAACCCTGCAGTGCTCTACCACTGAGCTAAATGGACAACACTTTTTATTTTTTATTTTCAGACAGTATCTCGATAAATTGCCCAGGGAGTACTTGAACTTGCAGTCCTCATTCCTCAGCCTCCCTCAGTGCTGGGACTACAAGTGTGAACCACCACACCAGGCTTTCACAGTGGTCTTTAATAAAAGGTGAAAGATTTGAACAATCGGAAGAGATATCAGAGTAGGTGTTTTTGAGTAACTGATGCCTCACTTAAACCAAACAATGTATTGCACTTTGTTTTCAAAGATGAACATAGACAAGAATGGGCTCCATTCTTAATTTACAAAAAAAAAAATCAGCTGCACTTTTCCCAAATGAGAAGGGGTATGTCCACGTGGCAGTAAAACCTGATTCTGTAAACAAATTGGGAAAGACAGAATAAAAAGGGAGCTGAAGGAACTCAAATTTGTCATTAGTCTCCAAGGTACCAAGAAATAAAATTAGGCCAAGTTAAGGGTGAGGAGTCTCATTAAAGCATAGAGGGGACTCTACAGATCCCCAAAAGGCCCAGAGACTTCCAGGTAGAAGTTTCCAAAAGCCTCAAAGGTGAGTCACTGCAAACTGCTGCCCCCAAAGCCTTCACCAGTTTTGCCAACATCTGGGCCCCGAATTTCAGGTCCAACAGTGCCAGGGAAGCGTCTAAGGAGAGGGTTGGGGGGTGGAGGAGGGAAATTGCCTTGTAAGGAACCCAAAGTCCTGGGGAAGGCCTAGTGTTTCACCAGAAACAAAACGCTAAAGAAAGATCAGAGAACCTCTTGGTTTTTCCATCAAGAGATCCAAGGAAAAGGAGAGTAAAGGATACACTTTCCCCTAAAAAGGACTCGAACACATCCTTCTCGGTGTAGGCACAGCAGCACAGTGACTTCCTAACCAAGCTCACAGCAGCCAGACCTTGAAGGGAACAGCGCTGAAGCCTCCGAACACACTTGGAGGAGGCTTGAATCAAGGGTCAGAGGCAGCCACAGCAGAAGTCACCTGCCCGAGGGCAGGACTATAGCAGAGAGGGCTTGTCGCTCCTTTGGAGCTGTCCTCCAGTGCTTGATCTCCTCTCTGAATCAGTCCGCTCCCCTCCCCAGCCTCTGCTGAAACACTGGGAACCTGCTCTTCATGGTCTTTCTCCACTCCACTCAGGACTGATGTTGCAGACACAGTTCATGGTCAGTGAGGTCCAGAATCTCCGCAGAGAAGGGACAGAAAGCCGGGTGGGCCAAAGAGCTCAGGACTTACACAAGCCTGCACCCTCTACCCCTGGCTCCTTCACCCTTTGCTTTTGGAGTGCCTTGAAATTGACTTTCTGAGAGAACAGATAATAAAGTGAAAATATCCATAACTACCTCCAACCAAAACTAGAAGAAATGGTTTCTGAGTGCCCAAAAAATAGGTCAGATCTGAACAACATGAGAGCCAGTGGGATTTGAGGTCACTTCTTGGCAACTCGGGCCAGGCAAATTCGGCCAAATGAACTGCTCCTGTTCACCTTACACTTACTCCCTACCGTGGCTGCTTTCCCTAAGTGCGCTACACCCACTGTCATATGATCCTTGTCTCCATCTCAGGGTGCGGATACGGATACTACTATTCTGGCTCTGTGTGCAGCAGGCTCCAGTCTCAGAGGCTCCAATAATTTGTTTAAGGACTCCAGCCAAGATGCAACTGTGTGACTTTGAGGTGACAAGGGCGTGGCCTGCAGCACCCACCTCTGCAGGGCCAGCAGAGCTGACCTCACCTCAGCTGCAGAAAGGGGTGGGTGCTTCCCGCTCCTCCAAGAGGGGCAGCACATTCACATTCCGGCTCAGCGCTGGGCTGTCTGGAAATGCGCTTCCTGGAACATAATTACCACCATCAAGATTATTATTAGCATTAGGCATTTACATGACACTTAATATTTCCAAAGCATTGTACTGCCATTTAATTAGTTTTTCCTTGCAACATTCTTGTCGAGTCCACACTTGAAAGCTAGGGAGACTGACAGGAGACGAGATAAATGCTAAAGGTTGCTGGGGGAGGGATTTCCGCACGGATCTCTTAGCTCCCGTGCTCTCTGAGGGATGAACCGGCCAGGATCATTCACCTCCCCCACTCTCACCCTTGTGCACCCCACCCCCCTCCCGTGCCCCGCTGGGAAAGCACCCAGAATCTCCAGGTGTGGGCGATGGGTGGGAACCTCTTCCTTGCTGTACTTTGGCTCTCAGTCCAGATACCTTCGAAAAAAAATTCAAGTTCAGGCTCCTTTGGAAGTGCAAGCACCCTCATCCTCTTTCCAGACCTCTCTAAAAGCTTCCTCTAGAATCCCAGGGTCATGATCCCCAAACCTAAGCCACCTCTGATAGGAAGGTTTCCACACCTGACAAATTCTAATCAGCTCCCTTAGGAGAGAGGCTCTGGTCAGCAGTCAGTGGTCCCCGACCACCTCTTGCTGCAGTGAGGGCTTCTGCCTCACCCCCAGAGCACTGGCAGGGCCTGGGGTGGTGTGGTTCTCCTTTTGCTCACTGCAAGTCCCCTTGTTCTGGTTCTCTGGTTGGAGGATAAGGGCTGGAGACCTATGGCAGTGCCCTGGGAATGGGTCTTAGGGAACAACTCCCCCAAGTGGGGGTCGGAAACTGTTGGGGAGTGACAGGGGCCTAACTGTCCCTCAGAAGCTCCCACACTTGCTCCCTGATAGGTGACATGCAGGCCTGGGGAAGCCAGTCTCGTTCCTCTGAGGGATGGGAGTTTCCTGGACCCCAGTCAGGAGCCTCGCCGGCGGCCAGAAGCAAGTGTGGAAATAGCCTGGCGATCTGGCCCACAGCCTGCACATCAGTCACAGCCTGGATCCCCTCAGGGTGTGCTGGATCCCAGGACCAGGGTCAGCCCAGACAGCATTTCTGTCCTTGCCTTCTTGTGCAGCCAACTGAGCTGGAGTCCCATGATCTCACTGAGCTCAAAAGCCAGAAGAAAGAAAGTGGAATGTATCAACAAGAGGAGGCTGCGCCTTCTGTTCTGCTGACAGAACAGGAAGCCCATGTGAGGCTCTGGGATTACTGACCCTGTGCCGGTAGGGGACTTCTCTGGACTGGGGGCTCATTAAGGAGGTGCTCACCCTGCAAGGAGCCAGCCCAGAAGCACGGGCAGAAGGCTCCCCGACCGACCCAGGCAGCAGATTCTGGCAGTCTGGTGGCAGGATCAGGGCAGGACTGGAGGGTCTGTCCACTCCCACCCAGGGCCTGCAGGACAACTTCCAGTGTCTTCTGAGAGAACAGGTCCCCATCTGGCTAACCAGGAGCTGAGGACAGATGCAATTCTTCATTTCTCACTTTCAACAGGCAGGCCCTTGGGTCAGGCTCTGCCTTCCAGCCTCAGTTTCCATCTTTGTAAGATGAAGAGGCTGTATTACTAGACAGATTCCTGTAAAGATGATACGTGCTAACCCAGGTGCCGCCTTCAGAGCTGGGAGGGCCATAGAAGCCTCCAACCTATACAGGACATCATGGTGCAGTCTTCTGGAGGGGGTGAACCCAGAACGATGCAAGTGGACACACGCGCGCGCACACACACACACACACACACACGCACGCACACAGGCTCTCTCTGTATACATCCTCCTTTTCTCCTTCCGCCCCTCCCTCTCTTCCATCTTGCTTCCTATCTTTCCATCTCCTTCTATAGCCGAGAAGTGTGGAAATGAAGTTGAACATAACTGCGCCTGTTGTTTTAGGCCCCCCAACCCCCTCGCGGAAGTTAGAAGCAGGTGTGAACCGAGGGGTTGCAGTGGAGCAGGCCCCTCCGGAACTTCACCATCTCTGGACCGGCTCTTTGGCTCTTCGCAGAGCTCTGAACTCTTGGCGTTTTTAGCACAGATCCTCAAACCTGGGTCCCCCTAAGAGAGATGTAGCCCGCCTAAGAGAGTCAGGGGCAGAGGCCCCTACAGAGTGTCGGTGCTCCTGTCCGGGTTGGCCAATCTCCACGCGGCCACCCCTCTCAGCCCAAGCCCTCGCTCCGGGCCCGCCGTCCCCAGCCCCAGCAGTATTAGGCCTCAGTCTGGAGCCGTCTTCCCAGGCCTGCCTGGTTGAAGGAGCAGCTTGACCCGGTGCCCCCGGACCAGGGGAAGGACTGGACTCTGCGACGAGGGGCTTGGGGGGTTGGAAAGCATTGGTGTTCGAAGTAGAGGGCATGCCCCCCCAAACCCGGTGGCATCATCTGTGAGCCGGGCTCGCAGGTGAAAATCCCGAGCTGCACAGAAGGTCCCACCGACCCTCGGGTCTCAACTGGACCTGGACAAGAGACCGGACGCCCTTCCCCGATTTCCTCGTCTTTTCGTAGATCATCAACCCCACCCTGAGTCCCACACCGGCCCCTGTTCTCTAACACAGAAATTTACTGCCTCTGGGGAGCACGGGGTGCCAGAACTGCTCCCCAACTCTCAGACGGAAAGGCTAGAAGCGACCTCTCCATCCCGAAAAGCAAGGGACCGGGTGGCTGCCGCTTCGGAGGTCTCGAGGGGAGTTTTGATTCTTAGGGAAGGCCCGGGACCGCGAGGTCGGTCCTGTGGGGCATTCCCGGGCCCCAAGGGGGGGCCCCCAATTTGGGCTCCGGCTACTCCACGCCCGGACCCCCGACCTTGCAGAAGTGGTGCCTCCCTGGAACTTAGCAAACTCAAAACAGCGATCTCCGGGCAACTCAGTACTGCCAAACATGCCTCCCGGGTTTCAGCGCTTTAGGAACTCCAGGGAAAGTCGAGAGAAAGCGCCTCGGGTCCGTGCGGTCCTGCAGGGGTCTCAACGCTGGCTCGCTGCTTCTGCTGGTCAGACAGTGTCTGGCAGGCGGCCTCGGTCTGGGACCACCTCACCTTACCCGCCCGCCCCACCTGGCCTGGACCTCCAGGCCGTCCCTCCAGCCTCGGGCCTCCCTGACAGTGACCGCTGCCTGCCCAATCCACCCCTGGTGTCCTCACCACAGGGATCTTTCCCGGCAGTATCTCCACTACAAAGCGAACCAAGTTTTGTTTGTCTGATTTCCTCATCTTAAAAGAGATTTAAATTAATGAGCACTCAGAATAATTCGGGCCAAGAAACATTCTGACCCCACTCAAAATTCTCAGACAACTGAGGAAACCTGTGGTAATGTGATAGAAACACGTATACCTTAACTATGTATGAGGTGAGGATACAAACGGCATGCAAACCCCAGGAGCAATAAGGGCTAGAACTAGAACACAGGACAAGCGTGCCTACACGTTCCACTCAGATGCAGTGTTCGAGTCAAAGCCAGAATCGGGAGGGAATCAGAGCAAACTCCCTGTGTTACTCGGTAAGGAACGCGGGGCTCCGAGAGAACTCGGTCCCTCTTAAGTCTCGAGCAGACCAGGCAGAGGGGGCAAAGGAATGTCGTTCGCTGTTCTCACCCCACTGCTCCAGGTATTTTCGGCTTTGGAATCGAGCGCACACACCCCTAAGGGGCTTTTCTTTCCAAAAGCTTTAGCTCTCTCGAGATGCGAGGGTTCCCAAGAAGGATCCTTTTTTTGGGTTCTGGGAACCCGGTTGTCTCTCCCCTTCAGGGGTAAACTGGAAAAGAAGCCGACTGTCCCCTGCCCCCACACCCCGCGGGGCTGCAAAAGTCTCCCGGCTCAGCCTCTCCTACCTACGGAGGGCACCGTGCCGGCGCAGTTCTCCAAAGAGACCCGCAGGTGGCGCTTATTCCACAGGCAAACCAGCCGGGGATCCGCCCGCGTCCCTCCGACCCAGCTCTCTACCCTACCCGCCTGCCTTGGTTCCGGTCTCAAAAGAAAGAAGATCTGAAGGGGTTCGGCGGAGGAGCTTCGGTTGGATGCCAAAAGGAAGTGAAAGACCCTATAAACCCCGGTTCTAGCTTGAAGAGGATTTACGCTCCGTCTTTTAAGGGGCCAGTCTGCGTTGGCGCGGAGGGCAAGGCTCGGACCGCTTGGCCAGAGAAAACTCGGGGCCTACTGGGGGCAGCCCTAGGAGGCATTATCTCCCCCAGCAAACACGCAGCCGCCCTTTCACGCACTCTCCCCTGCTGCCACTCTAGGCTGCCAGCCCTAGCCCCCATCTTTCTTCTTTTTCCCCCTCCTTTTATTTATGGGGGAGGGAGGATAAGGAAAAGAGAGCGCTTTTTCAATTGCGGCGATAATTGTCCGCGAGATGGGTTTCTTAATCTGCTCATCCATTATTGACTTTTCTTCTAATATTTGGCTTTGCCGCTTTGATCGCTGGAAGAGCACATACTTGACTTCTTTGCATAACAATTTTGGGCCGGGCGTCTTCTGTGCGGGAAGGGAGGGACGCACCTGGAATGGCTTTGGGGCCGGTTTTCCGTCCCCGGCCTAGCAAGGGCGCCCCCAGGAAGCGCGGCCAGCTTCCCTCCGGGAAAGTTCCGATGCGGGCCCGAGCGAAGCTGCTGCCCTTCTAGGGGTGCAAGAGGCAAGGACCTCCAGGCCCCCGACTGGGATCCAGCCCGAGAAGGGACTGTTCTCCCCGCAGAGGTCGCCTTCCTCTCCCTCCCACACACCGGGAAGCGGGTGACTCTCACTGTAATGTAGAGGAGACCCCCCATCGCCGGCGCTCGCATCTGGGACTTAGGGCCAAGGACAAAACCACGCCCACGGCTCACGGCTCACGGCTCACGGCCGGGTTTGGCGAGCCCAGAGGCCAAAGGCAGCTTCTCGGCGACCCTGACCGGTCTCTTCCCCTCTCGGAGGAGTCTCAGTTGCCTCTTGTGTGGAGCGGGCGTTTGGTCTTCTCGCTGAGGCCCCTTTGATCTTGACCTTGGCACGTATTGCGCACCCTCTTGGCTATCAGGACTCAAAGTTACTAAGGTGGGTGTTGGGAAATAACAATTTTAAAAGTTGTCTTAATTTGGATTTAAACTGTGTCCTTGCCCTGCTAAGTGACGGACTTGGAGAGAGTTGCGGGGTGGGTGGCAGATTAGACCTCCACCACTTAGTTGATTTGGGTCAGAGGTTTAGGGCCCTTGCGACCTAACACCTTTCCAAAACCTCGGTCAGAGGGCGCTGCTCTCCCTTTCCCAGCTCGCACGCGCGGGGACTGTACGCACGGACACGCACTAGCACACACAGCAGCATGGAGCCCAAGTAGGCACACTTCCACAGATGCACACGGCTGCGCAACCACGACAGGATTAGGCGCACACACGCACAACAGCGCACCAATCTTCGTGCACACACATCCTGGAGCTTTTCACGTACGGAGTCACGTACAAACACGCACGCGCGGGGCCGCACACGGGTACCCCACCCCGCTTTCTGCGGGAGCAGGCAGTCGGGGACTGCGGTCTTGCAAGGCCCGGGCTTTGCGGTGACCCCACCCCCACCCCACCGCCGCCCCGCCAGCGACCCCGTCCGAGGAGGAGGTGGGGCGGGATGGGGGAAGCAGATGGGTCCTCTGGCTCCTTTCCGCTCCACTCTCAGGCTCCAGGGACAGCCCTTCCCGGTCCATCCCACCGTCTGCGCTGAACTTTCTCCTTTCGCGTCACCCAGCCAGCTCCCCCAACCCCGCGCCAGTGCTCGGATCTTGGCTGCAACTGGGAGTTTTCTCGACCTTCCCGGGGCTGCGGGTCCCAAGGACCCGGTCCCTGAGGGCGACCCGGAGGAGCGGCCCAGATCGCCCTTCAGGGCCGGCTGGGAGGGAAGCGGGAAGGCGCTGGCTGGCTTCGAGCCCGGCGCCAGGAGCGAAGCGCGCGGACTTCGGTCTGCCTTTCTGGGGTCTGGGGAGAAGAGTCCCGACAACCCCAACCCACCCCTAAAGGAGTGAAGGGAAGGGGGGGACGGTTAATCCCAGGGAAAGCAGAAAGAACGTTTTTTGGAACCGCAGGGGTGTTCCTTTATAAAGGACTAGATTTTTTCCCCTTTCTCTCTCTCTCTCTTTTTTTTTTGTCTCCAACTTTGGAGTGGGGTCTGGACCTCCCGGGGAGCATGGACAAGCCGAGGGGTGGGGGCTGCAGAGCCCGGAAGCCGCGCTAGCCCCTCCTCACTCCTCCACACTCTCCCTCACCCGCGCGCGCACGCTCCAAGCCAGTCGTTACGGACCGGACCGCGCCAGCCGGATCGAGGCGGGAGCAGCCACTCGGACAGGTGGGGACAGGGGTGGCCAAGGGACCCTGGAAGCCTGGAAGCGCCAGAACTTTCAAGGAGTGGAGGGACGGAGAGAGAGAAGGAAAAAACAAAATAAAGGAGAGAAGAAAATTCGAGCGTAGTAGAGTCTGAATTGACTCTGGGTTCTTTTTATGGGGAGAGGGAAAGAGGTTGAACCCAAAATAAAGTTTGGGCTCTGGGGTCTGGGTGAGATTCAGCGGTTAAAGAAAAAATCGGGATATGTTGGCAAAGGTGTGTAGTCTCCAGCTTTCGGATCTCGAGCTCTAAAATCCTTAGGTCCAGGGCCCTGACTAGGTGAATGGCTCCACCTCAGCAACTTAGGGTTACAGAGGAGCTGGTGAGGACTCTACTTCTCCTGATCTGAGCCAATAATCCTGCATCTGTCCTCGCTCCATCCCCTTGGAACCCGAATTCCGAAAGAAACCCGCGACCAGCGACCCGTACGGTGGCGTTTGTGCCCTGGCACCCTCCGCGCTGGGCTGGCGGGTCGAGCGAGCCCTTCGCAGGCCCAGGAACGCCGGGGCCAGGAGAACCCCTTTCGAATCAAATTACGGAAATCATGAAAAAGAAATTTCCCCATCTCTCAGTCAAGGAGAAAGATCTCAGTTCCTCTCGGTGGTAGTGGTGATGGTGGTGGTGGCGGGGAGTCCGTGCTGTGAACTGATTTTTCCAATAAGAGGAAGTGGGGAAGATTGTATCGTGGGAACACAAGTCCAAATATTGAAATCCCTCCATTGTGACAACCCACAGCAGACTTTTCTCGGGCTTTCCAGGAACCCAGAAATTTATGGGTGTATTTCATACACACAGGAAAAAAAGAAAGAAGGAAGGAAAGAAAGAAATTTTCTCTGTGGACTCCTCCCTACGCCCAGGATTCTTCTGGGACCTCTGCAAACAAAGCTGCAGCCCCAATTTCGTGAGCCAACAGCGATTTCCCCCCCTAAGGTTTGCCTCCCACACACTCCCTCCCCACACCGGCTTTTTTCCTTCAATGACCTCCCCCAGTCCCACCCTGAGCTTGGGCAGAATTGCTTAGGATCCCTAATACCTAAGGAATCCCCCCACCCCACCCACCCCCACATTGTTATTCTCCAAATGAAGACCGAAACCCCGAACGTTAATTGAATTAGTCTATTGAAAGGACTGTCAGGTATAACGACGTGGCTCGAGGCCCCACATTTCCCAAGGTCTATAGGCTTTGGGGACCTGCAATGTATAGTCTGACCTTCAGGCTCATAATAATTCCGCCGCACTTGTAGCAGAAATCTCCTCGCATTCACTCCCAACAAAACCGCTGGTCACCCAGTCCCCGTAGGAAGGCTGCACGCTATTGTGTTGCGACAACTCATTCATGTCCCGCACCACAAGGCCCCACTGCCATCTGATCTACACTCGAAATGCGATTACCACCGTGTGCATGCAACACACTCCTACTCCCAGCCCAGCACGCGCATGTCTGGCCAGACTGCAAGGTTTTCTTTTGCAACTCTCCTCCTCATCCTCTAAAGAGAGGAGAATGCACAGAGAACCCAGGCATTTGTCTCTGCCTAAAGGAAATCCAAAATTCTGTGCAAACACAGGGTGGTGGGAGAGTTCCCTTTTCTGAGCAGCGCACAGCAAAACTCAGCAACACATTTCTCCCTGCCCACTGGTGGGGCTGTCTTGGGTGTATATGCTAGTGTGCACACACAGGAGTCTCCTGCCTAAGCACGCACGTGTGCACGCACATACACTCTTATGCACGGGCACATAAATGATACTTTGTACCCTTGTTTTCTCTCTTATGGCTCTCACATACACACACAAGTAGACACCAATGCAAGCCCCCGAGTCCACAACCAGCCGTCACTCACCAACATCACTAAGTGGTTTTGGTAAGATTGGGAAAGAGCAGGAAAAAGGTATCTTTCTCAGTTTTTACCCTTAGAAAACACACTAATTAGCCTTTCTACTACAAGATCTTCTAACTTCTCTCAAATTCCTATAAACTATTGCCCTGTGTTTCCTCAGGTATATTTTGCTCATTGAACACTCTTGTTTAACTTCAAAGAACGGAAGAAGTCCTAGGAGAGGAGAGGCAGGGGGCCAAGGGCGCCTCTCTGTATCCTTTTTACTCTCCACTACTGAAAATCTCTTTGGCCCCCCTCTTTCTTCAAGAAGAGCATTCAAGAGCTCCCTACCCCTCTTTAACACTTGGAATAAAACAAAATCTTTTTTTTTCTTCCATATCATTTTCTACTTTTATCTGAGGTAGATATGGAAAGGGAACTTGGGAACAATTAAACTATTGCAGAGACAGGGCCCTGTCCGTGGTCTTCTGTGGGCCCCTTCCAAAGGTAATGGAACTGGATACTGCCACCCTTCCCCATACACGCTTCCATACCTTCCGCCCAGGAGCAGATGGCATTTGCAGAAAGGGCTGCATTCCACTTGGACAGGTTCCTTCACCTGTTTCCTGTAGGCTCATCTCTCTACCATCCTGGCCTGGGCATCTATCAAGTTGGCAGAAATTCCTTAATTGCCAAGGGCAGAAGAGTGCCTGGAAAGGGTGACCATACCAATGCACCCACTAGTGCACACATCCCTCCACGAGCACCCAACCTCTTTACTCACACAATGGTACAAGAGACTCGCCCTGCCTGTAGTTTCTCAACCACACGTCCAGCCCTGGCTCAGAGTCCTCTGCACCCCTCACCCGTCCGTCTTCACCAACATTTGCTCACTCAGGTCGCACAGGCCTCACTCCAAGTCTAGCTAGGACTCCTAACCCTAAACACTCACAGAGAGTTCCCAATAGTTTCAACTGCAGGAGAGAGAGGAGGGCCCAGGGCCCGGGTGGGGGTGGTGGAGCGCAGGCGGAGCGTTCGAGCAGCCTAGGCGGGCTGAGTCTGGGGAAGGTGGGGGGACAAGCCAAGCCGGAGCACGCGCGCGCAGCGCCGCCTAATCCAGCCCGAGCTCGTGGGCCGCGGGTGCATTTATCATCCCATTACTGTAACAAATCCGGGCTCCACTACATGAAAGGTAAAATGAATTACCGACGTTAAGCCGTCAATAAAGTCATTTCTGTAAATGGTGTCTCCAAAGGGCCGCCGCATTATTCAGCTGGCTTTATCAGCTGGCTGGAAATTACGTGGAGGAGCCGGGCCGCGCGGCGCGCGGGGCCGCTCACTTTGATTAAGCGTCTTGCCAGCGCGATGTGACAGAGCTTTTGACCAGGGTTTTATTCACAGGCCTGTGATGAACGCCAAGCTGATCAGGCGGAATGAAGAGTAATTAAAACCTATAAATTATCTTCCGCAGCCCTTCTCGAGGCGTCTCCTGCAGGCGAGATAAGGCGTCGAGACCCTATTTACGGCGCTGAAAGGGACCGCGGCGCACAAAAGCTACGCGGCTAAATAGGATATTGATAGTGTCCTAATTAGAATTTAATTAAGTACCCACGCTCGCTTGTGGGATAAAGATTTCAATTTTGCGAACTTAAATATAAATAAAATCCCACCCCCATTTTGAGGAGGAGTAGGGGTGCCTGGAGATTTTGGGGAGCTCTTGGGACAGAAGGGGACTCAGGAGGCTCCCAAGGCGGGGTTGGGAAAGGCTTGGGAAAGTTGAGGAGCCCGTGGTGGGCCAGTCCAGCGCAGCGCTCCGCTTCGGAGAGAGGTTCTCACCACCAGGCTGCTGCGCAGATCTAGTCTGAAACTTGGCTCTGGAAACCTGGGGACCTTCGGCTGACCCCAAGATGCAGTGAGCAGCCCACTAACCAGCTCTCCACTAGTCATCTATCGAGGTAGTTCAGCTTGTTGTGGTTTTGTTTGTATGTTCCTTCTAAACCAACCCTCTGTATGTTTTTTGTTTTTTAACTGGGTAGAGGGGTTATTTCCCACTTTCCAAACATACGGTATCACCGAAGAGATTCTTTTTCCGATGTCTCAGTAAGGGAATGACTGTCAGGAAGAGCATATGCCCTGGCATTCCACAATATCCCTGCCAAGGCCTTGTTTGCTGGTGCCTTTCTGACATTGTGGGCTTTAACCAACGTTGGCCTCCAGGACAGCTCCACAGGCAAATCCTTCCACATCCCAGGCCATGGAAAATTTCTGGGTGCCTCGACCAGGAAACGGCAAAAAAGCCCAACAGATGAAAGAGTGGGAAAAGCTGGAGGTACCATAGTCCTCCAAAGCTAGGGAGAATTAGCAAGGCTAGAGCCAAAGGCACCCAGAATGCTGGGAGTAATCCTAGGAGATTCAGTTACCGCCAAACTGAGGGAGTTTGTCCACATCTCCTTGTCCACATCTTCTGCTGGCCAGGGCAAACAATCGGACGCAGTGTTTTTGCTTGATTTTACTGTGCAGGGAAATCTAGCACGGGGTCTCCCTGAACACAAAACCCAGGCCCTGCGCATCTGAGTTCTGACTGGCTTGGCCCTCCTGGCACAGCTCAGCCACGCAGGACAACCCGGACTCCTGAAGCCAGGGCAGGAACATGCGGCTGTAGCTGAGGCTCTTCTGTGTCCTCTGGGCCTGGCTGGACAAGCATTTCTTTTGGTCGAAGGACCAAACAGGGAGGGGTATAGGTGGGGACCCCCCCCCAAGCCCCTGCCGGCGGGGGGGAAAAAAAGGGCAAGCAATGTATGTGGCCTTCCCAGGCCGGCCGGTGTGAGACTTACAAACTCAGAAGTGCTAGCTAGGCACAGCAGGCCTTCAGGTTTGCTCTTTGTGAAAAATAAACTGTTTCCAAAAGTAGACAACCCCACATCTATTTCACATCACCAACTCCTGATCCTCCTCCTCTCCCTGCACACAGACACACACACACACATACCCCAATAGTGACAACAAGCTTTCACTCTTCATAAATGCAACAACAAAGAGAATTAAATAATGGCTGAATTTCTTAGGCGTGGGGGTGCAGAACCCACGCCCCTGCCTCTTGACCCGGTGCCCAGCGTGCACGCACCCGTAATCCAGCATTTCTCCAACAAGTTGTTTATGGAGTTGCTTCTCTATTTGCCTACACCCCGAAATCCGCCCCTCTCGGATCTCTCCTGCCCCCTCCCCAGTCCCAGCCTGAAGGAGGGGGAGGGGCGTGATCGCGCGTGGGGGAGGGCTGGCCGGACACACTGGGCCCAAGCCGAGGCACCCCCTCTCCGCCCGCCGCCGCCGCCCCCGGATTATTTATCCGCAAAGTCCCGCGCGCACCCATTGGGCCGAGCCCCGAGTGTCAGCGCGAGTCGCGGCTCGCCATTGGCCCCGCACACGTGCGGCCCTGACTCACGTGCTTCCGGTTTGAAGGCAAAAAGTGTGCCTGGGTGATTTTTTTTTTAAGCGAGAGAGTTTGTGCAAAGATCCGAGCTGTCAGAGATTTGAGAGGGGAAAAAAAAAGCAGCCTGGCGCTGGCGGAGACGCGTCTCCCTGCAAAAAAAGCAAAGGCGATTAAAGGCGCTGCCAGCCTCGCGCTCTGGGCACAGCTGAGCGTGACACTCGGGGAAGTCAAACCCCACACTACTGCCTAGGAAGATGGCTAGACTTTAAAGACTATTTTTTCCCTTAAGAAAAAAACATTCTTGAAGCCGTTTTCTTTTTTCTTCATTTCTTTTTTTTCCTTTCCTTTTTCCTTTTTTCCCCCCCTCTATTTTTGGCTGTGGCTCACTCCCCATTTGAAACAAATCATTGAATCTGGTTGCAGAAAGAAAAAGAAATAGCCAAGTGTCTCCATATCTGGATGTCTACAAATTAGAGAGAGGGCGAGACAGCGAGATCTATCTGCTCGATAAGAGCAAGCGATCCAGGCCAGACGCCTGGGCTTTTTTTTTTTCCTGCACCCGCCCCGTGCCTTCGCCGAGGCTTCTTCTGCCTCCTTCCTCCGCGCACCCCCACGGGCCGCTGGCAAAGTGGGGTGGGGAGCGAGGCGGGGGGGGCGGGGGCCGGCGCGGCGGCCGGGGCGGCGGGGCGGCCGAGCATGGAAGAACAGCAGCCGGAACCTAAAAGTCAGCGCGACTCTGGCCTCGGCGCGGCGGCGGCGGCGGCGGCCCCGGGCGGCCTCAGCCTGAGCCTCAGTCCTGGCGCCAGCGGCAGCAGCGGGAGCGATGGAGACAGCGTGCCCGTGTCCCCGCAGCCCGCGCCCCCCTCGCCGCCCGAGGCGCCCTGCCTGCCGCCCCTGGCCCACCACCCGCACCTCCCCCCGCACCCCCCGCCCCCGCCGCCGCCGCCGCCGCAGCATCTCGCGGCGCCTGCTCACCAGCCGCAGCCCGCGGCCCAGCTGCACCGCACCACCAACTTTTTCATCGACAACATCCTGAGGCCGGATTTCGGCTGCAAAAAGGAGCAGCCGCCGCCGCAGCTCCTGTTGGCGGCGGCGGCCGGAGGAGGCCGGGCCGAGCGTGACAGAGGCCAGACTGGCGCAGGTAGAGACCCTGTCCACCCTCTGGGCACGCGGGCTCCGGGCGCTGCCCCTCTCCTCTGCGCCCCGGACGCTAACTGTGGCCCACCCGACGGCTCCCAGCCCGCCACCGCCGCAGGCGCGGGCGCGTCCAAAGCCGGGAACCCGGCTGCAGCGGCGGCGGCGGCAGCAGCAGCGGCGGCCGTGGCAGCAGCGGCGGTGGCGGCAGCGGCTAAGCCCTCGGACAGCGGCGGCGGCAGTGGAGGCAGCGCGGGGAGCCCTGGAGCTCAGGGCACCAAGTACCCGGAGCACGGCAACCCTGCCATCCTACTCATGGGCTCGGCCAACGGCGGGCCAGTGGTCAAAACTGACTCGCAGCAGCCCCTCGTCTGGCCCGCTTGGGTCTACTGCACGCGCTACTCGGATCGCCCATCCTCTGGTGAGTACCTGAGCACAGGCTTTTCTGTGCCCTCCCTTGCAGAGAACCCTAGAGCTGCAAAGCACCGCACTGGGGAAAGCAAGTAGGTCTCATCTCTCATGTCTCCTTCCTCCTCCTCACTCCTAGTTTCAGCCACTACCGAATGTGTACCCCACTTCTGCGAACCTGGCTCTGCGGCCATCACAGGGAAACATACCTCCTGACACGGGAGGCTGCAGTCTTAATCCCTTCGTTTTTGACCTCTCAGCCCCGAGGCTTTCTTTGTGTTTTGCCTTAATTATTCTTAGGAAATATATACAAATAGCCATTGTTTTTTCTTCCAAGGAAAGGGTGTTTAGTGCTGGTGTGAAGGTAGGCCTAGTGATCTGGGTCTGAAACCACACCAGGCCGGTCCTGTGGAGGCTGGCGTTGACCAGAGAAGGCTTTGACCAGAGAAATAATCTTCACTGCATGTTCTTACAGACACAAACATTATCTTCATATTTTCTGCGGAGAGTCTGCAAAGAGACAGACATGGAAACACACACAAGAAGAGGGAAGCCATTGAACGCTAGCCTCTTCTAGCCAGGTAGCAAGACAATCAGACCAGGTGGTAGTATCCAGAGAAAGGCAGTTGCCAGTTAGATGAAGGCCCACAGCCCTTGGTTCTCTGGAGCTGGCAGACAGTGAGAGAGGAGAGAAAGCCAATAGGGCCCAGGTGTGAAAGCAGGGTGAAGGGCAGGAAGGCCAGCTTCCTTTATAGCTTCCCCGCCTTGAGAGCAGGTCCCACATCCTGGGCCCTGTGTTTTTCCTTCTTTGACTCCTTTCTACACATCTGCCAGTTAGCTCCGCCAGGACAGGCGAGTTTTTCTTGGCTTTCCTTCCACTCTTGTTCCTGTGCCCCTTGAGCTCGGTGAACCCAAGGCCTTGACCTAATCTGGGACAGCCACCGGGCCCAGGGAGAGGAGGCTGAGCCTGCTGGATACATAGGCCTGCAGGGCCTGGCAAGCCAGTGGGGAGTGCTAGGAGAACAGCATGTCTTTGGCTCAAGATAGGGAGCCAGGCACAGTTAGCCACATGCGGCTGCTCTCCTCTGGCTGGTGTCTGCTGCTGTACTGCTACTGACCAGGCGCAGATTGCAGATCGATGTGTACTACCAGCCCCTGCCATCTCGAGCCCCGTTATTGACACGTCCGGCTCCCTGAACCTCCGAAAAGCTGCTTTGATTGACTCGCCTGATGGATAGAGTGATTGAGCTGTCAGGCTGCGTGGCTCAGGCTGGCCAGGAGACTACGATTTTATTACAAATGCCCATGCCTTTGCGCACAGATACACACACACACACACACACACACACGTGCGCAACACTCTAATATGCCCCAGAAGCGCAACTCACAATGGGGCATTTCTGAGGATGTGCACATTTCCTGGCCCATCTCTGCCCGCTCTGCTAATTACTAACCTAAACCCCAGACCTGCTCTGGAGCAGGCCTTGTCTTTGTTCCTGGCTGCTCTCCTTCATGTGGGCCAGGAGAGGCAGGGTACCAGTTCTTATTCCTGCATGATAGTACCCTAGCATGATGGCCCAGACCTGAGTTCCTGTAGTCTACAAGGCCTGGACTCTGTCGTATGATAGCTGGTGACCCCAGGACTTGGCCTGCCCCAGGAGCCCGCTGCCCAGCTTACCCCTCTAATGCTAGTTTTGGGGATACCTATAATGAATCTTCTTTCCAGAGAATTTTAGAAAGTCTAGACAGGATCTAAATGCAATAATCTCCTATAACTAAGACAGGGCCTAGCAAGTCAATGCCAAGGGACCTGAGCATAGAAGGACACTTTCGGGTTTTCCAGGCACAGACCAACAGGGGAGTTGCATCCTCCCCTGGTTTGCTTCTGGCTCTTCTCCATGGCTAAATCCCACAGCAGGCTTGCATTTGAGGGAGACTTCACCTTCTTGGAGAAAGTTCCTGTGGCTTCTTCCATACCCATCTTGGGGTCATAGCGCTATCCCTGTGCCCTTGTTTTGTTCATGAATGGGAAAGGGGAAGTGTCACCTTTTAAATGCCATGAGAGAGCAGAGAAAGCCAGTATGGCTTGGTTCCGCTATTCAGGAGTTTCAATTCTGAAATTGCAGCAGGTATAGTCAAGGGAGAAATAAGAGACTTGCTTGTGCGGCTGGGGGCAGGAACTGGGAAGGCCCTTTTTCTTACTGACACCATCTAAGGGGCAAAGAGGAATACCCCAAAGACCAAGCTCTTGGGATAGGCCTGCAGCTGGGTGAGGGCCGTTCTTCATTGAAGGAGCAGTTAGTGTCTTCCACAGGGTCTAGGAAGAGCTTCTGTTAGGCAAAGAGAAAGAAGAGTAGGCAAACAAAAGCAGACACCAAATTCTTTAGAGCTGGGCAACCTTCTCAAAGCTTTTTACCTGACTCTTGTTCTCTGGGCTCAATGGCTGCAAGCAGATAGGGTTTTATTGTAGGTGCCCAGTGTTCGTAGCTTTTGGAGAAATAACGTGTGTGCCACGGCCTGCCCTCACAGCCTTAGTCCTTTTTATTTCAGAGCTGTGAAATAAACAGCAGGCCTCTGACCCCCAACTCTAGGCTAGGCCAAATGGGGGGCTCCAAATCTCTCTCCATCTTGAATTCTCTTCTTGGCGGGAAGTGCCATGCTATAAGTCTATCCCTGCCTCTCTTGCTGCAATGGGAGTGTGGGGTGCACCTACAATCCCTGCCAGTTTTCCTCCTCGACTCAGGCCCCCTCCCTCAAGGTAACCAGCAAGACCCGAGCGACCCGACCCACGCAGAGGCTCTTTGGTCCAGAGGTTGGCTGGCGGGAGGGAGCCCGAGGCTCATTAGGGCCTCGGAGATCTCCCCGGAAGCGGGGCCGGTCTGGGCTGGCTTGGCTCGGCCATTCTCACGGCTTCCTCTGCCCTTTCATCCCCCTCCCCTCTGCTCCCGTCCCCACTCCAACCCGGCCCTGCCCACCGCTCCAGGTCCGAGGACCAGGAAGCTGAAGAAGAAGAAGAATGAGAAGGAGGACAAGCGGCCGCGGACGGCTTTCACGGCCGAGCAGCTGCAGAGACTCAAGGCGGAGTTCCAGGCCAACCGCTACATCACCGAACAACGGAGGCAGACCCTGGCCCAGGAGCTCAGCCTCAACGAGTCCCAGATCAAGATCTGGTTCCAGAACAAGCGCGCCAAGATCAAGAAAGCCACGGGCATTAAGAACGGCCTGGCGCTGCACCTCATGGCCCAGGGACTGTACAACCACTCTACCACGACGGTCCAGGACAAAGACGAGAGCGAGTAGCTGCGGCTGCGGGGCCCCGCGGTGGGGCCGCCCGGCCTTCGCCCCGTCCCGGCTTGGCCGCCAGCGCCTCCGGGCCGGCTGCTGGAGGGAGGGAGCGAGCGGGAAGACAGAGAGACAGAGAAAGAGCGATCCTCGGAACGGATAGTCTCGTTTGAACGAAACAGTTTTGAAAAGGGAGAAAGACTCGGACAGGTGCTATCAAAAAATATGATCTATTCTCTATTCACAGTGTAAGGGATGAAACTGCGAACTCCTTAAAGCTCTATCTAGCCAAACCGCTTACGACCTTGTATATATTTAATTTCAGGTAAGGAAAACAAATATGTGTAGCGATCTCTATTTGCTGGACATTTTTATTAATCTCTTTTATTATTATTGTTATAATTATTATAATTATTATAATTATTTTATCTTTTATCCCTCTTCCCCGCCTCGCTGCCCCCGGCCCGGTTTCATTTTCGTTGCATTTTCGTTGCTTTTTTTTTCTTTTGAACGTTTTCGCTTCTCCGGTCACCGCCCCCATCACTGGCCCTCGTTTCTCTGGGACTTTTCTTTGTGTGCGTGAGAGTGTGTTTCCTTGAGTGCCTGCCCTCGCCTCTCCCCACCTCCCACGACCCTTCTGTCCATCGGTCTGTCTTGCCCCCCTTTCGTTTTCCGGAGACTCCTTGAGAAATACGACCCCACAGACTGCGAGACTGAACCGCCGCTACAAGCCAAAGATTTTATTATGTTCAGAAACCTGTAGTCTGAAATAAAGTGTACACTGTGCTCATGAGCCGCTGGCAGTCCTCCTCCTTGCGGGCTCGGGAAGGGCATGGGCCCGGGCACGCCGCGGCCCGGCCTCACGCGCACACAGGGCGGAGCGCCCAGGGCGTCTCCAGCCTAGCCTGGGCCCCACAGGGACAACGAGGGGCAAAGGAGGAGCAGGGAGGCAGAGGCGGCTCAGATTCGGGTTTGGCTCCGGACTGGAGGGTCTGGCGTAATGCACCTGGTCCGCAATGGCGTTCAAGGGAAACCAAAGGCTGAAAAGCCCAGTCCTGGCTTCGGAAGCTGCACAGGCTGCTGGCTGCCCCCTTCGCCCTTTCCAGGCTGAGGCTGGCTTTGACATCCTCCAATATTCAACCTGCTTCTGGCGCTGCCTGCCCCTTTCCTTTTCTTTTCTTTCTCCCCGCCCCCCACCCCCACCCCAGTGTGAGATTTACTAGAGCTTTTTCTCCTCCAAATGCTCAAGGCCTTCTCAGGACTGACAGAAATTGGGCAGCCACACACTAGGGTGAGAACCTCTGTCTGGGCCTCTCTGCAGCCTGAACTTAATGGAGTGATGCTGTTGGCAGGCAGTGGGTCTAGGTGGCACTCGGAGCCTTGCTGGGCTTGGCTCTGCACAAAGCTAGGGGAGAAGAAGCTTGAATATTAGGTAAGAGGTAAAGAGTGGCCACTGCTTGGTCTTGCTCTTGGCCTGTAACTCCAGAAGGTGGGCTTAGGCCTGCTCTTTCTAAGCCGACTCCTCAGCATCTCAACAAAGCCTGGCTTATTGCCTCACTGAGGAAGGAGCACACATAACTCCCTGGGACTGGCAAGACACCTGGACACCCAGAGGGAAATGTCTGGATTCTTACTGGTGACCCTGAGGCCAATTCTTCCAGACCAGGCACTATGTTCCTCAACATTCAAGAGTTAGGGGGAAGAAGGGACGTTTCTCCTGGGAGGTATTATTTTCTTTTGTCCAGCTTTGAAATTATATATGAATTTTGCTCCCCCTTTTTTTTGACCTGTGCAGTATGTGTGCATGTACTTGCATTCCATGTTATATGGCTAGACAGGTAGGTGTCTACACACACACACATCTATGCAATAGTGTGCAGATATTGGTGCATTTAAGGTCCTACTAGTTTTATGTGTATTCCTGTATGTGTGCATATTGTGCAAGTGGGTGTCGATTTCTCTGTGGTTAGAGTCATAATTGGATGTTTGTGACTTCACAGTGTGTGTTATGTACTCATTTGTGTTTGCATATTGGAATGTTTGCAGGTGTGTTTTGGGGGGTTGTGCATGCATGGGAGCACTTTTTTTGTGTGTGCATCTTTCTTGGGTTTCTTTCCAGTTGTAGAATTGATTTTGTGAGAAATGAGGATGGCCAGTCACTCTCTTATTCACTCCTGACCAGGAAAATGACAGTCCCAACTCCCAGATCTAAGAAGCTAAGGGCCCCTCCAAGTCCCTACACAGGATTTGGAAACTTCTGGTTGGGTGACCTGGAATGGAGTTAAAGGTACATTTGGCATTGCTATGGGTCCCCAACTTTACTGCAGCGATTCCCTTTCTTTCATCCCACCATTGTTTTCTTGAGTAATGCCTGCACATAATAGGTGTTTACCCAACCTGCCTGTGAGTTAGATGAAATTATATGGGTCTTGAAGATGGCTTGGAAGCATGGTTTGCTTTTCTTGGGGAGTGGAACTGGGAATCTTTAAGCCCCTGCATCCCTTCAAGTTAGGGAGTGTGGGCATTGGGGCGCAGGGTACCTGTCCTCTTGTCTAGCTGCTCAGAACTTCTGTAAGAGTCCTGGCCGTATTTCCTTCTCCAAGCACATCCAGATATGAGATGGGGGTGTTCAGCTTTACAGAAACCTTACCATTTTGAATGCCTGGATATGGGGCTACCCTTTGTCCTCCCTTTCCCACTGTGGGTCCTTGGGATAGTTAGAATAGCTAAGCTCTCCAGGACCACCAGATTCTGAGCTGAACACAGGTAATGTGAGCAGCAACCCCAGGAAGGATAGCATTCCTTAAGGCTCCGCTCCACTTCTTCCTAGTGATCAAAGCCAGCAAGTGAGGAGGGGTACTTACCTTTCTCCAAAATCATGTTAGCAAAGTATAGACTTCCAGTGTTTGTTAAGTAATTTGCTTTCTTGCTCATTATCTTTCTCATTATCTTTCAATTGCTGTGGAATTTTCTTCATTGTTCAGCTAAGCAAACTGAAGCTCTCAGACCTTAAACATTTTGTCCCTGTCTCTTCCATGCTTGTGCATCTTTAGGTCACTTACACAAAAGTCTGCCCTAGGCCCTGAAGTCATCTCCAGAATGACTTTCTTATCTTCTATCCCTCCCCTCTTTGAATATTCATTCTTCTTGATTGGGCTGAGAAGAGGGGAAGAGGACTCTGGTCAGACCTTTTCCTTGCATACTCTCCTCTTTAAAAAAACTGAAAGTGATAATGATCATAAACAAGCATTGATTTCTCTGATTTATGGGGCTGGCTTAGTTTGAGCCACCTGTGTATTAAAGTCTGGGGCTACGTGGAGAGAAATTCTTGAACACTCCATCACAACTTCCTCATTTTCTGCCTTTGCTGTTTTTCCCCCTTAAAGATTGGATTAAACCATAAACTTAAATCTTCCTCAGCCTAGAAAGAAATACATACTGGCCAAGTCTAAACAATATTGATCCCTGGCTCTTTCTAAGTGCCAAGGTCTCTGTTTTCTTCCTGGAAAACCTATTTTCCTGGGTGAGGGTGCTGCTTGTGGATGAGGAAGAAGGATGAGCAAGGAGAAAGTGCTTTGGAAAGAGGATATTTTGGTATTTGGGCATCTGCTTATGTGTTCAGAGAGCTTACTGTGTATGGTATTTGTTTAAGGGTGGTGTTGATGTATTTATTTAGGCTTGAGAGGTGGAAGTGTGTTCTTTGAACATAGGGACCTTGACTGAGAGTAACTGTTCAGTGTTTATGGGTGTATGTATGTGTGCCCAGGTCATAGGCCCCTTAGATGGGGCTGCTCAGGACACTGAAAGTAGTTAGTCTGCCCGCTCTTTGGCCCCACACTCCCACCTGTCACCTGTAGCAGGGTTTCCAGAGATGAAACCACCTGGGAGAGCACAGTGCCTTGGACCCTATCCTTCTTCCACTGCCCTCAAGAAAAAAAAAAAAGCCAAAACAAAGGAAAAAGAAAAGCCAAGAAGGCCAGCTGCAGGGGCAGGGGTGAGCTTCTGCTGACTCCCAGAGGCACAGCAAGCCAAGACCAGGGCTAGCTAGAGAGGGCCTGGCCAGACTTCTGATGCAGTTGGCTGCTGGGGTTCTCTGGAGTGGCCATCACTTCCTCCATTGGTCGGCACACCTTTTCCATTCTGTGTCCAAGAAAAGCCATTCCTCTGGCTATACAGATAACACATTCTTCTTCCTCTTCTGCTAGCACATGTGAAAGAGGCTGAAGGCAGAGAGACCATCCATCCCGTGGTCCTCCCTTAGCTTTGCCATGTAGCCTAGGTCCATTTAAGCTGGACATGACAGTGAATTTCAAACTGAAGACTTCTCTCAGCCTGGGGGAAGTTGCTCCATCCCTCTTTGATAGACCACAGACCTGTGACCTCTCTCCCACTCTGATCTCAGAGAGGGTTGCCCTTGCTTGGGGACTTTGGAAAGAGAAATAGCTGGAGGCTCTACTGGCTCCCACACTGCCCTCCCTAAATGTTAGATCAGTCTTTTAATATAGTCCCGCTGTTGGAGTTGTCCTTGGAAATTCTTGATTAAAAAGGATTTTTTTTTCCACAGGCAGGGAGCTGAGGTTGGGGGAATTCAGAGAGGAAAAGTGTCTCACACAACAATGCACAGCAAATGAGAGGCAAAGCCCTCCTCACTCCAGGGCTCAGTGAATCATCAAGTGGGTAGTTGTAATGCGCATGCAGCACAATACACACGCAAAAGCATCCACAGAAGCATGCACACACCCATGTGTACATGTGTATACACAAGGAAAAGGCACATCTACAAATATAAGTGGGTTGATGACAGAATTGTGTTCACAGAAAGCACAGGCACATTGCCGGGGTAGAAGGTTCTGGCGCATATACATTGGCAGGAAATACATATACCGGTGTCAGAAATGTGCCTGCATGCCCCAGCTGGTAGGCTTCATTCCAGCCAGGGTAGGGGACAGGGCATCATTTCCAGGGCTGGGGACAGATCTGCTTGTCCACCCCTTTCCATGGATGTCCCCAGAGAGAACTAGGGCTGAGGTAGTGGGTCGGTTGGGGGAGGGGACGTGAGGACTAAGGTCAGGGCAGCCAGCAGAGAGCCAGCGGAGGCACTCCTTCCTCCTCTCCCCAGGGGCAGGTGGGTCTAGGCAACTTGGCTGGACACAAATCACAGCTATCAGCCTCCCCCTTCAGCGCTGCACACTGTCCCTGCTCAGCTCTACCTCCTGGGCAGAGCAGGCCCAGGGCAGGTGGGAGCAAACTTCCTAAACAGAATTCTCAGAGAGCTTGGTAAGTTGTGGCCCATTGAAATATACTCTTTGAGCTTGCTTCTGCGTCCAGCCTTTCCTGTCTGTGGTGCCACTGTGGAAACGAAGAGGGCCCCCTCCACTGTGGAATTCTTCCCGCATATACAGGAATGGGTTGCTTTGAGGACATTTAGGAAGATCTCAGGCTGCAGGAATGGAAGAACTCTGGTATGGACCAGTCTGCAGGAAAACAGCGATTTACGTTCTGCGGATGTGCAGCACACAACTTATCCTGAAGAGAGAATTTCTATCAACAGCTCTGCCGATCGTGCTCTGGCAGCAGGGGTAGGGTGGGGGATGAAGTTTGGGACGGAGGATGGGTATAGAGGAGGAGGTGGGCACAAGACTCCCTCTCTTAGTTCTCCTAGGGGATAGGTAGGACATAAGCATGGCACATTTTAGGGCTACCAGCCACTAGCAGATCCCTCCCTGCTCCTGCCGCCATGCAGGCCAAGGGATGGTGGGGCACAGTCTAGGGTGATGTCGTTCTCCCAGCCTCAGGATCTGCACTGCAGCAATTCCAGCGTAGGGAGGAGGGAGCCCCCTGTGGGTGAGACGGGGCTTTACCGACCTAGGGTCTCAGCTCAGATGGTCCTCACTATTTGAGAGTGGGCTTGAGCTCTGTCAAAGAGCAACCAATTCCTGCAGAAAAACCCTCCGCTCCGCTCTGAGAAAGGCAACAGCGGGAAACCTGACTGCTAAATCTTTGCGGATGCTTAGAGGCTTCTTCCCCACCGCCCGCCCGCCGGAGGAGAAGCGGCCATTACAGTCTCAACTTCCTCCAGCTGAAGACAATGTAGATGCTGAAGAAAAAAGCGGTCCCAGGCCCAGCCTCACCAGGACTGACTTTTCCTTTATTCTTCTCCTTCACCTACAGTTACAGGATTTGTCATTTGTTTGGCAGAGTGAAGCCAATTAGGAGATGACACTCCAGATATTTCAAATGAATCATAATACAATCACGACTTACTGAGGGCCAACTGCGAACAGCAGCGCTAGATTACCTCTATTCAATCACACATATTTCTCTGAGTTGGATGTCATCATACCCGTTTCACAGATAAGAAAAGTGAGGTTTGGGGTCATCTTGCTGAGGTCACACCAAACCACGTTCAAGTTTACACTGTAATTATTGTGTTTCATAAAATACAAGAGTGGTTAGCATTCCAACCACGCAGTATCAAGCCCCCCCCCCCCCCCGCTCCCGCCCCGTTCTCGACTTTGGCACTTGGTAAGGCGCTAAGGGCTTTTATTCTTTCCCTTATTCTTAATTAGAAGCAGTCCTCAGCGCCTCTCCAAACCCCTTCCCTCTCAAGCAAGTAAGTAGCTGGGCCGAATTCCTGCTCGGGTACCCCACTCCACGCCTCCCACTCAGGTTCCAGGTTGAGTTCCCAGGGGAGCCCGATCTTCTTCCAGATTAAGATCATCCCCTCTCCCTACAATCAGCTGCTTCTGCCCTGACACCTTCCTCTCACACCCCAGCACAGGCAGGCTGCCGGAAACAGCCCTTCACATCCGGGAACCTTCTCTTTTGGCCTTGCTACAGCCCAGCAGGAGTTGCCTGTGCTCCCTGCGGTCCGCGGAGGGCGTTTCGCACATGCACTTCCGGTCAGCGCAGCTCGGGCGACAGGCTCGATTATCATTCTCATGGGCTGCCCACGCTCCAGTCGGGGCTAGAGATGGGGCGCTCTGGGGCTCGGCTGAGGCCTCTGAGTGCCCCCCACCCATGAAACCCCAGATCTGCTGGCCCAGCGTGGGTCGCGGGCACTGCCCTTGCGCACGCAGGGACTCACAGGGAAAGGCCACCCGCGCCGCCGCGGGGCGCCGGCCTCCGGAACGGCGAGGAGCCGCACTCCGGCTGCAGGCTCAAGCCCCCATCCTTCCTGGTTCTTCCAAGCGACTTTTTAATTTATTTTTTTTATAACAGTTTCTATTTGTGTCTAGACAGGGGTTCTTTCCTCTGTCGCCCTCAGGGTCTTTTCCTATGGGTTCTCGGCTCGGCTCTCTCAGTTCCTGCTCATCCTCAGCGCTAAGATTTCCGATTTTGCTTCCTAGGCCGCCCTCCTGCGGCCAGCGTCTTCCGCCCACTCGCTCGGGCTCGGCCTTCCCTGTGAGAGGTGCCTGGGCGTCCCTTCGGCCGGCTCGCGGTCCTCCCTCTCTCTCCTTAGGTCGCCCGGCCCAGCCTGGAGCTGGCTCCCCGGGCTGCCTCCGGCCGCCGCTTTGCGGGAGGTCTGGACGCTCTGACCTTCAGCCCCCCGCCCCCCTCCTCCCGCCACTGACACGTGGGGACCAGAGCTGACCTTGAGGGCGGATGCGCTGACCCCCTGCTCCGTGGTGGGACAGCGCCCTTGCCCTGCCAGTGAGTCGCCTTGCTATCTCAGCTGCACAAACTTGGCATCGAAGCGGCCAGGCCTGGGGTCAAACAGGAAGGCAGAGGGATGGACCCCAGGACTGCAGAGGCCAGACTTCGTGCTGCTCCACCTTGTCCTGAGAGGACAGACAGGCGCGCGCTCTCACACACCACCGGCAGCCCGAACCCCCTCACTGACTTGCCCCGCTGGCTCCCCGCCCTGCCGTCATTGGCGGGCCCTGAGCCGTCTTACCAGGACTCAGGAGCCAGCCTCTTGGGTGCCTGGCTGGGGAAGACCTGCCCTGGAAGGGCTGTCAACTGAACTTTCCTGGACTAGGTGAGCGCCTTCCGAAATCTTCACTGTGGGTCCTTTTTTTGGGCGAGAGACACTTGGAGAGAAGCCCTGCCACCTCCTACCCAAATAAAACGACCACCTTCGGGGCGACAGGGAGATTTGCCCTTCTGTTTCTTCTTTCCCGGAGGTGTTTGGCCATTTTTCAATGGGATCCGCGGGAGCCCACATTCTCTGTTTACTTAGGATTTCTTTAAAACTAGTGGAACCAACTTGCCCTCGCTCTTCGCCTTCCCTGGCCGGCTCCCATCAGACCCGAAGAGCTTCCAGAAGGCCACGCGGCGTGAGCACGGCGGGTGTGAGAGGCCTGGCCTGCCTGGGACGAGTTCTTCCACCGTTTTCCTTGATTTCTGGAGCTCACCCTCTGCAGACTGAGCTCTGGCCTTCACTCTTGGCCTCCAGACTTCGGTCAGTGGAAGTGCCATCTTTTCAGCAGGCGAAGGTCAACAGGCCTAAGGGGAATAGAGACCCAAGGAGGTTGAATCCAGTTCCATACTCACTGGCTTTCCAGTTTATTCTCCAAGACCCCTCGGAGTGCTTCAAAATGAGAAGTGCAGTGCTTGTTGGTTTGGAGACTGGTATGGAATTGAGAGACCTGGCTGTCTCGTGAAGGGAGGAGGGGAGAGAATGAACCGATAACCACCCCCTCCCCTGCTAAATTTAGCCCAAAGTGGGCGAAGATCCGTTCTGGCAATGAACTAATCTTGCACTTTCCGTCGGGGCAGGACCCGAGGATGGGGAAGAGAGGCACAGAGACTACTGTGCGCCCCCGCGTGCAAATTTTGGCTGTAAACAGAACCAGTCACCTGGAGAAAGAAACCAAAGATGGTCTGGGTTCCTCGGAGGCACATTGACTGAGGCCCTGAGGTTCCTGCGTGCAATGCGGGCCTCCAGTCCTAGGAAGAAGCTGCTGCTGCCCCAATCCTGGCCTTGACTAGGGCCAAACCTCCCGCAAACCTGCCGCGCTTCTCCCACCTTTCGAGCCCTAGACTCACCTAACTCTTCAACTCTCCCCAGAGAGAGTTGTTAGAATCCCCCTTCTCTCCGGGGCCCCTAAGAGAGCTGTCTGGCATTTGGCTTTGGCTACCAAACCCAGCAAGTCCACCCCCACTCCTCAAGGGTGCTGTGGCCCTCTAGCTTGGAGGGATGGTGTAGGGACCTCTTCTTCCCTAAAGACCCTCCAGTGCCAGTGCTGATGATCATTACTTTAAATTAAAAGTCCTCCTTTCCATCTAAGCCTCAACTTAGTTTCAGAGAATGAAGCGTGAAAGCTCTTTTATGGAGATTACGGATGCTTCATTTATTCCCGCAAATGGCAAACACGGCCCGGGAAGGACCGAGCGAGCGAGCTCCTTGTCTCGGATCCTTAGCCGTCTCCGTGTTCACAAGCTCACTTGGCTGTGAGTTGTGGCTGGGGAAAGCCCTAGCGCTGGGCTTCCCCGGGGAAGAGGATTCACATTTGCTGGGGCTGAGAAAGTACTCAGTGCATGTAGCTCCAGACTTCCCAACCTGAGAGCAGAGGGATTCCGGACCAGGGAAAGTGGGATATGTGTGTATGTTTGTGTGTGTGCGTGTGTGTGTCCAGCTTTAGCTCTGAGGACCCCTGAGGTGTAATGTTTGTGTGAGTGGGAAATTTTAGTCATTCTCACTCCAAACCCACCCTATTTATGGTGGAAACCAGTGGAGCTTTTGCTGCACTCTGAGGAGTACCACCTCCAGACTTTGTCCAGGATCCCATTCCAAACCTACGCCAGCCCCTGCAGCCTTCTCCATGCTTGGGCAGGAGGCTGTGTCCACTGTGAGGGCTTTGGAGTACCTTTTTTTTTTTGCATGTCTTTCCAAAATAAAACTCAGGTACACACACACCACATCCAAGGGCAACCCCACTGCCCCCCCGCCCAAGGGCTGGACAGTTTGGAAATGGATGCAGAGCCTCTGAACCTTTGCCATGTAGAAAACTCACCTTGTGACCTGGTGGCTGTCTCCTGGACAATCAGGGGTGCTTTGACCATTTCACAAGGGGCAGTTGGAAGTAACATGGCCTCGGGAGAAAAACAACAGAGGCTTTTTATTCTTTTGAGGCACAGCAGAGGAGTTTGAAGAAGAGAAAGTAGAAGCCTCCATGGGAGAATTTCCTGAGTTCAGCCTCAAATTCCTTTGTGACACTGTGTTATTAACTCCAATGCAGTGGTGTCTCCACATTCCAGCCACTTCACTCTGGAAGCCTCCGTAACACAAAAGATAGTGTTGGAGGGAAGATAACCAGAAGGGGCCAGCAGCCCTCCTTCCTCACCTTTCCCAGCTCAGAGGTTGCAGGGGAGCTGGACACACTGCTTTTGCTTTAAAGCAGTTGGCTTATCCTAAGGAGACATCTTGAGAATCGAGTATGGGTGTTGGAGGGTGGGGTCCACATGGACCAGGTTGAAAAGGATGCAATTGGCCCGGTGGTGACTTTGACTATAGCTTGGAAGAAAGTTGGGCCTGTTTAGTTGCCCTCGATACCCTTAATAGACACAATGGCTTTACCACAAATGTCCTCAGTGGCTAAGAGGGGCAGTCTGAAATGTCTTTGGGAGCAAGATGTCCCCATCGAGCTTGGCGAGGTCTCACTGGTGCTATGAGGGAAGGCGAGGGTGGCCAAGTATGTGTGTGGGGTTGCGACATGAAGTACATGTGAACACTTAGCACCAAGCTGTAAATGGAGGATGCTGTCCCAAACAGTTGCCCACTTTCACCAATTACTCAGTCATTTTGATGTGAAAGCAAGTATCACATGCTTTCTTGCCCATTCTGGATTAATGGCCTGCAAAATTAAATGAGGAGAGGGCTACAGAGAGAGTTGGGGCATTCAGAAGTACTCAGTCCTTCTTTCATATTTTAGATGATATTCTACCCTCCTCCCTTACTGAATGCTGGAGGTGGAGGTCAGTTGAGTTGAAAACCAAGCAAAAACTTTTCCTTAGTGGACAGAGGTTGGATTTTAGTGATTACCAACATCCCAAGGAAAATCTTTGTATCCTCATCAGTTGTTCAGTCAATTAGCCTGTCCTAATCCAAGTGTGTGTTAATACTGGCACAGGCACCTGTGGGGTTGATACCTGCTGTGACAGTTGCCTCTGTGGTATGGCATGGCTCAGTCACTCAGGGAGCCAAATTTTTTTTTTTTTTTTCGGTACCTGGGATTGAACTCAGGGTCTTGTGCTTTTGAGTCAGATGGCAGCACCACTGAGCTAAGTCCCTGACCCTGCCAAATGTATTTCTGAAGGCTGTGCCCGGGTGTTTGGAGTGCTTCAAGCACGATAGGAGCCTGTCTCCTCCATAATGTCAGAGGCAGTCAGTCCCGTGGGCCATTGGTTAAACTAATTTGAACTTATCATTTGTGAAGTGGAAAACAAAGTCAGGTTCGGGCATACGTATCTTAGTTTATGTCATATACTGCATTCAGTCTGCTTACGTAGCAGGATGAAACCACAATATATGGAATTTACAGATTATATTTACTTTTTCTTGGTACTTCCCTCCTCATCCTGTGTCTGTTTGCAAGTATTTTTGACATGTATGGCTGTATTTTTGATGGATGTATTTCCTGGTAGCTTTGAGAAGAATTGCCTTAGGATTGAAAGGGGGCATTTGGAGATGGGATACAGAATAATTCGTTATATTCTGGGTGTCATATAAAGTGGGTACAGCCAGAGGGGCACTGCTGAAATGACTCCTGGGTCTATTTTTGGGTCACATTCTTCAGAGTTATTATTAAGGAAAATTCCTTTTTTAAAAAAAATCATAAGCATCACATTTCTGTATGGGCAAAACTTGGGCAGAAATTTGAAACATCCTACTGGGGCCATTTTATGTTTAATTGCATGTGGTAAATTCACCATTGCAGGCCTAGTCCTTGAAGTTTACATTCTTGAAATTCTAGGCCTCTTTCTGAGGTTCTTTTAGGGACAGTCTATACATGTAGACCAGTCTCTGTAAAAATCACACAGTGAAATAGGACTTGGCTGAAGTAAAAAACAAACAAACAAACAAACAAACAAACAAAAAACCCAGACAGCATGTGGCCATTTATACTGCTTTTCCTGACCTTTCTGAGACCAGACCCTAGGGAAGAGTGTAGGGCTAGTGGCCAGTCTTCAGACAAAGTGTACCATGTGTCACCAACCTCCTGGAGTTTGACAGGGTGTAGGTAGGAAACAGACATGGGACAACACCATGAAAATTCCCTTTTCAAATAGTGAATTTAGCCCTAATGAATACCTTCATAAAATTGGAAGGTACGGAATCCCTGGCAGGGAACTCAGAGGTACCTGAGGACTGAAAGATGATTCCTTTCTTGCCAGTGTTTGGGTTAGTAAATCAAATCCTAGGCGTGTGTGTGTGTGTGTGTGTGTGTGTGTGTGTGTGTAAAATTATGGTATTTAGTGGCTGGATTCAAATTACTTCAGCCTAAATTAGGAAAGTCCCTTTCTTCTTTTCTTTAGTTAAGGGCTGTATAACAGAAGGCTCCTTGGACTTTTCCTTGGGCTCCATAGATGGAGCTGTCAGCCTCCCTGTGGGGTCAAGACTGTAACAGAGGTGGAAAACCAACCATCAAATGGAGCAGATTCCAGAACCACCCAGGATCAAGTCAAAAACAATATAAAACTGGGCCAGGGATTTAGCTCAGTGGCATTGTGTCTGCCTTGGAAGTGCAAGGTCCTGAGTTCGATCTCCAGTACAAAAACAAAACAAAACAAAACAACAGAAAACCTCTTGGATTATCTGACTCAATATCCTTGGCACCAAGAGAGACAAGAGTCATCCTAATCCCTTGTACAGCTTTTCTAAACTTACGTAGAGTCTCATCTCTGACATCCATAAAGGCAGAGGCCAGAGTGAAAATGGAAATTTGTGGTACTTTTTGACCATCCAGGCTGTTATTTATTTATTTTCCCATGTGGGAGGAGTGATGGGAGGTAAGAGAAAAGAATTTCTGGGAACCTTTACTGGTAGCATAGGCTGATCTTTTTTGTTTTTTTAAAACTGGAGTTTGCTGTTTAATAAATAAAAATCCTAAATGTCAATCTTGGAAATGTGGCGTTTATTTGAGTGGATAAAAGATTCATGAAGAGTCACATCATGGGATGTGCTGGGAGCAGCTTTCATTCTGTTTCTGGATTCATGCTTGGAAAGAGGCAGATCTCTTTCTTCCAGCATATTAGGGTTTGAGCCAGCTAGGCCTTGAAGGCAGGCCTTAGCCTCATAGGCCTTCATGATCGGGAGAAGAGATCTAAGCTCCTAGGCTGATGGTCATTCTTCTCTGGTCTTCGAAGTACCTGCTGTTACTTTGTTGAGAAGTTACCCCTCTGTTGATGTGACAGGATGTAGACACAAATGACTGCATGGAGAAAGCAGAGAAGGGTGTACTTGAGGTTTTGGTGCTTAGATTGGACTGTTTTACTCCCATCACCTTGTGCACCTGATCAGTGGGGAAGAGAATCATATCTGTGTGCAATTGTCAGTTCTGCCAGGAAAGTTATGACTGAGCCTAAAAGAGGACTGCCTCTCTCCCTTTGTCCTAGGTTGGGAAGGCCTCCTGGTCAATAAATACATATTAATCATGTGAAGGGATTGACATGCAAATGAAGGGCACCACTGACAAGCCCTGGATGGCAGAGGGGAGCCCTGCTGCAGCTGTGATCCTGCTTGGAGAAGCCAGGGCTGAGCATGGCTCTTTCCTGGGAGTTTTCTAGGGGGTTAAGCACTTTTTTTCCAATAAATATGTGAAAGAGTTAATTGGACTGGCGATGGCTTCAGGAGCTTTTGCTTGCATGCTTCTTAGTTCTGCCAAGTCTCCAGAATTTTTTTTTTTTAATTTAAGTCTGGCAGTAGGCAGGCCACCTTTTGGATCACTGTGTCTCTCGGCCCAACTGGAAGTCTCCAAAGGTACTTTGTTCTTGTGATCAAAGAAAAGTTGAACCAACCATAGAAAAAGATAAAAGCATAGGTGAATTTTTGGAGGAATGCTTGATATTTCAGGAATAATTATTATCTGCCATTGTGAATTACTGCTTATAAAGTAGTATATTGTATATTTTTGTGGCTTTCTTTCCAGTGTGAAGACACTATAAAATAATGTTGGTATGAGGAGAACTAAGCTTCTACTTAGATTTATCTATGTGCATGACACCTGTGGGTAGGTATATTTTTTAACAATGTTTTTTAGGATACACGTGACCAGTGAAAAGTCTGATTTTGATGTCAAGATTACATATATATATAATATATATAGTTTTATGTTGTAAAGATAAAACAAAATATTATAATGAACACCCAGCAAATCTTTGGAGAGAACCTGGTTGATTTTTCGATTATGAATCATTAAACTATAAGAAAATATTTGAACCCTGCTGATAGACTAAGCTAACTATGCTGGAATGGAAGTTAAGAGCATTGTTTGTCAATGGATGGTATAGCTTTTATCTTCTTTTAGGGATGAGGGATATTTAAGAGATGGCTAACAGGGATTTTTCACAAGCTAGGCTCTGAGTTTTGTTTGTGGGCCCCTGTCACTTGGGAGGCATGCATTCAGTAACTTTGGAATTGGACCATAAGCCAGCTACTTTAGTGATATATCTGCTCCTGCCATAGATGTCAAAATGAACCCTAGTTTGGTAAACAGTGGGGATGTCCGGGGATTCTGGCAGGCCAGGCCCTGGGAATTGCTTTGGGGATGAGTATGTCTGGCTTTGGTTGCTGTCTTTCTTGTGTTCTATGTCTAAACTTATTTAATACTCTGCAACTGAATATTAGGTCCCACTATGCAAACTAGAGGGAACAAATGGTGCTATAGATGCAAGCAATCTTCTTGTCTTGGTATGAAGCACTATTTATTAGACCCTGTGAATTAAATGTATGTGAGGATGACTTGGAGACCAAGGATTTTCTGTATTTTTGGGCTATGTTAGTGATAACTATGATGTCGGTGTGATAAAGCACTAGAGTTTTCCTTTTAAATAAATTCATGATAATGTGTGTGTGTGTGTGTGTGTGTGTGTGTGTGTGTGTATCTGTTTTGATAGGGGCCTGTTCATTCCACAAACCATACCCTATTCAAAATCAGATAAGAAGTCTGCTAAATGCTTGCTGCAGATGTATGACGTTTAGTGCATTTTGCTAATATTTGTCTAGATTCTATATGAATTAAGTATTACCTTGAATTTAAATGTAGCAAACATGTTGTCTATTGAATTACTGTGTGCATGTACGTAAGGGAGAAAGTGGCTACTGCTAGAGATAAATTATTTAACATGATTTTTCTGTATTGTAGAGAGGCAGGCTGAGCCTCATTTTTTGGATTATGATTTGTATTATGAAATGCTTATCAAATGTTTTCCAAAGATTAGTTTAATTTTAATTAAATAAACCTTTCTCAAGAGAAGGCTCCCAACTATTCCTTGTACCCAGAGGCTAACGTACTTGTTGTTTTTAATTATTTTCTACTGTTACCCAAACTGCTTTGGGTACTCCTGCCCAATTAAATCAAAGGCGCAGGTTCCTTATACACAATATGTTTAATATTTAATTTTAATTAAATTAATTAAATTGTTTATTTAATTTTATGTGCATTATTGTGCATAGAATAATGCAAAATTCATGATAGGGAGAATTGGGGTGGGGAGGTGAATCAGAGAGCTTCCAAACAAGCTAATTACACACCTTCAAGGAAATTTCCCTTTCATTTCGAAGGAAAACATCCTAACACCAAGCAAAAGTTAAACGTGAACTTTCTCCGGCAGAGTCTTGTGGCTGTGGCTGGTGTGGAGTTGGATTTGTTGGCCTCTTTCATCCTCTAGAGCTTGCCTTGCAATTTGCAGATGTGGCAGCTGCTCGGCAGAAGGGTCTGTGCAAGTACGTACATGCTGTTGTCACAGCGCACGCTCGAGTGACATTGTCTACTTTGCTGAGCACAGAGCTACCAGCACAGTGTTCCTGGGAAAGGACCATTTTCTACCTAAAGATCTTGGTAGAACTTTTCCTAACAGCTTGCTGCACAGAAAGGGCCCTTCTTAGTGGCTTTGAGCTACCTAATCAAGGCCAGCACTCAAAAAATTTTGGAGGTATGTGCTGAGGCTCACCTCTTGCTGGGAAGTGGTTCCTTTCAGAGAGGGGGTCCTTTGGCCTGGCTCAGTTTCTCTCCCAGTTTATGTCTCTGGGACACAGCTTTCCAGGGGTGCTTTCAATTACAGTCTCTTACATTTATACGGTCTCTGTAGTCAGTGCTTAATTCCTAGGAAATCTGTTTTAACAGAATTAGGAGATACACACACACAAATTTTTTTAAAAAGTAGAAAAGCCCTTGGAGTATCTAATTTGCTTTGCCATTGCTTATATCTTAGTTGTCTCCAAAACACTGGGCACTGGAGTCCAAAGTTTTGAAGTACCTGAGTAGAAGGAGCCCAGTGAATTTTGAGGCATTTTATTATTTCTTCTCTCTCTTTTTTTGACTTAAAATAATGACATTGTTCCCAGCATGGCCTGGCACTTGGGACATCTGAGCCAAATTTTCCAAACTTGACCACATGAAGCAGTGTATTCACTAAACTTCTTTCCATTTCAGGCTTTTGCTCATCTGGATCATGGTTGAATATTTACACGTATCATCACTCTATAAATTTTAGGGGAGAGTTGATTGTTTCTTCTTTGGTGCCTCCTGATTACTAAGACTCGTTAACTATGCTTAGTGAAATATAACCTTTAGCTCGACTAGCTCAGCAATTGAGAGAAAAAGAGGAAAAAAGAGAAAAAATAAAGGGAAATAAGGAAGAAAAAGAAAAGTGAAAGGAGAGATAGAGAGAGAGGGCAGGTGGGGGGGAGAGAAAACAGGAGAGAACTAGTGTCCTCAAGGGAAGTTGTTTCAGTTTTTCCCAGCTACCTTTCGCAAGAATAGAGCTGCTAAAAATAAACTCGCTTTCTCTTTGTTGTTGTTGTGTTTTCCCCTAAGGCTGGTTTTGTTTCAGTAGATTAAATATTATCATAAAAGTAGCTGATGATGCAGTAAATTAAAAATCAAGTTGTGGAATATTTTGCAAAACCCTTTTCATTTCCGTGGCCCTTAACCAGTTGGGGCAAACATTAGTTTTAAACCAAAAGCATTAGTCAGGAAGACTTTTTGCTTCAAATAAGGGTTTGGAAAATAAAGAGAAAAACAGTTAGCCAGAATGGACCTAGTGAAAAAGAGACCCTGAATATGGAGAAAGATTAATCTAGGCTGGCTACACTTTGAAAAAAAAAACAAACCACTTTTTCACTCTCTGTTCATATCGCACATCTGTAAGCTTCTAGACTTAAAAAAAAAAATAAAACATAAGCCTGGGTAGTTGTAAGAAATGTATCTGAGGACAGATGCAATCAAGTTTGTGGGACACTGCTGTGCCACCAGGTTTAGCATCAAATTATGAATTAAACAAGAAGAATGAATAACAAATTAGGATTCACTTAAGCTTAGCTTTGTGCAGCGGGACAATGAAAATTTATTTGAATGCTATTCCTTGATGAGGTTACAGATTTTCTTCAACAGAAGATACACATTAATACTGTGGAGACAATTATTGGAAGTTCATTTTCTGTGCACATTTTAGAAATCTTTTCATGGCTACAGAAAATGCCTGTGCAGATTTAGATTTCAAAAAAACCCCTTATCTGCATAACTGTTCCGATGGAACTTTTAGTTCAGGGATTTGTTGAGAATGTTTCAGAGGATGGCTTCAGAAATGCCAAAACTGAGTTCTATGTCGGGCTTTGGTTTGTGTGTTTTACGGACATATAGGAAAACTGTTAAAAGAGTTTGGCTTTTAGGATTCCTGCAATATGCTAAGCAATGACATGCTTCATACAGCTGGGTTTGTGTTTTACAAAAAGACCACACTTTCTGAAAGCGGAATGCACTTCTGAAAATACAGTTAGCTGTTCCTCCTCACCTAATTGGAACTGGGAAATAATGTGTTGCGGTGCTGGCTAATGCCTTCACCACATGCTGAAATTGGGGTGAGGAAAGGAAAGGTTGCTGGAAACATTAACAACTGAGTAGACAAGTTTAGATATACTGGGAGTAATTTCTTGTATTGCTGGATGTGAAGAAAACTTTTCAAGCCCCAAATGTAACCCATGTGCATCATTCTCCAAGCTTATTAAAGAGACTAAATAGAGAGACATATAAAATAGTCATAAAAATACCACCTGGTTACACACATAGGATATTTTGGAAAATTACACAAAATGTAATCCAGTGTGACAGATGGCCTTTTGCTGTGTAGGTGGATGTTACACCTAAGGGATGTTGTCTTTTCTTTTTCAAATAAACTTTCTCCTTTCAAAGAGTTTTAGATTTACAGAAAAGCTGTGAAGATCATCATCTTATTTTTGTTGTCACATTGCCAGTATAATTTATAAGTTTCTCTCTCCCTGAGCACATTCTTAACAGGCAGAAAGGTTCTTTCGAGGAGGTGTGGCTGTGGAGCGGTTTCTTTTGCAGGCATTAGTTGGACCCTGCCCCTGGAAGATGAGTTTCATTTAGAAAATACACA
The DNA here is from genome assembly GCF_053883595.1 of Heterocephalus glaber. Taxonomy (NCBI): domain Eukaryota; kingdom Metazoa; phylum Chordata; class Mammalia; order Rodentia; family Bathyergidae; genus Heterocephalus; species Heterocephalus glaber. Next base: position 20,164,463 of record NW_028258143.1, on the reverse strand, counting down.
AGTTTCACACACAAGTTTCATTGAGAAAATTAAAAATAATTAAATATATTCAAATAGTAAGTTGTGTAAAAACATTAGCTAGATTTAGTCCGAGGATCAGCATGGATTGTTTTATATATGTGACCTAGTTTCATTACCTCTTCTTCGTCCTAGCCTGATTGCTTTTAGAGACACAGTCAGTGCTATCTTCCCGAGTCTCTCTGGGTGTCACCTTTGAGTTTCTGACAAAGACTGGAGCAATGTCTGGAGCTTGGTTTCCTGTTCTCTCTTTATGCTCATCCCCACCAAATCTGAGTAAGATTCGCTCAGTTACATGACCAGCTTGGTGCCCGTTCCGTAGTCATTCTGTTTTTGTGGCCTTGAGCAGTAAGCAGCTAATTTCCTATGTTAGATTTTCTTTGAAAATGGGTTTCATTTTAAAGAATTGTGGTCTGGAGGTGGTGGGGAAGGAAAAAAAAACCTTTTGGAAATCAGTTACCAAGCTCACTTTGCAGAGGTCTTAAAGATGAAACTGATTCCCTCTTCCAGCTGCCCCTACCACCACCCCACCTTCCCCCTCCCAATGTGCTAATCACATTCAGGCCAAAGGCAGAAGCAGGCTACCTGGCTGCAGCCCAGAGGATATTTTATTTTATTTACAGACGAGCTGTTACTCCCTGAAATATGGATTCATCTGGAAGCTATGACAGAAGGCTGGCTAGCCTGGTTTCGGCTCAGACCTGCGGTAGGACTGCCTTAATTAGCTGTGTCATTCAGAACAGAGCCCACAAGTCAGCAGGCCTGGAGGAGGAGCAGCCTGTGTCCTTGGCCCCCTCCCAGCCTTTCCACTAGAGGGGACTTCTTCCACACGTGTGCAGCCCAGGGTCTGGCCGCAGAGCAGAGTCAACTCCAGGATCCCATACAACCTGGCTGCTTCCCTTTACCAAGTGGGCTCTAAAGCAGCCATATCCTACCTAGATTTGCATTTCTGAACAATCTACCTCCAAGAAGCAGTGACTTTGACAGGGTACACTCTTATTCTCACGCTATTGCAACTGCTCTAAATCTTTTAAGCATTGTCTTTTGGAATTACCTTGAAGGGTTAGTTTAAAAATCACATATTCACACACACACCCTGCCATCGACACATAAATGGAGTCTTGTTCTTTTATGGTGAAACCTCACTCTTGCTCAAAATAACATTTCCCGTCTTGATCACTCACCTTATTCATTGGATTTGTCTCAAATGTCTTTTCACTCTTTCCCCTGTAGGAGGAAACTTTGCTACCACCAAGGATTTTCAGGAGTATGTGCCACAGGCTCTCAGGGTCCTTCCAGGAAGTGGTGAACTTAAGGGGTTTTACATGGCAGGGTAATTGGAATAATCTGAGGAGTTCCCCAGGACAAGATGGATTTGGATGTGAAAATTCTGGGTTGGTGAAAATTCCAGTCATGAAACGTCATAGTCACTAGACCTGCTATTCCCCACCCTACCCTGAAAACCACATCCAGTGGGTGCTAGTGAGCAGCAGAGCATTTTCACGTGAATGTTTGTTTGAATTTTAAGGCAGGTAAAGCAGGCTCCTGGGATGCTAATCAAGCTGTCTGGTTTTAAGGGCACATGGAGATGCTTCTCCCACCCAGCTAGTAAGGGTTATGTCTTTTACCCAACTCTTTCCACTTGGACCTTTAAGGCTTCCAACCATAATACAGATGTGTAGACAACAATGGCATACAGTATAAAAACTCATTAGTTGTGAACCATGTTCTGAGAATACGTTTCTGCCAACAGAAACACCCGATCTGAATAAAACACACCTTTTTACTTCTATATCTAGTAAAGAGACTCAGAATGCGCCACCCTTTCTTCTAAAAACAAGTACTTTGGGAGAGGGCTGGTCCAGAGGAAGAGTAGAACACTCACTGAGAGGACTGAGCATGTGACATCAGTAAATGAGGGGCTTCCAGTGCACTTTTAGGGGGCAGAATGTGATATTTGACATTTAAAAGACGACATCTAGAGAGTCATCAGGGGAAAATCAAAGTTCACTAAAATGGCCTTATACATAAAGTGCTGGCTAGTATTTTATTTTGAATTATGTTTGTGGGCTCTCTAATCCTTCCAATGCTTAATTGGGCCCTGCTATAGATGCATTTTTTTCTTCTCTCTTCTCTCTCCTCTCTCCTCCTCTTCCTCTCTCTCTCTCTCTCTCTCTCTCTCTCTCTCTCTCAGAAAGGAACCCAGGGCTTTGTTCACGCTAAGCACATGCTGTATCACTGAGCTATACCCTCACCTCTAGCTGGATTCTCTTTGTGGAGTGGGGATGCAGTGCTAAGGGGAAGGGCCTGGTCTGGATGCTGAGTGAGAGTGTGTGGGAGCTTGCTTAGGTGGACAGGGACTCTTGCAGTTGAGCAGGTGGTGAAGATGGGGACGTGTGTCCCTGCACTGCACTGGGTGAGGCTGGCCTCATCCAGGGATTCACCTCAGGAGGGATGTGGGGGGGTACCTTCTCCTGGCAGGCCTGACCACCACCCCTAGGAGAACAGGGCACTGCCATGGGACCTGGAGGCCTGGCCCTGAGCCCACTGTGTGACCTTAGGTAGGGCTCTTGCTATCTTTCTGGATGTGGGCCTATCATTTGCAAGATGAGCTGATTTGATTAGCTGTGCAATTCCCTACTTGACAGAAATAACAGGGGAGGAAGCCCCTCTAACAGATCTCAGTGCTTTAAGATGATTGCTGGGGTGCATCTGCCCTCATCTCTTGAAGAACGATATGGACAGCCCACAACATTCCCTTGCCCTGGGCTGGAGACAGCAGAATGTTCTCACAGATGCTGCACTGTGCTACCCAGGGCTCTGCTTGGTAGTCCTGTTTGTCTTTGATTAATACAAACAGGAAAATGAATTTAGTATTACTTAATAAATATTTAAAAAGTAAATAACATTTATCAGATACCTGGCATATTTTTGGCCCTCAGTAAATGGGAGTCATTATTATTATTATTAATATTATTATATTATAGCTAATCTGACTGGCCAAAGTTTTCAAAATGTGACCCATAACAGAAACATTTAACCATCAAAAGGAGAATGGTTAGAAGTCTTAGTGGAGTTGGCTTCCAAGTCCTTCAGAAAATAATATAGTCTTAGGCTCTGGGCCCACAGCTTCCAGGGCAGGAAGAAAGGGTAGACCCGGGCATTTGGAGGACTCCAGCATTGAATCAGAGGAAGCAAAATCTCAAGCCTTCCTTTCCCCTACAGTTGGTGCCTGACTGAGCTCCTGTTTAGCCCAGAGCTGGCTCAGGCTGCCAGATGTATGGGCCACTTGACTGCAATGGGCAGTCCTGGGACCACTCCTAAAAAGGCTTGGAGTCCAGCTGTGTGCCTATGCACTGATGGTGGGGGTGTCTGCTTTGCTGGGGGCAAGCATGGACTTAGGGAGATAGAAGACCTAGAAAGGACAGTTTTCTTCCCCAGTGGTATAGTTTTATATCATGTGGAGGTAATGTGGTTTGGAATATAATTGTGTAATTGCTTTCCTAGAAGTTTATGCTATGTCATAATAAAAACTACTGTTCATTCTTTGCTTCTCGAGAATCTGTCCATTACTCTTACAGCTGTTTACATATGTTATCTCATGAACTCCTGTCAGCTTTTTAGAATGAATCAATAGTTACATTTTTAAATTTCGGACACTGAGCCAGAAGTGGTGGCATATACCTCTAATTTCAGCACTCTGGGAGGCTGAGGCAAGAGGATGGAAAATTTGAACCTAGTCTGGGTAACTTAGCAACTTAGTGGGAAGTGATCTCAAAATAAAAAAATTAAAAAGGGCTGGGTAGCTGAGTTCAGACATTTGAGTTTAATCTCCTGTACGCCCTCTCCAATAAATACACATACTGATTCTCAGAGAAGTTAAGCAATTTGCTTGAGACAACATAGGGAGAGAGAGGCAGAGCTGGAATTTAAAGATCATGTTCTTTACAAATATTAAAAATTTGTTTCTGTGTGATAAAATATCCTGCATGATGAAACAGGTAAACATTACCAAACTGCTGAAGATTAAGAGAGAATGGTAATCTAGAAATGCTTCCAGGGTAGAATGTTGGGTTGGCTTTTGAGGGAGAAAAGGGACAGGGAGCAGGGGACAGTGGAGCGGGTATGTGCTAAACTGGGGTGAAATATGTAAAGGAAAGAGGAGAGATTTGGGGTGGTGGCAGAGGGCACAGCTCCTGGGGGGCTTAGGTTGGGAGTGATGCAACCATGATCGCTGCCCTGGGACAAATGACAAGTGCTGAACACCTATTTGTCTTCCATGCCTTTGGCTTGGCCCTCACTTTGGCTATCAGAGACCTCTCTCTACTCACCAGGGCCAGGGGCTCCTCCAGCAGAAATTCTGCAGACAGCAGTCAGACCTCAAGATTTGCTTCCTCCCCTTCCTCCTTCCCTCCTTTCTTTCCTTTCCTCTGCTCTTTGTTCCTTTGTCACTCTTTTCTTCCTTTTCCCCCTTCCTCCCTCACCTTATCTCCTGGTATTTGCTACTGAAAATTAGCATTTAAGCAATCATTAAGATTTAATTTAAAAGCATCACCTATGGTTCAATTCCATCTCTCCATCACTGAATCATCCTTGTCTACCTTTCCAGGAGCCTTCCCTGTGTCTGTCCATTTGCACACAAAATTTTCACATGGTTGCAAACATGGGGTACCTATAGTCTCAGGTCCTTTTGTGTCTCTAGACCTCGACACCAAAACATTTTTTTTGTATCAGGGATCAAACTCAGGATCTTGTGTTTGCAAGGCAGGCATGGAGCCCCTGAGATAAATCGCCAGCCCTATACCAGAACATTTTTTTCTGCATTGCTTTTGTGATCACAAAATTCTCAGTGGCCACTTACAAAGTACTGGTTGAGGTGCACCCTGAAGAACAGAGCCTCCCATCCTAGCTCCATTTCTTTAGAACAGCAGCTTATAGCTGAGGTTGTGTGTCTGCTGAGGGGCCCAGGAGGTGGGTTATATTGTGAGGGTGGTGTGTTACTTTTCTCTCCTTGCTGAGACAAAATGCCCAACACCCAAAGTTATAGGGGAAAGAGTTTTTTTAGCTCACAGTTTGTAGAACTTTCAGTCTGTAATCGGCTGGCTCCAAGGCAGAGTGGCACATGGCAAAGGGGCATTGCAGAGGAGAAACAGTTCATGGTGCCCGCATGGTAGCAAAAGCAACAAGGAAACTTTAACAGCATCTTTCTGCCCCTTTTATCTTACCCAGACTACCAGGATTAGCGCCGTGCCAAACCAATCAGTGCACTGGTTTACTAATCACACGGCCTTAATCCCAGCAGCACACACTCTAGATTCAGCCAACTCTGGAAAAGCCACTTATGACCACGTAAGACTTGAAGGGGACATCTAGACCCAAACCCTAACATTCCACTCCTGACCCCCAAAGATGTATGTACGTTCCTTTTTGAAAAAGGCAATTAGTCCATCTCTAAGAATTGCTGCAGTCCGAGCAGTTTCAGCACTGCTGAAAAGCCCAAGTCCAAAGTCTCCTCTGAGATTTAAGGCAAACTCTGAGCTGCAAGGCCCTGTACCAATGCAAAGAAAGTTACGCTCTTCCAACATTCAATGGCACAAGAGAGGCATTTCCATTCCAAAGGTTACTTACACACAGGGGGAATGGGGACAAAGCACGACCAAAATCCAGCAGGGCAAACATTAAATCCCACAGTTCTGCTTCTAGTATTCCCAGCAAACTGTGGCAAGTTGTGAACTCCAAAGGGCTTGGGTGGCTCTGCCCCTACAGCACTGCCAGTGGTTGTAGCTCCCATGGCGTCTTGGCCTGGCTCTGCTCCCTTCTTGCCGTTTTCCTCAGATGATCCGCATTCCTGGCTTCTCCTAACTTCTAGAGTCTCCACTGCACCTTCAGCTTCACACTCACAGCTTCACACACTGCCTTCTCTGGGGCACACTGACTGGCCTCCCAGGCCTTCTTCTGAAAGCTGGGTGGAAGCCTTCCTGACTCTATAACTTTTTTTTTTGTACTGGGGATCAAACTCAGGACCTTGTGCTTTTAACGCTTTAGCTAAATCCCCAGCTCTCTACAAGTTTTACATTCTACATATGCCTAAAACCAGTACCATGTGGATGACATCAAGGTCTGCTAGCAGCTGGAGCAGTAGGCAGGCTTCCTTCTCTCTTGGCTGTAGAAGTCCAGTGCCTATGAACCAAATCCCAAGGAACGACTTTCCTAGGCGGCTGCCATTCTGGAACATGGTGCTCTGGGGCTCTCTTCTCAAAGCAAAGTCACTTTTTCGATTTTGAGGCTGCAAAGGGCAGAGTCCTGCTGCTTCTTGTGATGCCCTTAGGCCATCTTTTCTAGTCTCCTGTTCCTTCTCAGCAATCAAGATCTCCTCTGCTCTATCTTTGCAGGCCCCAACTTTACTGGAGCTTCCTTTCTGGACAAACTCAAAATGTTTTGAATCATTCTGCTGGGTTCTTTGCTCTTGATTCTCAACATAAATCTGGCTAAAACCCCTCAAAAGTAGCCACACCTTGAACATTAGATTGCTTTGAAATTTCTTCTGCCAGTTTAATTAGTTAGCCATCCTTAATCTCAGTCTCAGGCAAAGTCTCTGGACATGAGCAAAATGCACACAAACTTTCTGCCAAGGCATAACGCACATGGTATTTAGTCCAGAAGCCAGTGTATTCCTTCTTCCAAACAGAAACCTCCTGAGACTGGTTTTTACTGGCTTTCTGGTCTTCTGAGCTCTGACCAGAATCTCCCATACAGTACAGCCTAAGGTGTTCCAGCTCTACTTTTGCAGCCGGCATCTCTGAACCTTTCCAAATTCTTCCCACAAGGCATTCCTAAAGGCTCCTGAACCACATGGTCATGTATAGTCACAGCAAGGACCCCACTTCTCTTGTACCAAATTCTGTCTTAGTTACTTTTCTCATTGCTGAGACAAAATACTATCACCCAAAGTTAAAGAAAGAAAGGTTTATTTAGCTCACAGTTTGTAGAGGTTTCAGTCCATAATCAGCTGGCTCCAAGGCAGAGTGGCACATGGCAGAGATGTGTCATAGAGGAGACACAGTTTATGGCACTCACATGGTAGTGAAAACAACAGGGGAACTTTAATAGCATCTTTCTGCCTCTCCCTTGCTCCCTTGTTGCTTCTGTTACCTTCTGGCTACCATGAACTCTTTGTCCTTTACAATGCCTGTCTGCCATGCCACCTTGCCTTGGAGCCAGCAGATAATGGACCGAAACCTCTATGAACTGTAAGCGAAATAAATCTTTCTTCCTTTAACTTTGGGTATCAAGTATTTTGCCTCAGCAATGGCATAAAGGTAACTAAGACAGGTGGTAAGGGCCTAACTGGGCTTGTAGTTTTCAGATTGAAGCTTTGATGCTGACATTGGAAAAGTTATTTAACTTCCCTAATACTTATAGTTCTCATCTGTAACATGGGGAGACTGATACTTATTTCTTGAAACTATTTGAGGGCTAAATGAGATGACATTTGAAAAGTGTCTGGGATTCAATAAACATCAGGGCTTTGTCTCTACTTCTCCTTTCAGATGGGGTTGAGTACCTGGAGAGGTATTTATTTATTTATTTACTTTTGGTACCAGGAATTGAACTCGGGACCTTGCATTTGCGAGGCAGGAAGCAGAACCACTGAGCTAAATCCCCGGCCCTGGGGAGGTTTTTCTGATTTTTGTTTATTGGTTTTTGTTTTATTTTGTTTGAGACTTGTCAAGCCATGTTGCTTAGGCTGACCTTGAACTTAGCTCCCACCTCAGTTCAGCCTCCTGAATGCTGGAACTATAGTTCCACCATTCTACAGAGGGCTTGCAGATTTAGGTAATGAACAGGAGCGGCTCTATATGAGGAGGCATTGGCAATGGGTGGAGCTAAATGATGGCTCATGCATCCATCCCACAGATTCTCACGGAGCACTGACTGTGTTCCGCAATGTAGCCTGAGCCAGACAGGCAAGACCTCTGGAGTCACAGAGCCCACAGTTAGTCTGGGAAAGAGCTGATGAACAGGTACACACAAGGATAAGGATTTTTCATAATAAGTGCTGTGAAGAGACAACAGATACTTGAATTGTGAGGTAAGGGTGACAACTGAAATTTTCAGGGAAGGATCTGGAGGGGCATTTGTTTGGAAAGTGGGGGCAGAGGATTTATTTCAAAGTGATGTTTGCTTAAGTTGTGAGTTTATTTGAAAGTGGCTTTGCGATTGAGGTATTTAGAATTTTATAGGGCACAGAAGCTAGTGTACATGTACCCCAGAACCCATGCCCTGGCCAGTGTTGTTGAGAGGGTAATGATTGGGCCAAGAAATCCCAGCTGAGAAAGAGCCAGGGACATGAAACTCTGGGGGAAGAGGTTTGTAGCCAAGGGCCACAGCGTTGCCCCTCGAGGGGCAGTGAGGAGCCCACTGGGCTGCTGGGACACAGGTTGTTCGGGTACATTTTTCAGTGTTGAAAGTCACTGGAAGGCTTGGAGCAGGCCTGAGATGACTTGATGTGACTTAGGGTTGAAATATTTACATATCACCATTGAAATGGATAAGAAGAAACTACATATAAATGGGGAGAAAATGGAGATAAAGTGGTAAGTTTGTGTTGCAGACGTGGACAGGGATGTCTGAGAATGTCACAGATGCTGGGTTGTATTGGTGGACATGGGAGAAGACAATGACAAAAATGACAGAAGATGAGCCACTGAAAGGACATGTTACAGCCACCATGTTATACACAGTGAGGAGCTTGGAGGCGTGATTAGGAAGAAGAGGTACTGTGTGATGGTGAGGGAAGGAGGGAAGGGCACAGAGTTCGGGAGCAGCCTGGATGGAGGACAGTGACTGAGGGATGGAGAGCAGGGATGCCAGGACCCTCTTTTCCTCCCAGCTATGGCTCCCCAGTGTCTCTGACCCCCACCCCTGACTGCTGTCAAGAAGGAGAGGGGGGCTGTCTGGGAAGGGTGGGAAATGGGGCAGAGAATCTATAGGGAGTGAGAAGGGCAGTTGGATGGCTCAGGCCCACTGGATGCCCTCAGAATGAGTGTGTGTCCATCAGCTCATGTGTGCACACACATTCAAATGTCCCACTCCTACCTGTGCCCACAGCTCTGGGTCCCCAGACAGAACCTCTTAGGTGTATCACTGTGTACACAGACCTGGTTCACCAGACTCCAGAGTCCACAGGTTTGAACAGATTTATGGGCCACCAGATAAACCTGTGCATACCACCTCATTGGTTGGGTTCGAACCCAAATTCTGGACCCAAAGGCCAACAGGCAAAGAAGAGTCTTTGTCACTTGGGCCCTCTGAGGACCAGACTAGATTCAACATGTGTCCACCTGGCTCAGAATATAAATTTTGTAATTAAATTCTACTCTGAGAGACCAGTGATTTTGAAATTGTAACTTTTGACTCTGTAATGGGTCATAAAGTCATTTTATTGATTGCAACTATTATAAAAGATGAAATAGTTAAACTTAAATAAAATAGAAAATATTAGAATATATCTGTCCCATGTATCAAAGGTTAAGTGTCATTTTGAGACCTTTTCCCAAATGTGTGTGTATATAGTAATTTTTTAAAATTATGGCTTGTAGCAAAATAAAATGCTTGAAAAGTACCCAGAAAACCTCATGAATGAGTAGCACTGAATAGCTGTAGAGGAAGATTTATCCCTTTCCTTGTCCTCAAGATTGGATCACCAGGTATGGTGGCACACTTCTGTAATCCCAGCACTCAGGAGAATGAAGTAGGAGGATCACCATAAGTTTGAGGCCAGTCTGGGCTAAATAGTGAGTTCTGGGCCAGCCTGAACTATAAAGTGAGACCCTGTCTCAAACAAACAAACAAACAAACAATCAAACAACAAGATTGGATCTACACTGAGGTAGCAGAGGGGTCCTAGCCAAGGGGAGAGAGGGCTGAGGCTGGGATCTGAGGGTCATTTCTGCTGCAGGTCACAGGAAAGAGAGTGGGCCAACGAGTGAGAAGAGATGCTTATCAGCAGGTATGGAAACTGTGGGGCAGAGGCTGGGCTTCCTTCCAACTTTGGGATGCAAGTGACTGAGGCCAGAAAAGCACGAAAAAGGCCAGATTTACCTTATGTGAAGGATGATAGTAAAATCTCTTGCAAATATACTGTATTTGAGGGCAGGTTGGGGTTGGTGGTCCTAGGGAGAGTTAGGGGAAGTGTGGACAGAGGAGAAGATCTGGATTCCAGAAAGTGGGCTGGAGGATGAGGATGTAAAGGAGATGAAGGCCCAGGAGAGAGCCCTGGAATCACCAGCAAGAGACAGAGTGGGAGCTGGGTGCAGAGAAACTGTGTGAGAGAGGGGCAGAGTGCAGCCACCAAGGCAGGGTGCAGGTTGAAGGGGAGAAGATGTGGCCTCTGGCATCCTAGGAAACTCAGAGCTGAAATGCTGCTTGGAGAGAAGAACATACTAGCTCTGAGATGACTAGGGCACCACTAGGGCTGAACTTCAGACTGCTGACTTGGGTGGCTGATGAGCCTCACAGACTGGCAAGACCTTCCCTCAAAGTGTCTCTGAAATCATCAGAAGCCAGAAAGGAAGATGGTGAGGTTGAAGGCAGGATGAGACAGGGTAAGATGTTTAGATGTCTGATTTCTAATTCTGGCCATCAGGAGCTCCCTTAACCTCCATGAGTCTCATGCGCTGATCTAAAAATGAACAGAGCATCACAAGAATACTCTCTTGGACCTCTACCTCCAGTAAAATCATTTGAAGGCACCTGTGTTAATTACCTTTGCCCTCTTTCCTTCATGGGAGAAACCCTTCTGAGAACCACCAAGAATCACGGAAAGCAAGGGTATTAAGATTATAGTTGTTAATAATTAGATCCAAAGGGGCCCTCCCTCTTAATTGCCAAATCACCCATTACTTTTTGGAAGTACCTTTTCCACCTCCACTTTCTGATCCCTTCCCTATCTCATTCTCAAAACTGTGGGTAAGTAGCCAGGTATGATGACACATATCTGTAATTCTAGCACTCTGGGAGGCTGAGCTAGGAGCATAGCAAGCAAGTTCAAATCCTTCCCCAGGCAACCTAACAACTTAGCAAGACCTTGTCTCAAAAATAAAAAATAAAAAAAGGAAGGTAGCTCAGTTCAAAGGCCCTGAGTTCAATCCCCAGTACTGGAAAAAAAAATTGTGGATGGAGTTGGTAAGAATGGGGAGATAGGAAGAACAGAGAGACAGAACTCATTAATGGACTGAATAACTGTTGAGCACTGACTGGGTGGAGGTCCTCTCTTTGATGTGATGCTGGGGTTACCATGGAGACCGAGATGCAGTATTGGCCCCAAGGGGTCCCAGCTGCTGGTGCACAGCAGATCCACTCTGGAGTTTTCAAAAATCTATATTCCAAGGGTCCTGTGGTAGACCTTCTTTGTTCAAATCTCCAAAGAAGTAAGTTCTGGAATGGGTCTGTTTGAAAAGCTTCATGTAAATCAGGCATAGTGGTACATACTTGTAATCCCAGCTATTTGGAGGTGGAGGCAGGAGGATTGCAAGTTCCAGACCAGCTTGAGCAGTTTAGTGAGACATGAAAAGGCCTTGGAATGGAGCTCAGTGGTAGAGTGTTCCTGGGTTTGACACTAATACAAGTTAAGGAAAGCCAGAGAAGGAACACTGAAAGCCCCAGGAATGGGTGGGCACAGGTACAGCCAGGGAAGACTTACTAGAGGGATGCTGCCCACCCTGAGTTTTGAAGGATGCAGAAATTGAGACTAGCAAGTATAAAGGCATGGAGGCTTTAAATGAATGGTCATGGGCTATCTTAAATGTGTCTGCACAGAACATGCAGAGTTGGGTTGGAAGTGTACCTCACATGCAAATCTATCTGTGAACCTGAGAAAGTTCTACCAAAGGTCCCTTTCTTTTCATGAGAATTTGGACCAGGTTCCATCATGAGGCTGGATATCTTAGGTGGGAAACAAGTTGCAATTAATAATGGATTTATGCAAACAAGGGAGGCAACCACATTAAACCATGTCAGGTTGTGAGTAGACTTTCCTTAGATTTCATAAGGATCAGGCAAGAGGGAATAGATTATTAATGACAGCAATCATTTATCAAGCACTCATTTTAGGGTTGCCTATCACTGGCATTGTTGCTGCTATTGTGTGGTATGATTTCCTTCATTTTTCTCAGCAACTCAGACAGAAGGAGTGACTTGCCCAAGGTCATAAAGCCAAGGGCAGAGCTGGGACTTGAGACTATGTCTCCCCAGAATAACAATGGTTAAGAGCGTGGAAGTTGAGTCCCTGGTCATATTTTTGAGATATCTTGGGCAAGTTCCTTGACTGTCTGGGTCTCAGTTTCCTCCTTTCTAAAGAGGCAAGGCTCATATATCCTTCCTGGAGTGCTGTCATAGGCCTCAGTAGGTAGTGCCTGTTAGTGGCAGTGAGCAGGCCATTGCTGTGAACAGAGGTCTCTCCCCAGCAGGTATCAAGTAAGAGGGTCTCCAATTTGACAGTGCGAAGACTGACCTCCCAGCTTTGAAATTCCAGAATGGATTTTCAGTCTCAATTTCTGGAGACACAGTGGGTACCTTGGGATGACTTGCCTGGAGGCAGGGGGATTATCCCTTGACCTCCCTGAGCATCAGTTTTGGACTCAAGATAGGCGCAGGAATACTGGCCTTCCTAGATGTCTGGGATCATGTTAGCTCCTGTTGGGAGAATCAGCTTGCTTATATTGCTTTGGAGGACACTGCGGAGCCAAACTGGGCTGTATGGCTGAGGTGCTGGACCTCAGTTCCCTGACCTGGTGGCAGATTGAAGAGCAAGATAAAAGTCCAAAAATGTAAAGCTCCTTTGATGGAACTTCTAAAGAGCCTGTGTCTTGGGACAGGCACTGCACAGGTTACAGAGGGCTGGTGGAGGTGGTCAGGGCCTGGCTGGGAGCCAGGCTGAGGCCACGCAGGCAGAGTGCAGTCAGTCCAGGGAGGCTTCAAGTTACTATGGGAATGAGCCAGGCAGGTGGGCATGCATTTGTATGGGGTGACAGTGTGGCATGCGTTGCAAGATGGTGATTCCTTCCTGGAAGGACCTGTCCTGGAAGCAGAGTGAAATTGCCTCCAGGGGGGAAGAAAGGCAGGAAACAAAGGGCCAGAAAGGACAATGCCAGCAGGTACCTCTGGGCCTGCAGGAGGTAGAAGAGGACTGGGCTGGCCAGGATGGCCAGCTGGATTGGAGGATCCCTGTCACAGGATGTTTCCTCAATGGGGAAGGAAAAGCAAAAGAAAAACAAGTGCTTGACTCATGTCAGTTGATCCAGGTGAATAGCTGAGTTAGAGTTTGGTACTTTTTTTAAAAAGTCATTTTAAACCCACAAGGAAAGGCAAAGGGCTTCTAAATGAGGCCCAGAATTTGATGGGCTACATGGCCTCCATCATGGATCTCCACTTGGCCAATTCAGAACAGTAGTGTTTTCCTTCCAATCCCTCCAGAGACCTGGGTGTGTCCTCTATACCTGCTGGCATGGAGCGGGTATAAGGAGATTGGTAAGGTAAGGGGAGATTGGAGTGAGCTGAGGAACTTTCCAGGGAGCATGGGTGGTACCACCCAACAGAGACAAAGCCTCACTCCCTGGAGAACAAGAACACAGGCAGACTCATAGTAATGATAGCTTAACGTGATCATTCTTGACAATAATAGCGGACAATATCTGGGAGCAGTTAGTAAACGCAAGAGGCTTGTGTGACAATGAGGTGGGCAGAATTCTTAACTCCATTTTACTAACAAGGAAACAGAGACACCAGGAGATCCAGTTAGGTGCTTAAGTCCCATCGTTAGTGAAAATCCTGTGGGAAAAGGCTTACAAGCCCCATTTTGCAGCATAGGAAGATAAAACTCAGAGAAACCAAGGTCATCAAGGTCCCTCAGATATATGCCAACACCCATGCTCTGCTGACCACTCTGTGGGTTACATTTGGGCCTGGGCACATCAGGTACAGGCCCTTGACTCCACTCATGCTGGGTGCAGCTGTTGCCTGTACACGGCCTTCTGACCTGAAGCCCAGGTGTTTTCTGCTGGTCCTCAGAACCCCAGTTCCCCTGGACCCCAGAAACTGCCCTTCTGAGGAGTTCTCTGCCTGCCAGGAACAGTTTCCCCGGCTATTGGGCTTCCTTGAAAATGCTCTGAGGCCAAGGATGGAGCTGGAACTCAGGGCTTCCTCCCACAGCCAGGGGTGTGTGGGCCTTGACTCTCGACATGAGCCCCTCCCCAACTCTCTAGCTGAGCCTTGTGGGGAATAAGATTCCTTCAGTGGTTTTGAAACCTTTTGGGCCTTTGTTAAAACAGCACAGGAGCCTTGACTTGAGCATCCCTGGGGATCAAATGTCCCTTGCAGCTTGGTGGCCAGCTTCAACAGGACACAGTACTGGCCACACCTGAGGCCCTTAGAGATTCTTGGGGTATGTTTGAACCTTTTGCAAAACAAGATGCTTTCTGAGATCCTGTCTAGCCTTAACACCGTGCACTTTGATGTCCCTCAGAGGGCACTTTCTCTTTAGAGACACCAGAACATCCAGCACGGCTAGGCCTTGGGGTCCAGGGCCACAGCTTAGGGTCTATTTTGTGCAAGGGGGTCCTAGAGGTGGAGTGGAAGGAGGAGGAAGTCTTCTTTGTCCCCATGGCCTCTGTCTCAAGCAGCAAGACTGTTTTTCTCTCCCTCCTAGGGCTGCTGGGTGTAAGTAAAATAACACAGGCAGGCAGAGCCCTCCAACAAGTTTTGGTACTTTGTATATGTGCAGTGGAGCTACACTTGTTTTCAGCACAGCTCTGTGAGTGCTGTTTGTGGCCAGGCAGTTTTGCCATGCGTACTGCATCAAAGCCAGACTCCAGCTCTACTTCTGACAAAATTGGGAGATAAGCCAAGGTGCTCTGGGCACCTCCTTCCTTTCAATCATCTGTCTTCTCCCTGCACCCTTTTGGTTCCCCTTCCTGTCCAGCCTGGCATTCTCATGGGCAAACAGAACTATTACTGCCATAAAATTCCATCCCTCATAGCTCATCTTCTCTAGGTCAGTTACACCTGGGGCTTCCCAAGGTGAAGTGAGTAACTATTACACTGAGCCCTTCTCCCAGGCAGGGCCAGAAAGCACTGACCGCTGGCACATAGCTGTGCTGTCCTGGCTGCCTTGCATAGGGGGTATCCAGGCCAGTGCACTGCCTGGCTCACTTCAATGTACTTAGCACCCAGCCCCGGTCACAATTTCATTTGTTGATTTTGAGAGCTGGGATGGGACCCAGGCCCTCCCATATGCTTAATACACTCTCCACCATTAAGCTACACACCCCTAGACCTCCAAACAGTCACAATTTCAATGGAGCACTTGTATGTCCAAGATGTACCTATTTCTTTCTCTTTTTTTGGTACCAGGGGTTGAACTCAGAACCTTGTGCTTTCAAGGCAGGCATGGTGCCACTGAGCTAAATCCCTGGCATAGATGTACCTGTTTCTAACTGAAAGAGTGATTTTGTGGTAAAAATGTCTGACCACTTCAGGGGGGCGGGGCGGGAGAAAGTTGCATTTTATAAAGACCCCAACACTCTTTGAATTATGTAACTTTCTAAGTGACAGGCTATTGTCATGAGGTCAGAGGAAGTGCTCTGCCATTTGTTGGGGATGGGGGTTTTTGACATTGGAAAATATCATGTGAGGCTATGAGATCGGGCAGGAAGGAAAAAGGACTTCTTACACCCAGACCAGTGTATTTTTTGAAAGGTTGAAGAGGAATTCTTTGATGAAAACAAGCCATTCTCAAAGCTAGGGAAGGAGCTCTTTGTCTCTGAGGTAGCCAGAGAAGATGTGGGATGGATGCCAGGAAGAAATATAATTTCCCAGGGGAGGATACAGAGCAGCTGAAGGAAATCAGCATTTATTCAGGAGACTATGGTAGCCACACCAAAGGCCAACACAGTTGCCCACATTGTTCAGGTCTCTTGAAACCCAGGGCCTGTCCCAACCCCCAAACTGATATCAGTTGTATTATGTAGGTAACCAAAGACTGAAATGGTTGTCTTTGTGATTATAGGTAATTCTTCTGATTCATCTTTCACAATCTTTGGTACAGGTCTATACAGTGGCTCCAAAGGCAGAGCCAGTGTCTTCAGTAATGATTTAAGTACGTATAATGGGATATTTGGGAGTTGTGGCAAGAAAACTAAGGTTAAACACTGTATCTGGTGACCGATACCCCTGTCTACTTCCTGCCTGAAGCCGTGGGCTCCAGAAGCCAGGCGGAGTTGGGTTTGAACTCAGTATGCTCACCCATGGGAGTGGTGGCAGAAGCTTGCCCAAAAGGCAGACGACAAGATTCTATGGCTGAGGGGAGGCCAGGCCCTTGTGCATCTTGCAGGAGCATCCAGTGGCAGTTCCCAATAGCACAGGGAGGGTGAGATCCTTGGCTTAGGGTAGTCCAGGAGCTGCAGGAAGGATTCGGAGGAGAGAACAGCACAGCCGCCCGAGACCCTACAGGACATCTCATAGACTCACACAGGCCAGGACACCAAAATCTGGAGCCGGCGAATTACTGGCAATTTGACCTTCAGCAATCATATTAAAAACCTCTGATTTAATTCTTCGGATCACTGTTGGCACCTGCAAACACTATTATGTTTATTAAAGAATTGATAGTTTGGATAGGTTTGAAACTAAAATCTAGGCTGTAAAAAATATATTACCCAGAGAAAAGCCAAAAGCCCTAAGTAAAATGAAATGACAAGCTGAGAGAAATATTTGCAACTTATCATGCCAAGAAAGAGTGAAATTCTGTAATATATAAAGAGATATTATGAATTAATAAGAAAAGGCAACAACTGAATAGGAAGTTTGACAAAGGATGTGTCTGTCATTCACAACATTAGAAATTCAAGTGGCTCTCAAGCATTTGCAAAGTTATACAAATAAAATTTAAAACATGAGAGAATGTTTTGCGCTTACCTGACAAAAGATAAAAAAGTTCCAGTATCACTTAATGTTGCCTGAAGTGTGGGAAAATAAGCACTTTTATACAATCTTGGTGGAAGCATAAATTGATGGAAAGTAGTTTGGCAAATTTTCAAAATAAGAAACACATAGTCCTTTTTACAAGCTATTTTACCCCTAGAAATTTTTCCTATAAATATGTTAGTATGTTTTCAAAATGACTACAGAAAAGGATATTCACTCACAGATTGGGAATGCCAAAGGACTTAAGAGATAAGTCACTAAGAAATTATTTAGAAAACTTTTATGATAAATAATAGTACATATGTATAATAAAATATTGCCTGACCATTTAGAAGAGTGATACAGCTATATATACAGATATAGAATAATCCCTAATATATATTCTTAAGTGAAAAAAGTAATACAACAAATGTCATTTGCATAAATGGCAGGCAACGGATACATGTACAATTGTCCCTCAATACCCAAGATGACTGGTTTCAGGATTCCCTGCAGATACCAAAATCTGGAGATCTCAGGTCGCTCATAGAAAACAACATAATATTTTCATATAACCTATGTATATCTTCCTGTAGGCTTTAAATAATCTCTATCTGACATAATACCTACTAGAATGTAAATGCTATGTAAATAGTTGTTATTCTGTACCGTTTAGGGAATAATAACAAGAAAAGATGTCTGTTCATGTTCAGTACAGATGCATTTTTTTTCCCTGAATATTTTCATCTGAGGTTGGTTGATCTGTGGATGTGGAACCTGAGGAGGTGGAGGGCTGACTGTACCATGTATATAAACATGTTTACATATGATATATATATATATATATATATATATATATATATATTTATATATATATATTTTTTGGTACCGGGGATTGAACTCGGGTTTTTGTGCTTGTGCAGCAGGTGGCGAAACCACTGAGCTAAATCCCTGGCCCAATCTGTTTACATATGATATTGTTTGTATGTGTGCACATGACCTTTAGAAGTATATCCCTACAAAAATCAGGAACTGCGATAGCTTCTGGAGAGGAGAACGGGGTGGGTGTAGGGTGGGTTGGAGGAAGACTTTCGTTATATGCTCTCTTGTTCCTTTTGAATTTTGTATCGTGTGTAGGAGTCTCAGTTGACCTGAACCAAAAGTGCTTGGTGAGCATTTGCAGGTGCAGTGGTGGTGATGGGTTAGCTGGCCTTTCCAAGATGAGGTCTACACTAAGAACAGGAGGTGGAGCATTTGGAATTTGCTGACCCCAGGATGAGTGGGGGTTGTACATGTGTGTGGGGGGGAGCTGAGATCTTTAACCTTTCTAAGTGTTGGTTTCCAATCAGCAAAATGCGGATAATGAGATCTACCTTGCATGCTGTCCTCAGGCCTGGTGAGGGTGAAGGGCATAGAGTTCTCAGCTTCTCCTACATACCTGTGGTGCCTGGTGCACTAAGGTAACACCACTGGACCCTGGCAAATGGTTAAATTAATTAATGGACTCTAGACAGGCAGACTGGGTTTGAATACCAACTGGGAAAATTATAGGCGGTGGGACTTAGGATCCTTTACTTAACCTCTCTGTGTTGCATCATCTGTAAAATTGAGTTAATAATAGTTTTGACCTCAGCCAGAGTTATGATGATAAAAATGAGATAGAAATGGGTTTGGAGAAAATAATAATATTAGCTACCATTCTTATCATCATTATTTTGAAACAATGTGATGCATATAATCAATTACTGATCTTAAACAAATTAAGCTAGAAGGCATCTTTCCTTTTTGTAACACAGTGAGAGATGCTGGAATTGGCATCACCAGTTTGGGCTGTCTGGGCTTTCCAGAGATATGGATCACAGAAGTGGGCAAAACCTTAGACGCATTATTGTTTCCCAGGAAACTGCATCCCTTCTGTCAGGTTCCATGCAGGACTGGATTTGGGAGGAGTCATGAGAGGCTTATTTCAAAGAAATAAGAAATCCCGTGCAGGTCAATGAAGAACATGGAGCATTTGGAGAGGTCTTAGAGGAAAATAAAAATGAAATGCAGAGGACTTCTGGGGAGGGTAGAGGCATTGTCCGCATTACAAGGCAAACTATGGATTTTTCTAAGATTCTGAGTCCAAAGGAAAGGGGTGGCTGTGTTTGGCTGTCTTTCTTGAAAGGAAGCAAGATAGAAATATAAAAAAGAAGGCAAGGACAGAAAACCTTGGGTAGAGCAACCTGACGAGTGCCAGTGACTGTGGAGGGTACAGAAACAGGTCCGAGGGGCCTAGGCAAAGACAAAAGAATTGTAAGTGAGTGCCAAGGGCACTATAGAAACCTTCTTGAAATTCTCGAGATTTACTAGAAGTACTTGATGACAACAATGATTCACCAACCCCCTTGTCCCAGATTAAATGATATGCCTCCACAGCACCAAAAATGAGAGGAAAAGTTTGGGGAACTGGGGGGTTAAGGTGGAAGATAGTACATACAGGGTGCTTACATCACTTAAAAAAATAAGCAAAACACACCCCACAAAAGGAGGCATAGGCTTAGCTTGGACCACTTGCTGCCTTGACATTTGATTGGAATTCGGTATATTGATTCCTTTTTGATTGGGATGTTTCCTAGAAGATATTTCTGTTTTATGGATGGACCACACTAAAACTCAAAAGACAAAGCTGCCTCTCTCAGGCTTGTCCTTTACTTTGATTTTTGTTTTAGCTGTACTGGGGATAGAACCCCAGGTCTTACACATGCCAGGGAAGCACTATACCACTAAGCTACACCCCTAGCCCCATAAAAAGTGTTTCAAGACAGAAGCATAAAGGACCTTTCCCTGTACGTTCTTGGCCTCTGTAGACCTCTCTAATAAGAGAATTTCCACCCAGCACATTTGCTAGGACAGCACACAGGTTTGGGAAATCAGCTTCACCCCAAATCTGTGGGCTCCCTGGCTCTGTACTCATGAATCAGCATTTACTCTGAGGCCACCCTTCCCAGGGCAGAGCCATACTGGGCCAGACCTCTGGAGACCTGGGGTCAGGGGAGAGCTGGGGATGTTTCAGCAAACCCAGCTTGGGCCTTCTGTGGGATCCCGCATAACCCCAATCATTCTAGAAGCACAGATAAATCTCAGCGCCCCTCACATGATGAGAGAAGAAAGGGAAAACAGGATCTAGGTCCAAGTTGGGACTTAATGATGATTATTTTCTATTTTAACACCATAAAAATCTCAACCCTAGGATGAACCAAAGCCGAAGGTCCCACACCCTAGAATCCTCCACCTATGCTGTAGGCATTTCCTCACAACGTCCCTAGGTTTAAATATTAATTTGCCTGTAATTGGTGAAGAAAACAAACAGGCAATTAAAACGCTACAGAACTGACTTTCTCCTTCCTTTGCTCGGCCCTCCCTTTTCATTTTGCTGCCGCCTAGAACTGGCTGTAAGACAATAGGACCCCGAAGCTGTGTGGAATTCTAAGCCCGGGCTTGCCTTAAAGCTACAATATGGTTTTAATTTATATGCAAATGCAAGCAATAAAAAGGCAGACACTGTAGAAATTATAGGGTCTCCCCCTCCTTTTCTTAGGAGAGCTCAAATCCTTTCTCTCCCCTTCCGACTAAGACCTAATTATTATTGGTTCCTGCCACCTCCCCCCTCTCCCCCTGCCCACTCTGGGTGTAAACTGGGCCGTTTAAGAAAAACAATAGAATATTGGGAATTGGAGAAGGAGCATCAGGATAATTTCACAGTCTGACTCCTTCTCTTTCCCCTCCCCTTCTCCCCCTTCTCCTGCTATCCCAGCCTGCTGGGCTCTTCTGTTGACCAGTAGAACGCAAAACTGATCAAAGCCAGGCCGGAAGACTTAAGTAGGCCGAAATGGGGCTAAAGTATGCTAATAGAGGAGCTAAATATACTTTAATCCTGTTATAATACAAGGTAACTGGGAGGCCGGGAAAGGGCCTGGTGGCTTTGGCAGGGGGTGGAGGGGGGCTGGGGACCCCTGTGAACGATGAATAGAAGTCGCTTCCTATTCTTTCTCTGGCTGGGGGTGGGGTGGGGGCCTTCCCCCTCAGATGCCCACGGCCACCCCGCCTGCCCCGTTTACTGAATGTCAACAGTTGGGTGAGCAGGACTTCTCAGCCCTTAGATCAGTATCCTGTGACCTTCCACACTGAGGCACACACCATTCAGCCAAGCCTTCCAGCTGTTGCTTGAATGATGAGGGCCTTTTCTTCTTTTTTCTTTCTTTCTTTCTTTCTTTCTTTCTTTCTTTCTTTCTTTCTTTCTTTCTTTCTTTCTTTCTTTCTTTCTTTCTTCTTTCTTTTTCTAGGGCATGGCTTAGGAGGATACCAGGAAACAGTTTTAAATGAGGTCCTAAGCACCACCCAGCTTGCATCTCAGAGTCTGGGCAAAGCTTGGTCTGGTCTGCCTTGGTGAGAAGCCACATGGGTCGATGGATGGAGTTGGGCAGAACGAACTGAGCAGACCTGGGGTGGGCCAGCAGCTTCTCTGCCAACCTTCCAGGACCTGACCTTTGCCAGGCCACCCCCATCCTCCACAGTTTAGTTTCACTGAGGAGAGAAGCAGCCTGTGATGATTCCCTGCCTTTCCCTGAAGGAAGGGCTTAGGGCCCTCGGCCCCTTTCCCCCATCTGTCTTTCTCTGGAGTGGGGAGCTCAGGGGCTGTGGAGGATTCTAGGATATCAGGGAAACAGTTCTGGTAGAGTCTTTTTTCTGGACCAGCGTCTGGGTCCCAAGTCAGCAGAGGAGACTGATGTAATTTTACAGCAGGCCAACTGCGCTGGTATCAGAAGATTACGAAGGTACTGAGGCCTACCTCCCAGGGAGGGCAAGTCTGGAGAGAGGAATGGGGGAGGGTATGGCCAGCCCCAAATCTGTCTTGTTAAGCACAAATTACATACTGGATATATTAAGTTGTAATGGTGTATTTTGAGTCTGCCTGCTTTCGTGAGAATGTCAGTTTGTACCCCTCTAAATTGCTGAGATGATGACACAGGCAAACAAAAAGGAATTCAATCCCGACAGAATGTGTTTTGTTTGAATTTACACACAGCTTTTGCTCTTTTTTTCTTTTCTCTTTTCCAGTCTTCATTCTTCTTCTCTTTCTCCCTGGATCCATCCAGCCCCCATTTGAATGTTACAAGCAGAAATCTCCCTACTCCCTGTATTTGGAGGTTGTTGCTCTCATGAAGTCATCCAGAAAGCAGATGAGCAGTCAGGTCCTGAAAATTCAACAATGAGGAAAGAGGTCTTTTCTACCTGCATCCTGTCACCCTCATAGGACCTCAGTTTCCTGATCTGTTAAATAAAGGAGTTGTGCAAAATGATTCCTAACCCCACCATGGGGCCTCTGAGAGCCCAGATGGCCACCTGTGCAGCAAGTGTCCACCTGGATCTGCAAGGGTTCGGAACCCAGCAAGTGCTCAGTTCATGGCCAAAGTTTAAGGATGAAGTATATTGTCCCAAAAATGCAGAGGAAGCAGCCTTTGGAAATGAAGAAGTATCCACAGGAATCAGTGTAGGAGAGACTAGAATTTGATCCTGACTACTATTTATGGGCATTGTAAATTGGGGCAGATTTTTACCTTTTCACACTTAGGTTATTTAATCTATAATCTGGGAGTGAGAGTGTCTACCTGTTGGGGTGTCAGGATCAGGTCAGATAGGATAACCTGTGCAGTGCTGGATGTGGCGCTCAGAGCCTGGAGAGCACCTTGTGAGAATTACCTACCTCTTTTTTACTACTGGCCTTCCTCAGACAGAACATCATAATTCCTATGTTATCATGAGAATTCTGCTTTTGTAGTTTTAATACTTATTTATTTCAGCAAGAGGGAAATTCAGCCATCTGCCTAAGCCAGTTCCCAGGGGGTGCATCCCCCCATGACTTTTCCTACCAAAGGCTGAGGCATTGGTGTTGTTTCCTGTGGTTCCCACATTCTCCTTGCCCCTGGTTCTGCTTTTAACATACTTTCCTCAAGGCCCAGGGTTAGGGCCTCAGTAAGTCCAAAGGGAAAAATGACTATTTGAAAATGTCTCATCCACTGGATATGTCTCGTTTTTCGCTTGAGTAGAAACCCACCCATCCCAACAAATCTTGAGTCCTGAGTTAGCATTTGTGTTCTTACAACTCAAAAAATGCTTTTAATTATATGGTATTTTTAAAGTAAACAATCTGCCTGAAAGAGAAAACAACAATTAATTTTTTTGGAATTAAACTGGGACCGATCCCAGCACCAAGACTGCTGCAGAGACCAGCGACCTGGGGCATCTGATGCAGCTCTTGTTCCTGTGTGTGACCTCTCTTAACAGTAGCAACAAGGAAATAGGAACTAGCCTGGGGAGACCACAAGAAAAACATAAAACTTTACTCAGTACAGGACTCCAGATCCCAGCTGAAATTCAGGAGTTATTTTTATCACAGTTTTGCCAGGGGAAAAGTATGCAAAGATCTTTGTCTGTACCATAAACAAATAAACAACGACAATTTTATTCTGACCCATGTACGTCCTCCGGTTGACTTCCAAAATGCCATAGCAAATACATGAATAGCGACAGCCAACTACTGAACATTCCCCTCCCTTTATTTAAACTCTTTATGTTCCACACATTCATTAACATTTCCCTGCATGTCTCATTATTATCTCATCAAACATTTATTATTACTTCAAGATAGATAATTAAAATTTTATACAGTTATTTCTCTGTATGACAATCCAACAGATTTTAACCCTCCCACCCTCCTCAGCACTCAACACGTACCCTCACAATTGGATCATAAAACTCATGAACTTTCAATTCGATGTGCAGAAAGCATGGGAACAAAATCTAAAATTCATTTCAAATGAGTTTAGTTTCCTGAACAATGACTCAGTTATTACAATTGTTAAAGAATCAATGAAAAGATGTCTCGCAGGACTATCTTTGTTCATCAAATAAATAACTGGACTCCATTGATAATATTATGAGGTTGACAAATAATGTACATGAGCGATTTTAAGGCCTGAACTGGATTTGTTAGAATTGAGTACTCCCAGACAGCAGATGCAATAAACTCAAAAAGATTAGCAAAGAATTACTCTCTTTCCAGGATACATATTACATTTAGGGTTAGAAATCCTGATATGGATTATATATCACACATATTGCACAAAGTGCAGAAGTATCAAATTCATCGCAAATACAGTGAGATCTTTTTTCACTGGAATTTAAGAATGTCAGTTGAGTTTTTGGCTACTTACAGCTTGGAAGAGAATTTCTGGGTGGTAGGAACATCCAGCTTTAACAAGCCAGGGACTTCTTGTTCGTCCTATGCCATTCCCCCACCTAGTCTGGAGCTCAAGCAGAAAATTCATTTGAGACCAAACCCAGCCCTAAGCAATTTATCAAAATACTTGGATTTAGATTTGAAGGTACAACTTTTTTCATTCTGTTTATTGTTACCAAAAAGTATTTGGTACCAACCTCAAGGAAGTTTAGACTTTCGTTCTTTTCCTCTAAATATGCAAACCAGAAAGATGTCAGTTTAGTCTATCTAATTAATTAAGCAGATCGATGCAGTTTACTTCTCACTCAGAAGAAGAGAGAAGCTCTAGGGGGATTACTCACCCTTCTCTTCTCAACTTGAACATTTGGCAAATGCCCATTTTCCCTTCTTTGGGGCTTTTCACACATAGCTGGTTTAAGTGTCAGCATCATTCTCCAGCAGGGTGTTTGTTCTGTGCTCAGCGTGCTTGGACAGAGACTGGGCAGCTGAGTTGGAGCAGTTTAGGTTCTGGGCTGCATGCAGAAGGTGCCGGAGGGGCTTCAGTGACCTTGATTTTCCAGAGGCACTCTTTAGTGAGTGTGTGCCTACCTGAATCTGTACTGGGACACAGGGCATGACTGCTTGTGACTTCAGAGGCCTGCTTAGTGACATTCGATCTCCTCTCAGGCTGTCCACATGTCCTTAGTGGCAACCACATAACCCAGCTATAAGCATGTATGTATCAGATTTTGAAATGGCCCCAGCACGTAGAGAGAGATATGGACCTGCCCTTGGGAACCTTTAATTCATTTCCTTTGTACTCCTACTCTGTACTGAGCAAAGGAAGGTTAGTGCATCAGCCAGACAATGCATGATCTGGTCTTAAAATATTCGGTGTGGATGGGGATCCTAGGAGGCCTGAGGAGTTGGGAGGGCTCAGGACTGGCATCAAGGGTGGTAGAATTGTGGGGTAACAGGGCAGGGATGGAGTGGTGGGCAATCGTTGAACACAGAGAATGCTCTGTGTTAGGGCACCTGCCCAGGGTTGCAGCAGATCTTGATCTAATCCTTATCGGGGATCTATGTGATAAGCCCAGCATAGGCTTGTGATATGGGGTAGGCAGAGATCTTCTCCCCAGGGGTGAATATGAACACTCTGAGGAGGGGGCAGATTGCCATTTATTACTGTGACTCCCATCCTGACTATGCAGGAATCACTTGCCCCAAAACTCTATGTGCAGCTGAATTCAATCCGCACCTGCCCTATGGGTGTTCTTTGCAAAAGGCCATCAAGTCTCCTCATTCTTCTGCTTCCAGCTATTTTCAGGGTCACCCTCTTCTGTTCTGCAGACTTTAGATGTTCAAATCCTGAGTCTCAGCCATTCTTTCTATGCTTCAATGTGCTGCCTTGTGATGACCCGTGAGTCTTTCTCTGTGCTCTTGAGGTCTACAAGATGCCAGGCTTCTTTGGAGTGTGGCCTGGGGACAAGGGAAGTGTGTGTCCTCAAGTTTTGACTGGGAACATAGAAATGAACCTTTGAAGTAAGCATTATATTAACACCATTTTGGAAGAAGGAAAAAAATGAGTCCCAGTGTTTTGAAGCTTGGGATGGCGTGGGTATTCCACAAAGGTTACCTATTAGTGTCTTTATTCGCATTCCCCTCATAAATTGGATGTACATTCATGAGAGCCTACTTGCCAGAGACAGGTAGTGTCCCACTACTCAATGGATCCTGATGACCTCTAGCATCAGGACAGAAGTCTGGAACAGGAGTCAGAGGAGCAAGGCCAGGTGGGTATTTTTAGTGAGTGAATGGACCTGACCAGGAGGCAATAGAGAGTGATAGGGTTTATGGCAAACTTGTGAATGCATACTTTATCTCATGGCATGATAGTGCAGATTGTGCCTGAGTGACCCAGCTTCTTCATTCAGATGTTAGAGAGTTGCCCTGAATATTTTGTTTTCCTGTTTGTCTGCCTTCGATGGCCTATAAGTTTCTTTTAGGGTGAGGAATCAAGTATGATTTGCCCGCTGCACACACTGGAACACAATGACCTTCAGCAAGGACATGGTGAGTCACAGAGTAGCCCTCCCATCATGATTGGGGTGGGGAGAGCAGACATGAGAAGGTCATGTATTACTGGAACAGACCAGTGAAGAATCTCGGGCTAATGTGTGGTTTGCAGTTTGCATTTTTCTTTAATTCTCTCTTTGCTGTGGTGGTGTGAGAAATGCACTATTTTGCACGCCCAGACACAGCCTAATGTTGAGCAAATCTGAGTTCACCCTCACCTCTAGCTCCGTTAAATTGGTTTGATTAGCCTGGTGGCCCGGAATGTCTGAAGTCTTACAAAAGACACAGAGGCATTTGTTGGTGGGTCTTGCATACACTCCCAAATTTGACATGGCTCAACAGTTGCACAGCTATCTCTGTCTGCTTCCAGCATCAACTTGGCCCCACAATCCAGCTCCTGCCTCTCTGCTACCAACACAGGACAGTTAATAAAGGATGACCACTTTAAACTTTACTTAACTTAGCACAAAATCTTGATTTTATTCAAATTTTAAATTTTTTAACATTGATCATACATATCTGCTGTATATAATGATTACACTCATTGTGGGGCGTTGGTGCATGTATATAACACATTTTTACCCTTTATACCTCCCTTTGACCTCACTTCTCTTCCCTCTCCCTTCATTTCTAATTCTTCCCTTCTCAATTGCAGAGGGTCTATCTCCCTATTTTGTATTATCTTCATTTTATTTTACCCTTTAAATTATTTTTTCCTTAAATTCTTTTACTGGTACATTTTAGGTATACAATACATTTACATTTATCATTGGGTGCTTGTACCTATACATGATGTATCTTAGTTCTTATTTTTCCCCCATTACTTGTGCACCCTTCAGCCCCTCCACCCTTCCCTATTTACATAGACTTCGTTTCCATTTTTTTTTCTTTTCTCATAATTTTTCCTTTCCCTTTATTCATTTCCCCTTCCCCTCCCACCACCCCTACCCCTTTGGACCTTTTCTTCCTATTTCAAATTATCAATTATTCATTTTAATCATTTTAATTCTTATTTACACCTTCAGTTTCTCACATTAGAGAAACTATTCAGTACTTACACATGTATGTCCTATTTATTTCACTTAAGAGTATGGCCTCGATATGCATCCATTTAGCTATAAATGTCTCTAGTTTCCCATTCTTTATGGCTGAGTAGTACTCCATTTTATAAAAAAACTGCATCTTCTTTATCCAGTTTCCAGTTGATGGGCATTTGGGCTGTTTCCAAGCTTTAGCTATTATGAACTGTGCCGTTATAAACATGGGTGTGCATATATCACTGTGGTATGATTCTTTTAATTCTTTTGGGAAGATACCCAGCATATCCTTTAAATTATTTATATTGGCTACCTCATATAAGAGAAACCATATGATATTTATGCTTGATTTATTTCACAACATTATGGTCTCAAAATGTGTCTACTTTCGTCCAAATGACTCAAATTTATCCTTCTTTGTGGCCGAGTAGTACTCCCTTGTGTATAAATACATTTTCTTTTTCCGTTCTATGATGGACATATAGGCTGCTTCCAAGGTTTAGCTACTACGAGTTACACTACTATAAACTGATTTTAATAAACAAGTTAGAGTTTCCATCTTGGAAAAGTTGAAAGCAGCATACAAACACAAGGTGGGGATACAGGGAAGTGTGGCTTAAGAAGAGGAGGGCTGGGCCGGGGATTTAGCTCAGTGGTTCTGGAGCCTGCCTTGCAAGCGCAAGGTCCCGAGTTCAATCCCTGGTACCAAAAAAAAAAAAAAAAAAAAGAAAGAAAAAGAAGAGGAGGGCTGCACTGGGCTTGAAGCCCCAAAGGTATGATTTTGAAGTCACTTAATTTCTTTTAAATCTCTGTATTTTAATTTTTTAAAATGAAAATTCCTTAGAGGTTACCCTGAGAACAAAGTGACCTACCCTGTATAGAGCTTGGAATGGAGTAGGTGCTTAACAATGAATGTTTAGTATTATCTTTATTTCCTCTCCCATATAAATCTATTATACATTTTTGACAGCCTGCTTGGTCAAGCACATTTCAGTGTCCCATTACGTTTTGGATTTTTTTTTTTCCAGTACTGGGGATCGAACTCAGAACCTTACACTTGTGAGGCAGGTGAGGCGCCACTGAGCTAAATCCCCAGTCCCTCACTGGATCTTCTAGTATCATGACAAAGGTCCAGAATAGGAATCAGAGGAACAAGGCCCAAAAGGTATTTTCAGTGAGTAAAGGCACTGACTAGCAGGCAGTAGAGAGTGATGGGGTCTGTGGCAAACCGGTATACAGAAGCTTTGCCTCACGGGTAGTTGTGGCTCAACCCTAGCCAAAGTCAAGTATAAATGCAAGTCAAAGTCCCAGATTTTTCATGACAAGCCAGACTTTTTAAAAATGTGAAATTAGTTGATAACTAATTAAAAATTTTTTAAAAACCCATGATACAGACTGATTCTGAGTAGGTTAACATAAACATGTCTGTGGACCAGATGGAGACCTCTGTTGTGTGACTCTGGCCAGAAACCTGCCTTCTTATGGAGTGGCATGAAGCAGGGTTGAGCCAGGAAAAGCAGGCACCTGGCAGGCACTGTGTGGCACTGCATCTTTTGTACATTGCCTTGAAGGTCTATGCCAGCCCTCCCAAGATTGAGGTGATCAGGAGGTGTGTGTTTGGCACAGCCATCTGGCAGATACCAGGAATTCAGGCCATGTTATCAGAACTCTAAGCTCTGGAGTGGATACTGTTCCCATGATCACTTAGACAAGTGACTGATTTGGGGCCATGTCAGTTGCAGTTTCAAGTCCCCAGGATGAATTTTGTCTCTGTGATCTTAGCAGCGTCATTATGGTTTGGGTGCAATCCACTCCTCTCAATATTTTTTGCATTGGTTTTTGTTGTTGATACAAGCACATTTGAAGAATTTTAGTACCAAAAGGGCCTTTAGTAATAACCCAGACCTCCTCCATAGATTCTAGAAAAGAAGACTTGACATTTCCTGGGAGCTGGGTGGCTTAATCAGAGTTCTGCAACTAGGTTGCCTGAAATTCTGCTTAGTTGCTGAGGAATTTGAGATTCCAGCTCTATCCTTGCTTAGTCCAAGGACGGACTAAGAGTGCATCTGACAAGACCAGATGGAAAACCTCATACTGTATGTGTCACAGACTGGAGGCTGATTTATGCCACTAGTTGTAACCCGAGTAGAGGTTCTGACACATGGGATGAGCACAGAAGTAGGGGGCCAGGGAGCTGGGGCTGGAGCTCAGTGGTAGAGTGCTTGCCTAGCTGCCCAGCTTGTGTGAGGCCTGCGTTCAATCTTCAGTACAGTCCCCCACCAAAAAATTTGGAAACAAGACAGGATGGAGAAGAGAAGGGGAGCTGCCAGGAAGCATGTGTAGGAGACTGCAGCCCCAGGAAGAAATAACCTTCCTACCTCTCTGACCCGGCTTTATTTTTTATTTTTTTCTACCTCCTATAATACCCCATACTGTTTGATGATGTGTTAGCTTCATTGTGTGTCGCCATCCAGTAGAATGTAAAGTCCACAGCATTTGTTGACTGAATAATTGCAGTGATTTGTACCCACCCAAGCATAGTCACATTGGTTCCCATCTTTCACTCGTGAGACAGAAGAGACCAATCAGGTAACTCGTCCACAGTGACCTTGCTAAGAAGTTGCTGATAAACTAGACCCAGAAACCAGTCCCTTGGTTCTAGGCATGAGTGTTAAGGCCCCTCATCACTTCAGACATATGACTCAACACTCTGGGCAAGATGGCTCTGACTGTAGCCTCAATGCTGCTAGATAGAAATAAGCTTTGAGCTAAAAACTTGCGTCTTCCTTTTAGGAAGATGTTATCAGAGATTCATGAATAGAATATCATGCTGCTTTTGTTTGGGGTGGGGTGATTGACCCTGAAATAGAGCTTGTCATATTAAAATAAAAATGATTCCATTGTTATCCCCACAACTTTGAGGTCATACTCCAAATAGGAAGTCAGAATTATTCTCCAAGTTGGGGAAATGAAGAAAAAAAACCTTAATTCTAACCTGGTACCCAGAATTGGATTGCTCCAAGGAAGTTTGAGGGATTGTTACTTTGGTGGAATTACGAACAGACAGCACTTAGAACTGAAATGGGCCTTGGAAATACTATCTGGGGCCATGTTACCCAAGAATGATGTATGTATTCTTGGCTACAAGAATAGGTACGTATTTCTTTTAATGTGTGACAGATAAAAATAACTGTATCAGCAATGCATGATTTCAGGATAGTATTATTAGGATAAGACTTAAAAAAAGGTTTAAAAAAATTTAAAAGAGAAGAATTATGTTAATTAAAGGACAAGAGTTAGGAGAAAATGGCAAAAATCCTATTGGTACAAAAAAGGCTAAGCCTTGTGAAACTTAATTTTGTAGCTAAGAAAAATGACCCTAGGCCACTAAATAAATCAGTGGCAAAATATTACTTGAGCTCAGGTCTTTTGAGTCCCAGCTGGTGTCATTCCAACCAAGGACAACAGGGAGAGGCTCCCCAACAACTGCATCCATCCTTTCCCACCTGCCCCTGCACTGCCATTTCCCCATTCAACAGAGATTTCCTGGGCAATAGTGGCCAGCTGATGGGAGAGGCTGCAAGAATGTGTCCTTCTCTGTGTCCCCAAAGAGCTTCAACCTATTAATGGAGTAAGACACCAACATGAATCAGGCACAGTCATCACATATGATGATCCTGCACCCCTGCCCTGTCCCCTATCTCTGAGTGTTTTTTTATAAGTCATATGTATCGACTGTGTACTAGCGTGATATTCAGGACAAAGTACAGAGACATACCTAGTCTTATTGCACTTTGCTTTATTGTACTCTGCAATATTACATTTTTTTCTTTTCAGATTCAAGGTTTGTGACAATCTTGAATCACGCAAATTTACCGATGCCATTTTAAAAATAGCTCAGGTAATCTTTAGCCATAAAGTATTTTTATGTTAATGTGTATACTTTTTAGATGGAATGGTATTGCACAGTTGATAGACTAACACTATAGCGTAAACATAATTTTAGTTGCACGGAGAAGCCAAAAATTGTGTGACGTACTTTTTAAAAAAAATAACAGTTGCTTTTTTGCAGTGGTCCAGAAGTGACTCAACATATCTATGAGGTATGCTTGTACATGAAAATACAAAGTAATGAGTCACGCAGAAAACATTGAATCAGCCTGCTGAAGACAGGCAGGTCTGTGGACATGATCCTGAGGTCACCAGTCACGCTGAAAACACTGAATCAGCCCGCACCCTGGCAGCAATCCACTGCCCCGCCTTTTCTCTGTACAGCCACCTGGTTCCACACTACAAAGACGCAGAGGACACCAGACCACCAGACCACTGTACAGGAGCTAATCAAGTTCTCAGGATTTAAAGAATTCCTGCCCAGAGGTAGGGAATTCTGAGCCGCAGTCCCATTGCTCCTGGTCCAGAGGAAGGGGCTGCCTGGTCACCATCCCTCCCGCCACTGCCAACTCAGAGGAAAAAGTTTTTGGGCTGCCGTCCATCCTGGTGCTCCCAGCCCAGAGGTAGGGGCTTCTGAGCTGCCTTCCCACTGCTCCTGGTCCAGAGGAAGGGGCTTTTGGGCCACCAAATGTCCTGCCTCTCCTGGCCCAGAGGAAGGGTCTTTCAGGCCACCATCCCTACCACCACTCCCGGACCCTGGCCCACCTCTCCCAACTCAGAGGAGGTGAGCCATGCAGACATCAACAGCAAACCCCTGCCCCCACAGTCAAAATGTGAAAACACATAAATAAGTCTCAAAACCAGACTTCCAGATCACCTACAGCAACCCCAAAGGGAAATGAGATGGAACACTCTGATACTCAACCACCTGGAACCACTGAATTGGCAACAAAAGGGGATCTGGAAAAAATGAAATCAGAAATAGTTTCTCAGATAACAGGAGAAATTGTGCCCCTAGTGCAAAACATGATTAATAAATCTAGAGAGGACCTCAGGAACGTGATGGAATCTCAACATAGGAAACAAATGGAATCCATAAAACAGATGCAAATAGATTTCCAGGACATGAAAAACTCCATTGAAAGTCTACACAGCAGAATGAGCCAATGTGAGGACAGAATTTCAGATATAGAAGATAAGATTGCAATTAGTGACCAGGAAAAGAAAAATTGCTTCAAAATTATAAGGGAACATAAGAAATCAATCCAGCAGCTGCTGGATGATGCAAAGAAGAATAACATAAGATTGACTGGGTTCAATGAAGAAACAGGAGAGAGTGGAGATGACATAAAAAATCTCTTCACAGAAATAATGGCAGAAAACTTCCCAAGCAGGGGAAAACAGCTTGACATACAGATAAGTGAGGCATATAGGACTCCAAATAGCCTTGATCAAAAAAAATATCTACACATAGGCATACAATTGTTAAGATTCCAGAAACTCAACAGAAGAACAAAGTTCTACAAGCAGTTAGAGAAAAGAAACAAATCACATACAAAGGAAAGCCCATCAGAATCACAGCAGACTTCTCAACACAAACCATCAAGGCAAGAAGAGCTTGGAGTGACATATTCCAAGCCCTAAAAGAAAACAGCCTCCAACCCAGATTGATGGACCCTGCAAAACTATCTTTCAAAATGGATGGAGAAATAAGATACTTTCATGACAAAGAGCACCTTAGGAACTTCGTGAATACCAAACCAACACTCCATAGAATTTTACACAATATGCTAGGAACAGACATTGAGGATCACAACCCCAGGAAGCAAAGCAGAATGAACCCATCTGGCATGACAAGAAATTAAATGGAAAGGGGGGAGAACCCAACAAAAAGCAAAAGTCATGGCAATCACAAGTCAATACGTTTCAGTTATAACCATCAATGTTAATGGTCTCAACTCACCAATCAAAAGAAATAGACTGGCAGAATGGGTCAAGAAGCAAAATCCAACAATATGCTGCATACAAGAAAAACACTTAATTCAAAAGGAAACTCATAGACGAAAGTTAAAGGGTGGAAAACAATACTTCATGTGATAGGAACCCGAAAAAAAGCAGGAGTAGCTATCCTCTTTGCAGATCAAGTAGATTTCAAACCAACACTGATTAAGAGAGATGAAGAAGGACACTATATCCTTGTAAAGGGAAGAATCCAAGAGGAAGAGATGACAATCATAAATATCTATGCACCAAACACTAGTGCACCCAACTATATAAAACAAATACTAATGGACATGAAAAGTCATATATGCACTAATACAATTGTAGTGGGGGACCTCAACACCCCACTGTCACAAATAGATAGATCAACTAGACTAAAAATAAGTAATGAAATACTAGAACTCCATCAAACTCTTGAACAAATGAACTTAACAGATGTTTACAGAATCTTCTACCCCACAAAATCAGAATGCACATTCTTCTCAGCTGCACATGGGTCATTCTCCAAAATAGACCACATACTCACACATAGAACATGTTTAAGTAGTGCAAAGGAATTGAAGTTATCCCCTGTATATTATCAGACCATAGTGCGATGAAATTGGAGATCCATAGCACAAAAAACTGGAAAAGATTCATAAACACGTGGAAATTGAACAACACACTTCTGAATAACCAATGGGTCACAGAGGAAATTAAAGAAGAAATCAGACAGTTCCTTCAATTAAATGACAATGACAATACAACATATCAGAATCTATGGGACACAATGAGAGCAGTCTTAGGAAGGAAATTCATAGCAGTGAATACACATATTAGGAAAACAGAATGAGCCCAATTAAACAACCTGATGCTGCACCTCAAGCTTCTAGAAAAAGAAGAGCAGGACAACCCCAAAGCTTACACAAGGGAGGAAATTATAAAGATCAGAGGAGAAATCAATGCAATGGAGACTAAGAGAACGATACAAAAAAATCAGTGAAGCCAGGAGTTGGTTCTCCAAAAGAATCAACAAAATTGACAAACCCTTAGCCAACCTTATCAGAAAAAGGAAAGAAAAGGCCCAAGTCCATGCAATTAGGAATGAAAAGGGTGAAATTACAACAGACCCACCAGAAATCCAGAGGATCATCAATACCTACTTCTAGAACCCATATGCCAATAAGATGGACAACATAGAAGAAATGGACAGATTCCTAGATACATACGAATTACCAAAGTTGAATGAAGAAGACCTAAAAATTCTGAACAACCCAATATCAATGAATGAAATTGAAAATGTAATTAAAAACTTATCAACTAAGAAAAGCCCGGGCCCTGATGGCTTCACTGCTGAATTCTACATGACATTTAGAGAGGAACTGCTGCCATTACTGTTTAAACTCTTCAATGAAATTGAAAGGGAAGCAATACTCCCAAATTCATTCCTGGAAGCAAGCATCACCTTGATCCTCAAAGCAGAGAAAGACCCAACTGAAAAACAGAACTATAGGCCAATCTCACTAATGAACACAGATGAAAAAATCCTTAATAAGATAATGGCAAACAGAATGCAGAAGATCATACACCCTGTTCAAGTGGGATTCATCCCAGGGATGCAGGAATGGTTCAATATATGCAAATCAATCAGTGTAATACAATATATCAATAGAGCCAAGGACAAAAACCATATGATTAACTCCATAGATGCAGAAAAAGCATTTGACAAAATCCAACATGCATTTATGATAAAAACCCTACAAAAAATTGGAATAGATGGTCTCTACCTCAAACTGATAGAAGCCATCTATGAAAAACCAACAGCCAATATCATACTAAATGGTCAAAAACTGAAATCCTTCCCACTAAATTCAGGAACAAGACAAGGATGTCCACTATCACCACTCTTGTTCAATATAGTTCTGGAAACATTAGCCACAGCAATTAGACAAGAGAAAGAACTAAAAGGAATAAAGATAGGTAATGAAGAAGTCAAATTGTCATTATTTGCAGATGACATGATACTCTATATAGAAGACCCCAAGAACTCCACCAAAAGTTTTCTAGACTTAACAACCAAATTCAGTCAAGTAGTTGGTTACAAGGTTAACACACAAAAATCAATAGCTTTCCTTTACACAAATGACATACTCACTGAGAGAGAAATAGGGCAAATAATTCCTTTCACAATAGCATCCAAAAAAACTGAAATTCCTAGGAATCATCCTAAAGAAAGAAATCAAAGTCCTCTTCTCTGAAAACTATGGTACTCTGAAAAGAGAGATTGAAGATGATATCAGAAAATGGACAGACATCCCCTGCTCCTGGGTAGGAAGGATTAATAGGGTGAAAATGGCCATACTTCCAAAACTGCTATATAGATTTAATGCAATTCCAATTGAGATCCCAGCAGCATACTTCATAGACCTTGAGAAAACAATCCAAAAATTCATTTGGAACAAGAAGAGACCCAGAATAGCAAAAGCAATTCTAGGTAACAGAGACATGGCAGGGGGTATCACAATCCCCAAGCTGCAACTATACTACAAAGCTATTGTGATAAAAACAGCATGGTACTGGCAAAGAAACAGACCTGAGGACCAGTGGAACAGATTAGAAGATGCAGAAACATCTCCAGACACGCTCAGCCATCTCATCTTTGATAAAGGAGCCAAACACCCTCACTGGAGGAAAGATAGCCTCTTTAATAAATGGTGCTGAAAAAATTGGACTTCAACTTACCAAAGATTAAAACTAGACCTATATCTCTCACCATGCACTAAACTAAAATCAAAATGGATCAAGGATCTCAATATTAAAATAGAAACATTGAACCAGCTGGAACAGAGGTTATGTAGAACCCTTGAAGACATCTGTGTAGGAGAAGATTTTATGGACAAAACCTCAGTTGTCCATGAACTAGCACAATCAACAAGTGGGATCTCTGCTTATTAAAAGACTTCTGCACAGCAAGAGAAACCACCAGCAGTGTGAAGAGACAACCCACAATATGGGAAAAAATCTTCACCTTCTCTTCCTTAGACAAAGGTCTACTATCTTGAATCTATAAAGAACTTAAGAAGATCAGACCTCCCAAATTTAAAGACCCAGTCCAAAAATGGGCATCTGGAATGAACAGAGATTTCTCAGACAAGGAAGTAGAAATAGCAAATAAATACATGAAAAAATGTTCAACATCACTGGTCATTTGAGAGATGCAAATGAAAACAATGCTGGGGTTCCACCTCACTCCAGAAAGAATGGCTGCTATCATGAAATCAACCAATAACAAATGCTGGTGGGGCTGTGGGGAAAGAGGAACCCTGCCCCACTGCTGGTGGGAGTGTAGACTGGTGCAACCACTGTGGAAATCAGTATGGAGATACCTCAAAGAACTAGGACTGGAAGTCCCATTTGATCCCGCTGGTCCACTGCTGGGGATCTTCCCCAAAGAATTAAAAGAATCATACCACAGTCATTTATGTGCACCCATGTTCATAGCAGCACAGTTTGTAATAGCTAAAACTTGGAAATAGCCCAAATGCCCATCAACTGGTGAATGGATAAAGAAAATGTGTTTTTTTAAATAAAATGGAATACTACTCAACCATAAAAAATGAGAAATTAGAGACATTTATAGCTAAATGGATGCACATTGAGGTGATACTCTTAAGTGAAATAAATAGGACACACATGTATGAATACTGAATAGTTTCTCTGGTGTGAGAAACTGAAAGTGTAAATAAGGACTAAATGTATAATAGGTAATGTGAAATAGGAAGAAAAGGGGCAAAGGGGAAGGAAGTGGGAGGGCTAGGGGAAAGGATAGAGGGGAATGGGATAAATAAGAGAAAATGGAAAAATAGGAACAAAATCTTTGTAAATAGGGAGGAATCGAGGGGTTGAAGGGAGGGCTGGGCAAGGGTGAAAAATAAGAACCAAGAGAGATTATGTAAGGCGCAAATTTCCAATGATGAATGTCATTATGTTGTATACCTAAAATGTACCAATGGTTAGAATGAATAATCGATAATTTAAAATAGGAAGAAAAGGTCCAAAGGGGTAGGGTTAGTGGGAGGAGCAGGAGAAAGGAAAGAAGGGAAAGGAAAAATGATGAGAAATGGAAAAAATGGAAATAATGTCTTTGTAAATAGGGAAGGGTGGAGAGGGTGAAGGGAGGGCTAGGAATGGGTAAAAAATAAGAACCAAGATGCATTATGTAAAGGTACAATTCCCAATGAGAAATGTAATTGTGTTGTATACTTACAATGTACCAATGAAAGAATTTAATAAAAAAAAAGCCAACCACCAATTATGCAAAGATTTTTATTGAAATTCTTCTGGTCAGTTAGTCAGTTTCCATCTTACTTAATGTCAATTTTTGTGAACTAATCAAAAGTTATATGGGCTCAAGATCCACTGACACTTTTCTTTTGGAAAACTTTTAAATAAGTTAGAAATTGCTTCCAAGATTTTAAAGTGTGTAGATATTAGAGCTTTTATTTTTTTTAAAGGCAGTATATACACAGTATTTCAGAGAATGCCATCATACAATGGTGGAAACATTTCCAACTATCCATGATCAAAGTATTTTCACTATAGCACACATTATTTTGACAAAACAATTATATATTACTCATTGCTGAAATATTGCTTTTTTAAAAAAATGAGAATATGCTAGCTATTTTACTATGGCAGCCTATTTCACTACACAAAATCCACAAAATTACTACATATTTTAGTAGAAGAAAAAATATAATTCATATTAAAATCAATTCCCCTTTAAAATACTCAGCTATGGTGAACCTGCAGTTCTCTAAAAGTACAAAAGATTTTCATGATTGTTTCCCATTTTGTTACACAGTGTTGTGAACATTCTGTTATTTAAGATGGTGTAACCTGTGGCTCTTACACAAATTGCTGATGCCATAATATTCCGAAATAAACTGAAAGTAAGAGCACTCCCACGATTCCCAGCAGAGGCAGCATTGTGGACCAGCCACTGGCCCCTCACAATTGTCCACAAATCATGTGACCTATGATAATCTCACTTTATGGCCCAGGGAGGGATGATGTTAAATCCTTAATTAAACACTTGGAGAGTCTGTGTAACTTTTTTTTTTCTTGCAGTACTGGAGGTTGAACCCAGGGCTATCTCACTGAGCTGCATCCCCAACCCATTTCTTTTTCTTTCCTTTTCCTCTTTCTTTCTCTTTCCTTTTCTTTCTTTCTTTCTTTCTTTCTTTCTTTCTTTCTTTCTTTCTTTCTTTCTTTCTTTCTTTCTTTCTTTCTTTCTGAGAGGGACTTACTAACTCACTAAGTTGCCCTGTCTGGGCTCAAACTTGCAGTGCTCCCACTTTAGCCTCCCAGCATGCTGGGGTTACAGGCATGCTCCACCTTGCTAGTCTGAGTTTGCTTATGTGGATGCTCCTCAACTTAGAATGGGGTTAGATCATGATAAACCCATTGTGGTTGCAGATAGAGTAAGTAGAACATGCACTAAGTTCACCTAACATACCCAGCATCCTAACTCAGCAGCACAGCACCCTGTGGAATGGCAGTTATTTCCTTTCATGATGAAGGGACTGACTTAGCAGCAGCTTGCTGCTGCCACCCACTATCTCAAGAAAACATTATACTGCACATCAGTAGCCTAGGAAAAGATCTAAATTCGAAATTCATAGTATGATCTGTACTGAGTGTGTATGGCTTTTACACCACCATAAAGTTGAAATACTATTAAGTCAAACCATAGTAAGATGGGCACTGTCTGCACTTCCTTAACCCATCAAACTCTGGATGTGATCGAATTGGAGAAAGATCCAAAATGGTATGCATTATAGAATGGTGTAGACTTCAGGGACAGTGGGCTGGAATGTCAGGCAGGCATCATGGGGCAGAGGCATTGGCTGGGCATCAGAGGAGGAATGTGGGCAGGAGAAACGGAAGAGAGCTGCGAGTGGATGGGGTCCATGTGGTGGTACCTTGTGTAGCCTCTGGGAAGTTGTGGGCTCCTCTCTGGCTTTTGCTCCCCAACAGAGAGTGTCAAGTTGGCAGGAAACCAGGGAGACCATTTCTCCTGGCCCAGGGTTAGCGGGAGCTGTGCTGTGTATGGGGCTGGGTTGATGCTGTCCTTATGGGTGGGGCCACAGGATCTGGCTTCTCCCCTATGACTTCTCACTCCATTTGCACTTCTGCTTTGCCCACACTGCACCCTTCTTTATCCATTGTGTCCTCACTTGTCATCCAGCTCCCTGGTTCCTTGGAATAATCCAGATACCCTGACTCAGGCCATTGCCCTGAGCTCTTTGGTTTGCAGCTGGCACCTTCAAATTTGGCCCAACAGATTTAAAGCCCTTAAAGAGGAGGATCAGAAGTGGCAGGTTCTAGGACCAGAAAGACCTTTTCTGCTGTACTTTATAAAAACCAAGGCCAGCTCTTCCAACGTTGGCCACAAGGAAGCCTTTCTGGGTGGATGGCTGAAGTGGCTGAGGAGCTATAGCTCTTGTCCCAGGCATGAGATGCAACATCCCCTCTGAGCTCTCTTGCTTCATCCCACCAGCACCAACACTCTAGCCTTAGAAGGTATTGCTGCTCTTTTTCTTCTTTATCTTTGACTCAAATGTAGAGAGAAAATACCTCCCTTTCCTGATCCAAACAAGTGTGTATGTTCTAGGTTCAAGACTCTAATTGCCACGTGGCCAACTCCAATTCATCTTATCTCCAAGGAATAAATGAGGATCTGAATTATAGGTAAAACTATCTTCATGCATAGACACCTTCCTGGCCCTCATTATCCAGGACATATGGTTAAACTCCCCCTTGATCTCTCAAGGTCCAAGTTCAAGTCAAGGAAGCTGTAGATATAGAAAAGACATGTGGCCTCTGCTGCTGATCTCATGCCTCTCTTTAGTTCTAGTTTTCCCATTGGGGTTTCTCATTCTGAAAGATCCATGTTCTGAATGGCTGTCCATGAACATTTCCTTGGGCTTATAAATAACAACTTAATTCATTCAGTTAATGAATATTTATTTCCTACCATGTGCCTTGTTCTGTGCTAAAGATTGACTATACAATGGTGAGCAAAACTTCTATGGTCTCTGTTCTCCATGCACTTACAGCCTATTGGGGAAAGCTCATGTTAAACCAGTGTTCACACAGTTAAATTAACATATGCTTACAAATAGGAGAGGTGTTACAAATTAAAACTCTAAGTTCAATGGTGGGTGATAATCGTGAGGATGGGATGGGTACTAAAGGTATCTCGGAAGGTCTGAAGATATAATTCTTACCAAAGGAAGCAACAGAGGAGGAAGAACATTGTAGATATGTGGAGGTAAAGCAAATGCCAAGGCTCCGAAGTCAAAGAGAAGTTTGGCTCAGTCAACAAAACCAAAAGCCTGCCAGTGTGACTGAGATAAATATTAAAAGAGATAAAAAAAAGTCACTGAAAGTTTTAAAACTGGGGAGTGACACAATCTGTTGTGTATTAAGAAAGTCACTGTGGCTCATGTGTGGTGGGTAGTTTGGCACAAGAGAAGAGTGAGGGCAGACAGGGACTATTGAAAGAGGTTTTGCTCTTGATGGTGATGACTTAAAATAAGATGGCTCAGGTAGAGGTGGGAGAAAGGGGACATATGACAGCACAACCCAGGAAGGTAATATCATTAATAGAAATGCCTGAACAAAAACACAGCAAAGGCCTGGATGCTGTACATGTGTAGCCATGTGTGGGAACAGCTCTCACCTGCTTCCACCAGCCTTTATTATTAGCATTTACTTTTCATTCAGTGATGTCATTTGGTATTATGAAATCAGCCAAGGTGACTGTATTTATACCACAGAAATATGCAAATGCTACAAACCAGGGTTTTCATTTTCCTGGAGAACCAGTTGTTAAACATTTACTAGCCCACCACTGCTTATGCATAAACCTCATTTTACTAGCAAGGTCTGAGACCTCACCCCCAGGGCGTGCCATGCTGGGACCAGGATCTGCTACTCAGACAGCAGCCTCTCAGCCTCCACTGGCAATGATCAACCATTGTTTCAACCATTGGGCAGGACAGAAATCCACATTCTGAATACACTGTGACTCACATTCAACAAACATCAACAAACTGCCACTATCTGTGGGGGAAAGGACTTGGCACAGGGGGCACTGTAGAGATGAACTCTGCCCATCTTTGCTTCTAAACTAGGAAAGATGAACCTACTTCCAAGGGGATGGAGTGTGAGGCTCCCCTGGTAAATTAAGAATGAAGTGTGAGTAGAATTTTCTGAAAGGTCTGAGAGAAGAATGACTCATTCAAATGAGGGGCTGTTGCCATGCTCCCTTCAAGTGAGGTATTCAGGATGGGCCTAGAAGAATCAGTATGTTGGCAGAAAGAGATGAAAGAGGAAAGAGCATTAATGGCTGGGAAATAGCATCAAGGAAAGTCCAGAAACAGAAAGGCATGAGATATATTTAGGGGTGAACAATCTTGTTGTGGATGGAGCATTAAACGGGTGCATGTGTGTTCACACATGCGAAAGTGTGTCTCTTGGGACATGCCAAAGCATGTTGATGTGTTTGCAGCCAGCTGGGAGGCAGAGGAGGTTCTGAGCAGTGTCTCAGGAGGGCAGCACATGGCTAGAGAACAGACTCCAGTCAGAATGACTGCTGGTAATACCACTTTGCTTCTGCATTCCTGTCTGTGCTCCACTATCCCACAAACAGTGTGCTAGGGAACATTATATTCTGTCAGTCTCAGTGTCATTCTGGTCTCTTTTCCTGACGGTATCAGTACCATAATCATGCTCAGACACACCTTAGCTTCAGTCAACACCAGGCATGTGTCAAGCTCAAAAAGCTGGCCTTTGGCTTTCAGTGAGGATTCTTTCTGGGTTACAGCCTGAGGCCCCCAGAAGGTGGCACTGTGATGGCCTGCTGGCACCAGAGACCATCAAGATGGCATGGAATGATGTGGAGCTTTGGCAAGCATTCACTAATGTCCA
The DNA here is from genome assembly GCF_053883595.1 of Heterocephalus glaber. Taxonomy (NCBI): domain Eukaryota; kingdom Metazoa; phylum Chordata; class Mammalia; order Rodentia; family Bathyergidae; genus Heterocephalus; species Heterocephalus glaber. The sequence continues at coordinate 20,122,241 of NW_028258143.1, read as the reverse complement.
TGACTGAGAGTTCTTCCTCTCCATTTCCAGGGAGGCAGGGGACTCAGGGTGTAGCCACACTGATGCAAAAGGAAGAGTAGGTCTTATTCTGTCACCTACTGGCTCTGTGAAGTGGGCTACTTATTTTGTTTCATTTGCCTTGGCAGAGAGAAGTGTGTTACTTAGCATGCCCCAAGTGGCTGAATGATCTGGACCCTTGAAGCAATGGGGCTACTTGTGCAATTCCTTCTCAGAATGAGGACACCTCAGGTTCCAGATAGCCCTAGCCTCCCTTCATTGGACCCCTGACTCCAGAGATCCCAGGACAAGATACATGTTCGGTTGGGCAGTGGAAGGAGCTCCCTCACTTAAAGAAGCTTTCCCATACTCTTGAAGACACAAGAAGCAACCTCAGGCTCTCTCCTGCAAGCATCCATCAGGTTCCTTCAGCTGGGAGTCTGGGCAGTCTGCATCTCTTCACTTCCACTGCCAGGCTCCATGCCACCCTTGGTTTCTCTAGTTCTCACTGTCCTCACTGGCCTCTTTCCTGATCCTGAAGTTCACAGGGTCCCTCTGAGCCCCTGTGTCTCTTTCCGTCACAGTTGCCCTGTGATCTTCTTTGTTCTGTTCCCTGTGGGGCTCTTTCTGCCATGTTCCCCCTACCTCCATCTCACCGTGGTCATTTTCAGTTGTTTCCTCTGTCCCTGGTGGTGCTGGGGATGGTCTGCCCAATTTTTTATGGTAAAACCAAGCTGAAATTCCAGAAATCCGAAACCTTTTCACCAATGGGTGATCATGGTAATGTCTGCCTAATGGAAAGGGGTAGGGACCCAAGGAGTCCTCACTGGTACCACCACCTCTGTCCATGCTCCTTGGCTGGTCCAGCAGGTAGTTCTAAATCAGGATACCATGGAGATGTGACCAGGACCTGAAGTCACCAATCAACCCAGAGCATTCCCCAAATGGGATCATCAGAGGGATCCTGTTTTAGCCTCAGGCAGTTACCATATGCCTAGCCTGGGTTGTACAGATTGACCATGTGGCTCCCTGTGCCAGAAGTTTCTATGCCTTCTTATAGGAGTCAGTGTCCTTACATCCAATTCCTCCCTGCTGGTATCAGTCAACCAGACTAGTCTTCTTCAGTGTTGATGCTCTGCCCCAGAACCTTGATGATCTTCTTGTCTCCCACCAAAGCTTTATCACTCCAACACTCATCTACCATCAAAGGCCCCACCCACACCCAGCTCCTTGTGGTGCTGAGTGGAACTTCAGCCCTCTCTACCCTGTGCTTCTCCTGCTCGAGCTGCCTGCCCTGTTCTTCACCCTCTTGCCTGGCTAAAACCTCTCTGCTCTTCAGGCTTTAGAATGGGTTCACCCTACAGGGCCTCTCTTGACCCCGTTCTCTTCTTTCCCACCCAGTTGACACAGGCACTCCTCTCGGTGCTTCCCAACATCTGGATCACCTCTTCAGGGGCATTTATTTGGGTCTACTGTACTCATGCTTTCATGAATGACCAAGGCCCCCCAGGGGTGCACAGCACAGGTTTGTTGAATGAATAAAAGTGCCCACTTTGCCCCTCACCCTGAAAGTTTTTCTTTTCTTCCTTCTCCGTTTGTATTTCTGAATCCCAGATACCTACTTTTCTGGAGGATCCTGGAGGACATGAGGGGAATTGATGAAGCTGACTTTCTTGTATAAAAATCAATGTACAGTATTCAGTTCTGAAGGATGGGAAATCTGAGATCAAGACCTGAGTCTGACATGAACATGAATTGGTCTTGAACTCGGCAGGAAAGAAGAGGCAAAGGCAGTGCACCAAATCTGACTTCTTTGTCTTTGTGAAGTTACCCACCAGGCCACTCAGTGGTTCTCAAATTTTATTTTAGACAAAGATAAAGCACCTCATTCCCTCCACTGCAGTGATCATCCAATGTCCTAAATCTCAGCCACCCTTGCTCTTCCTTATCATGCCTAGTGATTCTCTGGCTTTCACTCCAAATCCTTGGGAAATCCTTAGCCAGGACTTTTTGGCCTGGCCTCCATGTACATTTCTAACCCCTTCTCTCTTCCACCATTTGCTCCACCCACAGTTCACTGCATCCTAAATATGTGTGGCTCCTTCACTCCTCCTGTCACTTTGCACATGCTGCACACACTTCCCTGCTTCCCCAATAGATCATGGCCCGTAAGACCTGGCTTGCTTGATACCTCCTCTATTTCCATGGAATTAGCTGTTCCATCCTCAGAGTTCTGGTAGAATTTTGAGTCATATCTTCATGATCACATTTGATGAATTTTGCTTTAGTTATTCATCTGTACTTTACCATCACCAGACAATGTGAGGATGCTTCACTTTCGTACTTCCTTGTCTTTCCCTGTCTCACCAGCCCTTAGGCATGTGTCTGTGAACTGCCATAGCACATCTTTAATAAACACTTGGTCCAAGTGGACCCTCTCTCTTAGCTCATGGGTGCACCCTGGTGCCTTGCTTTACAACCTGTCCTGTGGACCAGCAGCTCCAGCATAGGTGCTGAGCAGAATCTGCCTTTCAGAAAAGTCCCCTGGGGATTCATACATACATTATGGTTTGGAAAGCACTGGCCTAATATTCAAAGAGTTCCTTAGATCTGACCAAAATAGTTGCTGTTTTTAGCTGACCACTGACCACAACACAACTCAGAATATTTATCTTCCTAGTGGCTTGAGAATGTTTCTTTGCACCTTCACGTGTCCTCAGCCAGAATAAATGAGAACAGTATTCTTAATGTGCCAACCAGCAGGTTCTTCTCCTCTAATTGAGTCCATATGTTTTTTGTGACTCCCTGTCTGGAATGCAAAAATAACCCTATTACCAACTCCTCCTCCTGGTAGCCTTTTCTCTCTAGCCAAGTTAATTCCAAATAGAACATCTGGAAATTCTATTTTGTTGCCTAATTTGAACCAGACTAAAACCAATCTGCATAAAAGTTTATGAACTTTCTGGGGTCTCACACCTTATATTTTCCCATCTGCAGAAGCTGGCAATTTGGAAGCCAGGAATAGGAAGGACCCGACCCGGTCATTTCTTTTTCTAGGACTGGGGAAAGTGTTTGTGGCTTTGTGTATTGGGACATGGAGCTGGGCTGGTGGTGTAATAGTGGGATGCAGAGAGAGGGAGATGAGAGGAACTGATGAAGCTGACTTTCTTGTACAGAAATAAATATGCTTGTAGATTTAAAGCGCTTTTGGCTTTAAGCTGAGGTGGCAGAAGGGGGCTCAGGGGAAGCAAGGATGCCAGGTAAGGGAAGAAGAATGGAGGGCCAGACAATTGGAGAGGGGACTGGGGAAAGAGGCCTGCACCACCAGGAGTAAACTGGGAGGTGTGTTTCAGCAGTGGTCCATAGCACTCGGGCTGAGAACACTGCAGGAGGCTAAGCCAGCTCTTGTCTTTGTTATTTGTGTGACTGGGGATCCCAGGCTAACAACTGAATTGCTAGGGTGGCCCAGAAGTGAGGGTGAGGGAGGATTCTTTGTTATTCTGGATAGAGAGCAAGCAGTGAAAACAACCTGAGATATTTTAAGCAAAATGCAACAAAACCTCAACCAAAATTTCAGCAGGTTTTTTTTTTGGAGAAATCAATAAGTTGATTCTAAAATTTGTGTGGAATATCAAAGCACCTTCACCAGCCAAAACAATTTTGAAGAACAAAGAAGACTCCCAGAACCTGATTTTCATAAAGCTACAGTAATTGTGACAGTGTGGTATTAGTGAAAGGATAGACATACTTATAATTTAAGTGGGAGGAATCTAATACAGTGATACCTTGGTTCATGAACTTAATTGTTTCCATGATTCTGGTCACAAAGCAAATTGATTGTGAACCAAATCAAATTCAATGATTAGGTTAAATGTTGATCTTATGGGGACATTTGATTTGGTTCACGACCAATTTGGTTTGTGACCGGAATCATGGAAAGAATTAAGTTCATGAACCAAGGTACCACTGGAGAGGGAATTGGATTCTATTTGTGTCCATTTGGGCTGTTATGATAAATACCATAGGTACAATAGCTTATTAACAGCACATATTTATTCCTCATAGTTCTGTAGGCTGAAAAGTCCAAGGTCAAGATGCAGGCAGGACTGGTGTCTAGGGAGGATCAAAGATGACACTTTGTTGTGTCCTTATATGGTAGAAAAGATATGGCAGATCTCTAGACTCATTCATTCATTCATTCATTCATTCAGTGCATGTTTGTAATACAGAATAGTGATGGAGGAGATTGGTACATGCATATAACATACAATTTTCAATTCCTGTTCCTCCTCTCCCTTTCTTTCCCCTTCTCTCCAATCCCCTTCCTCATCTCCAACAGTGTTCCTTTTAGTTTCCTATCATCTTGGAACCTCTTTCTAAAGGGCACTAATCCCATTCATGACTTAATTGCCTTCTAAAGCTTTCTCTCCAGATACCATCACCTTGGAAGTGAGAATTTTAACATAGAATTTAGAGAGCGCACTTTCAGTCCATAGCATATATTTACAAAGCATTGGAAGAGCTGAAGGAGGGGGCTCAAGGCTAGGTCTTCAGTAGTAACTTCTGGAACTTGGCATTATAAAACCCACCCCTCAGGGAAGTGTCTGCCTCCAAGGATACCATGGAGTGACTGTAATCCAGGAAGCAGGAGGTAGGAATCTAAAGGATGCCTACAATTCTCAATCTATCTGTTGATATTCGAGAAGCTGAAAAAGGAACTCTGGAATATGCTTTAGAAAGTCCCTACTCTCCATGATTTTTCTTATCAACAAGGAAAAGACTAGGAAGGAAGGTGGAAAACTCCACTAATACCCAAAGGGGCCTTTATTTCATTTCTACTTTCTAAAGCTTATTGCTAGAACCCAAATTTCATTTAATACACCAGGTGTAAAGGACTCTGGAGCACATATTCTTAGACTTCCATTCTCTGAAGGATGGGAAGTTACCTGAAAAGCAGCTGAGTGAGCCAACCATGACGTCTACCATCTTTCATGATTCTAGGGCTCCCCTTGCTTCTGTATTGTGCACAACCACTCAACTGCCCTCACTGGTGCTCATGACAGGCTGAACTCAGTACCAGGTGCTGGAGCACAGGGTGTATAAGAGAAAGGTCCTCACTATGCACTGTACATTATGCCAAAAGTCTGCATGGGTTATCTTGTTAACCACATAACACCTTAATAGGAGTTCTGTGATTTCCTCATGCTACAGATGGAGAAACTGAGACTAGTGTAGTAGATAACTTATACAAGGTCACAGAGTGACAGAGGTGGGATTGGAACACAGATCATCCAGACCTGAAACTTCTTCCTTTCTTTTCTACTATACTGCAGAATCCACAAGTGAAAGCTGACCCCTCCCCAGGAATGGAAGCAGGGGACCCAGGAGCTTCTCTTCATTTCCTGGCTTCCACTGGGAGGCCCTAATCCCTTCTCAAACTACTCTGTAAGTCTCATTGCTGAATAGCCACTGGGTGAAATGGATTCAGTTAACTTTTCAACAAGGTAGCCACCATGGATTGATTGTGCTATTCCAGAAGATATGTCCAAGTTTTAACTTCTAGTAGTTGTGGACATGACCAGGGTCTTTTCAGATATTATTAAGGTGAGGATTTCAAGAGGACATTTTCCTAGATTATGGTAGATTCTGAATCCAGTGGTCAGTGTCCCTAATAGAGACAGAAGTGGAGAAGCCACAGACACGGGGAAGAAGTTCATGTGAAGATGGAGGCAGAGGTGCTAGTGATGCTGCCCAAGTCCGAGTACCAGGAGCCACCAGAGGCTGGAAGAGGCCAGGAAGCACCCTCCTCAGAGCCTTCAGTGGGAGCACAGCCCTAATGACTCCCTGTTTTCAGACTCTGACCCCCAGAAATATGAACGAATACCTTCCTGTCATTTTAAGACCCGATGTTGTAATCTTCTGTGGCAGCTGTAGGCAACAAATACAATAGGTGAAATCAACCTCTCCTTGATGGACAAAAATCTTCTTTAAGCTGTAATTGGTGTTCTCTAGAATTTACGGTTGGGTTAGAGCTACTCTGATCTTCCTCTTTAGAGATTGACTATTCTTTTTTTTCTCCCATGGGGCTGAGGATGGAACTCTGGGCCCAGCACATGCCAAACAAGCACTCTACCACTGAACTACATTCTGAACCCCCTTTTAAATTTTGTTTTGAGACAGAGCTGCCTTACATGGTTTTGTGTGCTCTTCTCGCCTCAGTCTCCAAGTATCTGTAATTACAGGCATGTACCATATGTCCAGTTTAATCTTTTAAAATAAATGATCTTTTGAATCCTTTCTCTAAGAACATCTCCTGAAATATTGCTAGCTAATCCAGGCCCTACATATTTAAGAGATCCTGAGGAAGAGCAGAAAAGCACTGACTTTGGAGTCAGATAGTCATGGCCTCAAGTAAGTGATTGGCCCAGTTGTGCTGGGCCTGCAGTGTCACAGTGCATCATGATGGGTGCATATGGTGGAGGAAGTCTAATTTCCTCATGGCCAGGTGAGGAAGAGAGGAAGAGGAGAAGACTGGAGTCTTTGTAGGCACATACCCAATGACTTACAACCTCCACTAGGCCCCACCACTTCAAGTCCCTCTGCAATAGCACCAAACTGAGGACCATGCCTTTATCACATGGGCCTTTAGGGGCAATTCCAGATCCAGACTACAGCATATGCCCAACAGGATGTTCACCAAACAGACATTCTCCTTTCCTTTTTCCTGCAAGGCCAGGGTCAACACCATCTTCCAAGAAGCTGTCTCTGAAGAGCTGTCCTGAAGCCTTCTGTGTACAGCAGTTGCAGCAATTCATACCAAATGTACCACTCAGTCCAGCCTGGAATTCATTCAGCAGGTGCTACCCCTTCATAGTTTCAGGCACACAGATCTCTCACCCATGAGAGTCACAGCCCCGCCACCACCTCTCTGCTCACCCCTCCTTTTTGGCTGTGTCTCAGCATCCAGCCAAGGACCAGCCACACAGAGGGGCCATGCAGAGGTATTTGCCCCAAATAGATGCTGGGGAGCCTCTGCCTAAACTTTGGGAATGTGTCTTTGCCCTCCCTGAACCCCATTTCCTGAAATTGTCTAGGTAAAAACTTAGCCTGGAAATAATCAAATAGAAGTGAGGTGCCCATAGGAGCTGCGCAATATAGAAATGGGAAATATAGCCTCTAAATGGAAGAGAAGCTCATTAGTTCTCTCTCTCTTGCAAACACAATAATTCTTTAAATAAAAAAAAGAAAGAAAAGGAAAAATACCTGTCAATTTTGCCCCATTTCTCAGTGACTTCTGCATAGCCTCACTGAAGGGGAGCATTATTGCAAGGACTTTATTAAACTTGCAAAACAGACTAAGAAGCACAATAAGAAGCATAAGGAGCAAAACTTGCCAAAATAAATGAACAAAGTGCATCCTGATGCCTGGCCCCTTTGGGAATGGAAGCCCAGGAGACCTAGAAGGCAATTAGGATGCAACTTTATTAACTTGCTCAGACATGTGGCATTTAGCCCAGGGTGGCTCCCTGGAGCAAGGCTCTGAGGTCACCTCTTCCTCGGTTCTGGCTGGCCATTTGGCTGCCCTTCTGTGAAAGGGGTTTAGTGGCTGCAGTCCACGTGTTCCTCTTGCTGTGAGGCCCAAGAGCAGGAAGCTCCGTTCAGAGCGTGTTCCGCTGAGATCAATTTCTCACTTCTCACTTTCCTATGCATCTTTAGCCAGGGAGAAGATGGGGAGAGAAGGCCAGCAGGGATGGATAGCTTTGCCTGGCTGAGAGGGACATACTCCTGTGATGCCAGGTTGCTTCACCATTACCCTTCACCTCACCCCATCCTATTCCCATCTTCAGAAATGGATGAGCAGAGCGTTTTTCTCTAGGACCCTGGTGATGTTTTGGAAGAAGTCATTTTACCGCACAGTCTCAGTCTTCTCATCTGTGAAATGGGGCTGAGGGCACCCACCTTGCAGGCTTGTCATAACTTTGAGGATGCACTTGAACTCCAGCATCTGGCACAGAGCAGGTATCTGCACATTGCTCCTTGCTGCTTCTTCTATAAGGATGGCAAGTACTCTCTGAGGAGCTGCTCTGGCCAGGGACTGTGGCAGCACATGGCACTGCCACTTTGACCTCTCTCTGTAGCCTGGGCTCGTCATGCTTTTCAAGTATCTACTAGTTGCAGCTTGTGTGCATTGAAGATGTGTGCTCCTGGGAACACGTTCCACATTGCTCTGAAACAAGCTCACTCAGGGCCTTGGGGAGCCCCTTCCTCCGGGGAAAAGCAGCCATACAGAAAAGAACCTTGAAGGTTTCACCCCTGGAAAATCACTTCCTGTGTCCCTGGAGCTTTTGGAGTCAACAACTTGTGCTGCAGTGGGCCAAAGACAGCCTAGGAAAGGGCCAGGCTCAATCTCATCAGGTATGCTGGGTAGGGAAGTCTGGGCTGGAGTTGGTATGGAAGGAGGGGGAGTGAACTGTGCCCCCCTACTGTCATCCATGTAAGTGATAAGTATTCCAGTGGAGGTAGATCAACCTTTAGGTTAGGGGGTGCTCTGGTCTCCAGGTGCCAGGGGTCAGTGCTCAGCTTCCATTCTTAGCTGTTGGAAGACTTTAGGCAGGTTGCTTAATCTCTCTAAACCTTAACCACTCCACTGTTAATATGGAGATAGTGACATAGTAACCAAATGAAATAGAACAGCACTCAATAGAAATGGCAGATTCTGTTTTCATTTAGTTTAGCTCTAGTGTTTATTTTGAACCAGGATGAGGAAATAGAGATCAGAAGTTTCCATTGGCTTTGGAGATTGGGGGAAGTCAACATGAATAAAAAACTAAGCGCAGACTAGTAGGAAAATGCACAGGTCATACTTACTGTGTGCTGGCCCATTCATGAGTAAGGGAACATGAGTCAAGTGCAGGAGGGGAGTATGTGGTTCTATCTTATGAAGAAGGCAGGTGTGCTTGGCTCAGCTGGGTAGTGGCAGGGTCAGAAGGTCTGTCTCACTCAGTGTCTAGATGTTTTCTTTGTCATCTTGCTGTCATTTGCATAGTCATTTGCTGTCAATGCCCACTGATGGTGGGAGCCCCAGTTGAGGCTAGGAGATGGATCTTATCCAAGGAGCTGACAGTGAGACAGGGATGTAGCTGTAAGTAAGGAAGGCTGGCATCACAGGGGCCAATATCTGACCCCACCTCATCTCCTGGAAACCTGGTTCTAGTCTCAGGACCCTGGGAGGAGTCTCATTCTATTCAAGGTCTTGGTTTTCTCATCTGACAAATGAAGGTGTTCAGCTCTGTCCCAACTCCGAAGTTCTAAGTTCAAGGGGGTAATTAATTTCTGGAAAAAGGAAGCAGGGCAAGGGCAGAAACAAATTCATAGCAGAACAAACGAGGAGGTGTGGAGATCACCATCAGGGATAGAAAAGTGAGGAGTTGGTGTCCTTCAGATGGGATGTGCTGGAGAGCACATAGCTGCTGGGGTGGCTCAAGTTCTGGTTCGTCATCTTTTGGTCCTGGATCCTGATTTCATAAAGATGTCAAGATTTAGTGCAGCTGGGAATTGGGCTTCCATAGCCTTTCTCAGCGACACCCTCAGGGGCAAGGGACACATCCCAAACTTAACTTCCCAGAGGCTCCCAAGACCTACATTGATGGTAGCTCTCTCTCTCGTTTTTTGTTTTTTTTTTTTAGTTCTTTGATTGGTACATTTTAGGTATACAGTTCATTTACACTTATCATTGGGTGTTTGTACCTGTACATGAAGTATCTTGGTTCTTATTTTTTTCCCCATTACCTGTGCACCCTTCACCCCCTCCACCCTTCCCTATTTACATAGATTTCATTTCCATTTCGTTTCTTTTCTTAAGGTTTTTCCTTTCCCTCTTTTCCTTTCCCCTTCCCCTCCCTTCACTCCTTTGTCTTTGGACCTTTTTTCCAATTTCAAATTATCAATTATTCATTTTAATCATTTTAACCCTTGTTTACACTATCAGTTTCTCACACTAGTGAAACTATTCAGTATCTACACATATGTGTCCTATTTATTTCACTTAAGAGTATGGCCTCGATATGCATCCATTTAGCTATAAATGACTTTAGTTTTTGATTCTATATGGTTGAGTAGTATTCCATTTTATAAAAAAAAACCCCACATTTTCTTTATCCAGTTTCCAGTTGATGGGCACTTGGGCTGCTTCCAAGCTTTAGCTATTACAAACTGTGCCGCTATGAACACGGGTGCTCATATATCACTGTGGTATGATTCTTTTAATTCTTTGGGGAAGATCCCCAGCAGGGGAATAGCTGGATCAAATGGGACCTCTAGTCCAAGTTCTTTGAGGTATCTCCATACTGATTTCCACAGTGGTTGCAGCAGTCTACACTCCCACCAACAATGGAGAAGGGTTTCTTGCTCTCCACAACCCCGCCAGCATTTGTTATTTGTTGATTTCTTGGTAGCAGCCATTCTTTCTGGGGTGGGGTGGAATCTCAGTGTTGTTTTCATCTGCATCTCTTGAATGACCAGTGATGTTGAACATTTTTTCATATATTTGTTTGCTGCTTTTACTTCTTTGTCTGAGAAATAAATCCCTGTTCATTTCAGATGCCCATTTTTGAATTGGGTCTTTGAATTTGGGGGGTCTGATTTTTTTCAATTCTTTATATATTCTAGATAGTAGTCCTTTGTCTGAGGTACAGCTGCTAAAATTTTTTCCCATATTGTAGGTTGTCTGTTAGCTCTGTTGGTGGTTTCTTTTGCAGTGCAAAAGCTTTTTAATAAGATGAGATCCCAGTTGTTGATTCTTTCTGCTAGTTTCCGTGCTGCTGAGGTTTTGTTCATGAAGTCTTTTCCTATGCCAATGTCTTCAAGAGTTCTACCTAACTTATCTTCCAGCAAGTTGAGTGTTTCTGTCTTAATATTTATATCTTTAATCTGCTTCGATCTTAGTTTAGTGCATGGTGATAGGTATGGGTCTGGTTTCAATCTTTGGCAGGTTGAAATCCAGTTTTTCCAACACCATTTATTAAATAGGCTATCTTTCCTCCAATGATGGTGGTTGGCTCCTTTGTCAAAGATGAGGTGGCTGAGCATGTTTGGAGTTGTTTCTGCATCTTCTAATCTATTCCACTGATCCTCAGGTCTGTTCCTTTGCCAGTACCATGCTGATTTTATCACAGTAGCTTTGTAGTATAGTTTCAAGTTGGGGATTGTGATACCCCCAGCCATGGCTCTGTTGCTTAGAATTGCTTTAGCTATTCTAGGTCTCTTATGGTTCCAAATGAATTTTTGGATTGTTTTCTCTAGTTCTGTGAAGTATATTATTGGAATTTCAATTGGTATTGCATTGAATCTATATAGTAGTTTTGGAAGAATGGCCATTTTCGCTATATTGGTTCTTCCTACCCAGGAGCAAGGGATGTCTTTCCATTTTCTTGTATCCTCTTTGATCTCTTTTTTCAGAGTGCTGTAGTTTTCAGTGGAGAGGTCTTTTGCTTCCTTTGTTAGATTGATTCTTAGATATTTCATTTTTTTGGATGCTATTGTAAAAGGAATTGTTTCCCTAATTTCTCTCTCAGTGAGTCTGTTATTTGTGTAAAAGAAGGCTACTGTTTTTTGAGTGTTGACCTTGTATCCAGCTACTCTACTGAATCTGTCAATTAAGTCTAGAAGTCTTCTGGGGGAGTTTGTTGGGTCTTCTATGTAAAGTATCATATCATCAGCAAATAATGACAGTTTAACTTCTTCTTTTCCTATCTTTATTCCTTTTATTTCTTTCTCTTTTCTAATTGCTATGGCTAATGTTTCCAGAACCATATTGAACAGGAGTGGTGATAGTGGGCATCCTTGTCTTCTTTCTGATTTTAGCATGAAAGTTTTCAGTTTTTGACCATTTAGTATGATGTTGGCTGTTGGTTTTTCATAGATAGCCTTAATGAGGTTAAGATAAAGACCTTCTATTCCAGTTTTCTGTAGGGTTTTTATCATGAATGGGTGCTCGATTTTTTCGAATCCTTTTTCTGCATTTATTGAGATGGTCATATGGTTTTTGTCCTTGACTCTGTTAATATGGTGTATTACATTCATTGATTTATGAATGTTGAACCATCCTTGCATCTCTGGGATAAATCCGACTCGGTCAGGGTGTATGATCCTCTTGATGACGCTCTGTATTTTATTTGCCAGTGTCTTGTTGAGGATTTTTGCATCTATGTTCATTAGGGAGATTGGCCTGTAGTTCTCCTTTTGGGTTGGGTCTTTCCTTGGTTTTGGAATCAAAGTAACACTTGCTTCCAGGAATGAATTTGGAAGTATTGCTTCCCTTTTAATTTCCTTGATGAGTTTAAAGAGTAATGGCGTTAGTTCTTCTTTAAATGTCTTGTAAAATTCAGCAGTGAAGCCATCTAGACCTGGGCTTTTCTTTGTTGGTAAATATTTTATTACATTTTCAATTTCAGTCATTGTAATTGGGGTGTTTAGAATTTCTATATCTTCTTCAGTTAACTTTGGCAATTTGTATGTATCTAGGAATCTGCTCATTTCTTCTGTGTTTTCCATTTTACTGGAATAGAGCTTCTCTAAGTAGGCACTGATGATCCTCTGGATTTCTGTTGGATATGTTGTGACTTCACCTTTTTCATTCTTAATTGCATGTATTTGTGCCTTTTCTTTCCTTTTTTTTGATAATTTTGGCTAAAGGTTTATCGATTTTATTTATTCTTTCAAAAAACCAACTCTTTGATTCATGGATTTTTTGTATTGTTCTCTTAGTTTCCATTGCATTGATTTCTGCCCTGATCTTTCTAGTTTCCTCTCTTGTACAAGCTTTGGATTTGTTGTGCTCTTCTTAGCTCTCTTATTTTTCAAAGAAGATTTGGGGAGGCAGGGATAGAATTGCCCTTGGTCATTCAGAGGTTAATGGAAAGCTTGTGAGTGGACAGGGGCTTCAGGTCCATGGCAAGTTTGTCTATAATCCAGGATTCCTGATTTAAAGGCTTATATCTGTCTATAATACATTAGCACCTTCAGGCATGTGATATGGCTTTGTTACTCAAGATTTTATGAAAAAGTATTTTGACTCATTTTTTTTTTTTTGGTGGGTGTCATCTCACACCATCCTAAATTGTCAGTGTTATGACTGAGTGAGATGTGTGTGGGGCCATGGGGGACATCACAACAGGCCATACAAAGGCATTTCAGAGCAAGCAATTTGGAGAGGAGGGGCACTTCAAGCTAGAAGAAATTTCAGGTAAGTCTAAATAAGGAGAGGGATTTGATTATTTTTCTTTGGGTTCTTAATAATTCTATAAAGCCTTCACAGAACTCAGAGCAAGCTCAAACTCGTTCATCCCCGGGCTAGCAAATTCATGGCATTCATTGTGCAGCTGTACTTGGGCCCTGGACAGGTATCATTAATGGGTCACAGAGCTCTTTCCAGCTGAGATGAGGCTTCAGAATCCCTGTCAATGTAGTGTCAGTCAACTCTAGGTGACAAATGTGGAACTTTGTCTGCCCTGGCAGTAATTTCTCTTACTTATAGTTGGAGAAAATGAAATTCAAAAAAACTTAGTTGATTAGAACTCTCTTTTCCTAGCTGCCTATCATTTGCTTTGTGAACCAAACCAGCCTGCTTTATCTATATCACTCTGAAACACAAGTGCAAAAAGGTACAATAAGTGTTTATTACTTGACAGCTCTCACCGGGCAGTGCTCAGCAGCTTTGTATTTTTGCCTATGTTACTGGGTTTTGCTGCATCGTTGTTTTTTTTTTTAACTGAGGACATCATGCATGCTAGACAAGCGCTTTGCCACTGAGCCACACCCTAGACAGTTTAATTTTATTTTGAGACAAGATTTCCCTGAGTTGCTGAGGGTGGCCTCATACCTGTGATTCTCCTGCTCATCCTCCTATGTAGCTGGGATCATAGGCATGAGCCAACACACCTGCCTGAGTCTTCCTTCATTTTAATTGCCAGTTCATTTCCATGATCTTTTCTTAATCCCTTAATTGCCCAACTTTGACAAATTCACTTTTATCCTCATGACTTACTGCTACCAAGTCTGGAGGAACAGGAAGGCCTCACAAATGTTCTCAGGGAAGATGGTAGGAAAAGGACAAGGGTATGGATTGCACAAAGGCTCAGAGTGGGATGTTTTCATAAACCATCACCCTAATATGAATAAAACAAACATCACATGGCCTCCTTAAAAGCTGCAGATTCTCATGAGGAAATGATGTTTTTGACTTGCTGGAAAATCGGGTCATTAACCCTTCTCATTATTACTTCTGTCCAGGTTCCCTGCAAAACTCAGTCTTTGAAAAGTGATCAGCTGATTGCTAAACAGAGCAGTCTTAAAATGGGTCTGTAATCTAAAATGTGTGGACATGGGAAGCTGGAAGAGGGTGCTTGATGCATGGATTATCCTGATTCTTTTTCAATTGGCTGGTTCAAGGAAGTAATTGGATTTGTAAAACCAAGGAGTCTCCCTGACCTTTTTCTCCAGACAGGTCTGAATGTTGTCTTCAGTAACTGCCAGTTCAGCCCACTTCAGCACAAATCAGCAGCTTCTTATTTAATGCTTGTAGCAGTGATGACCCACCCATTGTCTTAAGGCTTTGCAGAGTCACATCCGATCCTAACATTCTTTGTGTGCAGTCTATTTCACAGAGAGGAACATGTGTTAGAGAAGCTAGGGGATCTGTTTGATGTTACACAGCAGATAAGAGCCAAAAAAATGATTGGATCTGAGTCTCCTGCTTATGATCACATGTGTACTGGCACTGGTGTCACCAGATCTAAGCAGATGGAACAGCTCCAGTTTGCTTCTGTATAGTCTTGTTCCATTTCATGGAAGACTGTTTTTCTTTGTTTGTGTTATTTTGCAGTGCGAGGATGAAGCCCAGAGGTTCTCAACCACTGAATTGCAGCCCTAACCCCATAATAATAATATTATTATTAATGTTATAATATAACAATAATTTAAAATTATTATTAATTCTGAGACAAGGTCATGCAGAATTACCCAGCCAGGACTCAAACTTGTGATCCTCTTGCTTCAGCCTGCAGAGTAGCTGGGATTACAAGTGTGCTTCATCATACCTAACTGGAAGATTGTCTTCATGGAGCACTATGGAACATCATTGCAGTAAATGCTAAACTTTGTTAATGCAGTTTGTTTGTAAAAATGCTTATTTTGGTGGTGATGGTTATTGGTGATGCCAGGTCCACTTTTGCCCTGAAGCATAGTCCCAGGGAGAAGTATGCACTGAAGCACGGTGTAATTTCTAGAGTGTGGCAATTCTTCCTGGAGCAATCCCCACCCACAGGTGTGTATCTAACGGCACATATGTGAGGACATGTGGTTTCAAATGTCACTTGCTGCCTTCCTCTGCTTCAAGCCAATCTTCACAATTTCAAGTTCTTCCAGATAGAAGTTACTTTTTCATTCACTTTGCCTCTTAAACAGTGTCAACTCAGGAGCTCAGGAGAGTCCCTCACATCTGTTGGTCAAACACTTTAGCATTTAACAACCTTCATGGTCAGGAAATTGATGTTGATATTCAACCTGAATTCTTCTTGTTGTCTATTTCCTCCATTTTGGGAGCTGGTAGAGTGAGAGAGCAACTGTTTACCATTCCATCTCTGCTGTACCTGCTTATGGACCAAAATGCCCCAGCACCCTTTCTTTTTTACTTTAGGCTTTGGAGTAACAAGATACTAGACAGAGGGTCTGACTGCTCTTCATAGATCACCCTTGCAAATTTATTCTAAATCCTTGCCATCCTCTCATATTGTTCTTGAACTGTGATAGTTCAAAGCAGTTCTGGTTAAGTGAGTCTATTCTATGCTTTAACTCAAACATTACATACTGTACTTTTCTCTCCATTTCCATGCAACCCGCTTTGACTAAAAAGCCACAGAAATTAATAAGTATGCCTCACATAAATAACTTGTATTACTCTAGTATGTACTTGTAGTCCATTATGGTCCTCTGCTTTTTAATTTTATTTAATTTGTTGCCCTTAGTGTATATTTTTGCTACCTAGTATTTCTTTACCTTGAGCCAGGGTCTTTTAAATTATTCAATCTTAAAAAAATTCTGCTTGATGCATTTCTAATCTAATTTTGAAGATCACAATCATGTCTACAGTAGTGTCCCACTGATATAAGATGTTACGAAGGACTGTCCCATATTTTCTGTATATATTTATAGATACTTGCATGCATACATTCTTGTGTTTTCAATGTTAAAAGCAAAAATAGGAAACAATGGTATAAACCATTTGGTCTATAGTTAGAGGATCAGATCTAAGCTCCTGCTCTTAATTATTAAGATTGTTTTGAAAATATAAGGTATATTTAAGATAGAATATATCTGGGAGTGGAGTATGTTATGATAATGATAATAGTAAGGGTGAACATTTGCTGAGATCAATAATATACTGTGTGTGTGCTGCACACATTATGGAAGTGACTTGAAGCAGGTCATCAGCAGATAAAAATACCAGGAATGATAGACTGGTGAGGGATGGGGAAGCCCAAACATAGCCTGGAAGAGCTAGGAAGTGAGCTGGGCCTAGATCTGGTCCGGGCTTCCTGACTCCAATCCACTGCTTTTTGTATTTAATACACAACTCTTGCAGGGCCTATAAAAGTTAACATTTTTAGATAAGAAAATTGATTCATATTGTTAGGTTGAGAACGCTTGTTGTGTCGTTAAGGTATTTTCTTGACCTGATGACCTCTCTCCTCATGATGGCTGTTAACACAGGTAAATTTTGGGCCAGGAGTGATTAAACAAGGACACGGGCCTGATTTTGCAAAATGATTTGCTCCTGACAGGAAGTAACAGTCAAATGGTTGTGGATAATTTCTTGTTCTCACAAGACTCCACATACCCGACTCCATCCATCCCTGTACTCCAAGCCAAGTAAAGAGTGAGAATATCTGTATTTTTATTGCAAATTAGAAAATGATACTTGAAGGAATCAAATGTCAGGCCTCCAGATTCAGCCTCTGGCTCCGGAAGCAGAATGGGAGCAAAAACTCTCAAACTAACTCAACAAGAAAATGAGGACGTGTGTGGAGCTGGCACCAGTCCCCAATCATTCATCTTCTGAAGGGGACCAAGTTTCACAAGCTCTTCCTCCTGCTGCACAGACAGCTTCTGCCAGAGCATCGCACCCACCTTGAGGAATCACCTCATCATAACACAGCCTGGATTCAAGTCACTTCCATGCCAGACACAGGAGGTGGGGTAAGGATATGAGTATGAAGGAATGACTCTCTCCAGTGAGCTCTGGGCCAATGCAGGAGTTAGTATGAAAATAAATAAGGAGATGTGCAGCGGGAAATGTGCTAAAATTGGGGCCATGTTTCACAGTGCTCCCTCTGTTCTAATGCCCCAGCTACTCTCATCCTTTCCTTTGATGAAGCTTCACAATATCAGTCTTCCTACCTGGTGTTTTTATGATCACATGGTGTATGTCTGATGTCCTTCATTGCTGTAAGCCCCGTGAGTGGAGATCTGTCTCAAAGGTCAATTCAGTTCCCAGAGTGCCTTGTACAGTAGCAATACCTTATTTGCTGATGGAAGAGAGGATGAAAGGTGGTAGCATAGATAGGTAGAGAAGAGAAAGTTTCAATAATGAATCCAGCCATTAGCAGATACTAATTGAACACCTACTGTGTGCTAGGAATCATTCCAAGCACTGACTATATAGCAGTGAGTGAAATCAACAAAGCCCCTGAACCTCAGAAAGATTACATTCAATGGAGAACATCAAATCCCATTTAAAGATTTAAGTGGGCTTTGATAGCAGAGAGGCTATGGCTTTGGCCTTGGTGAATGGAAGGGATTTTCATGAGTGGGAGGGTGAGGAGGCCATGATGGGTGCAGGGTGGCAACAAAGACCTGACCGGAAGAAATGATGTGCATTTCTGTCATATAAAAATGTGAGATGTGCTTAGACCTGATCCCGCTGCTGATTCCAATGTTTGCTTTTTGATATATTCTGTCATAAAAAGGCATTAGTGGCATCTACTGCACTTATCCCAAAATTGGAGGGAGATGAAAAAGGAAGACAAAGAGCAGCCACCAAGCCAGCATTTGTCTTACTTTTTTTTTTTTTCTTTTATTGGTACATTTTAGGGATACAATTCTTTTACATTTATCATTGGGTGCTTGTACCTGTACATGATGTATCTTGGTTCTTATTTTTTTCCCCATTACCTGTGCACCCTTCACCCTCTCCGCCCTTCCCTATTTACATAGATTTCATTTCCATTTTTCTTCTTTTCTCATAGTTTTTCCTTTCCCCTTCTCCTCGCTTCACTCCTTCGTCTTTGTACCTTTTTTCCTATTACAAATTATCAATTATTCATTTTAATCATTTTAGCCCTTGTTTACACTGTCAGTTTCTCACACTAGAGAAACTATTCGGTATTTGCACATGTGTGTCCTATTTGTTTCACTTAAGAGTATGGCCTCGATATGCATCCATTTAGCTATAAATAACTCTAGTTTTTCGTTCTTTATGGCTGAGTAGTACTCCATTTTATAAAAAAAAGGGTAAAGTTGTTATATTGAAGAGTTTATTCACTATATGTCTCATTTTTTCTGCATGGTAGTAAGTTGGTTACTGTCACCTCTGCTTTGCAGAGCAGGAAACTGCTGCTCTGAAAGGATACTGGCTTATTCCATTCTGCTGTAACAGAATACCATAGATTAGGGGCTTAAATGACAAACTTTTTTTTCCCCTTAAATTCTTTTATTGGTACATTATAGGTATACAACACAATTACTTTTCTCATTGGGAACTTATACCTTTACATGATGCATCTTGGTTCTTATTTTTTCCCCATTCCTAGCCCTCCCTTCACCCCCTCCACCCTTCCCTATTTACAAAGACTTTATTTCCATTTTTTCCATTTCTCAGCATTTTTTCTTTCCCTTCTTTCCTTTTCCCTGCCCCTCCCACCACCCCTACCCCTTTGGACCTTTTCTTCCTATTTTGCATTATTAAATGACAAACTTGTTTCTTACAGTTCTGGAGGTTGAGAGACCCAACATGGAGGCAACAGAAGACCTGGTAGCTGATAAGGCTGCTCTTCCTGGTTTGTAAATGACCACATTCTTCTTGTATCCTCACATGGCCTGTAGAGAAATAATATCTCTGGCATTTCTCTTAAAAGGGCAGGAATCCTATTCACGAGGCCTCTAACTTCTTGATATCAACATAATAGGGGTACGGATTTCAACATATGAATTGCAAGAGGACACAAACATCCATCCCACAACACATTCATAGCTTACTAAAATTCATACAGCAGGATTTAAAGCCAACCTCCCAGCCCATGTTCTTGATTCTTTATCAGGAAACCAAAGAATTCAAGCAGTCAAACAAGTGAGCCAACAAGCCAAGTCATCTCTGGAGAACCTCATGGGTCCTGGCTTTTTGAAGGTCTACCCAGGACCTCAGATCTGGTAGTGCTGGGCTTGCTTTATTCTCTCAAATTCTCTACATCAGAGGGTTATGGCTATGGCCAGGATGATTTTGTTTGGCACTCATGTCTAGGGTGGTAACTAATGACAGGGAGGGCTCTGGAAACTCTCCCTGGATGGGGTCAGAGACCCGCATATGATGCTGGCTGTAGGGAAAATACAGTGGGAGATTAGTGTTAGGAGAGATGGAAAATATACCACTATACCTGCAGCAAAGTCCAGGAGATGGGTTCAAACTTCCAAAGAACATTTGGATGATATAACTGGGTGTTCCCATAGATTTCCTAATGCCCAAGTCCTACGAAAGGTGTGATATCTTCCTGTCACCCTCAATTTTCCCTGGATTTCTAGAAGTCATACCTTGATCTGTTTCTTGAATTTCATTGCCCTCAAGACTGGTTGAGGAGTTGGACACTGTTTCCCTTACCTATTGGCTTTTGCCTTCCTAGAAATAAGCCCAGAGACTCCAGTTCAAATAGGAGCTTCAGTCTTTTGTTTGGGCCACTGGCTGTCCTCCAACTGCTCCATATTTCCTTTTCCCCCATGGAAGTGAACTAGAGCCACAGCATGAAGTTTGCTCCAATGGGGTGTGACTAGAAGTGACATAGCCATTTCTGCCTGACCCATTTGGTTTCAAGCTCTTTTCTTGTTCTCATTGGCTAGGATGGCAGAGCCATGGCAGCTTTTGGAAACCACTTGCTAAAGTACTGTAGTTCCTGAAAGAATGTGTGCAAGTCAGGGGTGCACCAATATGAACTTGACCTCGGATTGCTACTGCAAATGGGTGCTGTGTTTAAGCCATCACCCATCTTGGCTGTGCTCATTACAGCTGCATTAGTTTCCTTGACCTGTGTGCCACAGTGTCACAGAGTGGTGATGTGAAGTAACAGAAACTGGTTCTCTCCCATCTCTGGAGATAGAAGTCCAAACTCAAGATGTGGACAAGGTTGGTTTCTTCCGAAGGCTCTGAGAGAAATGTATTTCATACCTCTCTGTAGCTGCTGGTGGTTTTCTGGCAATCTCTGGTGCTCCCTAGCTTATAGATGCATCACCCTGCTCACTGCCTTCACCATCACATCATGTTCTGTCCATGTGCATGTCTTTGTGTCTGAATTTCTCCTTTTTGTAAGGACACTAATCATATTGGATCACAGGCTAGTCCTACTCCAGGAAGACCTCATCTTAATTTAGCAATTTATATCTGCAGTGATCTTATTTTGAAATTAAGATTATATTCGGAGGTGCTAGGAGTTAGAACTCTAATATATCTTTTTTTGGAGGACATAGTTCAACCTCTAACATCGATTAATATAAGCAAAGGAATTCAGAGAAAGCCCTGAAGTCACAAACAAACATCTCAGTCTTTTAGCAGCCAGCTTTTGTCTGCCTCATCATGGAGAGTCAGCCTCTTATAAACTTGCTCCTTGCCCTTTCCTGAGAAAGAGCCCACCCAGCCTTTGTTCTCCTGGATTCCAGGTTGAGCAGGTATATTTGAATGACCTCTTTAAACATCTTGAGTCTTAATTTTTGTATCAACAATATGGGTATATTGATGCATAGTCTACTTATCTTACTAGGCTTCAAACAGGAGCAAGTAAATACATAATAGTGACAATTAATGTTCCTGAAGTGCTTTATAGGTTGGCCCAATTGTGTCTTTCTTGAGTAAGTCATTTCATTTTTTGTTATTTGGTGTTCTGGTGCACAAAATTGAGTTGAGCAATTCATGGCAAACATAAATTTTTCCATATCTATTTCCTCCAATTTTACTCATTTATTTCTTTGATGATCCTTTTTCATTGTCTGTCACCCACCAGTGACCCTAGGGACTTGTGCTACTAGAGGCAATCTTTCTTTCCTTGGATTAGGACCTAATCGTTTTCTGTTTTCCATGGACTTCTCATAATTTCTCTGATGGATCCTGGATCATCATCCTCCTTCTTTCTTCTTGGTTGAGTTAGGAATTGAGCTTGCAGCACAAGCTTGCGCTATATGTACTCTAACACAACAGAAGCACGTGTATATATTTATTACTTTAACCCCTCCTACATTCTTCAAATCCCAGTGAATGAGGAAATAAAAGTGAAGAGATAACAGGGGTAAAGTTGGTGTGTGGAAGTATCTACCACAAATCCTGTGTCATTTTTATCAATCATGTTGCGCTTCCTCGTAGCCAAAGCTAAATTTAACCAAAGCAAGTGATTGATTATAAAAATAAGCAAAATGTTCCTTAAAAGAATTATGGCTTTTCTGGCCAGAAAGTCTAAACCTTTTATCTGTTTTAATCTTCAGTGAGATTTGTACACTAAATATAGCAATGGTTGCCTAGAATATTTTATAGAACAAATTTCTCTTTTTTATTTCATTATTTGAAATAATTCATGTGATGCTCATGAATATCGTGTCATTAGGAAATTACAAATTTAAACAACAATGTCATTCATTATAGAATGGCCCAAACTTAGAACCTGAACAATACTAATTGTTGGCAATAATATGGAGCAATAAGAATTCTTACTCATTTTTAAAGGAATAGCCACTTTGAAAGATTATCTAGCATTTTCTTATAAAACTAAACATACTCTTACATGTTATCCAGCTATGTTGCTTCTTGGTATTTACCTGTATGTCTGCAGAAAAGCCTGTACATGAATATTTGTAGCTTTATTCATAATTGGTAAAAACCTTGGAAGCATGTAAGATATCTTTCAATTGGTGAATGGATAAACAAACTTTGGTAAGTCATATAACTGTATATTATTCCATAACAAAAAGAAACAAGCATTCAAACCTTGTAAAGACATGGAAGAACTTAAAATGCATATTGTTAGGTAAAAGAAGACAATTTGAAAAGGCTACATACTGTATGATTCCAACTATACATGGCATCCTGGAAAAGGCAAAACTATGAAGATAGTATAGAGATCAGGTTGCCAGGGTTTAGGGGGAAACAGGAATGAATGGGTAAAGCCCAGGGGAATTTTTAGTGCAGTGAAACTATTCAGTATGATAGGTACACCATATTTTATGATGGTTAATATAAATTATTAGGTACCTGTCAAAATCCATAGCATGTACAACACAGAGAGTGAACCTTAATGCAAAATGTGGATTTTTAGTTACTAATAATGAACTATTATATTAGTGTGCAATGTTAAAAATAAGAGAAATGGGGTATGTGGGAAGATGTATATGAGAACTCTATTTTGTAGTACTGAGGATTGAACCTAGATTCTTCTCTTGGAGCTACATCCCCAGCCATTTTCAATTTTGAGACAAGGTCTCCCTAAATTGCCTGTACCGGACTGGAAATTGTGATCCTCCTGGATCATTCCCTCAAGTGCTGTGATTACAGGTATGTGCCACCAGGCCTGGCTTAGAAATCTATATTTTTCACTCAAAAAAGTTTTTGTGTTTGTGAGTGTGTGTAAACTTAGAACTACTAAAAAACATACCGTTAATTTAGTTGAAAATAAAATGCATATGACAGTGCTCTTGGGATTATACAGCACTAAGACATAGATTTAGCACCTCTAGGCAGGCCCAAAGTCTCCCTGTCTTGCACTCAGCTCACAGAGGCAAAGGCCATGCAGGTTTCCAGCAAAGGCTGCTGATGAGCTCCAGCAGGGAAGCCAAGCTCAACGTGGGGAGAAGAGAAGGAAGCAGCCATCGTACCTCTTGCTCAGCACTGCACAAGGCTTTGCTCTCATATAGGTCCCGTTAACAGCTTTTCATCTCAGGCTTAGTCACTGTCAGGTCGACCCATCACCTACAATGTGCTGAAAAGGCGCTGCTTTTAGAGAAAGCACTCAAGATAAACCTCTCCCCTGTTTCTATGAGTTCCACTTTATAGATTGGAAAACTGAGACCAGAGATCAAGTCCCACTATACTAGGTGGCAGGGAGGATTCAGCTGGGTGTTAATGACTGCACTTCTGCCATCACACGTAGGTGCTAGGTGGGATCCAAAAACCTGCCATCCCGCAGCTGAGCGCCCTTCCCGGGCCTGGAAGCTGGGTCCAGCGACAGTCGCAGCCTCACTCACTGCTGGCCTGGCTGGGCCCCAGCACTGCCGCCTTCTGGGCTTTCCTGCCTTCCTCTGCGAAGAAGCTGCCTGGCTGGGAGTTGTGTGTTCACATATATTTAGCACCAGAAAAATGAAAGAAATTCTCGCTAGATGTTTGTTTAAAAATATATCCAAAAGGCCCATCTCCAAAAGTGTATACACAACAATAACAGATGTTGCTTAATGGGCTTGTAGACATCCTCATAAAGTTAGAAACATATCTTTCAGAGATTACTTAAGATAAACAGATACAAGACACATATTTTTGGTACAAGAGGCAACTTGCTGTTTGCAGGCCAAATAAAGATTTCCAACATGAGGTGAGCTTGAAAAAGATGAGGAGAGCATATCAAGAAAATTAAACTCAGGGCCAAGTCTAACATGCTTGCCTTGGTATTGCATGTGTCTTAGTGGGAAAACCGGGATTTCAGTGTTACATAGGGGACTTGAGCCTGAAGGTCACTGGGGGCACATCTCTTTCCATCTCTGCAGTTTTGCCACCTCTGGGCCCAGGTCAAGGTTGGTTGGAGTCTCAGACAGCCTGCTTTGCTCACTTCTGCTCTCTGCCCTCTTGGCTTACATTTGCCCAGAACTTCCTGTGCTAGGTGCAAACAGGTGCCAAGCACTCAGACCTGAGAGCACAGAGATGAGGAAGCAGATAAACAAACAGATACTTTAATAAAATGAGATCAGCTGGACCTGGTGGTGTAGGCCCATAGTCCCAGCATTCTGGGAAGCTGAGACAGGAAGATCAAAAGTTGAAGACCAGCCTGGGCAACTGAGTGAGTTCATGAGACCCCTATCTTAAAAAAGAAACCAAAAAAGTCTGGATATGTAGCTCAGTGCAAAGGCCCTGGGTTCAATCCTCAGTACTGAAAAAAATTTTTTTTTTGTGAGCATTTTGTGGCACTTCATCATACATGGCCTTGGAGTCACAATGCCAAGTGTTCAAATACCAGCTCTACTGCTTATTTGCTCTGTATATCCTGGGGCAAGTTAATTTACCTCTGTGCTTCAGTTTTATCATGGATGCGAAAAAAAAGTACATGTCTACATAATGGATTGCATTTTGTACAAAAAAATCACCCAAACATAGCGGCTGAAAATACCAAACGTTCCTACTGTCACAGTTGGGTGAGGAACAAGGGTCCCTCTGGCTTGGGGAATCTCAGGAGGACGCAGTTGGAGTGCCGGCCTCGGTTGCTAGGTTGCTATGGTCTGTGGGCTGGCCCGGGGAAGGAGCAGAGGAGCAGGGTCCAGGCTCAATCATGAGGCTGTTGGTGGCCTCAGGTCCTTGCTGTCTGTTGGCCAGAGAAACCAGAGAAATCAGGTCCTTGCCACATGGGCCTATAATGTCACACAGCAGCAGGCTGCTTCTCCTGGAGCGAGATCAGGTATCAAAATCAATGTCCCATCACTTGTGCTGCATGGAATTTGCTAGAAGTGGGTCACCAAGTAGAGTCCATTTGAAGGGGCAGTCACCTTAGAGACTACCTGCCACTCCACACTGGAACATTGCTGTGAAGATTAGGTGAATTAAAGTGTACAAAATGCTCTTCCTTTCCACTTGAGGATTGTCGTCATGTGCAGCACCCACAGGTGCATCTGCACACACAGACATTCCCTGTCCTCTTTTCTCTTGTTTTCTGCCTGTCTCCCTGCACTAGTGTGTAAGTTTCATGGTATGGATTTTCATCTGCTTCAGAAAAAGTGCCCAGAAAATAACACTTATAAACCTTCTCTCTTATAAATATAATAGTTACTGACTTGCATGGTAAAGTTAACTTGTACCCTCATTGGGAAAGCAGTATTGGAACCATATGATCGCACTGTTTCAATGATGTCCTGTGTTTCCATTTGCCTTTCTACTTCTCTGTAACTCACACTATACTTTGTGCTGAACCATCTCCAGGGTCCCCAAGGGTCCCCTGGTGTCTCTCAGAGTTCATGACTATTCATGTCAGAACATTTCTCACCACTTCTTGCTCAACTTCTTCCCACTACAGTAGAGCAGGGACATTTTGGATGGCTTGGGGACAAGACCCGATGTTGCATTCATCATGTGAAAGGTCTTTACGTGTTTTCATTTGTGAGACACTGAGGAGTCCAGAGAAACTTGGAGTCAACCGCTTCCTTTAAGTTTGTGCCTCCACCCCTTCCAGGGGGCCTCTGAAACTTGGCATCAAGTCCCAGCCATCTCTGGCATTGTTAGAAGCATCACATAATCTGAGGTCATGTCCAAAAGTAGGGTCAGAGGGGTGTGTGTTTAAATTTCAAC
The DNA here is from genome assembly GCF_053883595.1 of Heterocephalus glaber. Lineage (NCBI taxonomy): Eukaryota > Metazoa > Chordata > Mammalia > Rodentia > Bathyergidae > Heterocephalus > Heterocephalus glaber. Next base: position 20,096,401 of record NW_028258143.1, on the reverse strand, counting down.
TGAAATGTTGAAGCGCCTTGCTTTGTGATTACTGATAGATCAGCTAATATCTTTTGGTTCACTTTCTCTTATTTATACAATAGTCATGGACAACTGCATTTATTCCACAGAGTAGATGAGAATCAAATGAGGTTAACACAGAGAGACATCATAGTGGTTTGCATAGGCTAACTTCTCAGATAATAATGTTTGATTATTATTAGTGTTATTATTATTCACTTTGGGACAATAGAATGTTAGTTTTGACATGGTTATTGGGGATCATCAACCTTCTCACACTATAGAGAGGAAAACTGAGGTTCAAAACAAATGGGTGACTTGCCCAGGCTCCCATGGGGCACTGGAATCAGCTGACATCTACCAATTCCAAAGCTACTATGCCACATGCTCCTGCCGTCAGTGAGCCCAGGACCTAGCCTGTGGAATGAATGAATGAACCAGCAATCACTGGAAAATAAGCTGTTCCTCTCATTTCCTTTGTAACACTGGATCCTTGCTTCATTTAAAAGCACATAAGGACCAGGGGAGTGATACATATGGGATCCAGGGATTTGTGGATTTAGAAATAGCAAAGAATTTACATAGTGTTGGAGTTGATTGTTACTGTCTTTCTGGCTGGCCTCTCTCCCTCTCTCCTTCCCTTTACTTCTTTCTTCCTTTTCTCCCTCCATTCCTATTTCCCTCCCTCTTTCCTTTACTCTCTACCACTCTCCCTCTCTTCCACACTCTCTGTATCGCTCCTACCTCTTGAGTACCTACAAGCCTGCTTTCATTCACCCAACTTTTACTGAGCATCTCCTTACTATGTGCCAAGTTTTTCAGGCATTTGTTAGGTCCTGGGGAGAAAACGATTGAGCAAAACCAATATGGCTTCGTTTCCCTGGAGCTCACAGTCTAGTGAAGAAATCTCTTAATAATCAAATGATCTTACCAGTTCCGCAATGCTTTGAAGGGCACTATAGGGGCTGCTAGTGGGATGCATATGAGAGGAAGGAGGGTAGTGATCTGACCCAGTGTGGCGAGTATCAAAAAAAGGCCTCCTTAAGGACTTGGGTTAGAGCTGAGTTCTGAAAGGCCAGCAGGCATTTACCCAAAGAAGCCTGGGTTTATGGGAGGAGGCAGAACCCGCAAAGACTGAGAACATGTGGGAGAGCTGGAGCAGTGGGGGCCCAGAGAAGGGGCTGGGATGAGGCAAAGCCTTCATCATAAAGGCCCTAGAAGATCCTTTATGATCAAAAGCCCCAGGAAGGCTTTTGATCTTGATCTTGAATGCATGCAATGGGAAGCCACTGCAGATCTTTAAGATCCCCATAGTGAATGGACATTTCTGGCCTGCATCTGACAGAGATATTCTCAGGCCAAGAAGAAAGCAAAGAAGGGACACCAGTGCTGTGTCAAGAG